>NC_137713.1:8043934-9323101 GCF_964034855.1 Anser brachyrhynchus | reverse complement strand
TGTTGTGTCGGATTGTTATTTAAAAGAGCGTTTCATTTGGAAGCTCTGACCAGCTCTTTGATTGGGAATCAGCTGGGTTTGTTATCGTGCCTACGTTTAAATTCTACTTTCCATTTAATCTCTTTAGTCTGCATCTTGCGTTAAAAACCCACTTGATTTTATGGCCAGAAGATGCCCTGGCTGCTCCTCCCGTAACAACTGCCTCACCACCAGATATGCCGTAGCCATTAAGCCGACCCCTGTGGTGACCTGCATATCTTCAAGCATTTAAATGAGTCCTACAAATTAGGCTTTTAGGATTAGTCATCGTAGATTTGCAGCATCATTGGTGTGTTGCCAAGGCCCCCGGTTTTGTCGCCATGACTACTGCCGCGGGGTTACGGAGGAGCACAAACTGCAGGAAAGTTTATTAAACAGAAAACTCACGTGCCAGAGCCCGGGTGGGTGAGCAGTGACGATGCACCCGCCGTGGCCGGGGGAGCACCTGGATGCTGATACCGGAGGTGGGCCTTTGGAGGGGGGAATCTGCTGTTTTCCACCCAGGGAAAAACATGTTTTGAGAAGCTGGAGAGGCAGTGGGAATGTGTGCTCAGTCCATGAAATGCCCTCATCCTGCAGGGACTGTCCCTGTCCAGCAAGGGCTGTGGGCCATGCGTGGTGCACGGAGCTGCGGGGATGGCGATCCTGTGATGGAGCATCTGCAGTAACAAAGTCCTCTGGTACCGTGTTGTTAGACCGAGGGGCGAGAACTGTCAAGTTTAGAGGATTTTTTTAAACCTGAGCACTGAAAAACAGGATGCTGTGGTTTGTCTCCAGTAGGGAATGTAGAACCCACCTGTTCTCTGCTTTCACCTATTTAGATACATGCCTGCCTTGTGCAAGGGGAAGCACCTGACCTGTGTCCACCTTCTTTTTGAGACCTTCAGACATGGGAATTGGGGCTTTAGAAACTCCAAAGTGCCATTCCTTCAAGATCTGTGGTCTTTTATCATTTGAAAACCCAGCCCCCATAGCTTTCTTTTTTTTTTCTCCTTTGTTTTGTTTTTCCCTTTGGATGTCTTCCTCTAGAACCTTTAACATATGTATACATGAGTTTGCTTGGGAACTCATGAAGAGGTCGTGCATTTGGTAGGTTCATCCTGGCGTAGTTATCGCCACGCTGTTGATGTACATGGCTCTTTCTCACAGTTGTCTCCAGTTCCTCAGCCTGGCTTCTCTGGTTCACAAGAACCTGGGACCAAAGTCTTCCTCCTGGCCAAACGTGCTGTCCTCTTTGGCACGTCTTGGACTCCGTTGTTGAAGCCTTCAACAAGACAACGCTAGAAATCATCATCAGATGTTCACCTGCACCTATCGGTAGTAGTATCTACATTACAAAGCATCGTTTATAGTTCTTGAAGGGAGAAGGGAATCCACAGAACGGTTCTTAGGCCTTCAGCAGTTCTGCAGACGCTTTCTCCTGCTTTGGGCAACACTAATAAACCAGCTGGCCAGCAGCACGCTTAGTGCTGGGCAGGAGCTCCCAGAGGGCTTCCCTCCTGCAGGAATCTGCTTTTTCCATCTCACCTCGTCCCTTCTCACAGGCTTGTGGCCAAGCATCTCCCCAAGGTCAGCTGCCCCGTCTGAGTGTGGGATGCTCCCTGGGCTCTGCCACCAGCTCTGGGCCACCAGCTTACCATCCTGGCATAGAGGCCTGAGCGTTGTGTTTTGTTTGTTTGTTTTTGGAAGAGATTCTTTGAATTCAAAGCACAGCAAATTCCTGGCGGGGCAGCTGACAGTTCATGCTCTGTGAGAGCTCCGTGCCTGGGACTTGCTCTTCCGTGGTCCTTCCTGACCTTCCAGCAACAGTGCCAAAAACCTCTGTCATGGATTACAGATCAAAAATACAGAAATAGAACGAACCAACATGCTGGGGTCAAGAAGGGGACAAATTCTCCTGATGCCAGCTCATATGTGTGGCCTGAAGACAAATTGCCTGTCCTGTGAGCCTGATACCGGCTGAAAATGGGACTGGCAGGGAGGGGAGAGCCTCGCAGTGCATGCAGAAGCTGGCGTGTTTGTGTGTTATATATAGGCGTATGGATGTACATGCACACAAACACTTTATATTTGCCTGCTAGCAGGCCACCACAGCCCTACTGCTTCCTCAGTTTGGAGGTTTCCCGCTTAAACCATTCTGGTTTCCCTCTTATGTTTTGTTTTTACCTCTAATTTCCCACAAATGGGCAGTCAGGGAGTTCTCCTACCACTCTCCTAAAGGTTTCCTTCCCGTGAACTAAACTGCTTTTGCAGAGGATTTTCACTTATGCAGTAAAGTGCTTGTTAGAGGTCTGTGTGGGTGACTAAATGCTGTTTGCTTTCCAGTGTCAGTCCTGTTCCATATTTGTATTTGTCCTGAATGTTCTGGAGAAATAGGGGAAAACTATGTTTTAGCATGAGACCCATCTAAGTGTAAGTGAATTTTGTGCCTATTTCTTCTATGTCTGGCTACATTGATCTCATGGTTAAGGGAGTAGAAATAAAGAAGTAAAATCCTGTGCTGTCTTGTTTGGGTGAACTGGCTGCCTCCAGAGTATACAGCCTGCCGTGGAAAGCATCTCTTTTTTAATTGCACCTAAAGTTGCCATTTGGTGGAATTTAGTGCTGGATTACCCCAAAGCCTGGCTGTCTCAGGAACACCAATGTTCTCCGTAAGAAAGTGAGATTTGCACACGTGCACTGAATGAGCCTCTCTTTTGGCTGGTTTCAGCCAAATTTGCCAGAGGCCCCTCTTGGAGCCAGCCTTCCCCTTATCTTCACCCATTCATCCCTTTTATCCACTGGCAATTACCTTCATGATAACAGAATCAAATGCTGCAGATGAGGTGAACACACCATAGCGCCTCTCCCCGGGTACAGCATTGGGCCTGGCCACCTGAGCAGGCTTTGCTGGGAGATTTTGGGTGCTCCCTCGTTGCGGGGTGTTGCAATCCACCAGTGTGTACTCTTGAACTGTCTTGTTCTTTGTCACTCAGGGTAATAATTACCCAGACCATTTTACCTTCCAAATGCTTTGCAGCTATTAGTCACTCATCAGCATTCCTGAAACGACAGGGTTCATATCCCCATTGGAGAAATAAGGAAAGGGAGACAAAGAAGGTAGCAACAGAGCTTTGCAGAAAGTGTCTGCAGCCCCGGGGGACTGCTGGGGGGCTTCGTTTGCAGCCTTGCTATTTCCGAGGTGAGAGCAGTGCTTGTGCAAAGTCAGGCTCTGCGTGTCCTGGAGCGGGGAGAGGCTTTTGAAAAATTGCCCCTGAATTAGAAAGTTGATTTAGGAGTTAGATCAGCTTTCCTCCAACTGCGAGGCTTGTTTGTCTGGGGGACTCGGCAGGGAGATCACGGGCGAGCTCCCAGCGAAGCCAGCGCCGTGGGAGGATGGGCAACAGTTTGAAGCCTTCCTGCGTCATTTTCACAAAGCATGAAGCAACCTGGAATGAAGAGAGGGCTCAAGTTCTGCCGAACATCAACCAGCCATGCAGAGGCAAGAGGGAAAACTGCTGTCTCCTGCCCGAGCTTTGTCTGCAGCTAACCCTTACGTTCTGGCCATTTGTATTCCTGGTTTCTAGCCTGCCCTCCTGCATCTCTCTGTATCCTGGCGAAGGAAGTGCTGTGATCAAATGTTAATGCTCAGGAAAACCTTGCTGTGAGCAGCAGTGCTCACATCCTGCTGTTTAATTTTGCTTGTCGTGGGCTACAGGGATCAGTGGTTAGGGCAGTTGGCCGCCGCAGCTTCTCTTGCACCAGGCTGCAGGGAACCATGCAAACCACGGCCACCTCCCTCCCTTCGAGTGCTAAATAACGTGGTGTGTGCGATCTGTAATGCTCCTTATCGGGGCCTGGCTTTGTTTACTTGCATAATTCCCTCAGTGCCTTACCAGATTAGCATGATTTCAAAGTGTTAAGAGCATCAGTGCCTGAAAGAGTTTTGCTGTCAGCTTGCCTCGGCCTCTCCCATTCAGATTAGATGCAAACACATCCTTGATAATAGAAAACCGTTTGGACAGAGGTGGTTTTCCTTTCATCCTAGATGAATAATAGAAGCATGGAGACCTGTTAGCGAGGAGCAGGGCTTTCTCAAGTGGCTGCTTTAATCCTTGCTGTGTCTCTGGTACCTGGCTTTTCTGCAGGCTCGTGTTTAGGAGCGGCGGTGGCAGAAGCCCCATGTCCTGCAGCAAAGGCCGCAGCCTCTGCAAGGACACTCGCTTCTCCAAAAGGGACCGGTCCTGAGCCTCGTCGTGGGCCTGGGCCTAGCCCTAAGCAGGCTGGCATTTGCTTGGGACCTTTGCTTTGTGGCCAGACCGCACCTCATGCCCATGCACGTACCCAGCACAGCCGGGGCTGCTTATGAGGTACCTTTACTTTGCTTGGAGCGCTGGATACAGCAGAGAAGGCTGAAGCTTTGGTCTCTGGGCAGGTATCTTTAGCCCCAGCCAGTCCCAATCTGCTTGTTGCTGCTCTCCTTGTTCGTGCTGTGCCCTGCTGCATGGGAGCAGTGTCGGCTGCCCCCCTTTTGCCTCACAGAAACATCGGCCAGCTGGGCCTGTATCCGAGCTTGGGCTCGGCTGGAGCCCACCGCTGACTTCGGTACCCAGGAAGATCTGTCGTTGTTCCTGCTTGCTCTCAGCCTTCCCTCACCACCCTCCCCTAAAACTCCCACCCCTCAGCTTGCTGAATAATTTCAAGGTGCTAATTGCCCCACGCTGCAGCTGATGCATTGATCTGGAACGCAAACAGTCTCGAGGTAATTTTCTCTCAGAGCCAGCCTGGGGCTTACGCAAGTGCTGGTGTTTGTTTCCTTGTTTTTAATTTCCTGCAAAGAAAAGCTTTTGTGTTGCTCTTGACAAGATGCCTGTGCCTCTGTTTCAGCGGCTGCTCTGTCAGGGCACGTGGGTCTCGAGGAAAACGAACACTGACAGTGTCCGTTCCTTGTGAAACCGAGGTCTGTGGGTGCGAGTTGGAAGTCCTGATCGGTCACGTCCCTCCGTCAGAACTGCGCTCTGCTCCTCGGGGTATCAAGTGGCTGCTCTTGCTCCTCATTAGCCCAGCCTTTGGAAAGGCTGGGAGCATCTCAGACTCGTCCTGTTAACTAAATACTTGTTCTGTTAGCTAAATCCTTGGAGCAAAGCTTGCTCATCCCTGAGGACTCTGACATCCTTGCTGCGGCAGCTGGCCACAACAGAAGAGGGCTGGCTACCAGCCCCTGGAGAACACAGCACGCACCCTGTGTGGCAAAGAGTTAATTTTCCCGTAGCTGTTGCTACCAGTCGCCAGCAGAAGCCTTGTGCCGAAGGTTGGGCTGGTTGTGCTGAAGGTTGTGGTGCTGGTTGTGCTGTGTGCTTGCAGGGTTTGAGCCGTGGAGGGGCGGGGGTGTGCGGATGATGTAATGTGAGCAATTCCCGGTGCTCTGCAAGCAGGAGGCTGTGCAAAAATAAACCCATCGGCAGCCGTTTCTCTCCCTGTCTCGCAGGCGCAGGTTCAGTTTGCCTGCAGGATTTGCTCTCGTACCTTTTAAATAAAATGGGTGGTGGTTCTGCTGAGCAGGGAGGAGGGCAAGGCTGGTGCTGCAGCCCTGGGCCAGGGTGGCGATGGGGAGCGGAGCGCACGCAGGATGGTGCTGGTGGGGCTGTGCACGGGGACGAGCACCCCTGCACCCCTCCGGGACATCCACCTCCGTCAGCAAATTGTGGAGCAAACTTTGCATCTGATTCTGCATCAGCCCTGCCTGCGGGTGGCGTGCGTGTGTAGGCAGCAGTGAACAGCAGTCGTGTACCCCAGCCGGCTGGGCAGAGCTGGAGGACAGCTCCCGGGTGTGCACATAAGGAGGTGGGAGCAGGGAGGTGGTGGCACCGCGTGTGCTCCCGGCCTCTTGCCAGGCTGCCTGGTGAGCGCCTGCCGGGGCAGATCTGTCGGAGGGGAAGGTTCACGCCAGCAGTGTGTCACACCGTGCCCTTGCAGGGAAGGGAAGCTGGCTTACGCACCAAGCCGTAGCTTTAAGGATTTCACCGACAACTGGAAAATTTCTCGTGCTGCTTTTTCAAAAGCATCTGCATGAGTGAGTGTGTGCAGCCCTCACACCTGTGTGTTCAGCTTTCCAGAAGTGGCAAGGATCGGTGACACCTCTAGAACACTTCAGCACCTCCCAGCCAAGGAAAGGTTTTCTCACTTCAGACAAAATACTGACATACCCCCTCTGTCTGTCCACAAATAAAACAGGACATGGGAGGTAGAAAGAAATAAACAACTCACAAAATGGAGACTGAGCTGCTGCGAAGCCCCTTCCCAGCACTGTCCTATGTCACCTGCACGCCTGCTGCTGGCAGGAGACGTGGATGGAGCAGAGCTCAGCTGGTCTGTGTGGCTGGTGCCCCCCCCGGTCTGTGATTTTTGCAGTGATGGCTTCAGATGGCAAGTGGCGAGCAGGTGTCATCCTCGGCACGGTGGGCTGGGTAGCAAGCACTCCCCTGTTTCTCTCTGGTTCACCCACAGATGTGCAGGTATGTCAGTGGTGCCCCGAAATCTGTTTTTGAACTGGTTTAAGTTCTTGAGAAGTGTTCTGGAGCCATTCTGCAGTCTCAGAGTGAGACGGGAACACCCGAACAGCAGACCTGTGTGATCCTCTGTCACTTGGACACTACTGGCACTGCCTCTGGCCTGACTCAGTGTGGCCATTGGTGTGGATCCAAAACATCTCCAAGAAAGATTTCTTCTCTTCCACATCCGCTAACTGGAACGAGGGGTGGGGGCATTTAGAAAAACAACTCCAAAGGTCAGAGAGCTTGGAAATTTCATGTAAACAGATTTACTCTGCAGAGACTTGTTCTAGCACTGCTGTGTATCAGAGACCCACCTGAACGTTACAAATGGCCTCCCTCATTCATTTCACTGCCATAGCCTTGTCTGTAGCTCTGGACACAACCTGAGATGACACAAATGTTCTCCTCCTGTTTCATGGGGTGGCAGATCACAGCACCACAGCAGCACATCCAGGAAAATCGATCCCTTGCACCCGCAGGGAGCTCAGCTACACTAGGCTCTGCTTCTTGCCACAACCTTCACTCCAGGCTGGGGGAAGGACTGGTCAGCCTGGGGGCTTCCTTGAGGCCAGCAAACATCGATGCTCGCAGCAAGGTCCTTGCGAGACTCCTCAGGTACAAACTCCTGAGCCAGCAAAGGGAGAGGGCTGAGCACACGAGCTCACGTGGGTCTGAAGGTTTGTGCCGGGTGCTTCCAGTGAAGCTGCTCGAGGTGCAGCCGGTCTGGTAGGTGTGCAGCAGAACACATCACCGTTCAGGCATGCCAGTGGTTGGTGTGGGACATGAGGAGACCCCAGGCAGCGTTTCTGGCCTCTGCCTGCAGCACCTGGAAGGCTGCAGCGTAGTGCTCAGCGGTTGTGGAGTTCAGCTCTCCGTCACAGCAACACAGAGATGCTAGAAGATGGGGAAGCTGAGACTGGGAGGAATATTTGCAGGTTTGAGAGCAAATGTATCTTGCTTCACATGGCTGAAGATCTCTCTCCTTGCGTTGCAAACTCATTCTTTTCTCCCCTGGGAAATCCTGGCCTTTCATTGCTGCAAGACGATCCAGCTGCACTCCAGATGCAGACCAAAGGAGTCACTTGTTTTGCTTGTAGGTTGGAGCCTGATGGAGGGAGAAGAAAGCAACTGATTGGATTTCTGCAGCTGTTGCTGTTTTTCCTGTTTCACAGTGAAAGAAGGCACGGAGACCCCTCAGCTCAGTGGTGCGGGCACTGCTGGGGATGGCTCCAAGTGCCCCGGCACTGCAGACACAGGTGGCTTTGGGAAACCTGAATGAAAATACCTGGAGGCAAATACAGGGGAGCTCCTTCCTGGAAGAGCACCTGGCTGGGTGGCCAAGCTACATCTCCTAAGCTCTTGCTTATTTCTGGCCTTACTGCTGTAATACCTGGGAACCGCAGGTGAGTTCAATGCTCTGTGCTGCCAACATTTTACATGTGTTTCATCAGACGAGGACTTTAACAGCCAAATATTTAATGTGGAAGGGAAACGCAGGTAAAAGGAGGTGATGCGATGTGCCTGAGGTCACCTCACAAGCTAGTGGCAGATGAGGGCGGGTGAGCCGTGTCTGTTCGGGCCAGACCGCTGCAGGGTCAGCATCCACCTGCAGCACCTTGACCCCTGCTACTGCCCCAGCGTCCCTGCGCCCAGCCCGCCCCTGTCCTGCAGGGCCACAGCACCTGCAGAACATCCTGCAGCCCTCAGCATCAGAGAGCATCGGAGTCCGGGAGACAGAGAGAGACGCTGCTGCTGCAGGCAGGAGAGCATTCGTCTTGAAAACTGGTTCCTCCAGAGAACACCAAAGGCTGCAGGAAGTCAGCAAAGCTTCATCTTTTCCAGCATGTGGGTGATGTGTACTCCAAATCCCTTGTATTTAAAAGAGAAATAAGCAATGGGGTTGAGGAGGAATGCTTTTTAATTATTTATCTGAATATTGATGAAATTACGTGGGCCCCTCAGCATTTCATTACACATTTTCAGTGACAAAAAGCCTTCCTACCTGAAGAGCACTGTATTCATCAGTGCACCCTTCTCCCATAAGAAGCTTCCATGAACTTGTACGAATATCTGCCTGCTGTTTGGTGGCAATTTGGATGGTCACCAAACCCGGGCATGCAGCTGTACAGGTGAGCTGTGTTCTGCTGGAGGACTCCCTGCCCTCAGCAGCTCCTGCAAACACCTCGTCTGCAGGGCACTGCGGGCAGGATGGGACCCACATCTCCAGCTTGGAAGGGCATCTGCCAGCACCTACATCTTCCAGGTCAAAAGCAGCAAGGCAGGGTGCAGCAGGAGACTTTCGTCCGCTGTGCTTACTCTTCACCACCTTGGTGGCCAGCTGCTCTTTAATCCTCGCTTTGCTTGCTGGATCACTGTGCCGAGCAGGTGGCAGCAGAAGTGCAGCCCATGCCGAGAGGCCTGAGGTGCAGAGATACAGCCCCATCCCTGCAAGAAGAGAGCAGAGTGCCAGGATCTCTCTTGCAGCCTCTGGTGTTTCAGTGGGGAGCCAGCAAAAGCCCTGAGGTGCCAATATCCCCAGTGAAGGCACGTCTGCCGGGTGCTTTCTTCTCTCTATCTGCAGTGCACTGTTGAATTGGATCATTCAGGGCGCTGGTCTCTTTTTACAGGTGACAAATGATAGTTTGTGAGGCAACAGCCTCCTGGGGAGGTTTGGGTTGGATATCAGGAAGAATTTCTTTCTGGAGAGGGCGATCAAGCCTTGGAACAGGCTGCCCAGGGAAGTGGTGGCGTCCCCATCCCTGGAGGTATTTAAGAGACATGGACGTGGCACTAAGGAACATGGTTTGGTGATGAGATTGGGTAGGTCAGGTTGATGGTTACACTTGGTGATCTTGAAGATCTTTACCAACCTGGAAGATTCTATGAGTCTGTACACTCTTAGCCACGCTGTCTCTTTTAACAGGAGCAGAAGTCTTTGCAAACGTTAAGGTACCTTCATTACGGTGGGGGAACACAGGCTTGCAGCTGGCCGGGGCTGTGCACAGTGGGCGAGCATCGCCAGGCAATGGGGCACTCCAGTTCTGGCCCAGTGGTGCCAGGTGATAGCTGATGAGTGCTCAAGCACATGCATATCATGAACTGGAGGTATCGGGAGCATTTCTGGGTGCAGCACACTGCGGCAGCGCTGGGCTTCAACACGAGGGCGCCGCGAGACCCAGCCCAGCAGCGTGCGATGCCAGCTGCGCGCCTCGGTCCAGCTGTAGCTGGGACTGCTTGCTCTGCTTGCTCCGTTTGTTGGCAGAGGAATGCAGCACGGGTGTGAAGATGAATCTTTCTGCCTCTACTTTTTAAAGGAAGGAAAAGCACAGACATTTTTAACCTGGCTTTTGGAGGCTTTTTACATACATAGCAGCGTCTGATAACAATATCCAGTTTATTTTATCTCTTTCCCAGGAATGGGCTTTCCAGGTTCCTCTGCTTGCTGTTTTCAGGCAGCAGAGAGATCCTGAATGGCTTGGGGTGGGTAAAAGTCACTGGCTTGTCTCCTCAGCCCCAGCGGTGAGCCAGGAGTATTTGATTGCTGGAACTAGCCCAGACTCCTGTCTGCACCCTTAATTGGGAAACAGGGATGGGGATGAGCAGGGGACTCCAGAGGTGTAAATAGATCAGTCAGCCACATGGCGTCATCTCTGCTCTGTACAAACGCAGCTGAGGACACGCTGAGCAGAAAGAATAATTTTAATTAGCACGTACTCCTTCCCAGGCTCCGTGACTAGTGTAAATACATCGCCTCTTCTGCTGCTTTCAGCAGCCTAGCTAGGAAACTTTCCAGGAAGGTGCTGTACGGGCACGTACCTCATCTCATTCCTCAAAACCCACGTGGGCCGTGGCCACGTACGCAGAGGTGAAGATCACTTTGGCATCTGCTGAAAAAGGGACACGCGTCTTCCAAATAGGCAAAGAGAAGCAGCAATAAACTGTCCTCTTCCATCATCCATGGCATGGAAGTTGTACCTGGGATGTGTTTTGGTAACGGTACGTACGTGGTAAAAATACACTGACTTCTCTGCCTTTGAGCGTGACATCTCCAGTGCTGTCAGAACAACGTTCCCACTTACTGCATGCGGATACGTGGGCAGATCTGGAGCAGTGAGAAGCTGCACAGCGTTACGTCCTCCCTTCCCAACAAACTCTTACAAAGGTCTTGCTCGAGAGCTGCTCAGCTGTAGTGCCTGCAGATGCAGTTGTGTTTCACGTGCCAGTGGATGGGGCTGGTTAGGTTATTAGGTCATAGAGATCGTAGAACCACAGAACGGCTTGGGTTGGAAGGGGCCTAAAGGTCATCCAGTTCCAACCCCCTGCCAAGGGCAGGGATGCCACCCACCACACCAGGCTGCCCAGGGCCTCGTCCAGCCTGGCCTTGAACACCTCCAGAGATGGGGCATCAGCAACCTCTCTGGGCAGCCTGTGCCAGTGCCTCACCACCCTCTAAGTGAAGAATTTCCTCCTAACCTCTAATCTAAATCTCCCATCTTTTAGTTTAAAGCCATTCCCCCTTGTCCTTTTACCATCTGTCCATGTGAAAAGTCCCTCTCCATCTTTTCTATAAGCCCTGTTAAGTATTGAAAAGGTGTGAGGAGGTCTTCCCGGAGCCTTTTCTTCTCCAGGCTGAACATCCCCAGTTCCCTCAGCCTGTCTTCTCGGGAGAAGTGCTCCAGCCCTCTGATCACAAGGGCAGAGCAGAGGGGCACAATCACCTCCCTCCCCTGCTGCCCGCTCCTCTGTTGATGCAGTTGCCCTTCTGGGCTGCAAGCACACACTGCCGGCTCACGTTGATCTCTTTGTCCACCAGAACCCCCAAGTCCTTCTCTGCAGGGCTGCTCTCAATGAGTCCTTCTCCCAGTCTGTGCTCATGTCTGGATTGCCCCAACCCAGGTGCAGCCCCTTGTACTTGTTGAACCTCGTTAGGTTCACGTGGGCCCACTTCTCAAGCTTGTCCAGGTCCCTGTGGATGGCTTCCCTTCCTTCTTGTATCGACTGCACCACTCAGCTTGGTGTCATCTGCAAACTTGCTCAGGGTGCACTTGATCCCACTGCTGATGTCATTGATAGAGATAATAAACAGCACCGGTCCCAGGACAGACCCTGAGGGACACCACCTGTCACCAGCCTCCACTTGGACATGGAGCCAGTGACCACCACTCTCTGGCTGCAGCCAGAGATGCTTTACAAAAAACCATCCCCGTTGTTTGAAAATTCAGAATACTCATGTGCCCCTGCAAATCGTTTATGGGGACAGTGAAGCTTTGGTGCTTATTGCTGAGCTGACACAGTCTCTTTCCAGTTGCTCCTGAAAAATATTCTGTATTAACTCAGCTGCTGCCTCTGGCTAGGAGCTACTCCTCACTGTGCCTGAAGGATTGCCCTGGGTGAGCAAGGTGATCTGGGAGGCAGGGAGCCGAGTATCCCGATTTTTAGAAAGTAAAGGGGGGATGAGCATGTTTGTAATTCCTCTCCAGTGAAGGGCATGGATAACTGTCTTCCTTTGAGTAATAACAGTAGTTTGTCAGATGGACATGGGACCTGGGGTCACTGTGTGCAATCCCCTGTGTGTGTGATTTGTCCTGTTTGCACAAGTAATGTGAAATTCAAACTGGTCATTACGCTGGGTAGAGTTTGATGGAACTGCCAGGAAAACACGAGAAAATTGCACTGGGTATGTTCGTCCATTCTGGTGTAAACCCACGAACGGCCTTTTAGATTGAGTTAATCCGTAGTTGAAGGAAAACCCGTAACGGCAGGCAGGGACCAGGAGAAGATAAATCTCACATGGGAAATGGCTGCATGGCTTGACGTGCTTCGGGAGCCCTCGCAGGAGGTGCAGACCTGGGCAGAGCTGGGCTGGGCTGAGTGCTTTGCAAGCTTCAGCTGCCTGGGGCTTGGGGACAGAGACTTTGCCAGGCTCTGGCTGCTTGTTTTCCCTTCCTTGTCTTCTTTTCCTCCTTTCCCTTTGTCTGCCTTTCATGGTCTTGATAGTGGAAAGTGAGAGACCTTTGCCTTTTCAAACCTACCTGAATAACCCCAGAATAGCACTAGCACCAACAGCTTCCTCCCACAGCAGTGAGAAAGCACATCACCCTGGAAAAATCTTCAAAGAGGCCAGAGCAATGCTTCCCTGTTCTTCCCATTCTTACTCTGTTTTCAGACACTTCAATCTTTGCCAAATTCCCTTTCTGGGCAGAAATTTTCCATGCTGTTTTTCTCCATAGTGCTGATTTTTGCATTAACTGTGAAATGCTTTGATGGTGAGATGTGTACAAACCCCAGCTAAACAGGTCAGCTGTTTCTTGAGAGCAAGGCTTAGAGGAAATGTTATTTTTTGTACCCACTTTATAGGTAGGAAACTGAGGCACAGAAGCATTGAGGCTAAATATATAAAATGTCAAGCTGTCATTTCCTCACTGCAGAGTGTTTGAGTTTATGAACCTAACAATGTTCTTTTGACAGTTTTGTGAGTGGGATAATACCTAAATAGGAAAATGAGATGACGGGTTTCACAGCTTCCCTATTGAGGGAGTTTGGAATAAGAAACTCAGTTCTGCATGTTCTGTTAGATAAAAATGCCAAAAACACAGAAGCAGGCAGTTGGAGATGGTGAGGATCCCCGGCTGTCGATGCAGCCCTGCAGAGGTGCCTGGGCATCCCATCAGGAGAAAATAGGGGGCAAAGAACGGTAATAAAAGAGACAAAAGTTGAAGTTTTCTGGTCCACTGTGATCCTGGAGAAATCTGCCATCCCATTCCCTGGTAGCATGTGGTATCTAATGAATGCTTGGAGCTACCAGCACTTAAAAGATCCCTGATGTCCTGCAGGATCAGACATATCGCTGCCAGCTTGTGCCTCCAGGGATGACCCAGAACACATGTGGGTCTGGAGGCATCACATTCCTTGTGATGTGACTCGTGCTGGCAGGACTTTCTCCTCTGCCTGCTTCTGGCACCCATCATCTCCAGCATCACCCTCTGAAGAGGGTGGCAGCTGACCAAACCACTAACATAAAAGGAGAAAAAAAATCTGCAAAAGCCGCTTGTTTGCAAACATGCCGACCTCTTCCCAGGACGAGCTCAGACTCATTGAATGATTTCAGCTGAATCAGAGCTGTGCGATTTTCTTCCTTCTCTCCTGCACAGAAGCATTAACTTTTTGGACCTAATCACCTTGTTTCCCAGCACAAAGCCAGGCGATGCGCTTTCATCTCACCCGGCTATTGTGCTCTGCTAAGTCCCTCGGTGTGAGAGCACTCCATGGCACTCGAATCAAACCGACGCAGAGGACTTTCTGCCTGGCAGCCATCTCACACCGTGCTGCAAACGCCTGCGGGGCTTACTGAGAGTTGGTGTGGCAACGACACTGCCTTTGCTCCCAGTTATTAAGTGTGAAGCTGGCGGTGCATGTGCCTAGATGCAAAAGAAAGGATATTTGCATCCTCTGACAGGTTATGATTGGCACTGTAACATCCCCAAGACATTCTTCGCCCTGGTGGGGTCCCTGTAGGGGAAGCTCAGCAGTGGATCACTTTGGCTTGTGGCAGAGCAAAGCGAGGAATGGGGTGTACTGTAGCGATAACCCAGGTGATTCTGGGGTGGTGAGGGCTGGGACACAAGGAGCTGGGCATTGCACTGGCTCCAGAGCTGTTTCTGAATTTTAGCACACCACAGAAACTGATAAAATGACATCTCTACCCCAATTTCAACCCATTTGCATTGCTTTCTGGAAGTGAGAGAAACAAAGCACCCCGGTTCTTAGCATTAAAGGAGTATTACTTTGCATAATCTCTCCAAAAATGTGAGTCTCAGGTGCTTATCCTCTTCCCACTCTCCCCAAGAGCTCGTGTGGCCAGTTTTCACGGTGTTCTCAAGAATAAGAAGCCTCTGAGAGGTTTCCTGAGCAGGGACATCCAGTTCAAACACATACACTGTGTTAGGTATCAGGGAAACCAGGCCAGTGGGTGCTGGAAACCCACCCTGGGCATCCTGGCTCCCCATGGGCTCGTTGATGCTGTGGCTACTGTGCGCTCATCTTGGCAGCACCCAGCTGCAGCGCCTGGTGGCATCTCATCCCCTCCTCGGTGACTGCATGACAAAGCCGATCCAGAAGTCAGAGAGATGCCCGGGCTTTGGATCAGGCTTTACAACCCGAGATAATCCCTCGCTTCATTATAAGATAGGATTTTAAAACTGCGGAGCAACGGACAGCTTCCACTGGGCAGCGGGAAGAGAACCTTTTAATAAACATAAAAATCATATTAAAAATATATGTACGTAAACTGTGCTGCCACATAGAGGCATGGGTGACAGCTCTCCCAATTTATCATGAATTTTGCAGTTGGCAGCACTTTTATTTTTAATGCCTGACCATTGGAGTCCTACTATTGCAGGAGCTTTTTCCTCTTATCTTTTTAATGCAAGCAGGACTCTAGCTGTCATTTTTGCAGAGGGAGGCTATAAAAGGTGAAATAAGTACAGTGTAAGGGATCTAAAGCCAGAAGGCTGCTAAAAAAAAAAAAAGCACAGTAATTTTTAATTTCATTTTTTTTCAACATTCAGAGTTGGCCATGGCTGAAAACATAAGCCCTATAATGATGAATTGAATGAGCAATTGTTTCACCCAGAGTACTCTGCTATAATGCGAAAATTTGTGTACCGAGTGAGGGTAGGTGCTTAGGAAATGATCCAACATATCACACCAAAGAAACAAACCAGCTTAGCACCTTCATTTCCCTCCAAGCACCGCAATAAATCCATCATGTATCTATGGTTTCATTTGAAAGCTAATAGGTGTCCTCAAGTGCGTATCTGATTGCTGTTAAGTTGGAACAAACTCTGCAGGAAATGGGGAGGTGCATTTGCACCGTGGAACCCTTCATTTTCCAGTTACTGTCATGGCCCCTTACCTTAAGCCCTTTGAGTAAATTGAACCCATTTAAATGAGGTGCAGGAAGACGAGTTCTGGTGGTGATGTTCTTTCAGAGCATTTTGCCCATTTTCCGGCAGGAGGGCTCTCCCAGCTCTTTACGTCCTGCCCCACAGGGTGCACAAGGCTTAAGGGTCCCAGGAAAACAGGACAGGAAAGCACAAAACATTGCTGTTCTCCCACAGCTGTAAGCAAGGAGACCCCTTCCCTGCTTTCCCTACGAGCTGGAAGCTCATCATCCTGCCCGGCGTCCTCCCAGAGGTATTTTCGGAGTGCCACGGGGAGCCCGGCTCGCCGTGCTTACAGCATTTCCTAGTGCTCTGGAGGCAGCCGCTCAATCCTTGCTTGGGTCTCGGCCAAGGTTTGTTGTCCTCACTGGAAATGGTATTGATTATTTGTGCTCAGGAGCCAATTATGGCTGGTACGACACTCACCAGCTCGCGGCCCAGGGTGGCGTGTGCCACGGAGGCTGCTTTCCTTCAGCTGCGCCTGCCAAATGGGCC
Source organism: Anser brachyrhynchus (assembly GCF_964034855.1). Classification (NCBI taxonomy): domain Eukaryota; kingdom Metazoa; phylum Chordata; class Aves; order Anseriformes; family Anatidae; genus Anser; species Anser brachyrhynchus. The sequence goes on along the minus strand of NC_137713.1, from coordinate 9,307,092 downwards.
AGCGAGGTTCTGGATGATCACGGCTTGCGTAGGTTGGTGGGGTTGGAAGCCAGCTAAGGTGGGTGAAATGGCAGCTGGAGTGCGTGACCTGCCAGCGGTGGTTGTGGTGACGGGCAGAAGATAGTGGCGACGGAGCCTACAGGAGCAGAACCGCTCCTGTGGGCCTTCTGGCAGCAGGCTTGTGAAGTGTTACACAGCCGAAACACCAAAACCAAAAGGCTTCGCTCCAAATCGGGCTCCAAAACCCTGCTCGTAATGAACAGAGCTCAACCCTGACTTTGTAGAGGTCCTTCTCAGCCCGAGGTGAGGTGTCCCCTCTGGTCAGGAGCAGGAGTGATGAGCCAGCAGTGAGGGGATCTTGAGAGCCCGATGGAGGGATCTGTGCGCCGGTCCCGTGTGGGGAATGCCTCGGTGCCAAAGCCACAGGGCATCAGGAGATGGGGGAGATGATGGAGGTGGTGGGTTTGGTGGGTTGGGGCTGAATCATGGACGGTTCCTCATTTTGCTCTTTATTTATTACCTTCATCTGCCTCACTGAGTCTGCGTGAATGTTCGTTTGGTGTTTTCAGCTCCCCTTATGCTTGGTGCCTTTAACAGCTTACTGGGCAAAGCACCTTCCCACGTGGCTTATTCAGTGCTATTTAGATGAATTTGTTGAGCTTCTAGCCTGGGTTTGTTTCAATAAAGTTTGGGCTGTACCTTTCCATCTGGCTGCCTAGTGGGAACAGTGTCCAGAGGTGATGCTTTCAGTCACTATATGGCTTTTGCACAATTAATTGAATTATGAGAAGCAGGTTACTTAAACGAACAAAATGACCCTGTCACACTTCGCAGGGCCTGTTAAACCCATAAAAACAAACATGATCAACACTGCCCAGCAATTACTAATGCAACTGGCAAATTGGCCTCCCTGCCCCGTAATGAACAGGTCGACGAGGTCTTCTTGGGGCCGTCCTCCAGCACCACAGCTGCCGGAGGGAATCGCAGTAATGCCTCCATCCACCGAGCAGTGCTGCATCTGCCATCGCATCCCCGACCCAAAACAGCTTACTGGTATTTAACGGGCTGTAATCATGTCACCCATGCACAGCAGGAGAATATTCTCCTGGGAAATGAGCTGTGATCTCTTCTCGCTGCTGGTGGCAAATCGCTTGGAGAATTGGGCGCGCTGGGGACGTGCTGGCTGCGGGTGGGACAGGCCATGGAGTGCAGGGACTGGGGCAACCGCCCTGCCTGCTGCTTTGGGGGTGATTTTGCAGAGAGGAGAGGTGCCACTTGGCCCTGTGGTGGTTTAGATGCCTGCCTGCTTTAATGGCTCTGGGATGCGGGAAATGGAAGTGTAAATACTGATGACATGCAGGTGCCTTTCCTGCACTTGCCTGCTCCGTGGTGCCAGGGAGCAAATACATGTCCAAAGAAGGAACACATCTTTTTTCTTTTTTTTTTCTCTCCATTTTATTTGTTTCTCAGGCAAGGAGCAGAGCTGGGAATAAAGGAAAAAAGGTGTCAGCTGGTTATTAGATCAGCAGCAGTTGTTTTGAGCCCTAGCTTCTCCATGCCAGTTGATGTAGTAAGCTTTGTTTTGGGGGTACCTTCCTGATGTGAAGGGCGATCTGATCACCAAATGGTATTTTGCTGCCATAATTCTCTGCAAGCAACTTGCAGTGGTCTCTCCGAGGTAACATGCTGTTGATTAATGCACAAACTTACCCAATCTCCCTGGTGCCCAGTTTTCATTCCGTGCAAGCTCTGATTATTCAGTAAAAAAGAAACATTGGCCTATGAAGCTAAACATCAAAATGCAAAAGCAGAACCCTCAGTGTCCCCACTGTTTGCAGTGTGTTTGCTCAGGGTTATTTTCATGCCACACACAACTGAGGTTATTGAGGAGAGCAAAACGAACAGTGTTTGTTATTCAGTTCTTTTTGGGTTTTCAGCACTATCCTCGTCTCAGAGCAGCGGTGCCTGGGGATTCAGGGGGTGTGAGGTTACGAATTTATTACATGGTGTGTGGAGCTGTACAGAAACAGCTCCCAGAGGCCTCCCTGAAGGAGACGGAAAGGATACAGCATGGAGGAGCCAGGAGTGGGTGGATGGAGTAGGAGACGTGGGTACGGACATGGGGCAGTGGGCCTGTGGTGTCGAGGGTTGAGTGCAAGAGCAGCAGTACTGCAATTTATGTTTTCAGACTGCTGGGCTGCTCTAACCTCTAGCAAAGTGTGTAGCTTTCCTCTGGGACCTCCGTTGAGTCTTTGCTGGCTGAATCTGCATCTGAGGTCAAGTTCCTTAAGCCAAGGAGATTTAACTGGGATTATGCATTTGTGAGTCTGGCTCTGGCTCTGAACTGTTTGTTTCTGCAATTTGCCAAACCAAAATCCAAAGTCCAGACAATCTTAGAGAAGGTTATACCTTCATTCCAGAGTCCGTGTCTGGTTTTACAGGCAGTTAATACATTAAGGTTTCTTTAAAACAGTTAGAAATTTGTATTAAGTGGTTTAAGTACAGATTTTGAGCACCTTAATGACAATAGACTAGAAGCAAATGGAATGGAACTGGGGTTATTCTTAAAACGATTTCCTTTACCTCGCTGTGTTATCACCTTGTAATCTCTAGTGCGTGTGTTACACCATCCGTCCCTTATAGAGCTGTGGGGTTCCTGGCTTCTGCATTAGAGATGGAGGCAGCAGACTGCAGATGCACAGGGGTCCTGCTCTGCACCTCCCACGCCTTGCCCTGGCACCCAGGCTCCTCCATCAACCTCCGTATCAAGTCCAGGAGGAAAAAAAAGGGTTTAGAGCACGAAAAGTAAATTAAAAAAAAAAAAAAAAGAAGAAGAAAGAAAAAGGGAGAAAAGCTTGAGTAAAGCAGTTGGAGAAATAGGGTGGTAGAGGAGACTGAAGTCAAAGACCTCAGGCTGTTTCCATGTGTGGATGTCAGCAGTGTGGGTCACCAGCATCCAAGCAAACAGCTGAGGCTCATGTAATGCCCTCTGTCATCCCTGGAAATCTGTGTGAATCCTGCAGTGAAGTTGGTGTGGTTGGTTTATCTAAGAAGCAGCACAGCACCAGGCTGTGAAGCGGTGTGGGGTGCCCAGGAGGCTGGCTGGGTAAGTGGGCTCATCTCATTCCTTGCACTGAGGTCTGTGCTAACCACGTACAAATCAGATGGTGGACATGGCTCTCTCTGCTGCTAAAACAAATCTCTGTCCTCCCCTTCTGTCTCTTTGCAGAGCTCCCGTCCTCAGAACACTTGAGCGTGGCCGATGCGACATGGCTTGCCCTCAACGTGGTGTCTGGTGGAGGTGGCTTCTCCGGCTCCCAGCCCATCGGTGTGACCAAAATTGCCAAGTCAGTAATAGCACCACTAGCTGACCAAAACATCTCAGTGTTCATGCTCTCCACCTATCAGACGGACTTCATCCTGGTAAGAGGACACGAGAGAACTGGGCAGGCACCTGCCACCAAATGAAAGTTCACTTGGGCAGAGTTTTATTGGCAACAAGTTGTTTGAGGAGCAGCAGGAACACCAAAGCCTGCTTTCCCCAGAGCTCTGTGCCATGCCGTTGGGCTCTCTGGCATCTCAGGAGCTTTTCCCGTTCCCAAAAAGCCATGAGGCGTTTGTTGGTATGGGTTATCTGGTCTCTAATGAGAGTGGTCCTTCCCTTACTGGAGGCACTGGCAGCGTTTTCCACCTTCCCTCTGACTTTGGTTTTCTGCATTATAGGAACATAGTGTTTGCTGTCAGGTTGCCTGGTGATGGACAAGAGGCTCCAAAGTTGTTTTGGAGATGAGCAGACTCTGCCTCACATGTGTGCATGTGTGTGCACGCACACAGGGCACAACCACATAAGATCTGTTTCCTTAGGGAACAAGGCTGAAGAACAAGCAGTGCTAAATTCTTGCAGGGATGCTGGAAAAGAGGTGAAACATCTCCCTCTTAGTCACTGCAAGCTGCTTCAAGCTTGTAGAATTCCACAGGGATACTTGCAGTAAAAGCACCAAAAATGCTTCCCTAGACACAGATCTAGATGGCAATTATCCTGATGCACCTTCTGGCTCAAACCAGAATGATGTGTCCACTCTTCTGTGCCCTGAGAGTGCGTAGCCTCCGCTGCAGCACGCTCTCACTTCTGGTGCATGCCATCACAAGCTAACCCTGTTGTCACCTTCAGGTACGTGAGCGAGACCTGCCCTTCGTCATGCACACGCTGGCTGCTGAGTTCACCATCCTCAGAGTAGTGAACGGGGAGACGGTGGCTGCCGATGACCTTGGGATAACAAATGGATTTGTCAAACCAAAACTGGGTAAGGACCAGCGCGGGCCCAGCCTGCTGGGGAGTTTGTCTCTGTGGGGGTGAGGAGTCTGCCTCCTGGCTGCCTTCAGCGTTTTGGTGGGTGATTATCCTGTTGTAAGGTAATAAACCATCTTAACACATACCTGAGTCTATCCCAGTTCGACCAAGGATTTGAGTAGGTGCTTAACTTTCCGAGCAATGCTGATGAGCTTTGCTGAATTTGAGGCTTTTAATGCTAGTTTAATGTCTCTAGAGGAGACATGCCTTTTGTAGGACAGAAGGTTAAAACACAATTCATTTCAGTTGCAAAAATGGCATTGTCTGTAGCCCATACTTCACGTTTTAACATTTCAAAGGAAAACAGCTTATACAGAGGCTTGTTTATGCACTGGAGCAGTTGGTACATAGAGAACGTTGTTGTTCAACTTCCGCACTTCACTACCACTCGGGATCAAGGCCAGAGTGAGCCCTAGGCCGTACAAAACCTTGGGATGTTTCCAGTGTACAGGAACAAGCATCAAGCAAAGGGCACAATCAGGAAAAGGAACTCCTTAAATACATATGTCTACATACACACCTGTGTGCAGTTTTATGCCCACACCAAACAAAGCGGGGATCACTTATTTTGAAGTGCCACTCAGCCTCATCACTTGAAAGCTGTAGATCATCTTCTTAAGAAAATGAGCCTTATACAAAAAGCATGATGGAAGGGCACAGTGAACAGCATGCACAGGTGTGCAATTTGCTGTTTTGCTGTGTTTAACGGTTTAATGTCTAACTACTGGCTGCCCCGTAGCCACTGGCTGCAAGTGTGTTTGCCAAGCTGCTGCGTGTCAGCTGGTTTTTAATTTTTGTCAGTGTTACAGCAAAATAGGCCTTGAGAAAGGAGGGAAAAGAGGGTGTACTGCCAGCAACCACAGCCAGAGAGATGTCCTCCATAGTCTTTTTGAATGGTGGAAGCCTGAATTTATTTCTGCTGTACAGTTTATCTTGCCACCTTTAGCTGCCCCTGGTCTCCTGTGAGTGTACCCAGTGGCCTGAAAGCCCCTCTGAGCTGACTTGTGCTCCATGCAGGGCAGAGTACTTGGGATGCCCTCAGCCCACACCTCAGGGAGGATGCTGCAAGAGGAGGTTGTCCCCAGGCTCCTTGGTCCCTGTCTGAGAGCCCGCAGGGCTTCAGTAATGAGAAAGTTTCTGCTTTTACCTTGAAAACACTGCCAGTTTTCTCTGCGTGTGCATGGATAATGTCTTGTGGGATGCGAACCTGCTGCAGGTGTGGCTTCATAGCTGTGTGTGTCTGTGTGTCTCTTCCAGTTCAGAGGCCTGTCATTCATCCCCTTTCCAGTCCGAGTAATATGTTCTGCGTCACCAGCCTGGATCCAGATACCCTTCCCACTGTTGCTACACTCCTAATGGATGTCATGTTTTACTCCAATGGGTAGGTCGTGGCAGGGAGACAGGCTCCCCAGGGAGGTATGGGTGGTGTGCAGAGACACAAATTTACATTGCTCCTCTGGGATGCTTTGGGATCTGCTTACGCTGTCTTGCATTTAGGGAGGGAGAGGAGGGAGGTTTTACAGGCTCAGGAGGGTTGTCCTGACAGGTGGAAGGCATGCAGGAGATTGAGGCTGCCCAAAGACTTTGGCTTTTTTTTTTTTTCTTTTGGCTTTGCAAAGGTGAGCCTTTTCAGACTTAAGCTAAGAGTAGCAACCTGATCCATGTGCTGCAAATCCATATGTGACCCAAGGGTATACGGCTGGTTATGCTGCACCCTTCTGGTGCCTGCAGCTCCTGGCCCACTGCTCTCCTCCAGGAGGGGCTTGTGGCAGGGGTGGGAGAGTTTTGTCAGTTGTGGGGACTGGCATTTTTTCCCCTGCAAAATCAAAAGAATGAAAAGCAGTGTGATGTGTCAGTACTCACTGTCACTTCCCTAAGTCAGTGTATGAACATCTCTGGTTTCAGTGGCTGTATCTACTTTAAAAGCCTTCCTTTGCTCTTCTAGCCACAGCTAATGTTGTTCTTTTCTGTATGTTCAGAGTAAAAGACTCGGTGGTCGGCAACGAAGACTCGGGACACATTCGCTTTTTCTCCTTTTCTCTCATTGAGGGTTACATCTCCTTGGTCATGGATGTCCAGACACAGCAGAGGTGAGCTTTGCTCTTAGGGTCTCCTGAGCTCCCAAAAAACACCTGTGATGTTCTTAAAGGAGCAGGAAGTCGTTTGAGTTCCTACATGTTAATTCTGGGGAGCCTCATTGTGTGGCTGTCACATGCCTGTGCATCCTGTCACTTTACTGAGTGCAGTCTGGCATGTTGATCCAGGTCCAGAAGTTTGGCCTTGTCTGTTCAAGCCCTTGGTGAAGTAACAAGCCAGTGTAATGTAGGATCCCAAGAGCTGTCTTACTTTCAAAAGAGGGACACTGGAGCAAAGTGGTTTTGACATTTTTATTCCATTGTTCATTACTTGTAATCTTAAGAGCAAAAACCAAAAAAATCTGGTGTATGTGGTTGAAGATTTACTGCCAAAAACTGAGAGTGGGGTGGGGACTTCGGTGGCACTGTCCTCCCACTTCACTTTCACACATGGCTGGGCTTGGTGCAGAGTCTGGTTGTGATGATAATGTACTGAGTCATCCCTGTGCCGCGGGAGCCCATGGCTCGTTTGTCTGGCAAGGCAAAAAGTCAGCTAGGGAGCGAATATCAGCCTGTTTGTGTGTGTGTACTTCTGCAGCTCCACGTCACAGGAGTCTCTAAGGTCTAGAGGCTAGACAGCATGCTGCACTGAGATGCGATGCATAGGTTTGCTTTTGACACACAGTGCAGTGCTTGGTTTGATTCTTGCCTGCCCTAGGGGCTTGTTTTGCAAACTATTAATTGCCCTCTTGAAAGTTTCTTCGACCTTAATTGGGGTAAACCTCTGTCTGCCTTCAAGAGAGGCCTGAGGCTTGGAGCAGCAGCCTGGTGCTTGGGGAACCGGGGTGGCCAGTTCGTTCTCTGTCACGCACCGCCTGCTTGACCTCGGGCAAGTCACGTAGCCACCAACCAGCCTTCTTTCCTCACTACAGAACTGGGATCTTTGCAGGGCTCTCAGGGGCCTCCCAGGGATGGTATGGAAAAAAGCACTGGTGATGCTCAGACACAAAAACATTGGGCACTGTCACATACCAAAGAGAGTGTGTCTAGAAGCATCTGCCGCCTCTAGGTGCTTCAAAACCCAGCTCAAGTCAAGCACTTGTATTAAAAGTCTTAAGGTTTTTAAAGCTGGGGCATCGCCTGTTGCTTAGGATTTTTTTTTCTGTGCCTCACTGAGTACCTGTGCACACTTCCAGCATCAGATGCTTATTTAGTGTAGGACATCTGGAGGGGCAGGCAGGTGCACCTGTGCCGTTTGCCCTGACTTTTCTCAGTTTCACCGAGCTGCTGCTGCTGCTGCTATTGCTGGCTTCAAGCAGGGAAGGGATACAGGAACAGCAGCATACCCGCAGGCAGAATCCGACACACCGCTGTGTTTTAATTGCCGCATTTGGTGTTCCTTTTCTTTTGCAGATTTCCTAATAATTTGTTGTTTACAAGTGCATCTGGCGAACTCTGGAAGATGGTGCGGATTGGTGGGCAGCCTCTTGGCTTCGGTAGGTAAACATTTGGGGGATCAGTTAGTGCACAGGTAGCCACTTGCCTCAGGGCCTTCAAAGGTGATGGAAAAATCCATCTGACTGAGGCTTTTTGAGAGCCAGCAGCTTAACTTGACTTTGCAAGCTGAGGTTTTCAAATAGGTAGAGCCTGACTCCTACCTGATAAGTCAGACTTCCAGGTCTAGAAGTGCTACGTGCTTGACAGCTCCATCTAAATTACATTCATCTGCTGGTCTTTGGAGGTAGATACAGCTAGGTCTCTGTTTAAAAATTAAAAATGGACAAAAAGGCAGCATGGGAATGCATTGTAGGTACTGAAAGCAGCAGTCAGAAAGCACTGTTGTACTCCAGTGCAATCCTTGGAAAACTCTGGGGCCTTAGGTTGAGTATTGAGTTACAGCAAGGGTCCTGTTCACAGACCTGTTTCACTTCCAGTGCTGCAAACGTTTTTTCTACTGAAAAGAGTATTGGACCTAAGTAGCACAGAGCAAATACATCACATCTGCAGAAGTATTCCTGTTATTTTCATGTCTCCTGCAATTATAAAGGAGTCCAATCTGAGTTCTGCAATAAAGACATGATAGTCAGAAAACACTGGGGCTCCATCCCATGGTTTCTGTAACAGTTCCAAAATACAGGCTTCAAGAAAACTTCTGAAAATTTCTTTCCTTTTTTTTTTTTCGGTACTATTTAGTACTTTCTTCTACACCAGACAAAAAAAATGACGCAAGAAGGAAATTTTCATGCACCTTCTTTTAATGCATCTCAGAGGCAAAATATGTAGAAATGGCCCAGCATATTTAATTGATGGAACCTGCCAGTCCCCTGAGTATGCAATATTTTAATATGTTAGCTTAGAATCCAGTTGAGATGTTTAATTTGTATCAGTGAAATGGACAATCAATCATTTTTTTTATCTCCCCTACAGATGAATGTGGAATTGTCGCTCAGATTTCTGAGCCTTTGGCCGCGGCCGACATCCCAGCCTACTACATCAGTACTTTTAAGTTTGATCACGCGTTGGTGAGTCTTAAGGAAGCTTCTTTGGGGTAGGGGAGGTCTTTTGGTCTTTTTCCGTGGGAGAAAAACCACGAAGAGAATAACATTTCCCATCCAGAGAACTCATTGAGGGGCCTTTTCTGTGATGCAGCGGCCCTGTGTCACAGGCTCCTGAACCAAGCTCAGCCCTACCCCAAGGTAAAACCTCATTAGGGATTGTCATTCTTGGAGAATCATGGAGACTTTGTGACCTTCCCAGTCTCTTCCAGTGCATCACTGTCCTTTGTTAGGAACAGCCACCGACCCGCTCCATTTTCCTGCAGTCATGGTCAGAGGCTGCAGACTCTCTGGAGCATGGTGCATTTGTGGGGGAACCGTCCTGCACCAACAGCACCCTGCTGCCTTCATCTCGTGGTGCCTGCGTGGCCCTAACCTCTGCGGTTTGAGATCTGTCTGTGAGTCAGGGTTAGCTCTGCTCTTCCTGCTCTGTCCTCCTCCTGGTGTAGACCTTTCGTAGGGAGTAATAACTGGCAGCCGGGCAAGGGCAGGTGATTTTGAGGACGTGTTTTTGTGAGCATCAGTAGCAGTTGCAGTGCAGGCATTGTCTTGTCATTCGTGTGGGGCTCTCTTCTCTTTTATATCAGCAGATATTTTACCTTTTAGGCACTGGGCCTACCTCTGCTCCTTCCTTCGGCTTTATAGGACACCCTCAAAAAAGAGGAATTTCCCTGAAAAGGGAAGATTGCTACACCTGTGCCTGCAAACAGGATGGCATTTCTCTTGGAGCCTGTTCCTCAAGTATTTAGGGAGGGAGTCAGTAGCCTATGCACTAACAAAACTAACAAAACTCTGCTGTTTTGTGCTTTTTGTTTTCTTAAATATGCCCTTTATTGCGTTATACCTCTCCTATATCAGTGTAAATTCACTGTCCAGGCCCTACTTTTGACCTGTAGAAGCTCCGAGGAGTTCAAGGGGTTTTTTTTGCACTGTTTTTCCTTCAGCTAATTACTTTGGTTTTTCACAGCTGGCACGAACCATTTGCAGCCCGTAGGTCATATGTGTAAAGAGTAAAAGGTAAATATTTTTCTAGATAGCAAAGGTCAGAGTGTTATATATGCTTGTCTTATTTTCTTGAATATTAACTGTGCTGATAAGATAAGCTAATAAAACACCATTTTAAAATCAATACTGTTAGCTTTGCCTCACATTCCTACCTGTTGTTGTGGCCACAGGAACATGCTTTCTGTGCAGGGCACAGGGTGCACAGTGCTTCTAATTGTCAAGCGATATCTGGAGAGCTAAACCCTGCTGCTGAAAATAGATTTTTCACTTAAAACTTGTGCCATACAATTGTGATGACTCTGCAGCAGCTCCGCCTTTTAAAAGCATCTCTCCCTGCTGCATCCAAGCCCAGCAGCTCCCTGCCTCTGAGCAGCTGGCAAGGTGTTATTTTGGCTGTGCATTAAGGTCTTGCATATCTCCCTTCCTCAAATCAGTATTTTATCCTTTTTCTTGCTACTTGTTGTTTTTTTCTTACAGTTTTAAAAGCCTTTTCATCTGGATGGTGCTATTCTAGCTGTCAAAACCTTTCACCAAAACATGTTGGATGCTGGTGCTTTTCAAGCCCTCCTTTGCTTGACTTTGCTCCAGAAGCAGTGGCTGGGCTGTGTGCTTTCTGGCTCTAGGCTGGTTTGGTTAGCCAAGAACCTCACCTAGATTCTGGCATGTTTTCCCTAACTTTACACTATTTTTTTGCTACGCAAACACCTTGACTTCTAGTGGCATTTCTCAAGGTCTAAGAGCATCCTGAATCCTTTCTCTGCATCCTCACTTCCTTTGTTTAAGGTCATTCAGTATTTGCTGTCAACAATTTAGAGTGCTTTATAAAAAAAATGTTGTTCCCCTTGACCTGATCTTTATCCTTCTGTCCATCTTAAGGTGTTTTTTGTTGCTTGTTTTTTTATTTGACCTGGCTGTTAATACTTAGGTCTCCCTGCATTGCTGGAGCAGTAGAAGTGTGCTCTGGAAACCAGGAGCTGTGCTTGAGAAGAGGTCCCTTTGGGAGACATTGCTGAGATGGGAACCTCCAGGTCTCTGGTGTGATGATGTAGGACTGGGCTGGAGAGAGCTACGGTTTCCAGCTCCCTCTAGGGTATGTCTAGAGAGAGCAAGTGAGAAGGGTCCCTTTTAGCTTTTCCAGGTGCTCTGCTCTCATTGCCTCATGCTGGGAGGTGTCTTGCTCTTCACCAGCATTTTGCATCCGATGAGGCTGAAGCAATGCCTGGGAGGTAGTTTGGAGCTTTGCTCTGCCTTTCGTGGATGCTTTGCTCTGCCCTCTGGCTGACGAGTGAACGTGCTGCACCAGTTGCCCTGGTTTGGGGATCTCTTATAAGGGGCAGAGAGGGGTAGGACTTCTCCACTGGTGGCAAACCAGGATGTTTGCCTACAAATCAAAACTGTTTGCACATCTGTCCTGGAGAAAATCAAGCCGAAACCTTCGTGGTATGATTGATATTTCCTTGACATTAAGGGCGTCAAGCATTTTGCAGTGAGTGAAGGTTCAGCCTGCTGAGTTTAATTAAACAAGGAGGTGCAGGTGAAAGCCAGCTCTGCTTCCTCCTGCTTCTGTACTGCCCTAAAGGAGCACATGGAGAGATCCTGATCCTCTGCTGGGTCTGGCTAAGGAAATGTGTCCTGCAAACTCGGTTCCTGTGTCTTTTCTCATTATCTTCTGGAGAAGCAAAGAGCCACACAGCATCTCCCACTGCAGTATTCAATGTACAGGGAAAAAAAATGAAAGAGAAGCAGAGGAGAGCCCTGTCTCATAGTCCTCTTTCGTGCGGTGGATGTTTGCTGGAGTTTTCTTCCAAACCCAGAAAAAATAGCTATATGGTTGTTCTAAGATTATTTTCTTCCTTTCCCAGCTGACCTTCGTTCACACATCATCAGAGTTAGCGTCTCCTGTTCCATCTTCCCACTGGAAAATTGAATGCTTTTCTTGTTATTTCTCATGGCCTTTTTTTTATTATTATTTTTCTCAGTTTTGTTAAAAGCCCTGCAGAAAATCACAGCCCAGTTTTATTTCCACTGTCTGAGCTCTGAAGGGTCTCCAATGAATCCAGGTATTGTGCTCCTGGCCAAGGACTCAAATACCTCACAGACGAAGCAGTCCCTTCTTCAGCTTACTTAACGTGAATTATTTTGGCTTCTTGCAGCAGCTCACAGATAATTTATTTTTCCCTCAGTCCCCTCTCCACTTTCCAGGAGCTGTTAGCTGCCTGTCCCCTGAGTGTCATCTGTGGTTTATGTAACGGTCAGACGCCTCTTTTCTGTCTCACGTAACTTTACTTGTGATATTCTTTTCTACTGATGACAGTCGCTCCAAGATCTTCTGCATCTTCTGTTACAAGGGATTCTTCCTGCACCAAGTGTGAACAGACACCCACAAATAATATTGTGTGTGGACTTCTGTGGTTAAGTTTCATCACAAGATCGGAGTAAGAACTCTCAGGTGCTGTGCTGCACCATCTGGGACCCCCACCACAAACAGATGGGCAGGCCTCTTCTTCTTTGGACAAACGGTCCCTTCGTCACCTGATGTGGTCTCCCCACCCACGCTCTCGTGTCCCAAACCTGTAGGGTGCCCTGGAGAGCCTCACGGGCTCTCAGGCAGGTGTATAAATCCATCAGGCAGGCACCGTGTGCAAGTGAGCTCCTGGCATACACACGCATAAAGCAAGTCTCCGGGATAAATGAGCCACGAGGGCTTGCAGCTTTACCCCTTTCCTCCCACCTGTGAAATCCATACAGGGAATTGCAAGGTTTGAGGTGGTTTTGGGGCAGAAAGTGGCTCTCCTGAGCCAGACCCAACGCTGGAGCAGTGGCAGCACCAAAGGTGGTGGTGTGTTTTCTGCAGTCCTGGGTGGGGAGCGGCTGCTCCCCCTCCTGCCAGGGGCAGCATTGCTCGCCCCAGCATGGTGCTTTGCCAACAACAGCAAGGGAAGAGAGGGGAGAGGGAGAAGAGAAGGCAAGGAAGGGCCCAAAACTGTTGTCTCCCCACCAGCAGACACCGTACAGACAGCAAATAGCCAGCTCTTACTTGAAAAACTTGCTCCTATGGGAGCTACACATCAGCACTTCCGCGCCGGAGGGGGTCTCTCTTAGATGAAGCCCATTCTCAGTGGAGCTCAGGTGTCCAGCATCCCACCTGGCACCCTGGGGCTCTTCTGGCTTTGTCTCCTGCCTCTCTCTTCGTTGTCATCCGACCCTGGCTTTTGCTAGAGCCTGACCTTTCTCTTTTTCTGTTTTCTTGCAGGTACCTGAAGAAAATATAAACGGTGTGGTCAATGCACTCCAAGTCAGTCAAGCTGAAAAGCATTAGAAATCTTCTGAGCTGGTTCCAGATGCTTTTTATTATTATAATTATTATTATTATTATTATTATTCTTTTTTTCTCACAGTATTTCTTGAAAAAAATCTGATTCCAGAGAGTGACATGAAAAGAGACTGTGGAAAGTTGAGCAGAAACAGCTCCAATAAGCCTTTGTTTTAATTATTATTATTATTATTATTATTGTTATTTTATTAAATTTCTTTATGAATGAGGGGCAGGAGGAAAGGGAGTTCAGACAGTTTCCTGAGGCCCAGCGCTGAGGCGAAGGGCGACCTTTGGCGGTGTGGAAGGAGCGCCCCGGGGACACCGGTGTCTCCGTGAAATGTGGCGGCACGGCTGCGGGCGCTCTGCCGAGGGCTTGGTGGCACAGCCAGAGCAGAGGGGCCATAAACACTACGAAATGTGGAATTAAACGGAAAAGACGTCGCATAGTGCTGGCTTGTCTCCTCGCATCAGCCTTTCTCTGAGGACCGTCCGTCGTTGCGTATGTTGAGATAGGATGGGGACCGGGTTCTGTTTCCCCTGACAAAACTCTTCGGCGTTGGAAAAGGGGAGAGTATCCTGTTGTCTGAGTTGTCCCCTTCTTTCCTTTCTCCTCGCAGTCAAAGCCTGGCTGCCTGCAGTAAGCCCGGGGGGGACGTGTTGCTCTGGCCTGCCTCCCAGGTGGTGCCACCACCGCTTTGTCTGCTTCGAAACCCGGCCGTTCCAGTTCAGTTTTCCCCAGCCACCCTCGGCGTCCTCCCCGTGTGTCCCCTGTGCTGGGGCAGCTGTTGGCCCCTCACCCCACGTCACAGCTGTCCCCTTGTCCCCCAGGGCCAGAAGAGGAGGAGGGAGGCTTCTCTTCTCACATGCCCTCCGTTCCTTTCCCATCCTATTTTGGACATTCATGGGGGCTTGAAGCATTGCCCAGGGCCCCTCAGTAGCTGCTCCTCCCCTACCCTGCACAGCCTGGGCCATCTTGTCCGAGACCCACAGCAGGTTGTTGTCCCCTGCAGGGCCAGGAGGGTGCCCAAACCCTGCCAGGACCCTTCGGTGGGTTTTATCAGCTCCTTCATCACCAGGGTGGAAATCGCTGCTGCCTGGGGACTCGATTCCCAGGGTCTTTCCATTGGGTTCAGGCCTTTGAAAGCCACACGGTGCTGAACGCTCCTGAAAAGCAAGGTGTTTTGTCTGGCCCCGCCACACGCCGGTGACATGGCTCTTCCCCTGGGGCATGCTTGTGTCTGCCTCATGTCACAGCTACAAGGTGGCAGGGCCAAAGCGCTGAGGTGCCACGGGGGACAGCGGTGACCAGCACCTGGAGAGCAAACGGCACCCCGAGCAGAGAGAGGGGAGGCCACCTGCAGGCCTCTGCTTTTACAGCGAGGAGCCCGAGTATTTCTTGTGTTCCTGGGCTTCTTCCTGTCTTTGACATGAAGGAGTAGCAGTCTCAGAGTTTTAATGAGGACTTACTGAAGAGACAGCCTCTAGCATGGATTTCGTGAGGCTGCATCTCGCAGGGTTTTGCGTTAAGCTGCAGGCAGTACGCAAGCTCCTGGGATCGCGCTGTGGGCATGGTTTGTGTTGGTGTGTAGGACACGCAGCCAGGTTTATAGCGGGGTGCAGGACATGCAGGCACTCACACTGGCATACGGCTCGCTGGTTAGTTCTCCTTTCGTGGCATTGGAGGGCTGAGATAAATTTGAGTTATATTTGTGCTTTCTGGTGCTGCTGGACCCAGACACTGAGCTTCAAATCCCTTTGTTTTCTGATCAGCGGGGTGTTGTGTGGCAGCTGGGCAGGGAATCGGAGCATCCGCAAACAGAATCATCGGTAACTTTTATTTCTAGGCCCCAGCTGCATTAAAGCATCCCGGCTGAGGAGCACTTGGGCACGTTTAATGCTTTACCCAGCAGTGTGTTTCGCTGTTCCGTTACGTGGGTTTTCAGAGTTGCCCTGTGACACCCAACATTCACTCCAGATTTCTGGACTAAAGGTTTATTCCCGGTGTGGCACCATGGATGTTTGCTCAGAAGGATGCTTCGGTTTCCTGCCACGTGCCGTGAGGATGCTGGCACAGGCCGTGTGGTGCAATATTAGAAAAAAACAAAAAAACAGAGATGTTTTATGTGAGTCTGCGTGGCGTCGGCAGCTGTGAGCTGAGCTGAAGGTTGCAGTGGGGTGCTCGGTAGCTTTTCACCACATAAAGCATTGAAGGGTTTCTCCTTGGGGTGGCAGGTTGTTTGTGGGGTCACGCAGTTGTTCTGGAGATGGAAGCCAGAACATCGCTGCTTGATCTGCAGCTCTGGAAAGCCACCCGAGCTTTCTGGTCAGCCGAGTCGAGCCTGAGCTTTCCCTGCGTGTAAGGACAGTGCCAGAGGGACAGGTCCTGTGTGCACTCCTGGGCTCTGCCAGCCACTGAAAAAACGGGCATTTGGCCCCTTTGTGCATCAGAGAGCAGCGTGCGTTGGCCTCCCCGTGTGCCACTGCCGCTTGCTGAGGGCCGCGACGCTAACACTAAGGGATTACTTGAAGTGAGCAGCAGCTTTACTGAGCCTTAAGAGAAAGCAAAAAAATTTAGTTTTTATTTTATTTTTTAAAATTTTGCACTCAGGCTATTCTAGAGGGTGGTTGTTTTTTTTTTCCATTTACATTTTCCTCTTCTTTCCCTGAGGGAGTCGGCCTTAAATCTGTGAAATCTGTGGATGTCTCCGGGGTGCTTCAAAACGTCACAAAGCAGGTTGATGTCCCGCCCTGACAATGTCACAAGGTGGAAAACCCCTCAGGGGCCTTCCTGTGTCCACCATCGTCCGTGGACTCACATTTTTATTTCCTCTCTCTTTCTGTCTTGATAACCAAGTAGATGGTTCCAGGCGACGAGGGGCGATTCCGCCTGGTGCTGCCTGCCTCACTGCAGTGCTGGGAATGGGGCTGACCCTGCGTGTGGTTCAGATCAGCACCAACTTGGGATCTGGCATTACTTGTGAGAGTATCGATACGAGGCTAAGGCAAGACGGGGGCTGTGGGGGCTTTGTTAAAAAAAAAAAAATAATATCACATTTAATGAGCACACTTAATGAGTTCAAAGCAGTGGCTCTTCAAGCTGCCCGACAGCTCCTCCTCGCCAGCACTTTGGGGTGGGGGAAAATGGAAGGGTCTTTTTCTTTTGTAATGCCTTAAGATACTCATGTCTCTGTGCATCCCTGGCATTGTGATGGTTCTTTGCCACTCTGGATAAAAGGAAGAAAACGTTCCCGTGGCACAGACTACGTCTGGGCATCTGCAGCGCCGAAAACCCAGGTTAGGTGCCAGCTGCCCGCGCTGTGTCCAAGCCCCACTCTCATCATCTTGGAGTATTCTCTCTTTACGGCCACGGTTGCTGCTGATCAGGGACCCCTCAGCCCCGCAGGACCCCCCCGTGCCCCCGGGGTTCCTCTCGGTGCACTTCACCAAACGGCGCAATGCAAAGCGCGTTTCCAGCCCTGCAAGGAGGGGTGGGCAGGGGAGGAGGAAGCAGCCCTCGCTCGCCCTCCTTGCTTCTCCGAGGCCTTCGTTTCTTAGCAATTGAAACTTTTCCCATGCTGTGTGTTACTGCCTGGGGTTCTTTGTCTTTCTCCGCACGGTTAGATTTTGGCTGCAAGTTCCTTTCTACTGTGCAAGAGTGCGCGTATGTTCATAGAAGTGTGTAGTGTTTCTGTAGGAATAGTATGTCCCTGTTGTACACATGTAGAAATGCCTGTGTTTTATGTTCGTATGGCTGTATACTGTACATAGCATATATACTTGAGCAATATAGGTTAATATATACCGCGTGAGTATGTGTGTGTGTACTCCGGGCAGACGCAGTAAGTGCCGTATACACACATTTACTCACCATATATTTTTAATTCAAGTATATAGGCAATACGAATACTTAGTTATACTCTGGATTTCTTGACACGTTTCCAGCAAAGAGCAGCGGCGAAGCCCCCTCGGAGCAAGGCTGCGGCTCCTCCGCTTGCTGTGGGCGGGCAGAGCCCGACCCCGATGCGCAGCGCGGTGCGGCCACAGCGCCGGGTTTCCCTGCCTGCTTTGGAAACACCCTGTTCCTCTTCAGTTCGGTGCCTCAAGCACAAAGACTTTAGAAAAAATGCTCCTTTTTCATTTTTAGTTGCTGTCCTGAATGCTTCAGCGTCTCCGTGCGGGGCTGCCCGTGCCTGTTCCGCAAATCCTTGGCTGATCTGGGGTACCTGTTTTTCATCTAGAGGGCAGTTTGGGCAGAGGAGGTGTAGGTTTTGGTTGGTTGGTGGCCTGAAGGCAACCCATTGCCACTGCGGATGTCTGGTATTTATTGGATAGCTTGTGTTTGTTGACCTGAGGAGCTTTAAATCGGTGGGTTATTAACTCAGTGGGTTATTTTTAAATAGATGGACGTGGAGGAGGGTCTTCTCCTGTTAAGAGTAACAGAGGCTGCCTGAACTCAGTAACTGGAAATGCGTGGGCTTTGCATCTCGTCATCAGACTTCCCTGCTGGCCAGGAGTGCTTTGAGAAGGCTCTGTGTGGGAAAAGGCTCTCACCCCAACCATCGTCCCGCAGTCACACTGCACCAAATGCTTCCTGGCCGCTTGCCCTTCGGCTCCTCCAGGTCACTGACCCATACCTGCACCCTTCAGCAGCCTTGTGCAGCTTTCTGTTTCTTCTTGGACACTGAAGTCAGTTCGGTTTGCAGGTGATGGAGTTTCTGAAAGATGGTGCTCTGAGTGGCGTGCGATAATCCTTGCATGGGAGGCTTTAGTGGAAGCATTTGGATTTGGCTGGAGCAGACTGTGGCTCCTGCAGTGGGTGACATTAGCACTGAGACTGACTTACTGGCAACGCTGTTTATAAAGGGCATTCATCATGTAAACGCCATGCTGCTGCTTCCAAGCTAGCTTTGAACTCCAAGCTCAGTGTTACCAGCACCACGGGCATGGGTAGGGAACGCTGCTGGGGGGAGATGAACCGACCCTGGTCCCTAACACAAGTCTGTCAGTGTCGGACCCTTTCCCGTTACTGTCCTGCCTGCCCTGGGGCCATGTTCTTGGTCCATGCTGACCCGCAGCAGCCCCGGGGCTGTTTCCCTGTGGGAGGAAGGGAGGGGACGGCTGGGGCACCGACTGGTGCGAAGGGCATTTGTCATTTCCTTTGTACTTGAGCAAATATGAAGGTATGCGGTTTTGCTCGTTTGTTGTGAGCACAAAACCATTTTTCTTCTTTCTCCAATTTGAACCAAGCAGAGTTCCTTTCCCTGCCCAGCTCCCCTCTCATTCCCCGGGGGCGCCTTCGTCCCGGTCCCAGCCACGGTGCCACGAGCCCTCCCAAAGCCCCGGTCCTCAGAAATCCTCCGATGTGCAGCCTCTGCCTTGGGGAGAGCCTCTGTGGGTCTCTGCGTGCTCAGAGGCAGCAGATCCTTGGTGAAGGGTGCCGGGTCCCGTGTCGGTGCTCCTTTCGCACTGCTTCAATGCGAGCAGCTCCTGCCCTGTCGCTGGGTGATCGCCGTTTTCTGATGGCGACACGGGAGGAGTTCTTGGTTCAGCCCGAGTCTGAGCAGCAGCTGCTAGCTCCTGAGCAAAAGTGTCTCACTGCAGCATTCGGTGATGGACAAGAAATCGTTCCCTGATGAGGATTTCTTTTCTTTCTGTTATTACTGCTGCTGTGGACATCTCCAGTAAGCAGCTTAAGGCATCTCACTTACCTGTTCCCATCCTGACTGCAAATGCCGGACTGGATTAAACTTTTATTACCTGCTAGAGAGTAAAACCCAGTAAGCCTTTTGCCAAATAGTATTTACGTCGTACCGCGCGTGCTGGGGTGTGTTTACATTGGCCGAGATGTGCAGATCTGCCTCGCAGACTTAGATACCTCCTCCCCACACATTCATCTGTCCGTCTGTCCGTCCCCCCATGGGCTGTTCGTGTTGGGGCCGACGCTACCCCGTGGGCATCGTGGGGGCTCTGAGTCCAGGTGGAAACGCTCGGGGCAATTCTCCCACCATGGGCTGGGGGACCCTGACCGTGAATCTTGAGTTCCTCTGCTGCCTTCAGCCCCTTTCCATCTCCCTGCTGCGTCCTTCACTTAATCTTCATTAAGCACAACTCGGTTTAAATACCAGCTCTAATTAGCACAGGGGAAGAAAAGTGTTTGCAATACAGCACAAGCACTGGAGGCTGCTCATGCTGCAGCTGCCCCTGCAGAAGCTCTGGTGAATGTGGAGCAATGCACAGACCCTGTTTTTGGCAGGGGAAATAAATGAAGTATGTATCAAGCAAAGTGTATTATAATTTTAGGGTGTGAATGTGCAGGGAAACATACCTCTTTGGAACACATATAGCCAAGAAGTCCCTCTCTTGGTCTCTCTAGACAGCACCAGCTATTTCTCCTGGTTGGGAAGCTAACTCCTACGCTGAGGGCTGGGACTGAAGGCTACCTTCAGACCACAAGTCATAGCCTTCCCCCGCTCTGTAATCCCCTCTGTTTTGTACATGACCTGGGGGTGGATTTGGGACTGGGGACGGACGGCATGGCCGGGGTCAGCACGGCGGGGCTGTTGGTTTGAGAGCCCATGGGGTGCTGCAGGTCCCTCTCCAGTAGCTGTGCCAGTGCCCTCCCCACCCTGATGCCAAAAAGTGGCTCAGTTCCTCCTTCATTTGGGGGCTCGATTGGATTTTTCCCCCGGTGCAGATGTGGCAGAGGTGATGTCACTTGCACGGCGCGTTTGGGAGGGAGTTGGAGTTGGGGCCCTGCTTCCCCCACCTCCCTGCTGCCATCTCAGCGCCTCGAGGACCTGAACCCTTCTGCGACGGCAGCGATAAGCCTTTTCTTTTCCCCCAAAGGATTCCTACCAGCTCTTTTGTAACTTGAAAAAAATTAATTTTCTGAGTACCCTGCCCTTTGTGGGAATGCCGCTGCCGTCCCAGCACGGCTGCTGGCAGCACGAGTGCTCCACTGGTGGGAGACGGCGGGGAGCATTCGCCGTGCAGAGCCGAAGGAAGAGGTGGGGAGCTGTGTTCTTGGGGCCTAGGAGAAAAACCCCACTGCCCTTCATTATCTCTTGTAATTAGTTGTGATGCCTGGCTTGTGATTGTTTTTGAATTGTTGAGATCAGCAAAGTGACCCAGTGAGTTTTGCTACAGCTGCAAGGCTGCTGGGGGCAGGACACCTGGGTGGTGTCGCGGGGGAACAAGCGGTTCTGGTCTGTTCGGTCAGTCTTGGTGCTGGAGAACCCGCTGGGGTTTGAACATCTCCTTTTGGGCGTGAACCTTTGTGGTTTCCCTCCTGGGGCACATGCGGTGCTGAGGCCAGCCCTGGTCCGCGTTTGGAAACCCCAAAACCTTGCTGCTGCTGACACCCCGGTGCCAGCCCTGTGGCCGTGGGCAGTGGGGCTGTGAGGATGGGACAGGCAAGGGGTGGCCTGGCAGGGATCTGCAGCAGGGCCCTGATGTGGAAGCCCTGATTAAGCCTCTGGACAAGCCGTCTGTCTCCCTCCACCTCCATTAGCCGTGCACCCGCCTGTTCTCCCCGTGTTTTTTTCCCACTAAACCAGGGGGTGCGAGGCTCTCACTTGCTCCTGTCGCTTGTCTCCTGCTCTTAGGGCACCGTAATGCACCCAGGAGGGTTAATTTGGGAGATGGTGGTGAATGGAGGAACCCAATCATCCCCATCGGTGCTTAGGGACAGATTTTGGGTTGGTTCCCGGGGCTGACATGCACTGTGTTGTCAGCCCTGGGGTAATTCTGGGCTCACGCTGCAGCTGCACCGCACCCGGCACCGTCACACCGAGTGGGCGCAGGTCAGCGGCCATAGGGCACCGCCACCCCCTTGGTGTCTCACCTGGCTTCAGCAGCACTCAGCATCTCTCCCCCCCACTTCTTTTGGACTTGAGAAGCAGCCCAGATTTTCCCCAAACGCCCAGGATTGCCCCTAGTCATAGCGTTGCCCCAAATTTCCAGCAAGCAGAGGGGCTCCTGGTGCAGCATCTGCCCAGTGTGACCCAGGGCCTGCCCCTCGCTGCTTCGGGTGGCCCAGCAGGGCAGCCCCAGGGGCGCACAGACCTTGGGGACCTTAAAACCCCTTGTTTAGGTACCGCTGTCTCTGTAAGTGAGCGAGAGCCCACTGCTGACCCCCAACACCCACATGCCTGGCAGAGGCTGGGCTGGGGACGCAGACACCCTCAGCACCTCGACCTCCCGCAGCTCCGCTCGGGAGCCTTTCCTTTGGTACAGTACAAAAAAAAAAAAAGCATTTTTATTTTTTTTCCCCCCCTTTAACTACCAGACTGATGCAAACCAAGGCAGGGGCTCACCCTGAGCCACGGGGAGACCGGGGGGGGAGGCTGGGGGCACATGGCACAGGCGGCCCCTGGTGCGTCGACACCTTCGTGCCCGCCGCTGCTCGAGGGGACCGGTCTGCGGCCAGCATGGTGCCCCGGGCGCGATGCGTGGAGCTGAGAAGTGGATGCTTTGCTTTCCCAGCGAGTGCACACGCTTCTTTTCTTTGCTGGTCTTATGCTGAAAAGCTGAGATTTATGTACTGTATGGGGAAAAAAAAAACCACACACAAAACATACACAGAAAAAAAGAAAAAAAAAACAATGTTCCAAAACAAATGACAGTATATTTTGTACTTTGTAAAGTGTTAATTAAAATGAAAAAGAAAAAAAATGAAACATACGCTGTCTGCTTTTGTACTGATCAAACTGATGAAAATAAAGCAGAGCTTGGCATTGTCTTTATAAGATGTAGCTCGCTTTTTTTTTTTCAACCCCTGGTTGCACTGGGCTGTATTCAGAGCCTGGGGCGCTTGGCAGCCCATGGGACCAACCTCAGGGTGTGCTTCAGCCCCAAGGGCTTCTCCATGCCCCAGGCTGCTCTCAGGGAGCCCCGAGCTTGCTCCGTCCCAGAATTTTGTCTGGGATCGTTAATCTGGAAAATTTTCATCTGGCAGCAAGCACCAAGTGTTTGTGACATGCAACCTTAATGCTTCGCCTTGAGAAAAAGCCATTGCAACAGAAAACCAGCCCCCCCACGCTGCCGTGCAAGCTCATGGTCTCCCTGGCCCGCGGCTACCCACAAAAGAGACTGGGGTCTGGGGGTAAATGTGCAGGATTTTGGCTGTAGAACTGGAGCTTAGACTCTAAGACTGCATGTGCTGATGGTGCCTTATCATCAGTGGTTCTCTGCCTTTACCCAAAGAGGCACAGACGCTGGGGGGTGGCCCAGCACACCACAAAAAAAAAAAACACCACAAAATTTGCAGTGTGATGAGTCACGCCAAAGTAACATCGTTCCAGTGGTGTTTTGAACACCCCAGGCTAATTATTAGTTCTCTGAGTCACTTGTTTTTGAAGGATCCTGTGGAGAAAAGAGCTCACCGTAACACAGTAGGTGCCTAAAATAACTTTGGTTTCAGGGGCGCTGATGTGTCCCATTGCCAGGCTGGCTATGGAGTGGAAATTCAGGTGTGAGTCCCTCGCCCTGCCCTGCTGCAGCCCACCAGGGTGCTTGGGATGGTACACACACACGGTTCTGCTCGAGCAGCTTGTCCCAGGCTGCTTTCAGGCTATTTTAAGCCCGAACTGACAGTGCAGTGGTGTTTGGAGGGCAAATTACTCTTGCTAATCAATGCAAAATCAAGGAGGTTATTTTAGCTCTGATTTGAGCTGCTCCCTGTGTGTGTCCTGCGCCCACCCCTCGCTGCAGGTATGTATATTTAGGGCTGGCTCGTCTGCGGCTCTGCAGGACGAAATGGTGCAAAGTTGCCTCCCAGCGCATGGCTCCCAGCTCCCCAGAGGGGTCCTTGCGCCTTGGCAGCGCTCAGACATGGCCCTGACCCATCTTGGGGGCAGCAAAAACCCCTCAGGACATAGCTTCCTTTGACCAGGGGTCAAAAGTGATTATTTTTCTATTATTTGCTTCTTTTTTATTTTAATAGGTTTGTTTTTATTACTTTCTTAGTAGAATACCAGTGCAGGGAAGGTTGCTGCTGGTTTATGAGGATGCTGCTCGCTAGCGCCAGGCGTCTGCACGTCCTCAGGCAGACACCACGCTGACCATGCCACACGCTGGGCAGGCGCAAAGGCACCAGCCGAACGCTGCCCTCCCTGTGACTGCTGCTCGCAGAGGCTGGACGGGTTTTGGTGTCCTTGGTGTCACGCCACAGGCTGGCAGGGAGCAGGGGGCTTCTTTCCACACCTTTGGGCTGCAGGACACGAGGGGCAGGAGCTGGGCTGCGAACACCACCAACCCCTCTCCCACCTGTGCTTTGACATTCACAGCGGGCTGCTGGCAATGAGGAATCGCAGCGCTGCAGACGAGCCCCATTCTGCTTTCCCTTATCGCCCCGAGTAACCTCCTGCCACCTGGATTTATTTCCCCAGCAGCCAGAGGAGAAGGGGCTCAGCCTCGGCCCGGCGCTGCCATCACGGCTTTCAGCAGCTGTCAGGACAAGGGGTGTGAGGAGCGGCCCGGGAGCTCGGCTCATCCCCTCCCTCAGCACTTCGGGCCTGACGTGGGACATGCCGAGGTAGCTGGAGGCAGGGCGGGAGAGCAACCCCTGCACGCACCCTCCGGGCAGCCGTTCGGCTGCAGACCACGCTGCATGAACTGCCGAGCAAGTGCAGTATGTCACTGGCAAGTACAAGGGGAACTGGTGTTGGTCCCAGGTCTCTAAGCCAACCCCTGATTTTGCAGGCAGTGCAAGATGCTGACTAACAAAGTGACAGGTGCCACATCCAGGCTAAAGGCTCCGGACAAGCTCTAGCCTGATCTCAGGGCTCTAAGCACTTCAACAATGCCCCCTCTAACCAAAATGGGTCGGGGTGGTGTTTGCCAGACCACAGCTCTGTGCCACTAACTCCATTCCCACCATGCTGTGCATTAGCGAATGCCCACGGCCACTGCAATGAAATTGCAGCCCTCCCCAGTGCATTAAGCTGTGTAACACTTCTATTTAGGGCTAAAGACCTTGCTGGCATTTAATTAACACACAGACTTTGCAATTTATTGCACAGCAAGACTGCAAGACAAGCAGGTAGGACATGGCACGAGGCCCCAGCCCAGCTCTCCAAGAGGCCCAAGCAGCGCTGCTGGCAGAGCAGCTGCAGGCCTGCAGAGGGCCCAGGCACCGACCTGCAATCCTGCAGCCCCGTCAAACAGCAGCATGCCCGAGGGAGTTCCTACAAACACCTTTCCTGCCACCATTTTTTGTATTTATTTCCAATGCTTTAATAAGCTTCCTCATGTAAAAAGGGCACAGCTGCTCCCAGGAGGCCAACACAACATGTTTGGGCAGCTCACGCCCGATGCAGAAGGTATAAATCGAGGCTCACTTAATGGGAAGGCACAGCAGCGAAGTTCTGTCACAATGTAACGTTCACTCGCTGATTGCTCTCCCTCAGCCCACCACCACAACACAAGGTACACAGCGATGTTAAGAGCAGCACGTACAGAGGGTTGTTTGCATACTTCGTTTCACCTTCCCTATAGCTTATGCAAAGCCCTCCGTAAGTTATTGCCTTAGCATAGGGCTTGGCACCAAGCTCTGATCGGGCTAAGACAAAATCTATTTGGTACAGAATTCCGGATAATGGAGCTAAACCTAAGTATGTGGTGTCCTCAGGGGCAGGGCTACACAAGCAGCAGGGCTCCTCCTGGATCAGAGGTGTCTCAGGTGACAGAAGTTTCCTGCCACACCACAACGCTTAAGTTTAAATGCAGACTGCAAGACAGAGCAGCCACTGTGTGAAGTCAAGTAACATTTCCATTACTAAGAAACAAAGATACAAAGACTTGACAATCGCTTTATTTAAAACAATTGCTTGGATTTTGCAAAAATAACGTTTTAAAATAATAAATTTAATTTTTTTCCTTGACAAAGCAGGAGTATCCCATACATAAATGACACAGCTATGCCTGAGGTTGGGAGCATTTCACAAGAAACACTTTCCCACGTTTCTGTGTGAGATTTGCTGAGTGCCTGCTACAGGCACATCTAGCTGCTGCTTCCCATCTCCTTTAGCTTACTGCATCCTAAATGCGCTTAACGCAACTTCTCTACTAAGAAGGCACCAAGAAACAAGGCTGTGCTTACTGCCCACTAAGGCTGACGCACTGCAGGAAAGCCAGGCTAAGCCAAGAGGGCTCTTTGCAACTCAGAGCCACCGTAACCCCAGGGACAAGGACTGCCAGGACTCCCCAAAAATCAAAGGCAGCAGTTTGTGATCAGCACACGGAGACCACTACGTGACAAACAGTGAGTGCCGCTCATTTCCACTGCCTGAACATCAGCCCCACATGCAGTTCGGAGGGACCTTTGTTTCCAGCCTACTTCCATAAATAGGCTGGACTGGCCACTGCCCTTCGGCCTGTGCTTCCACAGCAGCAGCGTATTTCTTTCCATGCGGTCTTACTCAGCAGCACTTTCCCCCTGCAGACAGTTCTCACTCTCTCAGTCTAACAAACGTGTTCCCTGGATGTTCCTTGGCTGTTCAGCCTTCAGAGCGCACGCAGAGCCTGTGACAGCCTGGGCCACGGGCACGCCACCTGCCTGCAGGCCCCTGGCCATGTCCAGTTTCTGCAGAGAACAGGGGCCTGGGCAGGGCACAGCTGGTAGGGGACACCAAGCACAGCTGTGCTGGACTCCAACAGCCAGAATGAGTTTTCTTCTGCATAAAGAACTAGTAACTATAAAGCTTTCCCTGGGGAAATAGCTTGGCTCAGTCCAATGCTGACACCCCAGAGCTGGTGACAAGGAAAGCACCCGTAAATGAACGCCCTGTGCTACGGATTTCACCTCACACCAGTCTTCCCTGAGGGAGATCTCTTCATCCTTAGGCACAGGACGCACCAGCTGCGGGCTGGGCCTCAGCCTCTTTGGGAGTTTGTCAGGAAGCAGCCAGAGCACCCCGTGCACTGCTGCCCTCCTCAGGGAGCATCCTTCCCTCCTGCAGCCAGGCCGGAGCGTTTCAACAAGGCAGAGATGAGAGCACACCCAGGCACTGCTAGGGCTGTCCCTGCTCACAGTCACTTCTTGCCCGGTTCCATGGAGCGAGTCTTCCTTTCCCAGAAGCTCATCGCCGAGCTCCCCTGTCTTCAAAGCGCAGCACTGAGGCCCAGCAGCATTGCTAGGTGAAAGATTTAACCATGCTTACCATGTGGTCCACACCACACGCAACGTCCACCACCTCACCGGGCACAGTCACCTGGATCAGAGCACAAGAGCAGATTATTTCTCAAGCTGGTATCCTGCACCCAGTATTTCCTATTTCTCATTCTTCCTTCTGCTTAATATATCAGTTGCTTTTACAGGAACTTGTATCAACAGACTAGTCATCTTGAGAACCCAGAGAAAGCAAGATCCAGCACCAGACGTGCTCATGCATCAAGCTGCCAAATATTCCCCTTTTCCCCTCCCAGGAGGGCACAAAGCTTTGGAAGGACAGAAAGCACCATCCCAGTCGCAGCCAGTGAGGAGAACAAAGCCTCAGCCCATCTGCTCAGCAGCAGCATGACCAACCAGAGCATAATGCAGACAAGAGGAAGAGGGCCTGCCCAAGCCCCACAAGGATTAGCTTCTTCTCTCATCAGCAAGGACAGGAGAGATGCAAGAGCTTGGCTTTGCCTCAGGCAGTTTTTGCTTTGATGCTAAGCAGACCCAGCTCACCCACCAGTACAGTTACAGTTCTTTCACTTGCAGTACACTTACAGCTCAAGGAAAGCTGAAGCTACGAAGGGCAAGGTGCAAGCTTTTCCTGTGAGCTAAGGGAATGTAGAGATGGCTAGCTCTGGAGTAGAATGTGACAGGCAAAGAGCCTGGTAACTGCCCTTGTTTTTGTTACACCACTGTACCATAATGATACTTTGGTATCTCCTGTAGGAACTGGCTGTTGGAGGCAGAACTACCATCAGTATCCACCTAGGGAAATGTGGACGCGCCACGCGTGCTGCGTTCAGAGACCCCACTCAGCCACAGCAGTGTGATTTCAGTCAGATGCTCCGGAGATGGTTTTTGGGGTTCCTTTTTAAAAGGAGAAGAACGCATGCCGAAGAAACACATCCACTGCGAGTTCAGGCACACAGAAGGGGACTGCAGGGTGGTCCCACTGGTCGCCTCCCTCCTCTCTGACGTGGCCCCTGGTGGAGACTGGGAACATCTGTTGGGCTGAGCGCTGAACTCCAGAGCCAAGCTTTTCTACACCCCCAGTCTAGCTCTCAAAGCCAACCGAGAGAAGGGAGCAGAACTGGAAGCACTGTGAACCAGCAACAAAAACAGCTCAGTGGCTCAGCACCTCCTGCTGTAACTACAGCCAGCCCAGTGACCCACTGCCACAGACGCTTGGCTTGGAAAAGTAGCAGGGCCAGGCAGCCCGCTGCTATTTGGTCCTGCTGCCAGCCACGACCAAAACATTCACCTAGTTAGATGTGAAACACAAGTCTTACGGCTCACAGGTGACCAATGCTGGCGGTTTTCTTTGCAGTATGCACAGAAATGAAGCGCAGGTTAGAGGGGAAGGGAAGAGGCAGTAAGGCTGCAGACATGAGGAAGATGCCATTCCTGTGGTTCAGGAGTGATGGCACAGCACCAGGTCCTGCTTTGGGATCTGAAATCTATACTGAAAGAGCAGAACCAGGAGACTCAGATTTACTGAGCACCTCCACCCCTAGAGCACACTAGGCAAGGATCTCTGGAAAAGAAAGCAGTCCTGCAGTTATCTGAGGTTTCTACTTCTTCCAAAATTACTTTGAACTACGCAGCAAGTGTTTCTTGGCCTCACAATAACAAAGGCTAGCTAAAAAGTACACTCTGGGTCTTAATCCTTACCCTCCATGGGAAATACTGGTCTTCCATTCTTCCAATTCCCAGGCAGCCTCTTAGATTCTTGCCCCACACAAAGAGTTCTCCTCTGTCTATGTAGAGAGAAGAGGGAAAAAAAGAATAAAAATAGTTCTTTTTTTAATGAGACTGGTCTATTTGTGATGTTGGCAAGTGTGACTACAGCGCTGCTGGGAGTATGAACAGTTATACATGCAGCATGAAAGCCCTGAAGTTCAGTTCCAAGCACAATAAATGTGCTTGGGAAAAGCGATGCCTAACGAGCAGGACAAGTAGCAAGCTCTGGGCACAACTCTGCCTTTGCCTTCCCTTCTTACAGCTCTTGCTTTGGAATTTTATTTGAAGAAAGAATGCAGCAGAAGAGATTCCAGGGAATCATTTGTAGTGAAGTGAATCAACTGCACTGGAAGTTAAACAAGTACAGCTGACCCCACACGAGCTATCAGCACAGCAAATGGGGGTAAGCAAGGCAGTGAAATCTGCCCCAAGCCATCACCTGGACACCAGTTGTTCAGCTGCCTGACAGAAGTGACCTTCTAACGGTAACTGGGGAAAAGAAAAACATTTGTATTCAGTTGTATTGGAGAGAGAGCATTTCTTAAGCCTCTCAGCACACAGATCAGCTCCACAGCACAGACAACTAAACCTAAAACACTGCCAGTACCACCTAGTGTGCAACTCTTCCTGGCTAACGGTGGAGGGCATTACAAGCACCTTATGACCAGACTCAGTGTCACACCCACAACTTCCCTGACAAGGACCAAGCACATCGGCACCCAGCACTTTTCATGAGTAAGCTATTACTTTTGCTAACGCGTACACAGGTTCTCTGTGTTGCTGCCCCCTGCTGCCCATTTTTAAGTGACCTTCACCTTCAGAACTTCCTTTAAAGACAGGCAAATACGCCGTGTACATTCCAGACTGTCCTAACTTTAGCATACTAGATGTGTAGGCCTTTCCACCTGAGCCTGCTAACTGAATTGGTAAGAAGGGGCAAGAAAGCCCGACATCTCCCTCTGATTTAGACTCATTTTTACCTTGCCCATTTATCGCATGTACTCCTTTTGCTGCTGAAGTGTAACTGACTGACTTACTCTGTACAAGGAAATTAAAAAACCTTCCTGGGTTTCCTGTTTGAGGTTGTTTTTTTTGTATTAGGGTTTATTTAAGAAAGTGTTATTCTTCTAAGTCAGCCCTAGAAGTGACAAGTAGGTAACAGCCCTACATTCACGTTGTAATAGGCTCTATCGCAGCAGTACCTACGCTTAGAGACCATGCTGACAACTGTGAACATGCCGTCTGTCCCTCCTGCTGCGTTCCAGTGTGTTTAAGAAAGACTTTTTAGCTTTCAAAGCTGCCAATAATATAGCCACATGACTTTCTCCTGACAGTAGAAGTAGAAACTTACTTGTAAGTGCTGCAAATTGGCTGAGTCCACAGCGAACATGAGCAACGCGGACGTCCGGATTCAAGTCTGACCAGCCAAAGAGGCTGGGCGGGATCATCTCTGGCACCGCTGTTTCTGTTAGGTTTGGTCCTTTCCCAAGAATTCCATATCCCCAGACAAAAACATTTCCTTCTTCTGCATCACAATAAGAACACATTCAGTAAGGAAGTCTGCGCTTGTGAAATTCACACCATGACCAAAAGGTATGCTATTCTGCCTCCTACAGCAGACTAACTCCTTTTGAGCATTTAAAAGTAGCAAACAATGCATTTCCATCCAAATGCCTTAATTTTTTCCTAAGCTGTGTAAGCCAGTCAAGCTTCATGGGGGAAAAGTGCCAACATAGTGCAGACTGGGTAAAATACTTCAGCTAAAGGCTGAGTTTTATTATCACCGCTTTCTCCTTTGAGGCACAGCCAAAGCAGCGGCAGGTTGGTGGCCCTGCCTGGCGTTCTGCCTCAAGCTGGGTGCCTGGGAAAGGCAGCAGTTGGACAGCGTAAGACAGAATAAGTTGCTACGACTGCCAGCTCCCATGTCATCACAGCAACAGCACCGTATATAGGAACCTCTTCATCAAGACGATCCTTCCTCAGAGTAGTACAATCCTTTCCCTCAATCCCTTATTGAGCGACTTTCAAGCTGTGCACCACTGGCAATCCCCAAAGCTACTCTGTAAGAAACCTGCTGCAGTTTCACTGTCCTCAGAACTCTGCTTTCCAGCCTGGTTTATCAAGGTTTATTTACATGTCAGACTTATACTGAGTCTGAAGGGATGTTCTCCCTCTGAAGCGTTGCCTTCCTTCCTGTATTCATCTTCACATAGGCCACGCATGGCCCACGTGATGAGAAAACAAGGGATCAGAGCAGCAGGCAGTGACCGTGCTCTCCTAGCTGGCACAAGCACCACCAACAGCACACACAGGCTTCCCAGCAGCACAGGCTAGAAGAGGTGCTCCATGGTTCATGCAGAACCTCTCCAGAACATTTTCAGCCACAGTGTTCTCAGTCTCCCAGCTCTCCTCACACAGACAGCGAGCCCTGCTTCCAGCGAACAAGACGCCCGCTCCCGTAAGTTACAGCCCACCCACTGCGGGGCCCTGCATTAAGGAGGACAATTGTGGAAGCGACCTCACCCGTCAGCACAACATTGCCCGTCCCTCCACACGCGGCCTCCTTTATCTTCCCAATCTTGAACGGCAAGTGTCTGGGAACGCTGACCTGCAGGAGGTTGCAAAGAGTCATTACAGACAAAGTACTAAACTGGAAACGAGACATACATTTTTAACTTGTTCTCTGGTTCTGGTTAGAGCTCGCACACACTGACAACTTAAATGCAGACAGCCTTTGCTGCCTGAGTAACAGAACGAATGCAAGTCCCAAGACTAAAAGAACTACGTGAAATTCATTAAGGTTGAGAGCGCAGACACACCAGAAATAGCTACCCAGCACAAAGCCTACACAGGGCAACAAAGCTGGGAGCACTTAAGGCCTGCTGGTATCCCCAGCTCTGCAGGTCACACAGCACCAATGTCAGTACATGCGCACCCTGCCAAGGCCTCCCAGTGGGCAAAGTCACCGAAATGCTCTGCAGTGATATTTCTGAACACACAAAGGAAAACCACTCGAAGAATATCAGTCTTATTCAGTAGGGTTTGGTACAGCAGAAACCTACAGAGCTTGCCAAGTGTCACTGACCTCAGACATCACAGGTAACACCCAGCTCTGCAATTTCACAATTTGGATGTTATTTATGTGGTATCTAGAACTCCAGCTTTGGCAGGCGTGCCACTCATCTGCCTCAGACCTCTCCGACCTCAGTCAGGAGCACGCATCCAGGAAGGTGCTACACTACTTAACCCAGCCACCATCCTCAGGCCTCCCGGGTCCCAGCAATTAGCCCTACGGTAAGGGTAGGTCAGGAGTAGCAGGGGACACAAAGGTACCTATTTAATAGAAGCCACACTAATGCAATTACCTGCTCTTAGCCTTCTGCCAAGAATATTGAGTATTATGAATTCCCTGACTCTGTTTTCTGCACTACCTCTAGGAGGAGACCAACTGCCTGATGACCTCAGTACTGCAACACTTAGTGTTGAGTCAGCACTATATTCTCTCCCCATGTAAGCTTGCTCCAAAAAAAAAAAAACAACCAACTTGTATCTTCAAAACACTGGGATTTGTTTAGGAGTCAGCTATAAGCCTACTGAAGTAGCTGGTGAGAAATTCAGGCCCAGAGCATAGAGCTCAACATTATGAAGTATGTAATTAAAGAAAGCAGCTTCTCTGCTGTATTATACGTGTCTCAACAAAACCTTGATTAGAGTTTATTAAAGCAGCTGAAGACCTAGCAAGACCCTCTGCGTACAGTGCCTTCAATGGATTCTTCTGCAATATACTTTCTTCTTTCTACAGATCTTAAGAGTGCCGCAAAAATCTCTGTTCATAATTCACAAGTAGCAAGATTATAGTCCCCATGTACACTAGCCAACAGCCCAATACTCCATCCTGCAGGTCACAAAAAAAAAAATCAAAAATCTGAAAAAATCAAGAGGCAATTCCCCTTTACTTCCCTTCAATATTCATCGTAAGTGCCCAAGAAACTACGACAAACAGCCACAGAACCAGTTTATAAACTGTCAATGAATTTCCCACTCAGTGTTGACA
Source organism: Anser brachyrhynchus (assembly GCF_964034855.1). Taxonomy (NCBI): domain Eukaryota; kingdom Metazoa; phylum Chordata; class Aves; order Anseriformes; family Anatidae; genus Anser; species Anser brachyrhynchus. Next base: position 9,274,837 of record NC_137713.1, on the reverse strand, counting down.
GTGAGTGAGAACCAGTCCAGTCCGTGGGGTTTCAACCTCAAAAATCAAGTTACTACACTTCTGGGGCTGGCTATTTAGCAAGGGGCCTTTATACCTCAAATTGTAAGTTGATGGGTACAATTACAGCATTATTTAAGGCAGAAGGTACTGGGAATGAACGCTGCTGTGAAGCACACTTTCAAAGATGTCTTGTTTTGTCACCTTCCTTTTTATCACCAGCTGCTTTCTGGGGTGGGGAAGGAGTTCAGGTGTTCCTTTACTGTGTCAGACTCTAAAGAGAACCACACAGTCCCTAAAGAGAGCCACACAGTCCCACCAGGGCTATTTGGAAGGCACCTCCAAGGGTCACCTGGACCAAAACCCTGCTCAAAGCAGGGCCATTCAAAATTCTTGATTAGCCAGCCAAAAATCCTGCTGCTTCTGTCCAGAAACCAGCACAAACAAACTTGGTGCAAAGTCAGTGGACTGGGGATGAGGTAATAGGGTGTGCTCTTCCTTTGTAAGAGACAGACAAACTGGCGTGAGGTAACCCAAACTTCTCTGCCTGTCACTAGCTAGCTAACATACTGCCCTAAAGCCAAACAACCATTTCAGACAGGTTGGCTTTATAAGCACTGGGGAAAAAAAAACAGCCTGCTACTGGTGTTAGTTTATATTGATTTACACTGCTGTCAAATTAAAAAAAAAAAACACATTGCTGGGAGAAATGTGTAATTTCCCCCCCCCAGGCCAACTGACCTGCGTGGTTTCAGCGACAGATGCCAGCTGCAAGTATTCGGAATTCCCCCAGCCAAAGAGGTCTCCCTCATCTGAGACAGCCAGGCAACAGTCCCCGTAGGAAGAGACCTGGATAATGTTCACTCCGGTGATGTCACCACCTAGCTTCGTAGGAATACTGGTGATATTGTAGTGCCCAAGGCCTGAAAGGAAAAGGAGAGAGGTGATCAAGATTTCCCCCCTCCCCAGACATACTTTAATGCCCACATCGGACCATTTTGTCATGTTACAGACCACTCATCTTTGTCTGTAAGAACCAGCCCCAAACACCAGCTCTAACCAAAGCTAGCTCTCTAGAGTACAAAGCAATTTTACACAATCACACCTGGAAACCAGTCTAGGCCCTGGGCACTCATCTGCAAGCGTTTGAGAGCACTAACCAATCCAGGCAGTTACCCTGAGAGAGGCAGACTTCCATAAAGCTGCTGCACCGTGCCTTCTGCAAGGACAACCATGAGCGACAGCACGCTCTGCAATCATTTTAGACAACAGCAGGTGAAGTAGCAAAAGACGCTGGGAAGCAAGCACACTGCATGACAGCTGCCTGGACAAGAAGCCAGAAAGCAGATGACAAACAGGATGGGCTGCGGTATGCCTGCAGGAGAAAACCACAGGAAGAATCCAGCTTCAGGAGCAGCAGCAGGACTAAACAGTAGGAAATGCTCAGATAAAGTCCTCTGACAGCAAGAGCCAACCGAGCAAGGGCCTGGCCAGAGATCCCATAGTAAGACAGCAGCAGCCACACCAAAGGTCTCTGTCAGGAGCAGGAAGCAAAACAGACCCTGAAATGAGCATCATGAAGCAAGACGTGCACAGAACCAGGGAGCTAACTTTCACGTGCCATTTCCACATGCTCCCCTCAAGCTGAATGCCTGGGTTGCCAGTATGGCATCCTAAAAATGAACTGGTTTGTCTCAATGTGGTAACCCGAAAGCATTAAGAACATCCACACACAGCTGGAAACACAGCAGCTCCTTTGCATCCACACATGGAGACCAACATCCACCAGGAGCTCTGGATAAGGACAGCTCGTTATAGTCATCAATCACTAGAATGCAAGCTGAGCTCAGCTCCTACCTGTTTGTCCATCAGCTCCCCAACCGCACGCAAAGACCGTGCCTTTCTCGGTTCTAAACAGACTGTGGTCTTGGCCACACACAACCTGCACACAAACAAGAAGCCAGAGCTGGTCAGGAAAGGTCCCGTGTTCACGATTGATTTAATGAAGCATTACAGGCAGACAAATTGAGCAATGAACCTCTACAATGCCCAGCAGCACAGATTTTGACCTTTCCCTGCACATCCAGTGGCTCCACAGACAGGGAAAGCTACGAACAGCACGAGACAGCACAAGAAACAGAATTTTCTTCGTGGAAAGTGATGCTGCAGCTGACTTGGTCTCAGATCCAAAACAAGGCTTAGTTAACAGAAAGCTCAATTCAGCAGCGCAACGTAACAGAGCAGTAAAAAAGAGCTCTCCCTTCCCAGAGTGCTACCACGTGGCTCCCAGTGCCAGCTACAAACTGCCATTGATCCCCTGCCATGCGAGTGCTCTAAGAACACATCTGTTCTCAAATCGACATTTATGTTGAATCAGCAATCGTGTCTGGCATAGGCCTGGCCTAAGTTAAAGCCAATGTCTTCAAAAAACAGAGCCTAAAAGTTAGCCAAAGATTAAAGGGTTTTAACCCACAAATTAAGAAGTCGACTACCAATAATTTTAAGCATGTAGGTGCTGCGAAAGTACAAACAGGAATCACTTACTCAACTCCCTTGAAAAAAATTATAAAGAGCAAAAACACAAGTTTATGAGCCTAAATCAAGACTTAATTAGGATGTACCACGGTGGACTCTCATACTGCTGACCTAAATGATCCTTGCCTTTGAGGATGCTGCCTGGGCCAGGAAAAACATACACACAAAGTACAGTTATAGGCACACAGCCATACTAGTGAACGTCTCCCATGCCTGGGAATGCTGCAGCGGTGCAAAGAATCGGTGTCACATACACTGCTCTGCAGTCCCTAAGCAGATCTCGCAGCTCACCTTTGATATGGGGAAGACAAAACTCAAGATAAAGCAGTTCCCAAGTGACCAGGACTCCCACAGCCTTCTCTGCCAAGCTGCTGCCCAGCCAGCCAGCCCCAGCATGTCCCAGTGCCCAGGGCTGTTCCTTCCCAGGGGCAGGACCCAGCACCTTCCCTGCAGAACTGCAGGAGGCCACTGTCAGCCCATTTCTCCAGCTTGTCCGTGGCCATCTGGATGGCAACACAACCTCTGGTGCTTCTCCCATCTTGGCATCATCTACAAACTTGCAGAAGGCACACCCCACCCCTCCAGACCATTAATGAAGCTGCTGCGCAGGACAGGGCCCAGTACTGACCCCGGGGTACACAGGGATTACTGGCCTCCCACTGGGCTTTGTGCCTGTGACCACCACCCTCTGGACCAGCTGTTCAGCCAGTTTTCAACCTACCTTCAGAACTAGGTTAGAAGATCCTCTTACCTGAACAACTCTGCTGTCAAAATCATTCAGCTGATGAATCAAATGGCTTTCACTGGACACCACCAAACAACAACCGAAAAGAGAAAAGGCAACACAGCGGAATTCAGAGGACTGCAACCGTTAAGTGTGAAGGTAGACCTGCCTTTACTGAAAGCCCCTTCGCTAGGACAAGAGATTCTTTCACATTCTTATATACTCAGAAAGCACAGTTCCGCTCTAAAATTCATTCTCCTCTTTAAGAAGTTAAGAACTGTCACTACTTAAATATAATTTTTTATGGGAATTGGGGGTGGGAGCAGTTCTCAAACACCTTCCCTAGTCTGGAATGAGCACAGACATTTGGTAATACTGCAGCACCTATACAACACTACGCTTAATTACAGACTGACCACATTTAAACCCCAGAGCATGAACAAAGCAGTGTTAGCATTCATTTTATTTTTCCATAAAAATAGGAGTTCTGAACAATCCCATGACTAAATTCCAGTATCCAGATGAAAAAGAGCTAGTTAAATTACAGCTATTTTCTTAAACTCCACAGGCCAAGTCCTGTGGATCTAAGAGCAATCAGCAAAATCTCCTATAGGCCCTGCCAGGGAATCAGTAACTTTCAACATATTCCCACTACCCACTTACATCACTAGTGTCTTATCAAGTATTTTGAGCATATGCTTTGGTGCAGTCCACAAAAACACTACAAAGGAAAAGCTGTAGAGACTCAAACGCAGTTACAGCAAAGAGACTCAATAAAAAGATCTCTCTTTCATGATTACAAGGCATTTCTAGCACCCTCACAAACAGCACTTGCACACCCCTCTGAGAGGCTAAAGGGAAAAAGGACTGCTAACACTGATTACCTCGGGCTAGTTACAAAGGTTGGGTTTTCCTCACTACGCCCTGTGAAAACTGTCAGATGCCGACAGCTTTTTCTATTTTATGAACATTGTCAGAAGAGCACTCGTGCCCAGCTTGGGTTTAAAGCCAGGCCCTTTTTATGATGCCTGCAGCATAAAAGCCTGTTCTCAGACTCTTTAATCTTGAACAGTATCCTTGTACCACCAGACTTTTCATATCTCCAGGTTTTACTGAAGGGTTATTTTCATGCAATAATGTTTTTAACATTAAGAAAGCTCAGATTATTTGGATTCTCACCTGTAAATTTCGTCTTCAACAATCTTCCGACCACACTGTCCGTAAGAATTGTTTCCCATGGTGAAGACTGAAAAACAACAACAAAATGCATGAGTTTTATTATTGTCCAGCCTCATTAAGGCTTCTTTGCAGGTACACGGAATATTTTCATGAGTACCTCAGCACAAAAGGTCAAACACAGTACTGTAAAAATTGGCATAAGCTTTCTTCAAAGCAAGTCCACTTGGATTTAAGTGCCCAAATCCATTTTAGCCAACAATACATTGCTGGTAGTGCTGCAGGCACGGGGCAGTACCTGGAGCCCAGTGGCTGTTTTTCACTAATTGCCTTGTTCATCCTGCCGTTGCCAAGGAGACTCCGAAATAGATCAGCCTCCCACAGGAGCATTCAGCCAGCCAGCTCACCCAGCGATAAGCAGCACTGGATTGCTCTGTGCGGCGCTGAAGCCACTGCACCAGAGTTACCAGAGACATGGAAAGCCAATTCACAAAGCAGATCTGCTGTATGAAGGCCTATTAATTCATGGCTTTTATAAATGCAGCACTCAGGGGCTTCATGGGGAAAGTAACACACAACTATTGGCACAGCCATCCAAAATGGAATTCAAAAACACATCTGCCTGAACGAGACAAATAGCCTACACTTCAACGAGGCCTGGGGCTAAGTAAACAAACCGTATTTTGCAATACTTGTAGCGAAAAAGCATCCAACGCATTTACAGCTTGAGCCAAACAGCACGCAGAGCTCGACACCTGGTTATCAGCTGAGGCCTCTCCCTCCTGGGAGCGATCCCACGAAGGCCAGCAGCTACCTGCACTACATTTACAGTGCAACAGCCCATCTGCGGTCTAGTTCTCAAGGATATACGGCAATCCTTCTCAGATTTTTTTAAATGAAAGCATAGTCAGGCGTCCCTTGTCACCAGCACAGGCAATACCATACCTCCTTCGCTGTCCGTCAGGATCAGGGAATGGGCTCTCCCGCAGGACACCTGCAAGACTCGAGTTTGCTGCGGCTTCTCCAGTGGTAACGGAATTGGAGATGGCTCCAAGACATATTCGTAGCCTTTAGCTTAAGGAACAGAGAAAAATTAGAAAGTCAGTGGATTCTATAAAACAAATTCATCAAGTATTTGTTGGTTACATCGTGCACACACAAACTGATCCCTATTTTGTTACAAAAGCAAACGTATTTTAGAAAGCCAGGATGCTAAACGAAGTAAAATAGCAACTGATATTCACCACTGGGAGGAAGATATTAAAAGAAACAGTGATGACTGAAGCCAAGAATCATAGCCTAATCAAAAATCCTAGAGACTGAACGATATTAAGGCTTCGGGTGGCCACAACTGGGAAACTGAGGCTTTCAGCTGTATGTTCAACCACTTTGGTGAATAAAGCTGGATTACTAGAAAGCCTAACACTAAGCACAAACTAAAGTGCTCTGTACAACTGGGGATATTGCGAACAAGGTATAATATCAGCAACTACAAGAAGACAGCATGAAAGGCAAACAAGAAATCTTAGGGCTTCGTATTTAAAGAACAGCAGATTAAAGGCCCTTTCAGAAATAGGCATGTAAGAAACATTAACAAGCAAGGCTCCATGAGGGATAAGAGATCTAAGGTTTAAGAAAGAAAATGACAGACTCTACTCCAAACAGATTTAGTAACCTGAGGAATATGCAATCAGTTATGGTCAACTGGGGAAAAAAAAACCAGCAAAACATAATCAGTACTTGGCAAAAGGTTAAGGTGAGATAAAAAGCTTTGGTATCAAAGAAAACCACTTGAACAAGTGAAAGCAAGTCCCAGAAGACCTGACGCAGCATTCTACTCCCATGTAGCAGCATTTTAACTAGTTCTCACTGCCTTCAACTGGAAAAAGAAACAGAACACCTACACTACCCTTACAGTAAGACACTACTTGATGCAAGGAGAGGGGTCACAACCGGCTGTTTGCAAGCAGCCTGGCACGCAACGCAGCAGGGAGGGAAAGACAGCAAGGTCTATACGTGTCTAAAGAGACATGGACATCACAAAGCAAGAGAACTTTTCCTTCTCTCTCTCTCTCTCTGTTCCTTCCAGTCGAGCCAGCAAGCTACTGGAATCTGTGGTAACGAACTCAGTGCCATCACTGACGATATCTGAAGCATCTTGGAGGAAGAGAAACAACGAGGTGGCTAAGGCAGGGAATGGCTAGCGTAACATGTAAGTAGTTTAGCTTAGAAACAGCTGAAGTTAGACCATGGAATACAACGACCTGGAAGCTGGCAGGTTGTAAGTTCTCCTGGAAACAGCTCTACACAGACATGGCATTAGAACAAGCAGGTAACAAACCAAGTAACAAGCAACTTATCCAAAAGGAAGCTTGTCTGAGAGAAGTTAAATACAGAGCAGCAGCAATCTCACTACTCTGCACATCACTTTCAACAGATCTCCCCAAACACTGTACACTCCCTTACTTTGGGCTTTAACTGCATAGTTATTTAACCTGTTTCTGTATCCTCTAGCAAAAATAATTGATTTATCGGAGAAGAACCAAGAAAGAGACAGGACACACCTGAGATGTGAGCAGTTACAGAACTCAGAGTTAACAGCTGACACCTTTAAAAGCAAAAGGTGAATGGAGGCTTCTGTGGTCCCATCATTTTCCAGTTGCTGTTTAAGCACACACACCTGCTGCGCACATGAACTCTTAGAAATCTATACCAGATTCTAGCAGCAACACACAGGAGTTCCACTGTAAACTTCAGCGTTCTCCATAGCAGCAATCATTTTCTTTTGGTTTGCCACAACATTTAACCTTTTGCCCATAAAAGGCACACCATACCTTGATGGATTAGGCTCTTACAAGGCATGAAGAGGAAATAAATGGTTTTCTGCACAGAAAACATCTTCTTACATATATTTGAAAGCTTATGATAAGACCAAATGATTGAATAAAGTGTTTTTCCTACAAAATGCAATTTTGTATTAAAACAAAAAAAGAAAACCTACAGCTTCACAAAAGCCTCCATTGACTTTGCCAGAAGAATTCTGTGGGAGAGAGTTAGTTCAGAGATGCAAAAGCAACAGAAGTGAGCAAACCATCTTGCCAAAACCATTTTATTAATGAGCCCACTACACTACCCACTATCAAACTACAGACTCAAAGCAGCACCCTAATCAACAAACATGGGCTTCTGCAGAATAACCAGTTGCTTCCACTTTAGTTATACCCAGGTAAGGACACAAGTGCAGTGTGTAGAACGGATGGATCTCTCAAACAGTTACAGTGAAAACAACAGCCACATTAACAAATATATATATTTAAAGAGAAGTAAGGCCCTGTGATCTGCATTAGGGCACCCAGTACATTTCCATGCCCCCAACCCACACCACACATATCCCGCAGTGCCGCTCCATCAGTATTTACAAGACCTCCATCCTTACTTCTGTCTCTTATGCTCCTCTGAAATCCAAGCTGGGAGTCCTTGTTCAGCCCCATGCCCCACACTTTGGTGATGTCGGTGGTGTTAGAGGACAGCAGCGTGAATCCATAACCACAGGCAGCAGAGGTGATCTTTGAAGGCAAACAAGAAGCATAACATTCAGTAATAAAATACTGTTTAGAAAAATAGGTTCCACTCCAGACTGTTTTGTCATTAGCAACTCTTTAAGCCATGCCCAAATGTAGCCCAAATTCATAATCTTTGGCGAAACAATCAAAAATAACGTTTAGCGGTTAGCACAATGGTGTAAACGCAAGCCTAACGTTACTGCTTTCATGTTTTGCTTTGTGTTTGTACAGTTGCTTTTGGACCCGTTCAGGCACAGCAGCAAAACCTGCCCACATCAGTAGATTTAAATAATAAAAAATGTAAGATATTAAAGGAGTAACAGCCCCGTTTTGCTCTTTTTGCCCAAGGAGGCCCAGCCGTTCTGCCCTGCCTCGAGCCAGCAGAGCACGAGGCCTGACGCACGGAGACAAGAAATAAGATTTCTATCAGAAGCTTCTTTTTTCCCTCAAAGAACCCCAAAAAGGCATTGAAACTACCCACTCCTGCTGCGATAACCAACCCCCCTCCTGCTGTCAGGGGCCTGTCGGGAGAACACGCGCCCGCCCACGCCTCTATCGCCTGTCGCGACAGAGCGGCCCCCCCCCGCAGGCACCTTCCCGTCCGTCTCCAGCCGGTACGGCGTCGGCTGCACCCGCCGCGGCCTCTTCCAGCTCGCGTCCGGCCTCACGAAGCTGGGGACGCCCAGGGCGCCCGCCAGGCAGAAGCCCCAGACGAAAACGCGCCCCCGGCGCCGCGCCGCCTTCCCCGCGTACTGGAACACCGGGGCGGCCTCGTCGGCCTCCCGCAGCTGCCGGGAGCTCGGCGGCCCCGCCGGCCGGGCAAAGCCGCGGTGAGAGGGCGGCGGCGGCGGCCGCCAGGCCCCGCTCAGCGCCCGTCTCAGCGCCGCCATCGCCGCCTCAGGCGCCCGCCGCCATTTTGTCGCCCCCTCCCCCCCCCGCCCCTCTGCGCGTGCGCCATGCGCGGCGCTGTCCCGCCCTATGGAGGCGATCCCTGGCTTAAGGCGGCAGTGCGGGCCCTTCACGGAGCCACAGAATCATTAGGGTTGGAAAAGAGTTTCAAAATCATCTGGTCCAACCACCCCCATACACCAGTGTCACCCACCAAACCATGTCCCCAGGCACCACGTCCAACCTTCCCTTGAACACCCCCAGGGACGATGTCCCTGGGCAACCCGTCCCAGTGCCTGACTGCTCTTTCTGAGCAGAAATGTCTCCTCATTTCCAACCTGAACCTCCCCTGGCACAACTTGCGGCCATTCCCTCTAGTCCTATCACTGGTTATCTGTGAGAAGAGGCCGACCCCAGCTCCCCACGCCTTCCTTTCAGGTAGTTGTAGAGAGCAAGACCCGTCACACAGCCCCCCAGCAGAAATGGGAATCCCAAATGAAATGCAAACCCAAGCTCAACACAGCTGGTACGGCTGGGTGCGGTGTCACCCGCACATAGTCCTAGTGTTGTTCTCCATGTGGTGTGGCAGTGCTGTCCCAGCACTGCTCCCTGCACTGTCAGGTTGCCCTGTGATGGCTGCCGGCCTCCCAGCATGGTGGCCCTTGGGCTGTGAAGCGGACAGAGAGATGGGCTGGGCGCTGCTGAGCAGCACCAGTGGCTGTGGGGAACCCTGCAGCCCCGCTCCACTGGCAGTACCATGGGTCACCCTATTCCCCTCACACACCACCATCATTTCAGGCCTACTCATCTCATGGCCTCCTCACCTCATGGACTCTTCACCTCACGACCTCCCTGCCTCATGGCCACCCCACCTCACGGCCTCCTTCAAGGCTTGGCTTGCCCCAGCAAATATCACACCTGCACCCCCAGCCCTGGTTTCCCACTAGAGGGAGCAGAGAAGAAAGCTTTCATCAGAGAGCTGCTGTTGTTTAACTTCCCCAACAAATTTCCTACACATCGACATCTTGTACAAGATGAGGCCCTGTCCCTCTGGCCAGAGCAGGTTGGAGGCATGAGGAGAAACGCCATCATGCAACCCATGGGAGACGGTGCAGAAATGCAGAAATTTCTGCTGATGAGTTTATTGATCAGCCATGCAGACAGTGTGAAAGCCTTGAAATCCATACATAAAGTGCCTCTTTGTGCTACACTGGTCTTTGTACACATTGTTTACATGTTAAGGTTTTCCCACAATAATTGAAGCCCCCAAAACACACTGTACACAATGCTGGTTATTGATGAAATCCATAAAATCATTCAGAATACAAATATGGTACAAAAGGAGACCTAGTGATGAGGAACCTTCAGCAGGCCATGGGAATGCTCAACCCCCAAAGATGCTGATGGAAGGTGCTCACATCGCTCCTCAGGGCTTCACCAGCACATCTTGGACTTGCTGTGCCATGGAATTAACATGGGGCCCCAGGCTGCGTCTCCCCAGGCTCTCAGCTGCTGTGGGATCCATGTGGATCCCCTAGTCTGTCTCTGTGTCCCCACTGCATAGGAGCTGGTGGAGATAAAGCATCTGCTCGCTTGGTTTTGGGGACTGAGGGCCTCACATGATCTTTCTCCTGGTGCTCTCTGTACAGCGGTTCATGATGAGGTCTTTGCTGGGCCGGGGAGGAACAGCAGGTTGAGCCTTGGACTTGTTCTCCTCTTGCTCATTTTTCTCAGCTATGGGTAAAGCAGATGTAGAGATGGGTCAGAGCTCTGCACCACCCCACCCCTCTATGGACATGTTCAAAGGCTTCCTATGGAAGGACCACAAATTGTCCTGCAGTTAACATGTACAGTAACAGTAACAGCAATATGGGCAATGATAGGAGTGCACAGAGAAAAGCAGTGGTCCTAACAGTAGGCTGACCTCCCACTAGGACCTACTGAGGGCAGAAATGCCACCACTTTCCTTCATGCTCCTTCTCTGTGAGACCTATAACCAGGGGTGAGAAAATTTGTTGAAAAGAAACGCCTCCCTGCACACAATTTCCCCATAGCAGGAGAAGGGTGGACAGGCAATGACTACCCGCATGGGTTGTCCTACTGAATCATCGCCCTCCTGTGATGGGGCAGAGGCTGGAGGCTGTGCTACCTTGTAATGACAGCCCAAGGCTTGGGGCATGAAGTGCAGAGGATTTTGGAGAAAAGACTTGTTTCCTTCTCTTCCCACAGATCTTTCAGTGTGGCATAGAGATTCCCAGGTTTGTTTGCTCACACCACATCTGCAGCAACCACTTCTGGGGTCATGGGCCACGTCTGCAGAACTTCAGACCCATCTGGGGCAAAGGCCCCACTGAAACTTACAGATGATGTTGGCCTTGTTCTGCAAATTGGCCTTCATGTTCCTCCGGCTCTGGATGTACTTCCTGCTATTCCTCCTGTAGGTCTCCTGGCTGATCTGCTTCCGGCTCTGCTTGTGGATGCTCTTAGCATTGCGGATGGTGGATCTGCAGCGAGTCAGAAATGAAATGTTCAGTTTCCACGATGGCAACTCTCACTCCACCACTTTCTTGCTGAGGATGTCCCCGGCCCTGCCTCTCCCAGCCCCACTGCAGCTGGATGCTACGCTTCTCCCTCTGCCTCGCCAGAACACCTGTACCTGCTTTGCCTTTTTGCTTGGCACAAGGCAGCAGGTGAATGCCAGCCCTTGCGGGTGAGCTGCCATGTACAGAGGCAGCTAGAGAGGTGCTTTGGAAGCAGGCACTGGTGGGTGAAGCCTGAGCACAAGCCTGGGAGGTGGAGATGGGGATGGCAAGAGAGATCAGGCATAATGCTGAAAGAGCAAGATATGCATGAGGTTTTCTCTGGAGTTCAAGACAGCCTTGGAAGCAATGTAGGGGTTTGCTCACAGATGGATGGATATATACATATGGCATCTCTCCTGGCTGCAGCACTAAGCTCCCTGGTGTGGGGTTTTGGGGGACAGAGCTTGGGACAGGTGCCTGTGCAGCCGTTTGTGCGGCACTATGCCAGCAACAGAGAAACTACAGAGAGAAGTGAAAGGCCAGGCCCTGGGGCGATGCAGAGCCATGCTGTTGTAGGAAAGTCCCAGCGTGCAGGACCGTCCCCAGGCAGATGGACAGAGCCACCTCTTTGTCGTCCTTACCAGGGTGAGAGAGGTGGCTTCAACCGCCCACAGCATCGTCCTGCTCCACTGGAGGCACCTGCAGCCCTCTGCAGTGCCCAGTTGCCTTCAGCCCCTCCCTGGTTTCAACACGTGCCCCATTTCATAGCCAAGCTCTTCCCCGCAAGGGCAGATCACAGCCTTTGCAATGGGGGTGCTCTGAGCCCAAATTCATGCTTTGGCCGCTCCCTGGCAAGCACCACCCCAGCCTCCATCTTCTGCTGCTGCTGCCTGCTGCCATCAGCAGTGCCACAGGGGTGGCATTTGCCACAGGAGCAAGTCACTGTCCTCACTGCCTCACCTCCCCAAAGGTATCAGGCAGTGTCACTGCACTCAGATAAGTAGATTTGTGCTATTTTACACTGGCTCACCTTCAACCATGCTCCAGCTGAGCTGGATTTTGAGAGATTTTATAGAAGGCCGCCTTGTTTTCTTGTAGGGAAGAAAAGATCCAGGCAAGCTCTGCCCTTCCTAGCCATTGTCATTGCATCAGAATTAATGAGCTATTATTGCTTTTTATCTTTTTAATCAATATAAAATCCCTTCCATTAGCTCAAATCCTCCCATCAGATTAGGCCATTTGGCAGCTCTGATTAGTCAAATCTCTCCTCGCTTCTCAAAGATTCAGTGGATGCACTTAGGAAAAAAAATCTAATTTGAAAATTAAACGAGATTAGCCCAGAAAAGAAACTTTGCAGAAGGACAAGGAGAAATGTGCCTGACTGGAGGCTGCGCTGCAGCAGAAGTGCCAGCTGCCCGTGGAAGTCAGGAGCACTATTTTTGCTGCAGCCCTGCAGGATCGGCCTCCTGCTCTTTCTCTGCCCTGCTCACTTCTCTCCTGGGCAGTTCCTCATCACCAGGCCAAGCAGGGGACACCACAAAACCACTGTCTGGTTTCATTTCACCCCCTCGAAGAAGAGCTTTCGCCCTCCTCCCTCCCTCCTGCGGCTCTTCTCCTACCTGCGGGGGGGAATGCTCCGGTTCCTCAGCTCGCTCTTCTCGGGGGTGTTCGCCTCCCCTGATCTCTGCAGGTACATGGAGGGGTAATAACCCGTGCTTTCATCCTTCCTGCAGGGTGACACAAGGCAACATGGCTTGAGTTTGTGACTCTGTGGCCACCACCTCTTCGCGCCTGTCCCCAGCAGCCTGATGCTGGGTGTCTCATGCTGCTTGCGGGGGTGGGGGCTTCCACTGTCCCCCCACCTTGTCTGCGTGGGGCTCTCCCTGAAACTGGGGCCTGAGTCCCAACACCAAGTAGGCAGCAGACAGAGCAAAGCTTCACAGTTTTCTGGGTCTCGCCAGCTTGTATTATCTCTATTATCTCCTGTTTTGTTTTTTTTTTTTGCTTGTGATGCATCGGCCAGGGCCCCCTCCCAGGGTTTGTAGCTACCACGTGTCCCTGCTGCAAAGGCACAGTCTGTGAATCCCCAGAGCACAAATGCCACTGGGTTCCCCCTGGGAAAGTCCAAGACCACAGAGCAGGCCAAGGCTGGGATGAAAGCTGAGGTTATGCAAATCAGAGTGTGCCAGAATGCCGAATAACGGACACATTTTTTCCACCTGACGCCTTCTTGGATATTTCTGAGGCACCCAGCAGAGGAAGCCCCAGCTGCAATGTGGTTGCACTTTGCAAAGCCACAAGGCTACTAGAAACAGTCCTGCAAAAGGAAGTGTTGGGCAGCGGCACCAAACGGTCCGTAGATTTCACAGCCCTGATGGGGAGGCCTCTGCTTCATCCCTTCCCTCTGCCCGTGGCCCTTTGCCTGGTTTCTTCTCGGCGTCTCTCACCTGACAACCCACCAGCCATCAAGCAGCTTGTGGATGACTTCGATGGTGTCGCCCTCCGTCAGCGTCAGCTCGTCCTCCTCCACGGCTGTGTAGCTTTTCTGGACCACGTACCGCTCACCTGTACATGTGAAATGGGGACGTTTGACGGGTGGGTTGTGCGTCACCCCCCAGCCATGGGGCTCGGTGTCCCCTTCCACTGAGCCCTGGAGGCACCAGAGCACCAACCCAAAATTTTTGGCAAGACCCAGGGGGCTTCAGGTCTCCAAGCCTGGGCTGAGACTTCCCCAGCCCTACCCGTGCCTGTGGCTCATCCAGGCCCCTCCGACACCTCTGCAGGAGAAAGCTGGCGAGAGCAAGTGGAAGGATATCCTTCTTTGCTGAAGAGCATGTTTATAACTTGGGTGACTAAATGAGGAACAAGGAAGTGTTGTGCTAATAGAGTCTGTTGCAGTGTTTTGAAAGCCACAAAGACGAAGCCCTGAGAGCAACCAGCATGAGTGTGCAGGATGCCTCCCTGCTCGGGGTGGTGCGGACCCGCTCCGGCTGCAGGGCGACGCAGAGGGCTGGTAAGGGGAGCGCAGGAGCTCAGTGTGAGGGACAGCCTGCGCCTCGGCTCGGGTGCTGCACTGAGCTCGTTGGCTAACCCAGCAGCCCAGCAGGCATCCCCCTAGCTCAGGATGGGCACTGGATGACGATGTGCATCTCTGATGAGCCAAAACCAGCTTAGAGTGCTGAGCTGCAGGTCATGGGAGGCTTCTGATGTCAAACACGAGGCACTGAACCATGAGCTTTATCCCTCCTGGCAGCTCCTACAGCAACTGTCAGTCCTGCCTTGCCATGGACCAGCCTGGGGACAGGCGGTGCTCTTGGGGATGCCGTGGTTTTCTGAACGTTTTACCTGCATAGTTGGGCTCCTGCTCTTCAGATTCATCGGGACCATCCATCGGCTCCAGATATGCAGCTGGCACCCAGCCCCGTTTATTCTTCAACTGGCAAAACCACCAGCCTGCAACGAAAGCAGAGTGGGCAAGAGCAGGGACCGCAGGGACGGCCGGCACCGGCTGTGTCCCCGGGCTGGACGGTTTGTTTTTGTGCTGTGGCCGGGGAGCCCGGCCAGCTCACCCTGCTTCCTCGTGGGCAGGAAACCTCACAGGCGGAGGCGTGCGAGGAGCTTGCAGGCTTTTCTAGGATTGCCTCACACCCTCCCCGGCCCAAACCGACCGTCATGTGGCTCCATGTGAAAGTGAATCTTGCCCCAGCGGGGCAGGGAGGGCTGCGGGGTTCAGTGCTGAGCTTCTGCTCTCCATCAGGAGACCCCGAGCCAGCCTCCCACCGCTCTGCCAACGTGCTGCTCTAAGGAACGCCCCTGGGGTGCTGTGTTCAGACACGAGATGCAAAGGCTGGCCCCAGCCCTGCTGAGGTGGTGGCCAGGACGGGGCTGGCCCTCGGAGGGACGGACACTTACCGCTCTCACTCTTCTCCACGATGTCCACCATGTCTCCAGCTTTGAGAGCCATCTCGGACTTGGAGCTCTTCTCGTAGTCGGCGATGGCTCGGTACGTCTGCAGGATGATGGGGCCCGTGATGTCTGCGGGGGAGGAGAGAGACGTTCCGTCCCGGCCCAGAAATACCCTATTTCAGCCAAACTCCAGGACAGCCTAAAGCAAAATCCACCTGCGTCCCTCTGAGGACTCTTACCGCTAGCGTTTTTCTTGGCATCCTTTGGCAGGAGGAACACCTCGGGCTTCTTGATCCTAGATGGGTGAGAGCAAAGGCAGCTCAGTGCTGGCAGCCCCTGGACACAGCGGCGGTGCCACCCCCAGCATGGAACCGGGGGGAGCAGGATGCAAAACCCAAACACGCCCCTGCCCACCTAACCTCACAGTGGGTCCCGAGGGCTAATTATCTGGTGACTAATTGGTGCTGCACCACTTCAGCACTGCCAGGTGCCAGCACCCGGGGCTGGAGATGCAGAAACGTGCCCCGCTGCAGCTGTACTCACTGGCTGTCGGTGACGGGGCTCATGTCGTCGGGCCGCACCTTGAAGAAGTTGACCACGTGCAGGCAGCGGGAGATCTTGTGGGGCAGGTTCACCAGCGCGTAGCAGTACTCGGCCAGCGTGCCCTGCCTGCTCTGGGTCGACCGCTGGCCGTCGAACCACTTCGGGGCTGGTGGAGAGGAGAAAGGAGTCGGGACAAGCAGGTGAGAGCCTTGCTTTTGTCACTTTCTCCAGCAGGCTGCTCTGCATCGTTAACGCTGCCCTGAAAACAAGCGGGTTTGGCTCCGGGCTGCTGCGTGGTGCCCATAAAGTGAGGCTCTCCAGGGACATGTCCCAGCCTCCTCCCTTGTGGCCAGCACACGTGGGGCACACGTGGGGCACGTGGGGAGCCGAAGGAGCTGCAGGGAAGCTTGCTGCAGGCTGCGGCCGGTTTGCAAAGCGCTGCAGCCGCCCCTTCCTCATTTTGGCTCTGTGCGGCTGGGGATGTGAGTGCGGCCCCAGGGCCACAGGCAGCTGGAGGAGAGCTTGTGTGGCCAGGCTCAACCCTGCAGCCTGCAGCCCTTGTGAAGCTCTTACAAGCCCTGAAAAGACCCCATTAGACTCCATTTCAGCTATGGGATAACCTCCACGTCCATGCTCTGACCAAGCCCAGCTGCACCAAGAGCTCTCCACCCTGCGGGGCACAAGGAGGGGCTCAGGGGACCAGCCCACGGCCGCGGGGCACACGGACGTCCCTCCGTCCCACCAGCCATGACCAAGGCAGCGGCCACGGCGTGTGTCCCACTGCAGCCCCTGGTAGCTCCAGGGCCCCAAAACACCACCGGCAGTCCCAACCCACGGCTCAGCGTTGAACCCCACATCAGGGTGTGCGTGGCTCACCCGGCCCCTGCAGCTGCCCCACCCCTGTCTCCTTCCACCCCCAGGGCTTTCGGTTCCCCAAACACAGCGGAGCGCTGCGCCAGGCCGGCCCCGTGCCCCAAGAGGAGGCTCCGAGCAGCCTGGCACGGCGGCAGTAGGACAGAAGGGTCCCAGCACGGCGGGGATGTCCGGCCCCACGGGGAGCAGCCACCCTGCCGTGAGCTGCGGGTTTACTGCTCCGGTGGGTCACAAGCCATGGCTATTTTTCATGCTCCTTCTTGCCCCATTTGAAGCAGGAAATTCCAGAAAAGAGGGATGTTTGCTGAACCGCACCTTGCCTGGGTACAAACCACCAGCTCTTTGGATCAATTTATTCCCTCTCCTTGAACTCACACTGCTTCACTTCCTCTCGTACAGTATCTGTGTTGCCATAAGGGCACAAAAAGCCATCCTGGGGATGGTGTCACCGAAGGAGAGCTCTGCTCAGCTGAGGCTGCCCAAAGCCACTTTCCCTTTTGCATTGACCTGGGGATGGAGCCAACACTCAGGGACACGTTCCTGGGGCACCCGGTATCAGGGAGGACGGATGGGGTCTGCGGCCAGCCTCTGCTGGGGGAAGCAGCCACCGTTCAGGCAGCCCCTGCTGGGGTTTTGGTTTCAAGCCCAGAAGGCAGGAACAGAAATTGCAGCGAGCACCTGCACAAAGGCACCCACAGAGCGCGGCCGGTGGGGACTTTCCCAGCCAGCGGCAGTTTCTGTCCCAGCCTCAGCCCCCAGCGCTCTGCCCCTCACCTGGCAAGTGCGGGATGATCCGGTTCTCCGCGTTGATGTCGCCGGATTCGATGGGGAACATCTCCTTCAGCGCTTTCTGCAGAGCAGGGCCAGGCAGGGCCGTGAGGATGGTGCAGGAACCCCCCCCCCATGGCACCCTGACTGCTGCTTGCCCCCTCCCGGCTGCACCCCATGGATCGACACCAGGAGAAACCTCCCTGGGGGGCATGGCGCCGGCAGCTCCCCCCTTCAAGGCGTGAAGGAGATTGAAACGCTGGGACCCAGGAGCCTCTCTTCAGCCAGGTTTGTTTCGTGGGAATTTCAGCTGTAATTCGCTTTCCTCCTTTTCCTCTTTTTCCCCCCTGCCAGCCCCAGTGCACCGGGACAGGGGCTGGTGCCCACCCCAGGACCACTCACATGGAACTCGTAAATCTCAGTAAACCGGCGGTAGACGAGCTTTTCGGTGAGGTCGTTCCACTTCACCAGGAACATGTAGACCTGCAGGGTTAGAGCAGAGGTGCTGCAGCCCCGTGGGCAGCCGGGACCCCCAAACCCTGCTGTGGCCTGAGCCCCCGGGGCGTCCCGCAGATGCTTTGTTTTAAACTGTGTATTTTCTGTCTGCTCCCCCCCTGCACGGGAGTAGCTCTGCGCAGGCAGCGGGTGAGCTGGGAGCTGGGGACACGCGGCAGGAACAGAGAGGGGACAGAAACACGAGGTTGGGTGGGGATCAGAGGGCAGAGCCCTTTCCAAACCTGAGAAGCAACCAAGAACTTGAAAAGGTGGTGCCCAAAATCTTGTGTAAGACATTTCAACCTCTGGCTGCCTCCAGCTCATACCACCAGCCATGACCTCTCTGCCCCAAAAAAAGGGATGCTCTTAAGCCCTCATCAAATTTATCTCAAGAAATGCCTTGGCCAGGCTCCTGCCCCTGCCAGACCTCGCTGCTCAACTTGCCAGGTATTCGCGGCGTACTTACGTAGTGCTGGCTGGGGAAAAACCTCTTCTCGTAGCCCAGCAGCTCGATGTGCCGGATGAAGGTGTCCCCCATGGCTGCTGCAGCTCTGCACCGTGCTCCTGCCTCCCCTTGTGCCTCTCAGCCTCTCCTCCCCTCTGCCCTCGCCCCGCGCTCGTTCGCTGTTAAAACCCCTGGGAAAGCGGAAGCAGCGCTGCAATCGCGCCCGTAATTGTTTACCCGCTGTGGTTTGTATTGAGCCGGGTGCTTCCCGCTGGGAGTCTCCAGTCGAGCCCCCTCGGTGGCGCCGGGGAGAGGGGAAGCAGGGAGGTGGCCGGGCCACCAGCCCCGATGGCCCAGTGTCCCCTCCACCGCTGCCCCGTGATGCACAGGCGCTGCAGTGCCCTTCTTGCAGCAGCCACGGGCAGGACAAGTGCCCCGGCAACGGCAGTGGGAGCAGGAGCCTTTCCCTGCCGCCCTGCAGAGCTGAAGGTGCCGCGGGGAGCTCCCCGAGCCCAGGGGCAGCAGCACTGTCCTCCTGGCCACTCTCTGGGGCAGCTGGGGCACGGCCCAGGCAGGACGGGGTGGCCACAGGCTGCCGTGCAAGAGTTCCTGCCCTTGCCTCAGCATTGCCTTTCCGCCACCTGCAGCTTCCCCAAAAAGCTGCCGGCAAAGGGCTCTCGAGTAGCCCTTGTGGCTGACCAGCAAATGGGGGCCCGGGGAGAGAGCAGGAGACGGGGCTGCAGAGGGATCGATTGATTCAGTCGATCAAAGGGATTGTAATCAATCAAAGGGATTGGTGACAGCCTCCACGCGGGATCCAGGGCTGTGTCCTGCACGGACAAAAGAGGAATCCTCACGGAAGCTGAGCAAGGTGAGCACCCTGCCTGTACAGTCCAGCCCTTCCCAGCACCGAGCAGTTTCTTTTTCATTAAAATAGGGACTTCCCTGCACATGGCAAAATTATGCAACAAGTGAGACATATATATATATAAAAACCCCACACCCAGGGCTGTTTGGATTCTGTTTCATATGCAGAACCATCAGCAACATTTGCTTGAAAGCTCATTTCATAATGAATGCTTGTACTAAATTTAAAACGGAGTTACAGGCAGCGCATTACTGGAAACACTTAATTCGGATGTTTCTTGTTTCCTCATTTTTCATCTTGTGATGTGAAAAATGGAGTTTGTACATTTTACTGCTGGTGCCAGTTAGCTTACAACGTGATGCAGCACGTAACGCGGTATGACACGTTCAGTGCTTCCACTAACTGCCCTATAGTTACTAGAAAGGAAGAGACATAATTTTAGAGGAAAATTCTTGGAAGAATAATGACCCAGCTGAGAAATAAGCTGATTTATGGAGCTCATGAGATGATCCAGGTTTTCAGATCCGGAAAAGAAGGCTGGCATCTGAAGGCAGGACCTGATTTTTGAGAGGTGCTGAGAGCTTCCACTGTCCTCAGGGGTGACAGCAACAGTGTCGCTCTTTTCTGTGCTCCACCCACAAGCAGTACCAAAGCCTCCTAGAAATTAAAATCTGATGAATGGAAGGCCACCCTCGTTTTGTTCAAAATCTAATTGTTAATAATTTAAGCTTAATTCAAGTCAAGGGAGGCCACGCTGATGTCACTGATGGCAAACTGCTGCATGTATGAACAGTATTAAATGCTCTAGCAGTTGCTGCGAAATCAGGAAAGTGAGGTGCAAGTCTGTCCCCTCCCTTAGATAAGACGTACAGAAAGAAACCAAACTGTATGTGGAAAGCTTCATATCGAAGAAAAAGCACTGGCCAACGGCTGCACAAGGACCGTG
Organism: Anser brachyrhynchus; assembly: GCF_964034855.1. NCBI lineage: Eukaryota > Metazoa > Chordata > Aves > Anseriformes > Anatidae > Anser > Anser brachyrhynchus. The sequence continues at coordinate 9,254,588 of NC_137713.1, read as the reverse complement.
CTGGACCTCATCTGACACCTAGTGGTTACTGCTCAATGAAACTGTGGTGCCCCACCTACGGGACACCACGCTCCAAGGTCAACGCCTCGAGCCCTACGCCTCTTGGAACCCAAACTCCCGTTTGAGAGAAAGGAATTGGTCCAAGGAGCAGGACAGGATTTTTAGGTTCAGCAATACAGGGAGGAGAGAGGCTTGTCTGCTACTTCATCGCCACAAGGTTTCTCTACTGGAAGAAAAAATATCCAGAGCTCTGGTTAAGTTGTTGCAATTTTATTTATTTGCTTGTTAATTAGTACAGCCAAGGCTTTTTAGGGCATTATCAGTCGATGCCCGAAGAGTGACACACCTCATGTATTACTAGTTTGGAAACGAGTGCGATTTTCATACAAGGTCAACATCTTAAAAGTCTGCTACCTGTTAAGACTATATATAGAGATATATCATTTTTAATATAAAATTGATATTTAGAAGGTATAAATATTGGTGCAATTATTTTGTCAGTCTAATTTCTCTCTACTGGTTATAACTCAAAATGTCTGAGACCAAAAAGAGACTTCAGTGTTGATGCTAATGTGCACATCGGCACTAATCGAAGCCCCCCAGCGGGACGGACACGAGGCACACCACTACCCGAGCTCCCAGCGTCACGGAATTACTCCAGTACTTCCAGTTAAACCGCTGTCATCAGTTTTCGCTTCATTTTTTAAGCTCTCGTACGCACAGTACATGATACATCTGCAGGACATCCATGCAAGGCAGCAGTCTGAACTCCTTAATTCTCAGTTCTTTTGTTCTGACGCCTCTCCCTCCATTTGTGGCAGCACTGGCGGCTCCGTTAGCAATATTTAGCCTTGCTGGGCAGGCAGCTGTGCAGAGTGCCTCCCGAAGAGGGCTGAGAGTGAAGAAGGGATGGACCATCCTTCTGCTTTTTCAAAAGGGGAAGTCGAGAGCCCAAGGAAGGCTGCATGAACTCATTTCCCCACTCTAAAAATTTTTAGCAGCAATCGTGAAACTGGCTGTCACTCCATTAACAACCTATTTCTGGAGGTACGTAACCGAGCGTGTCTGGTAAAGTAATGGTTCAGCGTGGAGCTAACCCTGCTGCCACTGCCACCAACGGCACAACATCCAATATTTCAGTGGGAGCACCGAGACCTACCCCGAGCAATCGTGAAAGCACCTGCACGTGGGCTGTAGCTCTCCCTTGCCTCTAGAATGGCAGAGTAGGAGCTACTCTGAACTGATCTGCCGAGTTTCAGCTTGCTCCTGCTGTGTGTTCCTGGGAACAGACACCATGTCCAACTGCATTCAAGTCTTCAAAGTTTTTCGTTTAGATGCAACAACCTCACCCACCGAGAGCCGCTTTTCTGTCTGAAGGGCATGACAGGAACTTACTTTCTTCACTGGAATTAGTAACTAGGCTGTAGCGTATTCTACCTGCCGCCAAAATTACTGCTAGGACTTCACATATAAACGTATACTGCACGGACAGTCGTGAAAACCATCAGAAATGTCTTTATTTCTTAATGAGGGAATAAGGTTTAGTATTTGTGCATAATGTAGTCATCTCAAACTCATGCCAATGAAAGAGAAACCTTTACAATAATCTCTATCTTCTCTATAGAGAGTATCATATAGCCAGAACTTTACAAATTTATGGTTTGTGAAACTTCAAAAAAAAATGCATACATGAGTCTCTTACATCATGTGTGGCGTAACCAGGACTGTAGGGGACTTAACTTTTGACACAGGAGGACTCAGAGCAGCTTGTAGTGTAAGGTTCCATAACTAGCTCTAGGTGAACAGCAGGGCTTTACCCCCCAGCCTTCGGGAGAAAAGCTCTTGCACAGGTCCACGTGAGATTTGCCTATATCGGGACTGCAGGACCAGACCCTTCATACACAAACCATGATACTCTGATAAAACATGCAGTTACGACTTCGAGTTAACAGAACAAACTACAGAAGGGTTCAATTGGTTCCTAATCCACACGCTGAAATACTGTCCACCTCATTAATGCATACTAATGGTCAAGTGAACCAGTTCATCTTTTATTTATGAAAAACATATGAATTGTGGTAGGTATAGGAAAAATCAGTTCAAATATACAGATACTATTGTCCCAGCAGCCATTAAAGGAGTGATAACTGAAAATTAGTGATTTGTTTTCTCAAAGTAAAACTAACAAACTGAACTACTTGAAGGATTTTTTTCTTCATTACAAAAGCTGAGATGCATTCAGGTACAGTGAAGTTCAGCTTTATTGGGAAACGCAGACAGCCTCTGTTAAGTCCCTGTTGATTTTAATCGTTATCATCTCCCCAGCATTGCTGCATCATATTTAGTCCTCACGATATATTCCAAAGTGAAACCAGCCATTCCAAATCTACAGTCATTCTTTGCATTAAGTCAATTCACAGAACTGCTGAAAAAGTAGACATTTCTATCTAAAAGTACAAAAAGGGTTTGTATAGAAGGTACTTCTCTTATACAGTTATATTACACGGATCAGGGCAGGCCTGACAAGCTCTTCACAGAACTGGGTGCTTCTGACTAGACAAAAAAAAATTACACAAGTGAGTTAGTTTCATTGCAGCTCTACATCTTATCACAAATACTAGTAGATTTTTTATTTTGAGTTCATTAGGCTTAAAATTAGAAAGCATGCAGAAGGTGAACATTGCTTTCCATAAATGAGAGATTAAATGGATGCTTGAATACACTCTGTAAAAGTTTAGATGGAATATTTGCTTTAGTACGCGTTCTCTAGCTAGTAGACGGTCTACAGTATCCAAAAATCCAGAGCAGTGCAGCAGCAAGCTGTGCTCAGACAAAATTTCCCTGACCTTTAGTGGACAAATGAGATGTCTTTTTATATCTCTATTAGGTGAAGTGCTTCCCACTAAAAATAATTAAAAAAAAAAATGATATATTTTCTAATGACGTGGTCAGCTTTATGACAAACATTTCCAAAGTACAATTCAGCAATTTGTTAGAAAGACTACTGCTGTACTTCAAGTTCTCAGGGCACAGACGGTTGATACGTTGATGTCAATCTCTGCCAGTTCCTACCAATTCTTTTCTGGATTTGTCCCTTCACTACTTCATCGCAGCGCATTCAGCAGCTCTACACGTGCTACCTCTTTGCTAACCCCTGGAAGCAGCCATACCACCCACCCGCCTTCCAAAGACTCAGTGCTCCAAGGATGAGGATCTTGGTGATATAGCCCTGCTCCTTCCTCCAAGTTTCCAGCTGTTTAGCGACCTTCGGAGCCAGAGGCCGTATCTGACTTTTATGCTTAATAGACACAAAATAAATAGGAAGTTCCCTAATCCATTTGTGAATGATTTTCTTTGGGCCTCCTTAACTTCAGTGATAAAGGCTACATTTTCTACTTGTTTGTATGAAAATGTTTTTTTTTTGTTTATTGAGCAGGTCAGGGTTAGGCTCTCTTGTTCCTCACTTGTGTACTCTTGAGACACCTTTGGATTCTTCCCTCAAACTTTACAAGCCATGGTATCTTCCCTTCAATAAACGGCCTGTCTGCTCCAGCCAAAAGCACTGCCCTTGTTTAGGAATGAAGCTTGTCCTGTGCTGCACGTCCTGCAGCACCAAGTATTAAGTGCCCAGGCCAAAATACTACAGAAACTACCAAGGCAAAGAACACGAGTCCATGGTCAAACATCTGGCAGTGAAGACCACTCCTGCAGCTAGCTTTGAAGCTCCTTTACAAAGGAGACAAGGACCTCTTAACTCTGGAGCCAGGCTGTCCGAGGCCACTGCCACACAGGGATGGAGCAGACCCTGCAGAAGCACAGAAATGCTGGCTGCAGGCGACCCTGGAAGTCGCACAGTCCAGCCTCCCTCCCTAAGGACTACAGCTAGCGATAGTTTAGGTTGGCCCTGGCTTTGTCCAGTCAAATCTTAACATCCACCACGTCTAGAGCACCAGAGAGAACAAAGCTGCTTTCTCCATGCTGAAACCCATCACCGGGGACGTCCCTATATGCACAACCTTCCCCTGAGCACCTGAAATGCTAGAAGGACCAAGAACAGAAACGCAGCGTCCAACAGGGAGCATCATTGCCTCCATCACTCTGTGTTTGCGCTGCACTGACAGAGGGCCATGGCCTTGGCTGTCCTTGTCTCCAAAAAGCCAGATGGTGCCAGGAGTGATATCCACAGGCTCCCCCAGCCACTGCTTCATGCGAGCTGGCGAATGCATTACCAGTCTCATCTGCTCAGGCCAGCAGAAATTAATGGTGAACAGCCAGGGCTTGGTTTTGCTGATTGCCTGTCTGTGCCCTCAGAGCTGGAACAGTATGCAGAATTTTCTTCTCCGTAATGAATAAAATGTCTTTTTCTTACTAAAACTAGACAGATTGCAACTTGAGCATACCACACAAATACTTCCCATTTTATGTCTATCCAATCCAATTACTGAAGTATCAAAAACTACATAATGAGGAACGCATTTGGTACCAAAAAATTGAAATTAGAAAAAGTAGTAAAGATCCGCGATGGCTTAAAATTGCCTTTTTCTTTGAATGAAGCATACAAACTCACATGTCTGTGGGTCAGCCCCTTTACATTTGGTGACATAACAACACTGCTAGCACTGCTCTCCACCTCCACCAAAATGTCATTTTAGGAGTAAGCGAAGTTAAAAAAATAGGTTAAGAAAAAAGATTCAGATGTTTCTGCACTGTGAGTTAAACTAAGCTTTACGTAAAGTTAACAGAAAAGAAGCAAAACTTCTCAAGTTAGTTGGTTTGTCATCACGGCTAACATTTTAGCAATTGTCTCCAGCTTAGACAATATTGCAATCACAGTGGAGAGCCTTCCTGCCCCATTACAATTTGGAAATACATAGGCTTTACCAAGAATAATGCTCGTTCACACAACCATGTCAGAGCTCTTTGTAAACACTAATTCCCTAAGCTTTCATTTACTCTGCCTCTGAGGTATGTAATTACCATCACCCATTTTTATTTATAGGCTGTTACAGCCCACATTTTCCTAGGAATGACTGCCACACAAATTTGAACGCAGTCTGCTTTACAGTGTATTCTGATGAGAAACTGAAAACGTCCTACATTACATAGATGAAAACTGAGACGAAATAATTCAGAAGTGAAGTAAAGGACTGGCACCTTCTGGCATTCAGCCCTCTATCTTAGCCTGCTTCTCCTCACTCCAAATTATAGAAGTATTATTCCTTGACAAGTGTTTATTCCTTGACAAACACTGCCTTCAAGAAACACTAAATTATTTTACCGTAGTACTGATGAGGTCTACCACGTTGGGTCTGGTTCTTGCTTTATTTGAGAACTTTCCTCTGTTTCTGTAACATCTGTTGAAAAAGCAGTAACGAATGAAAAAAACTAGTCAACCAATTTTGTCATAATTATTGTAGCTAGTAAGTAAAAAATTACAAAAACATGAAAAGCATTCATTTATCCTTTTAAACTATTAACAGCAAATAACAACGTATTCACAATAATCTGATTTGGTGGAAATTAGCATATCCACTTGAACGTAAAGCAGCCCAAGATCCTAGAGAACTCTTATTTTTTAAGGCACAAAAATTGGTATTAGAAGCGTATGAAACTTCAAAATGCTTTTTATGTAGCTCAAAACCTTGGTAAGAAAGGAACTTTCTTTTTTTTTTAGTGGGGGACATTGGTTGTAGGGGGGATAGCTGGACCAGAGGATCTTGGAGGTCTTTTCCAACCTTAATGATTCTGGGATTCTATAACTTAATCCAAAAAGAAACCACACGATCAGTGAACATGTCAGATATATCACTGTTTTGGTCTGAATCTACCCTCCAGTCCTGCTCCCTCTGTCAATCCCCAGCACCATTCTGCCCTCAGCCCACCTTGCTGACGCTGGGTGAAGCTTTCCCAGTGCTCACAGCTAAATCTGCAGCCCATGGCTTCAGAGACAGCCTCGTGGATGGCTTCCTTTACCCGAAGTGTTAGGGCATGACCGCTGCTTCACAATTTTTAAAATGCTCTCTAAAAGCTAACATCTGACCATACCTGAGCTCAAGTCATGCCTTCTGTTAGTTACCCAACCACCATTCATTGCACAGACTTGTTTTCACAGCACTGACCATTTTTTGTTCCCATCTATAAAACTGCTGCTCTTCTAAACTACATACAGACATTATTATATTTCAGTCCTATCCAAAAGAAATTTTGACCTCATCTAATTTTTCTTCTTCAATGTATTACACAGGGAGGCATTATTAGATGCTTAAAAAAAAAAAAAAGAAATTTGATCTTGTCGGGTAAAGCATTCATCATTTTTTCATACAGTTTTTTTTTCATTTCCAGGAGACTTCATTACAAAATCTTTGCTTTTCTTGTTCACAGGGATGCTTGAAGGTAAATCAAAGAAATTGTGTCTTTATAGCACTGCCTATATGACCCGGAGCCTGATTTTGTTCTTTTCATAAACAGAGACGATGATGTTGGAAGGAAATTCGTTTTTCACTGAAGCTGTTTGCAAGGTTTGGGGCTAGGGTAATTCATCACAGCAAAGCTGGGCTGTTTCACCACTTGATCACCTCCCAGCCTGGTTCTGAAGCGACTGTGTGTTCTTCAGCCTTGTCTCAAGATCGTTTCTCCGGTAACTGGATCTGAATGCAGTTTTGGATGGCAAATTCAAAACCACGTTTGTCTATTTCTTCTAAACAGTCTCCTGAAGGGCCCATAGCTAGACTTCCCCCATGAGGAGCATTCAGAAACAAGTGTCCCACTCCACCTAACAATTTCAGCGATCCCACATAGTTTTGGCATCGTAAAGACATTTGGTATTTCAGCTTTCAGTAACTGCGTGCTTGAAGTCTGCAGCTCAGCTCCTCTACAGCTCTCACGCTTCTCTTCTTTTTCACAGAGTTTTTTTTCCTCTTGCTGGTTACAAAAGGATTCATCTAGACTCCTACTCACAGCACTCAGGGTGTACCTGTAACTGAGCTCGTAATGCCAGTTTTGGCTGAGCATGGTAGAATCACAGAATGGTTTGGCTCGGAAGGGACCTTCAAGACCACCTAATTCCAGCCCCTGCCATGGGCAGGACACGTCCCACCACACCAGGCTGCCCAAAGCCCCATCCAGCCTGGCCTTGAGCACCTCCAAGGATGGGGCAGCCACAGCTTCTCTGGGCACCCTGTGCCAGGGCCTCACCACCCTCTGAGTAAACAATTTCCTACTTGCATCTAACCTAAACCTACCTTTTTTAGTTTAAAGCCATTCCTCCTTGTCCTATCTCTATACCCCCTGACAAAGAGCCCCTCCCCAGCTTTCCTGCAGCCCCCTTTAGGCCCTGGCAGGCCACTGTAAGGTCTCCCCGGGGCCTTCTCCTCTCCAGGCTGACAACCCCAGCTCCCTCAGCCTGTCTCCACAGGCGAGGTGCTCCAGCCCTCTGAGCATCTTCTTGGCCTCCTCTGGACCTGTATGTCGGATAGTCTCTGAGTTCAGTGACATTGCCAGGGAAACTGAGGCAACGGAGACTTTCCAGGAGACTGGAAAGGTACAGAACAACGGAAGTGCTGAGGTTTGCCGCTCTCTGTTTTGGGGAATCTCAGCAGGATTAGAGAATGAGCTCGAGAGCTTTAAGACAAGTGCCGATGTGCAGCCAGCTCCCTCCCAGTGCTGCAGGCTCTGCTGCTCCTACGTCAGAGCGCCCCGCTCAGCACTGCCTGGCACACAGGCAGCTGTCCTTCGGCTGTCACAGCACATTCCCATCGCTTCTGACACTCACAGGGCAGCCGCCTGTGGTCATGCTGAAAGCTGGGGCTAGCAGGGGCAGCTTTTAATGGACCCATTCACAACAAACAACAGCATCCAAATTGTCAGGTCAGTTCCGTACTCAATGCTCCAAGACCATACACAAAAGCATAAGGGGGCTGGAAGTCCTACAGCCTCCTTGGTCTCACACAGGTCAGTGTCCAAAAAATACAGCTCAGGTCTGGTCTTGGACAACAGGAAAGTCTGACACCTCTCACAGGTGAAGTTCTAGAGGAACGACAAAAATCCCCTTCCCCCAGCAAACCCATACAAGTATATTCAACCCAGTATGCTGTTCAAATTTCCTGATGATGACAATCATTCACTTGCATAAATTGTGAAAAGGACTGCGTAGAATAACTAGATGCATCACTCAGGATATGAGCAATCATTCAAAGCCTATATATAGTCGTGACTCACCAGCCCAGAACAACAATTCATAAAACTCTTTTGTAAAATTATTTGAATAATAACTTTTGCTGCAGACTATCTTTCACACGATGCAGCATGATATTAATACAGATGAAAAAAACTTCCTGGGAACCAATAAATGCCTTTTTTGCTGTTTTGATTGACTTGCCTTCTTTAAAAAAAAAGAAAAAAGATGCAGCTTCTTTCAAAATGACTTAAAAATATTTGTTGATAGTAACTGAAGACAAATACTCACCTCCTACAGATACTTCTATTTGGCTTGGTTCAGCTGGCTCTTAAATGAAAAAAATATAGTCTAATGAATACGCATACAGTTTCAACAATATGAACAGAAAAGTAGCAAAAGTTAGGGAAATTAAGTTTACTCTAAAAAAAAAAAAGCCGCATTTTTTCCTCTTCTAATCAAACTCAATTATCTTTGTCTCAGATAAAGGTCTGCAGCTTTCTATGAACTCTATAGCAAAGTATAAAAAGTACCCAAAGATTTATTACATTACATAATTAACTCTTTCTCTTCAGAGGATGGTTACTGTAGCAGACATATCACTGAGTCCTAGCTGAACATAATGTGCACTTGCACAGAATATACCAAGTTTGGACCAACTTAATTCAGACTACTTAAATATAAATCTGGATTGCAAATAGATGTCACTGCTTCTGGTGAATATTGTTCTCAGTGGTGAGTACGTGTACTTAGGCAGAGAGGGAAAAGCTGAAGACTAGAGGGCAAAAAGTACATTTTACTTCCAGGATGATTTTTCTATGGTCTGTATTGATGGATTATAGATGGATAGGTGTTGGGAAGGTGTAGAACCCTTTTAACAGTGTGGGTGAGTTAAGGAGAGATACACTACAGCAACTTCACCGAACAGAAGTTTAGTTTTTTCTCCCTTTTCTCTGTTTTTCTTCCTCCCACCACTTCCAAATGTAAGCAGAGGAGGCAGTAGGTTCTTTTCTGCCCACCACAGAAGGGCCCCTTACTTTGAAATGTTTATTGAATGTTTTCTCTCAGCGTGTCAGTTTCTTTGAGCAACAGCCTGTCCAGTCAATTGCAAAAATCTTGCCTGCACTGCAGACAACTTGATAGGCGCATTTTTAGAAGGTCTGTGAACACTGAGAAACTACACTGTGTCAAAAGGAAGCTGTGCAATCACATTTACTTCAGCAACTTGGAGCATAACGCTAGGTTATTTGTTCAGACTGGAAGAGCTGAGGTGTGTGCAGTCTGGACACCGGCTAGCAGGGGTTCAGTGCCGTATGCAGGGGACAGAAATTCCATCAGAACTTCTGTTCTAGGCTCTTGTATGTTACACAAACTTGACTTGGCTGAACACAACCTGGCACAGCCACGCACTTGGAGTTAAGCAGACATCAATAAATAGATACTGAACTGGCTTTATATATTGCCCCTATTGATCCTTCTTTTCAGCTCACTCATCAAGTGCAAAAATCAAATTAAGGAACATGCCAATGACACGTCGTGAAGGAAGCAATGGTTCTATCGATTTATTAATATTTAATAGCTATAAATTTCACCATTGCAGGCCATCTGTCACAATAAAATGGCTCATTATAAGCAGCGTGTACCCAGGACATAACTACTAATACCATCTGCCAGTAAGATCTCGAACTGCATGCCCTACCCCTCCTGCAAGGACACGTGGCACACTCTGCATCACCTGGTAGCACGGGTGCTGCTGGTGGTGGTGGTGCTTCTGCTTCAGCTTTTTCCATCAGCTCTAAGATTAGACGTGATCACTGTTTAACTTTACAACGAAAACGGTTTCCCACATGTAACACAAGGGCGATTTTACCTCTTCTATCTGCAAATCCTAAAACTTGTTGTATTAACAGGTTACTAAACACTCACTGTAATCAAGCTGCAGTTCACTATTTTTTGTTACAGAAAAAGTATTCCCTATCTGCAAGCACCAAGAATTTCCTCCTAAGTTCTCACATGTTCTTCAGAGCGAGAATAATGTATCACACCTGCAGTAGGCTCAGTGGCTTCCAATAATTCACCTCGATACCTATCAGTATCAGTTCATTTTGATCATAATTAATGGACATAGATACTGCATAAAAATCACACGTTCAGTAACCAGCTTCCTGCTCCAGTGATGGAATATGATCAGGTATATATGTTGTTCTTCCTCAGCTAATTAGCTAGTGTCAATCCCATCACATGCTAAAAGTTTTGCAGAGAACTGTTAAATGGATTCTTTCATTTCTAAGTCAATTCTCTGGAAATGCTACTAAATATTTATCTGCCTGGAAGGTTCCCTCATACAAAAGGATCTCTTTCCCATCTAAGGTGTACTTAGGACTGGTGGACAGGTCAATATGAGTTACTAACTATGACATCTTCCTGAGAACACTTTGTCCTTGCCACTCACAGACCTTAGCACGTTAGCTGGAATATACTGGTGGCTGGATGCAAGTGAGTGAGTACTGGGTTGGTAAGGCTCAGCCTGGGTAAGGCCAAACTAATGACGGAGTTACCTGGCCTCTGAATTTCTAATCTGATGTTGGCTCAGAGAGAACATGACACAAGGGTAATGACAAGTGTTTTGCTGTTTGTTTTTCCTCTTAAATAAGATGTTAAAAACAAGGTGACAACTATTATAGAGAACTGAAAATACTAAAACTTATTTTTCAAATAAGATTCAAGCATCATTGTCAAAATGCACGTCTGGTAATTACACTCTGCCTCTCTAAGCTGTTACAACTTCAGCAGAATGTAGAGTTTTTCACTGGAACATAGTTCTGCAGCCATTGGAAAGTTCTTGTTTAGTAACTGGTACTGTGACGGATCCGAACCTAAAATGTAGACACTCCCATCTAACTCTGTTGTACAGTCAGGGTCCTAAATCTCTTTGGGACTCTGCAGCTGAAAAATACAAAATCAGTACCTTGCATTTTCATATCAAAGTTAATGCCAATCTTACACTGGTCTGTAAATTCATCATGCTGCTCTTATGTTAATTGCACATGCATTTTTAGCCAGGAATTTCAATTTTAACGACAGAGACAAGAGAGCTGTACGTAGAACTTAACCATGACGGGGCTGCCTGCCACAAAGCCAAAATGTAGAAAGCTGATCTTCGTATGTTACAAAAATACATTTGCTATCAGTGTCACATAATTACTTACGGTTGTTAATCACAAGTCCTGGAAATGGTCTGTAAAAAAAGACAAAAGAACACAAAACATGCTGATTCTAAAACATACTGCATGGGGTCTCTCTCTCAAGACTTCCTCACCCAGCAATTTGGTAACAGAGATCACACGCTCTAACAGAAAGTAGAACAAAACAGGAGGAACATCTCTTGAGCACAGTGGTTTGTTCACTAGCATTTTGAGAAACAACATACACCAAAAAATCGAAATCCTTCCCCCAGTCATGACTAATCAACAGGGAAATCATCTCTTCATCAGAGCTCAGTTAAACAGAACGTATCTAGCAAGAGTCCTTTCAGTTTAGAACTCTTCTTGGTTAAGGGTCAAGAATTCAGACTCCTTAGTAAAATTTAAGAAATCTTTCTCTAAAGAAACTGAAATTTTCTGTTTCTTGTGAAGCAGACTATGATTTGAGAAATGATAAAAATTAACACCTTTTTGGTTTTAGTTCCTAAACCTCTTCTTAGTATGATTTCCACATTTCATCTGTTCTGCTTCACACAAATATACTTTGCGTACACACGTATGTGTCTATATGAATATACATATAAATTAAAATTCCCTTATATTGTAATTGTATAATACTGTATTTTAAAAATGTTGTAGATAAAGTCATTTTATAGGAAAAAAAATATTTTGAAAAAGCTTACCTTAACTCAGGAATCTTAGTACAACCAAAATACTTCAAAAATAGTAATACTACCACAAACATACTATTTACTGCCATGAGCCAACAAATTTCAGACCAGGAAACTGTCTCAGAGCTTGATCTTACAAATGGGACAGCAAGGCCCACAGCACTTTAGACTCCATTATATCATAGGAATAGATTGCATCTCAGAAGACAGCTTGCTTTAATATGCAGTAGTAATAATATGCCCTCTGTCCTACCGCTATGAACATCTGGACTTCATTGGACCTGACGTGCTGGTATCCAAAAGAGCCATATCTTCCACTATTTAAAGATGCACTGCAAATTCTACTCTTTCAATCTGAATTTATTACAGCTACGGGGCTGTCCTTACAATGTCTGTACAATCTAATCAGTGACGACTACGTACCGAATAACAGTAAACTTGATAAACTCTGATGATTCCAAAATCTTCCTCATCGAGCTGATTTCCAGATAACTGGGAGCTTTAAATGCCACGCCAGGAGGCATCCCATCCACCACCACACAGCCAGGGTTGATGGTGATTTTCCTGTACGGGACCTTCACAGGAAAACTCATACCAATGGCTTCACCTAAGAGAGAGAGGTCATGTTTATTTTCAAGCTTACATATTTATGATTACGTTGAAGGAAAAGAAAACACAGATGATTAAGAAACTAAATGCAAATGCAAGCTTTCTATTGGATCTGAAACTGAAAATCCACTTGACTATTAAATCATTACAGTGACAGAAACAGATGTTTTGGATTACACTCATGAACATTACTACAAGATTATTTAAACTCTAAGTCTGACAGCTCACCATATAAAGAACTCAGATTCTCTTTTTTTCCTAAAAAAGGTATAGAACAGGCTATCTAAGAAAGTAACTACGTGACAAAAAATAATAATTTCCTGCAATGCCCACAAAAGGCAATTCAACACAGCACTAGCAAAAAAATTTCAGATAAAGAAGCTCAGGTCATTATTGTACAGTGCATATACACAGAAAAAATAAAGAAAACTATATAGAGCAAAAGGGTAAGTTGCATGTTAAAAATTACTTTAGTTTCAAGTATTAATAGCTCGGGACCATGAAGCCCTAACAAGAATCATGGTTTGCAAGCAAAATAACTATTTCATCCATGTTTACACAGAAAGAAACAGGATGTGGGGGGAACAAAGTCATCTATGCTCTTGGGATTTTTTGTTCAAAACACCAAGCAACCCAGTTCCCTTATAATAGATTCTTTTTGAGGTCAGAGCACAACTCTCATACACAATTCTCAAATTTCTTCATTTTAATGATAATATATATCATCCACTGAAAGTGATGATTCAGTAGCATCCCCATGAACAACATTTGTTCCATCCACACCTATGTAAAAATGGGACTAAGAAGCAATTACCAAATTTCCGGCTAAACAGATCGTTTACTTGCTCTCTCAATTGTCTGGCCTTTTCTACTTTTGAAAGCCGCTCACTTTCATCATCTGAAAGAAGTTGTTAGAAAAGCATTAGAATTGAGCAGATTTTTTTTTTGAGCATGTTTACTCAAAGTAGGCATATCCAAGTGCTTCAAAAACAGACCATGTCTCGTTCTTAGTTTTAGCACTACCACAGAACTGTACAAATATGCAAAAATGGATGGTTGTGAAGAAATCCATGAGAAGCTTCTACATATTTACATGACTAACGTTAGATTTATTATTTAGAGATGATTTTGTAAACCTAATCTAAAAAAAATAGTGTTTTATTTTCTTACTTTGCATATGATGGTGAGGGAAAGTTAAAAGCGAAGTCAGATCCAATACATGACCATAGCATGCAATGTTACTTCTTTCTAATGAATGCAGTATATGCCTGAGAAAGCAGTCATCAGTGTTGTTTAAGACACTTTACTTCAAGTTCGGATCTCTTGAAGTTGCCGAGGAAGTTGCAAATCAGTATATAATTTATTAAATGAGATAAAAAAGGGAAAAATGAGGATACTTCTCGACTAGGGGCTGGACCAAGAATATTCTAAAGATGTCACTGAATAGATATTCATAAAAGTTAGAAAACATTTAACATCTCAGTAGAAACAGAATACTAAATTATGCTCTTTGTAGACTGTACTTGTGTCACCGTAAACCAGCTAGACTGTCGAAAAACTCCAACGGACGAAACAAGTGTCATGAAGAATGTAAGCACAAGGAGTGTGATATGAAACGAGACAGTATACACACCTGGTATAGTTACTTGAATGATGTTGAGATCTTCAACACCTGCAGCTGTGTTTACCACTGTATTCGCTGTCGAGCTTGCTGTATTGGCTATATTAGATGAATTATTTTTTCCTGAAAGTAAAAGATTCAAAAAACAGTTGTAGAGCCCAAAATCTTCAATGTCACATATAAAGCAAATACTGCAAAATAACAGATATTTGCAAAGTTTTCAAAGCAGATCCAATCTCATTTCCAAAATGAGGCCATCTTCCAATGAGACATACTTATTGAAGATGCACACTACTCTGTCCTTCCAATTACAAACCCAAGAGGAGAAAGGGCTACATTACAAATTGCTAATCTTTACCTACTGGGTTTTATAAAAGACTATTAAGAAAAAAAAAGACTACATGGAACATGTATTTTGTTATTTGCATTAACGGAAAAATTGCAGTACTTACAGTTAATTCAGTAACACCTACTGATCCATGCATTCACAAAATAAATCTCTTGCAGTTGTATTTGGGAGCCCCACTGTCCCGTGGCACAAACTAGCACAGTTTGACTAGCTCAGTGGAGTTAGTCAAACCAACTCTGACAATTTCCTGCTGGCTATCTGTGCACATCATCTGTGGAACACTTCTGTATTGGGTTTACGTGGCAAGGTTTTGGTAGCGGGGGGCTGCAGGGGTGGCCTCTGTGAACAGAGCCCAGCAGCTGCCCCTTGTCAGATAAGGGCCAGTTTCAGCCAGCCCCAAAGTGACCCGCTGCTGGCTAGAGCCGAGCCAGTAAGCCATGTTGTTTGCATCTCTGTGAGAGCAGATTTAAGAAAGGGGAAAAAAAACTGCCGTGCAACAGCAGCTGGGAGAGTGAGGAGTAAGACACAGCCCTGCAGTCCCCAAGGTGAGTGCAGAAGGAGGGCAGAAGGTGCCCATGGGGGACCCGTGCTGGAGCAGTTTGCTCCTGATGGATGGACCCTGTGGTACGGAGCCGTGTGGGAGCAGTTCTTGAAGAGCTGCAGCCTGTGGGCAGCCCCCGCAGGCTCAGTTCGGGAAGGACGGCATCCCGTGGGAGGGACCCCGCGTGGACCCCCATTGTTGAGTGATCTCCCTGTCCTCATCTCAACCCTCAAGCCCTTTGCATCATATTTTCTCCCTCTTTCCCTTTGAGGATGGGGGGGTGAGAGAGAGGTTGTGGTGGAGCTTGGCTGCCCAGCTGAGTAAAACCACAACTTCTCATTTGGAATGACTTATATATCAGGAGCAATTAATTTATCTCTAGAGCTGAACTACTTCTGTGAATTGCACATCACCTGTTACATTCTGATGAAAGGCAATAAAGCATGGATTAGGCATGGTAATTTTATTGTGGATAACACAGAAGGTTTTAATACTCTTCCTAAAGCTATATTCAAAGGGTAGCTTCTAAGTGCTTTTCCCATCTCATCAGGGCAATCCAGAAGCCAAGAGTTTTGAAATACCATATTCTTTTGCTGAAGAGAAAGCACTGTAACATGCTTTACATAACATAAGCTATGTATCTAATGCTTTTAAGGTGTTCGGTTACGAAAAGCTGCTCAGAAAACCAGAAAAAGACACGCCAGAAGATGAAATAATGCAAGAATTAGTGAACTATGCAGAAAACAAGAAATACAATAGTTTGGAAAGGGGTGTGGGGGGGTTGGGATAGAGAGAAAGAGATCTACTGTGGGTATGGACCAGTGGCACAGTACTTTAGGCTGGGCCTCAAATTCAGCTTAGATAACACTTTCCTTGTAAGTTAAAAACCAACCAACCACATTATAGAATGAATCTTTCAGGAATTCATTAACACCAAGCAGCATTCTTGATTTGTATTCAATCCTTGAAAGAGACTGTTATCTAGGACATTAAGCAGATGTGAAACTCACTCTGGGGACTTTTAGCAGAACTTTCCTTAACTGCCGCCTCAAACATCTCAGGCCTGCAAACAGATTGAAGATTTCATGTGCAACAATAAAATTACATTCATTTCATAAGCATTAAAAGCCATTTTCTAATATTCATTTTTTAAAGACACGAACAAGCTGATATCATAAACGCTGTATTTCTCTAGGTCAAACAGACAGACAGGAATGCAATGGCTGAGAGGCTCCAAAACTTCCCCTGCTTGTTTCTACAGTGGCACATGGATATCTGAACCTATCCCAGGTAAGAAAAATCAATTGTTACAACACCCAATATAAATCTCCAATTCTCAGCCCTTAGCGCACTGCTGATAAATTTTAGCTCTGGCTAAGTTGCAAGTCAACAGGAACTAAAACAGTGATGTGAGCACTGAAATGGGCTAAGAAATCTGGACTTGCTCTTCGTCTCTAAAGAGGAGGAGTCAGAACAAAAAGAGCTGACTATAACACACTCCACCTCCACAAGAGCTTTCTGAATATTTGCTCATTTACTACAAATATTCCAGTGTGTATATGAGACTGGTGAGAGTAATTCAGTAACTCGGCATTTTGAGTTTATTTTTCAGTCTACAATTCCTTTCTAAAAGACTGGATTATCAAAGAGATGTGGGAGTCTTACTTTTTAATAATGAATTTTATCTTAGATTTGTTTCTCAGGATCTTCTCTAGTCTTGGAATTCCAAAAGTAGAAGGTCGTCGGAATGGCACTCCCTCTGGTAGGCCTTCCACATAGAAAACCTCCGGGAAGGATTCAAATAACGCAAACGGCACCTTCACTGGTTCACTCAGCCCCAGCGCTTCCCCTGAAATGCAACAGAGCCTGTAATCTACCAGCTAGATAACTGATGTGTTTATAGAGTGGAAAACACCTCAGGTACAAATAGCATATAATAGTTGGCACATACACACTAGATTAGGTGGAAGAAGCAGGCTTTGATTTTTTTGGTGACAGCTATAAGTAGGCAAGAAGAAAAACAGTCGCAAACATAACTCATTATCTTGCAGTAGATCAGATCACAATTAGCAGTTGAAAATACTAGCTTTTATAGACAGCTTATGCCACTGGCTTGGCCTGCATATGAGACTATCCTTCGTACTCCCCACTTTGTTACAGGCAATATATTCTGTCTCTGTCTTTCCTAGAGAGTAGCACCAATGGCAGGTGACATTAGTGCTCTTGTTCCAAGAATTGCACTGGTAAGACTAATGACTTCAGATTCCAAACAACCCTTGCTAAAAGAAATACTGGGATACGATGGGGCACACACCTCTCCAGACACCGCCCATAACATATCAAGTCATGCAGAGGCTGAAGTCATACAAATTCCCATTCATAATCACGGTGAAGAATGCTTAAAAAGATGCGGCAGGATGTCGAATCACTGTGCCTCTGGGTCATTAAAGAAGCAGCACACAAACCACAACTTCTCCATTTCCAAACCCAAATAAAATAACTAGTGGAAATGAGACACAGAACTGCAATTAACCTATGTGTGAACGAACTAAAATGAGAGAAACTGCCTAGATATGCAAGGATTGTAGGACCTTTGGAAGACATGAGTGAACATATCTGTCATATGCATAACTGAATGTACATAAGAAAGACATCTCAGTAAAAAGGAATTAATAAACTTACCACATTTTTCATTAAAAAGATTTTCAACTTTTTGCTTTAGGTCAGTAATTTTGGCATTCCATGCCTCTGTCAGAAGGAAATGGGAACAATTAAATCAACACTCACACAGTGAATCAGTCCTTGAAGGGTATTTAAAAAGTAATGTCATTACGATTGAAATTAATCCCAGAGCGATCAAAATTTACAATACCAGGCAAAGAATTACTCATCTCAACCAACACCCAAAATAGTAGCAGAAAACTCTTCATACATTCAGTGAAATAACCCGAAGACACATGTCCTTCTTGATGTCACTTCCAGTCCTGTCTGGCCTTTAATGATTTTCTGGAATTGGCAACCCTGGAGAGGTCTAAAGCTGATCTTGCAAAATCAGCTCTGACAGAGCATGGCTCACTAATGTTAGTTCAGATCCATCCTAGTTCCTACATACTCCTCATGTATCCCTCTCTGCACAGTGAGGTTCAGTATTTGACGTTCGTGGAGGACTTATTAAGCTTATGCACAATGTAAGATCTCAGCTCAGTTTAAACACCCTCATGGTACCGTGCACCGGACAACAAATCCAAGTCTGCTGTACTATGAAATAGCAGAGCAGCAAAAGTCTGGAGGGTTTGATTCTGAAAGTAGGTTAATAAGATTTTAATGGATCCATGATGTATTTGTACAGCATTCTCCAAAAATCACCCAGGATATCTCTGAGGCATATTATTCTAGGTGACTGAGAACTGAATGTACATGAAAATAAGTAGTTCAGTCATTTCTTACCTTTAGAATAAAGAATGAATTCAAAATATCCCTGATGCGAAATCACCAGAACTTTCAATACCAACATTAATAGAACGTATGCATGCTAATTCCCACAATATTTACCGAAAGAAAATTCTCTTCCTCGTGGCTTGAAACTCACATTGGACCCATTGGTTTGAGAATTAGTTCGAACATCTGTTGCTTGTGGTTTATTGAGACCTGTAAAAAGATATTACATACAGAGATCAGAAGTAAGCCATCACACACACAAAAAAAAACAACAAATCAAACTTGATTACTAGAGAAAGCTTAACTTCTGAATCAAAAAAAAGTCTTTTAGAACTTCTTCAAGGATTGTAATTAAGCATTTGATACAATTGCTCACATCTATCATTTCTCTGCTCAGGACTACATCATTTCCCACATCTCTGCTTGGAATAAAAGGCCCAAGCAAGCTGTCAAACTTGAACATTTTATATAACCATCATCCGCACAGAATCCAGTATTATTCAGAAATGAAAGATAAAACTGTTTCCATATTGAAATGTATCTGCAGCCCTGAAATGAAAATGTTTGGCACATGAGATGCACATAGAAGTTAATTATAGGGTATGAAAACATAGAAGAATAGAATAAAACATTAGAAGAATAGAAAAAGATAAGAAGAGTATTTAATATTTCTTCCATACCTTCATCAACAGTAACTTCTATCTCTGGGACCTTTGAATTGCTTGCAGGACTCCGTGATCTTTTTGAACTCTTTGGACTCATTGCTAGAAAGTAATACAGTAAAAGCTGTAATGCACATTCTACAATGCATAGTTTGCAAAGCTAACAAAAAACCTCGCTGTATTTTGAAAATTCTAACAGATCGAATAACCTGTGCCTGTACTAAGTACAGTCTACATTCTAAAATCTGAACAATATAGGGAAGCTCACGTCCTTAAAAAGCAGGTTTAGTACTCTTGAACCAGGCAGGTATCATACCTAAAGTTTCGCTCCATTATTTGAGGACAGAAGACATTTTTGTTTTTAAGTGTGAGGGAAGGCTTCAGCACTTATTATCAAAAAAAAATATAGATAGTTTTCTTGTTTATAGACAACTAACTTAAAAGACGCTTTTATTCTTTTCTTAAGAATCTTCATTGTTATTTACTTCACATTAAAGCTGTACGTTGAACATATTTTAGACTGTTAGTAGCAAAATAAAAGTTGTAAAGCTTGGGTAAATTCCATTTTCTCTATTGGAATAGTCTTAATTAAAAGAAAAAAAGTAAATAAATTTGAGTAACTTTTTAAAATAATATCACGTTCAGACTCCACCATGCTAATTTACCTTAAGTAATACCTTTTGATTATGACACCTGTGTTTTTGAACCACAGAAGTCTTCCAACCCAAAGTATTTATGAATTGATGGCAGCAAATAATACTTAGTTGTTTACCTTTAGTGTTTACTTTACTAGCCAGTCCTGGTGGCAAATAGGAAGTGACAAGCTCAGGCCTAAAAATTGAACAGAATACAATTCAATCAATTACGTATGCAAAATATCACAAATTTCTTGGAGTTAAGTCAGGTTCAAATTTACTAACTATCATCTCTCTATAATAAAATCCTGCTAGAAGCATGCGTGACTCACCACCTACTATAACAAGAAAAAGTTAGAAAGCAAAGCTACATACTCGGTTCTGTAATTTTCTTCTCAGTTTACTTCAAAAAAAAAAAAAGAGGAAAAGAAAACAGAAGGAATAAATCTTCCAGATACAAGGCCATTTTTTCCCTAGATCCATGATGCACAGAAATTATGCATTTAAAATTTATAAGGAAGTTACATCTTTTTATGAGATAAACTTATGTGCAAAACATTCTTTCTGTTTCATGGAAACAGAATTTAGCTAGCATTTAAAACCTAAAGGTGCTGGGAAGAAAATTAATTAACTTCAAAATCATGAGTAAAAATAACTAAATTACAAACATACTTTTTAACAACAAATTTGATTTTGCCACTCCCACGGACAATTCTTTCAAGGCGTGGAATTCCAAACCATGTGGGACTCCGGAAGGGGATTCCTTCTGGCAAGCCTTCGACGTACAAGTACTCGGGGTTTGATTCAAATACAGGATAGGGAACCTTCACTGCCTCTGAAAGCCCCAGAGCTTGGGCTGAAAATAAAGATTTAACGATAGTTTACACACTCAAATGGGTGGTATTTTATCTCAAGTGATTTTAAGAGGTTGGCTTACAGAAGCTCTTCTACTCAGAGATAACAAAAAAACCCCAAGAGAAATATTTAAATAGATTTTCTATTATTTTCTGTAGAGTATTTTCAAGTGGGGACTTTGTCCCTCTTGCTACAGATAGATAACATCTGTTACCTAAGCCTACTGTATCTAATATGTTTTTCTGAGAAATTCTTTCATCCAAAAGCTTTCTGTACATTTGTCATACAATTGGAAAGTTATCTCTGTCATACAATCGGATAAACTATGGCCTAGGATGTTGCTATAAAGTCATTCATATCAGTTATAGGGAAGAATCAGTAAAAAGTAGGTAAGAGAAGTCAAGATTTCCGTCTGTCCTAGTACATTTCTGATGCCTAAATAAGTGCAGTAAAAATTAAAACTCTTTTTACAAAATTGTTTTAAAACACAGCAGCATTATATGACAGTTAATTTAACATTTAACTTACCAAATTTCATATTAAATATCTCTTCTACTTGCTTTCTTAGCTTTGTGATCCTAACGTTCCAATCTTCTTTCACTGAAAACAAGAAATAGATGAACTATTACCCAGTTCTAGACAGAGATACATTTGAACACATTATTTTTCAGCAAAAGAACTCGTAAACTATGAACACAACCAAGTATGAGTAGGCAGGGACATACAATAAGTAATGACAATGGCAACTTAAATGATACTCGTAATTCCCTTTTTGTAATGGAAAATCTGTTTAAATGTGGTTAGAAATGTCAAACATTATCCCAGGTAGGAGAACTTGCGCTTCAGAGCCTTTAGATGCAGGCAGGAATCATTCCAGTGGCTTTTGCAAAGTTAGAATTAATTAATTCCAGTGCATAAGGGTAACACCCTTTAGAACAGAAGGCACATTTAAAAAGTGCTCCACTAAGAATTTTAATTGGCTTAAAAAATAACCTTCAATCCTATTTTGTATTACAAATAGTCAATTACAGGAATGCTAGCTAGAGCTGACAATTTGTAGCTTAGGTAGAGAGCAAAGGATGCTCTAGCAGCAATAAAATGCATTCCTTTACTGACAAACAACATAATTCATTACTTCTCATCATAACCCACAAATAGCAATTAACTGTTACTGAGCAGTGAATACCATTCAGAGTCGTAGAAAGCAAGCATAAAGAATTCTAAAGATATTTTTTTCGTTTATTTCCAAATCAGATGTCCAACCATATTTTTGGATTTTTATTTATTTATGCATTTTAAGAATCATGACCATTGCATATCAGTTCTCTCAAACAGAGGATTTTATTAGCTGTTTTTTTTTACTGCTGTAGTTTTTACCTGCTGTTATTATTCTATTGTCAAAGTGTTAGTTACACTGTCAAATTTGACAATAAACAGGATTTTGGTAACAAAACAAAACTCAATGCTACCTTATACTTCTGTTCCACATTGAACAGTCTTTTCTGAGCTACCCTCTTGTGGAATAAGAACCTTCCCCTCAAAATTCAAACAAAATCCACAATACTTAGTGACTATACAAGAAGACTACTGCTTACATGATTATTGAATCATATTCTTTGCCCTTTTTTCCTGCAGAGGACTCAATACAATTGTTTCTTCAAGTCACAGTTCGTTTATCCGGTGAAATATGTGGGAAAAACCTATGAACCCCTGAGTCTCAGTTTGTGTTATTACTACAAGCCAATCCACACTTAAAAAAAAAAAAAAAAGAAAAAGATTTGGACTATACGCTTCTGTAGCAAGAAAAGAGCATTCTATTGTCTCAGGAAATAAAAAGCTAAATTAATCTGGATCCTTTTCCTGTTTTAAAGGCTTTCAAGAAGTCATTAAAATTCCTTACAAACAGAGGCCTGAAAAAAGTCCAACAAAATGAGCTATGAAATGCAAACGCCCGAGCCTGGTATCAGACCAGGATAGCAGCTCTAGTTCTCCCGGGCTGTGAATACGATCCATCCTAGTTTTTCAGATTGCACGGCAATTCAGAAATCCACCCATTTTCTTGGTGATTTATTTTGTTAAAAACTCATGAAAAGCATGTCATGACACTCATCACAGAAGGATCACTTCTTGAATAATGTTGTATTGATCCAAATTTTGTTTCTGCACCGATCCCTTACATTGCCACTTGGCGACAGCACCTGTCTTACCTGGTGTGTTTGTCCTGGGTTGAATAACTTCAGTTGAACTGAGGGTTAGCAGCTCCGGCCTGCAAACGCAAAGCAAATAATCTGCCTATGCTTCAAACTAAATAAATAATACATACTTTTTATTGCATGAAGTGAAAAGTTTGGATTTTTGTATTGTGCATTTCACACTTGTGAAAATGCTACAAAGATATTTTGGAAGATACAATAATATTTTGGAAGACTTGTGTGGATTGCAAATACCCACTTTAAAATGCAGAATATTTAATATTGCCTGTTGAGTAAATAAAGACTGAATGTTTCATGACTTAATGAAACCAAGTGCTTGATTACACAAATGGTGTTTGTTTGTCCTCTTTAAAAAAAAAAATTAGGTACTAAAACAAATGCTTACCTTTTGATTACAAATTTTATTCTGTTGCCCACTTGAATTATTTTTTCAAGGCGAGGGATCCCATACCAGGATGGACTCCTAAAGGGAATGTTCTCTGGCAGACCTTCAACATAGAGGTCAGTCGGATGGGCCTCAAATTTCTGGTATGGGACAGCTTTAGGCTCGGTGCTCCCCAGCGCCTCGGCTGTTAGAACAAAACAAATCCGGTAACTGGACAGTTTGGCCATCTCTCTATTCAAAACTAGCTTTATTAGAAGCCACAAAATCTCCATGCTATTACAAGTATGATCTTAGAACCCGGGACAACGCAGGATACCTAAATCCGAAAGAGTAAGTCTCAGCACAACAAGAACACAAGCATTTATCATACTGTGGCATGCTGACAGTGGGCAGTCATATTACTGCACTTTGTTAATGGATTCTTCCCTGGGCATAATGCAGTGGTTTTATCCAATTTTTTAACTTAAATTTTCAACTATCGTTGAGCAACATTCTATTCAAGCTCTTATGAAGCTGACCATTTTTTATTTTGGAGAGAACATAAAAATTCACCAAACCCAGAAATGTTCTGATACTAATTTTATGGTAGTGCAATGGATATAAATAAGTAAATGGTTGTTTTATTCACCATCAAAGGTGGAAAACAAAAACAACAACCAAAAAATAGTAAGGATTTAAAAGCAATTAGAAGAACTATACATTTAAGATTTACATATCTTTCTTTTACTATGAATGTAACTTGTATAAACAGTAAATACTTTTTTTTTCAGTCAACTTCCAGGATTTTTTATTTTTTTTTAAAAAAAGATGATGATCAAAGGTGTCATTCATGTCGACATTCAAAGGAAATAACGAAAGCAACCCTCAAGAAATACAAAGCCATAAAAGAAAAGAAAAGAATAATTCTGTGCTCACCAAACTTCTTACAGAAGAGTTGGTCTACCATCTTCCTCAGCTTGGTGATTCTAGCATACCACTCCTCTTTCACTGTATTTGAGAGTAACACAAAACGAAGATAACGTTCCCTAATTATTTTGGTTATATTTTCACTTGCATAGTTTATAGTAGGCGTAACCATGATGCATTATCAGGTAACCCAGAAAATACTCTGCTGGGGAAGTATGTATTCAATCCCCAATTAAGAAAATTGCTTATCAAAAATGACAGAATATTAAAGCTGTACAAATATCCACTGAACCAGAGACTTGCCCTTGCTAGAAAACACACACAGCAAATTGGCATCAAAAACTGCAATGCTTTTATCCGCCTTCAATCTGTAAATCCCTTTTGTAGATGGGATTAATTTTTTTTGCCAGTTTCATCTCCTAAAACATTATCTTGATACTCTGTGCAGAATTGAGCAAGCATATGGTATGAAAACTTGTTTTCATAGAATTTTCACTAAGCACTGAAAATCCCTAAGCAAGCTTTTGCAATAGGTGCACTATCAGTTTGCTCCTTGCTGTATATTCATGCTGAACTGCCCGCATCTATTCCTCCCACCGTTTGTGCACAATGTTTATTAAATGGTCCCTAACAGCTATACCAAATGACTCCAGTGATTTTGTTACTCAACTTGGAATGACAAGCAGCTCAGTTCCAACTCTCTGAAATGTTCCCTTACGTTACTTAAGACATGAGTGAAGTCATAATTTAGGTACAACCCAGCATGTGGCAGCTATGAAGAGTAGCATATCCTGGGGAAATAAAGCAAGCTTAAATCCAATTTTTCATCATTTTATCACTTGAGCTTCTTTGCTCATTCATTGATACATATGCATCTTCAGTATTGTTCATCAAAGTTTTGTACCTGAATGCTTTAGATTTGGTCCTCCAGCAGACCAGCAGAGCACAATGATGATGTTATTTCTGTCTGATTGGTAGCAGGAATGGTAACAGCTTTTGTTCGTGTTTTGTCATGTGTGCTTGTCATTGGGGATCAAAGCACAGGTAACTCTGTTTTTACCAAGAAACCAGACAGCTGCCACGCTGTGGCTTTGGTTTTTAGCATGCACAAACAACAACTTCTGTTGCATAACTGCATTGCACCATGCTGCGTTATCTTCAGAGGCACCTGTTCACACTTCACTCACTTCCTGAGCCAAATCAGTCTTCTCAGGGCTTCAGGGCTGAGGCTATTTTAAGAACCTTCCTGACCAGCCTATTTCCCCCAGGAACACAAACGCGAATCATCTTCCTCCTGCCAGTCTTAAACACGCCTTCCATACCCACCCCGTTCCCCTCCTGCTGGGGACACGGCTAGCAGGGCTATGCAGGCACGGAGCAGCACGCGGCTGAGGAGATGCTGACCTACTGTGAAAGGGGGGATCCCAACAGGGAGAAAACCGAGGGAAAGGAGGGTCAGACAACTGCTGTGTGCTGAGGTGGGATCCCTGAGATGTTGTCAGCAGCTTTCACAGATGTCCTCTCCTCTCAGAAGTAACACCGAGGTCACACGTGGATATCAGCATCATTACAGATTTGGGAAGACAGGCACCTTAACAGGACTGCTTATAGCACTGCAATCCAAACGGACTGCCACTGGTTTTCTTAGCTACAGGGCTTTTATAGGATACGTAATGTACCTGCTTTGTCTTCATAATAACCATATTAAAAACAATAGAGAAAAGGGCTAATTCAGAAACCCACATAAAAGGACAGTTAAGTTTAAGACTCAGTCATTAGCCTACCTACTATTTTATAGTCAAATTTGGTGCTCAGAGGAACAGTAGGTTATTAAGACTCAAAACACTAGGTTAACTTATACTGCAGGAAAGCTTTAATTTCTGCGCATGTTAAAGAGACATCCTTCAGACAATTTCTTTGCTTAATTCAGATCCTCAATGTTCATTTTAAGTACAGTCCTTGATATGCTTTTTATAACAGAGGACTACGAGTATGTAATACAATATAATGGTGCTGCAGCAGTGCAGATACCACCATTTACATGCTTGAATCCCTGTCTGAACTCAGAATTGCTCTGGTATTACTAAAAAAAATCACAGTTCAGCCAGGCTGAGGTTGCCAGCATTTTGGGGTTGGGAGCGATTTGTTTGTTACCATTGGTTCATGCATACAAGCTTTCAACACTTGGCTTACTTGGACAATTAAAAAAAACCCTTGAAGCCCAAGAGACAGTGAAATACAACCGAGAAGGAAATCAAGTCCAGGCAAGTTACTTTACCAATTATTGCCTGTGCAAAGGCACAATTCTTTCAAAACTTCATTTTTTCCATACTCTTTTTTTTTTTTTTTTCCCCTCCCAGCTTGTGGGGAAATGGGCTGGTGGGCTCAACTGGAACAAAAATCTTTTCTTGCAGTTTTGTTCTTACACATCCATTTTTGTTATCTTTGGGTGGGTGCTCAATGAACAAAACATCTAAGAGCAGGCATCTGCTGATGGGAAAAGACTCGGGGGGTTAGAATGCTTTGCCACTACACTACTACTAGAAAGCAGAGCCCCATCATCCGAGCAAGTCACTATATACGCGGCTATTCTGCCTCTATAACCAGCACATTCATTACTGCATTCAAGTTAATCTAATTTTGGCAAATACCGCATGTAAGCAAATATTCCATGATACAGACAGTTCCCTAGCCATTAAACCGTATCAACTATAGGAACTATTGGCATTTCTCTATATTTCAACAGACTAGCACTTAGCTCATTATTTTTCTTTCTGCCCAGATGAATCAAAACAGATGGCAGCGTTAG
The DNA here is from genome assembly GCF_964034855.1 of Anser brachyrhynchus. Taxonomy (NCBI): domain Eukaryota; kingdom Metazoa; phylum Chordata; class Aves; order Anseriformes; family Anatidae; genus Anser; species Anser brachyrhynchus. The sequence continues at coordinate 9,227,518 of NC_137713.1, read as the reverse complement.
CATTAGTGTTATATTTTTAAAAGATAAAAAATCTTGGATAGACAGTGTTACTTTTCACATCCTAACCTGACCTTCCTGATTTTCTTCTTAAACTCTTGAAAAAGGTTTCCTTGCTGTATTCCTGTTTTCAAAATAAAAAAAAAAGTAACACCTAATTTTTACATAACACTTCCAACAGCAGATCAAAGCGCATTACAAGGTGCTTTAAAATGTGCCTGTTCCCACTCATAAACATTTAAAATTTTACATATGGCATTGAATAACATGTGCCAGTTTACAAATTTTGGGACAGCGCATCATCAGAAAAATTTTATATCATCCTAAGTCTAATTATATTAACTTAGAAAAGCATTGTACTCTTGAAGAAAGAACAAACATTGGGGAAAAAATACTAGATTTCCAAAGTATTTCCAGGATCCAAAGATTTTACTGGAAAATTGCTGTCAATTTCTTTGTAGCTAAAGAAAATTCAAAATACCAGGAATTATTTGCAGTCTGTTATTAGTAAAAGCAGATGGTAGTCACCACAAAGATTGACAAACTGGAAATCATCCTGTACTCAACTCGCACATTTGAATACCTACCTCCTGCAACTGGTTTGTCCAAGGGTACATCTTCTCTTGTCGAATTCAAAAGCTCATGCCTAGGAGATTTAAGATACATGCTTCAACAGTGACAGACTTTGATAAACCAGAAGTCAGAGCCCATAGTTACAGCCTCTGTAGTAAACACACCTACCAAATACAAGTTATCACTGAAGGATCAAAAGAAAAAAAAGAAAACAACCAACAAACAAGGGATGTCAAGATTCATGATATTAAATTCCACTTAATACCCAAGTATTATAAAAACTGGTTGGAACCCTCCTGAGAAAAACATTTTTTGTTCCTGATACTCATATTCGCCTGAGCCATAACATTTCATGGTAACACATATTTCACTAAAATTATCTCTAGGGCTAAATGCACTTCCCAGCCAAACCACCATCAGAAACAGAGATTCAAGTTGAAAATTTAACCATTAAAAACAAACATAAAAACAGGTATTTCTGTTTTCCAAATACATCTGGTTTTATCCACACTAGAATAAAGACAAATTTTGAAATTCTGACATCTCTCACAGAGATGAACTAGTTTTTGAGCTATTCTGGTTACCACAGATTGCAAGACTGATGAACAACATAAATGAATTATTGCTAGCAACTAAGAGAAATTTGACAAGAGCCAGTGTTAGCATTACATTAATATTAAAATCCATGCATATTGTCTGATTTTAATGAGACAAAAGGTAGATCTACACCTCTCCCTCTTTTCTGATTATCTGCAAACTTTAGGATGACAGAAACTGAACATGTAACTTCTCAAATGTCAAAAACCACCATCATTGCTAAAGGTGGCATGCACAGGCAAAGGCTGTCACTTCCACTGATGCTGAGCCTGACCACTGCAATCAGCAGATTCCTATCCACTTCAAAAGTTCATGGATTAGGCCCTACACCCCTGCACCCTGGAAAATGTCAGCTGTTACTAACAGTAGCTTCATTTAAACTGTAAATGCCCATCTGTGGTGTGAAACAACACATCTGCCTAAAGCGAAGCAACAAATTGCAAAAGATAAATATCCACACACTGCCAAATCTGCTTATCAGTCTACCGAAGTGGAACCCACATTGCTAACATCTGGAAGTGCTCTGCAGCTCTGAGATCCAGCACTCAGCGTCTCTACCATTTCTCCATGTGTATCCTGAATTCACACTAGGTTCAGGCTTCCTTCAAATCCCACCTGTCTTTGTAGCAAGTAATGTCAGGGTTCTTCTAGAAAAGACACTGAGGCCAGAGATGAGAAGAAGAGAAAGAAAGAAGCCCAGAACATCGTGTAAGTCTTGCATCCTCACTTTAAAGACAGATGATACATTGCCAGGGCCATAGGGCAGGCAAACAGTCTCTAAGCACATCTAAGGTCTTCCCTCACGGAAGCTATCTGATCAAGACAACCCCAAGGGGACACACGCAACTAAATCTTAAGAACCAGTTGCTGTTTTGGCCTCAAGCCTGTCCTGGGTGATACTATATACAGATAACACCATAGACACATCTACACCATTCCAGCAAGAGACAAATAAAAGCACAAGCTGAAATGTAGGCCAGGATCCTCAGATAGCCTAACATGTGCCAAGGTCAATGGCTTTCAACACACATTACAGCCGTTGAGATTAAAATATTACAAAGAGATCTGCCCGTGATAAAAAGTCTGTAATACTGAAGAGATGTATGCAGATCTTAGCCACCACTGTGGTGCTCTGGTGATGTGAGAAACTGAATTTATCAACAAGTGAACCTGAAATAAAACATACCCATCAGCACAGCAGTAGAATGCCTCTGTAGAAATCAGTTTGACTGAAGATAAAATGAAGCAGAGCAGACCCCGAAGAAACCAACGTGTAAAAAAGGGACAAAAATGACAAATTCCTTACTTTTTAATCACAAACCGGATCCGCTCCTTCGCTAGAAGTATCCTCTCAAGACGGGGAATGCCATACGTGGATGGCCTTCGGAAGGGAATTCCTTCTGGCAGCCCTTCCACATAAAGGTCTTCCACGTGTGACTGGAAGAGTGGGTATGGGATAGACACCGGACCTTTAGCTTTTATAGCTTGAGCTTTAAGAGAAAAGGAAAATCAAATCATCAGACTAGCTTGTGGCTCTATCCAAGCCTGATACAACTCTGAAAAACATTAAAATTAGCAGACAGGCAATCAACCTCTCAGCACTTTTAAACATGAAAGCATTCATATTTGTGGTTTCCCCCCCCCAGCAAATCACTCTAATTCACAGTAGAGAAGGTGGAGACCTGCATACATATGCATGCATATGCAGATTTCTTCTTTTGCATTTACTCTGTAAACATTTAATAACAGACACAGCACTTGTTAGAGTGGAGTTTCATAGTATTTTAGTTTTGTTTAAAAACATGATTTGAAATATGAAATTATCTAGACTTAATGATACACCAAACACGTTTCAGTTCATTAGCTCTTGTTATCATCATTTGTTACTTTTAATGGTTTACAAATGTCATCGATACCTGGGGGGACACATATCCATTCTTCTGAGTGAATTCCTAAAGCTTTGGTGTGTTTTAGAAATGCAAGAAATCACCAATAAACTCAACAGTACACCTCTAACACAACCCAGAAAAGTAAGGCCCTACTAATGAAATCTTTGGAGCAAATGAAAAGCAAACAACAGATTCACACACAGCCAGGAAAAAAAAAATCAATTTATTCCTTTAAGTTATGAGGACCTTAATCATATTAATACACCTATCATGCTGGCAAACCTTGGAGAACAGCAGGATGGTTTGCAAATACCGAGGGCTAATTTCTTTATACTTACAAGAGCATGTTAATTTTGTAGGCCATGCAACAAGAATTCTCTATTAGCATCTGACCGGCCCGCAAACAGTGTGCTACATTCTGTTGTTTTGCTACGGAAATTAAATGCAAGAAATGACTTGAGGAGAAAAACATTTTAACAGATCAAAGAGGTGCCCTCAATGCAACTTGTTGAATGTAATTATGGATCTGAGGGGCAGCATTTGGCCTTTAAAGCTCACAAGGACAGCGCACTGATTTCACCAGCACTGCAAGATATTCAGCCAACTGGAGCAATAAAAAAGCTTCTCAAGGATTTTTAAATTAACAAGGACAGTGTGGTCATAACTAAGTTTCCAGCAATTTATTCCAGGTGTCTAACTCAGCTCCTCCAGCTCCCCCAGCTCTTGGGGAAGGCCAGGCTTGTATGAGGAGAAGCCTGTGAGGGCAAGGCACAGGCATGGGCTGTGCTCCCCATACTGACCCCGCACTGCGAAACCCCACATACAGAAATGTTCTCATGCTGGACATTCTGCAAGGCACTGAAAGACAGTCCAGGTGAGGTCTAACATCATGATCTAACATGATCACAGAGTTAAACACCAAGTGAAGCGACCCGAGGTAGGCCAAACCAGAATACAGTGATGTGCCGTGCAATTTCTGAAAGCGAAACTACTAGAGGCAATTCTTCAAGCCACACATGGGAAATAGACAGTGGTTCAGACACTGGTATATGCAAAATGCTCACATTAACTCCCAGATTCTTAAAAGCAATACAACAATTTACGTTTTAAAGGCATTTGGATAACACTCTATCCACCATGTGGAAACAGACTGGTTCTAGGTGTGTTTATCACATAAGGCCACACCTCGAGTGCTGTGTTCAGTTTTGGGCCCCTCACCACAAGAAGGACACTGAGGCCCTGGAGCATGTCCAGAGAAGGGCCACAAAGCTGGCGAAGGGCCTGGAGCACAAGTCCTGTGAGGAGCGGCTGAGGGAACTGGGGGTGTTTGGTCTGGGGAAGAGGAGGCTCAGGGGAGACCTTATTGCTCTCCACAACTCCCTGAAATTAAGGTGTGGGGAGCTGGAGGTCGGCCTCTTCTCACAGGTAAGTAGTGACAGGACTAGAGGGAATGGCCTCAAGTTGTGCCAGGGGAGGTTCAGGTTGGAAATGAGGAGACACTTCTTCTCAGATAGAGCAGCCAGGTGTTGGGACGGGTTGCCCGGGGAGTGGAGTCACCGTCCCTGGGTGTGCTCAAGGAAAGGTTGGATGTGGTGCTTAGGGACATGGGTTAGTGGGTGACATTGGTGTAGAAGGTGGTTGGACCAGACGATCTTGGAGGTCTTTTCCGACCTTAATGATTCTGTGATTCTATGATTCTAAAAAGGGAAGCTTTGAAGATACCGCATGTATCTTTGTCTTATATTCTGATGAGCATTACATATAAAAATGTATAAAATTGTGAGAATTGTGTTTCAACCAGCTTGATTCCAACTGCTACGTTTAACAAGGCCAAAACTAGAGACAGAATATATACGTACAAAGAGAGGGACACGACATGAAGATTTCTCTTAGCAAACAGACTAAGAAAACCTGTCCAAACACGACTGTCAGAGACAGGACAATCACCGAATGAGCTGTTGTGTATCGGACTAGTCCTTCACTAAAGTAGATTTTTATTGCAGTCATATACCTCTTCCAAGAAATTCAAACAAAACTTGCAGCCCTGGAGGCTGTTGTGGTGAGTAGTAAAAAGCGTAACAAATCCAGCAGCCGAGTTTCAGATGGAAAGAAGTGTTTGTGAACAACAACTCGCCGGGGGAAAAAAATCAAGTACATCACTAAAATCTAGACCATTCCAGAGCTTCAGAGTAACAAAAATCCCATTTAAATAAATAAATACCTAACAACAAGTTTTTTTTTTTTTTTTTTTTTTTAAAAAAAGTGAGTGTCTTTATTTCACCTAAACCAGGAAATGTTTTAGCAAATACTCTTCAGACAAGGAACACAATCAGCAATACAGTTTGCAATGAGATGTCTTGGATTTACAAGTTTTTGCTTAGAAATTTCTTTGGATATAGATTTCATTTTTATAAATTCGCCTATATCTGTGAGATCCTCTCTTGTATTTACACCATAAAAAATAATTCCTTTAGTTTACATCTAAACACCAAAATCAATGTATTTTCAAGAGAAGCACTCTGAGAATTCTGGACATCCATAACTAATTTCAGGAAATAGGAAATTTCATGCCCATACAAATAGAAAGAACTGGAATCAGATATGGATTGGTTTATGAATTAATGATATGTTGTCATCCACAGGGAAAAGGGGGTGGTTTAATACTGTTTGACCTTCTACAGAAAGTCAGGAATAGCTCTTTCAACAGACTCCACAGATTTCTAGACTGGCTATGTGTAAACAACAAAACCAAAATTAAAGTAATTCTCAGAATTCAATGGTACTCCTTTCAAGAGAAAGAAAGAAATACTGTGAATCAGATTCTGAGCTGCTTTTATTTGGTGCGAGTTGCTTTCAGGGGGCTATTTAAATGTCAGCTGATAGTCACGCTTGAAACTTCTAACGGCTCTAACATATCGTAAGCTCCATTCCAAGGATGCCTCCACTTCTAATGGCAGAGGAGCACCACTATGTATTTTGAAATTTTTACTGATGCAGTTTTACTCTGTGACATGGTCACAAAATATGTCTAGGAGCAACATCTGGAGACATTCTGGAGTCTAACACGCATGTTTCTTTTTCTCTCCAGGAACCACTAAAATGTAATTGCTGCTTCACTGCAAATCAATCATAATCAAAAAGCAACAATCAATCATTGGTAACCTCTCCCCAAAGACATTTCCTAGGATTATTTCACTTAAGAACTCAATGTAATTACAGGAAAAATGCCAACTCTCTCAAATGTGCTTGACCAAGACATGAGCAGACTGAAGCTCCAGGACACTGAGCGCAACTGAAAAATGAAATCAAGTTTTGCGCTAAGATGCCAAACACAGTCACCCAATTTCAAAATCACTCTGCTCATCAAAAAGCTCCTGCTCCCAGTCTTAAGCCTTCTAACAACATTTAACCCTTTGGTGCTGTCAATCCTGGTCTGCTCCAGAGCCAACAGCAAGATGCATGCCGAAATGCTGGCGTTTCCAGAGTCAAAGGACTAGAGGCAATTGTTTGGAAAGGAGCATAACACATACCATATTTTTTCTCAAACAGTTCTTCAACTTGCTTTCTCAAGTCTGTAATTCGAGCATTCCATTTCTCTGCAAAGAAAAGAAGAGTACATGTCAGACTACAGATGAAACTGAGAATCTTGTTAAATCTGTAACTACTAACCGAAATACACACTGTTTTTATTGCTCACTTGCACGCAGATGCCTGGGGAGTATGGCATAGCCTATACCTCGAAATATACTGGTACATTCAGAAAGAAAAAGCACAGATTAAAATGTTTCAGATTGCCTCCCAAACTTGTGCAGATGTAAAATCAAGTTTAAAAACCATAAAAGGACAAAAACCAGGCTAAAGTCTGCCCAAAACTGGTTTCTCTTTGATGCGGCTCTCACTACCATCAGGGGAAAAGGCAGTTTGAGCTGCTGGTGATAGCTGTCCGAAGCCAGGGCCTGAAAAGCTTCATAAAACTTACAGCGAGTACATGACCATCTTTTTGTGTAAATGTGTACAACTATATGGATCAGGAGGCATCATGCCATCCTCTTCCTTAATCTAGCATTTTCCCAAATCCTGATTTTGCAAGTCATCCACATAAATCCCACTTCTGAAGTAAGATGCAGGTTGCAAGACAGAAGTTATCCTATTTCAACTGTGTATTCCCTGGAGAACTGGATTAATTGGCCATATTTTAACATCTTATTTTCTGCCTGTGACAGAGAGCACACATTTTCACAGCTTTTTGTACCATCTCTATGCTTTAAGGAAAATGCCACAAGTCTTTTGTAGATGCTTGCTGGCCTTTAAAAAGTGAGTTAATAAGCAAGTTTACCTGCAGCTTATTTCTTACACCAAAGATTTGAGTCTAGTAACTGCAGAGGTCAAAATGTGAGGCCATTCAACCTACTACACTTCCTGTTGTCAAAAAGCTTTTGTATCAGATGAAACGGAAGAATTTTGAGTCCATATCAAAAGAATTTTAAATATTCATTCTCAGACCAATGTATACAACTTCGATCACCATTTTTAAGCCTGAAGTTTTTAAGTGTAATTTTGTAGACATCAAGAGGACAGACAGCATACTTCAGATGTGGGCAAGAATAAGACCTAAGGAAAGACTGTTTTGGCATGCTACCTTCCATCCATATAAACTCTTTATTCTAGTTAACTAGCAAATCATTTACATAAACTAACCTGTTTGTATTTTAAAATTGCATGCTTGTAGATAAATTGACATAATTGCTTCTGCTGCCCTTTTTACTGCTACTCTGTAGTGCGCAGATTCTTAGCTGTTAAATGTCTCCAGCACAATATTCTCTACTCCAGTGTCACTTTGACCATATAATATCTCCCCCTTTAACCACAGATGCATAGCCAGCTAGACTTCTTTCTGATTCCAACACAGCCCCAACAGCATTTTTGCTGACCTACAGAACAGTGGATTAGCAGCAGCTCTACCAGTAAATCAGGAAGATCCGAGTCTGAATTTACTGGGCTGAAGGGGAAACCCTGCTTCACTGCACAGAGCTGGTGAACACACAGACAGTCCTGGGACAAGGGTTTTGAAAGGCAATTACACAATTCTAGATTGCAACCCGGGGGGAAACTGTCACAGAGTTGAGCTCCCTTCAAGTTCATCAAGGTCTGAGGCTGACTCAGCAAGAGACCTCCTCTAAAATTCAGTCTGGTTTTCTTCAGAAGAAGAACAGCCAGCAAGAATGTAATGATGCATTACAAAACAACTATATAAAAGTATTTAAATTATATTGTTTTGAGTATTGGTTATTACTGCAGTTTTAGGAGAGGCTGCTCCCACCCAGACTTGTCTCCCTTTGCTCATTAGCACGCACAAGAGAGCACTCTTATGTGAGCCATTAAGTTGTCAAGGGTTCATTTTTTTCAGTTATCAAATCCCACAATCACTGTCCAAATATTCCATGCGGATCTTGTCAATCAACTACCTCCATGTCCTTCTCTCTTCAACATAAACCTTACAGAGATTAGTAATCAAATATATTTCAATATGGGCATGCTTACTCAGAATGCTGGATACAGAATAAATAAGCAACTGAAAAAAATATCATCTGGCTCACATTTTGATCAGCACACTGATCTTTTAGGTACTTCTGTATTTTATGAGTAAATTGCCATATTAGGCTGCAGAGTCATTTCAAAATTCAGAAGGGCTATCAGATAGCTGGCATTGTTTTTAATCAAATTGTCAGCATTATTAATCCCTTGGATTTGGACCAATTACCGTAGAAACATTTTGTCACACACTTCATGCCCACATAGGAAGGCTGAAGACCTACCTCAAACCTAAGCTCACATTCTGTTTTGGTAAACACTCTGCCAAGTAGTTTAGGTATTCTGCAGCTACCTAGATAGGTAGTGGTTTCCTTCTATCCCTGTAAATACCTTCTGAGACCTTGGAACAACACCCTAAGGAAATAACAATCCCGGCAATTTCCCCAGCCTGCCCACAGTCTGTTCAGTTTAGCCCACTCTCTGCCGCTTGGAGACAGGCTCCAGGTAACATCCAACAGACTGGGGGCAACCCGCACAGTGCGTGCAAGATCAGACTCACATACTGAGCACACTCCTACCCCCATCAACATGCCGTGGAGAAATAAAATGGCCAACAGGCAGCCACTTGAAGCATGCTGTAGTCCGAGAAAATCCATGTTCAACAGCATGTCAGCATGGGGAAGAGCTACACACAGTTTCCATCAGTGTCATAGACATCACCTTGAGACAACAGCGATGGGGACTTATTTTTCCCCTAAAATGCTATGACACAACTGCACTGACGTTTTGGGTCTTTAAGCTTCTGAGCTTTTGATTGAATCTCCCAGAAAGCAAAAATGTTGTGGGAAGATATTTTTACAGACAATGACAGTTCCTTTCAGCAAAGATATTTTTAACTTTTAGTGGTTGGTTAAGAAATATTTTTGAAATCCAACCTTCCTTCCTAAAGATCATCAATTTCCACCAAGCATCTTACCAGACACTTTTCATCCTCCCTCTGGTTACAATTAGCTTGTTTTCCACCAGCATCCTGTTTGCATGAAACCAAGAGCACAGCAAATCATTCACCCTGCTTCTCTGGCCTCTTGGGGTACCTGATCTCTGGCTCAATCAAGACATACAGGAAATGTCTCCAGCTCACAGTTATCAGACATCTGGAACTCATCAACGTTATGTAAAATACTGAAAGCCCTGATCAGATAAGACAGACTACTCTCTCAGGCATCTGTACCTCCTTTCTAGTCTGCTGAGTGCACACGCCATCACCATTCTGCAGCTACTCATGGTGTAATTAAACACCACCTTTCTCCTGTCTGACTGAATTGTCTGAGACTTCATTAGACAAAGATGCAAAATCCTCTGAAAAGTCCAAATGCCAGTGCTACAACCACCAACAGTTGCTCGTTTTTTCAACGTAGCAAGTCTATATACAGCAGTCTATTCCTCTGAAGCTTTGCACATTCATTTTGTGGTGTTCCAACAATGCAAGGTCCACTCAAGCTTTTATCACCCAACTATTTTTCTACCTTTGCTCTCCGTGTCTAGTCAACCTCACTGTTTATTCCCTTCAAACACTGCTGGCCTGCCAAGCTTAGATACTGTTTTCTACTAAGGAAATATATTTTAGCAAAAGCTTCTGTGGTATTAACTGCTCAATTTTCTTCTTGAACTTTGCCATTGTGTTCTCCTGATCTGACCAAAACTAACTGATGCTACATGTGGAATCGCCTATTCACATCAATGATCTTTGAGCATACAGCTTTTTATTTTTTTTCCATTTTCACTGAAAGTAGCATGGAATAGCATGTTTCACACAAAACAGATGTCGCAAGAGATTCTATGGAGATTTCTCAATTGACCCCAAATCCCAGCATTCCTAATTATCATCTTAAACACTGCGTCAAAGGGCATATTCCTGATTGTGCAGAACCTTACAGAAGTACACAGACTCATGGGATATCTGCCCAGAAACCCACCCAAATCAAGAAGATAAAGGAGAAGTACAGGACCGTGACAAATCACATAGGAAATACCTTAGAGGAGAATAACTACAGTGTGTGGATGCATTTCTACAGTGAGAACTCTATCACGGAAGAACACTACCAAACCCACCTCAACTTTTTGTATATCCACAAGGATGAAGGCGTGCTACTCAGCAGAATGGAGTCACTGGTTACCTTCTCAAGAGTGGCTCTTCTCAGCACATCTTCATTGTTCACGCCACGTATCAAGAAAGACCAGCTAGACAGGCTCCTGATCTAAGGCTTGCTATAGCTGAATACACTAGTGAATTTGGTCTGATTTTCTTGCCCAAGAAATCAGCTGATAAAGGAGTTATTTTTATTAAATTATTTACGGTGTCTATATTTGGTGGCCGCTTTGACTAATGAAAAACAACAGAGGTAGCCTAAAGATAATTATACTGCTGCAATACGTCTGCAAATAGCCCTGGGCTCTCAAATGAATATATGCACTGGTGTGTCTTACTCTGGCAGCATGAAATTGTCTAATACCTTTTTAAAAAACAAAGCAGAGAGAAGAAATCACCTTTAATTTTTATCTTACCAAAATTGAATTCTCTCACTTTTCTTCTCCCAGTATTGGCAGCTTCATTTGCTGACTCAGTGTTCTTCGGTCTCTTGTTAGGGGGCATGTAGTCTTCATCATCTGAAAGAAACATGAAGATATCACTATTTTAATGTCCAGAGAACTGACATGCAATATTGGAATTGTTTGAACTTCAAGTTCTGCAAGCATCGATCATTGATAAGAGCTTCAAATTTTGCAACAAACTACTGATCTGAGTAACTTTAGAAAGCTACTGGCCTGTGTAGGAACAGTTTGCATGAAGCACACCAGCACAAAGCAGAACAAAGCAAAAAATCAAAGCTTCTTCTGCACTTCCTAAGGGAAACAATACTGTGTTCTGAAATGCAACTAGTCATCTCATGATCACAAAATGACTATACAACAGCGAAAGAAAAAGGAAATATATTGTGTAGACAGACTAAATTTTGTATCTAATTGTAACCAATCTTCCACTAGTTAAGTCTTGAAACACAATACCTAAGTTTGATCTCGAAGAGCTCAAAGGTGCTAAAAATAATTTCAAATCAATGTAAAACTGATGTACTTAACTGATATTAATCTAACAGAAGGTCTGCCCTATCTCAAAGACATACAAGTAGATGGAGTGCAGACCTGCAACCCTCAGGGTCGTTTTTAGTGAGATGTTACTCAGCCAGTCAATTCCCAATCCAAAATACTAGTTTCCCTGCTAATTTACAAGTTTAAGAAAACTGTTTGATCACCAGTACTTCCATTCTTAGAGAAAATAAATGGTTATATCATACAAAGATGTTAATTTCCCATACAAAATACCTCATGCCCAGGTCACCAGGCATAATGTTGACTTAGGAAGTATAACATTACATGCTGACGTCTCTTGCACCTGTACAGTTGTATTACTTTGTGGTAAAGGCCTTCACATAGACACAGAATTTAATGACTATTCTGACTACGTCTTCTGTTGAAGTCATGTAAGAATTTTCTCATTGCCATATTATAAAAAGATAAAAGTAATCCCAACAGGTGAGAGCTCTGTCCTAAAATATATTTCCTAATTTCTAAGTTGCTAATTTGGTGGTCTTAATCTTACCTATTCCAAAAGCAAGCAATGCCAAGCCAAAGTCAATCTGAGAAGTGTTTTAATGCAATTATAGATAGAATATGTAACTCACAAATATAAGAAATACAGCTGACTTCCAAGCAATATTCTAGCATGAAAGAAACTTGGATAATGGTTAGTGGCTTTAGTGCTATTTTCATTGCAGCTATACTGCTGGACATATTGATGAAAAAGGGAAATGGTAAGTATAAAGGTTTTTATCTCATGGTTATCAGTATCAGACCCGTGAATTGAAGTTTCACTTAAAAACACCTGCAAAACATCACTTCCGTTATGGTGCAATTCTTCCTAGCAGTTGGTGTTAACTACAAATTGCATATAACTACTGTGTGCTTAGAAAAGAACATGCTCTTCAGAATGAATGTTGTAAAAGCTTTTTAAAATCTAAATTAATGGCTGTTAAATAATGAGCACTCTATGTTATTAATGCTTGAAAAATATATGAAAAACACATCTCTATCAGGCATTATTTCCAGACTGGCCCAGTAAGTCCAATATGATTCAGCATGCTGTAGTTTTTCTTATAAAACAACCAGAATAGGGATGTTTACCAAGCAGTGCACAATGCAAACTGCAGCCAAAGGCTGGTTCATAATCCTATTTATTCAGTGCTAATACAGGCAGGGGTACAGCATTTTTTTGACCTAAAAATGCCCAATGGACTGAAATAAAGGAAGTGGATAACTAACCTTCGATGGTGACCTCAACCTCAGGATCCTCACTTGTTTCTGAAGGGGTGTGCTGGGAGGAATCTGAACGAACAGAAACACAACTGGTGAATGACTGGCACAGAAAAGATTTTTAAGCAAATGCTCAATGATTTTGTATTTTAACTAACACCTGTCAAAGAAGCGCTCTGGCTCAACAAAACATTTTGCATTCACAGTGTGCAACAAAAACAGAAGCAAAGATATCTTACCCATGTCTAGAGTTGCTTAAAGGCTTAGGGTAAGGAGGTGGGGATTATACATGCTAAATTGCGTGTGCAGCAGTGCAGAGAGTTGGCATTAATGACAGTAGGAAATTCTTTATTCTTGGCTTAATAGGATTAATAGAATCATAAATATTTTTCTCTGTTATCAAGGATTACTGAAAACATAAACAAAGGCTGCGTGCCCCTATAGATGATATATTTCTTTCTCATTTATACAGACTTATAGTTGTTGCGCTGCAATGATTTCCCTGACAGGCTGCAAGGCCAACAGTGAAAAATGAAAGGGAAATGCATAATCACAATGCTTGTGTTGGGGCAGTCTGCACCAATACAATAAACAGGATTAGGCCTATCTGTACCCTGTAGGAGAAAGAACAATTTGAATTTAACTCCAATAAAGTTTAAAAAAGTGAAGCCAATTATATTGGAAACTATTTCAAAATTAAGTAGTAGTGTATGAAGGAAAATAATTATTCTGGCAATATATTAAAACAGTTCTGTGTTTGTACACTTTGAAGAATGTCTTCTTTCAGGTTTCTCTAAGCTCTATCGCTGTATATCACTTGGGGAGCAAGTCTGAAGGAATGTCCCCTTGTCACTGCTCTTCACATGATGCCATGTATGGCAGAGATTCAGAAATACCTAGTGAGATACCGCAGTTGGAGTACATTCAAACTGTGTCAACTATCATCAGGTTCATGGAAAACACACTATGGTATTTTGATCTAATTCAGACTGAGTGCTTGGTAGATAACTCGCAAACGCAAACCACAACAAACAGAATGAATTAATAGGCAATGTTCTCTTAGTACGTGTGAACATGAAGTATCATCATAAAAATAATTTCATGTCAATTGATCACATAGAACCTTTCTTGGAAGCATCAGAAAAGTAAATATATATATATCTGAAAAAGAAATACAATGGGTAAATTTTGTGGAAGTTTAAAAACAGCCATGAAGACTGAAAATGGGCCATTTAGTGCAGTACCAAATCCATGAGAACTAGTCCCAATTAAAAGAAACATGCAAAAATATCATACCAGATGGTAACAAAGCTCTGGAAGGAAACTCCCAGAGCAGACGTTTCTTCTTAAACCATATTAAACCAACTAGTTTAAACACTGAAGTATTTTTTTAAGCAAAGTATTATCATCGCTAGGTATTTTTTTTGCTATTTTTTTTTTTTTTTTGCTATTTAGAAAACAGTACCTTCTGCACATCTGCTACATCACAGCCCAATTTTCAGGGCAACTTTTGGAAGAACTTTCAACGCCTATTATCTACACTTCTTTAATAATAGTTAGCAGGGTATTTGTCAAAGACTTCATGAAATCCAAACACATTCATTGATTTTAATTCCTTACTCCTGTTTGTGAGGAGCAACAATAAACATTTATTTTTATTTTACAGAATCCAGGCAAGACTGTCTACACTGAAGGCCTGTTAAAGGAAAAATGAAAGCTAAGTTGGACTGTTAGGTGCAATTTTTGTAACTGCCCACAGATCTTCTGATAAACACCAAGCCTCACAAACAACAGATTTATTCTGTGTAGCAAAATCAGGGTATAACTTTCAGCATATCTTTTTACAGAAGCTTGCAAAGCAGAACAGATTTGAGGAAAGAATGTAGGAAAAAACATATTGTGACACAAAGGGCCACACTCAGCATCTACAGCTATAGAATTCTACAGAGGCAAAACCAAAGCAAAGTCATGAGTTTCGGTCATTTTATGTAACACTTCCCTCAGGCTCTCTCTTCATAACCAGACACAGTGGCTCATGGCATTATGCTTAGGAAAACAAAGCACCTAGATTTTTTTTTTATTTCTTCTCCAAAAAAGTAGTGCTAGTTGTGAAGTCAGCAAGAGCAAAGAACTTTATTCTCCTTTATCAACAGAAATGCTTTTGAATTTCATGTAATGGTACCCTTAACTATGGCGATACTTATCTTCCAAGTAAAAATAATGAGATTTGCAAGAACGAGCACTGCTGCTAGCGCAACTTGGCCTAAATGTCCAAAAAAATATCATGCCTCAGGTTTGATGGCCAGGTGCTTAGAATGAAACTAGCTGCCGTATGATGTACCCTTAACATCATGACAAAGCTTTAAATGGTGGGTGACAGGCACCTCACAAATGCAATTTATGATTTACAAGAATGACAACTCCATCCCAACTTGCCTGTAGTAAGCCACAGAGTGGCAAGGTTTACGAGATTAAAAAAAATAGAAAAAAAGACAACCATGTGAAAATGTGGAAAGAGAATGGCTGGAGAAGAGGTACAGCTCTAATTAAGGTGCCATCTTTCCAAGTATTTCTGTAAAAAGAAAAATCCAATGATGTTATTTATTTTCATGAAAAACATTTTGTATCTCTAACCTTCTACCAGTATTTCCACATCTGTTCCTTCACTGCTAACAGAACCCTGGTAGCTTCCTTTAGACAAATATAAAGTAAAAACATACCATAACAAAAAAAAACTTTTTTTTTTTAACATTGAGTATTCAAAGCAAGGATTTTCAGAAGCCAAAAATCCAGAATTATAATGTTCATATGAAAACCTAAAGAAGACTCAACTTCTGAATCTTAAAAATTGATGACAGCACGACCACTCCGACCATATAAGGAATGTCATAGCTTGAAACACAGATTAGTTTTTTCTAATGTCAGCAAATGGGCAAAACGGTATTTTTAATTCAAAATGGAAAAACTGGAAAAAAATATTAAGTAAATTCATTTCAGATATTGTTGAGAGTCAGCAAGGAACTGCTTCCCCTAAACACAAACTTTCTGTATGCTTGGTTGTGTATGTGCCTGCTCACTTCACTCCCAGCTAAATGAAAGAAATGACCAAGTTCTATTCACAATACATAAGCAGAGGCTCACTGAATTTTGTAACTAATTATGAAACAGACTGAATTTCATGAGAAACATACACTCGCACTTTCATAAATTACTACTGCTTTCGAGTGATCAACCTGATGCTCCTTGTTGATTTTAGAAAAGAAATAAAAGAAATAAGATTCTTTTTTGTACATCTCTTTACTTGGATACCTGAAAAAAGGCATCTGAAAATTTCAATTCTGTTTTAAAGTTTAAGTTTCAATACCCTAGCTCTTCAAATCAAAGAGGCAGAGCCCTGAAAAGCAAAACTCACATAATGAACTTACAAGATTTTTGTGAGAAAAAAACAGAACTATAAGGCCTACCTGTGTAACTTTTTGCAAGAGCGATTTTCTCATCCATCTCTGATGTTTCGGAAGGGCCTGCTTGGGAACAAAGAGAATGCATTTTAAATGGTCTCTCACAACAAACACGTTTTCCCAGTCCATAGAGGAATTTGCCAAATACCTCTTATCTTCACATATCATATGCTCATTTCATACTTTCTGTAAAGTTAACTTAGGAAAAAGTCTGTGAAATAACAACAACCTCTAAGTCTTTACTTGTTCAGTTTAGTAAAATAAAAATTTGAGGGGCTAATGGAAGGTGCTTGCACTTCCTGCACTACTAAACAGTCAGAAAGACTCACATAGAAAAGCAGGTTTTCAATTTTTGTATCTGTGTTAATAAACTAAACTAATTTTAAAACATCAAATGCTGATGGCTCTGATTTTTTTCCAATTACCTTTTAATTAGCTCAATCTTTTCCCTGTGCGTTAAAATTTATTTTCCCAGCAAGTCCTTTCTGACTCTAAAATTTCTACCTACATTAAATAGACAAAATCAGAAAGATTGAAAACATTTACAGCACTGCAAGTTTGTCTGCTTTTAATCACAGCGGCTCTTTTGACTCCATCTATGGACTGCTTTACAAAGGCTGCTGCAGAAGCCCAGAAGGTAAAATTAACACCACCAAACCCCTACTGCTTAATGCATTGGCACTACTGCAGCTAGACTGCAAGAGATCACCAACGGAGCAAGAGATCATTTCCTACCACAGACACAGCATAGGTGTAGAAAACTAGCCTAAGCGTGGCAGACAGGAACACCATCCTAGGACTAACCAGAAGGATTTGGAATAATTGTTCTCATAAACTGAATCACTTCTGCGTTCATTTGCAAATACAGTCTGCAGAACATCGTACAGCTCCCCAGAAATGGTGGCCATTTGCAGGTAGGTCTCAAAGGATACCAGCAATCGACATTAATAGTTTAGCAGGAAAGGCTACTGTTAACTCACAAGGCAAGTGAACTATTTTAAACTCTATTTCATCCACACAGTGCGAAAAGCTAGAAAAGACTGCTGCCACAATCAGACAATGAATATTTCAGTCTACTGGAAGTACATATACAATATTAAATACTATGACATACGATGAAAAAAAAGCAAGAAAGAAGCTGGAGTACACTGCTGGTGCCCAAAGAAATTCTCATCAAAAGAGTGGGACTTGGAACTGTTAGGGGGAAGCAGGAACAGAGCCTGCACTCACTGGATGTGCTGGAGGATGTCTCCATGGCCTAAATTTGCTTTTATTTGACCAAACACAGTTAGTGTATGCAGGCAGACAAGTATGTCACTTCCTAAGAGCTCTTCTTGAATATACAATTGTTGTATTTCATAAGGCACTGACACGAAAGCATGCATCCCATTACAGGCCAAAGCATACATTTCTGTGTTTATTCTGTAACTCAGGTTTTTTAGAATGTGACCAACACAGATTATTTTATGGAACTTGAAGAGCTTTTCCCATTGCTAGAAAAGCCAAAACCAAGTAGGGCGATAATGAGATCAAAAAGGGTTCCATCTAGGAAGAGAAGTAGGAGGAAATCACAAAAACGAATAAAGAAGAAAACTCAAGAGATAAGGACTTAATTCCAGTGCCGCAAGGACAGTGGAGGAAGAATGGTCACAAAGGTGCAAAACTTAATTGCTAAAACCCCAGGAAGCAGCTACACTAGAAGTAAAATCCTGCACTAAAGTCTTAGGAGCCTAAACTATCTGATTTGTAGGCAGAGCCACGCAGTATTGCCTTGTATCAGAAGAAGTGCCAAGCACACTTACCAGCTAACAGCAACTCTCCTGTGCAACACAGAGGCTTACAAATTCTTTAACGCTCAGCCTAAACCTAGGTCTTTTGTGAGCCTTCTCCTGCTTCTCGTTCTCTTTGTTTTCACTTTCCAAGGCCAGGCTGGATGGGGCTTTGAGTAACCTGCCCTACTGCGAGGCGTCCCTGCCCATGGCAGGGGGCTGGAATTAGATGGTCTTGAAGGTCCCTTCCAACCCAAACTGTTCTGTGATCCTACAAACTTCAAGGCACCTGAAGACTTGCATCCATAAAATTCATCGGACATCATGCTTCTGTCATGAAGTGCTTGGTACTTTGTCAGCAAATTGCTTAGTGCTATAAGGGCCACGTCTCCAAAAAGCCTTGTTTCAGTCTGTGCTGATGAAGAGCATGTGTTCCTGAGTAATTTTCTTACTATATCCCTGCTTCTTTGAAAAAGAAAAAAAAAAAAAAAAAAAGGATAGCTCAATTCTGCTCTGTTAATTGCTTCAGAGCTGTTCTCCTTTTGGCACTGACAGTATCTTGACCTCGTTCTTTTCAATGAAAAGCTTTCAAGACAGCTTGGACCTTGTGGATAGCCTTCTAGTAAAAGCTCTGGGCTTTTTACTGACCAATACATTTACACATCAGCTAAACAGCCTCCTGAACGCAAGGAAATGGGCATGGACGCAGATGTATGTACTTGTTTCAAGGACACTAAACTAAGAACAGCATTTTAACTAACATCTCCTTTCAGAAGAGCCTTTAAAAAATGGTACTTACAGATCAGGTATATACAGGAATGTTATATTTGGAATGCTCCCGCATGCTTTATTTAGTCCTGATTTTTTTTTATTGTCCTTTTCCTCATTTAGTCAGTCAAAATCTGGACCTTTCTCCCAAAACAGTTTGTCTCTGATGTCAGACAAACCATTTAGTACTGCAGTGACCTTCACATTTGTCCAAGACACTGGACCAAAACCACCCACTGCCACAGTGCTACTGCCCACCGATGGAAAATTGCCCCCATACCCTATCAAAACACCCACATGAAATTTCTGGTGGTTAGAAGTTCCCATTTCCTACTCTTCTTACTGCGTGCTGCCAACACATCTCTAAATTTAGTAATTCAGTATTAACTCATGGCAACATCCAAATGCTGCAGGGGATTAGCAGATGATAAGAGAGGAAGAGAGCGCCCGTCCCCAGCTCTATCTTTGCCCCCTTTGATTAACTGGCGACTTGTGCGTGCCACCAAGGCACACAGGCCTTTGGTGAGCATCCCGGGCCTGTGGGAAGAAGCAAACACTCAGAGAAAAACAGTAACTGTGAAATTTCACCAGGAAATCATATACTCCAGGAGACCCCTGGCACATTGCTGTTCTCTAACAGTCAAGTTGTTTGTTCTCATAAATCGATAAAGCCAGCTTTTGCTGGCGGGTATTTTTAGAAAGAACTATGACCCTGACTATTTCCCTTTCTTTCTGCAGCATGTGTCTACAAAGGAAATGCTTGGGCAGACAGACCCCTTCCTTCAAAGACACACCTTACTATAAGTGTACTTTTCTACGGTTTACTTCTCTGCACGGCATCTTCATGCACACTTGAGCCCCTACATCCCTCTTGAAGTTTTACCTTTCTGCACTTTGTACCACCTCTGGCTCAAATTTTAAAGTTCAAAGAAACAAAGGGGAAGCTCCTTTCCTTCAGGGGAAGGCAACACAACACGACACCGTAATACCTCTCCCGGCTCACAGCACCCCCATCCTTTCTAACAGCACCTTCTGTTTAGTCTTCTTTTAAATGCAAGATTGGGAGTGAGGGTAGAGGGATTTATTAATTGAGCAGGTATGATGTTATGTGTCTATCTGAAAAAAAAAATGCATATTACTTTCCACCAATCAGAACGACTAAATTTAGAGATAGGTAGAGAAAGACAAGAGAAATCCCCCAAGAAATCCACATTGCTTAGGCTTTGCTATGGAACCATATTGTACAAACGGAATTTTTTAGTTCCAGCGTGCTGCACGACAATGGGTTACTGCGCTGTAAGTAAGTGGTTTCAGCACAGACTCTTCTCAAACAGGGTCGGATTACACTTCAGGCTACTGGCCAAATTCTGACATTGTTTTTATGCATGAAATGGAAAGCCACAAGGGGCTGAAAAGCAAAAGAGATGACAGGGCTTGGCTTTGGAAGCAACAGTGATTAGGATGTCTCCAAAAAGGCATCTATTATTATTGCATTATATAATGCCTGTAAACCCACAGACCTCTGAGGCGAGGCAATTTACAAACACAAAGAAAAGATAATCCTAACCCCAGAGAATTCACCTTTCAAATTCCGCACCAGAGTAGCGATATTTTGGTACGCCATATGGTTAAGATCATTCTGAACAATGTTTGTTCCTACATTACTTAAGACATGACAATAAGAGAACATTGATTCTACAATCCTGTAATTAGTTATTAAAACACGTATTAAAATAATCTCAAGAATTTTTGTGTCTAAACACACAAAAATGCTGTCTCAATAATAAATATTATTACAAAATGAAAGGATGTGCTGTTTTGCACTTTGCTGTTGAACATAGTTATCCTTCAGAGACACATGACAGCTTTCCTGTGTTTTTTTTTTTTTTTTTTTGTATTGCTCAGACAATTAACCTAACAGCAGATGCAAGCAAGCTGAAATAATACATTCAGGGTTCTACTTATTTTATATTGCCATTTATATTTAGGTCTTCTTACTGTTTTATTTCAAGCTACAGAAATAATTTCTTATGATTTTCTTTATTCACTTACAGATTAACGTGCAGTGTTTTAACTAGATACGTATAGGTGAGGCAAAGCAACTGAGAAATATTTAAAAACACACAGTTTTGAAGCCCAGTCATAGACCTCACAGATGTTGCTATTCTTTGTCGACAGAAATACATCTTATAACTTTCAAAACATTTTTGACACATATTAGTCCTTCTATACAAGGAAAGCTATTGATACACTATACAATTTAGTGAAACTGTATAGATTCAAGCAGTGCTCTGAACAGTAACGTGACAATTTCTTTCCTGTTTAAAGAGGTCAGTGGAATTAGTCTGCATACTGGACTTTCAGGAAGATAACAAACACCCGGAACTTCTCCTTAAGCCCCAAACACACTTATATTGTTGTGCCAACATTGTACTGAAGAATACTGGAAGACCTGAAGTACAACTTAAATGGAAGCCAGCATAGAAATGTTGTATGCTAACAGAGCTGAGCAGTTACATGTTTAACAGCCACTGATACCCAAAAAGAGAGGTACAGAGAGAGCAAGACTTAAGCAATCCACCCATTCAGGAGATAAGCAGGTACAAAAGTTAGCACCATTACCTGGAATATTATACTGATAGTAGTCAGGATCCTCTGATTCCTCCTTCACTGTTACTGTTGACATTTCCAGTGAAATTCCTGTAGAAGCAACAAAGGAATCAAATAAGGAAACTAATGATAACCACATTCTTAAAAACTAATAAAGAAATTAAAAAAAAAAGAAAAATCACAACACCACCAAGATTCTAGCTGGTCTCTAGTCCAAAAAAAGAAAAAGAAAATTCAAGTACTGACAAAGTAAATAACTGTTGAGCTAAAACAACCGTAACAAAGTGACATGCTGATGCTTCAGGTTTCTTGTGTCTGGGCGGTTATCATCAGAAGTGACTCAGTATGAAAGGTTTCCCTACAAACAGGCATCCCTGCAAATTGCTATCTCAGATCCGAAGAATTAAAAAGAATGGTCTCCTTCCTTTTTGCCCACTACCAGTGGAAAAAAGAAAAGGAAAAAAAGTTTTTTTAATCTCTTGTGCTAAAAGTACTTCAAGTACTTCTAGACCTACTCCAAGCTCACCCCTCTGTATCCCTACTTTCAGATAAAGTCCAAATTGTGCTGCTCAAGGCAGCAACACTGACAGGCCTCAACTGCTCTTGGCTTCATCAAAGCAAACTATTTCCTCGGTATGCCTTCTCCCCTTTCCCTAAAATGCTTTCAACACACATTCAGGCAAAAGAATTACTTCAAATGTCTTGAAAGCAGCACTCGAAAGAGACTGGCGAAAAGCTCAAGCTGACTCTTCAGTTGTGTTAAGCTAAATATTAACCATTAAGGGTTACTCGACACCAAGTTACGAAGCAAACAGAACTAAACCAAAATACTGGACTAAACAAAAAATCTAGGTTTTGTGCAAAATGCGTAGCCCGACCTAACAAAGCAGAAGGTCACAAGCTTATCTGCAAGCAGACTGGTAGCCTCCCTGGGATCATTCGCGGTTCTCTCTTAAACATTGCTCTGCAGCAGACCACTCTGCCTTGCAGCAGCCTGTCCTAAGAGCAGGGGAACTTAGGATTGCTTGATTATTGTTTAAAAAAAAAAAACAACACATCTGGCTATTTATTTCCATCTTAGCTAGAAAATGACATTCCATATTCTGTCATTTTTGATATTCTGGTAATATTCTTGTATATAAACCAAGTTTTTCTCTTCACATTAGGGATAAAATGGTCTTGAATCAGGACTAAATAAAGACCTGAGGATCCTCCTCTTCTCCGCTTCCAAGTGAACTATTTACAAAGAAATGATTTTAGTCTACAAAATGTTACAAATCTCCTCCATCTAGAAATGGAAACCTTTAGCTAAGGTAAAAAAAAAAAAATTATATATAAACTGCAAGTGGAAAGTAGCCATTTTTAAGTAAAGTTTTTTCTTTCTCACACGTGATGGCTCTTTGCTGCTTTTATTGGATGTTCCTATCATTCCTTAATAGAACCTTCTGAACAGAAACTGATCGTTCATTTTTTGCAAATGAGGACAAAATTTTGAACATACCAGAATCCTCATTTGGCTCCGTTTTCACTTGAATAGGAGGACAACTATAAAAATAAACAAAACAAACACTGACATTATAAAAAAAATCACATTTCTGGGAAGTTCCTTCAGCTTTACAAGCTGTCTAGTAAAATCAACCTCACTCTATTGTTTTCAAACTAGAAAAACAGAAGTAAAAAGCATTGCATCTTGGCTTATCTGAATTATCTCTAGGGCATGGGGAGGAATCTCCCGTCCCTACATTCTCAGGATGTGCACAATATTCAGGAGCGTTCACTGTTTAACGAAAAGTGCACTCAGAGCCACAGAAACATTTGCCATTTCGCTCTGTTTTCACATTAACCAACTTTTGATTTATTCCACGTATAATCTCTTCGTTGAAGAATAAATATATATGTATTGGGTTTTTAACTGAGGAGGGGAGGGCAGGAGCATTACAGCTGTTCCCCATCACTGCGGCAGCACACAACACGACAAACATCCCTGACTGACAGACCGTGAATTAAGAACACTCGCTGGGCTAATTAAACTGAGGGGAAACTTCGCCATCTGTTTAATTCGTAACAGCTTCCCCACAAATACTGGTCAAAAGAAAGAGAAAATTCAACTTCATGCTTTTTATAATCCCATGCAAGCAAAAGTTACCCAAAGGTCAGTTGGACAGAGAAGGCACATTAAGAGAAAGATAAACTATATGAAAACACGCAGTTGGTACCAACATCAAATCACACTACACAAGCTCGTCTGTTTCTCAGTAGATGAAATATTTAAAGACAGGCAAAAAAAACTACATTATTTTAAATTCACCTTCCACCTGGAGGTATAATTGAATGTGAAGGATCTGTCATATGAGCTCCTGAAAGTTAAAAGACAACCTTTGAATTTCCTGTACTCCATTCACCTTAAACACAAATTGAAAATGTAACATTGATTTCACGAAGCAAAAACCTGTTCAAATTTGGCAGGTATGTGCATATGTTCTCTATACACAGATAGGAAGGATGGATCTCATTAAACTGCATTTAACACCGATATAAAATTACTTCAAATGTGCCTATCAGTATGCTTTTCACTGCTCTCTTTCATGATTTGAAGTGAAAATCTTGGGAAACAAAGCTACGCAAATCCCTCATCTAAACCGCTAAAAGGAGGAGGATAGTATTATAGAGATTCCAGTTTATTCCTAAATTACAGCTACACAAATGGGTTATGTTTTCAAGAAGTCATTCACTCACTGAAACCTACCTGGCTTTATCAATATAAATATTTAATTACTGGAATCTCTGTAATTCCCTACTCTCTAGTTTTCTTACTAGGCACAGGCAATTTTACTAATCAAGCTTCAGTTTCTAGCTGTTGCACATCAGAAAGTGAAACTTTTCTTTTTTGACTACATTCCTATAGAGATTCTGGTAAACAACATGCTTTATCCTCATCATAAAACAAATCCTCACATGCACATCTTGCAAGTAAAGCAAAACAATTTCACAGCTGGAACAGGGGAAGGGACTTCTTCAAAGCTAGAAATGAATCTTCACAGAGTTCTTAAAAAAAACATACGCTAGCTCAGATTTTTTAAAATGTATAGGCTTTCATAGGAACTGCAACACCTAACCACTTCAGAAAATTAAATCAATTTTTAAAATGAGATATAAATGCCAAAATCAGCTACATATTGGAACGCAGAGCACAGCAAAGACTAGGCATCTTCTAAAAATGCAATGCACAGACTTTCATCAGTTCATTTCTCTTTTCCCTAGGATACTATCCAATTCACATTAAATTTAAATTGAGTAAAAGGACAAAGAACACAACAGAACAAATTTATCTCTAATTAGTTGCTCCTAGCAGAAAGCATAAAGGAAAAGGTTATAGTTCCAAAAGTGAGTGAGGCAACTCACAGTCTAGGAATTTCCACGAAGTCTGCCTCTTTCTCCAAATGACCAAATCTTGCATCTACACTGCTATCCTGCCAAGTACTGGAGAAAATGATGTTGCCTTTTTGAAAGTAGAATTTTAAGCTATTTTTGAGTCTGAATAAGTAGTAACTTACCTAGGTGTTTCTTTGGCTCTAGGAAAGGCCTGTATGGAAATAAAGGGAAAAACAAACAAACAAAACACATAGCTTTAGCAAAGACATCAATATTTACAGCAGAGTATAAAATTAAAAAGGCGACACTTCTGCTTAAGCAAAACAGGCTGCAAAGTATTTAATTAAAAAATGAACGCAAATTTAAGTACAATAACTTAATGGCCAAACTAAAAAGAGGAGGCAGCAAATAACCTTTTGATGATAAATGAGATCCCTGACTTGTTTTCCAAAATCCACTTCAGGGTTGAAACATCATAATTTGCTGGATGCTTAAATGCAAGTCCTTCAGGCAGGCCCTGCACTACCACAGCAGACTGGTCTCTCTGAATCTTCTCGTATGGCACAGGTACTACTGTTGACTTTCCTAAAGCTTTACCTAAAAATAAAATGAGATTGTTACAAGGTCAGAAGGGTGCAAGTTAGCAAAAGGACCTGTGCCTCATAAAACCCACTACTTTGGAGAGGACCGGAGAGAAAACAAGATGCAGATGCAAATCTCTGCAGGAAACCAAGTACTGCACGCACCAACATTCACTGGAACCCACTGAGGTACAGAGGCTTTCTTAAAACAAAACTAAAGGGGCTGTACTGTGCAATAATCCAAAATCATATCCTGCAAAACATTAAAAAAACCAAACCACTATCCAATGTATGTGTACACTTTGGAATCAGCTAGTAAAAATGAGGCTTATTACCTTAACAGCAGTACAGATGAAAGTTTAAGACTGTACAGTACCTCCTTTTTTAGCTGGAATAAACATTTAGAAATCCAGAACAGGTATTTTGAAGACTTTAAAGCACCCACCATAGCAAAAGCAGAAGTAGTCCTCCACAGACTTTCTGAGAGCTTCCAGTTCCACCATATCCACCGTCAGCCTGTTTACAGGCGGTATAGTCTTTGTTTTCTGCAGCTCTGCAGCCCTCTCCTCTTCCGTAACACCTAGAGTTTATTTATACAAATGAGACAAAATAAAATAGTAAGTTACTGAAAAAACCCAGTACCAAGTCTCTCCGGTTTAGACTGCAGACACTTCAGAGTGATTCCTGCTGGGAAGCTGTAAGAACTTCTTCACCTTAGAGCCAAATGCACTTACCTATGCACACAGGCAATGGGTAAATTTAAACTTACACCAAAATGATTTTATTTTCCCTACAACCTTTGTAAATATCACCCTCTGTGGTATAAGAATGATTTAGAGACACAACCGAGTAGGCCTTTTTTGGAATGAAGATGTAGAAAACATTACAAATCCCAGGAGAGTGTAATACAGTAGAAATAAAAGGCAAAAATGCCAAGAAAAAAAGGACTGATAGTCACCAAGGAAAATTTAAAATGTCTGCGTGGAGTCTCACAGCTCTCTAGCACCATGCTTGATGTCTCATTCAGCAGCTGTGTTATAACCTGTTTTGTTTATGCTGTTATGTGCTTAACTGGATCTTTTATAGGAGGGATCTGGCTTTTGACACAAGAGCTCCTGTGCAGCGCAGCTCTTCCACCTGCTACAAGACATCTAAGCACATCTCTTACTGCTGGATGGGAGGAGCTGCAAACAAGCCGCCACCAACAGAACAGATAAAAAGGAGATTTCAGTCCTGAACCTTGTTCCGTTTTCTGAGGAAGTCATTGCAAAAGGAGCAGGAGAATAACAACTCTTTGATCTTAAACAGAAGCGATCTGTTTTAGGCTGCAGCCTCCCCTTCTTATCGCTGGGTGCTTGCAATGTTTTACCGAGAATCACCCAGCAAAAAGAGGGGGAAACAACACACAGATTCTGTGATGAAAGAGAAAGGGAGGAAGATCTATGTCCCTACATGCAACAGACACAGACCTATGTTCCTACGTGCAATCAACGCTGAAACTGCATCATGATTTCACCGTGAGCAAGGACGTGAAGCGCTGGGACCTGCACCACCAACCCTGCTCCCAGTCATCTGGTGAACAGGGCCAAACAAACAGCGCTTTGAACTGAGCATAAACGGTTGTGAAATGAACTGGGAACACTTCCACGGTAAAAATGCATTTGTCACCTTGAAAACTCATTTCTTCGTTTAAAAAAGAATCGATTCCTTCCTGTACAGGCCAGATCCTGTGCCCTGGAAACCCATCCCCATGGGACACCGAGCAGCAGCTCAGCACTTCGGGCCCAACTTTTGCCTTCTCTGAGATGCGACAGGGCCCAGCGTAACAAAAATAACGCGGGAATAGAATATTATTATTCACCCATAACACAAGGGCTTAATTAACAACAGTTTATAAGGTTTGCCTGTGGACTAAGGGATTAAAGGTCTTAGTTTCCATGCAGCATGGCTTTTTGGCTTTTTTCAATATGACGACTGATCCACTGAAATGCCTCCGTTGTCAGTAGCTCTTTAAAGTGCACTCACACCTTCAAAAAATAATAAGCAAAACAAAAATGACAATGCTGCTCACATTCCCATTAAAATTAAAAAGAAAAAAAAAGACAAACTTTCATCAGGTCTCAAAAGACAGCAAGTTTTAGAAACCCGCTAGCCGCTTGCCTCCTCCTGGCAGTTGGCAGCGCTGGCAGGGGCACCTCCGCAGGCCAGAGGCTGCACAAGCTAAAAGGCTCTGCAGCCCTTACCAAAATCCCCAGGGCACAAAGGAGGTTTCGGGCTAGATTTGGGAGAGGGGATGCCTGGAACAGGACTTGGAAGGGAAGATGGATGGGCCAGCTATATTAGTAAGGTAAATGGCTCCGTAAGGGTGGGGAAGGACATACAGTGGAAGAATTTTATTCTTCCCAGCTGGGAGCATACAGTGGGATTAGTCACGTTACTCTGCAAAGTTCAGCAGGACTACACTGATCTAAGTACGGTAATCCTCATTTTGCACTGAGCATCTGCACGTGGCTGAGTGCCTCTTATCTCCTTGCATTACCCAGGTGTTTGTTACACGGAACAACCCTCCCTACCCTCCCTCTCACCTGCCCAGCCTGCCACAGGGCTGGCAAAGCCAGCACCCAAGCAGCATGCAGCTGTCTCCACCCTCATAAGGAGAATATATAATATTTATTTATTTTAAGGGCTGAATAGGCTGTTTTGAAAGAAAAGCCCTCCTTTTTTTTTGTGACAGAGCAACAAACAGAATATTTAAAACGATAAAATCTCAATTTGTAATTTTTTTTTTTGCTACTGGGAGCTGATGGAGCTTAACACTTCTCCAGCAAAGGGGCCATCAGCCCTATGGTATGTAAGGCATCTTGTAACGGCAGGAGGGTTTTAATCCCTCAAGTACAGAAAACCAGGAAATGACTGTAAGAAGATGAATGTCATCCACCTGCAGGCAGCCCGAGAGGCAACTTAAGGCCAACCACTGCCTTGTAATGACACTCAGGGACGTGTATTTTAGTGGTGGTGCTGAAGGAAAATTGTATTTTATTGGAAAATTGTGCTCCAAAAGTAACTGCAAACAAGCAAAGGGAAAGCACGTATATGTAGCTAAAAGCATTTTGCTTCCTTTCATCCACCCTGTTCGTCTGTGAGCTTTTTAAACCCAGCCAGTTCTACAGTTCAGGAAATTGGACAATAACCTCAAATTAAAGAAAAATCATTTTATGTTTATCAAAGGATCGCTTCAACCACACGAAAAGCAGATCACCTGAGGCAGAATTTAGGAGCCAGGGAATATGAAAGAGATCAGCTATCTACAGTGACTTCGTTTGTTTGCATCTAGAGGCAACAAGATGGGTGGTCTCCGAAGTGTGGCTGCACTTTTAGCAGCTTTTTCTTTTTTTTTAAATTATTTTGTTTTAGAGAAAAAGAGTAGTTACTAGCTTCATAAGCTTTAACTGGCTAGCCAGAAAGAAGCATGAAAGGCTTCTGCCAATCACCCCAGCCCTAATAAGGATGCAAAAGAGGCCAGCCAAGTGCTGAACAAACCCAGTAAACCAGCACAGAGCTCAGGGCTGGCTAGGGCACGGCTACAGCCGAAGGTGGGGGAAAGAAAAGGTGTCCGGGCTGCCTGCGATCTTTTAAAACAAAAATACATTTTCGAAACTTTTAAGATAATTAGACACAAGTTATTTTAAGAGTTTGGGAAAAGGCATGAACTATTTTTTAAATTGAGGGAAACTGCCAGTAATGTAAAGCTTAGTAAAAACAGTAATCCCTAGTACTATGGAGGGAAGGGGGGAGGCTACAAAGGAGATAATAAGAAAATGCAGAGCTGGCCAGGACAGGCACTCATCCTCTTCAGGTAAAGCCCTTCTGCCAACGTGGGGAGCTGGGGGGAAACAGGAAGAGAAGGAGAACCACAAAGGAGAAAAGTAAAATAGTAAAGCTGGCCACAAGGCAAAGCTAAAAAGGTATGAGGACTGGTTCCATGCCTTTCACAAAAACCTGGATTATTAACGCAGAGTTCAGCTAATGAACACACCAACGTTTAGGAGATGTGCAGCATGGGACAGCTCAAGAATTACATTACGTGTGTTTCAAAAAGGTTAGACAGAAGGGGACTGTGAGCCAAACCATTTAAGTGATCTGAAATGCAGGCAGCAGTGGCAAAATGGCAGCTCTCAGTAAGACGGGACGATTACTTTGGGTTTTATTGTCACCCAACAGTTGCAGTTACAAGCAGTAAGTGCTAGGGGAATGTTATCTTTAAATAAACTAATCTGCTAGCGCGTGATTTATTGTGAATAAACTGATCAAGTCTTCAGAGTTGGATGCTCTAACTCACAGCTACAATCTGAAAATCCAAAACAAAGTGATTGAAACAAGTCTCTAAAAAAGCTCTTGGGGATTCCAAGAATGAACGCAGTTCTGCTAGTTTATCAAGTGGTTACAACTGCAACTCCCCCAAATAACAGGGGCAGGGATGAAAGAGTACGATGTAAAAACTTAAGAGACTGGGAAAGCAGAAGCCCAGAGTGCTGGAAGTAGCCAAGATGCCTGCAGGAAGGCATCTCACCTTCCTAGGAGGAACATACAAGGTTTCATGCTTTTTAATCAAAAATGAAAAGGAGACCGTAGCATGTAACCTTTAGCAATCAGGACACTCCGTGTATCGTGTTCACACCCTTGGGAGACAGGGAGCCCAGAACTAAACCACAGTGCTAACGTTTTACAATCATACAGAGGCCTCCCTGGGCACAAAGCAAAAGCGCATCTTAGCAGAGAGCTGCACAGAGCAGGAAAAGGAAATACACAAGAGGAAGCGAGCGGTTATCATGCCCACACCTCTCAAGCAAAAGGATTATGAAACCATTCCCTAATTACCACCAAGCAGAGCCAGTTTGGCAAAACACCACTAAGAAAGCATAATGCATAAAGGCATGACGCAACCTGGCTCACAGAGCACGAAGCGGACGGGAGCACTCACGTGGTCCCCTCCACGAGCAGGGAAGCGAGGTCTCAGCTCCAAGGTGGCAGCCACGCAGGAGCAAATCCGGTATCGTTAACCAGCACCATTGCGGTTGGGCTGGGAAATGGGGACAGGCTACAGCCAGCGTGGCCAGGAGCAGCTGTCAGTCTCCTCCCTTCTCGCAATTTGCAAAGTGGAAATTATTCCAAGTCAGCTGCTGAGGAAAAATAAAGGGGGGGAGAGGGAAAACTCAAGGACACAACCGAGAGCCGCAAACGAATGAGCTCCCATTACGACTGACTGGGAATTGCCTGTTCCAGCAGATAGCCGAGCAGAATAAGCATTCAGCAGAGGTTGTTTTGAAGAGGCCACTCCCAAATTGCTGAAAGGAAATCTGGCATGAAAAAAAAGAGGTCAAGCGCTACAGAGGTGTAAAACAGCTCTAGTGGGGTAGTAGGAAACATCCCGATAAGTACAGCCTTAAAATTCTATTCCAACATCCTTTTCTGCTGCTGTGCTTTCTTTGAAGCATACTAGAAAAGGCAAGAACCCTAGCAGACCCAGCCCCAAAACCTGCATTTCCAATAGGTAACAGATGAGGGATGGCATGCGTGCAGCTCCCCAAGTGTTTTGTCAGGATTAATCCTCAGCCCAGCTCTTACTGTTTTTCTTTCACTTACTCTTTAAGCCTACGATTTAATGATTCTTTTCTCTTCCAAAATATTCTGTAGCTTCAGGAGCAGCAAAAGCCAGGGAAGTCTCAGCTGACCACAGAATAGCTTAGGGCCAAAGAAAACAACTGTGGGAAACCAGTTCCCCCACTGGGCGCATCACCATCAAAAAAGAACTGGTATTTTTACATTAGCTGCATTAGTGTCAAGGGATTAGCCTCTGAGCAACACAGAAATGTCAGCCAGTTACAGCATGCTATTTCCACTATTTGCCCTGGCACACAGATGATTATCCTTTAGATTTTATAACAGGTATGATCATTAGCAGTTAGAGCCACTAATAATCTCTACTGTTAGAGGAATGCTGAAAAAATGTATTAGGCTCTTTGCATACACGTCAGGGGATCCAGTCTCTACTGCAAACATTTTGCTTCGTGGCTGAAAAGCCAACCGTCCCGTTTAGAGACCATTTCTGAATTCACACAGGCACGACAAGCAAGAAATACATATCCTAACAGAACATAACCAGGGGTAATCACAACGGTAAGGAAGACACAGGTCAGCTGTATTCA
This sequence comes from Anser brachyrhynchus, assembly GCF_964034855.1. Lineage (NCBI taxonomy): Eukaryota > Metazoa > Chordata > Aves > Anseriformes > Anatidae > Anser > Anser brachyrhynchus. Next base: position 9,195,798 of record NC_137713.1, on the reverse strand, counting down.
CACGTGGTTTCCATCGTTGCTGGAGCACCCAGATGGAGAACCACAGAAGGACTGTGCCCAGCCTGACAGCGTTACACACACCCAGCAGCAAGCTGCAGGATCAGAGACACCCTCGGTAGGTTTCATTAAAGATCTGTAAGCACAGGGCTAAAATTAACCCAGAGCTACCGAGTTAATAAACGTTCACGCTGCCGTAGCTTGGCTCCCACCCGTCATCTCCTAAACACAAGCGCTGTGCGTGCTGTCCTCAGCTCCGCAGTATCATCAGTCTGTTCAGCACTGCTTACACTGAAGGTACGTATCGATGCACAGATTGGATCAAACATGTAACTAGCTTCATCATTAGAAACTGAAAGAAAGCAGCAAAGCATGCCAGTCGGAGCTTTAGCATGTTGGAGTCTTTTATTTACACCAGTATCCCACACACTTCACTGTGCTTGGTTAAAAAAATGAAGTCGTGATTTTTTACGCCATGCTTTTTGAATATCAGCTACAAAGGAAAAAAAACAAAGTTCAAGACAAAAATATGGATTTATGAGCTATTTAGATGCCTACAGGTAGATGGCATGGAAACTTTCAAAAGCACTACTCCAGATTTTTTAAGCAGCTACGTTGCTTTGTAAATCTGGCTCTGTTGCTAGCATTGCCTTTTTTTATTGCCATTATTGGAAGTAATTGCAATGACTGTGATATAATGAACAATATTGACATGTTTTAAACCTCAATGGCAAGTATTGACTATTGTCTTTCCTACAATGCTTATAGCTTGAAAAGAGAATAGTAGCCAGGCAATTTGGAGTACTTGTGCCTCTTGTCACTACGAAACAGTGGACGACAAATAACAACAGGCAAACGAATGGCAGAAGGAAGCTGCTGCATCCCAAACAGTGGGACTCGGGGCTGTACTGTCCATCTGCAGTTTCCACGGGACACGACTTCAGCCAGTGCCACAGAATCCTCCGTAGGAAAGTCCTCGCGCAGAGAGCAGCTACGGAGCCCCTACTCCCTGCTGCTGAGGTCTCTTGAAGGGAGCAGTGCCACCAGTTGTGACAAAAGCGTACCTGGAGCATTAAGATCACCTTCCGGCTGTCCAGGATCTTGGCACTGCGTCCGTGATAGCATGACACTGGCCCAAGCCCTCGTGAAGTGCACTCTGCTCACTGTGCACTGCCTCTCTGCTGCGGGTATCACAGCTAGAGACACACGGCAGCCTCCTGGAGCACCTGAATAACTTTGTCCCCGGTGATTTAATTTGAACACTGAATATAGGGGCAAACTATGTCTGTCACTCAGAACAAACAGCAAGAGTAGAATTTCTAGAGAAGAAGCCGTACAAACAGATCGGGAAAGCAAGTAAAAAGGGGAGGAAGAACTGAGATATGAGTCGCAATACTTTTATTCTCTGGTGTCCAGTACAGACAGCACCCAGCCTAGCGAACTTAAAGGGATGCAGCATGCAGAGATAGAAGTGAGCTGTACCTCTTGGGCAGAGCTAGGAAGACATTGCCTGGAACACAATGTCAGGGCGGTAACAGGTTTGCTTTAATGCTGCACAGGAATCTCCAGCCTGTGGGGATGAACAGCTAGGGATGACATAGACCGATGCTCTCCGGTGTAGGCGTGATGTACAAACCGACTACTCACAGTCCAGCTTTGTACATCCATCCTTGAAGATCGAAAGATTGCTCTACAGCATTTTCGTGCATTAGCCGCCTTCTTAGACACAGATAAAAAGCTCAAGCTCTGTAGAGGGGAGATCCTGCACAGTGAACAGCAGCTTCTGTAGAAGCCAAACCCTCAAATTACGGCAGGCACTGCATGCCTGAAACTGCAGCTACAGGATAGGAAGCCAGCAGCTTCTACTACAAGAACCCCAACGTGGTGTAACTTCAGCCAGGTGTGCTTAGTTCTCCTTGGACTATAGGGGCAAGTTACCACATAGCCCAGGTATGCGAATTTCAGTTATTCAGATGGAAATCACAGCAGGCCCCTTAAGTCCAACAGTTGACAATCCAGTTGGAGACTTGCCAGTTTTATTTAAAAAAACAAAACAAAAAACCATTAAGGTCTAGCTTTCCATGGTTCTGTTAGTTTACTTCCCCCCCCCCCCCCCCCCCACGCTTTAAACTGCCGATGTTTTAAATTAGTTATAAAGTCAAAGCAGCAAGAGAGCACAATGTCAGAAAATTCCCTGGAAAACCTAACACATTCCATTCACTCAGAGACTGCAGATTCAATGAGACAGGTGCCACAGATCTTCAAGTGGGTCCACAATAGCCTAACTTATGCGACAAGTCATTTTACTTGCCTGGAGAAGATGATGGATATCCAAGAGGGAACAGTAATCCACATACCACAGATAGTGGTGAGCAAAAGCTGAGCAATCTTTCTTGCAAGGTCTTTGGAGCATCGTGGGGCATTCACTCATCACGAGCAGGAGAAACAGCTGTGCCCACTAAAAACATTCAGATTCTGATCGTTCTTGAAGCTGCAAGGAGCTCTTGCAACCTGTGGCTAGATGGACACGGAGGTACAGGTAAGGAGAGTGGCCAGGCCAAAGCCTCCGGCAGGACCCGAAGCAGAACTCTGGCCCACACCAGATGCGTTAAGATCAGCACGGAATCGTGGGGTCACCAGGAAGAAAAACCCAGGCTCCTAAGAATAACGGACTTCTCATTCAGGATGAGCAATCCACAGGTGCGAGACGGCCCCACCTCAGGCAAGTGAGCCAAAAGAGAGCCAAAGCCCTAGCACCAAAGGAGGAAAAAGCAGCATGATGGGGACAGCTGTCAGAAAGCTGCAGACCTAGCAGGCCTATGCTTCCATGCACCCTACGTACCAACAGAGCAACGAGCCGGTACCAGTGGTATGCTAGCAGAGGCCGCTGGGACTCCTGGCGAACAACCAGCTCCTTGGCAGGTGGGATGGATCACACAGCGCTTTGTTGTTTCTTTCCAAGTGCAGAGCAGATGACCAAAAAGGTGTTTGAGTCAACAAGCTCTTCTCAAAGTCCGCTCTGACGGGTGAACACGACCCAGGGACGAGCTGAGGCCTCTTCTGCTCCCCCCTCCTTTTGTTTTTTACCCCCCCACCAGCTTCATTTGAATGAGAATGAATCCTACAGAGCCGGTTGGTGCCAAACCTTGACCAAGCCTCGAGGGAAATTGCCAAGATGACAAAGATGAACACAGGAAGGGAGCAGCACTCCTGAGGCGCCCCAGGCTTCTGTTCAGGATGGCTGATAACCCAGAGCTCCAAGCAATCAGGCATTTCATCTCACCATAGGCCGTGCAAAACACTTCATCAGGGAATAACAACTAGAACAAAGAGGTACTGCTAGGGCAAGAGGTGTATGAGCTTGAGTACCCATGCTTGTCCAGATTCTGTACGAGCAGGCACTCCAGGAATATCTCCTTTTTATGCACAACAAACTTACACTGGCTTAGAATAACTGACACCGCAGGTTACCCAGGTTAGGCATACAAGCACATACAGTTCTACGTTAGGAGGCACAACTGAAACATCTGATTTCACTGAAACACAGGGTTTACAGCCATCTTAATTAAGCACAGTTTGGAAGAGTACTATCTGACCCCATTTTAAATAACTAATGCCTCGTGTCTGGTTCTTCAACATTTAGTACACGACATATACTAATACTAAAGGAAGCACTGCTATAGTCTGTTTCTAACACATGTTCTTAAGGTAACAAGGTACACGAGGTATGCATGGGGTTTCCTCCTTCCCCTGCCACTAAGCATTAGGGAATCCATGTGGATGAAAGTCTCTGTGAATGACAGCCACAGGAAACCAAACTCCAGCTCTGCTGCTCAATGAACCACTGGTTTTTAGCCAGTCCCAGACTGCCAGAGAATGCTGATGCTGCTTCCTTCACAACCCTCATACGTCTCTCAGTTTAGTCCACTAAGTTATACTCATTACCAAAAAGTACACAGCAGGTTTGAAGCCTCATCCTTCCAAATGCTGAAAACTCTTCGTATTTACATGAACTACACAAAGGAGCTATGGGAAAAGTGGAAATGAAGCAGTTCTGAGATGCACACACTGGCTTGCCACAGAAGAGAAGTCAGACATAGCTTAGTAACTACACCTGCTTCCATACTTAAGCAGAAAGAGCCAGACAAGTCGATACCAAGTCCTTGGAACATGTGTTGCTGACAATATTGAGAATGACATCACAGCTGAAATTATACAGGTTTAACTTTAACAGCAACCTAAAAAACCTCTTGGAAGCCTTTATATTAATCACAAAAGAACAAGGGCACCACTATAGCTTATTAGAAGAACACACAGAACCACAGCCTTCCTGGATTTTTCTGAAAAAAACAAACAAACAAAAAAAAACAATACAATTGAAACCATCATCATCCATTGCTAAATTTCATATTTAACTGAAGAAACAAAGGTGCGAGGGGAAACTCACACTGTAGAACTGTTGCCTCCACAGTTTTACGTCTTAGACCAACCAATCCTATGCTATAAACTTCATGAGGTCTTCGAAGTTGTGAAAGGGGGTGATGGAACCAGCATCACCAGGAATATGTAATGCTACTATTCCTAAAAACTGGTGTTTTGAAGTCAGGTTTTCTGGAATTATCAATACTTTTGTCAACAGGAGAACACCATCTCCCTCACTGAGATCCCCAGGAACTATGGGGGACTTGCACTTAAAACCACAAACGCAATGACCGAGGTTTGGTTGGCTTTATTGACACAGATTTAGCCCATGATGTTCGGGGTGAGCATAACAAACACACTGTTTTCAAAGTGGATGTTGTTTAATCTTGACTACCTGACAGTATAAACACGCTGCACAAGTATGAATATCTTGTAACTGGAATAAAGCAAAGGATAAGGATTATCAAACTTACGTAAGATTTAAATAAACACATGCACCTCTGTAGAAACCACAGCTGGTACAGCCACACGAGCACGGATGAGCAGGCAGTGCTCCTCGTGGTACAGAACCAGAAATACAGATCTAGCCAGGGAGATCGAGCATCAGAACCCAGTTACTCCTCTACCAGATGTGCACAGCATGCCGAGTTCCCAGCACTGCAGGGCCTACAGTACCGCTGTACTGGTGATAAAGTATCTGAAATCTCAGGGAAACCCTTTGAAAACAAAAAACAGGTGAAAAAACTGAACTTCCCTCCGTTACTCAGCTAAAAGTTTTCATAAATACCAGTACGAGACTGCTAACCCTGCAAAAATGGCAAACAAAAAGGAATGGATTTATCTTATCTTTGATCCCTCACTGAGGTCCTAATTCTGCATTTTCATATCAGTTCATATCTTTATTACAGTCCAACATTACAGCAACTTTCCTTAGAGTAAGTATACTTATGCCCACAGAAAGTCACTGTCCAAGTGAGTGTGACCGCTGCAAATCCAGTGCTCCAGCAAAAACAAATGAATTCTTCAGACAAACCCTTCAGGAGCGTTTTAGCTAGCAGCAAAAACATTTTTAGGAGTAAATGTTTCTGTTACAGATTAAAGATAGTTGCTTTGCAAGCAGTATTTAATTAGTCAAGCCAGAACATTTTACAGCTGTTGTTTTTAAATTCCCTCACAGACTGATTCTTCTTTCATATCCTGCTCTCGACCTGCATTGTCTCCCTTCCCTTAGGCAGATAAAGGTACTGTGTTATTGATTAAGCAGTGCCCATCAACAACACTTTGCTAAACGAGCACAAACAATCCCCAAAGAGTCACTGAAACTTTCAAAGTGAACTAGTGAACTCAAAATATTGCCCTGTACACAATGGAACATGTTTTATAAACAAAAGTTCCACCGTTTCACTATAAAAATGAAATTAATCAAAAAACACCCTCCCACAGATGTAAAGAACAAAAGTAATGCAGACGTAATTTTATGCATCTATACTATAGTGACTTATAGTGATACAAGAAAGGTATGTAAATTTTTTGCCAAAAATTCACATCTGCTTTAGAGAAACAAAGTGATCTGAAGAACAGGGAACATTCAAGTAGACTGAAACAGTCCCTGACCTTTTCTGTGCCCTGACTAACCTTCACGAGAGGGGAAAAAACACCTACCTAGTGGAGAGGGATACAAAGGAAAACTAGCACGAACTACAAAATACAGAAAATTTTGTAAGGCTGGATAGCACTTCCTATTTTTCGCTAGTTTGTCATATATCTAAAAAAAAAAAGTCAGTCACAGCTGAAATAACACTGAAGACCGCTGTCACTGATGACTTTTTAGGATCTGGTTTTGCCCCAGCCAACAGTTGTAAGATGCAGCCATGACATACAGAACTTTGCTCTCAAAAGAGATTAGTATCATGCAATAAACATTAAGAAGCTTGTGAAATGCAAAGATACAACGTTGAAACTTACAGTATTTAACAAAATCCTTCTGAAAATCTTTCCTAGAGTTGACAAAGGCTCTTCCTCTCTCAGTTCCAACTACAAACACGTCTGTTTCATATACAGCAATACAGGCCACTTCTGCCTTGGACTTGGCAAGTTCTTTGCACTGTAAAAAGAAAAAACAAAAATGTTTATAATAATAAAGCATAGTCAACAGAACGTATGTGGAATCATTTAAAACAGTTATTACTTCTGCTGCCAGCATTCACATCTCAGAAGATGCTGCAAGTAACATCACATCAACCACCAGCAAAGGATAATTTATACATTTGGAGTACTTTTCACGCGGAATCTGAAAAGCACTGTAGATACATCAGTGCAATTAGCTTAATCTAGACCCAGAGATTGCACTGTTTCTAATTAAAATGATTTACTCTCTCTCTCGGAAATTATTACTTCACCACTAAACAATCATATTGTCTTATACCAACTCCAGCTTTCAGCAGAGCGTACAGGAGTCTCGTTCTTTCACAGCACACTTAACGCAAGTTGTGCTGTTTTAGTTGCAAGCAGGAAGGCTGCCCACAGTCTTTGTCCTGCTGGCGGTGCTCTGGCTCAGGTGGATTCCTCCAGAGGAAGGCAAAGATCACACCCTCCCTGCACACGTGTAGGTGTGTGCTGCTGGGAGAAACCGCTGGCAAGGAAGTTAGGAAACTTGCAGTGCAAGGAGACAGCAAGATCCTGAGAAAGTTAGGGTAACCATCAAGAAGTGATCATAAAAAGTCAGCTTTTCCTAGGAACTCAGAGTTTGCTACACCCTAGAAAGCCACGGTAGTTGCTGCATGAGATGAAGTGGCAAAACCTTTAGGAGCTGATTATACCCCTTGGGAAAAAGGGGTTTGAAACCAATTCTCTTATACAGATCCCATTCAAAGTTTTATTGCTAAGAAGAAACAAGAAACACCACACAACAAAAAACAAGACGACTGCTAGTATGAACTTCCACAAGCAAGCAGAGCCACAGGAAGCTGGATAGCACACACTAAGGAACAGATATAACATTACACTCCAGCTCCCTGGGGGGAGGCAAGATATTGCTGTAAACTTGCACGTGCCAAGACAGAGCTGTGACACAGCTGCTCAGCTCGCCTACTAACCATTGACTCAAGTGCCGACATGAGGAACGTAACCACCATCCTGCTTTCAGAGGAGTCCTCATCGTGGATGGACGCTGCTGGGGCTGTAGCTTGGGCCATTCTCCTCCTATAAAATCAAACATAAAACCTGTTCAGATACACACAGCTGTGCAAGAAATCTAAGCCCTCCCTCATGAAAGAGAAGAAATATATTTATATATTCGAAAACCCAAAACCACCCCCATGAGCAAATATGCAGGTAAAGTAACAGGATCAAGTGTTCGCTCTTTTGTTCTTTTATACCTTCTGCTGTTTCATCCAAAGTGGAAGCTAAACATCTGAAAGTTAAAATGCTGTGCCATGCCTAGACCAAACACCCTTTGTGCCTAGAAAGACACGTATTAACCGATTGGACTGCTAGAGTTACAGACATGCTTAGAGAGAAAAATCAGTGTAAATTCAGTCAAATAGCCAGAGACGAAAAACATTGGAACTAATGGTGCGATAAAAGGAACGACAAGAAAACAGTTGTGGCACAGGTATTAGAACAACTCCCCTGTAACTTTCAGTACAAGTTCATCACTGTCTCACTCAAAACAACCCCCTGCCCCAAAATCACGGCCTCAAACTACAGTATTGGCAACCAGAACAGGACATTTTATTTGTGTATTCATCAGTTGCAGGATTAATGTCATAGCTAAGAAGTCCCAATTAAAGTGCTAAAATTAAAAACCAAATTTCAGGAGTGACAAAAAAGGTTTAAACCTATTTTATGTACAGCAGTCAGGACTTTCAACTTAGTTGAGTAATAATCAGGACTTGGTTATGCTTTTGCTGGCAGAACTGTCTATAGACAGCAACGAATATATTGAGAAGGAAGTTTTGACAGCTGCTAAGAGCACGTTTTCCTGTTGGAATGGTGCAACCGCTGTTTACATGTACCTAATGCAATAAGCTGACATGCCTGCAGGAGGAGAGAACTCGCAGCGTGGAGCTCTGCTCGGCTCCGTGCACCTTGAGAAAAGCACCTAGAAGTCAAGGTGAGAAAAACGAGTCATTTCAGAAGGGGCTGACAGCACCTTGCTGCTCCCGCAGAACCTGGGCTCGCAGCACAGCTCGGGTTCTCTACGGTGATGTGCGTGCTGTGAAGTGTGCAGGCATGTCAGGGCAGCACGAATAACAACCACCGCAGGCGATAATACGGGTACGCATTGGAAAAATGGCATCGAGCTGTTCCTTTGAGAGGACACAGAGCGCTTCAGAACAGCAATTAGGGGGTGGGGACCCTGCAGCACCAACAGCACAAGGTAACAGCTTGGACTAGGTGATCTTGGAGGTCTCTTCCAGCCTAAATGATTCTGCGATCCCAGCAGGCATCCAGCAGCCCTCTGACTCTCCAGACCAGCCAGCGAGGCTTGAACAGCTTCACAGCTGGGGATACACTGCAGCCAGGTAACCTGCAGCTGTCTGAGGACATCTGCAAGGAAAGGGAAATGCTGGCACCTCTCACGGCCCGGAGCTGGTAACAGGTCCTGCCTGACGCAAAAGAGCTGAAATTGGGGACTGGACGCAAAGGAAGGCCACCGCTGATCACCCCGATGGCCAGAGGAGGCTGCCAGGAGCTGTGGGCAGGCCAGCGGGGCTGGGGATGTGGAGGCAGACGGGAATCGGCCGGCAGAGGAGGGGGAGCCGCTGAGGGATGGCCTAGGGACTGTCAGAGGTGAAAGGGAGACTGATGTGACGTTAAAGTCTGTCTTCACGGAGTTTGGGATCCAACACAGTTCCCAAGCTCACCTTCGGAACTCTTTGGGGTTAGCACATTAATAGGGTTTTGTACACCATGGTAGATTTTTGACGATATAACAACGATCCGATGTAACAGATGAAGCAGAACACAAGTCTGCATCGCCCTTCTCCCACGCCAACCCGCAGCCTGACGCGGTTGTTCCGGTCCCTTTAACACCCCGTAAGCCAGCAGGGGCACAGACACGCACCCAGCCCCTCCTGCATGGGAGAACTCAGGCTGGGCACAACCAAGGACAAGCTCCTTCCCGCTGTTCACAGGCACCTGCTCCAGACGAGAGGCCAAAGAAGTTCCCGGGATCACCCCCGGGCCGCAGCCGCGCAGGGGGACGCTGATTACACGGAGCGGGCTGCAGTTCAGCACCCCGAACGAACCTGGCTGCGTTTCCGAGCTCGGATCCTCACGGCTCATGGCACCCCGTGCAAACGCTCTGGGGTTGGTACTGAGCGAGGTGTTACACGTGTAGAACACAAAAAGGCCAATTTAAACACCATTTGAGCAGCCGGAAGCTGGCTGCCCGAGCACTCCTATGTAATGCACCTATTAATCACATATTACTGGTCTGGAAGATTTTTTTTTAATATTGGTATAATTGCCCATAAATCCTTTGGCTTTATGGTGCCAAGATGAACCCCTGTCCAAATCAAGGCCTGTAAAATCGAGCAAATCATTACAAAACACACTGGTAGCGTACCAAGGATGTAGCATTCAGCCACTCCTGCCCAATGAGAGGGTCACCGTGACACAGAGCAAATAAACCCATGTTTTCATTTCACCAGGAAAAAGACAGACTGAACCCAGTAGCTTTCAGGAAGCCAAACCAAACCAACACGCATCCCGCTCCACGTGCTTCCTGCTGGCTTCTACTTTTGAGAGCCAAAAATTAGGAATACTCAGGGCAAGAAAGAGCAAAACCACAAGCCAATTTCCATCTTCCCTGGGCTCACACAGAGGCACACGTGCCAATCTTGTTAAAGCCACCGGTAACGGATACTCTCTCTACTAGGTGCTTGCCAAACACACAGCAAACAAAAAAAAAGAGTTGAGCTTTATGAAGAAGAATTATTATTTAAGGATATAAAGAATATACACGGAGAATAATGGAAATATGAGCCCAAAATACGTTTTTCTTAGAAGCAAAGCCTTAACAATAGGGAAGTGTTTTTACTTTTCACCAGATGTAATGCACATGGATATTCCCAAAGCAATCCATCTGTGTGTTGTCTGCTGCTCTCTGGAAAAGCAGCCGCGGAAGCCAAGCAGCCTCCCCTCCGTACCCCAGCAGGAGCACTGAAACAAACCCCGCTGCCCCAACGGGGAGGCACCGAACCCCAAAACACAGCTGGGCACGAGCCTGCTGAGCCCATCCTTACGCACGGCTGCCGAAGACCCGGGGCTCCCTTGGGGAAAAGCAGCCCGGCTTCTGCTGCCTCACCGCGGGCCGCTTGATATTGAGAGAATTATTTCGAGTACAAGAGCACGCATTTCATTCCAGAGCTGGAACAAGAAGGAACACAAAGCATGCATTACAAATCTAACTGGAAGCCAGGCTGCTGCTTGGCTCTCGCCGATTTTATCCCCTGGCTTCTCTGCCTTGTGGGCCGAGGCGTCAGTGCAGCACGCTGACCTGCCCGGGAAGGGCAGGAGGCTCCGTCTCGTAACTGCACAGATTAACGCTCACAAGCTATTAAGTGCAAATGAATCTTGTTAAACAGAACTTGGCCCGAAAAAAACAAAAAAACCAATCTGATATTTTTCCCTACAATATGGTTCAGTGATCCTGTTTCAGAAGAAGTTAAGCCTGATGTTTCCGAGATAACCTAGCGAAGAAACCACCAGGATGCAAGCTGCTGCCTCCCCTTTGCACGCAGCTTCCCAGGTGACATCCACCCTCGCTGCAGCACCCGTGGGTGAGAAGGTTCTCTGACCTATGCCAACCAGTTACGATGACCTCTTCTTCTTATGTCATTAAACATCTTAAAATTATACAGGTACTCTATAAGCAAGAGGTTTGGGTTAATTGCAGCCACTAGACCGCTCATCATGCGGACTGGAACCAACAAACAACAGAAGGGCAGCCAGGCTGCACGACACCTCTCCCTTCAGGTACGCCACTGGTCTTTGGAAGGAACTGTTTCCACCGGCCATAATCCAGCAGGAGCAGGAGGGAAGGATGTGGGCACCCCACACCCAGCAGGGTGCACCTGCTCGGGCTTACCACTCGCCTCTCCAGACAGAGGTTGGCTCCCTCAGAGGCACAGCCCTGGGGTCAGCAGGTAAAGAGCAGCATCAGGTAAATACACACGGTCAGCTCTTCGCTAACATTGAGCCCAGGCTATTAACTGCCCTAAAAATAAATAAATAAATAAATCACTCTCAAGCAGAGCCTAGCAGCCTTAACGGGCCAGGGAGGCTCCGCTCCCTGTTGCTTTTCCCCCCCAGCCTCTTATCTGGAGCAGCTGCTACAGGAAGAGCCTGCACGTGGTGGTTAAAATCACCCTTCTTACGCTCCTTTTGCTCACTAAAATTAAGTGTGCTTACCCCTCTGCCACGCTGCTGCCTGTCCTGGGGCACAGACACAGCCCCAGCACCAGCCAGTTCTGCCCAAGGAGCGGGCTTCTTGGTAAACCTGTGATCACCGTTCGCGCACGACACCATTCGGAGCTCAGCAACGCTGACCCACTGAACACAGCAGCCGGGCCACTCGCTGTCACCATCTCAATCCGCCTCCCCCCACGGGGATTTAACCCACGGCAGCAGGACCGCTGGGACGCAGCGCCGGGGGCTTTGCACCCAGACTCACCTTAAACCAGCCCCGCAGCACTGCTGGCGGCACCGCGTCCCGCTGCAGGTAATGGCGCTGCTCAGAGTCACGCCGCTCGGAAATATCAGCTTGCTGGAAACCCACACGCTGCCCCAAATCCCTGCTGGGGCCTTCAGGGATTTAAGTTTTCGTCTCCCCTCCTCTGAGGCAGCAGAAGGGCAGAGAAATAGAGCCCCGAACAGTTCCCCGGGGGAAACACCGGGTGCTGAGCGCACCCAGCTCTCCAAGTGCCAGCAGCGTTTTGCTGGGGCTGGGATGGAGACGTGCTTCGTTACACAGCTCCAAACCCCCCCCCAAAACCACCAGGAATTAATTTCCACTTTTCTGGGTACTTTCATGACACCCAGCCACGCGTGATGGCGTTTTACCAGCCCGGGAGGCCGGCTGCCTCCGCTACTCGAGAGCCATTGAAAAATGAACCAACTCCAACACCGCGTACTTTAACTGCACCTCTGATTCCTCTCATTCACAAGCCTGCAAAAAGATACTTAAACTTGATTTTCACCACTTCTGGAGATTCCGCTATAGACCAACACGTAACCGTGAAGTTTCAGACGAAACGAAGAAGCAGCACCTAACCCCGCTGCTCACAGGCAGGCATGTTACCGGGTTTGGGGGTGTTAGGAAACCACTAACATCAGGCTCATTTCTGTATTAAAGCCAGGCCCAGGGAACAGTTATTTTGTCTTTAGGTATGCAATGTCCTACAGCAGCACCCAGGCACCCGTGAATTACAGCTAAGCCACGTAAACACCATGAAATATTAATCACAGCAGGCCTGACCGTCTGATAATTCCTGTCTTTACCCATTTCACTGTATTTAGGAAACATGACGATGATGCTAAATAACTACTGCTTTAGCTTCCCGCGTCCACCAACACTAACACCACGTAACATCTGGGAAGTTAATTAGTCTGAACTCCAATGGCATTACAACAAAGGTGGTGCTGGCATGTTTTCTAGAGCGAGAAGCGGGTGTGCTCACTACAGCAGGCCGGCCCTTGGGATTTCTGTGTTGCACTGTAAACAACAGCCCCAAAATGATTTCAGGGCAAACCAAAAACCCCTTTAACTCCTGGGACTCCCACAAAGAGTTAACCAACACAACACACCCAGCCGGGCTTTAGCACCTTGTAAGGAACTGGAATTAGCTGAGAGCAGCAGTGAAGCTCACCGTCACACAGCAACAACCAGTCCCCTCCGCCTGGCCATCAGCTCCCCCTGCGTCTCCCCCTCATTCCTGTTACCGTATTTAACTGAACGCCGATTTCCGTGGGATTGATCACATTTGCCCTTCCCCTAAACAAAGCGCGTGTGTCAATGCTGTCGGAAATCTCTCCTCGCCTTGCTGACAGGGCCTGAGGCCAGGAATAAAGGCCAGTGCCACAAGGAAGAGCTCGGGCACGCCAGCAGCTTTCTGCCAGGTGATGCACGTGCAGCCCTCCCAGAGCGGTGGGTGGCTTGGCCAGACCCCTGCAGAGCCGCTCGTGTCCTGGCAAGTCAGAGAACAACCGGCAGCCTGCTACTGGGATGCGCAGGGGACAAACTCCTGTGCCATCTAATTTACTGAATAGATTCACTGATGTTTTTTATTAAGTGTTCTATGCACGTGTTTTATTTTGATGGCAGAGTTAAGTGCGGATGAGCGCAAACAGGTGTGTTAGAACAGCCTAAAGCTGCTCCTTATGGCAAGGTACTGACCCCAAGGTTTATACGTGTGGGCAGCAGCGCAGGCAGGTGATTAGAAAGGATCCTAGAATCGTTAAGGTTGGATCCACGATCCTCTGGTCCAACCACCCCCTACCACCAGTGTCACCCACCAAACCACGTCCCCAAGCACCGCGCCCAACCTTCCCTTGAACACCCCCAGGGACGGTGACTCCACCACGTCCCCGGGCAACCCGTCCCAGTGCCAGACTGCTCTCCCTGAGCAGAAATGTCTCCTCATTCCCAACCTGAGGCCATTCCCCCTGACCCCTCCCAGCACAACCTGCGGCCATTTCCCCCCCCAAGCCCTACCACCAGGAGCCCCCCCTCATTTGCATGCCCCATCTCATTTGCATACGCCCGCCCCCTCCCTTCATTTGCATACCCCCCGCCCTCACCCAATCACCACCGCCCCTCGCGCAGCCCCGGCACGTGCGCGCCCCCCCGCCAGCCAATGGGTCCCCGGGGAGGGGGGGGCAGGGCGCGGAGCTCCGCCCCCGCGAGCGGCGCTGAGGGGGGCGCTGAGGGGGGGGAGGAAGAGGACGGGGAGGCCGCAGCCCCTCCCCAGCAGCGCCCGGTGCCCCCGCAGGCAGGGGGCGGCCTCTCCCCGCAGGGAGCCGCGGCACCACGGCCCCTCACATCCCCCCCCACACTGCCCCGAGCTCCCGGTCCCCTCACCGCTGCCGGCCTCGGGCAGTCCGCTCCTGCTGCCGGTCCCGGTCCCGGCCCCGCCGGCTGGAAGCGAGGAGGCCGAGGCCAGTGGGCGGTTGTCCCCGGAGGCGGCGGCGAGGCTCTGGCAGGGCCCGGCCCCGCGCGTCCCCCTCACGGTGTCGGGCTGAGCCCAGCGCCGCTCCGGGGGAGGGGAGCGGAGAAGGGGGGGCAGGTTTTTTTGTTCGACTTGCCCACCCTGCGCATGCGCAAGCCGCGCGGGGGCCGCTGAGAGTTGTAGTTTTTCTTCGTACGTGCCGCCCGTCACCACGCAGGGCGGTGGGCACGGCGGAGGACTACAGCTCCCGGCGTGCCCCGCGCGGGGGAGGGCCGGCCCGACCCCAGCGCCCACAGGGGGAGCGCGGCGCCGGCCGCTCGAGCGGGCAGCGCGGAGGGGTCTGGGGGGAAGATGGCGGGGGGGGGGCCTGGTGCTGACGGCAGGGCCCGGCACCTCAGGTTCCCCCCGCCGTGCCTCAGCCCCGCTGTCAGCTTTTACCTCAAATTCTCCTAAATGCTGACGTTTTTGTTATGTTCTTCTAATAAATACGGCTGTCGCGTATATAAAGCTGGCGGCACTCTGGAAACGCTAACACTTTTCGTTGTGGTTGGTCACGAGCAGCCCCAAACACTCAGATTTTGGGATCTCACCAGCCCGCTATGGCTTCAGGCAGCACGCAGCGAGTCCACCAGTGCCGACCCACAGCACACAGTGGCCGGAGGCGTCGTGGCTCTCGGTGGTTCCTTGCCAACGCTCTCAGGATTTACGGTGTGGGGAAGCGGACAGAAGCATGTGCAGCAGCCTGACAACAATAAAAAAAAATCACAACCCACAAGCAAACCACCGCTTTCATCACCACCTGAACCTAAACCAGAAGATTTTGCCCTGCGGCACTGGGGTGGTTCCTTTTTCAGCTCTTGTGCAGGGAAGGGCATAATCTCTGGTGAAGGACCGTAATCAGGAGGGCAGGAATAACTTCCTAAACTGCCACAACTATTTTCTGAGGGAATGCATCAGCTCTCTTTCCACTTGCAATGTCCTTATTAGAGGTAGCCATTACTCCAGGGTGAGCACATGCTAGCATCTCAGCCATACCACGCTACACACACAGCCCTGACCAGTGAGGAGACACGGGACTGTGGCTTGTTTGCTTTTGTGAAACGTTTACTTCACCCTGATGCTGGCAACTTTGCCCTGAAAGAGGGCAGAGTAACAGGGATCTGCTCAGCAGCCCAGCTGCAGGCAGTAACATACACCTGGGCACTGAGGTATTTTAGCTAGTGCAGGAGATTTTGACAGGTAACACCTCATTTCTTACAGATTTAGATATCCTAAGCGGTCCCTTCCAACCTCAACTGCTCTCTGATTATGGGAGCGATAGCTGGCAGCTGCTGCCCGCCTGGCTCACTGGCTACCACTTGGCCCCTCATGGGAGTGGGAATTGGGTATTTCTCAGGGACAGGATCCTTCCCACTCCTCCATATCTCTCTGTACCACCTGACCCAGCCACTTGAGCTGTGGGGCTGGGCACCCTTCAGGAAAAAAGGGATGCATAATGAGAATTGAGTCATGCTTTATTTGGAATAATGTTTACCCATTGTGGTTACAAGCCGACTAACTGAAAAATTAGTTCCTTAAGGCTTCTATATCCATCAGAGACATTCGCTGGATGTTGTAAATCAATGCTCAGAGTAGGAATATCTTGTGTGTTTCAGTAGCTACAGTAATTAACAACTGTAACTTATTACCATGGACCGCAAGAATCTCTCCATCAGTTCAGACCCTGGAAATCCAAGCAGCTTCCTTCTGAAAAAAGACACTGAACTCAACACACAGCCTCTGTGGATTTTTACCAGCAGGTTCCTGAATTGATAGTTATATAGAAACATCTGACCAGTTCATCTTGATATACTTTCCAGGCTTAAAATTCAAAGGCCAGTCTTCTGGCAGAAAATACTCTGGTCTAAATTCCTTGGTTTAAAGCATTTTGTATCACTTTGCTTCTCCCTCTACTAGTTAACCAGCTGAGCTTCAACTACAGATTGACCAAGAATTTCACACAGCAAGGCAAGAAAAACATTTCTCTTAAACAGGGCAGCCAGACTGTAAAAACAAACTGTTAGAAAGGAGAGGTAGAATCTAGAATTATTTTTATCATCGATGAAATAATAAAAAAAATAATCCTATTTGAAGTTCATAGTCTCCTTCTGAAAACAAACTGAGACCAATACATACAGTTTTTGTTTGATTGGTTGATTTTTTTTAAGCTTACTCATTAGTTTTGGAAATTATTCTGTTTCATCCCCAGAAACACGCATTATTCTCTTTAACACTAAAAAGAGTTAGGCTGTCTTTATCAGAAGGCTTTGCTTCAACACATGCAGTGAGTTACAAATTTAACCTCCAGCTAGGCAGAGTGTAGGGGATTCCAGTCAGCTCACACTTCAGATTTCTATGGGTAAATCTAAATATTCCTGACAACTTACATCTTAACATCTAGCATCTGAGAGCAAAAACCTTTGTGTGTGCCTGTTGAAACTACTGAGTCCTTAAAACCTGGTGGAGGCGTGATGGCGAGCAGAAGCCAGCCCGATCCTCGCTGCTCCCCATAGAGCTGCTTCTCCAGGCAGACGCATTCTGCCCTGCACAACTTCTCGGGGGCTTGTTACAGATTTGATCCCAACTCTTTCCACAGGTATTGCCATTTATTTGCCTCAGGTTATCAGCCCGGGCGTTTTGCCATCTTTCTCTCCAAACAGCTTTGTTTCAGGATTCACAGCATAACCTTTGGGCAGAGGAGAGGAGGGAGGCAGACTCAGCCCATCAGGGAACAAAACCAGTGCAGAGTTATGTTGTCTTTTATACTCTGTGCAGAAGATCACTTCAGTGTCTGGACCCCGTGCTGCTCTGTCAGTCCCTGAGAGCACAGGGTTCAGAGCTCCCCGCTGTGCAGTGCTTCCGTTACATCTAGATGTAATGTCTTTTCTTCTCCCAAGTTATTATTTTTTTAAAATTTCAATTCCAAAACCACTATGGCTCCACAACAGCCAAAAACAGCAACATACTCTACATTTGAGAACACTGGTGCAGGATGGACCAGAACGGGGCCACACTGCTGCAGGCCACATCTCTGCAGAGCAGAGCTCCAGGCATGCTCATCCCATGCGCCTTTACTCATTTTCCTTTGCTCCACTTGGCTCGATTCCTTCACAGTTGTCTTTCACTGAGCTTTTCCTCTGTTAAACAGTAAGTAAGGACATCCTGTATTTTCGCTTGGAACACGGTGTGCACGATAAGGCTGGTGAACACATGGGCAGTACAAATATTTGGATGGTAAGAGCACAGACCGTTTTCTCCGATCACTTGCTGCTCTGCCCTCAGTTAGGGATGCTCTGGGGTGTTCAGCAAGGATGGGGCAGCAGACCCCAACTCCAGGGTGCTCTTGGTTGTCCCTCTCCAACACATCTGCCTTGCTGTCCCCTCCAAAGTGATGACCTTAACTCAGGAGCCTCCCATCGCCATTGGTTTTAATGTCTCTATAAAGCCCACCAAGCAGGCAGGAATCTTGCAGTGGCTCTTGTGCTGCAGTCTTTCCAAAGAAGGAAGCATTTTAAAATCATTTGCCTTTTGTGACAGAGTATTACAGTCATAGTAAATATGCACTGCTCTAAATATCCGGATTAACAACAACAGCAAAAACTAACTCACAAAAAATAACCAAACTTGACACATCATCTGAAACTGCAGATGCCAGCAAGAGGTCCTGGGGACTTCTAAACGCATCTCTTTCAAGCACAAAAGCAGTTTCTTCTTAGGAAATACGTGGCGGATCCGTGCAGTGAGATGCTTGGATGAGCACAGCAGTAAATGTGAACATCGCATGGTTGTGCCTCATATTCAGCTGGTGCCGCAAACTTATTGAGACAAAATTACTTTTCTTTTTTTTTTTTTTTAGTTATTAGGAGGAAATTAGATTGGGAGTTTGCCAGCAAGGCTTTATCATCTGAGGTTGGTTTTTGTTTTTTGTTTTGCTTGTTGTTTCCTCCTCCATGCTCCTCACCAAGCCACCTTTGCCAGCAGAATCACGAAGCCTAGCCCAAGCTGCTGACAAACAGACCACAATTTTCTCCTACATGTTTGATACAAAAACCCACAACACCCAAGTTGGAAGAGGGAGTCTTGCACTTGTTTGCTATAAAGGAAGGAAGACCTTTCTAATGACCTACATTTCTAGGAAAAAGGACTTTGGGAGCTTTTTTTTATTATATATATTACAGAACTATTTTGTTGGTAAACTGTAATATGTATATTTATGTATATGCACTTATACCAAAGACAAATAAATAACAAAACCAACAAACAACTTCAGGAGCCATGCGCATCCAATTTGTTATTTCAGCCCTTCTTCCCCATGCATGTTCCTGCTTTATGAGCTCACAGGGATGGGGATGGCAGCCTGGCTGCCATTGGGGTCACCTCTTGGGCTCCCTGACACCTCGGTAGTGCTGCTCTACCTGGGCCTTCTCCCCTCCCCACATCTCCTCCCAAGGGAGCTGAGCCCACCCGATGCAGAGGTGAAGCAGCTTAGGACCAAGCACGGAGTGGACGCTCCTACAGCGGTGTCAGTGTCACCTGCCTCGGTGCCTTCCCCAGGCAAACCCCTTTATTTAGTTTTGGGCTGAACGTGCTCGGCTGTCACTATTACTTACCCGCCTGCCGATCTGTTGGCACTTCTGAACATCACTGACTTAGTGCATCCTTATTGCCAATTAGTCTGCACTCTATCGACATCTGGGCGTGAAGAAGGCTGGCATTTTATTTTACTTTATTTTGTTCTGGCTGCAGTAGAAGACTGATTTACTGACGCAGACATCAGCAGCACAAACAGCAGCTTAAAATGAATCGTTAACATCATTAGAGCAAGGGTCAGGCTGCTGGCTGCAGATGAGGTCTTTCCTGAGGATCTTATCTCAGCCTCAGAGCTCGCGGTCAGCTCCCCCAGACCAACACTGCTCCGGCCCAGCCTACGCGGGGCTTTGTGAGAGAAGTCCTGTGCCACCCCATGGCAAAGCAGTGATGGTGCTGCCTGCGGCTGTTTTCTTAATTCTCCTCATTCATTTCCAAATGGATCACATTGATTCAGTCAGGGATAAGGGGGAAGGACGCTTTGGAGAAGCTGAAGTGGGACAGGAGAGGCCGCCATCACGAGGCACCCGACCGCAGGGCTCCCAGTGACGGCCAGGCCCCAGCGAGCAGCACTGGTGCTGCACAGCTCCACGCAAGGGCTGGAAGTGATCCCTCGGTGCTCACCCAACACGGGACCCAAGAGAATCAGAGCAGTGAGCCCAGAGCAGCTCTGACACCTCAGCTCGGGTTCAGTAGGACCAGCACAGAGGCACAACCAAAGGCGCCCACGTTGCCTCCCCCAGCACAGGCCACCTGGGTCCCCCCCAGCTCAAGCCCCTGGAGCAGGGCAGCTGGTCACACCTGCAGGTGCTTTTTAGAGCTGGAAGATGGAGAAGAGCAGGAAGCTGCCATCAAACAAGCCTCCCTGCCCAGGGTGAGCCCTGGGTTACACAAGCACAGCCTATGGGGCCAGCCAGCAGCACAGGGGGCACCACAGACATTGTGCACAGAGCAGGACAAGCACACGCAATGCTTTCCCCAGACACTCTCCCAGGAGGTTCCTGCCCCCATGGGTCTTACCAGCCTGGTAGTCCTCAGCAGATCTTGCTGCCAGGCTTCTCCAGCCTCCCCTTGAGCTCACAGGCTTTCCACAACACCCTTTGTCACTACCCAAGATGATCCTTGAGGAGCAAGCACCTCCACACCCCTCAGAAACCTCCCACCTCAGCCCTTCCCAGAGGACTATTAACGTGCAGGTTAACGAGGAGCCTCGTTGCCCTCCTGTGGCACACAGTTGCTACACAGAAAGACTGTCTGGCAGTCTTTCTGCCCCACTTTCCCAATGGCAAAGCAAGGCAAGGGCTGCCCGGCGCCAAGCCGGCCATGTCCCAGTCCCGGTCCCATGTGCAGGTCCCAGCCCCACCACGAGGGCCGTGGAGCCACCTTGGTGAGGCTGCTGCAGGGCCTGGGCCTGTCCCACCTCAGAGGACCCTCTCCCAGGTCTTACCGAGTGAAAAAGTACCACATAATTTTAATGATCACAGCGGTTCATTGCACGTAACCCCCTCCTTCCCCAAAACCCACTGATGAAAAGATATTAATCTTAGCCCGAGTTCAGTTCAGCCACATCCCTCTGCCTCTGTACCCCATGGAGCTGTTAATTTGTGTCCAAGGCAGCTGTTTCAGACGTGCATTTAACAAAAAAATCGTCAGCGTCCTGGAGAAAGCACCCACGTTAGGACCACGGACATCTTGCTATGGGAACGGCTTTCTTCTGCCATGCGTGGTCCTGTGCACTGGCACAAAGCGCGCCCCAATGAACTCTTCAAAAATTGAAAATAAATAAATAAATAAAAATACAACCAAAGAGCTGCTTGTCTGGGGTAGGGAAGCAACAAGACCTCTGGCGTGGCTGCGGTAGTGGTTTGCGACACATTCGCCGTCTCCCTGCAACATTTCGCAAAGCGTTCGCTCACAAATGGATTCGGGGCTCTGAATGGAGGCGCAGATGCTGTTTATGCTGTTCTCTAGCATCTCGTTGCACTATACTTTTTAAAAATGATTTGAATCAAAGCGCTCATTCTTTAATTAAACTTCATTTAGCTGCCATCTGCCTGGGATCAAAATGGCTTCATGTTTTGCAACTCTTAATGAGGATTGTTATTGGATTTGTAAACACATAAACAACAACAAAAAACCCCACCAAACTCTTTGAAAAGTCATAAATGAGGAACGCGGCTTAAGTGTTAAGATCTGCATCTTCATCTTCTAATTGTAACCGAGCGCATCCCATTCAGCAGATAATCACGTTACACACAAAAACCGGGTATAAAAATACCCTGCAACTGGAGGACCAAGGGGAGGGAAGCTCTGGGAATTACGGCTGAGGGAAAACAGTAATAAAAGTGAGATCCGGCGTTTTGGTGGTGGGAAGGGTCAGCGCCGCTGGTTCCTGTGCAAGAGCAGGCACCGGTGGTGGGAGTTTCCTACTCCGGTCCCGGACAGTGAAAAGGGGGTGCTGTGACCCTACAACCCCCTGAAATTACAGCGGAAAAGACTGCTATTCTCTCCCAAAAATATAAACGTTACCTGAACGCAGCAGCTTCAAAACCCAGCCCGGCCATGGCGGAGGTGCCAGCCACAGAGCATCCTGCCCCATTGGGCACGGCTTGAGCTGCCCTGTGGAGCAGGGTTTTGGGGCACGGGGAACCCAAATTAATTAATCAATTTAGCCAGGTTCAGAGCAGGGGATGCCGCAACTGGATTTGGGTTCAGCAAGACCCTAATGCACCCGGCTGGGAAAACCAAACAACCAAGTGGGGAAACAGCCCTGCCATCTCCCTTCTCACCTTCCTTTTTTTCCCCCACCTTTTCTAGCCTTTACAACTGCATTAAGCTTTCCGAATTAAGTCATTATTCCCCAGTGTAGCTCTGGTGCCCTAATTTAACTTGGCTGCCTGGATGCCCCTGCCTTCAGCAGCGACTCAGTAATCCAGCCCCACAGCCCGCCCCGAGCCTGCCCCACTGCTGCTCACGGCCACGGGTTGGGGCAGTGCCGGAGACCTCCGCTCATTACCGAGCCTCTCCGCCGCCTTCAGTGGTCATGAATGAGGCCTTTTAACTGCAAAAAAAAAAGAAAAGTCAAAATATAATGAACATGCCCTCCCAGGAGACACCTCCTCGGGGTGGTTTGATCTGTGAGTAAGCCCCTTTCAGACATGTTGGAAGAGAAAAAATGTATTTTTACCTCTGAATCATGTTTCTTTGTTTCCTAATTGGAGATGCCACGGGTCTCAGCATCAGGCAGAAACATGAAAGACTTCAGATTTTGCTGCCGACTGTTCAGATGTCAAACTGTATGTCTAATTGGGGTCACTGATACAGCTCTTTGCCCTTCTTTAGGCTGCTGGCTTTGTGCCTTCTCCTATGTTTGTTTGGGCTTTTATTATCTCATGCGATCATTTGCATCTAACTCCACAGCAAATGCGAGTCAAGAAGAAAGAAATAAAATTGCAGCCGCTTTGAAGCAGCTCCACCCGCGCTCAGAATCCTCTGGTGGCACGGCAAGCCAAGGACTCAGGCAGACTGAAAACCCATAAAACAAATAAAGCAGCACGTTACGCTCATTAAAGTCATCATGAATTTGATCTCTCCATCTGATACCATCCTCTTCCTCCTGGAGCACATGTCTGGATGCTCGGGGGGCAGCTTTGCTCTGTGGGAAAGGCTGTGACCTGTCCTGGAGCCTGCAAGGAGCCTGGGCAGTGGGTGTTGGAGCACCGACTTCTGCACAGAGACGTTTCTGCTCGCTGGCTCCTTACACCACCGAGCATTTGCTCTGGAAACATCTCACCTGAGCACAGCTCTGAGCACACACAAGGCACCGATTAAATACCTGCAGCGGTAATAACAGTGATCAGCGACACCAGCGTCTGCTGCCAAGATCTGCTGGCAGAATTAAGGTAAAATTCTGAAAATGTCAACCAGCATCCCTCAGTTTACTGGGTTACATCATCTGGTTTGCATGGTGCACAGAGCAGCCCACGGGGCTCTCCCACATGCTTGCAGCTTGCGATCCAGCGACACAGAACCAGTTGAGCATCAGAGAGCAGCCTGTACTCACTGCGTGAGCTTTCCCCCCTCCAGAAGGCATCAAAGCCTTGTAGGAAATCACGGATAGTGAAGAACTTCACCGGTTCAGAAGACAGTTAAATGCACGTAACCAAAATTGCTTCTGTGACTTCACTGCTGCAATTTGGTCCTGCTCCTCCTGCAGCTCTCCGTAAGTTTTTACACCTTTGATTCAAACCTGAAGACATCAGTGGCAAGTGAATCATCAAAGCGTGTCGAACCTCTTGGTTTCAAACACTGATGATGCTAAAAATCCTATTCAGCAGCCAAAGCGTAATGAGGAGGTCTGTCCAGAGGTGCCCTCCTGCACTTACTCTTACCTACAAGTGCCATTTGTCAATAATGTATGTAACAAAAAAAAAAGTACTTTTAAGAGCAAGGCAACACTTTTTATTTTTATTTAAAAAGGCCTTGATGGCAGGAATATAGTGTAAAAATCATTGGAAAAACTAAAAGGCATTGATACATATTGGAATATACACTTTTTACATAAATTACATTTATTTATTTATTCTTTCATTTGAGGTTCTTATTCGGTATTGAGGTCTAATAGTTAATAGGTCCTGGGATCTGGACGTTTAGACCACCATAGTCTAACATGTACATGTTCATGGGCCATTGCTGAAAGAGAGGGAGAGAAAAAGAAGGCAAAAGTCTCTGTTAGGACACAACACAAAAACATGCATACATCAAATCTCTGACATGTTCAGACACGGGCAGTTGCTCCCACTTTCCAAATAAAAGAACCAACCCAAAACCAAAACACCACCAGCAAACCTGACAAAAAACCTTCTAAGTTTATATTTCTCTTGTGTATTTTTTTTTAAGAAGCGTTTGGTATCATCCACAACCGAAGCCAAGCCCTGAGGGAGAACAGGTTGAATGCATCTCCACTGATCTCATTTCCTATTTTTTGCAGTTTTGATGCGTGCCGGAGCTCAGCATCGCGCCCGGAACAGGGACTGGAGGGGGGATGCCGGGTCCTGCCGAGAGGCGCTACGGGGCCATGGTGCCACCGCCACCTGCGTTTGGGGCAGGGTGGGTCCGGGGGAGCCCCGGGGAGCATTGCTCCGCTGACACCCCCTGACAAGCCCGGCAGGAAAATGCAGCCCCAAAGCTGCGCCAGCTCCTTCGCCAAACCTGGTCGTGCCACTTAACGTCACACTTTACAGGGTTTGTCGGGCGGAGGGAAGTGGTGACGGTTCGAGGAGAGCAGAGAGCAGCATCCTGAAGCAGAAAGATAGGTAGGCAGTAACCCACTTAATATTTGGAAGGCTTTACCACAAGAGAGATCTGATTTGTTGATGACGTGGACTCCATATTGGAAGAGGAGGAGGAGGAAGATGAGGAAGAGGAAGATACCGAGTTCCCTTCGGAGATCCTCTTCCGCTTCCTCTTGGGAACACTGCTGTCTTTTTCTGCGGGGAGAGAGGGGAGAAATGAGGTGTCTGTGCCCTGTGAGCGTGGCCGAGGGGTGCGCAGCACCTCGGGCACGGGGACGCCTCCTGCAGCTGCCCCCTCTCCTCCCTCTGAGTGTCCCCGCAGCCACGGCCGTGCTGCGGCTGGTGACATTGGCTTCGCCTCCGCCACCTGGCACGGAGCTGCCAGTGGTGCTCAGGCATGGGCTAAGGAAATCCCCAAAATGGATGAATCCCAAACTCCAGCCCTCGCAGAGCCCGATAGCCTACAGACGGTGCCTGTGCTGAATGCTTCAGGGCTGTGACGTTGCCAGCTCTGACACCAATATGCCCCTATATATATATATGATACACCCATATATGATACACCCATATATATGTGATATACTCTCACTTATATATGTGCATATAAAATTTCTCCTTGTCTCATTTTCCATCAGCTCACATTGCAGGCTTGCCAGATCTCTCTCCTCTACCTAGCCACCTATTTTCAAAAAACTAACAGGATCCTAATTATCTCTGGGTTGCTAATTCTGACACGTTTGATTAAATGAAATTTATTGGGGAGGATAGGGCAGAGAGAGAAATACATTCGGAGGGATCACAGAAACCTTGTTTCCTTAGAAGCTCAACTGATAAACGATGGATGAAATTAAGGGCTTTAACCAGCGAATAAATTGCTCACAGTGAATAAATTGCTCATGGGAAAGGGACAATCAAATCCTCCAGAAGACGATGAAAATTTGAGTCTAATGGCACAGGTCTCTCGCCAGCTCACAGAAATACAATCATCTAAGATGACAGCTTGCTCCTGAGCCTGAGCCAACGCTGAGCCTGACTTTTCTGTTTCCAGAAGGATGCGGGAGGTACAAATGCCTCCCCACGGCCCCCCATCCATTTTGCCCGTATATTCTCTGCCACACTGCAGGGAAAGCTATGGATATGTCTCAGCCCTTACCTGTTTGTTTGGCCTCAGTGCAGATTTCAGAAAAAGGCCTGTGTAAGAGAAAACATGGGGTCAGAGCACGCAAGCACCTTCCCCCCACTCTCTGGAGGGAAGCACCCCCAAAAAACTCAGCTGGGTCTCAGGGCCATCCCCTTATCTGCCCCATGATATCTCCTGGCCCCTGTGCCATGCCCCTTCCCAACATCAGCACCTCAAACTGTTCAGAAAAGAGGGGATAAATGGCTGAGCACCTCCCGTGGTGCAGGATTGCGGGTGGTGGGGATGGGGCAGGTCCTTCATGGGTACGTGGCCCCATGGGGCCTTACCTGACTAGTGGCTGGGACAATGCTTAACCAACTAAAACCTCTCCGCGCCGCAGAGCTGGGGGAACTTACTGGAGCTGGTTTATAATCACCATCCGGATGCTCTCCCGTGCCTTCAGGATCTTCTCCAGCCGGTGGATGTCGTAGGTATTGGGGTTTCTGAAAGGGATATCGTCCGGCAGGCCGGTGACCTCCACCGCGTCGGGGCTGTCCCTGATGAGTTTATAGGGCACCATGATGGGCCGGTTCAAGCCCAGAGCCTCTCCTGTAAGGGCAGAGCAGAGGACACCGCACCGACTTTACCCCACAGGGCTCAGGACCACGCCAACAGAAGGATCGAGAGCCCCGGGGGGAGCTGGGGAACCCACAGATGCCACGATGACCGCGGACCTGCCGTGGGGCTGCATCGCCACGTCCCACCGAGCTGTTTCACGTCTGCCTGTCCAATTTATTGCCTGCCTCTGCACTGTTGGTCTCCATTGGTCTCTAGGAGCCTCACGTGGAGACTGGTTCACGGCCCCAGCACCTCTGCTCAGTGCAGAGCACACCCACTGCCGTGCTTGTACCATGCACCCAGCGAGCCCAGCGCCGTGCCCGTGGCTGGGGCAGCACCAGCGTGGGAGGATGAAGCAGGGCAAATGAGAGGGATTTATCCGTCTCTCCTCGGCTCTCTTAGGCAGTTTTGGGGGTCACTGGGGTGTGGAGATCACATCCAGCACGCTGCATTCAGCAGCCCCCAGGAGCCCTGTGCTGCAGGAACTGCTCTTGCCCACTTTTTGAATTCCTTCTTCCCTTTGGCTTCCACAACATCCTATGGCAGCAAAATATGACAATTTAAAGGCATGCTGCATTAAAAGTACTTCCTTCTGTGTTGTTTAAGCCCACTGCCCATTTCTCTGGGTCCCCCTTTAGTTCCTGCACTTTGGGGAACAGCAAGCATCCCTCCCTTCTGTGCTGGTCATGGTTTTACAAGCCTCTCTCCCCACCTCTTTGCCATCACTTGGTCGCTTCCCTTCTTTTTCAAGCAATTATTTACATCCTGCCCCAGCTCCTATTTCTCTCCACTTCCAGTTGATTTTCCTATGACGCCTTTTCCCAACGACCAGCTGGGATGGGTGGGCTCGCCAGGCAGCACAAGGAATCCGCAAAGGGCATTTGCAAATCTCCCTCCACCTCCTGACCTGCTTTTCTGCCGCAGCTCCAGCAGGCTGGCGCAGGGCAGGCACGCACCACGGCTCACGCTAGCTCAGGACGCATCAAAAACGCATCAAAGGCTGACGGCAGCCTGAACAAATCCTGCTCCCGGGCTGCGTTTCGCCCTCCTCCCTCCCCGCTCCAAGGATGAGCTGTCAACAAGAAGGTCACGGTCCCACCTGCGGGAGCGAGGCGCGGGAGCATCCCCGGGGACGGGCTGCAACGCGAAGCAGCGGGAGGAAACCTGTGCTGCAGCAGGCTGCCGTGTGCTCGGCCTATAAATAGAGCCCTTCAGCCTAATTAATTTTAACTACGGCTGCTGTCAGCAAAAACAAACTCGCCTTGCTCTGTGTGCAGATGGGAGACTCACCGTATTTTTCATTGAAAAGCTCTTTCACTTGCTCTCGGAGAATCACCTTCTCTCCGAGCCTGTTGGCGTCGTCCTCATCTGCAAAGCAAAAAGGGCAGGGAATAAAACCTCCCGTTTCTTCCTGACCCCCGGAAAGCCCACCCCACCGCCACGGTGCTGCGTCTCGAGACACCCCTCCGTCCGAGCCCGACGCGGGGACACCTCAGATGCGGCTGCTCTTCGCTTGCACCTTCTGTCACCTTCCAGAGCAGCGCGCGGTAGCTATAAAATGCTGCCAAATCTGCATTTGCCACGCGCTTCCATGGCTGAGAGCATTTTACATCCACTTTGCGGTGCTGGAAATGACTGCAAAATGTGCAAGGCAATGGAGACTCAGGCCCTGAGCGCCACAAATGCTCCCACAAGTGATATCAAGGAATGAGATAGCGCTTTTATAGCCGGGCTCCTAAGTACAGTATTGTTTTATAATATGCCATATAATCAGCTTGGCTTTACTAGCTTTTTTAATTATCCTCATCACGCCAACCAGTTTCTTCTCCGCTCTCTCCTTTTAAATGACATGCCCGTGCCAGGAGACTTTCCCCCAGCTATTCAGCATCCTCAGGGGGCTCCAGGATAAAATGACCGTCTGCGGTACCTGCTCCCCGGGATGCTTTCCCACCCCACAGACATAAAGGACAACCCAAATGAAGCTTTTCCACCTCTCTGTGTGGCTCACCCCCCCAGCCCTGGGACACGAGGCAGGACCACGGCACCCGAGCTGGGCAGAGCAGGGATGGGCGCCGCCTTCCCACCCAAACCGAGCCTGTCCCCGCTGCTCTAAAGCAGATGCCGGTGAGCTGGGATGTGCACGGCCACCATTACATGGGAATTTAATTTGGCTCCTTAAATATGGGAATCACAGAGACATCACCTCCACGAAGCGAGCTTGCCATGCTCAAGTCAGGTATTTTTGCCCAGGGGCGGTTATTTAAAATACCAAGGTGAGCGCTGCGAGCCTTGGCACAGCTGTGAAGGACCTGAGCATCCTCTGCCCGCAGTCTGGGGCTATTTAATTTGATTTTGAGCAATCACGTGGCTTGAAATTTTGTTTTATGTACGCATGGAAAACCTCACGTGGGTCCCTGCCTCCCTGAGAGGGGATTTGGAGGCTGGCGCTCAGCACCGCTACTCGCAGCAGGAGCCACGTGCTTCGGCTGCTGCAGGGCTCGGTCCTGGGAGGAAGCTGCCACCCTCACATCTCAGTGCCCTGCTGCCCCAGGCTACGGCCCCAGCAAAGCCTCTTCTCGAGCTGCTGAGCCTGAAAGCGGCAGTTTTGTATGCCCAGACATAACTGGGAGCAAAGGGGAGAAGTTTCTGCGAAGGAGCCTTTGGGCCAAGTCGTGCTTCAGATCCAGAAATGGCAACAAAAGGAGCTTGAAAGGGATGGAGCGAAAAATAAGTGAAATGGAAGAAAATAAAACAAACATCTCCAAGGACCTCTGGTTTCAAGAAACAAGACGTCTGCTTGCCGTGCCACTCCTGAGGCCGTGGCACTGCTGCAGGGGGGCTGGCGGGGGCAAACCCTGCGGGCTCCCTCTGTGACTTCCTTGTCATTTATGCTCAGTTGCTGGGATGTACGTACACACCCGCGTGGAGGTATAGATGGTAGCAGACAAAGAAACATCAAAATGACGTTGTTCTCACTTGGTTCATTTTCCTCTGAGACTGAAAAACGCACAAGCTCTTTCCTTTCCGCTAATGCCCCGGGAGACCCAACTGGCAGAAACACAATCCCAAGGCTTTTTTTCTGCCTTGTGGTGGCTTGTGCAACGGGCAGCGCTCCCGAATTCCCAGCCGGGGACACAAGCCAATGCCACGAAAAAGCTGTGACTGAGCATGCGTAACAGAGAAGCCAGAGAGGAGGCTCCGTCCTGCCGTGCTGCTTCCCAGGGACCTGCCCCTGCATCCTCCGTGTCCCCACCACCCCTGGGCAAGAGAGACCTCGATCTGCCTTTACCTTAGACATTTGGTTTGGGACAACATGCCACCAAGGATGTGCTAAGTCCTGAACAAAAAGCAGGTTTATGAATGCTGCTGGGTTCAAATCTGTGCTATCAATTTAATTTATTATTATTATTTAATTAAATAAGTAGCCAGTTGACTATTTTTTCCCCCAAAATCTGTAATGTGCTTATTGCTATTTTATCACCGGACCAGGACTCCCTGCCTCTAGCAATTAACTCAGCGGGGTCACGCTTACGCCTGCACTGAGCCCAGGCACGAGCTGGGGATGCTCACGGGGCACCGCGGGTGTCCGCACCCCGCAGGCACTGCACCCCGAACCCGGGTGATGAACAAACCCCGCCGTTATCTGAACACGCGGGTGCTCCAGCATGTCCACCAGGAGGTGACCACTGCCCAAGTTATGTCCCCACGGCCTGGTACCTGCTGCCCTCGCAAGCAGACGGCCCCTCCTTGGGGCAATCCCTCTGATTTCAATGGAGCACGCCACTGGGCTTGGGATCAGCGTGCTGACGGCTGTCAGGATCTGGCCCTGAGCCTCCGGAGGACACACACGCACCTCTCCCCGCCTTCCAAATCTTCTCAGGGTGCAGTTCAGTGACACCAGTGTAAATCCGGAATAGACCCGCTAGCATTGCTGCGGCTGCTCCGCAGTGACCTGGGGTTAACGCAGACAGAGGCAGCTCCGCCTCTGCGTGTTCTCAAAGCACAACTAGAAATGTGCAGGAGCACGCGGCGAGCAACCAGACATGGCCAGAACCCCAGATGATGGGAATAAGCCTGGTCCTGCTGAGGCAAGCACCAGGCAAGCTCCTCTGCTCCTAAGTTAGCAGAGGCGTTAAATCCTTGGAGCCTGCACAGCTGCACACCAGTGCCCAGAGCGTGTTAAGGCAAAGAAAAACAAAAAACAAACCAACCCCCCCCCAAAAAACAGCCCCCAATCTGTGCAAGTGCTCACTGCGAATGGCAGGGGACCTTTTAACACATTAATTGCTGGGCCACAGGGATGAGCTAAGCGTGACTTGTCAGGTCGGCGCGCCTCGAGCAGAGCTGGCACCGACGGCCACAGCCCTGCGGAGGAGAGAGCATCAGCACCACAACACAGGGCTGTCGCACGCAGCCCGCACCACTCCGGGCTTGGTGTCACAGGGAAACACAGCAGAGAGGAAAAAATACCTGAAATTTGGAGTTTTAACGCATTTTCATTCCCACATTAATAGGCAAGTGCATTTCTTGTCTGCTACCATCTACGATGCACCAACTGAGCTACGTACCATTCAAGGCAGCGTACGCTTTTTCCAATGACGTTATCCGTCTAGGGGCTACAGCGCAAGTTAAGAGAAGAAAAAAAAAAAAGAGAGAAAGAAAAAGAGAGCAATGAGTGCTACAGCTTGGTTCTGTGTTCACAAACAAAAGCAAAACGCAGGGCGACGCTGTCCCGACTGAGGTTGCTCTGGTCCCGAGTCCTCGTGGCGCAGAGCTGGCGGTGGCTGACCCGCTGGGCAGGCTGCACGGCCCAGGGGCCGATCTGGGGAAGTGCCTAAGGCCCCGAGCATCCCACGGGGCTATGACGTGCCCCTAAAGAGCCTGGGGGACACTCGGGAGGGAGGGAAAACGTGAGGCTGGAGCAGATGGGAAGCAAAGGGGAGTTGGGTTAGTTCTGCAGCTACGGGGGGCGCCGCCGAATTTGCTGAGTGCAGAGAGGAGCAACATCACACCCCTCAAAAGAGGCAGAAAAGCAAACAGTTCAAGCAGGTCCGGGAAAGCAGTCACTGCACAAAATATTTTGGTGAATGTGCAATGCAAAGAGGAAGAAATGCAGATGGGACACGCCTGCACGGGCAAGGGAAAGCCGCTGGGGAGAAAGGTTGGGGTGCTGGAGCACGGGCAGGGGGCGAAGGCAGGTCTGGGAGCTATTAAAGTATATTTTAATTTGTATTTATTTGGAAATAAATAAAATAAAGCCAAACATTTTCACCTTCAGGTGAAGATGTCAAGGTGCTGTTATTAAATCAGGCTGATTAAGAAAGATAATTGAATTTCTTGCCCTGGTAACCCAGGTGTGCGCAGCCACCCACCAGGGTCACGGCCGCTGCTCTCGTCTGCGGAGCACGCACGCGCTGCAGCACCACCAGGACAAGGCAGTGCCCGGCTCCCTGCAAAGTGCAGAAAAAAAGGGGTCTGGGGGTCTCTGAAGACCACAGCAGGACACGAGGCTGTGAGGAGTGGGAGCAAAGCAAAGGAACTGCAAGGCTGGGATCGGCTAGGCGATGGCACTGCCCCTCTATGTGGGGATGCTGTGTGCACCACGTGCAAGGGAAAAGGAGGAAAAAACAACAACAAAAAAGCAAAGATCACGGTGATCCCAACCACAGAGGTGCTTAAAACAGGCTTGGAAGCCACACAGCCGTTTACAGCATCATCTGCTCCATGTTCCACCTTCAGACTAACAACGCTGACCAGCTTAACGGTAAAACACGAAATAATTCATCCTGGATAAAGGAAGGCAGAGCAGAAGGAGCACCAACCCAGCGGCTCTCACGGGGCTTAAACAGGGGGCCGAGGGATGTGGGGCTGCCCGGGAGCCGTGGGGATGGAAAGAGCCACGTTCTGCTCCGGTTCCTGCTGCACCCAAGTGCTTTTCTCTCATTTTTTTTGTGGTTCGGAGTTTCCAACGTGAGGCACATCTCATCAAAGTCTTGCGGAGGATTGTGCTCTTGTGATTAAAAAAAAAAAAAAAAAAAAGGATGCCTGGATGTGTGTTTTTTTTAATTAAAGAACACTGCCTGCCCTACTTTATTAATTGGAGTATGGGAAATAATCTATCAGGGTGGTGGGGAGTTTGGGGAATAGGACAGATGGAGCTGGTGTACATTTTCAATCAAAGCACATAAAAATTAACATACAGAAAGATATTTTTTTTTTTTTGCTAGATTGCTTATGCCTGATTTTTTTTTTCAAAGGCTCAAATTAAGCCTGTTTTGTATCTCTGTGCCTCAGGAAAGAAGAAAAGAAAGGCTAAGTGCTGTGTTTGTAGCACTCGAGCTTCACCCCTGCTCCCCCACTTGTGTTTGAACGCAGAAGGATCGCTCGGCTGTCAAAAGGGGAGCGCGAAGGTCTTTCGCACCGAGCAGACAACAGCAGTGGGAAGAAAAGGAACTGGAAGACAAAACGCCAGCCTCTGGAGGCCAGAGGGGACAAAGCCCTGTGGGAACCGCGGCCCCCTGGCTGTGCTGTGCCTGGTTTGGGGTGCGGAGGGGTGCAAGCCCCTGGTGCAGCATCCCCGCGGGACAGGGATGCTCGCTGCAGGGAGCAGCACATGGATAAGGGGGTGGCAGCTGTGCCGGCAGCATCAGGACCGCTGCTGAGCCTTGAAGGGCAGCCGGAAACCTGTGCTGAGCAACTACGCTACAGATGCTGACCTGCTGCGGACACGGGGGAGCACCCACGGCTCCCCATCACCTCGGGGTTTGCTTTTCCCCAAAACGGCCTCATCCTCCAAAACACCTTCTTCTGAGCCCAGAAAGCACCTCTGTGCGCACAGGCATCAGGCGATCTCAGCCCCACAGCTGTAAGGGAGAGAGCATCTTGGCAGAGAAATTACAGATGGTTTGGAGAAAAAGAGCGCCAGGCACTTGCATTATATTTAAATCAATTTATCTGTTTCTGTTGCACTCAAAAAACGGGTTCTCCTAAAATTAGGAGAGCAACAGAGAACCCGCTCCCCTGCAGCCCTGCGGTTATTTGGGCAGTTATTTGCCATGCAGAGGGTGCACAGCTTGCTTAAAGCAAACGAAATGCTGTTAATTCAGCTTAAACCAACTAAAATCACACCAAAGTGATTTTTTATAAAAAAAGTTTATGTTCAATTTCCTTTCCTCCTTAAAACGTATATTTTTCACACCACTTTTGGCCAAGATGAGCCATGAAAATGTAACCTCCCTTATATCTATAAAGTCATCTCCTGGGCTTTCTGACTTTGAGGTGCCTTTGCAATGCTCTCCTGTTTGGGAGTAGCCGTTGCTTTTATTTCACCACTCCTCCGTGAAATAAAAGAGATGTTCATTGATTTTGTTTTAATGCCAAGCATGCACTTCTGTTGGTCTTAATTTCATGTGGCAGGACTTCACTACAAAAGACTGAGGCAAAAAGAACATGACAACCTCTCTTAAATCTGAATTTTTTATGATCTATGGCTATTTTGAAATCGTTAATTTTGTTAAGGCAGATAAAAAGCAATCGAAGGAGATGCAAGGGATGTGCCACTGCGTGGCCACCATCCACCGAGGTATGAGACGATGGAAAAGCAGGAGAGAGGTTAATTGCTGTCAGTGGGGATTTTTTGGGGGGGCAGGGATGCCGTGACCTCCTCCGGAGCCCTCTAGGTAAGACAATACACAGAATAAAACGTCTTTGATTTTGTGCTAGCGTGGGCAAACCCGTGGTGCGAACGTTCAGCTGGAGAAGGAGGGAAAAAAAAATGTGCATGGAAAATAAAATCAAATTCTTCTACATCTCTATTTATCACGCTGCATTTCCAAGCCAGCTGGCAGGCTGAAATATTTGCCTTCTGATGTGCTCCTTTGCTAACGCTGGGATTTGTGTCAGATCGGTGTCTCCTAACGCAATTACACGGTTACGGCAGGGGAACGGGAAGGGCTGGAGGAGCGGGTGCGCCCTCGGCTCGCCCCAGTGCTACGTCCCCGTGATCCCACGGAAAAGCCACGTTCTGCCAAACTGGCATTCACCCAAGGCTCGGATAAAGATCCGGCCGACACGAGATAAGGAGGCGAATAAGGAGATAAGGAGGCTGACCCAAAGCCTGCGGAGGTCTCAGGGGACTTCTCCGTGGACGTGGCCGGGTAGGGAATTGTGCTGCGCAGCCCCTGCTCCCAATTTCGCAGACAGACCTCCTTTTGTCGGAGCCGTCTCTGGAGTCTACCACCTCTCTGCAGCTCCCAATAAGGCCATACAAATGTTTTCCTCTCTGTCATATTTTTCTTCCCTAAATTGTGCCATCTCCGTGGAGGCTGGCCAAGGAAATGGAAAGCCATCAATAAAGACGACAACGGTTTTTGCACCCATCTGTGCTCTTCCATTGGCTGTGACTGCAGACATTTAAAACAAAGACGGGTTTTTAACTGCATTTCTAGCAGCAGCTCTTCTCCAGAGAGCCCAGGAGGGAGAGACGGAGCTGCAGACTGGTGCAGACCGACGGGGGTCCCGCAGCTCTCCCCCCTCCCTGGCACCCTGCTGGTGAACCCCCAGCTAATTGCACGGTATTTACTTTTAGGAGCGTGTGCTTTCTTAAATGCAGAACCTGGATTCCTGCCCTAGATTAGCTCTTTAAAACCGCTGCCATTTGAAGGAAGTAGCAGCAGTACAACTGCATGAAGCCGAGGCCAGCTGCCTCGGTCGGGGGAACATCCTCAGATGCATCAAATAACGGCAAAAAATAAATAAATGGGAAACGCAGGAAAGCAAGGTCGGTGACAACCTTCTTCCAGCCGATAAAATCAGAGCACCATTCACACCACGCAGCTCCCTGCCCAATAATAAACACCGAGCCAACGCGTTCCTTAGGCAAAAAGGCATCATCTCTTACCGGGTTTGGGGATGAGTCCTTGGAAAGGCCTGTAAAAAAGAAGGAAAAAAGAAGATTTCAAATGAAACGCCACCAGGAATGAACCCCACACTCCCGGCTCTGGGCAGCATGCTCTCTGTGGGTATGAAGACACGCAGCGTGGCCCAGCAAGAGCGATGGATTCACGTGAACCTGTTTCCCCACCCATTTGCACCAGTGCCTTCCCCTTCCCCACTGGTGCCCCCCTGGTTTGGCTGCAGAACTTGCTGATGGAGCGGTGTCCCCCTGCTGCAGGAGCCCGGCTCTCTGCCCTCACTCCAGCACTAACACCGTCCGCTTTTATCCCACCTCAAGTCCCAGAAAAGCTGTTTGGGATTTCTCTGCCCACGCGCCCGGTGCCCTGAGATCTCCCACAGAGCCATTTGGGGGGCTGCAGCCCCGCCGGCGCCACTCTCAGCCCCTTCCCACCTCCTCCCCGGGCAGCAGGCGGGAGGAAGGAGCAGGAGGAGGCTCCATTTTATGACCCACTCCGAAGCATTAACTGCCCGTCGAATTGCTGTCTTGGGGCTGGAGGTCTGTGCTGCATTTATAGGGGCTGGCGGAGCCTGCGGTGCATTTAGGTTGGGGCACAGCAGCCCCGTGCCAGCTCCCTCCGCTTTCCCCCTGCCCGCGGGGCGCAGGCAGCTCTGGGGGCCGTACCTCGTCACTGTGAACTTGATTTTATCGGCCACGGCCAATATCCTCTCCAGGTTCTGGGAGCCAAAGGTGCAGGGCTTGCGGAAGGGGATGCCGGGGGGCAGCCCCTCGATGATCACCGACCCCGGATTGCTCTTGATCCGCTTGTATGGCACTTGTACGGGGTATTTGATCCCCAAGGCTTCACCTGGAAGAGAAGCAAGAGGTAAGCGTGCAGGATGGCAGGGATGTGGCCTTGACCGTGGCTCTGGCTCCACCCCCAGTCCCACCCAAAACCCGGTGTTTGCTTGGGGACATTATTTGGAGATAACTTCACATCCACGTCCCCTCTCTGATGTCTGGCTGTAGGACTGAGCCTACGGGTTGCCTGGCAATAATTACACTGGCTTGCTGGCTGATGGAGAGCAGGTCCCGGGGAACCTGGGCAAGTCTCACCCCGTCTGGAAAATGGGATAAAGGCATTGCCTTGCCTTGCACGATACACAGCAGGTGCTTGGGTGGGCAGGGCATGGGGATACCCTGCAGAGCCCAAGAAGGTGTCCCTAAAAGACCCTAAAACATGGGAAGAACGGTACCTACACATCCAAGCACTTGCTATATGGCCCCCCTTATTCTCTCCCACCCCCGTCCCTAGGCGCTCAGTCAAATCTCTCCAGCTCCGCTAATGAAATCACCGTCGCTGTTCTGCACTGAGGGGGGATAAAATATGGAAAAGCCCATCTGGGGATGGCACAAAAGGCTCTGCGTGGGAGCCACCTACACAGCCAGCGCCTGCGGCAGAGACCTTGTTCCCCTCCCTGGGAAACAGCAAATCCCGTCCTCGGGCACCCAGCAAAACACCAGCCGCTCCGCAGGGGAAGGGGGAGAGAAATGGAAGCACCCAGCAAAGACGTGGTGGGGGAGAGGGAGGGATGGGGGCAAAAAATCAGGGAGGGGACAGAGGGGAATGAAAATAACTCCCACCCCGATTCCTCACCGTATTTCTTATTGAACAGGTCCTGGACTTGTTCCCGCAGTGTGTTAGCAATGTCTATTCTGGAAAGCCTGGCATCATAATTTTCTGTAAAATAAAGAAACAATTATGGACTTCTGCTGTTAAATTAAAAGGCACTCTGTGACTTTTAAGTAATACGATTTTCTAATTATAGGAGAGTCCTTATCTTGCAATTAGCTAATCTCTGGAGTAGGCCATTCAAAGTCCTTAAAAATAATCTAAACAGAAATATGTTTTTTTCCCCTGCCTGTTTGCTAAGAATAAAAGCTGCATGAAATCGAAGATTCAGTTGTGATAATTAGCAGCGTTAAAATAAAGCACACTCAAAACCCTGCCTGAAAAGCCAAAGCCCTTTAAAAGCCTCCATCCCTCTTCGTGGACTGCTCGAGTGGGGCATTGCTCACCCATAACAAGCCAGGGGCTCTCCGTGGCTGCTCCTTCCCCTGACTTTTTGAGCCGCCCTGAAAAGACGCGCCCCACGCTGGAGATGTGCTGTGGTGGGAGCGGTGTTTGTACAAACATCACCCGGGTGGAAAAAGCCACAAAAAGGGCAAACCCCGAATCTTATACGGCTTAATTATGTGTCTCGCAAGGTCAGATGGCGAGATAAGCAAAGCTGTTTAATTAGGGCACCATCCAGAGCACTTCAAGGCTCTCCCGTGGACCTGCGGGACCTGCCCCTGGCTGCGCATCCATCTTCCAGCTCGTCTACTGCCTCTCTCTCACCCTGTCTCCTTTCCTTTTCTCCCTCCCATCCTTGATTCTCTCCTCTACCAGTCCCTCAATCCCTAAAATCTCATGGCAGCTCCTTTTCCACATCTGTTGCCTCCATGCAATGAGGTGGAGCCTCCACGCCCCTGCCACGAGGGCTCTGTGGTGGCCACGGGATGTTCCCCAAAGCCCCCCGGTACACGCAGGCCCGTCCCGAAGGCCTCTTGGGGCTCACCTTGGAAGCCCTGCCTCTTCACAGCGTCGTCCAGCAGCGTGTCACTGCAGTCCCTCTCGCCGGCAGCTGGGGCAGGGGACACAGAGGCGTTAGGACCTGCGGTACCACCGAGGGGATGCACAAGGGCTGGGCTCGGCAGCGCTGAACGCCGCGGCTGCCTTTGCGTGGGCCAAAAATGAGGTGGAGAGGGACGGCAGGGAAATGCCCTCGTTCCTCTCGTAGCCTGCCCTTAATGGCGCTTTGAAGCCTACCTTTGGCTCCTGGGCTGTCCGATGCCATCTCCTTAACGCCCTCTGCCAGCAGCTCTGGCCTGGAAAAGAGCGAGAAGCAGGCGCAGCGTGAGCGAGCCCCCATCCAGCAAAGCCATCACCGTTTTACTGCTCCATCCATCACCGAGGATAACGCTCCTCCAGCCGCAAACCCACTAAACATATCTGGCTAATGCAATTTTAAAGCTCCTGCAATACAGCAGGGGAACTTCGGAAATAATTTTCATGCTGACAGCCTCTTTAGTGAGCCCGTGTAACACTCCGCGGGATAAGATTAAGCCTGCGCTGGCTGAGCAGTTTAAATCAGTGCCTACAAACTTTTATGAGATGTGGTCCTGCATGTGTCTCAGGGACAGGAAAAGCCTGCCTAACTGCTTTCAACGTACAATTGGCACACGAAATTGTCATTGTTTGGGTGAGAAACCCTCAAAGATAACTAAAGACATTAAAAAACCCATCTCTGCAGGATTCTTTCCCAACGCCATTGCTGTGTGTTGACAGTGGCTTCTTACAGCTCCCCCCAGCTTCTGTGACACCCCCTCAGTGCAAGGACAGCATCTGCCTGATGCCTGCAGCATGCAACACCCCTCTGGGACACAGATGTGCACATCTGGACCTTGGCTGGAGCCACTGCACGCAGGAAAACCCTCTGGGGCGCCCAGCCCCTCCTTGCCCCATGCCTGGCACCCTTGGGTGCTCTCTGCTCCTAAGGCCAAACCCTTGCAAAGGTGACTTTCAAAACAAAAAGACAAAGAGGGAGAGACCAACAGCAATGCCGCTGACTCCTTGGGGACTGCTCCACCAAAGCCACATCATTTGATGGCTTCTAATCACAAACAAATTCACCGATGGTGACCAAGTGATGGGTGCTCTCCAGGACACTGCATCGCGGCCGCGTCCCCAGGAGCAAGAGCTCCGAGCTGCAGCATCCTCCCCGCGGGACGGGCACTCCACTTGCCTCACCTTTTAATGACAAACTGGATGTTGTTGCTCGCTTGCAGGATCTTCTTCAGCTTTGCAATCCCAAAGCAGTTGGGGCGCCGCAGCAGGATGCCCTCCGGCAAGCCTACGACGAACAGGTCCTCGGGGTACATCAGGAACTTGGAGTAGGGGACTTTGACTGGCTCCGATATTCCTATGGCTTTCGCTGCGGGAGGACCACGTCTCGTTAGTTTGCCCCGTTGGGTCAAGGCAGCAGAGACACGATACATCAGCGGGGGTTGGAGAGGTTCTGGGGACTTTTCTGGTTATGCTGGTAGGGATGTCCTGTCCGCCTGATGCAGGTGGATGGGAGTCAAGGCATGAAGCCAGGCAGCCACCAGGACTTTCATTTGAACTTTCTGCTTTGATGTGACCAGCCCTTAGTAACACGTCCTGACACAGCTGCAAGTGTTTGCATCGGGGACCCCACGCCCAGACCTCACGGCCAACCCTCAGCCACACAAGGAGAGGGGATGTCGGCTCTCACAGCTCTGCCTCTGGCATTTTGGGGGCCACACGGGCAGAGCTGCACCTCCTGTCCCCAGCAGCAGAGAAACCTTCTGCCAGCTCAAAAGGTGCACGTGAGCTCACTTGCATTTTCCCTGAGTTAAGTAACCTTTATATAAAGTAATGGGAGGTAAAATACATATTTTTTCTGCAACCCCGAATGCCCTGATCAACTTAATTAAGTTAGGAGACGAATCCTTTGGCACCGAAAGCAGGCAATAACCTGCGTTTTTGTTATTTTTTACAGCGCGTTCCCCGGCAGACCTCTTTGCCTTTCCTTGCGAGGAGGAGGGAGCATGGGATGCTTGGTGCGTGCCCCCAGGGCAGGGCACGCCAAGTGCTGGCCCCTGCACCCGGCCAGCCCTCCTGGCCACGACACAGCCCAGACGGATGGAAAACCCTCTTGGATATTTCAAACGAGCGCTGGGCAGCCCTGCCAGCCCCCATCTCCGCGGGAGGAAGGCTGAAGGTCACCGCCACAACTCCTGGGCTGCAGCCAGCAAAAAGGCATCAAGGAAGCCAAGGGGAAGAGCTGCAATAACGAGGCCCAGGGAGACTTCAGATGCGTTCACAAGCCCGGCAGACAGCAAATGAACAAATTAGATTGCACCTTTCCTCGGCAACCGGTTTGGAAATGGTAGGTGACATTTCTTAGCAATTAGGAGCTCCCCGTGGCCGAAGGCAGCACTTGGCATTACACACACGTGTCGAAGACCAGCTCACCGTATCTCGTGTTGAACAAAATTTCCACTTGTTTCCTCAAATGACTTAAAACGTCCCCTATACCATCTGCAAAAAAAAAAAAGGAGAGATGCTCTGAGAAATCCGCTGCCCCCAGTGCAAGCGACATGCAACGAAGGTGAGCAGCCCTCGTGAGCTCGTCCTGCCTCCAAAGCCAGAGCTGGTCCTGTGGCAGCCGCCTCCAAACTCAGCCCTGAGCGAGGAAGGGCAGGGATGCAGCACTAATCTCCCCGCTGCGCAGCAGCAAGGAGGGAAAAACAGGGAAAATGTAAGTCTGGGCAAAAGATGCTACCAATGCGAGAGGGGAGGATGGAGACCTCCTGCTCGTGCGTGGAGGTGGCGCTGGTGGGATCTGCTCCAGTCACCAGCACACATCAGCTGAGCATTGCATCCCCAAAATACAGGGGTGCCCTTCTGCATGGAGCTTTCTGGTGGCTGGATGCTTTGCAGATGATGTAGGCGGCCCACCAAACGCAACCCAAAATACATCCGGTTCCGTCTAAACTTCCCAAACTTTGCAATTATTGGAGATGCTCCGGGTTCATCAGAACCTCACCTGATGCCTCCATCTGCTTCTCCTCGTGTCGTGACTCCTCACCGGGCCCCTTCTCGGTCCCTGCTGAGGAAGAGGAGGGTGAGCAGTGGCCAGCACCAGCAAAGCCAGATGAGATATAAGCAGGAACCTTCCAGGTCCCCCATGGTCACCCAACGACCGCCACGCCTCTCGCTGAGCTCTGAGCCCCTGCCCAAGCACAGGCTCGGGCTGGCAGTGTCACACTGTCCCCCAAAACCTTGGTCATGCCATGGCAGCACCCAACAAGCATCCCCTGTCTACCAGAGCTCCCAGCCAGCCCAACTGAGACCATGACTCTGGAAGAGAGTCCTGACCCCATCATCTTGGCTCGCATTTACTCATTTCTGATACATGCATGAATTCCCGTGCCCCTGGATGGGACATCCAGTCTCCTGGACGTGCCATTTCCATCACCTGCTACTGCGTCTAGGATGTAGCTCGACTCCTCCGAGGCCATGTGCGTGGTCACCGGGTCGTGCATCTCATCCGAAGTGGGTGATCGGTCTGTGGACAACACACCACGGGCAGCTTTTGTTTCAAGGAGAGGGGCACCAGCCCCAAAAAGAGGTTTCAGAGGGGGCTGGCCCATCAGCAGGGACTGCACTAAGGGCATCCCCAGTCCAGGTGGGAGCCCCACACGCCGCGGCCTGCAGCATCCCCAAAATGCACCCGACCTCTCAGACCAAGGGGAAAGAGCAGAAGTTTCTTCCTAACTTCTGCAGAAGGTGAAGAGCAAAAACGGTTCAGAATGATTTAATTGGCTTAACTCCACCTGGACACTCTGTTCTAGCTTAAAAAGTTAATGCTGCTTGACCGAACAACTCCACCTTGGGAAGACCATTCCACTAAAGCTGCCTTCCTCTCTGAAATGACACCTCCTGAAGTCTCCCTTACTTATATACGTGTATGCCCTCTTAATTTAAACCTGTATCCCCTAATGCCGGACTCTCCGATGCCCTCAAAGAGCTATCCAAATTTAGCTTTAAATAAACCTTTAGCTAGTTTAAATACTTCAATCAGGTCACTTCTTAATCTTCTCCTCACAGGATAAATAATCCAAATTTCATCAATTCCTCCTTGTACATGAGCACCTCTTTTCTATTAATCATCTTCATTGCCCTAAGCTGTACTCCCTCTGATTGAACTGTACCTTCAAATAAGGCAATAAAAAGTGGACTCCAGACTTCAAGTGTGATCTACCTGGCTCTGGAGAAGTGATAACACCTCCTCCTCCCCCGCACTGCCAGCTCACCATGCATTTAACTTTCTTCTCTTCCATGAGCTGCCAAGTTGAAAATGAAAACGTTTGATCTACCGCTAGCCCTCGCTCCTTTCTCCATCCCCTGTAGTAACCACATGTTAAATCCTTTCTGCGATAATCCTGGAGCGACTCCCAGAACATCACCCCCATAAGGGGACTGGTGCCTTTGGGTGCAATGGAGACTGCAGCAATTTGGGTGCAACGGGGATCGGCATCATTGCTGCCGCCAGCGTCGCTCGCACTTGGGCACGCTGGGAGTCGTGTTGCTGCCCTAATTCTGGTGAGATTATTAATTAATGTTTGTAAAGCACACTGAAAATGCAAAGTGCTACCTACCCACTCATTAAGCCCTAAGCGTTGTCCTACCATTCGGTGCGCTACCCAGGTCAGGTAGCTGCTCTAGAAATGGATGTTCCTGGGGAAACAAGGCTCCCAGCTGCACTCTAGCACCAGCTGCTCGGTCTCTGTCCCCAACTCTGTCCCCACTGACCTCTCCCAGGAAGAAATGTGGGGAAACACACCAGTGTCGCCATATCCAACACGTTTTCCGCACGTGCTTAAAATGCTTTGAAAAAAACTTGTTCTTACAATCTCTCCTTCAACAGGCTGGCTTTCTAAATTTCGTGCCTTGTCAAAAGATCCCACGCTCAATATCTGGGATCTTCCAAGCCCATACCCGAAGGAAAGCAGCAAACCCAGCTGATTCCTGATACGCCCTTTAAAACGACTTTCAGTGAAGAAATAAACGGTGCAAGCGTCCAGGCAGACAGCCTGCACGGGGAGATGCTCCACAAGTGGAACTTCTCCAAGCTAAACTCTGAGACAGCGCAATGCAGCACTCCCTGTGAAGAGGACCCCAGCGCCTACCTGGAACAGTGATCTGAATGATGTCCAGCTCGTCCGGCTCAATTTTGATCTGCCTGATCCCACCCAGCTCTCCTGAGGTACCTAAGGGGGAAAGACAACCAAAGAATCTCCAGCGTGGAATCATACAATCATTCAGGTTGGAAAAGAACTCTGAGATCACCCAGTCCAACCTTTAACCTCGTACCGACAAGTCCACCACTAAGCCATGCTGCTAAGTTGAACCTACACGTTCCTCGAAGACCTCAAGGGATGGTGGCTCAGCCACGTCCCTGGGCAGTCTGTTCCAATGCTGCACAACCCTTTTGGTATAAAAATTTCTCCTAATATCTGACCTGCGTCAGGCTCTGGAGGATGCTCAGAGGCTGTCCCACCATGCTCAGCTGGGCTGGCACTTATCTCAAGACAAATTTTCCTTCATTTCGGGTGGGACTAATTCACCCAGAGTGGCTTTGCCTATCTGGTGGCATTTAAATGGGCCCAAGCCCCCGAGTGAATCAGGCAGCAGTGCGGCAACCTCATACCAGGGAAAAATCCTGGGGAATTCGTTTGAGCCTGGGGAAAACGTTTCCTTCTTGTTGGCAGTGGTCAGAGCACCGACACAGCTGATCGCTGCCGCTCAGCTGACGTCCAGTGACCCAGTCCTGGCAGCTTTCACGTGGAAAGGAACTTGGAGATGAAAGACTTCATTTAGCGTCATTTTTAAGCGTGTGCTTAAGTCTTGATATTTCAATTTATGTGCTTTTTGGACCTAATTGGAGGGTCACAGAGTAAGACCCTTTGTATCTGCATCTATCAGATGGAGACAAAATCCTGAAAGGAGTGCCCGGTGGGGAAACTGTATAACTGAGGCCACACTTCAAAGGTATTTCACAGCCAACTTCTCTAGTGGCTTTTCACTAGGAATTTATCCCAGCTGCCCATCCGAGTGGGCTATCAGACTGCACAGAAGCACAACGAGGTTAGCCTGTGTTCCCAGGCATTCACCCACAATTATTTTGTCCATGCAGTAGGAGGGGGATGGCTTTGTCCCCGAGCTTTGCATTTGTTTTGCTAGGTGGGTTTTACTGCCACCACC
Organism: Anser brachyrhynchus; assembly: GCF_964034855.1. Lineage (NCBI taxonomy): Eukaryota > Metazoa > Chordata > Aves > Anseriformes > Anatidae > Anser > Anser brachyrhynchus. Next base: position 9,151,757 of record NC_137713.1, on the reverse strand, counting down.
CCGCACGGCAGGCCAGCTGCGCCCGCGGTGCAAGGAGGACACGTGCAGCACACCCCTCGCGCTGGATGTGCAGTCAGCCCTGCCCAAGGGCTGGGGGTCACCCCCCCACCGGGCACCTCGTGTTTCCTGGGGTGGCACAAAATTCCACCCCAAAACATCGCCGTTTTGCAAGAGAAAATGAATTACTCCTCACCTGGTTCACAGCTTTCAGAAACACTGCACTTCTCCGACCTGGAAAGGAGAGGCAGACAAGAGGGGTAGTAACGAAGCAATCAGAGGGAAAGCTTAAACCCACGTGTGTGTTGGACCCATCCCAGCGGGAGGGGGTTTAACAGCAGTCCCAAACCTCACAGACCCCATCCCATTATGGCAGAGAGCAGTGCATTAAGCCTCATTACAATGTAGTTACTCATGGAGCAAAAGCAAACAGGGAGAGAGGAAAAAAGTCAATTGATTTGGTAAATATTTATTCTGCCCAAAGCCTTTCTCCCCTGGATACTGGGCACTATCCCAAACTTGTGTCTACAGTTAACTTCACATGCTTAGAAATTTATGCAAGGTGTTCGGCATCCAAATTAGATCACTTTGCATTCTCAGGACGGATTTTCTTCCTGTCTTTCTTAAATGAGAACAACCATGGCACTTTGGCAGCAAAACATGAGGAATGGCAGTGGAGAACACGGTCCTCCATAACGCTGGTTCTCTGAGGGAAGGGAAACCCTCCCGAGCGGGCTTCACATCCCTGTTGGCTCAGGGGGGATTTTCAAAAGCACTCCTCACTCGCCTAAATCCACTCAACGGCGTCAAAGTACGGGCACTGTGAAGGGATCCAGGAGAGCTCTTGAAACACTCTCCCCAGTCCTGCTGTAAGGACAGATCTTAAATGGGTAAAAAAGGATGTCTGGTCTAGCAAGTACAACAGGTATCAAACTGGAGCTTTGGGTAGGGGTTTAAACTTCTCCAGCTCAGGTCAAAGTCAAGCTTTCACCAGGGAAATTTAGGAGGATGTCTTTAGGAGGGGTGCGTTACCCTGGAGTGTCTGGCACTGCCCTGGACCTGGACTCTGACCTTCGTGGACCACAGGTATGGAAATGCTGCGCTCCTATCAGGGAACTGAGCTTTCCTCATTTGCAGGAAGAACAAAGCAGGATTTGAGTATCTTTCAAGCGCACGTATTTTTTCCTGCAGGTCTGTGTGATCAGTGCATTGGGAGATTTAATTTCTGCCTGCGGGAGAGCAAAGCCCTTTTAGCACCACCCCCCCCCAGGAATTCACAATTCCCGTTGGACCTAAAAGTTAACCACGGAGCATGGAAAACTGGGGAACGTGGCCTGATTCAATGTGCATGCACCCAGCGTAAACCAGGAACGATGCACATATAGACACAGCCAGGACAGGTCTGATAGATTCGAAAGGGACCCCAGGATGATCCTCAGGTTGTGCCCGAATTTTAGCAGCGGAACGAGGTCAGCCCAGCCCAGCATGCTCCATGTCCCAGCAACACCACGGGAAATGCCATCCAAACCTGGCTGAGCACGAACTGCCCCTACAAAACCTATTTTTCTTCCACAAAGTCTTCTGAAGCGGTTTTACTGCACCACGCAACCCCTGCCTGGTCCCAGCTGGAGCATGGCAGCTGAGATAGGCTGGTGCAGCACCAGGGATGCTCCCACAGAGATGCAGCAGCTGGTTTTCTACCTACTGCTTTGCAGAAACCAGCTCAGCACCCCTCGTCCCGTCTCTCTGCCTGCTTGTTTTCAATCACACCAATTTATCAGTGTGGTGAAATCTTCTGTGGCAAAAATTAAAAGTGTCCTAATTGCAAATGTTAACAAATGAAGAGAAAAATGAGAAGCCTCGGGCCAGACTTCAGCCCTGCAGTGTGCTTGGGGACCGGCGATATTTGCAGCATCACTTTTCCCTGACACCCCTGTGACACTCTGCTGCTCTCCAAGTCTAAATGCTTCCAGCCACGTTCAGCACGGTGTGGAGAGCAAGCAAGAGCTAGCTAAAAAATGGCTTCGCGGCCAAGCCCTCGTGCAGGATTCTGGAGACCTGAGTTTAATTCCCCCTCTGCCACAGGTGCCCCAAACCACCAGTGGAGTGCTTGGATTCAGGCCAGCCTGGTTTCCCCTGCTGTAATGCAGGTATCTCAGGGCACGGCTCTCCCCTGGAGACCCTTCATGGCTTCTGGGGGGAGAAACGGGCACTTGGGTGTGATTCCTCCAACCAGCTTTCAATTCCTGCCTCGGGAGGAGATGAATCACCGTGTACGAGCTCTGTGCTGATGCCGGCGGGGCCTCATGACTCAGCCAGCCCCTCTCCTGCATAGCACCCGCGAGCTGCCCCCTGAGCACGGGGCAGCCTCTGGGGATGCTCTCCTCTGGGGCTAGCACCGATCATTTCAACCCTTGTAAAATACCGGCCGGTATATCAACCGCACCTGGGCCAAGCGAGCCAACCCAGCCAGCACTCTTCACCCGTGCCTACAGCTGGCTCTGCCTCTCTACAACCATCCACAGTGAACCTGCTCACCCGTGGAGCCACCTCCTTTGGCAAAACTGAAATGTGGTCCAGCAGCCCCGGCCGAAATGGCTGACATGCAGCGAGACCTCGTGCAGGGCTCGTGGGGAGCTCCTGCACCTCCCTAACCCCCCGCAGCTGGTGGTGCCCGCACGGATGTGCAGAAAGGCACCCCAGGGAACTTGGTTTGGAGCTAAATGTTGGGGCTAGCGTTGTTGCTCCTGGTCAGGTGAAGCAAAATTGAAGGAACCTGGGGCTACACAGAGAATAACATCTGCCCGATCCCCCAGCACGGCCTGGGGAGCAGAGCCACACGCTCCATGGGTGCTGTGGGCACGTTACGGACCCGTCGGCCTCGTGGCACAGCCGGTTGCCAGTCGTGCCAGAGGCAGAGACTTACAAAAACCCTACTGACCTGCTGAACTCTGCAACCCCACCTTTATTAAGCGTTGGTTAATCCGCTATTAGTCTCCTAGTGAGCTTTATAAACAAATAACACTTAATTAGCAGGATGGTTTGTTTTGTTGCTGGCTGAGGGTGGATCCTTAGGCCATGCTTTAACACTTGAGATCGCTCCTGCAGATAATGCCAGCCTGTCCGGGCATGGCACCGATTTCACCACTTTTCTACAAAAACAGTGACTCCAAACTTTGCCATTTTGGCACAGGCACACCGAAATGCCACTTACCTGCTGCCGGCCTGCGACGTCCCCGCCAGGTCCAGCACGGCCCCGCGGTGTGGCTCGGGGGAGATCTCCCCAGGGGGGCTGGAGGGCTCCAGCTTGGTTGGGTCTTTGGTAAATTTACTTCCTGGTGCCAGGTGCGCAGGGCGGGTTTGGAATTGGAAACAAAACCAGAATTAGCAACCAGAATTAGCAACCTGAGAGGTAAACTCGCAGCAACACAGCTCCTCCACCTCCACGTGCTCCCTCTCTAGTCCCAGAGCTAAAATTGGGGTGAGGGACAGGTTTTCAAGAGCTGTCTGTTTGCAAAGAGAAAGGCGCAGCTTTAAATTGGGTTTACATGTCAAAATAATAGCATAGCTCTTGATTAAACCCCTGCAAAACTCGGTGTGTGCTGGGGAACCTTGCTGAGCACCACCCGAAGGGGCTGGCTGCTGGGACTGGGAAGCAGCTCGGGAGCAAGGATGTGCTGCAGGGGGGGCACAAGGATCGGGTCACCCTGCAAAACCTCCCCTTTCCCTTCCGTGTCCCTCAGCAGCCTGAAAGGAGCTGAAACAAAGCCTCAGCAATGACCTTGGAGATGAAACAAGCGATCTGATGACAGGGTAGGAAATGAAAATCAGGCAGGGAAGGGGAAGGAAGAACTGAAGGATTAGTGCTGGGGGAAGGAGGGAAGGAAATTATGCCGCCAGGCTGCAGAAATCTTGTAGGTGTCCTGTTAAATAGCTGCAAAAGGCTCTTGGCTGGTCTCAAAGCTCCATCACGACATCCCCTCCCTTCCAAAACACATCCTGTCCCTGGGAAAATGAAGCCTTTTTCCTTTAGGCTCCAGCCTGCATGGAAGGGCAGGGCTCTGGCAATAGGACCAGCAGCAATATAGAGCCGTAAAGACACTATTTATCTACCGACAGTCCAAAAGGCTCCTTTTAATTTGTGCTTTCTATGGACCAAATCTTGTTCTTGCAGCAACGAAGCCTGCCTTAAGCTACTACCCAGGGGAGCAGCAAAAATAGGTTTCCTAGCAGTGGTGGGTATTTTAATTAAAGGGTGAGTAAAACTGTATGGGGAAGCTTTGGGATGCTTTATAGTCGGCAAGTTAAAATACAGCTCTGCGCTGAAAAAGTGTCTTTGCAAAAATGGCACCTCCTGACTCAGCAGATGCTTTTTTTTGCACAGTCAGAAGTGCTGACACGAATCGCAGAAAGACAGGTTTAATGTGTTTTGCTTCTGGTAGCCCTGCAGGGAGCAGGCAGGGAAGAGGGGGGCTGCCACCCGCCCCAGCCGTGCTGGATCTGCTTCTCGGTCTCCTCATTTCCACTTGCACCTCCCTGCCAAGTGACCCCGAGCTCCCAGCACGGAGCTTTCCACCAGCAGCTCTCGAGCGTGGGCAGGAAGGAGCTGCTCCATCACCCCCGTGTGAGGCTGTGCGCGATGCCTCCCCCAAGACATCAGGCAAACTGATGGATTTGCAAGGAAAATCCAAGCGTCCAAGAAGCAATTCGGAGCTCCATCCCTTCGGGGTGGGCGATAGTTTAAAAATCATTTTCTCGAGCACAGAAAATCATGAATGGGACTGGAGATAGAGAAACCACCCGTGGAGGTGGGACCTCCTCCAGGCTCTGCTGGGATTTCCCTCTGTGAGCACCTCCGGGGTGCTGTCGCGGTGCCACAGGGGTTAATCCATCCCGTGGAGATGTCAGGCGGTGTCTGGGACGCCGCCAGCACCCGGAAAGAAAGGAAAACCCCAAACACGTCTTTACTTGTGAGCCCAGCCCGGGACACCTGGGAGCAGGGCTGGGCAATTCACCCGGAGCGCTCGGTGCCGTTCCCGCAGCAGCTTCCCAACTTCCCAGGCTGGGACGTGAAGCCAGCTCCCCTCTGCCCCAAGAGGGAGCTGGGACCCCCCCAACACCTGCCCTGATGTAATGAGAAGCACTTAACGTGGCTTCTCCATCTCCAGTGAGCAGGATTAAGCGTGGGGAAAAGAAAGCAGAAGAATCCCCCCGGGGTTTTGCCACTGATCAGATTGATTTTTGCCATCTTTCTTCTAAAACCAGTCAGTGACTGGATGATGCTAGCACCTTCCAGACAAAAGAAAGAGGATAATTTACCAATGAAGAACCCAGCAGCGATTTGTCTCCCTCACAAAAGCACAGAAACACGTCATGTGCTGCCCGCAGATGAAGCTCAGGCGGGTGCAGGGAGCAACCCAGCCTCGTGCCCCGCGTATTCCCCACTGCAAACCACTCCCTGGGGGTGCACGGTGCTCTGGTCCTGGGCAAAGGCAATCGCATCGCCCCCGGGCATGGCACACAGCCTGGGCTTCTCCCCACTGCGCACAACGGCGTGTCCTGCGCTATTGCTGTTTACAGATGATGTTATTTCAACTCTGCTCCTCTGGACAGTCTTTCAATTTGCAGGCAATAAATCAAAAGGCACAGAGAACATACCTGTGAAAATTCTCTCATCGAACATCCTAGAAGGGAAAGGGAAAAAAAAAAAAAAGGATTAGAAATAGGTGCTTCTAATGACTGGGTTTTAGGTTTTATTTATGAACAGCATTAAAGCAAGTCAAAATAGTCAATTTATTTATTCCCTAAAAAAAGCCTTTCAGATTGTGGCGCAACCAAGCAATCTCACACTGCATGCTTTTTAACTAAAGCACCTTTAAATCTGCGTATAAGTCATTCTCTTCATTTAATTAACTTATTAAATGAGGCTGCTATAGGCTGGCTTTACCAGAAGATGATGGGACCAAAGCAGAAGCTTCCAATCCTCCCGCTCCAGCAGAAAAGCAGTGACCAGGACTCGGCACCCTGCCTGTATGTGATACATCCTCATGGTTGTGTACATGGCATGTCCACAAAGGAGCACCTCAAAATATCGAGGTGGAGGAGAATCACTCTGTGTGGAGTACATATGGATGTTCCTCCTCACGGACACCACTCCTCCCACCTGCAAATGTCACTTGAGGGTTGTGCTGTGATGGGAGGGCCCCGCTGCCACCCGAAACGCCCAGTGAGGCACCAGCAATGTCCGAATGGGGTTACAACAGGGCGACAGGGTGACGGTGCTGCGCACAGCCCTGTGGCACGCTCACAGAAAGGGAGAGAGACGGAAATTGGAGGAGGCAGCGGGGGAGGGAAACCTCCCTACTTACCTCTGTACAATAACTGTTTAACTCTTTTCCATAAAGAAGATTAAAATGAGTTTTGGGTGTAAAAGCAAACCCTCGGGGCACAGAGGGAACAGAGCTTAAATTCCCGGTTCCCTCAAGGCACGTGCAGTCCCCTGTCAGGGGGATGGCTGTGTCCCCACGGAGCACTCCCAGGGCACCCAACCAGCCAAATGTGCTGTGAGCGAGCCAAAATGCGATCCAAACGTGCTGTAATTACCCCGTTAACGCTGAGCACATCGGTGCCGAGCTAACGCCAGGGGACTGCACTGAGAGCAGCCCGCTCCTGACAGGCGGCAGCTCCCATGGAGGGAGGACACCTCCCGCCTCGCCACCCACCTCTTGATGACAAAGTGGATGTTGTGCCTCTCCTCCAGTATCCGCTTGAGTTTGGGGACGCCGTAGGTGCAAGGTCTTTTGAAGGGGATTTTGTCAGGGATGCCGATGATTTCCACCGCCTCGGGGTCGCACGCGATCTTCCGGTACGGGACGGGGACCATGTGGTCTAACCCCAAGGCTTCAGCTGAAAGGTGAACGCATGGCTTTCACTTCAGTGCATGCTTTTTCTTTTGCGAATGATAAAATGAAGGTGAAAAGGCTTGAACTCCAGCTGGTGTGAAAAGCAGAGCGTGTGCCTCCTGTTCTCTTATCTCTTGCTTGGCCCGCGGCAGGTCTCTGAGCCGTACAGCTCGCGAGTCACACAGCTCATATATAGGTTATCAGTCATACAGCTCACATAAAACCCCAGCTATATGGCCTGATGAGGATGTCACAGGCAACAAGCCCCAGCCTGTCAGCCCATTTGTGAGCCATTTCCCAAGCCCAAACCTCCAGGGACCTAACCTGAAAGTGCTGCCCGTGGCAAGGGCAGCACCAAAGATGCTCATAAGCTCTGCGAGTGGACAAAAAGCAGCTGGAATAGCAACGATCTGCCTTTTTTTTTCCTGCCACGTTAATTTAAAACGGCTGCATGCGACCACTCCCCCTCACCCGCAGTGCCGGCGGGCGCTGACCTGGCCGTGCCACGCTCCAGGCCAGGCTGTTTTACGTCCAAGTTATAAATTCCTCGACGGAGGGACTCCAAATGGAAATATTGACATAACCTTCAACAGACACCCAGACTGGGAGCTGCTGGGCTAAACGTGTTAAGAAGAGAAGGGAGCTCTAGCATATGGCTCCTGCTGCTGTGTTAGGGAACAAAAATGATTGCTATATAATGATATGCAAACCACAAGAGCTGCAGATGCATAATGGGATATTAACTCCTACTCACCATATCTGCTGTTAAACAGAATTTGCACGCACTCCCTAAGGGTGTTGATATCTTCAGTTTCTTTTATAAAACTGTCCCACTTATCTATCAAAACAAAATATAAGAAATAAGGAACTTCCATATGGTTCATACACAGCAGATGCACTTTTCTCGCGCGAAGTGTTGAGAACCAGGAACAAGACTTTGTTGCTTTAAAAATAATTATTTCCCCCTTCCTGAGCGGATTCTGCCAGGCTGGCAGATAAGGTCTGGGCTTCCCCATCCCCAGCCTGAAGCAAGCTCCTCTGCAGCTGTGCGTGTGCAAAACAGATTCCTGAGAAATGACCCCATAAAACATCTCAACCCTGAAATGAAAGACCCTCCGGGATAGAGCTAGCTCTACCTGAAACAAACATTTGAAAGGCACAGCGATTTCACAAAGGAGCTTTTTCATACGTTCTCTTTCCCAACTTTCCCACCCTTCCACCCTTTTTTTTTTTTTTTTTTAAGCACAGACTCAAGGGTTTTGGCATAAACACGTCAGCATTTCTAGGCTGCACGTGCTTGGGGTGGGGTTGAGGTGGGGAAGTGGCAGAGTCTCCTCCTCGCACTGATCCTGCCTTGGGCACTGCAGCAGGGTCAGGCCTGGGTGAGTGGGTTCCAGTTGTTTTGAAACCACGCAAAGCTTTCGGCGCCTATTTGCCCTTGGCAGCTTGGGCAAACAGCCTCATCCGAGCCATGCCCTGGCTCCCCAGGCACAGTGCGGGGCTAGGACTTCCCTGCCGTCTGTGTGGTGGCATTGCAGGGTCCCCGCAGACCACGGGGACAGATGGAGACTATTTATGGCCGGGTGGGGGAACCTTTCCCAAAGAGGTGCCCAATGGCTGCTTCTGAGGTGGGACACAGACCTGTCTTGTCGTGGACAATGGAGAAGAGGATGCGCTTGGAAGAGTGCACATTCTGGATGAGAGGGCCCCCAGAGACGGCCGATTTCTGTCCTGGACATGAGAGAAGGTGAGAAAGGGCTGATAAGAGCCTGAATGACGCTTTGGGCACCTCAACAAGCTCCTACGTGTCCCCGCCAGTGACAGCGACCCAGGGCTGGGCAGCTGTGCCATGTCCCTCACCCCACCAGCTCTCCTTCATCTGCCCTCCCCTTCACCACCCCGTGGGGTCCTGGACACACCACGTCCCCCCCAGACCCAGACAGGGCACCCAGGGAAGGGCTGGGACGGTGCCACGGGGGCTTCCTCATCTCTGCAAGGGCTGCGTGAGCACCAGGGCCAATTTTGTTACCAATTTGTGCTGTCACAGCCTGGGGTCCAACCTCCAGTCACACCCTGCCGGCCCCACACACCCCACACATTTCAGCAGGCCGCTCTACAGCCCAACCCAGCCCCCCAGAAAAACATCTTTCCCCTTTCAGCTCTGTGGGGCTTCGCACCAGGCCCTCGTCTGCGAGCAAACTCGAGGCTATTACCACAGCAGTCGCTGTACTCCTGTGAGGAAGGCACCTTCAGCTCTCCTGAGGGCCTGGGCAGCAGCGCCTCGCTGGCCGCGGTCACCCCGTGCAGACCGGAGGACACCTCTTGCTTTAGGTCCATGGCAATCTGCGTAGGCAGCGAGACACCGTATAAGAAATTGGTCACAGCTACGGCAGAGGGAGCGTCCTGGCCGGAGGGTTTGGCCATGTGGCCGTTGGCACCAGCGTCCCGGCTGCCCTTGGGCGCGAGGGAGGTACAAGTCAAGTCTACGCTAGGGTTCAGCTCTCTGCTGGGCTCATCCGCCGGCCTGAAGGGAAGAAAAGGAGAAGAAGAGGAAAAAACAGGTTCCTTCGGGTCCATGGCACTGTTGGTGACCTGGGTGCTGAGCACCGCGGCCTACGTGTGCCGGGAGCTGCCATCCTCCTGCCACCAACACCCTGCGCCTGGGAAGGGGCAAACTGCTTAAAGCAAGGGTGGGGGAAAGATGGGGTGTGCAGAGCTCAAAACTGTGGGGACAGAGGCTTCGGAAGTTGCCTACATCATCTGCCATTGTTCAGGGCAGACAAGAGTAGGATTAATTAGCTGGACGAGCAGAGATGTGGAAGGGGACAGGAGAGCCTTCAGATGGGCCATGCCCAGGAGGGGACACCCTGAGGGGTACACTGAGGGCTGCCTGGCTCCTTTTTACTCATTATTTCAAAAATTATGGTAGCCACCTAGCCTTCTACAGCTTCTTTAGGCACCTGCATCATGTTCTTCTTCTTTAAGTAGAGCAGATCAGTCTTATGGTAGTTCAAAATGTTTATAGCTCCGGCAAAGCCGTCTAGCTCCGTGGCCTGGTGCGTTTGAGGAGTAAAACAATTTGTGGGACTGTCACCAAGGAGTAAAACAATTTGTGGGACTGTCACCAATCGACTGTATTGCCCTTCTCAGCACCAAGGACTCATGGCACGCTCACCTGGGACCTCAGGCAGCTCAAGGATGCGTTTCGTAGCAAGGAAGCGCACATGCCTCACATGAGACAGGCAGCCACAGTTACACAAACAGCTCAAATTCTGCGTGTCCTACTTTTAGCTATCTCAGCCTGATTTTCCAGAAGTGCTGAGCCTTCAAAGGAGGTATTTGCAAGTGCTCAGCATTTCTCTGAATTGATCCAAGGTGCTTCAACTCAGGCGAGCTCAGAGGAAACACACCCAAAACCGACAGGCCTCTTGTGACAATACAGTCACAACAGCCAGGGACTTCGCCCCGCTGATGTCCCCAGCCTCCCTCGTCATCTGGCGTAAAAACACTTAGGAAGGAGCCTGCGACATTTACGTTGGAAACCTCTTTGGAGACGAGGAAGCACCTAGCGTACCGCAGCTGAAATTCTGGCGGGGCCCTCCTACAGCGTGGGCACGGCTCCGCTCAGCAGCAGCCCCACCCCACACCAGCGTTACACGGGCCAACACGCCAAGGATTCGCCCCCCTCCAGCACTGCCGGGATCCCTGAAATTACCTTTTTAGCCTGAAGCGGATGCTGTGGCTGTGCTCTAAAATGGCCATCAGGGACTTCACGTCGTACTCCATGGGTTTCTTAAAGCTGATCCCCTCGGGCAAGCCGGCCACCGCCAGCAGTCCCGGCTCTTTCAGGAACCGCTCATAGGGCAAGGGGACCACGCTGCTCTTCCCCACCGCTTCACCTGGGGAAGGGGCAGAGTTACACAGGGCAGGGACCCCCAACCCTCCGGACTGCAGCCAGGTAGGGTTCAAGGAGCAAACACGAGAGCAAAACCGCGACCACGGGCACTGCTGTGAGATCCCGGTGGAGACGCTATTAGGCTAGGTAGGTGAAGGAAGCCGTCTCCTACCTCTGCGCTTAGCATTTAAGGACCTTCAGCACTTTCAAAGCATTAATTAATAAAAATCTCACAAAAGCCAATAAGCAGATGTCTCCTCTCTGGGGCTGCACAGTGAAATCCCTCGCTGGGGTCACCTGGCCCACCCATGGCGTCCCAATGGACCTGTGCCAGCAAGGGATCTGGTCGCCGGCAAGAGGAGAGGTAGCCAAGTGCTGACAAAGGAGGATGACGGGCTCGTGCAGGTTTCTATCTCATGTTTACTGAGCTATTCTGCAATTTTCAGTCTTTTTTCTTATTTTACCTCTTGGAAAAAAAATAGAAAGCACTTTGAGCCCTGCTGCTGTCAGGCAGCCTCATGGCACATGGAAATCTAAGAAGAAACCCCCCAGCAGTTTCCCTTCATTCCTCAACTGGAAGGCAGAGTGAACATCAGTACTTTCAACTGCCCCATTCCCTTCATCAGCCCCCAAATCCCACAGACGCATGGGGCTGGCTTGGTGACACAACCGGTAGCTCTGATAGCTAAAACTCCCCGAAAGGCTGGGAGCAAATGGCATCAAACCCTTCCCGAGCAGTGAATGCTGACCAGAGAGCATCGCTGCTCTGCGGAGATTTTCTAAAATTACAACAGAGGCCGTGTCCCCACAGCTGGGATGCTTGAGGCAGCCTGCATCCCAGACAAGACAGAAAACCAGGCCCCGCTGAAGTGTTTCAGGGGGAAATCGCCAAGCCCCTTGAGCTGCTCTCTCCTGAGCAATTACTCCGGAAACCAACCCAACTAGCTGCAACCAATAAACCTGGTGCTCATAGCACGAAGCAGAAGGAACAGTCGTGCATGAATGTGACCTGTCTGGCAAACCAGCATCCAGATGCACAACATCTGGCTGCGTGGCAAGGTTTCGCTCCTCCATCTCCAGTCCCGTGGGGTCTCCATCCAGGCCACAGCACCGAGCAGAGGAGCAGAGGAGATTGGGGGACATTTAAAGAGTGTTGGGATTTTATACTGGTGATTTTCTTTAAAATCTTTTCTTTTTTCTCTCTTTGAAAAATAAATAAAAAAATAAAAATAAACACAAAAGATCTTACAGAAAGCCTGGAAATCTTGTGGCACTGTCAGCAAGTCCTTATTAAAAGTGATTTCTTCAACATGTTCTTTGAAGCAAAGCATGATAACTAATGATGTGTGACTTGCACAAGCCATCAAGGTTCCTTATAGCCGAGATGGATAATGTTTTAATTAAGCCAATAACAGAAGTTTCGAACCAAACCTTTGAACCACAACACTGCAAGAACACTTTCTGCAGGCTCGGAAGGCACCGGCAGCTTCCCTGCCTCGATGCGCCGGCGTTAGCGGCTTTCCACCTCCCACCATCGCCTCTCTTTGCGACGTGGGGAAACGCTCCCCATGCCCAAGCGGCTCCTTATCAACTCAGAGCTCGACAACTCCCCGAACACATTTTTATGGGGAATGTGTTACTGTCAAAGTGACCTTCACCAAGCCTCGCGCTGCCACGCAGAGGCTCATGGTTTAGCTAAAGAGAGACAATAATCATCATTAATGCCTGTTTAATAGAAGCCGGCGGTAATCAGTCATCCTGTTGGTGTGGAGATTACCCAGCTCTGGAGGGAATATGCGATCTTTTTGACTGAGCATTTTCTAAGATTTTTGTTTCCAATCCCTGTTGATGTGAGGCAACTGAAAGGATAAAAAAAAAAAAAAAGAGTAAGACAGATAACTGCTAATTTCTAACAGTCCTGTCGGTATTAGGAACAGAATCACCCTGGGACACCTACTGTCTTCTGCGCTATTTCTCCCTGGTCAACCAGCAGAGGCTTTTCTCTACACAAGCACAGCCCCATCACAGCCCCAGTGCAAAACCTGACGCAGGGTGTGCCGGGAGCGATGGCCCCATTGCTCGCCTTGCTGGCAAGCTGCATTTCTCCCCCAGATCAACAGATGTTACCCAAGCCACAGCTCCTTCTGCTGAGCGAGCAGCTGCCGAGGGCGAGCATCTGCCCGGCAGATTTCCCTAGACGGAGACTCAAGGTAGGTGTGGGGATGGAAACAGCTCCTGAGGCTGAATTAGCAGCAAAGCCAGAATTACATCTTAGTGCGGTAACGCCGGGGCCGAACCCCTCTACTCAGGGATGTGTCCAACTTGTCAGGGCTCCGCGTTAAACCCACGCACACGTTCACCACGCCTCAACCCTGCACACTGCATCTCCAGCCTCACCCTAACACACTGGCCATCTAGTCTGTCCCTCACCGTGCCAATGCACCCTGGTCAAACTTCTCATATAGCTAGGTATTTACATTATATGAGAATTATTGCCACATTCCCCGGAGGCTTTAAAGGCTGGCTTTCTTGCAGCAGCAGGAAAAGGAAGCCTGCAGCTCAGCGTGGGGCTCTGTCCACGCTGCAACGCCAGCCCCGGCTCATTCTCTTGGCTTTTCTGCATTTCCCTTTCCTCATGACTTGGGCTGAGCCTTTCAAAGGCAGCGAGAGGACCTGATCACCCCCTTTAATGGGAATACCTCATCCAAGTCCTTCCTTTAAGTGGTTTTAGAAAACCTCAGCTTCTGATCCCGACTGTCCTGGCCGGGGGAAGCGATGCTGCCTCCCCTCCCTCTGCAAAGCCCGCAGTGCACACTGGCGGGGCGAGCTTCAAATAAACAGCAGCAAACTCTGCGTGCAGGTAGGAGCAAGCGCTGAAACGTGGAGCTGTACGACAACAAGGAGCCCGATCCTCACTGCTAACACCCAAAACGCTGCGAGCAAACCCCATGGATCCCCAAGCGGGGACGTCCTGAGCGCGGAGCGCGCACTGCCGCAGCTCCAGCATCCACAGCTTGGGCCCAGAGGGAGCTCTGCAACCCACTGGGCTACGTAGCAGCAGCCATATGGTCATCTACATTTTAATTGCAGAAGCTTTATTGCTGGGGATGATGCATGCGCTGGAATGGCACCAGCTCGTCTCACGGAGCTGAGGCTGTGGGGCCGCCTGCGAGAAAAGTCATCTTTTTCCTTTTAAGCAGGCCTGCCATGGAAAGGGGAGAGCGAGGCGCTGCGGAGCCCCGACACGCGCTGGTGAGGAGATGCTGTAAGGCAGCGTTCGGGATGAAGGTGCACGTGAGAACCCCATTTAGCCCTCGGCAGAGCCTTCAGCTGGCCTGATGGAGGGTCCCTCCCCCAAGAGGAGGGATTTTTTTTGTGGCACACGGTGTTACACGTTTGGGGCCCAGCCCCTTTCACTGCCAGCCTGCAAAGGGACGAGGCAGTGGCTGGACCTGCTCTCAGCACAGCGCAGACCCTGCACATCAGCAGGTGCCACCGTGCTGGAGGCCACCGGTCCCAAAGCCGCGGGCAGGGGCACATTCGCCGAGGCGGGCTGGAGCTGGCAGCGCAGCGAGCCCCGGGGCCATCCAAATCCCCAAATGGAATCGTGAAGGTTCTTACTATAAAGCACATCAAACACTTCCTCTACCATCTTCCTGAGGAGGTACACGTCTGATCCCTGGTCCGGGGAGACCCTGAGCACGCTTCGCCCGCACTCCTTTGCCTTCTTCTGCGCCTCTGCGTCCTGCTCCCTCCGCTGCTGGACTCCTGCGGGCGGAGAGAAGAAAAGGGGAGATGCTGCGGCGGGAAAAGGTTCAAGGGGCAACACCACCAGCAGCCTCAAAGCACCTGGCAGCGACCGCATGAAACGACGAAACCAATTGGCTGAGCACCGCCCGCTTCAGCACACATCCCTGCCCACCCAACGCACGAAGTCCCGGAGTCCCGGAGCCCCACAGGCACTGGACCCCCTGCCAGACCCCGGTGTCAGCAAAATCCTTTAAGCAGCAGGGGTGCCCACGACAGCCCCAGACATGCAGGGAAAGGTGCAGGCATGGGCAGCGGTGCCATCGTGTGCCCCAGCACCCCCATTTTACACACCCAGCCGCGCCGACGCTGTTGTGATTAATTGGCCAGTGTGTTTCTTTTCTCTGGTTTCAATCTGCTTAGCCTTCAATCTCTCTGAAAAAAGAAAATCCGCCTTTCTCAGAGGCTTTTTTACCCTTCAGCATCACGTACCTCAGTAATACTAGCTATTTCCTGCTAATTTCCCCCATTAAACCTCAAATAAAGCATATCTTCGGCAACGACTTCCTTGCGTCTCTAAATGCACAGAAAATTAAACACTGCAAGTGCATTATTGCCATTCTAGCTAAACCGATTCACCAGGGATTTTCAGTGGCAAAGGACTAATTCCTTCATCATCCTCGACAGGCTCTCGCCAGCGATTAGCCCTGGCTGCCGCGTGGGTGCTCGAGGAGAAGCTCGCCCACCCCTCCTGGCACACGGGGACACAGAAATAGGACGGTCACGTCTGCCTGGACATCGGCACCGAGGGCAGGTGACTGCCCTGTGCCCAGCTCTGGGAGCTGGCTCGTGTCCTGCTTCTCCTGATACCCGGCACAAATGACTTAGAATAAATAATAATAATTAAAACAAATCACTGTAAGCATTACTCCGCCACTGTTGGGTGGCTTTAGGGAGTGTCCCCGTGTCACCCCCATGCTGTCCCTCCCCGTTCCTTCTCTCACACTGCACCTTGCTTCCCTGCTGCAAAGTGTCTCGACCGCCCATCATTGACTTCAGTGGAGACCTCCACCTGCTGCCCTGACCCTTTTTAAATTCCCCCCCCATTTATTTATTTATTTATTTATTATTTTTAAGAAGCCAGAGGGATGGGGCACGGAGACGCTGCTGGGGAGGAGACCCTGGGTAACTTACAAACATGGTGAAATCCACCCAAATTCACACCTTCCAAGACTCTCCCTCCTGTCGAGGCGCAAACACCCCTCCATTAGCATCAATCTTTATAATTGTCAAGTCCCCCTGCGCGTCAGGAAAGGCTGAGCCAGAGTCCCAGATAAACGAGAGCGTTCGAGAGAGGTCTGTGTGCCCGGAGGAGCACAGCTCGGCAGATAAGAGGCTTCTTACATCTCCCGGTGATGTCTGGTTTAGATTATTTCAGATCCTTTCTAAGGGGGCAGCTAGACTATAAATCAGAGGCATTTCCAGGGATGCTTTACGATGCATGCCAGTTGTAAGAGCTTTATGTAGTGGAGCTGAGCCTCGGCCATTTATAATTCAAGACAGAGTTATCGCATTTCACCCTGTCTCGAGTATCAGCCGCTTTGTCAGAACCCCACCATCAGGATTTCATGGTTTGTACCAGATGTTACAATTCCATTTTCACAAAGGTGTAAATTAAACGGAAGGCGAGGGGAACTCCGACCCGATGCTGAGCGCCCGGGTACCTTTAGGCTCGCCCCAGGACAGGCGGAGGTCACCGAGCAGAACATTTGTGGCTGTTTCCAAAAGTGAGATTTGCAGACAGTCATCAGCTAACGAGAGCTGTGGGGTGACACAGTTTGTCTTTAACTTAAAGGTTTTGCTCCCTTGCACTGCCCACTAAGTTCCTCTCCTGCCTTCTGCCTGCGGTGGGGAGCCAGAACCCCCAGAAACTTCCCTGAAATGCCTCTGTTCAAAAAAAAAATTGCACACAGAATGAAATGCACCAAGATGGAGAATAACTGCAGGCGGCTTTGCTGGCTCCAAACAGAGGGGGAGAAATGTCAGCCTCCCGTCCGCAGCAGGACGGAGGAGCAGGGCCGGGAGAACCGAGGCGCTCGGGGAAGCTGTCCTGCAAATCCGACCGCTCCGGGCGAGCAGTGCCGCTTCGCCCGGCACATGTGCAACGGATCATCCAAGCAGACAGTGACCCTGGCAGCTTTACAGCACTCATGTTTTCACTAGGATGAACCGTTCTTGAGCAATTTCTCTAACGGATTAAGCACGAATATGGTTTCCATCAACACCAGGCCATGTGTGCACGCAGACGCAGGCTGTTCGCCCCCACCGACGTCCCACCGCGCGTGGTGGCCGCGCTTGCTGCGGGCACTGGGCACCGGCGGATCGGCTCTGGGCCACCTCTCCCCAGCTTGGGGTTCACCAGCGCCACCAAAACCACCTCTCTTCCCACCAGTGGGGGTAAGCTCCAGCTGGCCTGATAGGGATGCTGCCAAACCTCAGGTCCTCCCGCCTTCCCCTAGCCTCTCGGTTTGTTTTTGTAGGGCCTACATATAGGACAGCATGTGCACATCTGGGCGAAGTGGGTGGTGGCACCTGGGACGCTCAAGGTGTCCTTCCATTTCTGTTGGCCCCCCAAAAGTAAACATCCCCACAAACAGCACTCCCAGTCCCCCAAATCTGTTCCTGTCTTTCCAAAAGCAGAAGAAAACCCTTGGCTCCTGGCTGTTCCCTGGAAGAATCCATTTCTGCTAATTCCACAAGACGGCCGTGCCCCAGACCTCACTGACCAAAGGATGCGTTGGAAAGGAGTCAGAGCATGAGGTGCCATCCCTGAAAAAGGCTCCCATCCACCCCATTCCCCGAGCCTCAGCCTCTTTGTGCAATTTTGGGGTCCTGAGCTAACGGAGCACCAAGCTCCTGCAACCGGTGCGTCCTCGAACACACAATTAAGGAACCCGAGCGCATCGCCCGCACACGCAGCTCAGCGTGCCCCGCCACGTTCCCCCTTCCCACCCGGGATACTCACGGCAGAACTTCTGGAAGTCGGCCTGCAGCTCCTTCCTGGCGCTGAGGAAGACTCTGCCCTTCTCGGTGCCCACCACGAAGGCGCTCTCGTCGTGCACGGCGATGCAGGCCACCTCGGCGTTCAGCTTGGAGAGCGCGGAGCACTGCGGAGACGCGGCCGGGTCAGAGCTGGAGCGGTGCCTCGCGTCAGCTACTCGCATCCATCATCAATGATATTCTTGTTTTGGTCCAAATATGATGGTTTTTATGGCACCCCCTACACTATAAACACTTTGGCAACTTTACGGCTCCATAAAGGTACGTGGCTTAGATATGCAAAAAGCAGCTGGTTTGGTTTGAAAGCATTTCGCTTCTACTTTTCCTCCCCTAAAAGTAACCACTTCATAGTATTTCTTTAGAAGAAAACATCCCTGGTAAAAAAGCAAACCCAACAACTTGTATTTTTCCACCAACCCTAACGTAATAAGGAGCACGGGAATCTTATTTCGGCTACAGAACACTAATATGGTCAAAGTCTGGATTAGCCGAGTGATTCTTCTTGTACAGTTATGCAAAACATTAAAGAGATGGAAAAGAACTTCCTCCATTAATCCATTTTATGTAACGTGTGTTTCCTGCTGTACATAACACACGTGTATATGCATTTTTATTTTTATTTTTCATTATGATTGTTATGCAGCGCCCGCAGCCTGAGTCCCTTCCCCAAAGCCACAGCACCAACGCCATGAGGACGCCAGCCACGGCTCGGAATTTAAATGGGGATTTTCCCACTTCCATCCTTAAGCGGTGACAAGAAGCGAGTGCAGGTGACCCAAAGCATGACCCAGTGAGCTGGAGGATGCTGCGAGTCGAGGGCAGGCAGGGATGGAGCCGGAAAGCAGCTACCCATGGACCAAACTCCACCACAGCCACCACCTTCTCCCAGTCCCCCCACGTTTTCACAGCGATTTTGACTCACTTGGGCTTAAAGCAGACTCTATCTGCCATTTTACCTCCTGCTCAGCTTCTTCAGGAAGGGAGTATTTAATCACATCACCAAAATATACGGGTTTTAGAAGCCTCCTCTCAAGAACCCAACATAACTTGAAGTATTTTGCTCAGAAAAGCTCAACGTGCAAAAAGGAACTATGCAACCTACAGCGGGAGGTGAGGCTCGGAGGCTGTGGAACGTGCGTTCATCAGGCACCCAACTACGACACCACGATTTGCTGTACGGGATGGCACGCACGGGTGTCATCAAAGCCACGTGGGGCGCGTCAGCTCCGGGGAACCTGCTCTTTAACGTGGTGATGGTGCTCAAAAAGAAGGAAATTGCTGTCGGGGGGAAAAATGCCTACCTGCACAGAGCTGCAGATGCACTCGAGGTGAATACCTTGACTGCTGGGCTTTAAAGGGGAGGGCTACTTAGCACACTGCTTTTTATTAGGTATTTGTTGCCACACATGCACTTTCCCTTCCTGATCACACTCGCAGTTAAAAATAAGATTAGCTCTGGTCCACGAGAATTAATCCCAACAGTTATCTTGTTTATGTAAGCACGCCTGACTTATGCAAGGCTTCCACCGGGAATTCTACGTCAAAAGATATGAAAGTTATTTTCTTTGTTCTCCCAGATAAAAGCCATTGTTCTCCTGTTGTGTAAAAGCTCACGGTAACATCGGTAAAACAGCAAGAAAGAAAAAACAACAATCCAGCCCCTACATTCAGCTGACACCGACATAAATATTAATGGGGAAACAGGGCGCAGCTGGGATGAGCTGGGGCTGATCCCCGTCCGCAGGGCTGTTGGGACGGGGCGCGTGCTGCATTTTGCAGCTCCGCGGGCTTTACCACGGCGGAGGGGAACGTGACGGGCTCGGTGATGGAGGTTTTTCCCTCCTCCTCCTCTCCTGAAAGCCCCGGGGCTGTCAGCCCTGCTCGGGCTGCAGCAGTGCCTTCAGTAGGTGGAAATGGCAAACGTGGGAGGGAGGGGATGGGGACGCCACGCACCGGTGCCCACGGCCTCTTACCATGGAGTCTAAGGCAGACACTAAACTGGTGATGATTTCATCTTTCTGGGGGAAAACCATGTTCCACTGCTCAGGCCTGGAGCTGCTGAGGGTCACGTCTAGAGGCTTCCCTGCCAGTGCCATATTCACCTGAAAACAGGAAAAAAAAAAAAGGCATTGTGTTACTGACAGGAGTGCTGATGGTGCGTGCCCCTCACGGCAAAAAAAATGATGAAAGTCGCCAAAAAAAAACCAAAAAAACAAAAATGGGTTTTGAGCAAGCACTCGGCTTGCTGTCAGTGCTGCTGCTCCTCCTGGGTCCCTCCTGCCCCACAGACACGCACAGGGATGTGGCACCACCACGATGCCAGGGGAAACTGAGGCACGGCACGGGGCTGGGGCAGCCCACGCCCCCGGCCCCATCTCCCCAGTGGAGCCACCCCGCACGCGGGTGGGTAGAAGCAAGAGGAGAAGCAGAAAATCAAAGGCATGCGGAAGACACCCACGTGCGAATCAGCTCATCCCTGCCAGGAGCAGGAAAAGCAGATAACCGCGCACGCTGCCAAGCCGTAACCGAACCCCGGCGCCAGCGCCACGCGCCCCGGCAGCACCGGGACCGGCTGGTCCAGCGGGGCCACCTCCAGCCCTGGGACACGTCCCGGGGCAGATGTCACCACCACGAGGGACACCCTGACCAAAGGGGGTCGTGGCTGTACCAAATGGGAGGATGCCGAGCGGACAGGGAGCGGGTGACACACACGTCCCCATGAGGACACCGTGCCAGCCACCCCACGCTCCCCATAGCCAGGGGCTCTCCCTACGCCGAGGGGGCAGTCTGGCACCCAAAGGTGTCCTCAGGATGCACCAAAGCCACGGGGTGCTCTGCCTTCACCTCGGTCATCACCAACAAGCTCGGTTTGGGGAGAAAGCAAAAGCCTCGTTAGTTTTTTTTCTTTTTTCCTTTTTTTTTTTTTGGTCTCAAAGTGGTTTAAGGCAATGGGGTGTCACCCAAACAGCCGCTCAGGAAAGGGTTTGGGTTCCTGGGGGTCGAAGCCAGTGGGAGCAGGGACCCTGCAGCCAAAAAGGAGCTGAGCCCCAGGAGCTCCATCCCTCGTTGTACAACGGGGAAAAAAGAGGGAAAATTGACCTGGCTCGAGCCACGCCACAGCATCCAGCCACTCGGGATGAGGTGGCAGAGATAAGCACAGGGAACATCCCACCCCACAGTACCAATGCCTGGTGTCCCTACACAGCTCTGAGCTGGACCCAGCCCCACGTGCAGTGACAGCGCCAGGTCTCCACGCACGGGTCCACCCACGGGACACGGCCCAGGGCGATGCCGACGCTGCAGGGGAAACTGAGGCAGGGGCTCGCCCCGCACCAAGCTCTCTGCTCCCACACCACGTACAGCATCGCGCCCACAGCACCCAAAAATGAGGGGAAGGGGAGAGCAGAGCACTACACGGCACTGCCCGGCTTGAAAGCTGCAAATAAAGGATGGCAAAAGGAGAGGAGAACACCGGCGAGCCATTCAAACCAGACCGTGAATCATGTGCTTGAAGCTGCGAGCAGATAAAAGGGGCCGGGGAATTTCTAATGAGGCGAGATTAGAAGGAGCCGGGCAGGGCGAGCCGAGGAATATGAATGAAGCTGCCTGCGCGTAACTCGATTTGCTGCGCAGACAAAAACCGCAGCCGCCCGGCAGCACCGCGCGCGGTGCCGCTGCCTCCTGGGCCGAGATTAAACCGTGCTTAAAACCAGGGCTGAAAGTCAAAGGGAGAACCGAATCGGTTCCCCGCCCTGCTCTGATTCACGCCTGCATCCGACCTGCAGGAATTAGCTGCAGGCAAATCTGTGCCAGATAAACCGGGGGGAGAAAAGTGGGGTTTGGCCCCCTTGTCTCCATGGGGGCATCTCTGCCGGTGCCCGGGAGGGACGAGCGCACTCAGCAGGGCACCAAACAGGCTAACGAGGGCAGGGACAACTCCTCGTTAGGGAAATGCTAACGACCAAACTGCAGAAATTGCATCCCAGACCCGCCCTGGGTCGGCTGCTCGTGCAGGGACAGCGGCAGGGGACAGCGGGGCCGCGCGGGCGCTTTTGGCCGGCGGAGCGATGAGTGCCAGTGCTTCCGCTGCACCACGCCAACACTGACCCAGAAAAATCCTCTTAAAAGCAGCTGACATTTCCTAACAGCGCTGCCTGCCCGAGCGGAGCTGACGGCGGAGTTTTGTCCCTGGGGACGATGCTGGGGAGGGGACCCAAAAGGCTCGCCGAAAACACGGCGGGGGGCCGAAAAGCGCACCGTCCTGCAGGCTGGGGGACGAAGGGCCGTGCCACCTGCAGGCTTCAGGCAGCCCTCGAGCGGCTCGGTGCCACAAAGCCACCGTGAGCTGGGACATCCGTGCGGGCAGGGATGCCACCGATGTCCCAGCCAGGACACCGGGCTCGGACCGCGCATCGCCTGGAGGCGCCGCCGGGAAGGGAAGCGGCCCGGGGACGCAGCACCGCTCGCTGCTTGACCCTCCTGGGAGTGCCGGTGGACAACAGCCTTATTTTGATCACATCGCCTGAGCAACGAGCGCCCTAATTATTATTAAATACTGCTGCTATTAGAGATAGGTCGTTGCAGCTGGTGGTGCAGAGGAGGAGGCTGGTGGCGGCCCCGCGTCGAGCACGAGCTGCAGCACCCTCGTCCCTCTGCCTCCCCCCAAGGGGAAGCACAAACGTGGCCCAACTGATGCGTCTGGGTCTTCATCTCGGGGGGGAGGAATATTCCTGTAAATCTTTTAATCATTTACGGTCACGAACAGCAGCGACAGCGGATTTAGAAGGGGAGAAGGGGAATAAAAGGGAGGGGAAAAAAAAAGACTTCATGGCAAGCGAGAGGCTTATTCAAATCAAATTAAGATGTACAGCTTGAAGTTGTTTGTCTAATCAGAGGGAAACTAAGCTTTAGGGAAACTGGGGTAAACCATTCTTACACCAGTTAGGGCTGGCTGCGGGTGGGACGGGGGCACGGCGAAATCCCCAAGCGAGGGGTCCGGGCGCCGAGGGCGCGAGGACGAGTCCCAGCTGCCACCAGGAGCTGTTCCTGCAGGTGCTGCTGCGTCCCCACCACCAGCCAGCCCCATCCCGCCCCCTCTGCCTGCTCCTGGGGACAGGGACAGACCTGGTCCCCAAAATCCCCACGCCAAGCCAGGGCATCGCCTCCCCGCCCGCCTCGCAGCATCCCTCCCGAAAATAAACATCCGCCCGCCCGGCGCGCTGCGTCACCATTTCCAAAGCGCCCCGAGCAAACAAAACAGCAAAATAAGGCAAACAAAGCAGGAGCAGCCCCCCCGAAAGGAAATTTCCAAGCACAAAACGGCGTTGTTGTAACTTTCAAATTATAAACAGGTTCAGTTAGGACCAAGCAAAGGGAACGGATGCACGGCGGCATCAAAAGCCAAGTCCCGCAGGCAGAAGGAAGAAAAAAAGGCAATAACCTCTTTTTTGGGCATTATCCCCGGCTCAGCCCCGTGCCGAGCAGGGGACCTGTGGTGCTGCGGGACGGGAACAGCCGCGTGCCCAGGACCGAGGACTTTCTGCATCGCCTTCTCGTCCTGTTCCCTACCAATACCAGCTTTAAACAAATCGAGTGATTTATTTATTTTTTTCCTGCAGGTCTATAAAAATGTAGCCCTGGCCATTTTTACTGCATGAAGCGTATATATATATATATATATCGAAACACACTGAATGTAAATATTCAAAGAAATATATCAGGGTGGGTCTTGAGATGGGCTCATGGGGCATTCACCCCTCCGGGGGAGAGGAGGGACGGCCTGGGGCAGGCGTTGGAGCACTGCTGGGGGAAATTCGCCTGCACGTAACCAAAAGGACTTCTGAAAATGGTGCTGGGGCTCCTGAGTCACTCGGGAGGTTTCACCCGAAACGCTGGTGGCCGGGGGGACGTGGCGCCCATGAGCCATGTCCGTGTGTGTAACGATGAGCTGGCAGGGATCTGGGGTGTAATTGCCTTCTGCTCTGGGCAGGCGCATTTAAGGGGATTTTTAGAAATTACACCAGCCCTGGAGGACATTTAAGTAATTAGCCCCAGCTATCATTATACGCGTTTTAAAATTCATCACGAGCTGTCCCGATAGGAGCTGCAGGGACAATTAATGGCACTGCCTGGGCACAGCCCCCCGGGGACAGCACCCGCCCTCCCGGCGCAGGGACCGTCCCCGCGGCCCCGGCTCCGACGCGCCCCCGACGTCCCCACGGGCTTGGGGCAGGAGCCGCAGCCAGGGCAGCACCTGGCTGCGGGGGGGGGGGGGAACGCCGACCGACGGCACTGATCTACCCCGACACATTTTGGGGACTTTGGGGTCTTTTGGCGGTGATGAGAACCTTGGCTTGACTTGCGCTGCCTTGAATTGCAACGAGGGGTTTTGCCGAGTGCTGGAACAAGCAGCGGCAGCAGCAGCAGTGCCGGTCGATGCAACCAGAGCTGTCCCGGGTGCGGGAGCACCGCGGCACGGCCCCGCTCTTTGTTACCACGATGGGGACGTCTGCTCGGCACGGGCAGCTTGCTCGCACGCCGGCAAGCGACCGCTTCGCACCGTGAAGGGGCTCACGAAAGGCTCCAGCTGCACGGCCTGCCGGCAGAGAAGTAACTGCTCCGCATGCCCTGGCGATCCCGTAACCCGCTAAAATGTAATCCCCTACTCCTAATTCTGCACAGCCCGCCCCGCCGGCGGTTGGTGAGCCGCGTGGTCGGCACCGATGCCAGCTCCAGCAAATAACCACGATACCTGCCGGTCACAAAACAGCCATCCACGTTCTCAAATGTCTAAACACTCCCAAAAGCCCTCAGACCTCTAATCTCACCCCCAGGCTGCTGCGCAGCCCTCCTGAGGGCATGGGGGCTTTGATTTTTGGGGTACCCACGTAGCCCTGCTAACGCGTCCACTGCAAGAACAACAAGGCCAGGTTTGCATGCCCCCAGCCCCATAACCTGGTCCAACCACTGCCCCATAACCACCGCCCCATTGAAACACCTCTCCCCATATCCACAGACCTTTTTTGCTACACCTGTTCGCAAAAGTCCCAAAATGAAGGTGATCGGGGGCCAGACAGCCCCCGGGCACAGTCTGGGGTACCCTGACCACGCACATGGTTTGCGCCTGCACCCCCACAGTGCCAGCAGCCCCCGCACCTGGGCCGGGAGGGGTCCCCCAAACCAAACCAGTCTGTTGGTTTTCTTTAACCCTTTCCAGCTGGATAATACTGGGAGGAACGGCTTCAGGCCACGAGACACCTCCTCCCCTGCGTTACTTTACCGACAGAAATCAGGGCACCTGCTGGAAAAGCTCCTCACGTACGCGCCGGCACAGAACCGAAAACATCCCCAGGCACCGCAGCCGGAGCGCCGCTGCCCCAGCTAATCCATGGCAAATCTCTCACCCGGTGCGGCTTCGTCCCGCTCCGCAAACAAGCGCAGAACAAACCCGAGGCTCCTGCGAGCAGCCGGGAGACGTTTCCGCAGCAGGAATTTAGCTTTTTCCTACGGAAATCAAAATCCGAGCGTTCCATTCTTCCGCTACCTTTCTTTTCTAAATCCCGATCTCGGCGGACGCACGACGAACAGGAAAATTATCGTGGGCTTCTGCACGGGGCAAAGAGAGAGACGGGAGCGAAGCGGCGGCTGGAAGTCGGGGCGCCCCCCCCGATAACGCCTCCATGTCACCGCAGCCAGGCAGGATCGCTCCCTCCAGCTCCGCCGCGCGTTTCAAGCATCCCCACGCAGCCAAGTTTCCACGCCGCAACCTCCCGACGGGCAGGCGCAGAAGCTCTAGCTTCGAGCAACTGCCTCTTCATTTATTAAAGAAGGGAAAAAAAAAAAAAAAGAAAAAAAAAAAAGACGAGAAGGAGGAGGGGGGGAAACCCAAAGCGTTAATCGGAGCGTCGCCGCCGTGGCAGGGAAGGGATGCTGCAAGCGCCGCGATGGGGAGCACCCGATGCTACAGCGGGGTGCCCAGGTCGCAGGGCCACGAGGGATGGGTGCTGCGGCGGTGCCGGGGCTCGGGTTGCATTTCCCAGAAGCGGGTGGCCTGCAGTAGCTAAAATTAGGAGGGGGCACCGGGAGCTCGCTCTGGTGCTGCACCGCTGCAGCTGCCGCCCACGAATAGTTCCTGCGGGGCGGCGCGAAACGAGAGCAAGCCTCGTTAGGAAGATGAGACGGGCCCGGGAGCCCCGGAGCCGTCGGGGCAGGGATTGGGGTTGCACCAGGGATTTGGGTTGCACATCAGTGCGATGCGAGCGGGAGCCGAAATCTGGCTGGTGGCGAGGAGGCGCGCACCGGTGCCGCGCATCGTCCCCCCAGCACCACGCACGGGGCTTTGCATCGGCAGCGACACGGGGCCAAAATCCAACATTTGGTGGCGGACACCCGGTGTTACGGGGGGCTCGTGCCCCACGCCGCTTCGCGGCACCCGGATTTTTAAACCTGGGTCCAACGCGGCACAGGGCGGCTGCGGCCGAGGCGCCCTGCGAGAAGCCAAGGGCGATGGGGAGCGGGGAGAGGATGGGATCCAGTTTCCAGACTCTGCTTTCTTGGTATGTAAGCTAACACTCGTGTTATTTAAAGCCGGAGTTTTAGCAGCGTTCAGCTACTGTTTGCGTGATCAGGATAAAAAATCGCAATCCTAATTCCTGGCCCCCCGGTGCCTATGGCAACTGGTATCCGTCTCCTTGGAAACTAATCTCGTGGTATTTGAACAATGTACCAAGGGCCTTTAATCTCCCAAACACTGTAAATCTTTATTCTAGCCTGCTCTCCTCCTACCCCGAGAGCCAACATAAAAAGCCTGTTGTTTTCCATGCGGTTACTGAGATCCAAACTCAGATTTTATATCACACAGCCACACGGATTTATTTTTTTCCCCCCCTTCCTTTTTTCCTCCTCATCAAAGGCAAATCCCGCGTGCGGGTGAAGGTGATGCCCCGTGCCTGGGGATGCAGAAACGAAACCCCAAAACCGAATCCCTCCCGACGAGGTCGCAGCCCCAGCACGTTTTCTGTTGCCCCATCCCACCCGCCGGCGACAAAACGCCGCGGCGCCTGCGCCCGGACACGAGCTGGGCTGCTTCAAGCCGGCGACGCACGAAATTGCAGCCGAAGCCTTCCCGTTGGGGCGATGAATTTGGCGAGGTCTGCACCTTGTCCAGCTCCTCGGGGCTCGGCCCCGTTCCCCTTTTCTACCAGGAGCAGCCCCGGCGCCCGTCCCCATCCCTTGTCCGCATCCCAGCCCGCGGCCGTGCCCGCAGCATGCTTGCTGCTCTTCCCGTGTAATTATCTCCACGCGAGGCGCGCTCGGGTAGAAGAGCCACTGCCTAATCTCATTACGGTTTAATTTTATCGCTGATATTTCAGCTCTCTGGTTATTGTTTCAGTAGCGAGTATTCCCCCTGTTACAGGACGTGCCGCTTGCCACCCTGTGCCTGGCTCCGCTCCGCATAAATAAGCTCAATAATAACTAAAGAAAGGGGCCTTCTGCGGGGATTAAAGGATGCTCGGGGCCCCGCAGCCCCCACACGCAACCGTCAGCGACACACAGGACATGGAAAAGCAATTTGGAGGCTGGGGGGTTAGCACCGACACATGGGAGCCCACTGCTCCTAAATCCTGCTCGGTCCTTTTTTCCACTTATTTAAGGGGAAGACCCACAGAGGAGCTGACAGAGGAGCCGCGGGCGATGCTGAGTGTGCGCATTGGGATGGGAGCCCCGCTTCCCACCCCAGCCCCAAAAACCACGGCCACACCAGCGATCCTGCCCTTACCTGGCGTTATCGGGGTGCTGCATCACCGCCGGCTCCGGGACACAAACAGCCCCGGGTGCCCGCGGCCCCCACCCAGCCCGGGCAGGAATCCAATTACCCTGCGCGTCCCATGCGGGCAGCAGGACCGGCCGGGGACGCATCCGGCTCCCCTACACCCCAACATCACGGGCAGGGCATCCCCGGGGGCCCTGGCGGCCGCAAAACCGCACGCCCCCGGGCCGGGACGTCCCCACCGGTGCCACCTGTCCCCGCGGAGATCCGCCGGTGGCTGATGGCACATCCCAGTTCCTCCAGCCGGCGCCCGGTGGGAGCCAGCCAGTCGGCTAAAAATTACTAGGGATGGGCAGACAGATGGACGGGGACAGGCAGACGCCCTGAGACGGCGATGACGCTGCTCCCAAATGATCGGCTCCCGGGCGATGCTGCTCCTCCCCGGGGCTACGAGGAAGCCTCGGAGGGAGCTGGGAGCCCAGCGAGGGCTGCCCCAGGCCGGAGGAGGCCAGGATGAGGCCCTAAAACGCAGCCGGGGCCTCTCCTGGATGCTTCCACGCGGAGTCACCACCAGGACAAGGTGACCTGGGCGCTGCCACCCAGCCCTGGGGGACGCGGCGGATGCGGACGCCGGCGTTTCTCCCACAAGCACCTCGCTCCCCACGAGGAGCTGTCCCCGCATTACCCCATGGCCGCATCACCTCGGGGGACGCTGTCCCCGAGCGCACTTCCAGCCGGTTCAGCTCACTCATCCTGCAGAGGAACCCCCCGTCCTTCCCACGGCGCCCGGACCGCCTTCAGGCCGGTTTAGCACGGCGAATCGGTGGCAGACGGGTCCCCCCGTGCCAAGAGGAGCGAGGAGGGACTCCAGAAAAAAAATTGCAAGAACTGACGAAAGGGGAAATGAAATCCCCCCCCTTGCCCAGCACGGGCTGGGGGTGCTGAGCATCACCCGAGCCCCGTCCCGAGCCCCAACGGAGCCCCAGCTCTGGCGGAAACACACGCAGCCCCTGCTAAATTCCAGATTAATTCTAATTTCCATTGTGTTATGAAACACATTATCTGTTGAAACTAAGTCAACAGTTGTTTGCATTTACGTGTAAACACAGCGAATATTAGGAACGGGGCCAGCATGATATTTGCATACGAAATGCAGCCTGCACTGCCCTCTCTCCCTGGCTTTTTTCCATCCCTGCAGTTAAAGATATGGGGATGCATGGAGATCGTGAAACCCAAGACCAGAGCGGACTGAGAAGCGCAAACCGCTCTTCTCTCTTCCTATTCTTATTTTTGTGCAGCAGGAGGAAAACATCCCTTTAAAACTACATAATGCACCGACACGCACACCCCTTAATCTTGTACCCAAAACTAAACCGCCTCAAATTCTCACTGATATGCATATCTTATCGAGCCTGCTTTGCATACTGTATAAATATTTATTTGCTTTTAATCCTGCAAAAAGCAAACCTGCCTTATGGCACATTTCTCTTCCAAGCAGCGCTGCGATGGTTTAATCGGGTTGCCAGCACCCAGAGAAGTGGAAACCGAAGCGGCGTCTCCGATTCGGAGCCCCCCGTGGGTGTGGGGATGACAAGGAAACGGTGCCGAGAGGCTCGGTTACCCAAATTCAGGCCAGCACCAAGCATGGATCCTCACCCCAAACCCCTGGTGCCCACACACCACAAAACTTGTAGAAACCGATAAAAAATAAGAGTATTTTCCCCATCCCCAGCATCCCTCTCTACAAGCAGGGCTCTCGGCTCACCTGCACTGACAGAGGGTATCTCCGGGCTATTCTGGGGTGAAACCCAGAGAAAAAAGGTCAACCTACATATAAACAAGCCCGAGCACATCTGCGTTAACCCGCGCCGGAGCCGTGACCGCCCGAACGCCAGCCGTACCTTAATTACCTCCCGCCGCAGATGGATGGCGAGCAGCGCCTTCGCCCGCATCCGTCCCTGCTCCGCGGCGATCAAAGCATTCAAATCGGGCTCTGCGCCGCCTAAGACTCTGAATTAATTTCTTAATCGGTTCCCCTTAAATGGGCGGCAAGCAATTAGGCAATCGGAGCAGCTGCCTCCGGAGCAGGGCGCTGGAGAGCCCTCGACCTGCCGCGCGCGGCGGGGAAGCGCGGAGCTGCCTTGTGCCGGGAAGGTAAATATTTAAAGAGGCTGTAGTTGGGCTGTGTGCTGCCATACCTCCTCCTCCGAAACGTCTCCAGCGCCTGCCCTCTGCCCCGCGCCCAGCCCGAGCCAGGAGGAGTCCAAAAAGCTCATTAGAAGGTTTATTTGCTTATTAGTAGCAAAATCCCGGCGTGCCATCATCACACCGGCACGTTAAGGTCTTTGGGGGACCCGAGAGCGGGGCTCTCCATCGCAACCAACCACGCAGGAACACGGGGACAAAGCCGGTCCAAACTACAGCCTAGGAACGAACACAAGCCGGCCACCCCAAGAACATTTCTCCCTGGGAACGGGGCTGTTGGGCCTTATTTTGCACCCCCTGCCCACCTCCTGACTTCCTCAGGAGAAGCAGCACACCGGGCTCACAGCTCCGAAGCGCGCCCTGACCCAAGGGCACGAAGCCCGCCCCGAGCTCCCGGCCTCGCCACACAGGAGCTGAGCTCCTATTTGAGACCCCAAGGAGCTGTGGGGTTTGCTGGGATGCTCACCCAGCTGAGACACGGCTCCTCTGGATACCGGTGCTACCTGGGCATCAGGCACCTGAGGCTTCAGAGCCCTTCCCGCACATCCTCGGAGCCTGCTCCACGCACCCCGGCTGACACGGAGCCGTGGGACGGGGACACCTCCAGGGCTTGTCCCAGCCCTCACCCCACAGCGGGAGGCAGAGGACTGGGGAGCTGCCATCGCCAGGGATTTCTCCCTCAGCCTCCTCCCATGCAAGGCAAAACTCTTCGAAGCGGCAGCTCAGCTCTCCCCGCTCTCCTTCCAGCTCCTCAAAATACCAAGGGCAATAAAGAGAGATTTAAGCAGAAAGCAAAATCAATACCGAGAAGGAACGTTCTGGGCTTAAACGCCTTGTAACAGCGCTGGCTAAAAGCAGGTTAGCGCAGGGGAAAAAAAAAAAAAAAAGGAAGAAAAAGAAAAACGAGAAAGAAAAACCCTTCAGAAGCCCGCAGCACATCAGTTGGAGAAGAGCTGCGTTTGCTGCAAGGCTTTGCACCGGCATCACTGCGAGGTTCCAGGTGGGGAGCGTGCAGGGGCTTGGCGCCCCCCGACCCGACCGCGACCGAATAATTGTGGGGAGGAAGAGGAGGAGGAAGAGGAGGGAGCTGCTGGCACCCACGTCTTGGCTCCCACCTCTGCGACACCACCATGCACTCAACCACCTCCGTTCCGCTTTGGGGGAAGGTTGGCCAGGGCAAGGAGGCTGGGGACAGACAGCCGCCCGTCCGTCCGTCTGTCCGGTGGTGCCGACGGGGAGCGTGTCCCGCCACCGCTCTCCACGCCCGCGGCCGGATCCCCGACGGCAGCGATTTCCCTTCCTGCTCGTCTGGTCCTGCAGCGCCCACGCCTCCGAAGGGCTCCGTCGGCCACCTGCCTGCCAGCCCCGGCAACCCGGAGCATCGTCGGCAGCGCCTCTCCCCAGCGGGGCCGGCCTGCGCGCTAACGTTAATTATCGGGTTTAAAAATGAGAAAGGATGCCTACGTGCTCCCGTGCATCAGCGGCAACGCGGTAAAATCCCGGCTGTGTTAAAAATAGTCCTGCGCCGGCAGCCGCCCACAGAAGCCCCTTCGTGCTCACGGCTCCATCCGACGGCTCCGTCGCACTGGGAGGTCGTCGAGCGCAAAAACACTCGTTTCACCCCCAAAAAATCAACTGGGAACCAAAAAAAATGTTTATGCTCAACAGCAGAAGCAATACCTACGATGCTAAGCAATACCTACGATGCTAGGGGAGGAAGAACTGGGGAATAAGAAAACGAAAGGGCGGCGCGCCCACAAAACCAGCAACTCGCTTTCAAGGAGCATCCCAGCACCGGGGTGTGTGAGGAGCGGAGGAAAGCGGCGGTGAAGTGGGGGAAACTTTTGCAGCACTGCTGCGGCGCCGGAGCCGGCTTTTATCACGGCGTGCCTGGCGCACGCAGCCATTGATGGGCTGTATTTATGCAGGTGTAATTCCCACGGAGATAAAGACCTTGTTTTTCAACAAGCGGCAGCATCATACATAAATTACAATAGCAAACATCGGAAAACAAAGACGTTTTCAAGAGCGCGCGTAATCCGCGGAGCAGCAGCTTGGGAAAACCCGAGGAGGGATGCAGGGAGCTCGCCCACAGCCCAGAACAATCCCCCGCTCGCCAGTCCCATCATAAGGGAAATAAATACCTTTGGGCAGGTGGGAAAAAGCCAACTAACGCCGCCCTTCGCTCTTTTCCACCCCTGGCTCCAGCAAAGCGGCGCTGGGCGCTGGACCCATCCGGAGCCGGGGGATGCACTGCACCAGTGCGGCCATCTCACGGGGCTCACGCGCTCCAGTTTTTGTAAAATAAAAGAAAATAAATAAATATAACCTGATGCTAATCCTAATGGTTTTAATAAATGTTTAATGTCTTGATAAAGGTCGCCCACCTCCTGCTCTAGCCACACATTCGTATTAATAGCACACGGGCTGCTTGGTTTTAGCCGTGTTGTTTGGCCGGGGTTTTGGGTCGGGCACGCTGCCGCACGGTGAGCGATGGCACGGGGCCAGCGTGGCCACCGGGCACCTGGCAAAACCTGCCCCAAACCCCTGCAGCAACACCCTGCTAATCCCTTGTTCCCACCCTTGTGGGGTTCTCAACGCAAACCATGCTCAGCTCCTCCATCCGAGCTTTGTTTGGGGTGCCTGAATCTTCCCGGTGAGATGGGGGCAAGAACACCCGGCTGGGAGTCAGGGCGCAGTGCCCCCCTTGCGGGCTGGGTGGCTGTAATTTCATCCGGGGGCTTTCTAGGCATTTGTCCCCAGAAAGACGAGATGAAATTACAGCACAGCAATGGCCCGAAAGGGTGCAGAGCGATTTATTCTCGGTGATCCTCCTCTAATGGTGCTAATTTATAACCTTGTCAGGAGGCGCACGCAGGCTCCGGGCACCCGTACAGCTCCCTGCCCCCCCGGCCTCCCGCGGGCTGAGCATCCCCAACCCCAACCCCAACCCCAACCAGGATGTTTATTTAAGGCCCCAAACCCCAAAGGCTCATTAAACAAGCAGAGTTCCTAACATATTTCGCCTCCGGAGGTTGCGGGAGGGCTTCCAGCGCCTGCGTGGGTGTCCCCCCCTCCCCAAACCCCTGTCGCTGCTCCCAGCCCTGAGTGGCCGCGATGCTGCCCCACGGGAGGAAGGACGACGGCGGAGGAAGAGCAGAGCTGCGTGTCCACAGCTCCCACGGATGTGGTGGCATCTCAGGGGCATCCCTGCAGACCAGGCTGTGCCCACCCCACCCCCAGAGCCCTGCACCCCCAGAGACGTCCCGGTGCACGAGCACGTCTCCTTACAGTAAAACCGGAGGCTCCGGCTCAGGAAGGCGGCACCAGCACCCCTGGTTTTTGGGGGACTCGCTGATGACCCTCAAGGGAGTCTCCCTCCACAAGCCCATCCTGCTCCTATGGCAATCAGTTGTCACAGTCTGATTTAACTGTCCCCAGGCCGGTGAAGGGGAAGGAAGTCATAAGGAAAAGCCCTTTCTCCACCCCATTTCCACCACAAGGTGCGCGGCCCCAGATAGGTGACACCTCTCCGGCCCCACCAGCAGCAGCTCACCGAGGAGCTCCACACAGCACTTCAGCAGATGGCGGGTTGTAACATCGTTATATTTACCTAACGAGACTGCTTTATCGTATTTCTTGAACAATAAAGAGCGAGACGGAAGCCAACCCCTGGGCTTCAGCAGCCCCGGTGCCGAAAAGAACAAGGCGAAACGAGGAGTGCCTGCAGGACTAAAACCCACCCCTCCGGAGCTCACATTTACACACTGATTTAGGCAACAGGAAAGCATGGGCAGCTCACAGGCACCAAAAAAGATCTGTGATTTGGCCTTTTGACCACGAGGCTCTGCAGCGTGGGGGAGCAGAGCCATGGCCACAGTTCAGAGCGCGGCCTAGGCTCGGGCCTGTGATGCGGTGGGCACACCGAAGGCCGCGATCCTCCACACGAGGGCAAAACAACCACCTCTAAATTCTTCTGGTCATCAGTTGAGAGAGGGAAAGCTCTGAGGTTTCTCTGCTTTTCCATTTATTTTTTTTTTTGTCAGGGAAGGAGGAAGCCAAGGGCTCCTCAACCACTTCTCTTTCAACCACACAACCCACGGCGCATCCCCTGCCCCAACCTGGCTGCACGCCTCCTCGTCTCATTTAAAGGGATTTCTCCCCCACAAATTACACCATGAAGCTCCTGATTATTACGGGGCAGGCACTGCCTTTCTCCTGGAAGTGTGTAAATCCCTCACGCGCCTCATGGGGGGGGAGGTTTGTTCTCCAGGAACATCAATGCTCCCCCCCAGCTAAGCAGGAAGCGCAGCACCTGGCAGCAACCAGACTGCGAGAAAGCACAAGACATATTCAAAAAAAAAAAAAAAAAAAAAGAGTTATGAAGCTTCCTTCCCACAGGATTTTCATCTCTGTCACCTTCAGACCGACCGAAGCTCCAGGACACCTTCCCACCCCCTGCAGCTGCCCTGCTCCCCCGGCTCCAGGAGCAGATCTCAGATCCCTGATGCTCAGCCCCAGCTGCTGGGGTGGCTCAGGTGAGCACCAAACCCCTGCAGACCCCATACAGGACACCATCCACGCAAGGGACATCCATCTGTGTCCCTTTCAAGCTTCTGGAGCAAACAGTAGAGGAGCTCCCGAGAGGCTCCGAGCCTCCACGTGTGGGTTTGCTCCCTCTGATATTGCAGGTTTGGAGGAGATGAAGATGGACGCACCTCATAATTCAAGGGAAAGGTGGAGATTAGCTTTGAGGAAGAAAGTCCTGGTGAAGGATGATTAGATTGCTGTGAATTTGCAAAGGCAGAGCAATAGTCTGTGCCGGTCTCCTATTCATCTATTTGAAGTTAATTCTCTTCTTAAAACAGCCATCACAGCACCGAGCAGAGACAAAGCCACAAAAGCCAGAAAATTCAAACAGAAGCTGTTTGGATATACAAATGTAAATCCCACCAAGGTGCAATCTGCTTTTAAGAAGGCAATTCTTGCACTGAGTGCTTTTCTTAATAACATTTACCCGAGGGGGAAAGCCTTCCTGATGCTGTAGGTAAGCCCCCTGGAAATCACCATCAAAGCGTCTGAAAAGCGACGATTGGCAGCAGATCGCGAGCCAAGACCGCTCCGGAAACACAAGACCCTATAAAGGTCTTCCCGCCTGCATTGCATGTAACACGGAACCTCCCCAGCTGATAAAGCTCCTCCGTGGGGTTGTCCCAGACCAGAGCCCCCCGCCAAGTCCCAGCACGCAGCCGGTGGGACCCAGCCTGGGGCCGTGGCTCCCGGTCGGACACGGCCGGTGGGGAGGTGGGACCTCGACCAGGCAGGGCTCCCAGCGCCGCTGAAAGCAAATTCGATCCATGGGGTCACGTTAAGCGATGCAGAAGGAAGCATTAAACCTGCAGCCTCGCCCAAAACAATAAGCAAAAAACCCCAAACCCACAATCTGTAAGGTCTGCTTGAATCACAGCCACTGCGCAGCCTGGAGTCTCCCACAGCTTCTGACCAGACCAAGGGCTCCTAACCTCTTTTTAAAGATGATGTCTCAAGAGACTGAAATAAAACACACAGTGGAAAGTGAAAGGCTGCACCTGGGCAGAGCAATTTCTCTGGGAAACCTTGCCCTGGTCTGCAACAACCGCTCACCTCCTGAGAAATGGTCCTGCCTTCTGCCTCAAGCCCTGCTGCTCTGATGAACCTCCAGGTGGGAAGATCCAGGAGATACCAGGAGACCCTTCCGTACAGCTTTCAGCTGGGAACTTGCCAATAAAGAAACTCTAGAAATACAAAATTTAGCTCCTGGTGGACATCTCCATCCTGGGAAGAGGCTCCCAGGAGGTCCTCTCCTTCCCGTCCTCAAGGGAAAGGCTTCTGGCGGTGCCACTCACACCTCGGTATCTGTGATGACCACCACCACCATGTCCATCACTACCGCTATGACCACCACCAGCTACAACCTACGCTCCAGCAGCAAACGGAGCAAATGTATCCTCTGCCACGGGGACGGCTGGCACCCAGTCCTGTGCCCACACCGCGGCTGGCAGGGAACGAGCCCGGGCCCCGTCGCCGTCCCTCCGCATTCCTCCACCGAGCCTGACCGCCAGGGTGCAGCCGATGAAATTCCCAGAGGAAGTACAGGGCATTGATAATTGCCTAAAAAAATCCCAGCTATTTCCTGTGGGAACAGCAGATGGGAATCCCCCATTAGCTCCAACAGCAGGAGATCACTCCAACCACTGTTATGGTCCGGGGTTTTGGGGTTTGGGTTTTTTTTTTCCCTTCGTTTCAGCCGAGCACCGCTCGATTGAGAGGTGGCGCCGTCCGTGCAGGTGCGGGTGCAGGACAGCCCAGCCTGTCCTCCGGGTGCTGGGAGATGGAAACAGCCTAAAAACGGGCCCTTCTTGCACCGTGTGAGGTCCTGCAAGTTGCCTCCCCGTGCCAGGCTGCCAGGACAGCGAGCAAGGGCAAGGCGTCCCTCACGCCGGGCTTGTAGGGCAAGTTGCTAAATACGTCCCCGAGCAGGTTCCTTCCCTCCTCTCCAGCTTCTCATTAGCAAACCCAAAGGCGCCGAGGACCTTCGCGCCTCTCCTCCCCGGCACGAGCGGCGCGGGAGAAGAGGCACAAACGTGGGGTTGCTTTCGGGATCAGACCCGGGAGCAGCACCAGGCTTGAAGCGAAGCGGCGATGCATGGGCAGAGATGCACGGTGGCACCCGGACCTGCCCAGGACAGCCCCGTGCCCCTTACCGGGGGGTTTCTCCCCCCACCCAAGACACAGACTGGGGGGTGTGGGAAGTGCCCGGCGTTCCCGGTGTCCCCTTTTCCCATGCTGGTTCCCGAAGGCCAGCACGAGCCCAGAAGGCGTGCCAGCCCCGCCGCAGCGCCAGCACCCCATGGACACATGAAACCCCTCCAGGAGGGCCAGCACGGGCGGGCAGCATGTCCCCAGGGGTGCGTGCCCTGTCTGGCACCTTCCTGGGCATCCCCTTGGGGCCGCAGCATCCAGTGGGACCCGGGTGGCCACTGAGGCAGCATCAGCAGGGAAGAAGGGAGAGGTGCAGGAGCAGGCGCGGTATCTCGGTGGCACAAACAGGCATGCAAGGGTTCTGTGCTCCGGCGTGGGACCCGGGGGACACACCGAGCTGCTCCGACACCCGCGGCAGCTGGAGAGCTCCAGCTGGACACGGGCAGCCCACGCATCGCCTCCTCGTTCAGGGATCGAGTGCTGCGGTGGTTTTCACAGAAGCACGGAATTCTCCCGGCTCGGATGGGTGATGGATCCTCCGGTGAGGATCTACGGAGCCGGGACCCCGCCGAACCGACGGCGCTCCCATCGCGGGGTCCTCCTCCGGCTGCAGCCCCTCTGCAGGACCGCAGGCGGGGGCTCCCAGCACGAGAGGCTCCGCACCGACATCCCCACCCGTCCGGAGCTCAACAAGGGTGCGACCGATCCCGAGCATCCCCGGCTTCACGGGGCGACCCTCGGCCGCGAACACCCGGGATTACCTGCGACGCACCGCCGGGTCCGGGGCTCGCTCCGGCGCGACGCAGTAATGGGATCGCTCCGATTTGAGGCTTATCCCGGATCAACCCGCTGCCACCAGCCCCGCGCGCTGGAAGGACAAGGGCAGCGGCTCCCCGGGGAGGAACTTTCTCCCCATCGCTCCGGTGGCTGTCCCCATCCCCGTCCCCATCCCCGTCCCCATCCCCGTCCCCATCCCCACGCACGGCAGGAGCCCGGCACGGCCCGGGGAGCCGCACAGGAGCTCTGGTCCCCAGCTCTGGCCCCTGGGTTGGCCCCTAGGTGTGTCCCCAGGTCTGGTCCCTCGGTGTGTCCCCGGGTCCGCCCTTAGGTCTGTCCCCACGTCGGGTCCCCCAGGTCTGGTCCCCAGGTCGGGTCCCAGGTTTGTCCCCAGGACCGTCCCCAGCTCTCTCCCCAGCTCCGCTCCCCCAGCTCCGTCCCCAGGCGCCGGGGCTCCCCCAGCCCACCCCCGCCGCCTTCCCACCCCCCTCCGCCCCCCCAAGCCCTCCCCAGCCGCCCCCCAAAATCGATCCCCGCCCCCCCGCCCCCCCCGACGCCCCCATCCCCATCACCCCCCAGCCCCCCTCAGGGGAGGGGCGGCCGGGGAAGGGCCCCAAACTTTCGCTCACCGCGCTCCGGCCTCCCCGGGCGGCTCCGGGCGGGGGCGGGCGGCGGGGCCGGGCCGGGCCGTGCCGAGCCGGGGCAGGGGCCGGGGCCGGGGCCGGGGCCGGGCCGGGGCAGAGCCGCCTCCCGCCGCCCGCCTCCCGCCGCCGCCTCCTCCCCTCGGGCGGGGCCGGGCCGGGCCGGGCCGGGCCGAGGCCGGGGCCGGGGCCGGGGCCGGGGCCGGGCCGGGGCCGGGCCGGGCCGGGGCGGGCAGGGCGCCCTGCTCGGGCGCGGAGAGCTCTTTGTTCTGTAATCCCAGTAAGAGTGCCAGCCATTCGCCCCGCCGCTAATCCCAGCCCCGCGCAACAGCAGCATCCATTGGCTGCCATTTACATACAGGATTAACCAGCCCGCAGACCGGCCGGGGGAGGGGACCCGAGCCGTGCCGAGCCGTGCCTGAGCCACCCGCCGGGCTGGGGATGGCGGGGGCGCGCTGGGTGGCTCTGCTCGGCTCGGCCCGGCTCGGCTCGGCTCGGCTCGGCTCGGCACCGGCCGTGCCCGCAGAGCGCTGCGGGGAGCCGCGGGCAGGGCGCGGGTGGCAGCGGGGCCGATCCCCGGGTGCCTGTCGCCACCTGTTGGTGCC
This sequence comes from Anser brachyrhynchus, assembly GCF_964034855.1. NCBI lineage: Eukaryota > Metazoa > Chordata > Aves > Anseriformes > Anatidae > Anser > Anser brachyrhynchus. The sequence continues at coordinate 9,113,418 of NC_137713.1, read as the reverse complement.
GGCACGGCTCGGCACGGCACGGCACGGGTCAGCACGGCTCGGCACGGCTCGGCACGGCTCGGCACGGGTCGGCACGGCTCGGCACGGCTCGGCACGGCTCGGCACGGCTCGGCACGGCACGGCACGGCTCGGCACGGCACGGCACGGCTCGGCACGGCTCGGCACGGCTCGGCACGGCTCGGCACGGGTCGGCACGGCTCGGCACGGCTCGGCACGGCTCGGCACGGCACGGCACGGCTCGGCACGGCACGGCACGGCTCGGCACGGCACGGCACGGCTCGGCACGGGTCAGCTCACCAGGACCTCTGGCCCGGCCGCAAGAGGAGCGGGGCGGGTTTGGGTTCGGCAGCAGGCAACTGCAGTGCCCCCTTCCCGAGGTCCTCGCCGCCCGATGAGCAGGGGCAAATCACATTGTAAATGAAATAGAAATGATTGAAAAGGGCGTGAGGCCGGTTTGACTTGCGAAGTTTCAAAGCCGCTGACATCCCTACCCACCCCCCCCGAAGCACGTATCACGGAGCCGCTCCATTAGCTGCGTTTTGTGTTAAATAAGTGATGATTTATTACTGCTCCGGGGTCAAAAGGAGAAGAAGACACCGTAGGAGAAAACACTCGCTTTGGGTTTCCAAAGGAGCACGAACAGGGGGTTCAGCCCCCTTACCCCGGCTCCCTCCCCGTGGCACCGGGCCTGGCAAACCCGCTGCCCTCATCGACCCCTTGCGAGGGGCTGTGCATCACCCTGCACCCCCCCAAACATCCCAAATCCCAACAAAACCCCAGTGAGAATGAAGAATTTGATGGGACAGGGCTGCCTGGGACGGGATTTGTCCCGCTGGTGGCCGGAGCCAGGCAGACCTGCGTGCGTCGCGGTCCCAAAGATGCTCTGGGCGTCATCTGTCCCTGGGACCTAAATAACGTAAATGGCAAGCGGAACCACAAGCTCGCTTTTCTGAATAATTAAATGGAAGGTCTTACTCGGAAGAAAGAAATCAGGGCATCTTTTGGCTAATTATCTTTTAGCCAGACCGGGGGAACAAAAAAAAAAGAGCACACAAAATTAATTTAATTAGGTCACCCGGGCGCAGGAGCCAAACAACGGAGTCGCCTGCGGAGCAGCCGCACGGAGCTGCGAGGAGCTCCTCGCCGTGACTTTATCTCCCCCTGTCACCGCGGGGCTCTGCGGCATGCTGCCAGCCAAAATTTCGGGCACCTGACTGGGGAAACCTCCTGCTAAGGGAAAAAATAGGGTAAAAAAAACGTGTTTTGATGCGACGCCTGGGTGCGTTGTCCAGGGTTGTCCCCGCTCTGTATCTCTGCTACGCCCATGGCGATCCGCAGGTGTTTTGGGGAGCACTGGCTTGGTGCAGGGCTGTTTTGTTCCTCACGCCCTCTGTAATAAATCGTGTGTGTAAGGTGATGTCCGAGGGCTGCAGGTGCCTTCGTTGGCCAGTGGTTAACAAAGGCACCTCATCCAGTGTGGGGAGCTGGGGGGCGGCCTGTTCTCGCAGGTAACCAGTGATAGGACACGAGGGAATGGCTTAAAGTTGTGCCAGGGGAGGTTCAGGTTGGAAATGAGGAGACATTTCTGCTCAGGTAGAGCAGTCAGGCACTGGGACGGGTTGCCCGGGGACGTGGTGGAGTCACCGTGGCTGGACGTGGTGCTTGGGGACGTGGTTTAGTGGGTGATACTGGTGGTAGGGGCCAGTATGGTTGGCCCAGGTGATCTTGACGGTCTTTTCCAACCCTAGTGATTCTGGGCGTCTCTGATTCTATGATCCCCACGTGGGGCTGTGACGTGTTGGAGAGGCAGATGCCAAAACCATCCTGAAAACCAGGAGAAGCGGCCTGGGACTGCAGCGTGGGTGAGGGCTGCGAGCTCACCTGTAGGGCTCTGGCCCCGGGGGGACCACCTGGAGGCAGCCCAGATGTTCTCCAGATGTTCTGCAGATGGAGGCTCAGGGCTCTGAGCCCCCACCCTGTGCCACGGTGCCACCACCTCCCCCAGGGACATCACCCAAAGGGCTCCCGATGTGCCCGCGGGATGGAGGCGAAGGCTGGTGCATTCCTCTGCGGCGTTAACGTCCGTGAAAGTCTCTGAAGAAAAAAAAAAAAAAACACCACGAAAGGATGAAAGTGGGCAAGCCATTTCATTTGGGGGCTGAAACAATGAGTCTTACAAAAACATCCGACGAGGAGAATGCGGTTTGAGAGGGATGTTTTAATCTGATCTCGCAGAAGAAATAAAGAAATAAAACTTCCTTGTCGCAGTGCTGACAAAAGAAAAGGCAACATAGCCAGAAAACAATTATATCTGCATAAAGATTTTTTTTTTTTAATTTGTTAATTAGTGACTGCTGGGCATCACAAGAATCGTTATTTTCTCTGATATGCTGATTTATTCTGTCTCTCGGTGGAATTGGAGATCACAAAAAAAAATGCTGCTTCTTTAGAACAGGGAATAGGGAAAAAAGTTTCAGTAAGGTCAGGAGAAATTTAATTGAAAGAGTGAGTTTCAGTTCTTCTTTCCTAAAGGGGCATTGTATTCCTCAGCTATAGCAAATTGCTGGTGAAAACTACCGAGACAAAACAAAATGATTTCTGAATTATAGATCAAGAGCAGGACGGTTTTGGGAAGTGCCCTGCAGGACGTTGCCACTGGATGCTTCGGGTGAGTTGTGCAGGAAAGCAGGTGGGGCAGAAAGCAAAATCCAGGGCAAGAAACCATGGGAGGAAAAGTCAAGAGGAGAAGATATCAGGGTCTGCCTCCTGAGCTGGAAAACGTTGAGTTTTAGGGGGGGAAAAAAAAAAGAACTTTTCAATCCATTTCCCACGCTTGGAGCAGTGAGGCTTTGGACGCAAAGAGGGCTGCAGCAAAACAACCCCTGGTTTTCCAGGCTGTTTGCAGCGAGGCCACGCTCGGTCGCTCTGTTCTGCACTGAAAACTGCTACCACGGGGAGAGCGGTGCGCCCAGGGAGCCAAAATTATTATTAGCTCTTTTGCAAGATATATACGCTATTGAGTAAAATTGGCAAGAATTCCCTGCAAAACCAGAGCTGGTATCTATTGGTTGCAAACACATTCATAGAAAGAGCAAAAAAAAATAAAAGTCTCTCCATTCCCTGCCTGCTGGGGCATAGAGGATGGCTTATATTGAATATTTACTCTGTCTGTCTGCATTTAACATATCTATCTGTGTTGCCAGCTGTCTGCATTTGTGCACTTCTTTGAACGCTGTGCTGCAGAAATAGTTTGCTCTGGCGCAACAGATAAAATGGTTTTCCAGTTGTCTCGCGTTCACTCTCTTGAATTATTTCCATGCTAATGAGAGCCCCGCAGAGGCACTCCCAAAACGGAGCCTCGAGACAGCGTCCTGGGGAGCGGAGCAGGGACATTTCCATTTCTTGCCCCCCGTCCTGCCCAGCTCCACGACACGCAGCACCAGCACCCTTCCCAAAGCTGAAGTTGTCACCTTCGGGGTTTTTTTTGGCTTGGCAAGGGATGCTGAATCCTTTGGGAAGGCTGCTGTGGGTACCAGCAGCGTCCCCGGTCTCAGTGAGGTGTGGCAATGGGATCACTGCATGTTCAGCCCCAAATCTGCAATTCCCAGGGAGCTGCTTCCCAACATAGGGCCCCACAGGTCCCCGGGCAGCCCCAGCGAAGCTCCTGGCCCCCTGCCCAGGCTGCTTCCAGCCCCACTTGCACCTCCCCACCTTGCTGCCCAGCAAAGCCAACCCTGACAGAGAGCCCACGGCCTCACAGCCTGCTTCCACAGTGGGTGACTCAAAGACGTCGGTGCTGGTGCCCCCATGACGCTGCCGCCCCGTGCAGAGCTCGGTTCTGCTCGGGGCACCCACCTGCTCGCGCCCTTGCAGCACCAACGCCAAGGGCAGGAGGCATTGGCATTCCCAGCGGGTCCCCATGGCGCAGAAGTAAACTTAACGACGTTATCCGCCAGTCTGGTAATTAATGCCCTGGATGCTTTTTATTGGAATAAGCGAGGGCCAGAACATGCCGGGGGTTTTAATGAGGGGCTGTGATGGAGAGGTGCAGCCCCTGCTTTCCCCCGGAAGGGGATGTGCCAGGGCTTGGGGGTGGTTTGTGGCTGGTTTGGGGTCCGCAGGGGCTGTGATCGCCCCAGGGTGCCTGGCACTTGATGCTGGGTGCCCCCAGGCTGGTCCCAGCCCTGCGCCCACCTCACCGGTGGCCCAGGAATGATGCTCGCCCCTTAGCTCAGAGCTAAGCGCCATGCTGCACCTCACCGGCTCTTTCTAAACGAGATGCTTCCAAAATCCCTAAATATCGGGGAAGAAGCATTTTGCCGAGACCTTGCTGGGGCAGGGAGCGGGCAGGACCCGCTGCCCTCCAGCACCCCGACCGCGGCGCCGGCCCTCGTGCCCCTTTTCCTCCAGCACGGCTGGATCTGTGGTTGATCCCCCTGCTATTTTTAATACAGATGCCTTATTGAGATTCAAATGAATGTTTCAAATCCTCACTCCTTTGCATAATTCTTTTTAATTAACACTTCAAAAGGTTTGAACACAAGATCCGTGCTATTTCCCTAACGAAGTTGACTGAACCTCCTTTCGCCCAAAGCTCCCCTGCGACGTTTCCGAGGGCGAAAGCCGGGGACGGAGCTGTCCCCAGGTCCCGCAGGTGGGAGGGTGATGCTGTCTGGGCTCGAGCTCTGCAGAAATACCAGCTAAGGAAAGAGAGGGGCGAATTGTTGCCGGGCAGGGGCTGCCACCCCACTGCCCACTGAGCAGTCAGCAAAACATCCTGGGTTCAGCACAGAAAAAGTGACCTTTGAAGTGGATGGGATTAAGGTTGCTGCTCTGCCATCCCCTGCCCCAGCATCAGCTGCTGCCGTCACACAGTTTTGCTTCCCAAATGGAACAAAACCTCCCCAAAAAGTGAGAGCTGAAGCTTCTCACCAGCCATCCCCAGCACAGGTTGCAACCGACAGCCCTGAGGATATCACATGGGCATGGGGCAGAAGCAACAAGGTCCCCGTCCGACCGTCACGCTGTCACCAACCCATAGGTACCCCTGGTATGGAGCGGGATGAGCCCCACTTTGCGGGATCAGGCCCCAGAAGATCAGGGCGGTGCCAGCAAATGCGGCAATGGGCTTTGGTTTTAATTCCTGCAAGCGCAGAAACAATTAGACACAACAAAACTGTATAATTAGGATTTATTAAGAGACCATCCCAGACATGCGAAAGAAGTAGGTTAGACAGCGGCCTTTGTTCAGCTACAAAAGATGTTAATTTGCAAATACTCTCAATATTCATTTTTTGTTATTTAGGCTGATGTTTTGAAACTCTCCGATAAAATGAGAAATCTGGACTAAGCATTCCAGTTGCATTTCCAAGCACAGGAATCCGGCTTTGATGTTCCCCTTGATAACATCTTTTTCGAGCCTTGACTGCATCAAATTAAATTCTGATTACTCTGATAGCGCAATACAGCTTCCAAATGTATTCAGGTGACTTTTTGTTCTGGAAGGAAATTAGCTGTTTTGACAAGGATGCTCGTTAGACAGCAGCGAGATGGGGAAGAAATACCCTTATGATGGACGAAGGATGCTCCTGGTCCCAAATCCAGCACTGGGGTTCTGGCATTGGGGCGGTAGCGGGGAGAGGGCACAGGCAGCCCCTGCAAAACAATTTCTGGAAGGAAGGTGCAGATTTGTGCCTTTGAGGGTCTGTTGGACCCACTGCCCCCTCAGAAGGAACATCCCACAGGGACGTGCCCTGGGGTGGCAGCTCCTGAGGGATTTGGGGTTGGGTCCCCATGCAGAGCCACCTCCCTTTTCCTCCCCATCCCAGCCCGGGGCTGCACCCACATCGCTGTCCCCATGCCCGGGTCCCTCCGCGTGCTCCCGGCGCTGCCGCTCCCGACCCACGCTCTGCTCCACGGCTCCACACTAGGATGAAAACAAAGTGCAAATATTATTGTTGGCAGAGATTACCAGCTCCCCCACCGCGATTTAGGCATCTTTAAACTTCATGTTTTATTAATCTTCGCCGAACGATTAACGGCACGGAAACGTTATGTCGGCAAACAAAGGTGTGCGCTACAGCGTTACCTCTGTGAGACACCAGGGCTGGGGCACCCAACTGCACACACATCGGTGCTCAATGAGAGATGGAAGCAGCATTTCCCACACCACGCAGGTCTCGGTGCCCACCCTCCTGGGCTGCTGCAGCATTTTAAGCTCTGATACCAGTGAGGAACAAGAGCCTGTGGAAGAAAAACACGTGGAAAAGACCCCCAGGGGTAGGGTGTCTGGGGATATCCTGGTGGCTCAGGGGGCAGCAGCTCTGGCACCAGCCTCCCTCTGCTCAAATGAATTATTCTCCTTCCAGCCAGTGAAGCACACAGTCGGTGGATGCAATCGCCCCCTGATTCTGAAATGAGCAATGCAGTGACCGAGGGCCCCCCTGCTCTCATCCAGCTATTGTAGGAGACCCCAGCACTTTGCAATGCAGAAGGCGAGGGTGCTGCTGAAGCAGCAAAAAGCCCTAGGTTGCTTTGAACACCCCCCCCCCCCAAAAAAAAAGGCAGGAAAACACCACAGCCCCTACCCTACAGCCCATTTACTGCCCTGCCTGGGATAACGCTGCCTGGCAGTGTGGTTTCGTTGCCTGTTGTGTGCAGTTTTCTTGGGGCCTGGCCCTGGGATCAGGCCAGGGCCTGCAAACCTCAGCCCCTGTTCAGGAACAGCCTAAAGCTTCCTGGTGCCAGAGTGCACTGGAGAGGGATCTGGGGGACCAAAAAAAAAAAACAAACAGCTGGGAAGGCAGCAAGGCAGCAGCACCTTTTCCTCTTAAGTCATACGACAGGTGCAGTACTGGGAAAGTCGTCTTGGGGCAAGTGTTCATCCATGTGCCTACAGCCCACGGGAGAGTGGAAACGCTGGAGAAGCACAGACAAACAGCGGTTTCCTTGCTTCCTGGGGTGCTGCCACGTCAGGCCCTGGCTCAACAGCAACTAAGGGCTCGCCCAGCAAAGAGCACAAGAGCACCCAGCCCCAGAGCAAAGCTGGACGAGGACCGTGCCCTGTGCTCCCCGTGCAGCCATCTCCAGCCCCTTCTTTTCCTAGAGCAGAGAAATGCCCGAACTTTTTGCAGTTTTGCCTTTGTTTCCCAGCACCCCACGGCTCAAAGACACCTGACCATGGGGCCAGGAGAAGCCGACAGGTGGGGAGGATGCAGGGTCTGGTCCTTACCTGGGGCACGGGGAGCAGGGCCAGCGCCACGTGCCTGTGCCCATCACTTCTCATCCCAGGGGAGGGAGAGCAGCAGCAGGTGCCTGACTTCAGCCACAGAGTTTATTGTTTAGTAATGAGCTCACCACACCAGCAAGCCAGGACAGGGGTGATGGTACATGAATACATATCTGGAGTAGTTACACAGACCGAGATTTGTACAGCTTTTGTACAGAGGAAGAAATAAAATGAATCATAACAAAATAGACATTAGCAGTCAAACCTTTTTTTTTTGTCTTTTTTTTTTTTATCATACTAACAAAATCCGATAGCCAAAAAATGACTAAGCTACAAAATTTGTAATACATACTGTACGGGTAAAAGGTTATCATCCATTTACACATCTAGTATCACCTTTATTCTGGTAACTTACATGAGGCCTATAGGATCTTAGTGTATTAATAATTCCCTACAAGATAGTGTTGAGCTGCTAAAGCTGCCAAACAACAGAGTACTGGAATTTTTGTTAAGACGTTTACAGTGTCATTTGCATTACTGTGTTTTATTGAAACCCTCATGCACCTCTTCTGCAAGCCAGAGGAACCGCTGGGGTAGGCAAGAGCCGTAAAGGCTGGGCTGGTGCCTTCACCCCACCGTGCAGTAGGGCAGCAGCAGGGTACCGCCCCTTGCTCCAGGTCTCCAGCTGTTGCAGGAGGAATAAAGCTGAAATCACCAACCAAGACTGATTTTTTTAATTTTTTTTTTTTTTTTTTACCCTTTGGTCAAGAGGGTTATAGAAGAAATGACTGAAGATGGAGCAGGACGTTTTCCTGCCCAGCACGGAGCCATGATATACCTGAATTTCTCAGCCTTCAGCAGAAATCTGTCACTAACCGTAGTGGTAGCGAGCCAAGGAGCCTGGCGGGCACGGGACAAGCTCCTGCTCCGCAGCCTGCCCCGTGCTGGGGGGACGCAGCCCCCTGCCGGCTCTCGGGGATGGAGACAAGAGCGTGGCTGAAGCCAAAGGGGGAGTAAAGGCACAAACAGGAACCAGTCCCTGACCAACGACAAGAGATGGGTGCATCAGCGCTGCAATGCCCTTGGAAACCTCCCCCAAAGAACAAAGCCAGTAAGACCAAATATTGAGAAATACTTTATACACCACCACAAATAGGCAAAAATAGCAATTAAACTTACAAATAAATAGAGGAGCCGGGGAATCTCCTTGTCCTTTCCGAGTTTGTCCCTAGTTTGGTCTCTGACAACCTCTGCAGAGCGGCCACCGGAGCCAGGTATCCTTGGGAAGCCTTTTGGTGAGGGAGGACATGGCTGGTGGCCAGCCCCCTCCTGGCCACCTCGCAGGGGTGAGCTGAAGCCCAGACTGTGTGATAACGTGTCCTGTGCCCGGGAGCAGCTCCCATGGACCTGCACCTCAAGGGGGGTGCGGACACAAGGGACCCAGCTCCCCCCCGCTGCCCTTTTCGGCACAGCCTCTGCTGAGAAGTGCCATCAGCTCCTGGCTGAGCCGTAGGGAACAGCACAGCTATTTACAGCCGGAGAAGACCACCAGCATTAACTTTAAACCTGCTCTGACCCATCTGCTGCTGTCCTGCAGTCTCACCCGAGCTGACCGGGAGGAGCCGTGGGACTGAGCCGCTCAGAGGGGACGGTCCCTGGGGGGAGGCAGGAGCCAGCTTCTCCCCCAGCCTGAACCAGTGCTGACTTGGGAATTCCTTCGTGGAGCCACCTACATGCTCCCCAGAACCACTCCTGGGGGATCCTGCCCTGTGCGGAGCCAAAGGTTCGTCAAGGGAAGTGGAAAATAAATTATGAAACAGAAGGGGCTCTCCCACCCGTGGGTGTCCGGGAAGCCCTGGGCTTGGAGGCAGGCGGCAGGACAAGGAGCACCCAGCATTGTCCCGCTCTGCTGCCACCAGGAGCTGTGGCAGTGACTTCAGGGCCATTCAGCCAACAGAACTTTGGGAAACACCAACCCTAAATTCTTAAAGACAGCATCTCCTGCTGAGGTATTTGCTATTGCAAGCTGTAACAAGGAATGCTCTCTGGGATTTTCTGAAGCGATGGAGTTGAATACACCAACCAGAAGGATTTTTATCCCCTGAAACATCCCAGTGCTAGGCAGGTTGGTGGTAATCTTCCTGGTGATTAGTAAGAACTGATTAAACACTTCTACAAGGCAGGATGGGATCCCACTTGAACCATTTCCAGCCAATTAAATCCCACATCCTTCCCCCCCCCACGAGCCAGATTTAAGCCATGTTTTCTGACCCACTTTACTCCCCTGAAGTTACCTCCCTCTCTCTTCCTTCCTTCGAGTGGGGGGAGAGCTCATCAGTCCTGCAGCGAGTGAGCGGGGCCCAGCACTATATCGCAGCCTGGATGCAGCCTTGCAACCCACTAAGAAGAAGTGGCACAGTTTCATAGGAAATCAGGGCAAGAAGAAATGAAGCTGACATGCCGTGGTGTTCGTCTGCCCGTGGCTCAGATCTCCTCTCAGTGGCCTCTTTTCTTCTCATTCACGGATGTCTCCTCATAACACAAGAGCTTCTGAAAACTGGAGGAGCCAGGCACTAAGGGAAGCCTGGTAAAATATTGCTATTATTTTTCCCTGTAGTATTAAACAGTGAAGCTGAACTGGACTCTTTCATAGGATGCTGTTTCACAGCTTTAAGAGCATATTCTCCTCTTACTCCATCCTAATATCCCCAGGAGCTGTGGTGCAAAGATGCAGAGAGGAGAAAAGCCTCCAGAAGAAGGAACAAGACCAAAGAAACCACATGCTTCCTTTGCGAGCCAGCCAGTACCCACTGTCATGGCACAAGGAGACAGCAGCACCCACCTGCACGCTCAGGATCCCAACTGCAAATTTGGGTGCTTGCCTGGGCCTGCACTGCCCTGCGCAGACACGAGAGCTGTGCGGACTCCAGACTTGGATTCCTTCCGCTCCAATTGCTCGTATTCATGTCACACACAGCATTTCTGTACCCATCAGATATAGACAGCCTGCATGAATGCTCACAGCAGCACCTTAGTTTCCTCCATTCCCAGAAGCAGGGGACAGACACTATACCAAAGCCAAGGGCAGGCAACCCCCAATTAGCTGTTAAATTAAACAGGCAAGGAGGGAACCACCTCCTCAAGGCACCTGTCCCACACTGACTGCAGCCAGCAGGGAGCCCTCAGGCTGGTGACGCTGGGATGTGGCTGGCTGTGGAGCCTGGTGCTCAGGAGACCCAAAAAAGATGAACGTGAACCAAGAAGACCAGAACGGGCAGCCTGGCTGCGGCCCAGGTATCGTTGGGCCTGCCCAGCGACCTCTCTGCAGGGAGAGACCAACCAAAATTGAGTGAGGTGTGCCTGCCCCTCATCTCAGAGCCACCACAGCTCCTTACCCACACAGCAGTGGGTAAGAAATGAAATAAATACCCCTCTAAAACCAGATTATTTCCCATGACATGCTATGATACAAGTACTAAGTGAAGCCTCCATGCTCCAGAACCAGATGTCTTCTGCCAGGCGAGGAAGGAGACGCTTCCCCACACCCCGTCCTCCTCAGCCTACGCGTACCGGTGCGAACCATCAGCCCAGCAGGTTTCACTCGCTTGTGCAGGTCTTCAAGACACTGGGGTGGGTGGAAGGGAAGGGACACACCATGGGGGAAGCGTGCTACCTCTGGGCACGTGCTTTGGAGCTTAACACCACAAACAGATCCCTTTGCAGTTCCTGTGGGGTTACAGGGACTCACTGACACTTCAGCTACCATCGGGGGCAGCTGTGACCCAGATCACATCAGACAGTGGGACAAGGGCAGCTCAAACAATACAAATTCCACAGTCAAAATCAATACAGGTAAGTACCAAACCCAGAGAGATCTTTCTGCTTCCTCCTGGAACAGTGGCTGTCTTGGAAAACTGGACTCCAGGATTGTCCTGATTACATCAGTTAGTACATTATAAACATTGTCCTGCTTTAAAGTGAAAATACTGTGTCTAGTCTTTTGGAGGTGCTAAAGCCAGATGTGGTATTGGTTTTCCTGACTGGGCACAGGAGCTGATACTGGCATGAAATGATCCTCTCCACCTCTTCTCCATCAGAGATTCTCCTGGAAGAAAAGAGACCTAGTTAGTGAAATGAGGGGAAGCACAGAGGTCTTTTTACAAAATGGGAAACTAAGCCACAGAATTGGATGCCAGGAGAAGGGAATTCAGGCTCATTATGCCCTGACCCCCTGCACTGCCCAGTAGGCCACACTGCCTCTTCCTCAGGCTGGCCATCCTGCCTGTAAGGACATGAAGCTTAAGGCTACAGACCGTGCCCTACATCATAAAGAACAGGGGACACCAACAGGGCATGTTCCAGGAATGCCACCCATTTAAAGGCTGGCATGTAAAGGGCATGTCCTAGCTGATCCCGACAGGAGTCATACAGGTACTGACCCAGAAGATGGAAGAGCTCTCTTCCAAGTGCTTTCCCCTAGAGCAAGGACCTACTGTCCCTCAGCATGCCTCTCACTAGCATCTTCCTGATGATGCTGAGAACTTTTAACAGTAAGATGATGTTCCCACCACACCCGGGAACCAGGGTTGTGCAAAGCCCCGTGTTCTCACTGGAAATGACATGGTCAAGCTTTGCTGGCAGACCTGCCTCCATTCAAGCCCTGTCCCCAGCACAGCAGGCAAGAAATGACACCAAGCAGTCACAGTTTTAAGCAACATTCTGCTTATAGCTTACCTCTTGTTTGTGGGATTTATCCTGCTGGTGAATCCCATTAGCAGACCCAGAATTTCCAACAGTCTGCAACAGAGAACAGACAATATTTACTGAAGAGAGACCGAGCCTAGCGTTTGCCTACGAGGGCTGAGGTCTGGCAAGACCGCCTTCTCCTCTCTTAGCAGCCCAACACTCAGCAGCCACTCCATGCAAGGAAAGGGGAATGCAAAAATCCCACATCAATTTTGGCAAGAAATTTCCTGACCTCTGCATCCTGGCCCAATCCCCACATGGGGGATTGTGTCCTTCCCAGCTATAAAATATCCCCCGAGTTTCTACATGGACACAGAGCGGCTCTTCTGACTCTCAAATCCTGGTAAACAAACCATCAGCCAAGGGCAGCATTAGCTGCAAAACACAGCACAGGGAACATCACAGCAGCAAAAAGGACATTTGCCGTTCCCCGTTTCCCATCTCTGGGGACGAGTCTGGCAGCCAGGACAAGCTGTTCTATCTTTAGAAAGCACAAGAACTTTAAACATTTATAATGTTTCTTTAGGAGGGATAATATGGAGCCCTTCAGCTTCAAAATGACAGCACAACCAGCACAAACAAGGGAAGAAAGCTGCAGCTTGAAGACACAGCATGCCAGATGTCAGTTGCTGGGGTCTCAGTAATCAGATTCACAGTTGGTGAATTGCTGGTGACAGCAAAACCAGAAGTTACGGGGAGACAAGACTGCAAGGTTTAAAACCCATCATATTTTAAAACCCATCATATAGGGGTCCCAGCTACTGTTCTTGCTTTGACCGTGAAGGTGCATAATCAGTTCCACAGAACTGCAGGTTAGCTTGGGCAGGAAAACCAGACAGAGACAAACTGAGCTCTGCTTTGAGAGCCTGCACTGCTTGTCTGGATGGATGGCAAGAACGATGCCACTGGTCACTCAGCCTTGGGGTACTGCACCCATGGCCAGGGGGAAATACAGGCCTTGTGCGAAGCAATATACCCGACCTTGCCTGTAGCACACCCAATCTGCACACTGAGCAGCTTTCAGGTGCCAGGAAACAGGTTTGAAATTTGGTCTCAGTACATGATCATGATAATGAACACAAAGTGGTGTAATTTGCTTCAAATTAAATAAAAAAGCTCCCTGCACAATCACTACAAGTTCTCTCAGAAAAAGGTCTGAGTGCCAAATCCTTGTCATTTCCTGCAAAGCTGCAAGATCAGGGTCTCCCAAGACATGGAGAACAGAAAGAGCCTCTTCCTCTATTACAGGACAAATACTTTGCAGCTGCAGACATAGAAACAGCAAGGCAGCAATTAGCTGACAATGAGACGAAGACACAGAGTGCCATTATGCTCCCTCAGCTCCTGCACCTCCTCGTCTAATAGCAAGGCCGGCCATGCACATCAAGGGCTGCAGAGCAGTGGCTGACTAAGCCTGCAAAGGGAGAGCAGCAGCAGCTTGTGGTAATTAGAGATTTCCTCCTTGAGCACGCTGTGAAGGCTTTGCAGACAAAGGGAGAGCAATGCCAAGCCAGATCCCTGGGCAACAGCTGCTGCTGGCAGAGAGGAGACAGGAGGTCAGAAGGTAGTGCAGAATGGGTTAGAGCAGAGATGTGGCTTCTAGAGAAGAAACATCAGTTCCCAAACCATTGTGCCACGATCTCTTTAGGCCAGCAATGTCCCCAGGCTCAGCCCAAAAGCCCCTGGTTAACAACTCCCCTTTACAGGGGAAAGGATGAACAGACATCATACTGAAACCAGAGAGCTTTGATCCAGACTTCCTTGTAACTTAGACACTTTAAAAATCTGACATCAATAGAAGTTTGAAGCTTAACTTCCCTCAGTAATCCCCTCTCTGTCTCTTGATACCGCAGTTTGTAGTTGAAAGCATAATACTATCTTGTTGTATCTCCGGGATTTCTTCAGCATGAAAGTATCAAAGTAATACCGGGGATAGATTAGCTGACCTCATAAGGTCCATTCCAATTCACTTTATTTAAGATTAGTTATTTTCTACAGCTGGGGAAAAAATAATTACCACCTGCACCACCTCTGGAGACAGGAATGTGAACAGGAGGATTTCCTGTTCTCAAGGGACTCGGCATTAAAGCAAACAGAGAACAACTTCTCCCGCCCCTCCCATAGCTTACAACAGATGAGGTTGTCACGATGCATTTTCATTTGACACATAGCAATTACAGGAGAAGCTAAAGTAACTCTGGGGTACTGACAGGATTATAGCATGCCTTGGACTGCCACAAACTTGTCATCACGACTACAGCTGTCCCGTCTGGTGCTGGCAGACGGCTGCTGCACCGTGGGATATAAAGAGACCGTCTGCAGCAGTCTGATGCTCAGCTGAGACAGCAGAGCTTTCAGGGCTGCAGCTTTTACCTTGTGCTCTCCTCCATGCAAACAGCTGTTTGGAGAGCCTGCTAACTGCAGGGAAGATGGTGAGAGAGGAGGGTACATGATACCCCGGGTTACCCCCCACAACTCCCACCTGTGCTGGGTGAAACAAACTCTGCCCATTCTCCTTGTCTACTGGCATGTTCTGTACTATTCCAAGGTGTCTGCCCGAATTGTAGCTCATTACTGCACAAGAAAGAAGTTTTCCAGTTCAGGATTTAAGTGAGAAAGTATCAGAGGAGCACTCTGTATCCGGCCTCTGAGGGCCATGACCTGATTGCAGACAAGAGAAAATACAACTGGAGGAGAAAAAAAGGACATGAAGCTAAAAGCTTGGCATGAGGGGCAGGTCACTTCACAGGAGGAATCAGTCAGGGCTTAGACACCACAGGTACGAGATAGAAGAGGCCAAACATGAAGAATCAGTTTATTTGCAGCCTTCATTTTCACAAAGAAGGATGCAAGACAACAACAGAAGCAGTTTTGCTTTTCTCAGAAGAAGCAAGGGGATACTAGAGTAAGTCAGGAAGAGAAGAGTGACTTGAACGGGAACGTTAATGGTACAGAAGCAAACTTAGATCAGATACAGATGCCTCCAGGAGCTCATAAAAGAAATGGAAAACATGTTCCCAGAGTCACCTCTAAAGTTTGTGCTTGAGGACTGCAAGACAATCCTCTCAAAGAACAGACATGGCAGAAATGCTTAACTTCCGTACTGTAAGTGTTCTGGACACTCACAGTGTCCTTCAGAACACTTATAGTACGGAAGTTAAGGACAGTATAGGAGGAATAAGGACACTTAAGAAATTTTCCTAATGACGGCTTGCAATTTATTTTGTTTTGAAATCCAAAAAAAGAAATATTTCTCTCTTCAGACAGCTGTTTGGAAACAACTACAGCGCATCCCAAAGAGTACTCTAGACCATTACCTCTCTCTCAAAGAGATGGCAAAACCTGTATATAAACTTTCTTCCATTGTTCATGGGCAAGGAAACGCAGTCTTGTCTGGGTGAATTTAATTCTCCCCAAAATCCTTCATGAGATCTGTGCCTGTAGTGCAGAGGTATGCAGCCACCACATCACTGTACACAGAGAACAGTTACTCACACTGCAACCTTCCTCAAAACACCACTTTTAGCAGCCATTCTTACAGAGCACAAAAGGATCTGTAATTACCAACTAGCAAGGCTTTTGTTAGTTTTAAACAACATCTGAGAGAAGAAAATCTTGCCAGGCTGCTTCTAGCCAAAAGGAAAAAAAACCAGCTGACTGCATCACCTCCCACAGCACAGGGAGGGATCCCAGGGGATTGCTCAGGACAGATGACTGCCAAGGGCTGAGTGACCTGGGAAATGAGTGCTCTACCTGTGTTTTCTCTGAGGAAAGCCTCATTGCTTCCATGAGCTTCTCCATCTGGTGGCCCTGCTCCAGCGCGTTGCGCAGCACATCCTCTGTGCTGACCAGCCGGTGCTGCAGCCGGATCACTTCTGACTCCGAGGAGGGGTCGATCAGGGAGTATCGCCTCTGATCCGTTACTGATTTTTCCTTGTCCTTATAAAACAATGAGAGAAAAGCTTTAGATACAAAACTATAGCCACAGAAACAAAACATCACAAATTTGCAGTAAATAATATAACCATGTTTTGATTTCAACAGTAGATGGGGTCAGAGCACAACTCTAAAGGCAATCATATCAAATGCAACCAGCAGAAGTTCAAATTTATTCCCAACAGAGTTCAAACAAATTATTCACGTTTCAACCACTGGAGGCCACTGAAGTACACTGGAATTAGAGGATGTTGTTTTACACATCTTCTGATCTAGGAATAAGCAATATGGGGGAAACTGACTGGCTTTCAATTACTGCCAAAGATTTTAGCCCTGTTTAGCCATGGATCTAAAATCTGTGGGAACAGGGAAACAGTGGAGGACAGCTGGACATTTCATTGCTTAATAAGGTGCTGCTAGGCCAGGCCACAGCTCACAGGGAGAGTCATGGAAGTTCCCATCAGAAGCTCACTAGCAATGACAGCAAGCCTCATAACCTGGAGTAAAGGTGAAGTGCTAAAATCCTCCCAGAACAGCACAGAACCCCTCCAAACCCCTGGCCAAAGCCAGGAGGGGTTGGTTTTGATGCTCTCACCAGCACGACCAGTTTCTCTCGCAGCCCTTTGATGTCATCTTTGAGCTTCTGCTCCTTCAGCCGCCACTCAGCTTTGTGCACCTCCCGGCTCAGGTCCCGCTCTGGCCCCGGCGAGTGCCGGTTTGCCTCCAGTAAGAGCGCTCTCAGCTCATTCAGGCTCCTGGAAGGAGCAGAAAGAGGTGAAGACATCTCCAGAGGCTGCACACCACTGGCACTGGAGTGCCAGGCTCCCTCTCACCTTTGCTACAAACCCCAGGAAAGGCAAACCAGCAAACCCATCCCAACTCCCACTTCTACAGGGGCTCCAGATCTCCTCTCCCCCTCTTTGTGCCAGCTTTGAAGAGTCTGAGACCCCCACAGGCCCCATGTTTCACAGCAGGGCAGCAGCCAGCTCAGCTGACTGGTAGATGATGATATTCAGCACCCATATGGGCACTGAGCTGCGTCTTGCGGCTCCTGATGAGCAGTGAAAGGGCAATCCCTTCAGTAAACAATTGCCCCTGTTTTTAACCAAATTCCCTCATGAATAGGAAAACTAGGGGCTGGATTTCAGCAGTTCAACCTGGAGATTTCTTTTGGGGGTGAGTTACAGGACTCTGAACACACGTACCACCCACCCACCCCGTCACCAGCTCCTGTCCCTCAGGCCCACACACTGACCTTTCCTTCTTGAGCAGCTCCTGGCTAATCAGGACCAGCTGCCCTGAAGCATCATGTGTTTTCTTGGTCAAGGCTTCCAGCTCACTTTCCAGCCTCTTCTTCTCTTTTAACACTGAATCTGCCTTCTTTTCTGCAATTTTGCACTTATTTTCCAAAGCTAAGAGAAGCAGAGGATACAGGGAGGAAGAAAGGTTGCTTATTTCTTTACTCACATTTCTACTTTCTGCCTTCCCCAGTTCCCAGTTCTAGAAACACAGGCCTGGTGAGCTCTCGATCTGGCCCTGCTTAAGGGGAGATCTCAGACAACACACCCAGCTCCATTTCTTTCAGCTTTTGACATTCAGTGAGCCCAAACCCCTCCTCACTTCATACAAATGTCTTCTGCTGGATTTGTTCTCTTCACGGACTGAAACCTCTGAACAAATTCTTAGCAACAATGCCCACTAACAGGCAGGCAGTGTCATGTCTTACACCTGCCTCTTTGAGCACCTGGGCCCTTATTAACAAAAGTACAAAGGATGAGCAGAGAAACGCCTTGTTCCCACCGGCACTGGATTAGGGAAACTTACCACTTACTTGGGCCCTTAGGGTTTCAGTCTGGGACACCAGCGATGACACCTCTTTGTCTCGTTTACTCAGCTTGTCTTGGAGGTCTTTAAACAAATGAAAAGAAAAAGGGAGATTAGAAGCCTGGAAAACACTGTGCAAATCAGGAAGGTATGGAGCATGGGGTTTAGGGTCAGGGAGCATAGTGCCAGACAGGAGGTGTGACAGGGGCATTGCTCACTGCCTCTCACCCTATCCAGGCATTAGCAGGCAGGATACAAAGCTAGGAGGTCATATTGGACAGGTTTAAGAAAGAAAACACAATGGGGGAAAAATAAATAAGAACGAAACTTTAATAAAAAAACACAGGAAAAGAAATAAAAAACCTTTCAGCACATTTCCTTGGGTTACCTACTGCACTGGAAGGCAGACACTGTTTCAAAAGACTTATTTTTTTTTATTCTGGAACTGTATTTCCACACTGAAGAGCTGTAGATCTGAAGCATGATGCTTTTAAGGCTCAAGTCTGTTTTTAAAGTGCATCCTGTATGTAGTTCGTTCAGCATGAGGCCACATGAGCATGAACTGAGCAGGCATTATAAGAGTGGTGGCTGATGGACCTGGTTACGTTCTGCCCTCATGAGGCACAATCCCTTGTCAATCAGCATACAATTTGGTACAACATATACATCATCCTGTACCTGCAAAACCAGCGATGTGAGACACTAATATATAGCAAGCACTAGCAGCATATGGAAATAGGAGTAAGCACCCCCGTCTGAATTCACAAAACCGGAGGAACATAAACTAACCTAATTCCTACTGGGTAAAATATAAGTTACTGGGAGAGTCACAGTAATCTGCTTAGATTGCTACATCCTTAGCGGGACTTCAGAAAGGGCTGTGCAGAGAATGGACTCCTTAGAGGTGCATAATTGAGAGAATGCTATGACAACCACGAGTCACATTTGAAAAGAGAAGCGACAAGTTAGTGGTTTAAGATCACCTTTGTGATCTACGCTGGAAAGACTTCTCTTCTAAAAGCAATCCTAAGGAAATAAGGAATAAGGAAACGAGCCCCCTGGGAATGAACAAGGGAAGACAGGACCTGGGAGCACCTCGCATCAGCCCCAAACAGCCCCAGACCCAAGCCACCCGCAGCAATGTGGCAGCACATCACTCCCAAGAGCGAGGGTCCAGAGACTGCCGGGGCCATGCAGCTGTAACCTTGCCGGGCCTGCTGTTGCTCGGATTAGGGGTTACAGCTTTGTGAGGGAGGCTGAACACAATTCAATTTCAAAGCTACGTTACACAATTTTCCTTAGTGCATAAGCTTTGGGCTTTATTCAAAGGATGGATTTGATTTATAGTGAGCTTTAGTAAGCTTAAAGAAAAGTTTCTAGGAGAGTACTGCTAATGGTAGATACAAATTACATTTAGTGACTGCATTTTACCTGCTGTAAAATCCCTGATGGGGTGGAGTGTGCCCATTTCCCCAGATCTGTCTCCAACCTGCACCACCTATATGGTGAGTGTGCAACAAAAACAAACATCCACCTCTACGTTTGCTCAGTTTAGAGGGCAGAGAAGAGCCAGACAACAAATGCCACGCAGCAAAATAGGAGATGAAATGACTTCCTAAGCCCCTTTCACACAGCTGTGCCTGCAAGAGCAGAAAGTCAGAGAAAGGGTCCCTAGGACAGGGTGCTCCATGACAAAAAGAGCAGTGTCATACCTTCCATAGTCTGCTTCATCCTTATCTTTTCTTCTGAAATGTCATTAGTTTCAATCATCTGAAATAAATATAAAATAT
The DNA here is from genome assembly GCF_964034855.1 of Anser brachyrhynchus. Classification (NCBI taxonomy): domain Eukaryota; kingdom Metazoa; phylum Chordata; class Aves; order Anseriformes; family Anatidae; genus Anser; species Anser brachyrhynchus. The sequence goes on along the minus strand of NC_137713.1, from coordinate 9,093,894 downwards.
GAAAGACAGAACAGCCCTTAACCCGAGGATTCAAAGCAAAACCAAGAGCCACAAAGCCCCATCCAAGCAGAAGTCTACCTGGCATCTGTGTTAGGATGTTTTACATCCTTCTTAGTGGGAAACAAAGACTTTTGTGGAGCTGCTTCTACAGTTGGGTACTACTGAAGGTAAACAGCTATTGTTTGAGAGTGCCCACAAGCAAGAGCTGACTGAGCACAGCAGTGATTCACCCCAAAGGGAGAGGGGATCAGACTTCCCCCCCGAGCTCTGGGTCCAGCTTCCACGTGCTCAGAGCGATGGAAGAGCTGCTCCGATACAGACCAGTCACCTGTGGCTAACGATGGCCAACATTCAGCCCAAACAAAGGCTGCAAGTACTCCTCAGCATTCATCCTGAGGCCTTTCAGGCAAGGTTTTCCTCGGCTTCTAAAGAATCTAACTGCATCCAAAGTTGTAAGAACAGCAATAAAATGTTGATAATAACTAATAGATAATGAATGATATTGATTAAAAGCAAATACTGGTCCAGATAGAGGATTCTGTCTTTTCCCCACCCTCTTTTGCTCATACTGTAATAAAAAGTGTGACTGCAGAGCTCACAGCCTTGCAAATACAGCTCGACTCAGCCAGCAATGCAGGTATATCAGTATTTTAGTCTCCTAGTCCGGCACTTCTCCATAAAACACACCCTTTAGGATGACTGTTCTGTCACCAATCCCATTGGTGATACTGTCCCAAGTTGGTGACACATCCCACTGTCACCAATGCTGCAAGTTCCCCCACTCAAAACAATGCTTGAGGATGTCCATCTTATCTGTCATCTCAGTGAGCCTTGAACATGGAAGAGATCCTTCTTTTCATCAGGTGCAAATACACTTCGTGAGGTGGACATCTTGGAGTAACACAGCGCTACCCGCAGGTACCCTGCGCACGAAGCACACAGGCTTAGCTCCACAAGACTGCCAACAGAATCACGCTGCCTGCAACGTTAATAATGCCAATAAAAACCCCGCAGGCGTTCACTCAGCATTGTTGAAAACCTCAGGAAGGGCACAAAAACTGCCTGCCTTCCTGCTCTAAAGCGACAGTCCCATGAGAAAGCAAGACAAATGGCATCAAACTATGCCCAGGCTCCACGGGGACTAGGCCACAACAGCAATAAGATGTGTGTGCGCTCTCAGGGACATTGGTTTCAGTCCTGCACGGTCACCCACGAGAAGCACAGGCTGTCATCTAGGTGGGGATCCTGTCGTTCGCATCCCTTCCCATTTCTTCTTCTTTTCCCACAAAATCCTACACCACATCTCTCCAGACCCAGTGCAAGTGGCTAGGAGATCCCAGGGCAATCCCAAACACCCTGGAGAGAGGGTGGCCACTGCACAATCCCCAGCCCAAGGGAGATCTGACCCATCCCAGGAGACTTCACCTCTGCCCCCGTCAGGGTAACTTCTCCCTGCACCAAACAGTTTCTGCCTTACAGCATCGTTCAGCTGCACACAACGGCCTAACACCCATTTCCTAGATTCCAGGCTTCATCTGAAGATAGATTCAGGTAAGCCATCAGCAAGAAATTTTGATACCTGTCCAATTTTGGTACCATGCAACTACCAGCCCATGTCTTCTAACAGCTGACAGCAGCGATTAAAACCCAAACTTCCCATTGCAGGGGCTAAAATTCAGCACTTGAAGCCTCTTCAGGGCCAGCAGCCTTCTTTGGGACCCGAGCACATGGTTCCCATCCAGCAGCTGCTGCGGCCACCGCTGCTGAAAGCCCCAAGGTCAGGCCCCAGGAGCTTGTGTGTGCTGCAGGATACGGCTTTAGCAGAAACAGGAGCACACCCAAAGGGGGGAGAAATATCCTGCCTGATGTACTTCTGGTACGGAAAGTTATTTAACAGCTCTTTGGAAACAGAGTTATGGCTCTCACTTGAAGGAAAGAAGGCACATTCAATCACAAGACACATTTGTTTGCTTAAAATATTTGGATAGTTAATACTACAGTCACATTAAATTAGCTATGACTTTTTAAAATAGAATTTACCCTATGACACTCAAAAAGTTCTCACCCATGCATTTCTTCCCATGTTTTCCTGATTTTAATTGACACACACTTAAAATAATTATTTCAAGACTCCCTGGTTCTAATCCAACACCAATAAAGTCCCCCAGAGCCCTCTCATTTATTTAAATGGCTCTGGAACAAGCCTCCAGTTTCTTCTTTTACATTCATTCTTGTTTAAATCTTGGCTATAATATGTGATGTCTTGTAATAACAACCCGCTTCTCCCAGGGCCACAGCTGTACTTATTGTTCATGACTCTCTTTACTAGAGGAAATATGTTGAGCAACCCCTGAAACCCCACTAATGCTGTAGATCCCTCCTCAGGCTTTCCTCTCCCAGCCAGCTGAGCACGTCTCTTTGCAGGCATGAAGCTCTGACTTGGCCAACAGTAATTTGTGGGCTTGACTTTGCTGCCTCGCAGTGCGACTGGTTTCACTGGGACTGCTCATGTTGGAAAATTAAACACAGGCATTATGTTCACTTCATTGACACCTCGACACGGAACAGATTGTATCCCCAGGGACAGACACCAAATGAATATTCTCAAAACATGCGCATTTCATGGCTCGTTTTCATTTTCCTCATCCCCACGGAGCCAACTTGCAACTTGTCTTTTAGCTCATGCAAAAGCCATACACAAAGAGGGGTCCAGTCTGGAGCCGGGAGCAGCAATCTCCCCACTTCACTCTAGAGCAGAAGATGTGAGAGAGCCATGAACAAACGCGTGTCCCTCTGCCATGCCACAAAGCCAGGATCACATCCCATGGCAAACAGCCAAAAGAAAGACTCAAAACCACACAAAGGTCACAAAAAAGAAATTGACCTCCTTATATTACTACTGCTTTTATTCTAGCCTTCCTTGGGAGGCTCAGGACTCTCGTTCAATTTTATTTTCCAGGCTTGGTGTCACCCTGACCCTTGCTAGCAGCATTTCCGCTGCAATCCTCACAGGCAGCATTTGCCCTGTCTCTTTAATATGCTGCGAGGCCACACTGCTGGCACACACCTTTCATCCAACACATCGGCTCAGTCCCACTAACAGAGGCTCTCAAATCATGCTCCACGCGCTGAGCAAGCCGTGCATTCTCTCTCAGCATGGGCAATGCCTCTTCTTTCACCCTGTCCTCCACCTACCCCTAAAGGGCCTTGCTTGATAATGCACCAAGGCTGCTGCAGCTCCTTGGAGGACAGACTTATCGTAGAAATGATGCTTTTCCAGCTAAGAATGCTGCTTGCTCAGAATGAGTCTGCTTCTACCAAACCATGACAGCCCTATTCTGCTGCCACAGAACTAATGTGGCCTCAAACCCAGATGTGGCCCACTTGCTTCTCTTGACTCTCACTTTTCTACCCGTGCCACTGTACTGGCTTTCAAGAATGGGAAGAAACCCTCAACGTGGAGATGCTCTGCAGAAAAAGCATTATCAATGGAAATTAAAAACATCCAAATACTCTGAGGCACAGAAGCCTCAGTGAGTTGCACAAGACCGCAGCTGAGCACTACCCCTAGGAAGTGTTATTAACAGTGATAACGAATAAGCAAAGTGACCCGAAAAGCATACATTTGCATGCTGAGAAGGATGCAGGGCTTCCATGGACTGCAGCTTGTTCTCTAAGACAAGCACTTTTTCCTGCAGTCTGTGGATCTCCTGTTTGCTCTGGGCTTCTGTTTTCTGTAGCGTTTCATAGTCCAACATCTTCTTCTCAGCTAAAGAAATCTGCTCTTTCAAGAAAGCTATTGCTTGTGTCTGGTCTTTATATTCACTGTGAAGTTTCTCCAGTTCATGCACCCTCAGCTCCGCATCTCGACACTTGTCCTTCATATCTTGGAGCTCAAGAAGGTGCTGATTGCTTTTGGTTTCCAGTTGCATTTTCCAGTTGCTGTTGCTTTTTTCCACTTCATCCACAGCCTCCTGCAACTTCAGTTTGAGGCTCTCTTTCTCCTTTATATGAACAGCTGTCTCAATGTCATGCTTTGCTTTCAGGTTCTCCAGCTCAAGCTGGTGCTCCATCTTTATACTCTCCACCACTGCCTTCAGTTCCACGATCTCCTTGTGCTGGGTGTCGGGGCCAGTGTTCAGTGTGGCTTTGAGGTCCTCCAGAGACTTCTGGTGGTCAGAAGCTAACGTGTCCAGCTTGGACTTCCAGTTGTCCATGAGCCCCATGTTCTCGTTAGTGGCTTGCTGAACCTTATGCTTTAGGTCAACGATTTCTTGTGAATACTTCTCATTGATGGCTTTCAGCTTCTCCATCTCCTGCTGGTACTTCTTTAGTGTCTTCTCGTACTTCTCCTTTAGCTGGCTGCTCTCCTTCTGGTGCTCCTTGTTGGCAGACAGCAGCTGATCACGTAACCGAAGAGCCTCTGACTGCAAGCCAAGGTGATGCTCGGGAGCCTCTGCCTGGTGAGAGCTCCTCAGGCACTGCCGGAGCTCGTCCACCTCGCTGCGCCTGAGGCTCAGCTCCTCCTCCAGCTGCAGGATTCTGGACTTCTCCGCTACCGTGGTTAGCTGCAACATGACAGGGAAGACAAAGTCAGTGCCCACCTCTCATCGCTGCCCTCTTCCCTTTAGCAAACGTGCTTCAGTGGAAGTAAATCCAAAGTACATTAGTCAAGGTTCAAATAAAAAGAAAACCCAGCGCCCTCCAATCTGAGTACAGTTTTGCACCAGGGTAATTATAGCTAACTGCTATGCCTTTGTGCCAGTTACAATTTGTTTTTCAAATACGAACCTCTTATTCTCAAGAGATAAACACATACCTTTGAAATAACCCTTGAAATTTGCTAGAGAGCAGCAACAGCAGTTTATGAAAAATAATGTCCCGAAAGGCCATTATATTTCCAGACCAGGCATCTTGCCAGATGATGCACAGAGGAAATGTGACTGCACATGCAGGAGTATCACAAGCATTGAAACCAGCATTAAACATATTGTGTTTCCTTTCGTGCTCAGCAATCCTCAGCCTACAGACCCCACACCTGCAGTGTAATTTGTTTACCCTGGTGTAAAAAGGAGAAGGGATTTTACAGATGAGTACTTGTTAGAGTTTATTAACAAAGTAAAAAATGACACAGAAGGCTAGAGGATGCAAGACAATAAATCTAGCCATGGTTAACACTGAGCACAAGGTCTGTGGGTTGGTGCCTGACAGTCTGAACACAGCCTAACGGGGCTGAACTACCTGCTGGTCACAGGGAGTTCAGCGTGCTGTGGAAGAGCAGAGATAGAAGAGGAGATTTGACAGGGTGAAATATTAGAAAAAGGCTCAAGAAACCAAGAAACCAAGTGAATCTTCCAGTGTCAAAACACAAGTGATCAATTCCATTTCATTCGCCATTTCCCCCGCTAACCGCCAGCCCGGGAGGCTGGGTGTTCTTGCTTTTAGATGGGCACAGGGGCATTCGAACCATTTAGCCCTTTGGAAAAACCCCACATTTTCGTTTTCCACAACTCTAACAAATCCATTATATGGGAAGCAGGCTCACCGGAGCAAGTTCGCTGCTTCCCACACCGCACAACAACAGCATGAAAAAGCTTTTTTTCCCCACATGGGGCTGCATTTAGGACTGGGCACACAGTTCATACAGGCAGCACATCCTGCTGCTGGCTCAGCGTGGCTGAGGATCAGAGCTGCTCCACCTGGACCCACCACTGCTATCCTCCACCTCAAATCGCGGCTCCCACGGCTGGAGCGGGGGCACAGGGAATGCTGATTGCAATGTTATTTCCTGCCGCAGCCTTGGGGAGCCTCTAGGCAGAATGAATTGTGCAGGGTTGCAGGTATTATTCCGGCATGTTAATTGAATGATGAGTTGTGAAGAGCTCATGGGTCAAATGGTGGCATGGGGCAGAGAAGCAAACTCAGTCTGAGAAATGAATCCTCCCCACAAGCAGCAAAGCTAGGATATATATAGTGCTATCACGTCCAGGAGAGAGAGAGAGCAAATAAAAATCAAACCAAACAAAAACCAGGGAAGCCTAAATTCAAGCCAAAACCAATCAACATCAACAACACAAACCAAAAAAGAAACCCAAAGCAAGGCGTCATGAGCATCAGCACGGGGAAGAAGCGCGCCGCTCTGCAGGCAGGGCAAGTGGGGGCGGATTACCCTGGTGTCCTCTAATTCTCTGAGGAGTTTTTCAGCCTGTGCCTTCTCAAACAGCAGGCTCTGCTCGAGCTCCCGTATTCGGGCATGCTCCAACTGCGTCTGAGTCTGGTCACACATGGGGAAAAAAGAAGAACAGTGGAGATGGGAAAGGGGAGGGAGGGGAGAGAGAGAGGAGAGGAGAGGGAAAGAGAAGGCTGCAACATCATCTTCAGTGTACAGGACAAGGAAAGGCAGTTCACAACAGGAGGAGAATAAAGATCCAAACAAGCAGGAGAAATCCAACCAAACAAAGTGATCACCACGGGATTTTACATGGTACTCACAGAGGCTATTCACAAGAAAGTGGGATCTGTGGAGGGAAAACATCCCTCTGCATTAACAAGCTGCTTCACTGTTTTCCTGCATCAATGCTGTACTGAAGATACTTCCTAAAAAGCAAAGCTCCCACCGCTGAGGACCACCAGTACAAGGCCCTTGCACCACGCAAGAGAATGCAAAGACCTTGCAAGGATTCTCCTGCAAAGACCTTGCAAGGATTCTCCTGCAAAGACCTTGCAAGGATTCTCCATTCTCCTCAAGAAAAATCACAAGGCACACTGAGAAGGCTTGCAAGTTCCCCTCCTCTTTTTGCTCCGGAGACAGCTTGAACCCCGCACTAGGCGGAAAAAAAGCAGGTCATACTGTACACAGCAGGTTGCTAAAACCAAAGATACGCTGCACTGGAAGTAAATAAAAAATTTAGATACCACACTGCTATATAAATCAGTGCTTCAGGTTTGAAGAGGACTGCTATGAATTTCAAAGTGGTTTTAAACAGCCTTGTACAAAAGACAACTTCAATAAAAAACAACAAAACACAGATGAGTGAGCTACACACACAAGTTTATATAACCTGCCCAAATCCCAGAGCACTGACTCAGTGCAGTGCTTCAGGACTCTTTCCCTTTAAAGCAGAAGTACCAAATAGTGGTAGTTGGTGGCAAACTTCAGGAATCCACAGTGACCGCTGTAATATCATGTGAAATTTCCCATAAATAAAAGAGGGGAATACACGGGAAAAATGCATGCAAACTCCAGCCTTTGCATTTTTATTTTTTTAAGCTTACAAAACCAACATATTCCTTTGAATTAAACTAGATCTCCCCCCCCAAAAAACAAACCACTCTGATCAGAACTATATTTTTTTACCTTTTATTTTCCATAAAATTAATTGCTTTCTGCTCTTGCTACTGGAACCAGTTCTAGTTTTGTTTTTTTTTTTTTTAAACCAAGTTTTAGCTAGTTGTCTAAAAATAATAGGAACTGAAGTTTGTAAAAACCCATGTTTCTCTTACGGCCCGAAAGATATAACTTTACATGCATTCACAGAAGGTAAAGATCAACTACCAGATATAGTCAGACTATTCCACATTTTATGTGGCCTATTTGAACCCCAAAGGAAGAAAAAGATTTGGTCTCAAGAGCCCAGACATTATCAAACACCCCAGATAATATCACAGAAAAGTTGATTGAATTCATCCTAATTCATGAAAATTAAGAAAATTTAATTTTGAACTGAGTGGCTTCTCCCACTCTCTACACAGCTTAAGATCCACATCCTAAGATGGAGCTCCAGGCTTGATTTTATTTACAGGGATAATTATTCTGTTAACACTAATGAATTTTCATCAATTTACACTTGCCCAGAATTCCTAAGTGAAACTTCAGCAATGTATACTTTTGAAATTACCTTAACTGGTGGCAGCAAGTCAGATATAAGCTACCTGAAGATGTCAACCTATTACAAAACTAATCTCTGATTCTCCCCAAAAGACTTTAAGATTCCTGAGATTGGCACTCAAATTTCCAGTCAAGCTACCCCAGCTCCACCTGGCATTCTTGCTCAGTGTCTACCAATCCTGCTATTTTCCAAGTCGGGAAAAATGTATCAAAATAGAGGAGGAGAAAAATCAGGGAAGAAAATTAGATCAACTGTTTTACAGTCCTTAACTATGGCTTTATTTAAGATTTGCATTGAAGTCCTGTGTTATTTTGTATTTTATGCAAATTGATTTTCCTAGTCAGTAGGGCTAACTCACAAATCCAAAGTTTCCCTGCACTTTGAGGAAGCTTGGATCTGAATTTTAGGGTTACTAACTTGAGGCTGAGAGCAAGATTTCCCACTGGTGTGCAAAGTACCACACAGATTCCATGAGACTGTTCCTTGACGAGATTAATGTTTCCTATAACAAGCCTTCTACCATAAAAAGCCTTTCATACAAGTCATGTTGTCCCCAGCCCCCTTTCTGCCACTGCTTTCCACCTTCCAAGGTACTCCAGCATCAGCATTGCCAACCAGGACCAAGAGGGTTGAGTTCATGACTACATTTCAAGGCTAAATGCACAGCTCCTTCCTCTTTTCTAAAGGTCCAAGTACTGGATCCATATCTCCAAATGCTGAAGAATTCCAAATCTAATCCGAGTGTCACGGAAGATACTGTCCTATAGGGAAACCCTAGATCCATGGAGAAGCGGATAATATTTTCTTACCATCATGCCTGGTATGGCCTTTAACTGCCTTCCACGGAGGCGCTACGAACAGCCTCTGGTGAGAAACTGGGGCAAGACAAACCACTCACCTCCCAGTACGCTGAGGGGCTCCTGGTGTAAGAGGGCTGGAAGACCCTAAGTGGGGAGACAACCGTCACTGGGTTTTGCTTTTGGTATTTCAGTGGTTAATTCACCTCTAACTAGGGATGCGAGGAGCTGTGCTGGCAGCTGCTGGCTTTGTAGTGACTACAAGAAGGATGTAGGATGTCAGAACACCTATTTCCCAGGAAACATACTGCAACAGGAAGGAGCACTTACCACCCTGCCTTCCAATCAGAGATATCTGCTAAGTGATCTACTTGTTTCTGGAAATCCCAACCGTCTCCACAATGAACAATGAAGGTGAGAATTAAACTCCAGTGGGACAATCACCCGTCTGAGCACCCAAATCCGACAGTACGGGATATAAACACTAACCACAGCCAAACCCTCCTACAACGCCACTGGTGCTGGACCCCTGGGGAAACCCTCAGTTCTGTGGATTGCCCCAAAACCAAGCTGCTCCATGACTCTTTCTCAAGAAGGTATTTGTTTCTCAGAGCAGAAGGTGGAAGCTGGGACTGAACTTTGTCAGCCTGCAAGAAGCTTGGTCACATCCTCAGGGCAAAGCAGCTCCTTTCCAAATCCACTGAAATTCAGATCTATCCCCAGTTTGGGACCTGCAGTCACAGGAGCGTTTATGCCACAGCAGCTTACCATCTCGCTAGAACATGTACTTAAAAAATACATATATACACCTGCTAGCTAACCCTGGCTCCATTGCCATTACTCCACAACTAGTCTTAAACACCTAAAGCTTATACAGGGACGATTCACTTATTTCAAAGTGACTGATGGATCAATCACCCTTCTCTAAAGCACTGGGGGAAACTGATCATCTGAAGACCTCAGGAATCAACAGAAACCTGATTTGGTACTCACTGACTAGACAGAAACTGCACTTGTCCTTTAGCAAAGGTCTGCTATCAGTGCATTGCTGATTTATACCCTGTCCAACATTACTCTGCTTTCTCTTCTGGATAAAGAGGAGAGGTTTAAACCAAGAGGGTCAAAGCCACAGCAACATGCTCCACTGCTTGGTTTTCACTTTTTCCTGGCCTGTTATTGATATGACTGATGCAGGTCCTTTGATTTTTCTGGCTGTTACTAACCTAGCACTCTAGGTGAAGATAAGAGAAATCCCACAATTTACACACTTAGAGCAGACCCTTGCCTTCACGAAATATTTCCTTTTCTTTCTTTGCACTGAAAAGTCTCATGCTCAGGCAGGACAAGCTCCTAACACCACTTCCAGTTTGTACAACACTCATTGCAGCAGCACTGCTCAGACCACCAGCCTTTCCAAACCAAAGGGTATTCTAGTGTCAAACCCCATGGGCAGAGGACTCCACAGGAGGATACTACAGGTCATACAATACATGGCATTGGGCTCGAATGGAATAGCATCTCTCACCTGAGAGACTGAACATGCCCATTAACCTCTACCAGGACACAGCAGGGACAGTGACTGAGCAGTCAAATCACTTCTACAGTGGAAAAACATACATTAAAATGCATTCAGATAATCAGTTTTTAACACTGCTTGGCAACTCATGGCAACATTCATAGCCAGGCTGGCTGGCTGGGATTAATTCTAGGCATCTCCTGGCATTACTAGTGATTGGGCAACATACCAAAGAACAATCTTCAATTTATACCGCAGTGTTTGCAGCAGGTCCACAGCCATCACTAAAGGAACTGTATTGTTCAGAGTTGAACAAAAGGTGGCAGAAATTACTAATGTAAGGCCACACATGCAACTTCAAGTTTTGGTGAGGGGGCTTACCTCCAAATCCCCCTTCGTTATGGATTCTTCCTCCACGCGGAACTGCAAGTCCTCCACTTTCCTGCGGAAGGGAAAGGGAGAGACAAAGTTACCAGTGACACCCAGATTAGCATCCCACCTACAGGCAGCGATTGCACATGGGCCTTCCCTGCACAATAAAAAGCTGAGAAAAAATGATGCAAGCTTTATATATCAACAGCTCTGCAGAAGCTAAACATCAAGATACAAGGAGCAAGACAGTTAAGCAAGCCTATGCATAGCAAGCATTTGCCTTTTTGTAAGGTACATGCTCCCAGACACGCTGGTCCTGCTGTACTATTTCTCAGCAAGCACAACTGCTGTTCATTGACACCGGGATCCTGAAAATAGTAAAGCCACAGTTTTCACTGTTTTACTTAGACCGTGTTATCTCGCAGCAGAGCACCGGGCAATTCCTGTGCCAAACGCAAATGGTCCATACAAAATACTCCAGGGCAATCAGAGCCTCTGCCTTCTTGGCAGAGGGTGAGCAATGCTTCATGTTGCCACAACACGGAAATGGTGAGCTACCTTGGCAGAAAAACCTTCAGAGGCTGTACAGGTCAATCACGTATAAATACGCATAAAACCCCACGCACGAACTCAAAAGTGCCTCAGAGTCTTTTGCAAAGTCTGTATCTTGATTGGATTTTCTGTTCAAAGTAATTCAATCTCCTGCTAAACTCATCCTTCTTTGTTCTCTTCACTGATTAAAAAAGGCAATAATGAGGATGTTGCACTGGTAGCCAGATGTAAGGACTCTGATTCAGTTACAGATAAAAATAGCTGTGGGTGTACATATCTAACTTCATAAACAAGCTTCCTTGTCTAAACCTCCTCTAATTAGAGGAGGCATCTGTTGATATTTAGGAAATAGCTCAGCTGTCTTGGGTTAAAGGGCCTCCTAGAGCTGGGAAAGTGAGCTGCCTACCCAGGGAACACAGAGACTTGTGCACGAAACAACAATTCATCTTCAGGGAGCGTTGTTCAATTGAAACCCACACCATTTTCAGTTTATTTTCCCCAGTTACTTAATACACAGAAACGTTTTTCCATTCCCACTGGAGAGTTCAATTATATATATGGAGCAATTGGCCTCCAAAAACGACAAGCAGATCTTCACTCTTATCCAAAAAGGAAATGTATGCATCATCATACATACATAGATGGGGCCTCTGGGACGTGGGGAGGCAGCGAATCACACAATGGCAAGGCCATACTGCGGTATGACTTGCCTTCCTCAGGAGGAACGTCTGCAAGATTAGCAGCACATCAACAAATAGATGGGGAAAGAAACAGTCTTTAGCAAAGCCACACTGTGGAGAAAGTATGGGGACCTGGGATTGCCCAGCCTGCAGAGTTCTCTTTATAACTCAATACCGTTATTTTATACTATATTGTTAACCCAGAACACCTGAAGGCAAAAGGCTTTGCTCCTTGTTGATACCGAATTCCCTTCTTTACTGAGCAATTTCAGTTTACACAGTGACATGGCTCAGTCTGGTTACAGTACAAAATTCCAAAATTATTGGTGTCACCAGAACCCTCCATTCTTTCAGACTAATAATGCTGCTTCTCCCTGCTCTGTGTCAGGAACCAAAAAACAGGGAAGAAGGTTGGAAACCCTCAGTAACTTCACTGCCCAGCAGGAGACCACAGCTATTTGGTCTTCAGCTGGCAGTGGTCTATAAAACCGTTGCCCACACTGTATTGTCAATGCAACATTGGCGTTGTCAAATGCCCTTGGACATGCAAGCAGCCTGTCAAATATTTACCAGGGTCCTCACACGAGTGCCAGCAGCTTGGAGTCATAATCAGGAATGGAAGCTGATAATGTCTTTTGTCTGAAGCGCTACATGCATTTGGCAGGGAAGCGGGTCCGACCATGCAACATCTTTTGGCAGAGAAGCAGAGCTGCCACCGTGCCAAGCATGAGCTGTCCTGGCTGTTTGTCTCCTGCCTTTCAGTTACTTTGCAACAGGGGGCAGGTTCAGCAGAGCGCATTCAAAAACCCTGATATTGCTCACATCACAAAAAATCAGCTCACTGCAACCCCAACAGGAGAATACAGCATCGAGTGACCTCTAAGAACCTTAAGACAGGAACGTATGAGAATAACTAGAAATATTCCCTTGTTCATTTGTGATCAGCAGCAGGCTGTCAACAAATAGGAGAAGTCACTGTACTGGACGCCCATCCCTAAATAAGTCATTCCAGATATGCAACTACAGCAACCTTGTTCTGAACTTGTTACTCAAAGCAGCACCACCTTTTCCTCCATGCAGGCAGACTGCAGTGGCCAAGACAGAGGAGCACAGCATATTTAAAATATGAGAAGACATCCAAAGATGACCCTCCTAGTAACTTTTTTTTTTTTTTTCTCCTTAGATCCAACGATTGATGTTCTCGGGTACAAGCTTCATCTCCCCCATGATTTCAGCTCCCCCACACCCATTCACTCCTGTTTTACCTCTTCTCTTCTTCCAGTTGGTTCAGCAGTTCGATCTTCTCCTTTTGCATTCCATCCACCAGTGCTCGTGCCCGCTGGAGGTTTCCCTCTGCCTCTGTGACATACTGCAGTGGTAAAAGAGCCCAAGTCACAAAAGTTAACCATGTCTGAAGTTCAGAGTTGTTTAAAAAAAAGGATCAGAACAAGGGAACAGAAGGTTCTGATGATGTTTCAGAAGCTGCTGTTTTAAGAAGGTGGATTTTCCAAAAAGCCCAGTATAAGTATCAAAAAAACTGCTGAATCTCCTCCAGCTGTAAATCTGATCTGTGTTTCAGCACCAGCCTGACTCGAACACTTTGGATAATCCAGCTCTGATCAGATTTAAACACTTCAAGCCTGAACAGTTTTGAAAACCTGGCCCAGGGTTGCCAGATCTGGTTCTGCCCTGGTCATGAAGCAAGAGTCATTTCAGAATTGCATGAATTCATTTGTTACTGTTAATTACTGGGAAATATTTTACACAAGGAAGATTTCAGCTTGCAGTTGATTTGCCATTTTTTTGCTCCGTTTCTGACAGGCAGGTATGGCCCAACACACAAAGATACACAGCGTCACCCCTACTCCCTGGTAGCTGCATTGGGTTTATAAACACAAGCAAGGAATTCAGGGCAAGAGCGGTGGTTAAAGAGCCATACGTTGATGAATAGCATAAACCTGTAGCTCTTTTCTTCACTCTTTTATCCACTCAAGTGGATAAAATACCATCTATTTAAATCCTTACACAAGCAGCCTGTTTTTCTTATGATTGATGACTCCGTTAATGTGATCGAAGCATTCCCCTCTGGCAGGAAAGCAGTGACGTGCAAGAACTGAGCTGGTGTCCTCAGCAGTGTCTGACAGCATCAAAAAACACTGCAATGCAGTCACAGCCAAGGCCAGAGTGGGTGGCCAAGGGGAGTGAGTTTGCTTTCCACCTGCATCTCAGCATTCAGATGTATTGATCCGCCAGACACAGATATCACCAGCCCTTTGTCTGCTCCCTCCTTGGGACAGAGAGAGCACATCCCATTAGCAGGAATGGAGAAATAGCCTCAGCTTCCTGTGTGGTGGGTTAAGCAAACCCCACAAAAAAGGCAGAAATTCAGAGCCCAGTTTCCAAATCAGGTAGCTGCAGCACAGGGTTAATGTTATCACGACCTGAAACTCCCTAAGAGTGCCAGTGAGGAAGCCGTGCTACCTCCTACCTGCTCATGTTGGGCCTTCATAATGGCAATCTCCTTCTCCACCTCGCAGATGTGGCTGGTGGCTTTGGCAACTTCAGCCCGCTCCAGGTCACGCTCTGCCAGCAGCTGTTCGATGTGCTGCTGCTTCTCCTTCAGCGCCTCCTGCAGAGCCGTGGTGCCAGAGATTTTTCGGGCATAACGTGAGGAGGTCTCTGTCAGCTGGAGAACAGAGTTAAAAAGAGGCAGGAGTAAAGTTGTGTCCTCCCCAGTCCAGAATAGCCTAAAGTCCCCTGTCAAATCTGAAATATACCTCATCTACTGATTATTTATTATGCTGTACAGAGCTGTAGTGCCAGCTCTGTGCCCTACAAGTCACGTTAATGAGTCTGCAAAAAGATTGGGCATTGCTTGCAAGCTCAATAGCTCTCCTACACTACAATGGAAGAATAATTTCCCAAAGGACAGGACATGGGGTGGGAATTAGGTCAGGAAAGGTTACCATGTATTGTATCATCTGCCTTTTAAAATGCATTTTATCAACGCCCAGCACTAGTGCAGTCCCAAACAGCGAGCTCAGCTAGGAGGAATTATATCAATTGGAGGCTGGTACGGGCTGGTTGGATCTGCTCCCAGTAAGGGGTGCTGCACCCTCTTCCCCAGCCAGGATGACTGCAGGTGCTATGCAGCACATGCTACGTCAGAGCTAGAGCTTTTAATGATATTGCTGCCGGCTCTGCTGTCTGCCTTCTTGAGCACCTTCCAAAGCACAAGGCATGTGATCCAGGACAGAGTCACCCCTTCATGGCAAAACGCAGTCGCTGCAGGAGCTGGAAGGCATAGCTGTTTAACAGAACAGCTCACTGCAATGCAAACACATGGGGCAGGAAGCAATGGCATTGTTTTGCAGGGATCTTGTAACAAAACCTGCTCTTAACAGCGGAGCTGAGGTTCATCCCACTCCAAACAGCCCCTTGGGCTTTTTAAATGGTCACAATTGCTCAGCATCTGGTTAAAGAAAAAAAAGCTGCATGCCCAGTGCAGCTGCTGGAACAAAACTCCAACCCTCCCAGGTTTGTAGATCCAGGCCGCAGCAGATAGAGGCTGCAGTCTGTGGGACAAGCCACTTACCAGCCCGCTGCGGCTGGGCCGGCCCCCGACGGACGATGCCACGGAGCTGACGGAGCTAATGGAGGAGCTGCTGGGGCTGTGGGTTAAGGCAGACACCCCCATGGCCATCCGTTTGCTCTTCTTGGCCTTGGCAGGGCTGGTCGATGGGAAGCCGATCCGGATCACCTTGTGGATGGGAGCAAAGAGGCCGAACTTGGGGGGGCACTGGAAATACCTGTAACACAGGAGGGATGCTCCAAGTCACAAGTGCTGCAGCATCCACCTCGCCCAAGCCTTGCAGAGCAGCACTGCCAAGCAATACATGGCCCCAGCTCATCTCTCAGTGCTTCGCTGTGACTGATTCCTTTATGCGAGTGGCTGGATTATTCTCCTTTCCTGCCACTTAGAGCAGTGGCAACCTCCATGTTTTCACTTGTGGTGATTAAGAAGGGAAGCCCAAGATAATTGCCAGGCACGCTTTGATAAGCTGCCAGGAAAGACCCAGCTGGTAGCCCGGATAGCACAAGGATCCCAGCACATAAACACAGTGAGAGCACACGCTCTCCTTCCTTCCAGAAGGAAAACAGCCTTCCCAAAACCTGCATGTCTGTGCTCTCTACCCTGCTTTGCAGAAAAGTCACACAGCAAAGTGTGTCAAATAAAAAGGCACAAATCACACAGCT
This sequence comes from Anser brachyrhynchus, assembly GCF_964034855.1. NCBI lineage: Eukaryota > Metazoa > Chordata > Aves > Anseriformes > Anatidae > Anser > Anser brachyrhynchus. The sequence continues at coordinate 9,077,831 of NC_137713.1, read as the reverse complement.
CTGTACAACATGCTATGGGTAAGTTTTTCCTCCCAGAACAAGAGCTGCCATTCCTCCTCTCCTAACTTTGCAGCTAAAAATGCCGTTATCCCAAACTCCAGTGTGTGCCATCCCCACTGGGTGGTAGAGGGAGGGAAACTGGTTCCCTGCAAACAAACTAAAAAAGAAGCAAGCATAAAAAAAGGGTGTATCAGGTAACTGCAGCAAGCCTGATGATTATGTCTCTCTGAACGAATAAACAAAACCTACAGTGTCAAACCTTGGGAGCCCCCTTGGAGCTTGGGCCTATCTATTATTATCCAGCTGCACTGCAGCAAGTAAACCCAGACAACCTCCAGGCATCATGTCCCTTTGTGCCAATGGAAGGGCCAACACAACACTCTCCACTTTAAGAATTTTTTCTCAAAGCCTCAGTAGTGAGGCTAGGACAAAATACCGGGCCATATAATAGTCTGTCCTATGTTTGCATTAAAAAAAGATTCTAATGAATAAATGACAAACCCAGCTTTCCTAGCACAAGTGCTCTTTCTCCAGATGCAAGCAGCTGGTTCCCAAAAGCCTTCTGTTTGTAAGTGCTGGCAGTCACCTGGCTGTGTCACAGGCAGACCTCTGTGCTTGAGAGGCCAGAGAACAGCCTCATCTCCACCCAGATGAGTGACTAATTTTCAAACACCTGCTCAACTCTTTTTTTTTTAAATTAAAAAATGAGAAAAACCCTACCACCCAAAATCACTTAGACCCCTCTGCTTGCTACCAACACAGGCTCCTGGGTTTAGAAAGGCAGCGCTACCACAGGCTGGCCTTGTTCCAGAACGAAGACCCAAGGCAGAAAAAAGCGACCCTCCTCAAGTTCTGGCTGCTTTGCCACCAGCTCACCAGGAGAGTTCACGACAGCAAAGATGGTGACGGAGTCCTTTGCTGGCTCATTTGCCTCCACATTACCTCCCCTCCTTCCACCAGCCTCCACCGACTCAGGGACAGCAGGCTGCCTTTGGGCCCAGCTCTCCTGCTGTATCAGACAGCAACTGCAGCATGAGCACTGGTGGTAGGCAGCCAGACCAAGGATGCTCGCTAGATGGCAACAGCCACCAAAGCAGAGAGCCTCCGGAGCCCTGGACAGCCTCTTACCAGCCTGATTCTGGCAGGACAAACTCTGGGCAGTACCAGGAATCCTGAGTGGCCAGGACAAATGTGGGGAGCACTGTCTGAGGGGTGCCTGCATGGCCCAAGGGAGTGGGTTTTAGTATGGTGGCCTTCCTCCAGAACCCTGCTGTTGAAGTCAGTCCATCCTGTTAGCTGCCAGCGAAGCGTTTTCACTGCAGAAAAATCAGAAGGTTAGATGAAGGCTCAAGGGATGAAGAGGGACAGTTCTGCAAGCCTGCAGCCAGATGCTTGGTAGACAGACCTTAGCTGAACAGTGCCTGTGTACCACTGCTGTGTTGGCTAGCATTCACTGCTGCTACAAGATCTGCATAATCGGCTTGGACACAAGAGGCAGGGATGCCGTACAGATTTCCTTCAATCTCCTCTATTTAATCAAAACCTCTGAATTTGCTTCTGCTCCCTGATCCTTGCTGTGGGAATCAATTGTTCCTGTTTTTGATAAAACGCCAAAGAGAAGCCTTGCAGACACAGTGCGCACCACAGCAAAATAAAACCGTGATGTAGCGGTTTCAGAAGAAAGATGACTTTCAAAAACTGGGATTTCAGAACACAGCAACAGAAGCGTGAGGATGAGAGCCAGAGAGAGCACCCTTACCACTCACATCTGCCTTCCACACATTCCACATGCACAAAGACAGTAAATCACTTCTTAGCACCCTGAAGATGAAGCTTAGATATTTTATCGTGCACGACAACGAAAGCAGGGACTTGGCTTCACTCCATGACATATTCTGGTTCTTTTCTTTAGAGAACAGGCTGGAAGTCAGCCATCTGCTGCCAATCATTTACTGCTTTCTTGCTCTGACATTGAACAAGGCAGCGTTTCTCTTATTTAAAATGAAAATATTTGACTGCTGCACAAAAAGAGGCTGATTCAACACAAGAAGCCTTTATTACAGAACCTGAGATCTACCAATGGAAGAACTCTCAGTTCCTGAGTAGTTTCAAAGTTAAATCTCACCTTTAATGTAAGATTTGCTTAAGGAGCCCTGAGAAATCAGCTGTATTTCCCCTGTAAGGAACTTGTGAAGGACAGGAAATCAGTTCCACCTGTACTGAACCAAGGCCAAAGCACTGCTGTATAACTCAGGTCTAAGCATCGCCAAACTCAACACCTGAGGCTGGGGGTCATTCCCTTATCTAGCTTCTACATGAAAAGAAATACTGCTTCTTAGAAAGCTTGCTAGGTGTCCCTGCCTAGTTTTCTAGACACTAACAAGGGCTTTTTTGAAACAAAAATAGTGGAGGTACTATCGAGGCAGAGGTGATAAGATCGATCAGCAGATAGCTGTAGCACTACAGAATTACTACAAGAACAGACAAGGGCCACCAACTGTTCATTCAGATCTTTGGGAAGTTGTTCCCAGGAAGAAAAAGGCCAGAAAAGCCAGAAAAAGTTAGAACTTTATTCTCTATAGTTCTGACAGGCTCAATTTCAGATACAGTGCAAGAATAAAGTTTATTTATGAAGCACATGTGTGGTAGAAAGCAGACCTAACCCAATCACAGAACCCATTCCTAGCAAAAAACAAAGTGCAGTGCAATTTGGTATCTTCTCTCGCTACTCTCTCATTTCCTGCAGCCACTCCGGTTACTTCTCTACGTACAGACCTTATTTGATTCTGCTATAAAATGCTCCGGTAATGAGGCTTCCATTTTATCTCCCGGAAAAGTTAGTCCAAAGTTTAAAAGACTCAAAACTGGACTCTTCCTCCCAATTTATAACATCCAACCCAACACATCAACTCTCCCCTCCCAGACCCAATGGAGTTTGGCACCCAGTCCCCGCAGGAGGCACGCAGGACCCACAGGCTGGGGCCAGGAGCGGACAGTACCTGGTACCAGCCACGGCCCCGTCGTTCTTCCCCAGGGGCTCGTCCAGCTCCACGCCACACCACTCTCCTTTGGCAAAATCCGTCTCTCCCACGTAGCGAACAACTCCTGTCTTTGTCCCGCCAACCTGTCGGAGGTAAAACGCTGAGGGTTAGAGACAAACACTAGCGTTACTGCAAGTCAGTTAAAGCTGGAACAGATGTGGAGTGAGAAAGGGAAAAAGACATCATCAGCATTTTCTGATTCAGATCTAATGAAACCAGAACAGACAGTTTTCATGTCAAGTTCTCCTAGCACCAAAGATGCCTCTCCAATAACGACAAGCAAATCTCCCACTTCTGGACGTGTCTGCCTGGGAGATGTCAGGACAAATACAATGAAAACACCAACTAGTTGCATGCAGTTGCTTGCCAGACCTTGAAGGAGTTTAAGCCCTCCACGCACAGCTTATACCTGCCTCCTGCAAGGCACAGAGAAATAAGAAAAGTCACACCTTTTGCTCCCCTGTGTGCACTTAAAGCTCTCAGTGCCCTGAGTAGACCCCAAGACAGCAGAAGTCAGCAATGCACAAGGCTGTGTTTTGATCACTGTGACCAGAAGACATTTCACTGAGCAGAAGCTGTATCAGCTGCGTCTGCCGTTACACCAGGAGTGCCTACAGGTGTCCTTCGGTATTTGTGCTGAGAAAAGAAAGATGGAAAAGCAGGAGGGATATTCTAAAGATCTGTATTTCAAGTAAATCAGCATATAATTTAAACCTTTTTTGGCCTCTCTGTTAAGCCTAGGTTCAAGGAAGAAAGCTTGAAAATGTTAAGATTAAGTTTGCAGCTTTTAACTTCAATGACTGGTGGTTAATTTTTTTAATGTTAAATTTTACATAAAGCAGTATAAACCAAATATTACTACCCTACAGAAATCAGTGATGGAGAAATGCAGAAATCTCCAGCTTTTTACATTCCAGGGATGTCACAGGTTTACCAATTCTTAATCACTAAGTATTCTGGAAATTGCTTATGCAAAGGCAAATGAGTTTTCCCAGCCTAAAAATAACTGCACCTGAGAGGACCAGGGAGCACAGCTCTGAAGCCTAGGTCCTACCCCAAGTCCTGGGAGGCTGCGCTGCAGCTTGAGCTGGTCCTCTGTAAGTTTTCCCACTAGGGATGTAGCAAAGTGCTGCTCATGGAAAAAACACTCTGAAGTTCTACAGGAAGGAAGAAAATATTTGCCAGCAGGAAAAGTATCAGAAGGCGGCTTTCTGGTCCTACACCATGCCCTGGAGCGAAAGGACTTCATTTCAGTATTAGGTACTTGGCAAGTTACAGATTTGAATAGTTTCGGTAAGATTCTTTATTACTTGCTCATAGTCAAACAGCAGTCCCGTTTTTGATTTATCTGAGTCTAGAAAGAATTATTCTCTTAATATTAATGCAATGATTTAATACCATTTTAGTACATTTCTTTAGCTACAAGCTGAATTCAATAAAGATGCAATTCATCTTAGTGCCATTTATAAAAATGGAGGGAGCTTACCAGCAGTCTTAAGTTATTTTTTTAATCGAGTTTTAATTACAGATACAGAGCCACATGATCCTGACCCCACAGAACCTCATGTGAACTCCTTAAAAACCCGATGAGCTCCCTCCACCAGTGTGAGTCTCCAAACAGCAAAGAAAGTTTTCTTAATATATACATGTGTAAGAGCACCAGAGCAGGACAGTAAGAGAGCAGGCTGTGTTCCTACCCAAAAGTCATAAATGGCTATCCCATAGCCCCCCAGATGGCTATGGGATTCTTTGTTTCCAAAGTAATGCATTTTATTTCCCTTTTGAGGGTTGATTATTCTGTCTTTTCCATGAAGCACACACTTGCCACACAGGATCATCTTCTCCCCATTCTGTCCCAAATGCCCACATCTGCTCCCCGACAGCCCGGGTTCCCTCACTCTGATGGGGCTGGGAGCACGGTCAGGAGCTGCTATCGGGCTGCCACGCTCACAGGTCAACTTTTGGACCCCTTGTTGAACTTCCCAGCTTCTGGCAGGCACACAAACTCTCATGGATGGACAGCCTAGAAAATTCATCCGCCTCAGACATGCAGATTTATTCAGCCCCGATAATCTGCTAATGCTGCTAAAATAAATAATGCGTTTCGGAAAAAGCCAGCTGGCAGGTCACACCAGTGCACAGAACGAACAGTCTCATCAAAACAGAAGCATTTGTTTTTATTAGACCCTTCAATAAATCAGAAGTATCACCTTGGAAGGAGGGTAGAAGCAGCTTGAGAAAGCCAGCAGGGCCGGCACTCACATACCCTAAGTCACAGCGGTTCGCAGCTGCGCAACTGCCCCTTCTCCCCACACCTCGCTGCTATACCATGCTTCCAGAGCAAAACTCTCAAACCTTTTCAGAAGAGCTTTTAATACTTCACCAAGATTGTCAGCGAGATTATTCATTTCCAAGAGAATGGGATTTTACCCAATGTAAAGTGTTATTACTTTCAGTTATAGTTATTTTTACAGAAAAGCAGCTAAAACAGCTCCTTTTTGAAGCTCAAAAAACAAACAGTATTGACATAGTAAGATTTTTTTTTGTTCTGTTTTGGAGGGTTTCTGATTAGCATTAGTGTTCCATGTTTTCACCTGAAGCAAAGAAACCCTTATATAATTAACTTAAATCAAGCTCACCACAGTCCGCCCTCTCCATCTGGACTCCAGCAGCCTCGGAGCCACACAGCCACCTCTAATCTCCTGGGGAGTTCAGATCCAGCCTCAAGTTCTCAGCCTTGGCTCCCATGGCCCTTTCCGTGCCTTTGACTAGAGCCCATCGTCCTGACCTGGCCTTTCCTCAACAAAAGGCCTCCAAGAGTCCCAAGAAAGTCTTGGGCTTGACATTCAGAACACAAAACCAGGGATATTTAATGGTTTCTGTCCTTAACGAGAGAGTCAGAAAAGCATCGTGCAGTCACAGAAGAGACATCCACGCGCCTTTCCTGCTATCTGTAGTAACACTGACATCATGTTTTACTACGGTTTTCTCATCAAAATGACAAAATTGGACTCATACCAGTATCCCAGGGCTGAAAAGACAATGATGCTAATCCTTCCAGACACTGTCTTCAGCAGAGCTGCTGATATATCGTTTAAACAATTTGCCCAGTTAGCACCAGGCATGTCTCGATCTGGCTGCTGCAAGTCAGACCCCTGCAGCCTGCGTTTGCTCCTTCCCCTTACGCCCCCTTCCTGCTCACCCCATTCCTGCTCACCCCACTGCAGTTTCATGCTCTCAGCAAGAACCTCCTAACAGCTGCCCTCAGCCCAGGGCCTGTAGGCAGTGCAGTGCTGTAATTCACTCCAGTACTGCTCAGGGAAAATAAAAAAAAAGTGGAATTCAGGCCAACAGGGACCGCTCCCCACAACACCAGGCACAATTCATGGGCCAGCGTTGGCTGTAGACTCCTGCTTGAGCACACCCCTCAGGCAGAAACCACAGAGATGATGCTGTGCTACCTGCTTAAAATTCTAATCTAGCCATCTCAATTTATTTTCTCAGCTGCTTTCCAAGCCATTTCCATGGGACTGTGCTGCTGACCAGAGGGCCAAGGTGGGAATGATAAGCGTGCAAGTAAAACGTACCAACACATCTCCTCACATCTCATGCCAGGTCCCTGCAGAGTTGCGAAGCTCTGCGACCTCCCTGCCTGTGGGAAGAGGAAGGAAGGGGGTGGTGGGGAAAGGGCAGGCACGGGACTCTTATTATTGGATGATGCTAACAAGAAATTGAAGCTTGTCTTCACTGGACAAGTGCTGCTTGCTCCTGAGACATTACCCAGCACGTGAGCTGAGGCAGCCATCCTTTCCCTCGGGGAGGCAAAACAGGCATTTGGCTTTTTTCTTGTACTCATTTTAGGAGTGTATTTCCACCTGAGCTGAGCGGCAGCAGCTGTGTTTCCCAACTACGTGTGCTTTAGCTCTTCCAAGCATAATGGCAGAAGATTATCATACAAGGCCTGATTTAGAGAGAGTGCTTTCTGCAGTAGCGTGGGCGTTTGTGTCCAGACATCAGAGATTATGTGAAATAACCAGCTCTCAGTACAAGGGAGTAAACACACATACCTATGGGAAACGCACGTCAATGCTTACTAGGGCTGTGTCCCAGCTGACAGCCGGGCACAGCGCTCAGCAGGCTGGCGGCAAGGTGCAGGTCTGGTTGCAGTCAGCTCTGTCTGTAAACACAGCTCATTTCAGGTGGCATCCGACCATCAGCAGTTTCATCTGACCAGACACTCGCTACATCATCTGTGAATGCCAGAACTGGCTTTTAGGATGAGGGGGAAAAAGACAGCCGAGAATTACAGGAGAGTTCCTCCTACATGAAGTTACAGGGATTTTTTACAGTCTCTTCTAACCCAAACACTTACCTTTGGGGCCAACCCATCCCCATAGCACAACTCAGTATTGCGCAGGGCCAAGTCTGACAGCGCTGCTGATGCAAGACATCTGGGCACATTTATCTTTCAGGCACCAGTGAGAAAATAACGTCCTCGGGACGCGGTGCAAGAGGGAAGTCTGGAATTACAGCATCCCTCCTGAGGCTGCCTTCGGTACCGAGTCCACCCACGTTAATTGTACAGTGTGCTCTGCCACAGACCGCTTGCAACTCCTACTTAATGATAGCTACAGCATGCAGAAGACAAGGACTGGCCAATGCATCAGCCCAAATGAATGGTTAGGAGGGTGTGTGCATGCACAACAAGCCTCAAAGAGTTAACATGGCACCAGGGCAGTGCAGTAACTCCGGGCTATTTATTACCTCTTAGCTTCACTGCAGGGACAGGGAACACTTGCTCGTGTGACAACAGCAGTCACCTACTGTTCACACCAAATCTTATATGGTGAGAAAAAAGCTTGGACTAGAAGACCTGTGTGTTTTCCTGTTTCTTGAATCCTGCAAGTTACTGGAGGGCAAAACCTTCCCAAAAACTCCCCCAAAACCTTCCCCCAAACCTCCACAGGGATGGAGACTGCCGTATTCCCATGCGAAGCCCTGGGCTCTGCCATCCTGCTGTCATACCCGCCAGCCAAGGCACAGCAATTAATGGTCTCCACAAGCTGAAAGCAGGTGATGAATACTAACATCTTTCCTGACAATACTGTCCCGACAGAACTACAGAATGTGGATCCACCTTTCTTCACTGCCTGGTTTGCAATCAGTGAACGCATCTTGTTACCATCCTTCTGCTAAACCCAGGAACACCGCTGCATCTGTAAGACCCTAGCAAGCTGGGAGAGCTCTGCTGAATTACCAGGAAAAGAAAAAGCACGGATGGTTCCTTCCCAATACCTCACATGCCTTCCCAGCAGCGAGACTCCAGTCGCAGGCACTGAAAGAGCTCAAAGCCAGCCGACAGCAGAGCCCCTGGCCGTCCCGGCCCAAGGGGAAAGGCTAATGCTGCGATCCTCCTTGCCGGGGAGCTCCTAACGAGAATGTTTTTTCACTCAGGTGGTTAAAGGCTTTCTGCAGCTTCAGGCAGGCAGATCAACATTGGTGTGTGCAGCTGCAGGGGGGCACCAAAGAAACGGACGCGATTAGTTTACTCATGACAACTTTGTCATTTGCCAAGAGCCAGAGGTTGCAATACACCACAGGCAAAAAGCCACTTGGCAGCATGCAGAGGAGAAAGCGATCGCTATCATGCACTCAGGGTGAGCCCGGAGTCTCTCTGCAGCAGCCCAACCAGCCCACCACGGCAGTCCTGCCACCAGCCAGCCCCGGCACCGCTCCATCAGGATCCCACTGTCAGCACCGCCCCTGCTATCTCAACAGCGATTCTGGTTTCGGCCACCTACAAGTCCTGGCAAAGTTGCAAACCTAGAATCTATCCAAAGAGTAACTGGGGCAACACTTCACAGGAATATAGTCAATCAGCAATTAAGATGCTTCATGGCCCTTAAATAGTCTTGTTTGTCACTCGATTTTGGTACTGAAGAGAGCAATCTCGGTTAGGAGACAGAAGGATGGCTAAGGGACGGAACATCTCTCTCAAAAGAATATTCTTTATTTAGACTTGCATACAGAGAACAGTCACCTCCTTCCCACCCTTCTTCAGCAAGTACATTAGGGTGGAATGAGTTCAACTGCTGAGAAAGCCCCCCCAGCATGTAAAATACATTTTCTTAGGCAAAAAAACCAGCAGCGATTCCTCTCAAGCAGAAAACGCTCAACTGCTCCATCTCTCTCTTTCCATCCGTTCCTTCCCTGGAGAAAGGCAGCCAGCCAGCCTCACATTAACAGCAGCACTCCAGCGATTACCACGTGCTGGGAAGCTCCCTTCTTACTAAAGCAAAGGTTAATTGTTCCACATTCATTGCCAGACCTCAAGAAATGAGGTTCGACAATATCAGGGTGGAGGGTTTTTCTTCACCTCTTTAATGCAATTTTTGCATCTCTGGGAAAACATCTGAGTTCAGACGTGCCGAAGGCAAATGTTACCTAATTCTTCTAGTGGAAAGCTCCATTAAGTCACTTTTAACAGCTGCTGGAGAGTCAGGAAGGGTCTCGGAACAAAGTTATTGAAAAGGAAAAATGACTTCAAGCTATAATGGACTTCAACGAAGTGAATGTAAGCCACTAGCAGAAAATGCCCGGGATGCAGAGCGCTGACGCTCGCAGCACCAGGTGCCAACCCTGCAGGCCCAGGAGGGGCTCCTGCAACCTTCTGCTCTGTCAGCAGAGCGATTACAGAAAATGCAGGTCCTCCCCTCCCTCGAAAAGCCTGCGGTGGTTCCCCTCTGCCCCAAAGCCATTCTCAAATAAAAAGATAATCTTACGGGAATGCACGCACTAAGAGCAATAAAGACGACTAAAACCACACCAATCTGCAGAGGACAAGACCAAGGATTGACTCAGGGAATTTGAGGCAATTCGGGTTAACCCAGAATTATTGCTTATGTATTCAAGCACCAAATATGATTAACTGATGTCTCCATTACTGGAAAAAAAACCATCTGCCAAGCACATATTACTGGACCGTACCAGCAAATGGTTTCTTGTTATCATTACCTGCTCTTTTCCTGGACCTCTGCTACCACACACAAACAATTCCTGAGGTTTCTCTGAGTGCTCCTGCTAGTGCCTGTGAGATGCCGAGCTCGCTTCAGATTTGTTCTTTTAATGTTCTTCATTACAGTAACACATCATAGTACAAAATGTATTTTATAACATCTGGGCTGGATAAGCCAGCTGGCAGGGGAGGAGGGCTTTTATTCATTTAAAAACAAAAAAACAGAAAAATACACAAGACCATGGAAAAACCATTAACAGTTTGTGTGACGTGAGTGTGTTGAAGTCTCAGTCTGCATGAGCCATGTCAAGGTAAGCACTGTATTAAACAAGCAGACCCTGCCTCAGTGAGCTCGTGGTCAGGACAAAAGAGAGGGATTTGATAATTAAGTCTGGGGAAAGCTGTTGTGCTGCCTGGCTCAGGAGGAATGGAGCCAACGTTACTGTAGGTTTTGTATCTCTTGCAGTTTGCCTTCTATGGCTGCTGCTCCAAAAGCAAAAAAGCTTCACCTGAGCACTCTTCCTTACCCCCTGCAACAGGTAAAGGAGCAAACAAACCAACCAGCTAAAGGAAGACAGATTCCTGAGGCTCATTTTTCCCTTGGCTGGCTGCTTTAGCGTATTCACTTTGAACCATCAGTGTGTGTGCAAACAGAGAACATCTCTGATGCTTTCCCTGCCTGCCCCTGGGACCAGCAGGGACAGCAGCAGCTTTGCTGACAGTGGGCAGACCCCGGAGGAGCAAAGTCAGGAAGCTGACGGATGAGCAGCAAGCCTCTAAACAGCTGGCGGGTCCTGCTGTGATGCAGGATGCAATGCACTTCCGTGGGAAAATCCGAGAATAAAAAGTGTTCTCACCTCTACAGTGAGCTCTGAAAGCCTGCGTGTTCAGACCAGGTTTAATAAGTGCCACACTCGATAGGCACAGACAGAACTCACCTGCACTTCTCTGAAAATGAAGAAGTTAAGAAATATATATATATGTTTAAATAAAATGAAAAAGGAATCAACTCCATCAGCTTGAGCCGCAGCCTGCCCAGGGCTGCGGCTATCACCAGCAGAAAAGCCCTGCTCCCCGAGACCACCGGGCGCGTTGGGAGCGCCTCTGAGCCCCCTGCACAAGACCCTCGCGATTCAGCTGGGCAGCACAGCCCCCTCCCCAGCCTGTCGTGCTACCTGCTGGGGAGCGATGCACCCGCCGAGCCCGGGCAGGAGGCTTTGGAGGGCTGCTGGTGGCAGAACAGCTGGTTTGGGTGGGTCCTCACGGAACTCATCAGCACAGGGGAGTCTACGTGTATCCAAATAAATGTGTGGCTCGGAAAAGCTCACCCTCTGCTGGTGGACACCAGCATCTCTCAGGCCAGGCACTGCCACCGAGCTTAGCCCGCTTTGATCACTTTGTCACCGAAGTCTCTGCCTGCCCCAGCACAGCCTAGGGCTGCTCAGAGGAATACAGAAAGTGTCGGCTTCTACCAAACCACTATCAGTAACCAGAGGGCAAATCTGCCTACAGTTCCATGCCAAAACTACCAGTATCAGAACCAGGTGCCCCCAAAAGGAAACGCTATGTAGCTCATTTCAGATGGGAGCCAGACTGCCTGGGACGCACAAAGACTAACCCTCTGGAACCCGTCATCTGTTGGTTAAAGTCAACTTTAATATACCTGGAGCTAAAAGATAAAGTCACAAGAGATGTATGCTCAACTGCCTGGTTCTTCACAACATCTGGTATCACAGCACGTATCACACACACTAAACAAACCTAAATTATTTTATAGAACTACATAATAAGACTCGATTCACCTGTGCTGTTTCCTTTCTTTCTAAACCTCCACTGAAAATACTGTTCCTTTGATATGACACAAATGGTGACAAATTTGATGGCAAACCTCCAGTAAGACTTTTTTTTAGCACAAATATGTCCCTTTGGCTTGAAGGCACGCGGTGCTCTATTTTAAATAATGAAAACAACAGCACAAATCAGAGGTGGATAATCCATCCACCAGTACAATAATTTCCCCCAAAGTTCTGCCCTTTTATAAAAATAATTGCGAATGTCTTTCTGTATGGGAAAGTAATTACTATCATATCCAGCATCTTAGAAACTGAAGCACCAGAAGGGGAGCGATCAGCCATGAGAGATTCTTGCAAACACTTGCGGAGTATGACCACGTGCAACAAGACACCTCAAAAGCTCCGGCACACACCATTATAGAGAGTATCACAGGGACAGAAGATGATAACCATTGGGATAAAATAATCTATTTCCCTCTCGCATTTGAGTTGCTCTCTCTCTCTCTCTGATCCCGCTCTACTGCTCAGGACTTACCCAACACAAAAAGCACTCTTGCATCAATGTCAAAAAGAGGCACGTCCACAAGACACAGCATCCCAAATAACAATTAATGCAGAAGTTCAAAGCCTGCTTGGCCCAAACACTCCCTTTTCCAAGGCCACACACTGCCCCACATCTCACCACCAACTCTGCCACCCTTTTAACTTGTCCCAAACAAGGAGGAGACAAATTCTGTCGTTCACTTTTCAAGGAAGACCCCACAACCAACTCACCAGCACACGATCTCCAAGCCGTAAGTCCTTCTCCCCTTTTTTCACAGACCCGCTGTCTGAGAGGTTCGATCCAGACTCGTTGCCCGTCTTCATGGCGCTGTTGAGGACACTCTCCCGCAGGGGGATGACACGGGTGGAGAGGGGCGGCGTGGCCGTCCCCGAGTGCAGCGACAAGTTCTGGGCCGTGAGAGAGTCCACGGAGGGGGCGTCGCTCCCCGAGCCCTCGGCCACCGGCTGCCGCGTCAGCTTGGACGGTCGGGTGAAGATCCCCTGCAGCGGCTGGCACTCGAAGTAACGCACTCCACCGACCGAGCCGTCATTCTTACCCACCGGGTCATCCAGAACGACCCCTGCCCACTGGCCCGGAGCAAATTGCGTCTCCCCGAGGTACTGGATCACTCCTGGCTTCACTCCATTCACCCAGACGCGTTCGCCCACCACGAAGTCTCCCAGGAAATCGTCGCCCACCTCGGCAACCTTTGAGCCCGACTTCTCGGCGCTGGCGGTGGAGGTGGTACCCTGCTTGTGTAAGGGCGAGCCTGTGAATCGAGGGAAGAGAGGATTTGGCATGAGGAGAAATCCTAGAGGCAGCCACAACACCAGGAAGGGACATTTACGAAAAGGAAACATCTGGGGCCACGACTCAGGTTGCAGCCTTACACCAGGCAGGAGTTAGAACCTGAGTGACCCCGGTACTTAGACATCTTCTTGGCAGAAGTGCAGTTTGCACTGAAATCTCCACATGCTGCCCAGTTTCTGCAGGTCTCACACACAAGTAAAGAATCAACACCATGTCTTTGTCCCCTTTTATAAGGTGCATTTATTCCCAGTCCCACCACAGCACTGGAGGATATTTAGCACGGCAGTGCCGGCGTAAATAAGCTCAAAAGGACAGAAGTGGAGGTAGGTGCCTAAGGATCCAAGGGGACTGCTCAAAGAAAGATGCCAAAGTCACCCTTTTATCCCAAAAAAGGGTGAGCTGTGATGTTTCAGTGGGTGTTCAGAGCTCCTCAGGTCTGGATGCAGGCAAACAGTTAACCCAGGCACCGTGTGTCCCGCTGGAGGGCAATAACAGCCCCCGTGGGACCAGACAGCTGCCTTCGCACATTGCTTGCTTTTCCCAGCTGCTGCTGTGCCCTGCGCAGAGCAGAGACCAGCAGCAAGCAGACACCTGGGGTATGCTCAATATAAACAGAGCATCTATAAACAGGAAACATCTACAAACCCCCGCGAGCACGGCCCTTCCAGGGCTGGGGTTCACCGTGCAGAACTCAGGCAAACCTGCAAGAGGGAACGCTTATCCCTGCGTCGGCAGGGCCTCCAGCTACGCTTCGCTGGGAGGAGGAAAGCTGCAGATGCTGCTGTAAATTCACCGTCCCAGCCGCTCTCTCCATCTCCTAGGATGGGCCAAACTTGCAGCAGTACAAAAGGAGACCCTTAAGTACGCGGCTGGCATCTGAAGGGTAACAAAGACAACCCAAGCAGACAAGCTCGCAGTGACCCCACACTTGCTGACCCCAGGGTCAAACGATCACAAACGTTGTGCTTTCCGTCTGGGTCCCAGGGGACCTAAAATAAAGAGCATATGGACTTCATTAAAGCACTCTTAAGTCCAAAGACAGGGGGGTGGGCAATGCTAAGTAAGTAAAGCCCTAAAAGAAACCACACAGACTGAGGAAATAAGCTTGCAAATTAAGATCCAGCAAGTCCTATACCCCAGACCTGTGGTCATCCTCAGCACCTGACAGCACTGAGATCCTAAGTGTGCTTCTCCCCTATAGCTGACCTAGGGTGTATGTCCCACACGTTCAGCCCTCAGTTAAAGCTATCTGGACTCTTCAGCCAATCTTTAGCCTGAAATTTCTGGGTGCCACCAACACGAAGCACACCCAGGAAGAAAGTTTTGTTTGCTCTCGGACAAGACCAATCGAGAAAGTCTAAATAGCTGCAGAGGCCAGCCACACTTGAGTGCTTATCTGAAGTGAGCTGTGACATTTGCTCAGCCATCACCACTGCTCAGCCTGCACCACTGCTGCATCTCTTCCAGAGAGAATGGGCCTGACGGATCAAGTCCAGCTCCTAGAAAGACCAAAGAGAGTAACCAAAGAGAGTAACGGCTCTCAAAACAGGACACTTGAAGCTTTGCTGAAGGTTTAATGCCAGGGGAAAGAAAAGAGCACCAGTGCTTCAGTGTTAGTACGAAGAACTTTAGAGTTCTTGCTAAAACAGCTGCCTTAAGAGAGATTACTATTGACACTTCAGTTGTCATTAGACTCCAGAGTCAGCGCTTAAATCTGTGCAGCACAATTGCAACAGCTCATTCGTGGCTCCTGAAGGAATCACCCCCTAGCAGCTCACTAGGCTTGGTGAACTGGAGCTTTAACAACACGAGAAAGTTAGCCAGACTTCCCTGCTCCAGGGTGTGCTCTAACTTCAGCCTCAGCAGCACCACTTCGCCAGAACAAGTACCATAAAACTCACCCCTAGCACAGGAAGGGCAGTGACACAAATGCCATTCCCAACTGGAAAGCTCAGCAGCAGCTGTGTGCAGTGCTCCCAGCGGAGCCCAGCCAGCTTCCTGGGAGAAGGTTGTGTCGTTGTCCCTGAGCTGCCTTCTCTTGACCTTAGTGTCCTGCCCTGAAAGTTTCCTCAACTCACATGTTCATTAACTTCTTAATTTGGCAGCTGCCTGTCCTCTCAAACTTTTAAAAGACAGTACGCCAAAAGGAGCTCCATTAGAGGGGATGGCTTCACATCCAAGAGCCAAGTTCACCTTAAAAACTGAGAAACAAAAAGATTATAAGGATGCTTAGGACTTTTGATCTTTAGTAAAGACTTTAAGTAACAAGGATGGAAAAGGAAACATGGCTCTGTCCAGGTGTGCCAAAAAGACAACCATAAGCAGAAAATAAATGCTACCATTTTCATTTCAACCCCTATGAGCACAAGACAGTCAAGCAGCTAGATTAGGAGCCAGCAAGTTACACTTTAAGGCCAGTCTTTCATTTTAATAGCCAGATATGGCTGTAGGGTTTTATCACCAACAATGTGTGTGCTATGGATGTACTCTCTCCCCTTTTCTATGTGTGCAAATGAATTAAATGAGAAACACAAGTTACGTCCTGGTTTCACGCTCAGCAGAGTGTTGTAATCCCCAGATCTCACGCTGCTGACATGTTTGCAGCAGACCCACACGACGTGCCAAGCAGAACAGCAAACTGAACTCTGCTGTCCAGGGCACTAAAAGCACAGAAATTTTGGACGGGCTGTGTCTGAGTTCACAAAAGATCAAAGCTGTTTTTCTAGCCCTAGCGGAGCCCTAGGAATCTTTATTAGGTCTGTTCATTAACAATCAAGATAGAGCTGACATTAGCTCTCCCAAACACCTCTGTAAAAAGGCTGGGATAACCTAACCCTTCAGCAGCGAAGCTGAAGCAAAGAAAGGCAGGAAGGCTGCCCCAGGGCTGAACAAACACTGCAGCAGAATTTAAAACCACATCTAGACTCACTGTAAGAGCAACCACCTTCAAAAACTGGCTTGGACAGGGGGGAAAAAAAGAGGAGTTCACTGGACTCATGGTGCCACATAGCATTCCCCAATAAAGCCAAAATTTTAGCAGGACTTTGTTCATTTTAGGTGGCTGCCCGACAGGCAGGGCTGCCAAGCTGCAGTAATTACACCATCACAGGGAAGCAGCCTAATTACAGGCTCCCAAGCAGAGCAGTGCAGTCAGAAGCGTTATGAATTCTTTAGCACGAGGCTGAACAGTTCAAAAAGATAGTGTTTAAATGAAGAGCTGCCACAAAGATCACCTTCATCATTATGGCCACACGGCAGGAACTCGGTATTTTACATGCCCTTCATTACCCACATATAAAATAATTACTAAGCCCCCAGTTTTCCCACGGTACAGCTAACAGGCTTTTGTGCACTAAGTTCCCAGAGAAATGAAGAGTCACAGTGGCCCAACCAAAGCCATTCTTCCAGGCTTCAGGTCTGGTGGACCCGCTAATTACATGGCCACACAACAACCAGCGTGGTCTGAGAAGACCAAGCCCTGATCCTCCCAGCCAGGTATCTAGTCACCAGCCCGTAAGAAGACACAAGGCAGCAGTGAGTAATCCATCTTCGATCCCAAGAGTATTTTAGAATAGCCTACGGCTGAAATTAGCTGGCAGTAGGCACTGGTGCTAGCTAGCAGCACTGCCCTCCGAGACTTGACAGCTGCAGTTGTCCCCTCCTAGAGCAGCTCAGAGGAAAGCCACCCAGGTGTCCACAACTCCCGAGGTCTCCTCAGCCCACGGGCACCTAACAGCTGGCCTCTGCCTGCATCACTTGGGTGCTGCTTCTGGAGGGGAAAAGCCCTCCTGTTCTGGTCGGACTCCCCCAAATGAACACAAACGAGTTCCAAGAGAAGGTGCTAAAGCAGAGCTACTGATCTCAGGTACAAAGCTGAGAACGGAGTTACAGCAGAGGAATGAGAAAAACAAAATGCAGATTGATTTTTTTCTGCTCCAACCTACCTTTCAGCAGTTCCCTGGTGATGCTGAGCAAGAAGCCATGGGAAGCGTCCGAACGCCCCTACTGGGCGTTGAACCCGGCAGCTCACCTGGAAGCCAGCGGCATGGAGAGCTCTCCCTCCTTTGCCCAGGGGGATCGCTGCCTTCTCTTTGCCGCTCTGTCCAGCACAAACCCTGCTTGCAGGACAGGACTGCGACAGCTCCTCCCTCCCTCTCACACGTACCACAGGCTCTAAGATATAACACGCACCATGTGGGATCTCTTCCACTCGGGCTTTCCAGCTTTACAACCCTATTGTGCTCGTCAGCCAGCTCATTCTTTGCAGTTTAAATGGTCTTCCTGTAGGTCACAACTCTCAGGGCCGAACAACAATTTATAAACCAAAGTCATGCAGGGCGCCCAGTAAACGCACATCTTATCCAACCCTAAATCTCTGTTTCCCCTTTAGCTTTTGTGAAGCCTGCACGTGACAGGCCAATAACACATACAGCAGACCCGGCCCTTGGGGCCTTTCTGCAAACTCCTGTCCGTTCAGGGGCCGGCACCGACAGGGCACCCCACACGGTTCAGGCACCAGCACTTCAGGAGCCCGACACATTCCTCTGAGCCGGGAACTGGAGAGGCTAAAGGATTTAACTGAGGCTCCGGCCTGCTCGCATGGCTCTCGTTACAGCGTCAATGAAAGCCATGTGTCTGAAGCCCCAGGGATCGCAAGGACTCCGGTAAGCAGAACGTGGGCTCCTCCAGCTCTTGGAAGCGCCTGCCATAGCAAGGGGTGCAGAGGCAGCTTTGTACAGGTACACGAGCGAGAAACCCTTGCAAAGAGGCTCTGAAAGTTGTAGCAGGAGGAACAGAGCAATCACCCCGCAGCATCAGCAGCAACAACCCTCAGTGCAGGATCCCTCAAGAGACACAGCCTCGTGCTGTGTCTGGGAGCCATCCCCGTCCGACAAGACCAGGCACCCTCTCGCTCCCTCCGTGCCTTTCGGCCTCCCGCAGCACTCCGGTTGCTTGTTTCTTATCGCTGGGTAATGGAAACAAAGGGAGAAAGGAAACTTGTTTCGGAAGGGGAGGAGGGAAGAGGAAAATGGTTTAGCATGAGAAGCAGCGCGCAGTGAGCGTTACCCACGTATTTCCTACTCCCTGCAGAAACCTTTTGTGAACTCGCTGCTCCTGAGACACATGCCAGGCACCCTGACTGCCAAAAGAATCAGAAATTCAACAGCCTATTGTGTTGCCATGGGAATCAGGAGACAGGCAGTTAATTGATAAAATGGAGGCACATTACATTTAAATGAAGAAAAAAAGATATACCAGAGTAGTGAGTCTTATGCCAGAAAGGGAGGGCAGAAGGAGAAAACCCATGATATTTACAAAAGAGCTTTACAACACCCTTAGGAAAGGTCTTTTCCCTTCTCCATTTTAATTTTCAGAGGGTTTTTTTTTAGTGGTTGTTGGGTTTTTTTTGTTTGATTTAAACCACAGGGCAAATGAACAGGTCTGTACCTAATACAGCCCCGATTTAGCCTGACAAAGGGTGCACACAACTTTCCGTGCCTATCTGACAGGTGCTGTTTCCTCACCCAGCTGCAGCCCACCACAGATGCTATAGGTACAACTAAGAGGCGATGGGGCAGCTTGCCCTGTGGCTAGCAAACACCTGACATTTGCCAGCCCTGTGGCCAAACCAAGGGGCCAGGAAGCTTCAGGGCCAGCTCTGCTCCTGCCCAGACTGGGCAGTGCTTCGGGGCAGTCCCAAGGCCAGGTGACCGTAAGGCCCATGTGAAGCCAAGGCAGATTTTGTCAGCTGGAAAACCCTGCAGCTGGAAGGAATAATTTATGTTTTCACTGCCGCAAGGATTATGCAAGAGCTTGAGACGTGAGAGCTTAGTGCCTGGCTCACTGCTGGGCTCAAGGCTCAGCTGCCAAGGGCATCTGGTCTCACTGGGGTGCCCGGTACTGCCCCTGCTCACGCTGCAGCCCATGCTCAGGGCACCAAACGCTTGGGATGGATGACATGCTTCTGTTAAAACTACCGCCCTCCACTAAGAGCCAGAGCTGTAGAACAGCATCTCTACAGGCAAGTACCTGTCAACTCCCACCAATCTGGGCTTTACCCATTGCAAGTACTGTTTACTGTGAGCCTCTCTGGGTCTGCAATGCCATTTCACCTCCAAGCACAGCGCTACAGAAATTCCCCAACCGATGGTCGCAGCAGAGCTGATTAGAGCTTCCCATACAGAGACGGGAACAAAAAAGGACAATCCACAGCATCAGTTTTCAACGAGGCAAGCCTCGGTCCCTGTTGAATACCGTATCTGGACTGCCAGGCAGGAGACGAGGAGGCACAACCTGCTGTACCTCTGGGAGCTGCCATCTGCGCGGGCAGAGGCATGGCTTCATCTGGCAGCCTCAGCAGGAGCCGGGGGGCTGACGGGGTCTCCCAAGGGAGGAGGGCTGGCTGCCTGCTGCCTTCACGCTGCTCAGGGGCTGAGGCCTCGCCGCGCGGATTTCTAGGTTCCCACAGAGGAATTGGAGCTTCTCAAAGCTGCTTGGATTACACAGAAATGATGTTGTTGGCAGCCGAGTGAAAGCCAGCCCACTCTGCTCTACCCAAACTCAAATTGTTGAAGCAGCTGTTTTCTGCAAGATTTATCACGGCCTTTTCAGGCTGCAGGATAATGCAGAAAGAGAGAGGGGATAGGTGACCGCTAGAGAAAGCAATGCTTTGCGGGGAGTAGCTGAGTGCCTGGCAGCACATTGTGGGAGGAAGCAGCCCGAGAGATTTATGGCTGACTTGGAAACAACGACTGAAAGCTCTCTAAGTTCAGAGCTGAAAAGTTGGGTCTGTAAGGCCTATCTCGTGGGACCTGAATGTAATGACTGGCACCGAGATGAACTCTGCATCTGGCACCCTGGAAATCTATTGCCCCTGCAGGTCCCTGGAATAAGCCCCACCGCGTGGGTATTAAGATCTGATACAACTTCAGCATCGCCAGCTCTGCCTACTCTGAAGAGAGTGATAATACCTAGAAAGAAACCTGACGGGAGGAGGAAGGGAAGAGGACAATAAGAAACCAACCGAGAACTCAATGAGTGCACAAATGAGAGCTGCTGCAGAGTAGCTCTGCAGGGAATGCAAGGAGATACCCATTGAGGCAGATATTTGTCTTTACAAGGCAGCTGGGAAGGGCACTGAACCTCAAACAGACATCCTGAACAAAGACTTTCTTATAAAGGTCTCATTCAAGAGGCTGACTGGTACAAAATCTGCTCTGCCACGGGCGAGACGTGCCTCCGCGGTGCCCGCCAGAGACGGGAGGGCTGGAGGACCCTGGGCTTTTACAGCTTCACTGGATCAGATAACGGCAGGCTGGCTCACTGTAATTCTTAAAAGAAACTGTGATATTTATTATATGTCAGGATTTTAAGTTTTTCGTATAAACAGTGGCATTCAACACAACATGCAAAGCAGGTAGTTTTTGGCAGCACAGGGCAGAAAGGAGGTAAGTGCCTAGTAGAGAACACACAAGATTTCTTTCACTGAGTGATAATTAGCTTGCAGCATATGGACGGATCTATTCACCAAGATTACAGTCCTATTTTTTTTTTTACATAATTATTATTTTTAAAAAACATATTATTTCAACATTCATGTTTCAATCTGTTATCTAACATTTTCCAGCCTGAAAACATGGCCCATCTATCATACCTCTGGAAAGGCATCCTGTTTTCCTGATAAATAACGAAAACAAAAATCCCACAATATTAAGGGTGTTCCAGGTCTGACAGAAGGAACGGAGCACCCACACCTTTTTCCCCAGCCCACGCCACCCCAGCCTCTAGAAAAAAAAAGTCACAGACCCATTTGAAAACCTAGGGCTATGTTGAAGCAATCCCTGGTGCATTGCTGAATAATACAGATTTCATTCTTAAATAACAAACAAAATCACTTTAACGATAGAATATGCAGCTTGGAAGCATTGTTCACTTTGTTGATTATAGCTTATTTTAACTAAAGGGTACGGTTTCTCATTTAAGCAAGCCCTTAGCTATAACTATTCAATACTTCTTTTTCCCCCCCAGTCCCTCAAATGGTCACCTCGCCCAGATCATTGCAAGCAAAATACTTCAGATTTATACTTAAGGAGAATAAGAGAGCAGCCTGAGGTAGCACAGTGCTGTGATAACCCACGAGACGGCCCTGAGGGCGAGGAGACCAGCTGGGGGGATGCACTTACTCGGAGCACGCGGGTGACCAGCCTTCAGGCAGCCCGAGCATCGCACGGCGCATCGCCGCCTCTCCTCGCACGCACCTCGCTCTCCAGTTGCATCGCTGTAATCACGCCATATGGTCGGCTTCTTTTTTAAAGAATCTAGCACAAAGCTAACTTCTTAGAGACTTTTCTTTTCAACTAAGCGTAGACAAGCTTGGGAACGAGCTCGGGCTAACCCCGCCACGTCTGCAAAGCCCGGCACATGTGTACCCGCAGTTGTCTGCGATTCCTTAGGCTGTGGGAATTTGTACGGCACGAGCGTGGTTTAGGGGGTGCTGCTAGGGAGGCGAAGACAGCTGCTCTCAGTGAGCCGATCCGATGACAAAAAGGGAGAAAAGAGGCAGACACAGGTCTTTAATGAGGCACTTATAAATGATTTCCCAGGCAGAGCGCTGGCGCTAGCACGGAGAGAGGAGCGGTCTCAGGACACCTCCTGAACTGGAGAAATTTATCTCGAGACCCCAACAGTGGAAAGAGCAGCCAAGCAAAGCACAGCACTTTCTCTCCACCAGAAAAGCAATCAAGCAGCAGGGTTTTGAACTCAGTTTGGAATTTCACAGCCTTTCTAAGTGTAGGATTTTTGCTCAGGCGTCATTCCCACACAAAACCCACTCGGACGGACTTTGCTGCTATTCCTAACCAGCTAGAGCATTAACTGAGAGAGACGAGCAGCCAAGCTGCACATTGCTCAAGCAGGTGTACACAGAAAGGCCATCGGCTTGTTCACTCAAAAATGATGAAATTAGCTCACTGCCAATAAAATTTAGAAGGGAATGTACCAGAAAACAGCCTGGCTTATTCCACCAAGAGAGCAATTACTGTTATTGCTTTACAGACTGGATCCGTACCAGGGGATTAGCCGCTCCAAGGACAGCAGCCTGTACAAGGAACACAATGAAGATGATGCTGCGTGTGCGTAACTCAAGAAATCTACTCACAGGACATCACCTGAGCAGCCACAGGGGTGCCGAGCGGCCATGCCTCTAACAGTCAGGGGAAAGGAAAGTTAAATCACAAGGAGAGCGCCTCGTTCAATGCCAGCTTTTTTGCCTGGCCTGGCAGCTGATGAGCTGTGCAGCTCCTACCTGTGTTCTGCTGCATTACCAGCAGCACTTCAGACACCCACATGCCACCAGCTCAAGCTTAAACCATCCTTGAATTCAAGCCAGGGGTGCATTTCTGCAGCTGGAAGACAAGTCAGGAACACCACGGTGCCTTCGCACACCTTCCCCAGCCCGAGCGGCTTTGTGCATTCATTAGCTCAGTGCATTTCCAGGAATCCCAAGCGTGGTGTGGAGCGTGGCAGGTGGCTGGTCCTTGGAGGCAGCGCTGAGCAGAGCAGGAGCCAGAGCTTCGCAGCATCTGCAGACCCTGCCCACGTCACTCAACAGTATCGTGGGTGAGGAAAGGCTGCTAATTCCAGCTGTCCTGTTTTTCAACCGTAGCATGAAACCTATGTGAATACCAGTCGGCATTGGCAGGGTATTAAGCATTTGCTGTTGCTGAGAGTTTGATCGATTTTTTGAAATACACAAAGTGCTGCTCTGGGCTCTCAGGTAAGGTCACTGCCAAACCGCAGCGTTGCACAGCCTTGTGTGTTGGAACGAGCCCCAGCACTGCCAGAACTTTATTTTTATTTCTTAACACTATCACACAAATCCTTACCAGCCCTGGGGAGTCACGGAAAACTTAGACAAAAAGGGAACTGCCATCTAAAAGTGACGAGACTTCCTGGTACCAGCCTGGCCAGCCCACAGGCTGCCCTGCTGCACTTCCCTATTAATGTATGACAATGTAAACAGAAGTAGACCCTACCAAAACAGAACTTTCTCCTTCCTACTTTCCCTTTCTACCACAAAGTACTTGAACTACCCAAAACACAAACCCCTTTTGCTGAGTGCAAGTTAGGCTATTGCAACAGCTCACGCCAGCTAGGGCTGTAAAAGGAAACAAAAGCCAGGAAACTGAGCTGTGCTCTGCTCTGTAAAGGAAGATGGAGCCACGCTGCTCAAACACACGTGGGAGCTGCTGCCCAGGCCTCCCCTCCACCCCAGCACGTCGGTTCGTTAATCATTCTGACAAATTACGTCCTCCCTATAAGAGAGCTGCCAAGTCCTAGGACAAGATCTCATGGCCAGCCCAGGGCTCCACGCACCCATGCCATATGTACACAAAGGTTAAGGATTAACCAAAGTCTGTCCAAACACTGCTAGTGCAGTGTCATACAGTGAAATAAAACTACCACTTTTCACTTAAAATCCTGAACTCCAACGGATCTTGGTGCCAGTGCAGGTAAGTTGAGGCCAGTGCCTCACAAGGCTGAGGCAGGAGGTCCTTCCTCAGCCTGAAAGGGGAGGCATTTTAATCAATACATGCAGAAATTCAGGCAAAACCCCAAGAGCTCACGCTCTCATTAAGCGAACACTCACGCTGCAGACGAATAAGTAACACACGTCCTGCCCAGAGGTTTCTCTTTGCAAGAGCTCCCCGCCTGCAGCCATACAAGCCGCTTTCTCATGCCCTGTCTGAAGCTAGCCCTGAGGGAAGAGCGCAGAAATGTGACAAGGGACATGCAACAGCGAGGGGAGGTACTCGGGTAGCTCCTTATCAGCATGCTGAGAGGCTCATTTTTGCAGTAACCAGCTCTCCTGGAAGACAGCAGAGTTAAGCCACTGTTAATTGAACCACGGGGATGGTACCAGCACGAAGGCAAGCAACGCGAAGAACCATGACAACAACGCAGTCGTACCTTCCTTTTGAACCCTCCGTCAGACTCACCTGAAAACCAGACATTTCAGGGGCCTTCTGCAGCATCCCCAGGACCCCAGGGGAACTACAGGAGAGGTAAAGACCAACATCTCTTAATTGCCAAACAAACCTGCGTACAGCCCCAGGGCTGCGCTCTGCTGAAACACAGCTTGGAGTCATTGCTTCAGCCGCTTCTTTCTGCGGCCACACACACCCCCGTGCCCACATTGCTCAGCCCATGCACCTCCCCTGGAGGTCGCACAACGGACTGACTGTACGCAGAGCCACGCGACGCAGGATCTGCTGGGCTGTTTGAGTTCTGCCTAATCTAATAAAATAGGTATTTGAGAGCAGATTAACACTGAGTCATCTACTTTATTCCAAATATCTGGCTTAAACAGCTAAGTATCCAATTCGATTTGTACACAAACAGGCACTATTTGCAGAAAATCCAAAGGATCTATTTGCAGCGGATGTCTAATCCCTTCCTTGTGAGAAAACACACACGGTCCCTCCAGGTACCACCCTGGCCACCCCTGAGCACACAGTAAGCTCCCATTCCCAGTATCTCTGTCTTACTGGTCTGGAAGATTCACATCTGAACCAACCCTCTCTTATGCCACTTCAGAACATCGTCAGATGATTTCAGATGATCAGTTTTATGCTTTTATCACACACACTTTGCTAGGACAGAAAATCACCATGCCACCAACCCCCTTTACCCCCTTTTTTAAAAAAAAAAAATGTGTTTTTTCTCAAAACCACACCGTCTCTTAACTGATTTTTTTGTTCAAGGTCTGCATCGAGCCCTTCTAATTTCTGGCACTTTTTTTTTTTTTAAGCAAATACCTCCAAGCATAATACTCTGCAATCAGCAATTCTGTGAAATAAGCTATACAGCAATAAATATAGCTCCTGTCATCTTCAGGGAATGTGAATTTAAACGTGAAACCAGACAATCACACCCTAAGTACAGGGCTGAGACATCTTCCTTCATGCTCAATGACTGCATACTCCCCGTCAACTCACAAGCGTACTCATGTCTGCAGATTTATTACCTTAGTAAGAACCAGAGGAAGCAGCATCACAGAGGGAAGCTGCTGCTCCTGCTGCCAGGACAGAGAGGGCAAAAGGCCACAATCCCGCTGGCCAGGATGCCTGTCCCACTTTCACCCCTGACTCACAGGATGACGTGGGCTAAGACCCAGTTCTTTAAGTTGTGTGTGCAAATACTGACCTACATCAGAGCTCCAGGCTCCACAGGTGGTGGCGAAGCATTTGGAGCATCTATAACAGAGGAGGTTTCATGTGTGAATAGCAGTCCTATAATTACAGGAAATTAGAATGACTTATAGCTCGTGCTTGGTAGGAATTCATAAAGCAACTTGGGAACAGTCCCACTGCAGCAGGTAACTACTGCTTAACGGTCCCTGTGAATTAGAGCGCTGGCAGCATGCTAGATCAGACAAACCAATTCCTAAATTCTCTGGGTAGGTTCATCTTTTAAGACTTAGCCATAGCAAAGTTCATCACCATCTTCCTTTGCAACTATTTGAAATCCCCGTGCAGAAAGTATTTCCATTCTCACAAAGAATTCTGCAAACTGAAGCGTTCTGCTGCATCCTCTGGGCCATCTACAACCCAGAGGCTCATAAAAGCACACGTAGCTACTGTGCTGGAAAACAGCAGTGCCACAACGGTCACACCTTGCAGTGGAGAGACCGACTGTATTATGAACCTTGCGTCACAGGCAGCCAAAGTTGACGGATTTTATTATTTCATAGTAAGTATCATGATACATGGAGTTTTCTTACAGGCCTTACTACTGCATGCAAGTTTTGTTTTTTTTTTTAAAGGGCAAATTACTTTCTAGCACCTTTATAAAAAAAGAAGTCAATATCCAGCAGACCCAAAACAAAGGCAGCAAAGTCCCCGTGTTCTAAATATTTTAAGGTTTTTATTGAAACCAATTCACCAACTTAACTGCTTGCAAGGGGGATACTCATATGCAGGACCGGTGCGATAGGTATCTCAGACCAACAGCCCACACTATGTAGCAACGGTCTGATGCCACTAATCCTATAGGTTCTCATCCCAAAATCCATCTATACCAAAGGGAATCTTCCCTTTGATTCCAATGAACATTGGCTCAGGCCTCTAACCATTAATCTGCTCTTGCAGGATTAGTTCGACTGTTCAAGACACGCAGGAACAGATTCTGCCCCAAAGCTGCACCCTCACCTCGACGGGTGTAACTGTAAGTGCACTGATGTTACTGCAGACTCGCGCCAGCCCAGCTGAACAGGATTTGGTTCATTAGATTCAAACCACCATAAGCTGAACATCTGTGGGAAGCAGATTTTCTTTCCCTGCTGTTCTGTGAGGAGCTACAGACAGAGAGCAGGAGGGCGTCTGACCTCCATATGCCTTCAGCGTGTGCTCGCATCTCATTCCGCAATGAGCACACTGAATATTAAGGATTAACTATATCAAATCCTGCTAAGAGCATCTAATGATTAAGACAATTAAAATCGGACTCCCAGTCGTCTCTAGATGTCACCTGTAAAGCTGATTAAATCAAGATTGATTCAGTGCCCTTCTGTATTGCTTGGAATGCATCAAATCACTTCTCCTTGGGAGAGGAAGGCTGCCAAAGGTCCCTTCCCTCCAAAAGAGGGGAAACAGAATGGAGAAGGTGGAACACCACCACCAGGATAAAACAAAAAGAAAAAAAAAACACAGCTAGAAAACCCAGAACAAAACCTACTCCCACCTGCAGGATGGCAGAGTGGCTTATGAAAGGTATGTGTGAACTGAATGTAAGTCCTACACAAATAGTCGATCAACGACCATGCCAGAAAACATTTGGCTTCTGGATATGCAATGGGCATTAGAAGTAAATATGCAAAGTCTCACGAAAGCATCAGTGTCCATGAGGAAGAGGATTTAAACAGAGTTGTGTGACTGACAAGTGGGCCACTGCGAACACCCCATGTTAGTGGTAAGTGAAGGGAGGTAGAAATTGAGTGTGCTCAGATGCAGGGATCGCTTCGCAAAGCTTCTCCGGTGGTTGTTGCAGTGGTTACACCCCAGCTGCGCTGACCATCAGGCACCACACGTCTCCCACCCCAGCAGAGCTGAGCCCCAGCCCCAGCCCCGCTGTGCTCTCCCCAAAGCAGGCGGCCACCAGCATGCTACAACAGCCCGCGCAGCTCTGTGCTGGTCAGGAGGCTCCGAGGTTTCCTGCTGCTGCACAGGAGTTCAGGGCTGCTGGCGGGGGAGCACAGCGTTACATGCTTCACAGGGAGAAACCTTATTGGAGAGGTGGGACAGAAGCTGCGCTGACTGTGAAATAACGTACTGTGAGGCTCTGGCCCCTTCCTGCACTGCAGACACCTGCATTAAGCCATTAAATACACCACTTATAAGAAGGCAACGTTACAGAAGCATTCCATAACCAATTCCCTATCAACCTTCCGAACACCCTGTGCAGCAACCCATTTCTCCGTCCTAAATTAACAAGCCATTAACACTCATTAGCGGCTTCTCTTCCGCGCAGCCCCTGAAAACACACTCCTCAGGTACCTGATGACTCCTCGAGCAGACTGCCTGGGTGTCCGTGGGTGCCGTAGCTGTTACCGCTACCTGCTAAATAACCTGCTGATGCTGCAGCAGTCAGAGGCATCTGATATTAAGGCACACTCCTTGACACGTTGCCCTCCCAGATCCCCTTGGCACTGAAGCTGCTGTGGGCACTACACTGCAGGCCCACTAAGATAAAGCAAGGCCTAATCAAACCTTACAGGCACCGCTGATGCATTTTCAGCAGTGATTGCTGACCTAACTCGAGGAATTGCCATTCATGCTTGCAGCCTGGATTTAATTGAGGGCTCAGATGAGAGCTGACATTGCTGATCACGCCATGAGGCCTGCAGCAAAGTGGCAAAAACAAACGTTTGCTAGAAATAATAGCAGCCTCCAGCCCTGTGGTGTGGGGTCTTTTCTCTCAATTTGCCAGTGTACAACACCCCAAGTTAATATTAATAAAGAACCACAAAGCCTTTGAATAGACAAGAATTAGCTCCTTATGTCTGTGCCAGTCAATCTGCCGCTCCGGACACCACAGTCCCATTTCTTTTGTTTCAGACAAAACAGTAGTTTAGTGTCTTTCATATTTATTTGAGAGTGAGAATTAATGGATCGGTACAAAGGCAGGCAGCCTCAGCAGCCTGTCTTGCAGCTTAATAAAAAAACCTACACTAAAGCTGTGCCAAACCATCAGCAATTACCTAAGAATAACCTGTCCAAGCTTCCTCTTATTACCTAGGTGTGAATTCCTCATTCAAGGACACCTTCCCTTTCTGTTTTATTGCAAAATAAACCTTGAGGCGATAGAAATGACTTCTTATTGCTAAGCCTCCAGACAATTTACACCAACAAAAGCCTGAGAAACTTTAGGGGGCAAACAACTGATTTCCAAGTCAATTTACCAGGACGTTGCTATTAATCCTGCTGCAGATGAATAAAAACATTGAACTAAGATTTCCCGCTGGGGAAGGTAGCAGCAAGGCATGAATCCTACAAAGGAGCTAAGGTGGTGATGAGATTTACACTCCTTTGGCAGAATTCACACACGGGCATAGCTTGTTAAAGATGATGGGGTCTAGATTTATGCAAATAAACTTTTCCATATAGAATTGCTGAGTCTCTGAAACCAGGATCAGCCCTCATAAGACAGCTGCACCTCTAGAAAACAAATCAGAAGACAAGAACTTTTCACCCCTCTCCCAGAAGCCTCAAAGCATGATCCAACCCTGATTAAAAAAAAAAAAAAGCCATCTGGTTTTCATAGGAACCCCCGTATTTGTGAAGAGGTGGGATGGAGCCCACGCAGTCCTGGCTGTCCATCCCTTTCCGTTGGCCTCTTCTCCTTCTGCAGTGTGGGGGGTGATGGATCACATTCAGGTTGACGTGTCAGCTCTAAATATCCCAAACCTCTGATCACACATCCCACCTAGAGCAAGCTCTACAACTGCATCCAGCCACTTCATCAGCAAACCCATCCCAGCTACTGCCCGAATGAAGCAAAGCTTGTCTTCTCAGCACAGCAGCAACTATCGCAGGACGTAATCAGCTCCGGCCGATTTGGAACCTGAAGCCAGGAGCAACTGACTGCCCCGGTAACCAGCACGGCTCAGGCTTACAAAGCCCTCATTGCAACTTATTTAGTTTAATTAGCCTTTAATGGTGCTGCAGTCTGCTTTGATTTTTAGTGGACAAAAGCATCATACAGTGTTTACAAAGTAAAATGTTAAGCCAACAAATACCAACAGTTCTGAGCATTTGTTTCTCATCAGAAATAATGATAATTCTGTAGAGTTTACCCATCACAGCACAGCTTGTAAGCAATAGTACCGAAAAAGTTTTGAAACCCACAGACACGCCCAAATATGATATTTGGGTCACAGATATTTGCATCTGCCCATTCACAAAGACGGGATTAATCTGTAGAATTCAGGATCTAAGCTGGGTTCAGACTGGATGCATTTAAATCTTGCAGAAAATGGAACAGGTTTGGGTTTTTCTGCCTCTAGCAGAGAAGTCCCAGCGCTGCCCAGCTCTGGCTGCATATACTATTTTTTTTCCCACCCCCTACATTTTTGCCAACATTCTGTAACCAAGGAAGAGATTTAAGAACCTTAAAAAGCATTGTAAAATGAATGCCAGAACCATCTGATGGGATAATGCAGCATAAAGAGGAAAGACTTTCTTCTCTAAGTCACTCCAATGTTGCTCCGAGCAGAGAAGAACATGCTGAAATGTGAACGCTTCCCTTCCCAGCAGCTTCACCTGCTCCGCCAGCTGGGAGGGCTGTGGGGACCCATTCGTCACAGCTCCTACTCTCTCTCCAC
The DNA here is from genome assembly GCF_964034855.1 of Anser brachyrhynchus. Taxonomy (NCBI): domain Eukaryota; kingdom Metazoa; phylum Chordata; class Aves; order Anseriformes; family Anatidae; genus Anser; species Anser brachyrhynchus. The sequence continues at coordinate 9,047,749 of NC_137713.1, read as the reverse complement.
CTCACAGCTCCAGGCAAAAGCAGACTTTTCCAGGAGGGGGGGGAAGATATATGAGCTTTTTAAAGAAACGAGAAATCCAAACGCTATATTGAGCCCTTTACAGTGACCCCCAAAGGTGTGAAGATTTGCACAGAAACTTCTCGTGCACACAGGGCTGAGGGTAGTAACTTACTTTAGCTGAAGCATGGGAAATAAGCCAATGCATTTGCGGGAAATCTTCTCCTGAGACAGCTAGAGATGAATTTTCAGTCTGGTTTTAAGGAAAATAGTCACCACAAAGAAGCAAAATTTATTTTTTCCATTGTTCCAGCTTTTCAGAAGAGAAAGGAAGAGGGATAGTCAGCATGGCCACCGCTCCTTGAACCCAATGTTTTCCAGCAATCCATGCCAGGTGCTTCTCTCCCACTGACTTTCAGTGGAAATGCCCATTCGGCTCTACCTTGCACCAAAAACAATAAATAAATAAGAAATGCTCACACCTACAACCAGCCAGCACACCCAACACAAAATAGCACCACAAAAAGCCCTCCTACCTCGTGGGAGTTTAGAAGTGCCAGGTCAGGTAGGAGACAATTTCCACACTGAGAAAGTTCTAAGAGACAAACTGTGAGCTGATAAGAAACTGGGGATTCTGAATAATAGTTTCCAGAACAAAACTCAAATACACTGAGCCAATTTTTCCCTCACATGCTATAACTATATATATAATTTTTTATTTATTTATTTATTTTTACATCAGATGTGAGTTGCCATGGAAGGGTTTAACAAGGTACATCTCCACTGCCTGGAAAAGGGAGAGAGACAAAAGATGGATGAGAGGCTCTTGACTTTCTACAAAAGAATATGAACAGAGTACTAGGGGAAAGAGAAAGAAGAAATCAAAGCAAGAAATCAAAGCACCTTCGTGTATTCCCCAGTAAGAATAAAAGAAAGTACATAGCACTTCTGCAGCCAAGCCTTACCAGCTTATGGAAAGGTAGGAGTAAGAAAAGGTGAAGCTTTCCAATACTCACTGGCATCTAACAGCTTTCTGACAACTCTTGGGTACAACTGAAGAGTGAATGCCTTCTTTTGATCTGGAAGACAACCCAGGCACGTGGTCTTCTGAGGCAGCCTCATGTTCCCACAGGCAAGAGATGCTGGGAGCCAACTGACTGTACACTGTCGCATTTCAATTCTACACTTTAATAGACCTGTGTTTTCCTTTTGCAATTGTATTTCAAGTTTGAGACTTCTCTTTCCACAAGGTATTAAATCAAGTGGAGCAACCTTGCAGCTCTGCATTTTGTAATCCAAAACACATTGGTTACCTTCCGTCAAGCTGCTTTACTCAGTTGGTCTACCAAACACCTAAGAATGCGGAAAAGTCCCTTTTGGCATACATTTCTGGCAAAAAGCAGGTAAATGGAGAGCCAACACAGGCGTTCAGAAAAATCCAGTACCCTCTGGAGTTTGCGTGCCTCTGGAGGCAAACCCTGACAGCCCCCAGGATGTGCTCTCTACGTGGTGAAATAGTTCACAGACCTCGTGCAAGCGTTCAAGGGCAGCACAGAGCAGAGCCTGTGGTTTCTGCAGGGCTTCTCAAACACTTCACTACACCTTCCTTCATGCAGCTTTTTAAGACCTGATGTACAGTTTGTACCTTTAGGGGATCCTTCTATCCAGCAGCCGTACAGCATATCACAAGGACACATTCATGGGCAGTGACAGGACAAGGAAGTAAAGCAGATAAAGCTCTTGCCAGTATTCTCATTAAACACAAAAGAAAATTATTTTCAGCCTCCCCTTCTCTGCCGTTGTCCCTCCGCATGTTAAAAAGGCCCCAGTGCTGTGACATCAAGGAAAGCACTCGGTGCTGACTGCAGACCTCCAGATGTAGCAGCCCTCAGGCTGCTGTAGTTACCTCCTCCTGAGGATGTTGGCTTACCAGTACTGCCATGAATTAACTGCAGCAAAGCACTGAGAGGCCAAAAGGCTGCCACCTGTAATGCAAAGCAACCTAAAGCTAACGGCACTTTCACTTTTCACAGAAATATCTGCTAAAGTTGGCAGCTGTGGCTGAAAAAGACAAAGAAATCAGGCAAGTATATATCACAAACCTGCAATGAAAAAAATGAAACTGTCTTATCACAGCTAAGTCTTGAACAGTTTGAGCTTCTTTTCTGTTACATGAGAGTTTCATTTCCCAGAATAGGGCATCACACACCAACGAAACTCATGTTCCTGGAATTTGCACTCAAATATGTTTTGAATATTTGCAGGCCAGCAAAACAGAGTGAGGACGGGGCAGAGCTCCATCATCTCATTGTGGCCCAGACCTGATTAATCCCAGGAAGGGTAATGAAAACCAATCTTCCGGGCCATCTACCACCAGACTCTTTGGCTGCAGCTATCCTTGAAGTTTATGTCAGTGCCTGCTATGGTTAGGGTTTTAGCAATGAGGACACGTGGCTCTAAAAGAGAAAGAGATCACTTTGACAGAAAAAAAAAAAAGAGTATTTTTCTCTTAGGGTTCCCCCCACCAAAAGCTGAATCCCGTTACTATCTGTACTGTGCCTGGGCCCCACAGCCAGCACAGATGCTGCCACCCTCAAAGAGAAGTAAACAGGCAAATCAATGAGGTTTTGGGGTGCACCCTTCTCTCATCACTTTAGATTTTTGTTGGAAAGGAGAGGAGCAGGAAGAAGCAAGGGGCTGGCCAGGCCTTCGGAGAGGTTTGCAGGAGGAAGGGTGGTTACAGGCCAGGCATACACACAGCAGGAGCTCTTGGGAAGGATATAAAAACTGGAAGATGATGCTAGGGGTGACACGAGGGTGACACTACAAGCCCTGCCACAGCACACGCTAGATGAACAGCCCCACCGTGCTCTGTTCTCACCTTCCAGGTGGAAATGGCTCCGTGCGGTGACTTCTGGCAGCTCAGCAGCTCCTGCAGAGCCCCCATGCACCATCCCAAGGGGCACAGGACCAACGACCACTCCGACAGCACTAGCAGTGCGGGTGCCTCAAGAGCTGCAGACCACCACCACACCCTCCCTCCTGAAACTTTTCTCCATACACCCAATTTTTCCAGGAAATAAATAATATATATATAAATATATATATATATATTTAGAAGAACACCTCGTGCTAAGGTCAAACAGTTTAGGTCTGGATTTTGCCTGCGCTTGGCTGGCTTTGCTGAATGTCTGTCATGCTGATGGATGGGTGTAGCTGAACAAGGCACAAAGAAGCTGCAGCAAACAAGTGCTGCATTCAGCTTAACGGCTCATCAGACCCCAGCGCTGCTCTCTGTGACAACTCTTGCTGCAACACATGCGCTGTGTTCACTAGGATGCCTCTGTGCAAAGCCTCAGAATGGAAAAGCAGGCCTGGGATCTGTTCCCTCAGCTTTTCTTGTGATAAAAAAAATCAACTGAAGTTAACTCCGCAGTACACGTGCGATTATAAATTCAGCATGAAGTGCCTTGAGAGATTCACTAGTGGTAGCTAAATAGTCACAGTTTATTTCTCAATCACAGCTAGGTTCTAAGAGGGGAAAAAAGGGAAAAAACACAGGAATGGATCTGGGGAAAAGCTTCAGAATAAACAAATAAACATTATCCTAAAAATTTCCATTGTCAGTTTGAGCTTCCCCCTAGCAAACATAGATAAGGAGCTTTTATTATCTTCGATTTGGATGCTAAATTAAGAAATAACTCTAATATAAAAAACCACTAGGACCAAGTCCCCAGCTGAGAAAAAATGGTGATGCTCCACTCCTTACAACACTGTATTACACAAGAGCATCTGGAATTCAGCCCATGATCTCATGTGGTGACTGGCCCCTCAATCAAGACTTTGCAGTACATGCTAAAACAAGTTTAAAAAACTACGTTTTTTTTATTTTAAACAGAATAGGAGATGATGCATGCCCTTATCCATCACTGAAAGAAGAGGAAGCTCAGCTGAAGAAATCCACAAGCAAAGGAGAGCCCCTGACAGGTAATAACAAAGCACAGCCAAGGTTGCTCAGCGGTGAGCAGGGTCTTTGCATGGAAGTCCTCTGAGGTCGTGCCTTAACCAGAGCTCTCAATGGAGGGTGTTCGTGGGACAAGCACGTGTCCCAGCACAAAAGAAAATTAACAGAGGTGGGTTTTTTGTTTGTTTGTTTGAATAACTTATACTTCTGCATTACTCAAAAGAGACAGCACTGTGTGGTGACCCTCACTTTTGCAATATCATTATCACAGACTAATTTGTCATAGCATACTAAAGCAAATAGTCTAGTATTATCCCATATAACAAAAGCTTTTCTACTTCTGCCAAGGGCCATGTATTTTTGGGATAGAAGCAAACAACAAAGTTACCATGGATTTGGGCAGTGGTCTGAATTACTGTGGGACAAGAGCATGATAGATCTCACATGGACACCAGCAACTTTCTCAAAAGGAAAGTTTCCAGTGTAATACACCAAACGTACAAGTGCCTCTTCCTGATGTTTTAACCCCAGAACTAAAAGGAAAGACAATCCCAATTGAAATGAAAATCCTTACACACAAAACTTGCACCTTGAATGTTTTCTAAAATGTACCTAATAAAGAAAACAACCCAGCAGTCAAAGAAGCCAGAAAAAGTGCTAAACAAAATGTACTACGAACTCTTTTGAAGTCAGTTACGCTGCATAACAGCAGTCTGTATAGCTTATGTATACGCTGGATATAGGTAAGTGGATAGTGAAGCACGTGTACGCATGTCTAGGTAAATCATTAACACACACCGGTGCTTCAAATGATTCTGTTGAAACAAAGGCACTAATTTGTGATAATTAGCACAGGACAAATTACCTTAACTGCCTGGTTCTCATTCATGCATTGTCACAGGCCAAAAGAAATGGTTATAGGACAGTGTCTAAGAAGGTCAGGGTGAGGTTCCTGTTTGTCTAATTATTACCAGCTCCTCGTTAATGTGTGTAAAGGCACGCATACACAGTGCCCTCTCTGAATGTTCTGCAGCTGTACAGAGAGCACACCACAGCACAACATCTTGTGAGCAGCTAAAAAACGCTGTCAGCTAAATCTGCCCAAACTTGGGCCAGGGGCTATGCATCTTAGGAATGCCATGCTTCTGGACAGGTCCAATGACTAGAGCAATCACACATATACAAACAAGCAAGACAGGAGGCAGTACCTCTGTCAGCTCTAAACACCAGAGGATCCATCCATCTCACCCACTCCACAACTTGCCCATTTTGCACCATTAGGTGGGAGAGAGAGGCCATTTAATTAACCCCATGCACTTGATTTGATCCATGCTCAAGATCTTACAAAATGAGGAGTTCCACATCCTATTGAACACTGGCACCACTGGGCCTTTGCCTTTAAAGCTGTAATCACCTGGGTCAGCTCACGCCCGGCTGGATCGAGTCCTTACCTTCTTTTGAACCAGTGGTGACAGCAGCTGCAGTCGTCCCCGATGCTCGTCCCACCGGGCTGGAGTGCTTCCCTGCCCTGCCAGGGATTTTAAGTCCACTTGGCTTCAACATATTTGCTGCCTCCTGTATGTCAGACTAGTATCTCCAGGGTTTCAAATGCTGTCCCGGTATCAGCGTTCAGGCTTCTCGATGATGGACTTTCTCTTCCATCGTCACAGACCTGGGGGAAAAGAGAATAAAGAAATCAGAGAATGTGTGGGAGGGTATCAAACAGGCTTCCAGAAAACTGTGCAGCTCTGGTCACATCCCTGTGAGAATCAGGCAAGTGAGCTGATTTTTTTTTTTTAATCCAAAGGGTGATAATTCCCTTTGTCTCCCACTTTAACACTGCATTCTTTTCCTTAACCTCGCAGTCCCACTTTAACCCTGAAGACACAGATCGAAGCGGAAACCTCACAGAACCACTACACAGGTATTTGAATTCTGCTTAGGATTCAAGTGACTAAAATTGTTGACTTGTTTAAGATTCTAGAGTCTCATCCATTAGCTAAGACCTAGTTCTGCTGCTCTGTAAAAGCAGCATCGGAGCCTCAAAGGCACCTTACAACTCCTTGACACCAGACCTTTACTGCATGGCCCCCATTTTCACAAAACTTCAGGGCAGCCTTCCCAAACTGATAGGAGGAAGAGGGAAGAGGCCAGTGTTCGTGACTGGGCTTTCAGCTCCTTTCATTAAGGATAAACCTAAAACCTTGTTACAGAAAGTAAGGATTTAGAAAACAAGCACTTCCCTATGCCATTCCCTTCCCGGTAAGCAAATGGAATAAGACCTCCAAATGCATGTAGCATTAACAAGCACACAGCTCCTCAAACAAAAAGTTGGGTGATGAAAAAAAGGAAAATAAAGGAAGTGACTAGGCTGCTGAAAAATGAAAAAAGAAAAACCACATTCCTAAAAAGGATAAAGAAAAACAATCACAAAATTGAAACTATCAGCAAAAAGGAAGCTAAGGTTCTCTGACTAAGCAGGCTGGGATGCAGACAGAAGAAGGTGGCACAGAAAAGTGAGCTGGGGCAACATCAGAAGCAAAGGGAATTGCTAGGAGAGAGCACAGGGAGCAGCCCGAAGGCAGGGGACACCCAGGCCTGCTTCCTAGGCCAAGGAAGGAGGCAGACCCATGCATGCAGCTTCTGAGAGAACTGACGTAGCAAAGACTTGCAGATGCTGCGAGGGGGGGACTGCAATAGCAGGTCCGGGAAGTGATTAAGGCATGAGTAAGGATTTCAGGGCAGGTCAGGTCTGAGTGAGGGGGTGCTGGCAGGGCTCCAGGGTAAGCTGCAGGCAGACACACAGGGGAGGAGAAACCACAAGGAGAATTCCAAAACTATTCCTGAGTGCTCACAAAACCGAGACACCAAAGTGTTTTGGCAATAACAGTCATCTAGCAGCAGCTTAAAGAGACAAAGAAGGGGGGAATCAGGAGCAGACAGACTGGGGAGGGAGCCTGTGTGGAAACCCAAGGGATCAGGCCCCATCTCTTCCCCACGCTCCCCACTATGGGTGTTCAAAACCTGGGGCGGCTTCAGGACCGCAACAACTTGGGAATATTCAGCCTACACAGCAATCACGGCTGCTTGGATGCCGAGAGGATCCAAACAGGTCAGAACCAATGGCCAAGAGCAAGCAGCTCGTGTTAAGGAAGGCAGAAAGCAGCCTGCCTGCGACTGAGCCAGCCAGGCCCAGGCACTGCCACAGAGCTGCACGTGAGGCTGCAGTCCCCAGCTCTATTTAGTATGAAATAGGGAGATAAATAAGGAACAGAAGCTGGAGGTGAGGAACTCTGGTCGTGAGGAGGGGTGATGGGCTCTACCAAGAGATCTCGCCCACCTCCACCACCTCTGACTGAACGCATTGCTCTCTTCACAATGTGGCCTCACCCCTGGTTTACACATCTCATTGCCTTATAACCTTCCAGTTACGGGGTTTGATGCCGTGCTTGGAGTAAGAAAGCTAGGGATGTTGCATCTCCCGCATAAAACTAGTGGCTAGTTGAATCCACAGCCAGGAATATGGATGGGGGGAGGATAAGAGAACGTGGGGGAAGGATAAAACAGCAGCAGGGAAGAAATTTAATCAGGAAAGTACAACAGGAATAAAAAAAATCTTTCAGTTTTTGCAGCCTTTTAGAGGAAGAGTCTTGATACATTAGTTTTGCAGCACACAAACTTTAGGGAGACAGCGAATTTAGCTGTTCCTCTGTTCCACTCCTCTTCTATGAAGAGACGGGAACTTGATTCAGTCCATTCTCCCTCCATCTGTCATTATCCCTGACGTCCCTGATTATCCCAGCTGGCCACACAAGTCACCGGATATTGTTCTGCTCCTTCTCAGGATGACTGGATTTTATTTTTACGCAAGGGGGAGAGAAATAAGAGGAAGTGCATTCCCACGGCATGAAAAATTCCGCCAGAAACGTTTAAGCAAACACATTTGCTTTCAACAGATTGATGCTGAAAAACAAATGAACTCCACAGGCTGCGAATTACACTACCCTCCGAGCAGAGAGCTGCTTTTATTCCACCATACAATCGCCACGATAGTGCACGTTCGTACTCACTAGGGGCCCCGTACCACACACCAAATTCAAGGAGCATCTGACGCCAGCCTGCGTCGCACCCAAGAGCCCTGGGCCTGGTTATGCTCACTGTGTGTCAGTTCAGACAGTGTCAGTTCGTAGGAGTCTGATGTGGGTTAAATGTGGGTTAACTCACACGTCTAAAAGGTTTCCTTCCAATCTCCAGTAGCTGTAGCCAGGAAACAGGGCATATAGGGTATGAGGTACACCTGCACACTCACATTATCACACAGGGAAATGAGGATGGACATTTTCTAGTCTACACACACTGCTATGGGCAGATACTCCCTCTCCGGCCCTAGTTCCCCCCCCACACACACACACTTCTACATACAAACATATGAGCAGATTTTCAGGAAGCTATGAAATCCGGGCATGGGGCTCCTCCAAATTATGCCGTTAGCTCATCTTCACCACCCAGGGCAGCACTGCCCCCAGCCAGCCAAGTCCCACATGAGCTCCCCAGCACGCGGTGCAGCTTTCAGGCTGCAGAAATATCCTAGGCCTGGGATGTAGGCCAATACCTCCACAGGCCACTGTCCTGCTCCATTAGAGACAACAACTTGCTCAGAGCTCCTGGATTATATCCACAGCATCCCACTCTGTTAACAGTATCCTGAAAAATCTGCCTCCAGAGCAGATGCTGAGCACACGCAAAATGCACTGCTGCATGTGACATAAGCAACGAGCCATCTTTTCTTCCCTATTCCTTACATTACCTACATAGGCTGTAGGTTTACCATTCCAATATAACTTCACGGAAACGGGACTTTCTCCTGACACAAGGTTAAAAAAGCCAACTGTTCCTGTGGATACTCCAGGGCCATCAGCTCAGCTTACTCTGTTTTGCTTCGTCCTCTTCGAAGATGAGGCGGACTACAAAGACCTTCTAGATCTGTGCTAGATTCTTCCTGCAATCTTTTCATACCAGGATGAATGGCTCTGTGTGTTCCCACAACCAAGAAAAACATCCCAGGAATGCACAATATGAAAGCCTGCTTCAAATGACCAAAACATTCTGTTCCCCATCCTTCCACCAGAAAAGGGGACAGCCAAATCTGAGTCACCTAGGCTCAGATTCAAAATGGAGAACAGCTCTCAGCTAAGTACAGAAAGGCCTCAAGAAAATACTTTTCATGAGAAGTAATACATCTGGATACATAAAGTCTCCACAAAACAGGCCAGCATTAGGACAGCACACAAAAACAGACAAACAAGTGGAGGTTCTTAGACATCAACTACTCCTCAAATGGTATAGAGGAATAACAAAACGGGGTTGGAAGCCTTTGTCAGTTTTGGCAGCACACTTTGTCCATAATTGTTCTCCTTCATCTATCCCTCCTACCCTCAACAAGGCGCATGGATATCTCCTTGCCACATGCAATACCATTCAATTCAAGATGGGAAAACCAACAAAGCGTGCCCCCAAATTCAATGCACTCCCTAAAAGGAAACCCTCATGGGTAAACGACAGCCCAAGGATCTGTTCACCTTGCCATATTGAATGAAACAACTGCAAAACGCAGGAACAAGTTTCCAGAAACCAGACTGAGTTGGCCTGAATCCCATCCTGTGCCTGGTGCTTCCTTCTGGATGGATCCAGATGCAAGAAGTGTTTACCCACCGTGAAACCCTAGGCAAGGCACAGGGACTCCGTTCTGAATGCAGGCCCAGGTGGAGCTCAGACTGACTGTAGGTGAGCGCTGCTCAAACAGATGAGTGTTTACAACATTCTGTAGAGAAATATGGAGTTGTTTTTTAATTAAATTTGTGGCCAAAAGCCTAAGTGCCAAAATTTAGGTTTCTAATTTTCTAAATTTGTAAGATTTCATTTATTGCATGTGAATTTAAGTTTGCAGTCAGTCACGCAGACACCTTGTCAGGACCAGGACCCATAAAAAAGATAAAGTACCTCGTCACCAGAGTGAAGGAAAGCAAGGTTGTCACATTGCATGGAGGGTTAACGACAGGCAAAAACAATGCAGAGCAGCAGTAAAACACTTTTGCTTAAAAACAGTCTTGACTCATGCTCAATCCTGAATCAGTGTCTTAAAAGACAGCTATTTGGACAGAAAAAGGCTTGCACAATAACCTCTTCCTGTTTTTACCTACTCCCATCTAAGATATTTTGTGATGCAATTGTTTGTGCCCTCAATTAAAACACTAAGCCAGCTTTCCTCATATGCACACTGAGGATGAGGAACACCAGGGTTTTCACTTGCAGCCCTATGGGAGCATGTCTGCAAGCGGAGAGAACACAAGAAGAGTTTCAGCCATTTTCAGGGCTATTATAAAATGAGGTGGTGGTATGGCTGAATTTGCAGAGACTCTTACATTAATAACAAAGACAAAGATTGGAAAGTCCAGGAATTCTGCCTGCAGCTGCTCTGACAATGTAATAACAGCGACTCCATATGGAGAAATGGAAACTGTATTTTATGACTACAAGGTAAATCCCCGTCTTCTACAGGAAGGAAAAACAATCCCACATGCTGCCGCACAATGCGTAGCTGAGTCCAACAGCACTTTGGTTTGGATGCACCCTTTGCATGTATATTCAGGAGAGTTAAACAAACGCAGGGACCTAATTTTTCACCCATGTTCTGGCTTAATATTTCAGAAGGAGTACAAAGCATTCAACAGCTTCTGGGTTTGATCACAGCGTTACTGGTTGTAGAAACCTTCAGCAACAGCCACTGTGAATGCTGAAAACAGTATTTGGAGCCCAACACACCCCTGAAAACCAACTGCTGGAGACAGATCGGGTCTGCTGATAACTGGAGGAGCTCTTCATGCACTCCAACAATAAGCACACAAGATAAAGGCAAAAAGCTTTCAGTGTCAGCTTGCATTCATTTATTAGACCTTATAAAAGAAACCTCTGCTGGCCTAAAGGCACTGGTATCTTATATTAAGTTATATAAAGTTATTTCGTTTCTTGTTTCTGAGCATTTTGGTTGCATCCATTTCATGTTTTCATGCTTTCCTGCACGTCGTTCCCCTGAGAAAAGTGAGATTCTCACGTAACAAAGCTCAAGCTCCTAGAGTCGTTACTCAAGGACACGTTACTGCCCGGACTGTATGCCATGGGCAAGTAGGGGTTAGGATTTGGTGCCCTAGGCTCATGACCCTGACAGCACTGGCCAGGCTGCAGAGACAGGCTGGGGATTTAAGAAGAGAATTTTGCCTTGAAAGCAAAATCCAAAGACCAGACTTAAACCATTTGCTCTTCTGCAAAAAGGACAGGAAATGAATCCAGTCGACATAAAGTTGATGATCTGATAAAGCCAAAGTGCAGCTTTGCTAGTAGGGAAAAAGCTTATGCTGAGAAGAAAGGGCAATTTTTATCTTTTAATTCCTCAGTTCCATCTGATCCAAGGTAATCATCCCATCCCTTCTCACTTCCATGATTAGTTACTCTTCTGACAAGCAATCAGCAAACTATTTCTGAAGCACATGTCAGATTAGGATTAAATCCTTTCATTTAATTGAGGCACTGAGGAAATAAGAGACCCTCATTCTTAATTAAGGTCAGACTCCTCTCCCAAGAAAACATTTCCTTCTCCCTTAGAGGAAACAGGCAGAGTACTTCAGGAACAAAATTAGTGTCCTGCCATCAGTTACACACCAGGAAAAACCAAGGGATCCCGGTACCCTCTGCCAGCCACCAGTTTTTCTACTTACAGTTTAAGAACTCACATAGGTTCCTCATCCAGAAAGCTCTGCTGTCACTACGCAGTTTCCCTTACATCTCCCGAAGATTAACCTCTAAAAAAGCCTGTGTTGAGTTTTCTTCCTCACTCAAATTTTATAATAATTAGCACAGAACGCAAAGGGAAAGCCTAGAGGCCTTTTATTTAAAGCCTTAAAACCAGTTCTAACCATTAGGATAGACTCATCCTATGATTTAGGTATAAAACAAAGGCTGTTAAAGGAAGAACGTACAGCAGCACCCCACTGCATTCTGTAACTAAAAACCACAATGTAAAACCTGAGGTAAAGTGGGAGAAAACAAAGGACCTTGAAGGAAGGCATCCTAAACAAAGTGGGGAGTAATTACGGGCTTGCTGATGAGCTCACACTCCCCACGCTGGCAAAACGCCTACTGAAGAGTGATACTGTAGATAGCAACAATTCTGTACTAATTGCAGAGCAAAACTATCCCTAATTCATGGGAAAAATCTCAGGGAAGGGCCTGGAACTAAATGGGTTTCTGCTCCCTGGCATGAAGCCCTGGAGGCAGGGGACAGTGTCCCTGCAAAAATAAGCAGGGGCATGACACCAAAATTGCACAGCTCTCATGGGAAGGGAACAGAAGAGACACGGAGATTTCAGAACTGTTACCCTCCAAGGATGGACTTGGTAACAGAGCCGTTCAGATTTGATCCAGTGGCTACTCTACTCGATGGAAAGGTTCCTATGCAATTCAAGGGGCACCATCAAAATCCAAGTTCTCTATGCACAGGCAGTGTTTGTTATCTGACATAAGCAGTGTCTGGGAGGAAAAAAAAAAAAAAAAACCAGAAGAGCAGACAGCGCAAGAAAGGCAATGACACATGATAAACATATTCCATTATAATGGCTTGGTATTTTACTACTGGAGAAACCATTTCGGCAATTAAATATGAGCCCTACCGTAACTCAGCCCTGCCACGCACCCTTCGCGACGCTGCAGAAGGAGCTGAACTTTTGGAATTTCCTGGCTGTTGAGTCCTTGATTTAATGCAGCATTAAAGTTCACCCTGGCACTTCATCTGTTATTCACAGGAACTCAACTTTACACACAGAGTTTGATTTGTGCACTTCAGTAATCTAACCTCTGCCCAGGACTTTGATTATGAAACAAAACCAGGACCAGGTCTCTCCCTCCCAGATTTCTCCCCCTTTTTTTATGACCTGCACCTGCAAGCAAGGCTTTTTTTTTTTTTGCAGGCCAGCCCTGGTTTGTACAGTGCAACTGGAAGGCTGGCACAACAAAGAGCTGAAAATAGAAAGCAGCTAGTCTTGCTAGTTCCTTCTTTTTCTGTGCACACTGAAGTTCTTTGAAACTAGAAATTTTGTTTTCCTTTTCATCGTGGTGTTATGACAGCCTGTCTGATGGCAGCATAGCTGTACCAGTTTTGACCAAATTATCGGCAAGTTTAAAGAAAACAGGAGCAGAGCACAACATTTCTGGTGTGACAGACAGCATTTCCCTTGGGACACACCATGCTTACCACCAAATACCCCGCTGTGCTCCACTGATGCTGCCCGAGATGTTCATATTCCCCCACAAACACACCTCAAGTGCTGTGGGAAGAGGCACGGCGTTAATGCAGTGACACATTTAACGCACTTGGGTATGCAGAGGAGACCTGGTTGTTGTAGCAAGAACAAGAGCAAAGCCCTGCCCCAGGGCACTGCTACTGTAGGTGCAACATTTATTATGGAAGCCCTCCCAGAAGAGCCCCAGAAAGCAAAAACTGGCCCTGTAGATACACAGGGCGGTGAAACTTCAGGCAGGGATGAAGGCTGGGAAGAGCCTACCTTGCAACTGCTGCAAGCCCTTTCCTTTAGTTGTAAAGCTACCTGACAAGGTTTTCATTGCAGCAGTTCTGTGGTGTTAGTTTTAGTCTTTGCTGGCTGGATTTTGGTAGGCCAGACTTATTCGAGCCTACTTTCTGTCCATGTACCTGCTCTGCCCTTTGTGCAACACTGACTGTCCCAACGCAACCAAAAGGTTGCATTTCAGGAGGTCCTGAGATGACACTCACCATTTCCTCATTCGTCTCCGCAGACCTTCTCTAAACCTGCGCCACTTGAAGTCAGTCTGTTATAAACAGGGGCACCCAGAACGCAGCCTGCGTCCCAGACGATGTCTCACCAGGCCTCGGACAGTCTCTATGCCAGATACTGAAAGCTAACAATCTTCTTCCTTCAAACAAAGCAACTGCTCCCAAAAGCAGGAGGGGTAACTAACCCATCCTCACACTGCGACCCTTGACAGTAAGCTGACACAGCAGGAGGCGTGATAGAAATGAAATACAAAGCACTGTCTGATGGACGAAATGCAGCACTGACAGCCAGGACTCCCCTTTTCTTCTGCCAGAGGGGTTAGCAGGCTCCTTAAAATACAAGGGGTGACAACAACAGTACCAACCTCATAACCACAAGAGCTACACCACTGATACGTATCGAGGGATCTGAAGCCACCAAAGATGCTACGGAGGAGCCAAACTCTTCCTTCTCTCTGGAGCACCAAGGCTCTGTGTAAGCCCCATCCCTTCCACCTGTACTCGAGCAGCCTGCTTGCCATCGAGCATTCCCGCTCTCCATCGCTGCGTAGTTCCCTGCAGCACCCTCCTCCTCCTCACCAGCCCACACTCAGCCTCCCCTGAAGGAGCTGACCCCTGGCCGCATGCACTAATTGTTGCTTTCACCTAAGCCTCTACAAATACTGCAGCTTCCCTGCACCACAGCTGACACCAACACAACTACACAACTCCCCCCATAACCAGTGGTGGAGACAGGGAGGCCAGTAACCTATAAAGTTCACATTTGGCCAGTATGCATTAATCTGAGTTTCCTTCTTTACCACCCAGAACCCCAGTACAAAGGCACTGAGAAGAGCTAGCAGTTTAGACAGCTCACAAACTTCTTAACGCAAGCGGAAACACACCTCTTATTCAAATTATATCCCTATTAATGACCTAAAATCATAATCACTTTGGCAAGTTGGATCAAGTAGCATCCTTATCAGTCACGTTACAGTATCACCTTCTGCCTTGTGGTTCCTTTCACCTGCACCTTGCTGTTTGCCTCGCAGAGGCAGTCGCTTTGTATTGTACCACGTGCAGAGAAGGAGATCCTACAGCTCAATGCCTTTGGGCACTGAGCCACACACACGAGCCACAGCAGTGCCATAGGATGGCTACCTGTACCAGAGGAGGTTAGAGACTCTTTCTAGGGTGAAACAAGACGACACCATGCCACATACAACCTACATACATCCTACAACCTACGGGTTGTTTACATACCACAAGTGTCGTTAATCTCTCCTCTAACGCAAGCAAGACCACAAGCATGATTTTCCAAGGAGGCCAAGATAACATCTTATCCAGCCAAGCAAGCACAGAGCAGTTGCAGGCAACAGCCTGAGTACGCTGTAATGCAGAGCGCTGTCCCGATGTCTCTAACGCAGACCGGTCCGGTTTCAAACAAAGAGGAAGATCAAAACCTGAGCTGTCACCTCTTCCAGCAAAGGCAATATATAAGTTTCCACCACCCTAGGGCAGAAACTATCATAGCATTTCCCAAACCCAAACCATATGACCACCCAAAAGCACCCATCTGACTGACATTGCCACGTTAGTGCGCTGGAAGTGCGCCCACACCTTCCTACTGCCGAGCCAATGTGTTGGGGGATTCAGAGATAAGGGGGGGAGAGGGAAGAAACATGCTTGCAAATGCTTCAGATGCATCAAGATTAAGCTCACAGGAGGCATTGCCATTGCCAGTATCATTTACTGGAACACATACACATTTAAATATAGATTTCTTTCCTATGCAACAGATTTAGCAAGTTCAAAAAGCTCCTTCATATATCCCAGTAAAAGCCTACGTAAATAGACACGTAAAAGATGAACTGGATAAGGGAAACCATCACCTTCCCATCTCAGCAGCGCACTCCACACAAGCCTGCCCTTTCAGCAGACATTTGAGCAGCCTCTTGCAAGAGGCCACGAGCAGTCACACAAGAGCTCTAATTCCAGCAATCCGGCGGCCTTTGCTCCCTCAGTCTATTATACATGCTCCAGGTTGCAAACACAAGAAACAGACTATGCTTGCCATATCTTCTTTCAAGTACAGACCTAGTTTCTTATTCCAGATTTAGATGCTCATAACACCAAACGTTATATTCCTCCACAGAGCAAATAAACTGCCACATTGTGGTGGTTTAATCTCGTGGATTCAGAGATCTCTCTTCCTCCACGGTCTTGGTCAAGGTGTTTCCCGTAATGCTTCAAGGGGAATACGTAGGCAGTGCAGCCCTGCAAAGCAGCACAACTCCATCTCATATTAGGCACCTGGACTCCGGGAAGTACCGATAGCATGGGGCTAAGCAGGCTCACTCGAGCAGAAGACGTGATGAAGCACAAAAAGGCAGAAACATCCCATCATTCCAGGCTGGGAAATACTTCTTGTGCCATATTGCCAATCATCAAACTTCCACTGGGAATGCTGGTGGATTGATCATCAGCTAGAACATCCCAAATTTTCCAGCCGGGAAGCATGCACCCAGAGAAATAAAAGTACTTCCTCAAGGCTGCAGATTGACCTACTCCAGTTTGCGTAGCGAGGACCTCTGTGTTATAAAACAAATAACTATAAGCTAAATATAGCTAAGGAGCAGGCTTTAATCACCGGGATAGCCTTCATGCAGGGGGCTGACAAGAGCCAATGAGGTAGTATTGCACATAGGCAAATACAAAATACAAATACAAATAGCCCGTGACATACACCTCATAATGCAGCTGCCTCTCCATATCTTCCAAGAGAGGCCTCCTTTCCTAGGGAGCTTTGTCTCAGCAGCCAGGACAGCTTCTGCATCCAGGGGATGTGCCTGCAGGTCGCGAAGGGGAGGGTTTGCAAGGGATGGGAAAGCGCAGTTTGTTTCAACAGGCAGCTGCCTGGGATTGCTGAAAAGTTTCCAGCACTAATTGGCGGACACAGAAGTTTTCGGAGCATGATGCAACAAATAACGGGGAGATGAGCATGTCAAAGAGAGAAAAAGAACAGATCAGCCAGAGAAAGCCTTTGGTAGTCATTATGCCAGAAGCACGTGCATTGGTTTGGAAGCCTTCTCCCAGACACGTTGCAAAAAAGGTTGTGCTGGTTGCGTTGATTAAACGCCTTTGTGCCGGTCCTTAGTACAAACAGGGCAGATGCACAGTGACAATGACAACAACCTAAAAGGGGAAGAGGCACACTGCACAGCTCTAACTACAACGTCAGTTCTGAGCCAGACTGTCCACAGAGGCTGTAAAACCTCCCTCAATGCCCACGATAAAGGAATATATATAAATATACACACACACACACATCTTCAAACCTCCATCCTGAACACCAGCAATGAAGACCTGGAACAGACAGATGGATCAGATTACCTCGAAGCCACCCCAAATTTTTGTGAATTCCTTCCAGTATAGCCAATATCCCTGCAGTACACAAGTTATTCACTAAAAGAAAACAGCATTCCTTTTGACCAAGAGCTCTGGCGCTAGCAATACAATTTTATTTGCCTTATCTTTAAAGGAACTGAGTGGGGAAGCACAGCGGAAAAGCACCTAAGTTCCAAAGTCCAAATATCCAACGCCTGCCGAGCTTTTCATTCACAGACTTCAAAGGAGGTGAGAACTACAACACCTATTTTGCACCTGGGAAAAACTGATACAGAGACAGAAAAGATTTTCCCCAAGATCACTCAAAAAACTGCGGCAGCAGAGATGAACACAACTCTATTGGACACCATTATCTCTTAACATCCAGCACATCAAAAGCCTTGGGAAATCTTTCTGAAGTGTTAGTTTATAGACACAGAGTATAAATACATTTTTTAAATAATCAGTTGACTTTCCCAGGCACAAATGGAGTCACCAAGAGAGCCAACATTAGAGTTCAGAACATTAACTCTCAAAGCAAAACAAGCAAATTTCAAACCCGTTTTGTGCTTCAGCACAGATAGGGATGGGGAGAAGGGGACGTACTGCTGGCTCAGAACCCCCAGCAAGGCATTTCCCCAGTCTGTACCACATCTCCCTACAACCACCTAGGCAGGTAAGACTTGGCATAATAAAAATAAGTCACTGAAAGGAAAGTAGCAAATAATTTCAGCTCTGATCCAAGTCAACATCTTATTTCATTGCATCAGTCTGAAGTAAAATAAAAAAAATGAAGCTGGGGTAACAAAACATGACAATGCTTCGTTTTATTTCTTCACACATCTTTCTTTGCTTACACTCTTTCTGAAACAGCCACAGCTTATTTTCTAGACACTCATTTAGACAAAAAGAGTGCCACAGCATGGGAATGGGCTCCAAAAAGCCTGATGCAGAAATACTGCCTTTTTTCCTTTTTAAATGAGGTTTCTTTGTTTTCTTCAGGAATAGCAGTAAGTATTACTTTGAGGTGCCAGACTCAGAGTCACATGCAATGAAGTCATTTTTCCCACTGGTAGCTACAGCAAGAGCCACTGCACAGTAATAAGAGCAAGAAATTAAAGCCAAATACGAAGGAAGCAAATTTGATTTGCCCCATTTATCATCACAGTTAACAAAGTACAACACACAAACATGGCATGCGGGGTACTCTCAGCTGAGCACAAGCAAACGCTTTGAGAGCATGGTGGTATGGCAGAGAAAGCCTTTGTGCAGCAACGCACTGACTGGCTTCTGTGTTTGTCAGCATCAGCCGCAAGGATGAGAGCTTTGACGTGGGACAGAAAAGACAGCATGTGGAGAAGGCAGCACTAGAGGACGACTCGGGAACACCACATCCAATTCCTTTCTCCTACCTGGGCTTCTCGAGTGACCTCTGACAGCCTGTCTCCTTCATTCAGTGACTGACCTCATTTGGTTGGTTTAGGAAACTGACCAGTACTACAAAGCCCCAGTCTTGCTGGGGTCCCACATTCCCAGTAACATCAACCAAGGTGCTCTCTCAACCAACTAAGACCTGAAACTCTGCTGTAAATATCATGAGAGCAGTGATAACAGAACAAGAGAGAGATTGCTGGCCATCTAACTCAGCAACAGAGCACTAGAAAACATTTTCTTGGCCCTTCTCAGCAACTTCCTTGATTGTTCTTGTGCTCAGAGCCCTTGGGAGATCGAGGGGAAAACAGGTCACAAGATACTTATAAAAGATATTTATGAAAAAAATAGATATCACTATAACTGCTGTCTGGGTAAGTCCATACCAGTGTCTAACAGAGGTTAGCAACAAGTCGTGCTCGGGTCCAGCTACCTGTACCTGGGCTTTCCCAGAGCTTTAGAAGTCGGTACATAAAGCTTGCCACGCATTGTGCACGCTCCGCAAAGCGACACCGACAGCATGCAGCCGGGGGATGGAGTCTGCATTATATATCGTCTTTGTCATAATCCTGGTGAGGACAAAAAAAAAAAAAAAGATTTATTCATTTCCGCCTGAGTTTCAAGTACGGAGGAGGCGTTTTCATAATTAAAACCAGCAACCTCAAGCAGGAGGTGGAATCCATGCCCTTACCCATTTTATCCAGCCAGTAACACAAGGGAAGAAGAACTGGGGTGCATACCCTTACGCAGCCACATCCCTCAGCACTGGAAAATCCCCCTCTGGGTCCTTCATCGTTTCTTCTGCCAGTGAAAGAGCACGAGCAGAGAGAAAGAGGAAATGCACCGGGAACCGCTACTTGCTGGCATAAATTAGGGCAGCCTCCAAGGCCAGAGGCAGCGGGAAGTCAGAGAGAACCACATACCAACCCTTGGCCTCCGCAGATAATCCAGTCCATACGTACCCCAAGAGCATCCCTTAAACACACAGTTTTTCCCCGTAATTGAAGGCAGGCCCCCACACGAGCGCGCCTGGGACGATAAACTGGTTCCAGCACCACTTCTCCCTGACACGCCTGTAGTGGCTGGTGCTAACCTTTTAACTCGTGGCTTGTCTCAGAGCTATGACTTTGAATTCCTGTGCTCTCGGTGATTTCTGGCACGCAGTGACACCTCTTCATGAGAGCACAGCTGCTCGGGGCAGACCCTCTCCTCCCCACTCCTGGCGGGCTCTAACAGCAGGCAGGTAATTTCTTGGAGCGACCCAAGTTCAGGAACAAGGCAGGCAGCTGTGCCATGCACCGCAACCCCAGCAGTGACCGGGGGACCGACGGGGCTGCTGATTAAAGCGTTTTCTCTCGGAGCACCACAAGGCACAGGAACGCTGTCTAGGAGGCAGAAGAACTAAGGCCAACAAACCCAGACAGGCACCCCAAACATATTTCTGTCCACGCACTGACCAATCCTTCTCGAAACGCAAGTCACCCCACGGAAACCCTCCTAGCCAGCGCACGGCTGGGCTGACGAAACTCAGCATCCGCCCCAGCAGGGTGGGTTTCTGAGCCCGGGGGCTGGCAGGCCTGCGGGACTGACACCGAACAGAGCAGCACCGACGCGGCGCTTTGTCTGCAGCGCTTCCCAGCACAGCTGCAGCTGCCTGGCTGCTCCGAGGTACCACCACCGGCCTCCGCTCCATCCCTGCATGCTTCCCCAGGCAGGCTGCTCGCTGCTCCGGACCAGGAGACGCGAGGGGCTCAGGACCCGCCCGGTCCATCCTGCCATTCAGCCACAAGCATGCCGGCAGCCCCCCAGGTTGGGCCTTCCCCGCTAAAGGGCACATCTCCGCCACCAACAGAAACAAAAAAAACCCCACCACGTCCGTTCCTTTAGCGCGCAGACCGTGTCGATACCTGGATCGCTCAGAACAAAAAGCCGGCGAGAGGACGGAGCCCAGCAAGCAGCCAGGCTTCCCCGAGACAAAAGAGAATTCCCCGTTTGCCGAACCCCAACTCGCTCGGCGCTGACTGCTGACGACCCCCCCCCTTTACCTGCATCTCCCCGGCATCAGGCCCTGCGGGTCCGGCTGCTCCCAGCAGAGACGGAGCGAGGCGTCCACCGTGACCCAAACCCCACAGACCCCCACCCCACAGACCACCCCCACCCCACGGACCACCGGCACCCCCCCGGGACCACCCCCACCCACCTACAGCGCTGCCACCCAGCGCCGAAGCCCCCCTGGGTGCCCCCCATCCGTGAGGTGACCGCGCACCCCCCCCCCCCCACGATGGGTGCCTCCCTCAGGGGGGCTGCAGAGCCAGGAGGGGGGAGCCCTCCCCCCCCCCCCCCAAAACCCACCCCTTAGGCAGGGCAGCGCCTTCCCCTCCCCACCCCGAGGACGAGCTGCCGCGACCCACCCTCGGCTCCCTCCGTCCATCCCCGCCTTTGTTGCGGGAGCCGCGGCCGCCCCTTCCCCGCCGAGCCCCCGCCCGGCGCCCCCCTTACCCTCCCCGCCGGGAGCCGCCGAGCCCCTCCCGAGCGGGGCCGAACCGAGCCGAGCGGAGCCGAAGCGATCCCCGCGCGGAAGGGCCCGGCAAGGCCCCGAGCCGCGCCCCCCCCCTCCCTTCCCCTCCCCGCCGAAATCTTTGTGGTTGTCGGGCCGCGGAGGCGGCGGAAGCGGAGCGGGAGGGCGGGAGGGAGGCTCCTCCTGGAGGCCGCCCTGCGGGGAGCGGGCGGAGGGCTCGGCTCCCTCCGGCTGGGAAAACCTCCCTTCCGAGCCGAAAAAATAAGCGATAATAATAATTAAAAAATAAATAAAAATAATAATAATAAATTTGAAAAAAAAAAAAAGGAAAAAAATATTTTTTAAAAAAAAAAAAGGAAAATAGAAGGTTTGCTGCCTGCAGCCCTCTCCTAAAGAAATGGGAGGGGAAGGACAAGAATAATAGCGGCCGAGCCTACCTCCGGCTCAGCAGGGAGGCTGTCTCTCTCCCTCCCTCCTTCCCTCGTGGCCGCGGGGCTGGGCTCCGGGAGGGAGGGGCGCTGAGCGCACCCCAATGTACATCCTAGCAAATGGGCTGGATGCGGGGAGAGCAGGAAGGGCTGGAGGTGCTTCCTGGGGGGGGGGGAAAAATAAAAATGAGAGAGCCCTGATTTTCACGCTGCAAAGTGAAAGCACCTGCAGCCTGGGGAAACTCATTCATTCAATGGCAGGAAGGGGGGGCTGAGCTAATAGCATCGCTCGTCCTTCACCGCCTCCTGCTCGCTCCCAGAGCCATAACGGGGCTGACATCAGGTGGAAACACCCTGCGCTGGGTCGTATCTAGTGCCTGTGCCTGACCTTGAATCTTTAACTTGGACGGGAAGGAAAGTGCTTTGTGCAAGGGCCACGGCTCCACGCAATGCACATCACAAGCTCTGCAGCCACCTTGGAGCGCCCGAAGGGCAGCACCAGACTTTGCACATCAGACACTGCGGTGGAAGGCCACAAACCATGTGGCAGAGGAGTAGGGTCCCACCTGGAAATGGTCTTGTAATTTGGTGCCCTGACTCTGCCCTATATCCCCAGCAAGAGCCCAGGAAAACATGATAGAAGTGCAAGTGAAGGAGGTGCAGGCAGCAGAGCAGAGAAGCAGCAGCAGAAGTCAAGAGAGCATCATCCTGATGATGAGAGCTGACAGCCTCAGCAAGACAATCCAGCCACGAGCAGCCTCATTTTCCATCTCGCAGAGGGGAAGCCAAAGCAAAGCGAAATGGCTGGTCCCAACCAAAAATAGGACCTGGAGCACCCGACAGCGACGCCTCTGCTTCAACTGTTTGTTCGCTCCGCTTCCCTGGTATTTTCCTACATCCAAACCCAAGTCAGTGCTTTGTGGTTTTGGATGCAAGATATTTTGTCTCCTCTCTAATCTGTAGTTGCCTAGGGAGACAGCGTGTCACCAGGAGAAAGGAGCCGCAAGAGAAGGTGCCTCTTGAGTCCTTCTCTGGACTCCAACAGAAGGAGCTTCACCAGACTTCACCCCGACTCGCCAGCTCTGCCAGTTCACATCCTCGGTCTGAGGCTTTCCCCTTATTGCAATGCTAGTGGTGATGGTGACCACCCTTTGCTAGCTCCAGAGAGACCAACGAGAAGTGCTGCCCACAGCCCGGCGTTTTGTAAGGCGGGGGAGTGTAAATTTAAAGCAGTTTTGAAAAAAAAAAAATCCTCTTTAATGTTTTCAGATGAATTTCAGATCTAATACAGCTCAGCAATTAAACCTTGTCATTTGTGATCAACTGCACAATTTTCTGCACTATCTTCTATAATTTGTTCTTGTTGCTAAAACCTCTATGTAAACATTTAATTTACCGTCCTACGTCTATGTTACGACAAAGAAGGTCAGCAAGTTTGGGGTTACATTTTGCCTGCCAGTAGCCCGTGGCTCGATGCCATTTCCTGCCCTCAGGTTCGTATTGTTGCAGGACCAGTGCCCAGCTCCGACACGCGACGTTGAGAGCTGGCACGTTGCTCATCGCCTCTGCGTTTCAGAAGCAGAAGGCTCGAATCTTAAAAGCACTTTTTTCTTATAGAATCATAGAATGGCCTGGGTTGAAAAGGACTGTAAAGATCACCTAGTTTCAACCCCCCTGCTCTGGGCAGGGTTGCCAACCACCAGAGCAGGCTGCCCAGGGCCTGGTTACTTCTTGAAAACACCGTCATCCCAAGGGATCTTCATTCAAATAGCCATATATTATGATGACCACTATACTTTCTTTGTTCAAATAGCCATATATTATAATGACTACCATATTTGTGTCCCAGTGGCGACCTGGGGCATCCCACCACCAGAGGCTGTGGCGCCAGGCATGGCGCGCTCCCCGAGGCAGCAGGCCTGCACCCCGGGGTTGGGCTTCCCTCACACCTACGGGCTTTGCAACGCTGATGTAAGACTGAGAGGAGAATCGAGCTTATTGGCTTCAATGAGATGAAACTAGAAAAGTTTCCCAGCTCTTAAGTCACTTCCTTGAGTCATTTTGGCAAGCCTGCCTTTCTGACTAAACTTTCTCAGGGGAATTTTCAGAGGCAGAGGGAAAGATCAGCCGGGACCATCCGCTGCGGTGTGGCCGCAGGGCCCATTCTTGCTGCTCCATAGCACAGGCTTAAATTTGTGCCTTTTCCATCAAGTGCTCCCCCACTCAGCTTCCACTGCCCCTGCTTTTCCCAAACAAAGCTTCAGGTTGAAAATAACTGTTGAGATCCCATCGTTGGGCAGAGTGGCACTGCTATTTCCCGATAACCATTTATTTATTCACAGGGGCTGCATGCAGACAAGCAACCCTGCACTGATAGTCCCAGACAAGAAACACACAAGGCAATCAAGCCTCAGCACATGAATATATGAGGACTTGTTAATTTTACACAGGTGAGCAGGGCCACGGCTTTCAATTAAACTACCACACATAGAAAGCTGGTATCCAATCTCTGACATGCCTGGGCTGTCACATTTGCCTGACAAACCTTTTGCCATTTGCTACCCTCCTACTTTAAGTGATATGATATAGATTTTGTTTTGAGAAGTGGCTTCTCACAAATAGTCACAACTCTCTCTACTTGACAGATCCATTATTTTGATTTGGTGACTATTTGCATTAGCTGCTGGGATCACTGAAAAGCTTCACAGCCTTTTTCTTCTAAATTATCCTGGCAAGCTGAAGCATTACACAGTCAAAGTAACATTAAAATAGAGGGAATACTCTCACATGCATCTAGGGAAACAAAAGGAACAAAACCACATTGTGTTTTGCCAGTATCTGTGTTGCTATGTTTGAATAAGGACAGCAGATAAGAAGCCACAGCATTCAGGCATCTTTCCATATTATTACCCAGCAGTAAGGGACAAAGCACCTCTCCATGAGATGATGAAACAAGTCATCTGCTGCTTTCCGAGAGGTTAAGCTTCCAAAATCCCCAGTCCTGCAGTCATCCCCCAAAGACAGCTACCTCTTAAAGGCTACAGAGGGCATCTACAGGCCACGTGAGGTGGTGATATCAAGACCTCAGAAGTCAGCAAAAGTTTCAGATTTGAGTCCCTTCAGTCTTTTCCCTACCCCAGAAATCCCCGTTAGATGCATGCCTGTTCCCTGCCAATGTACTCTGAGAACTGAATGGTGGCAGAAACAGCAACATTTGAAAATATTGTGCAACTTCACTGTTGTCTACTTCCAGTTACGCGACTTCCATCGTCTCAGAAGTGCAGCCGCCACAAGAGCGTAAGTTCATTCAAGCTGACGCTACAAATAGTCTGCTGCATTCAGTGGCAGAACACAAAATTCCAGCGTTGGTGGGAGAAACAAGATGAAAGCAGTGATTTAAAGAAAATCTATTTTTTCTTTGATTACAGAGCTGCTGAAAGAGTTCTTATCTTGGGGATCAGTAACTGCTTTAGGCCTTATCCAGTCTAGGCCAAGAGTAAAGCTCAGAAACGTCTTGTAAACAGCTCTCCAACTGTTAAGATCTCGTGGAGATGCAACAGTTCAGCCAAGTGGCGCCATGATTTTCAGGAATTTGTTACCCAACCGAGAGCCACTGCAAGGCCTCTAATATCCAACAGATTCTGTTGTAGCTCCTTAGGTGAAAGAAACCTCTTATCTGTCTTTGGGCATCTATATCTGAGCCAGCTGTCTAGACTTCCTATGTAAACATTGCAGAGAAACAGGCACTGGGGTGCAATTCCCCTCAACGTCTTGCAGACACCCGAAGTAGTGCAGATTAATTGCTTGCTAACAATGACAGTTTCCACCCATGAATTACAGGGGTACTCGATAACTAGGTCAAAGGAGATGTTTAAAGTTAAATGGTATGAGTTCCACTCATCTTCCTTCTGGAGATGCTCAACACAACTGATGATGGTTATTTGGGAGCATGTCAATTAGACACATGTTAGATGTGTTCTGGTCTGAAGGCCTGGCCTTGTTCTGGTTCACTGAAAGAAGTCAGATCGTCGGCCAGGATTCAACAACAGGGCAAGACGTGGGTCCAGTACCCTTCAGGGGAGCAAGCATGGCTTGTACCATGCAACCGAAGTGCTCTGCAAGAAGGCTTTCTGCTGGGTTGACTACCGTGCATTCCTACCCACTTGTTAACATGAAAGAAAGCGTGGGTGGAAATATACTGCAGGATCATGGCAGTTCTCATTAATTATGAGGATCAAGAGGAGCTCTTACTGCTTTTTTAGTATATTTCCTATGCTGAAATTAGTGCATTAACTGTTACTTAAACTTCAACCATCAGTATAATTTAGTCATTAGCACAGTCTGGTTCTATGTTTTTAAAGTAAACCTCCTTGCTGCGTTTGCAGTTATTCTGAGGAACGTGGACACGCTGTATAACTGAAGCAGTGTAATTTTCATTATAAAAACTGTTCCCCATCCACAAGCCCAAAGGCAAATAGATTTCAGAGAAATTCAATATCCGTTAAGCGGAGGCCTTCTGAAATTCTGTCTTCTGGTACAACTTTTGTCCAAAGGATCTACACAAGATCGTGCTGGCAGTGGAGAACCTGGAATAGCTCTTTTTTTTTTTTTAAAGTCAGTAGATTATTGTCAGTCTTTTGTCAGAAGATCACAGTTTACAATGATGAGGACTATTAGCAGCTTCTCTTTACAGAGGAAGAAGCTGAGTCATGGACAGAAAAAAATACTGTATCCGTGATCACCCAGCAGAAGCAGAAATATGCTGATTGACATCCACACTTCAGTGCTAAGCATCTGCAAGTAAACTTGACCAAAAGAAAGCAACATAGAAGGTACAGAACATGTAGAGGCTGAAGGGGTATTTGGTACTACTAAGTATAACATCTTATTTGTGGTTGAGGAGGGGGGGAACAAAAAAAAATAGCAAAGACGACATTCTATGCAGACCTCCCATTCCAGCACAGTATTGCATATTTATTTTCATTTTCTTTCTTTGTTATTGTCCTAAAGCTTGTTGTGTGTCTGAATCAAGACTAAAGATTGGGCTGTCCTTTGCCTTTTCTTTTTTTTTTTTTTTTTTCAGGAAAAGAAAAAAAGGACAGCTGCACTGCCAGGCTCGCTCTAATAAAAAAAAAAAAAAAACAAAACAAACTTTTATGGCTATTGACCTCAAAGTTGAGTAAACCTCACCTATATTTTGCAGCCATAGACACCAAAACTGGGAGGGATTAGCTTAACTTCCCAAGGCCTGCTCTAGTTCAGTAGCAACACAGGTGGGTACAGAACTTAGGCACCCAGACTGGTCATTATAACATTGTATTCTCACTCGGTTCATAGATTTTTTTCTACATATATTCAAGCCAGAAGAAAGCCAATCTTTGGCCTGCCAATACAATGTCCTACACTGTAATCATTAGATGAAGCAGCAGGCTATTTTGTAAAGGCTATGGTAATTTTCTGTATACCCCTGGGTAGCCCAGTGCATCCTCAAGAATAAAAAAGGAGACAAAGATCAGTCATGATACGGCACCTCCACATTTTTCCAGTTGCCAAGCCATCACGTTTGCGTGCAACAGCACCGCTAGTTTGCAAACCATCCAAACTGTCTCTGTGCTTTGCAAACCAAAGTTACTTCTGACTCACTGATTATTTTTCCTTGTATGTAAAATAAAATTACTCCCTCATTTATTGCTGCTCCAAGTGCATGCCACCTGCCTTTTCTTATTGTTGTCAGGTGTGTGAACATCCGTCATCATCTCTGACCTGGTTGAACAGAGTCTGTAACAAATTGGATCCAGACTGTACAGCATGAAAAAATCAGATTATTTCCTTGTTATTTGGGTCCTGACACCAGTACTATTTCAGGTCAAATAGAAGCACCAGATGTTTTCTAGTGCCAGAGCTCCAGAGCGTGCAGGGCCTGTGAGAGGCAGGAGAATCCCGTTTCCTTTGCACAAGCTGCAGTGTGCAAGAAGATCAAAGATGAGGGAGGGGAGCCAGGCTGAAAAATCTCCCTATTTGTGGCTGGAACTTTAGAAGAGATTTTGGTATCTACAGCTGAAGCTGTGTTTAATAGGGAAGGGGAGGGAAGTGAGCTCCAATTTTGACACTGGGAGGAAAGACAGATTTTTTATTTTATTTTTTAAATGTCTTCGGCAGGCAATGCACTCAGCTGGTTTAAACAGCCGGCCTGAGTGTGGACACTGACCACGGAAAAATCCAGCCCTTCTGCTTCATTCCTTAGCTTTTAATTCTCCAGAAAAGCAAAGCCATCCCCAGAAAGAGCACCAACACTGCAATTTAACATGGGCACGCTTCCCCCGCAGATCCAAAAGCGCGCATGAAACTATCTTTGTAACAATTTGTAGACCAGAAGAGTGCAGTGTAAAGATGTTTAAATGACAGTCTCATGCAGGATCACCTGCAGTCCACCGATTTGCTGTCGCTCAGGTAGCTGATACGTTTGTGAGCCTGTTAATGAGCTCTGCTAGAGCTGTGCTGGCTCCAAGCCGAGGTGTAGATATTAGCACTTTTCTTGTGTAAGGCAGGAGGACGGCAGAAAAGGTGGGAGGCCATCCACAGCACAACTGGCTGCCCTCTGCTTCCCCCAAACATATGCCTGTTTTTAATTACGGAAAGGTCTCAACCAAAAACCCTTATGAACCTAACTTAAATACCACAGTAATGAGCACAGCATAAATACAAAGCTCAAAATCCACAGCCCATCTTGTTTTAGATGCAAGGGAGCAGGCTGCCATCCTGTCTCTTGGATGGATGGTAGTTAAACTGCATTTTGTACTCTTTCCACAGAAATGCCCATTTGCAACAGAAGCATGCTATTCTGGTACAGAGGAACTATCCACCATATGTTAGAATTTCATTTTTCCCACCATATTATGTTTTCACCATCAACCCATTCAACCAGCCACTGATCCCAGCTGTCATTTCTCAGGAAGACATTAAAAGGTTTAAAGAATCGGCGCGATGTCTTTATAAAGAGGAGATTATTTCTTTATGCAGAAATAATAAGTCTTGTGACAGCAGAGCAGCAAAATGCCCCAAATGACCTCATTCTGCGACCGGATATTGCTGCAGCGATCGCCAGGCAGAAAGGTCAGGCATGACTCCCAAAAATCCTGCCTTAAAAAAACGGGTGTAGGAAAGACTGAGAAAGCCTGACCATCTGCCAGGTGTTTGTTTTTGTTTTAGAATATTTATTACAGAAAGCCTTTATAATGTGGATTTTGTCAGTCAAATGCCACGATATAACCCAGGTCCAGGAATTTACACATGCTTCTTTAGTTTCCTGCCAATTCAGTTTTATTAATTGCACTGCATGAATTGTATTTTATATTTCAACAAGCTGCCAGCATGGCTTTCAATAGAGCACTATGCTGGGATGCAGGAAAATTTGACTCCAATCTAACCTCAAGTTTTACTGCTGATATGAAATGGAAACTCCCTCCACCTCAGCTGTTTTCACTAATAATGAACAAGGAAAAATGATACTGACTTGATCTGTATGGTGCTTTGAGCTGACCAGACTGAAGGTGGTCACTACACGTTAAAATAGCTTATGTTGCCTGCTCTAATATTTGTCTCAGTCACAGGCAAGCTCCATGAAGGCTGCAGGTACTCAGTCTTTTTCAGTCACAGCAGAACTGACAGCCAGCCCTGATCCTCAGGGTGCACTGCAGCCACTAACCTGTCGGTCCTCACAAGTCACATAAAGTACACACCTGCTCCGTTTATAACAAAAGGCGTACAGACACAGAAGAACTATGTTTAGAAACAGGGGACCCCGTAATTATACCCAATATTCCTGAAAAAAAATTGCATTACACTGCACATGGAGAACACACAGCGCAAGCATCACTTTTTCTAGTCCTTCAAGGCAAGTAACAGAAAGCAAATGTGCTGAGCAACGTGCTGAGCACCCCTGCTTGGAACTCTGTTGCCCACTGCGTGCACGAACTGATTGAGCAATGCCCAGTCTGGGTTTTTTTCTCCTCTTTGCAAATGTCAGGGTTCAGTCATGCCAGCATGCATTGCAGTCATAACTTCAGACAACGCAAATGCTCTATACGCATTTCAGATTTGGCTAATGGAAAATACCAACTTGTTAGTTGTGAAGGCACAAAAAAAGCAAAGGGAAAAAGGTAAATAATGTTACTTACCCTCTTTAGAAGTAACAGAATCTGAGGAGGGTGGCAACAAATATAAAGTTAACAAGTGGAAAAACACAATTAAGTTAAATTAACCTGTGGAATACAAGGCCAGAATACATTAAGGATGATTAATGATAATTATATTGCAGCTGTAGCCATGTTAATTCTAATTAGAATAAAAAAAAGTATGAGACAACCCTTAAGTCTTGGTTAAAAATAAACTTCTCTGAACAACTTCTATAATAGTTTGATCTGACACTTAAGGTTTGCCCTTCTTGCCTTCGAGCTTATGATGATAGATTCTTTGATGGGATGCTTGCTGAACAGACTTCTGGTCTCCCAAAAGTGCTAGTAGGTACTTCGTCTGTACCTTTTGTTTTATATTCTTTGCCATACATCTGAGAATGCTTGTGGCAAAATAACAGGAATACTTGATTACTATCAGAGATGTTTACTGAAGAAAGGAAATAAGAAATGAATAGGGTAATAGGGTCTTTTTTTTCTGTAAAAAATACTTTCAGAATATGAATTATACCATGTCACAGCTATCCAGCATGCAAATTATATATATAGCTAAAGGAAGAAAAGAGAAAAATATTTGCAAACTGGGCTTAAAATGTGATGGAAACAGGTGCCCTCACAACAGACTGAAAATTATTTGATGTGTAAATGCAAATATGGCAGAAAAATCCACCTACTTACATCCATACCTATGTAACACACCAAAAGCTATGATATTTAAGCAGACAATAAACATCGACCAAAATCGAAAATACCTAACAAGTGATCAAATCTCATTGTTTTCTTTGCAACTTGGTTTATTTTAAGAGATTATCAATACTTTGTGACATCAAGGTCGTAACATAAAGCCACGACCATACTGCAATTGCAGAGAAAATTGCCTCGAGAATGACATACTGCTATGACCTTCAAGTCCTAATAGTCAGACTGCAACTCCTTGACAATTTCTGCACTCATAATCCCCAGCTCATGCAGATTACCCTTCACAGGGCTGACATGAAGGACCTGGGGAAGAATAGCCAAGGAAAGTTGTTATGCTGGGCTCTGTCCTGTCATTGTTTCCAACAATGAAATAAAGAGGATGTTAGACGGTAAGCCCTGTAAACACACAGAACTTCAAACTTGCAGGGCAGCTTCACTCTCCTCACCCACTCCAAAGAAAAAAGCCTCACGTCACTGTATTTAAAGATCAGTTTTTGTACCAATGGATCTCGAAGTAT
Organism: Anser brachyrhynchus; assembly: GCF_964034855.1. Taxonomy (NCBI): domain Eukaryota; kingdom Metazoa; phylum Chordata; class Aves; order Anseriformes; family Anatidae; genus Anser; species Anser brachyrhynchus. The sequence goes on along the minus strand of NC_137713.1, from coordinate 9,016,774 downwards.
GTCTGCAGGTCAGCCTGGGAAGGATCTGAAAAGAAATCATAACCTTGTTGGATTCATTCCATCATTGCTGCCTTGACTGTATTGTTTTGAGAGGTATGCAGCACATAAAAAACATCCAAGCCTGCAACACAGAAGACAGAAGGGTAAAATACTCCTCCCATACTGGCGTGGGCTTTAAGGAGGCGTGCATCACCCCCAACATGAAACAAAACCTGCACCACAGCCATTTTGGCAGTTGTTTTCACTGGAGCTGTGCCTGCAGCCTGTCAAAGCCATGGGCTTAGCTAGGACATGTTGTCACCCAGCTCTGCAAGAAGCCAGTCTGATCTCCACATCAAAAGATTATTTGCAATCACATTCCACCTCTACAACCTTCTGGCCCACAGCAGACTACGACTACCAACATGAAGGATGTTTTTGTCACCAGTTGCAGTGAAATCACATCCAAACACTTGGCCCTAGGAAGCATGTCAGCCTCACAGCTTGCCAATTTCAATAGGGAACGTAGGCCCCAAATTAGCAGAAGTCATAAGTGCAGGTTTAAATTCACGGGTAGGAACAATCCCCATGAAATTAATTAGATCACCAAGTGAACACTGTTGTACTGTGGCTTGCAGGTTCACCCTGCCAGGATCAGGCCTTTCCAATGCGTTACCTTGTTCTGAGGCGGCAGAACACAGGTGTGATGGGATGCCGTTAGAGACAACGCTACAATTTTAGCTTGTGAATTCATTATTGCCTCAAGAAAGCTCCACTTTGCTGCAGCATCTGATTTTCCAATGATATTCCTGCCTTTTACCCAATTTTCCGGCTGTACCGACCAAGCTATGAGGAAGTCAAATGCCTTGTCAAGCAGTCAAACGCCCTGTCAGTGTAAGTCAAGCTTACACTGGGCAAAGAACTACCTCTGACTGATGAGATGTCTTTTCAGTTATTAATCCCCATAAAATTCCAATTATAATAAACCATTTTATACTCTACAATACTGCATCATGTACTTCTAACAGATTTGTACTGCTTTCTTTCAGTACACATGTATTCATATGCACATTACATTATATAGCACCTTTATCATAAGGTTATTTTCAATAAGTAATAATATTTCCATTCAGAGATGAGGCTTGCAAAGCACAGTTCCGTATGTTTTAATGCACTGTAACAACATGGGATGATCACAGAGGACATTTTGCTGTATTCTAATTGTATCACGTTAAACCTCCACATCCTCTAACAGTTAATCCCAATGAAGTGCCTGGCTGATAAATTGCACAAACAAACCAGCTAATACAGCTACTATATTCATTTTACAGCAAAGATTAACTGCGCAGCTCTGTCTTTCTCTGTTCCTGGCTCCAAAGCTGAAGCAACTCGGTTCAGGTGGCATCTGTATTGCTGTACGCTCTGCCTCCAGGAGCTGAGCCTCTGAAAGGCAGAGGGAGCCAGCAGCTCAAACCCAGCTCGTCTTCAGTCCAAGGACAGCTTGTAAGATTTTCTGGCCTTTCAGCACCTTTATCGCCTACTGTCAGCGTGGGTTTCAGAAGATCGTTAACTGGGAATTCACTGATCTGACAGAGACAGTCTCTGAAGCACAGTACAGTCACAGGGGGCTTATGGCACACAATGTGTACAGCCCTACCCGCTCGGGAAGCTGTTACCCCATTAAGAATCCTCCTATGGTGCGGCAGTGAACAGTAATTGATATTAATGGCAACTGAATCACTGAACGGATAACTCGAATGACTGCATTTGTTTAATTGTAACACACAGAGAAGTAGGTGAAATAACCCAATAATCACTAAATAACCATTGCAGTGGTGGGGTACAAGTATAGCAGAAATCTGTTTCGTGGTTACGGGTTCCAAGCAGCATTTTTTTTAGCATCAAAGACTTTTTTCTGAACTGAAGGTCAATTTGTATGGACAAACAAACCTATATAGCATCATACACAGAAGTCCTGCATGTACAAATGTGTAATACTTGCATATAGATACGTTTATTAACATGCATAAAGCCTTCACAAATGTAATTGTATAATAAAAGAACTCAGCAGGTACTCAATGTAGTGGACAAAGGCCACATTCCAGAGCAAAACTCTCTCCTTTTCGAGAAGACATTTCATACTTTCCTGTTTCATTTTGGCCACTTGTATATTAGCAATGTTTTTTTTGTTTGTTTGTTTGTTCTCTCTTTTTTTTTTTTTCTTTCAGTAAGTGCCTGGATGAATGAAGTTTTTAGCCTTTCAGTTAAAGCTCATATCAAAATATTAATAGCAAGCACACATGCAGAGTTTGAAAGCTATGTCAGAGAGTGAACTTAGAAAATATTAAAAAACATACCTAGCAAACTGGCCTGTTCTCAACTGATACGAGCACTGAATTCAGGAAGTATTTTAAGAGAATGATCAAGAGAGGGAAGCAGTAAGTGTAGGAATCAGCCCCTGTTCCCAGCTCTGGTGCCAGTCTAATAGTCAAAAGCAAGACCTACATGAAATGCTTTGCTTAGCAGCCCAGAAATATCTGGGACAAATGATGTTTAGGGAGAAAATAGTTGCCACAACCCAGTAAGAACATACCGAACACTTGTATGGGTAACAGATGAACAAAAAGAAAAAAAAATAAATAAATAAGATGTGATTCAGTTAGGAGAAATGTCTGTAGAACTCTACATTCCTCTGGACATGTGCAGAAGAAGACAGGAGGGTGACACCAGGGAAATATCATCTGGTCACTACCGGCTGAAAACTGAACATCAGCCAGTGACATGCTCTGAACTGCAGCCATTCATGGTTTATCTTTCGCTCAAACTGAAACATTCACATGCATCAGTCCCAAACTGACTGAAACATTATTCCAAAGGGAGTTGTGCCCCGGCACAAGCTACAGGCAGCAGAGTTTGTACTGGACACAGTAACGAGATTAAATCCTGGGGCTGTTTCCCCTCTTCTCCCTGCCTGTGAGGGAGGAGGCATCAGCAACCACAGCAATAAAAAGCAGCGGCCACAGCAGCTGGCAGTGGTTTCCTCCCTTCGTGGGTCCAGGAGAACAGCTCATGCTTTATTCATGAGAAAGGAAGCCTCTGGAGGTCTAAGGAAAAAAGAAAAAAAAAAAAAAAACAGGAAGTAAAATGCTTCTTGGGGGCACTTGCTTGCAATCTGGCGACTGTCCAAAGCATCAGAAATGAGAGGCAGGGGAGGAGGATGGAGGCCTGAAACCTCCCTTCCTGTGATGGTTAAGGAGGACCACAAGGGCGAACTGCACCCTGCGTGCCACCCGTGGCGATGGGGTGCAGCAGGGAACAGGCCGCGTCCTGCAGCGGGCCCCATCCAGCCGAGGCTGCAGGGGGTCAGTGCATCTGTCGTGAGGGCCAGTATGGGTGAGCAACAGGACAGGATTCCTCCAAGGAGTGGTTTGGAGAGGCCGATAACTGCTCTAGCTGTTACAGCATGAGCTACTGCTTGGAGTTCTGGTGGACTCTCCCCACTTTGCCACACACCAAACTACAGCACCCTAAAAGCTGTTTTGCACGCGCTTTCAGAATAGGAGCACATCTGAGCTCGGAATAAGCTTCTTGCTGGGAAAAGATATTATCTTCTTAAATGGCCAGACAGCCCTCTCATTCCCTTGCACCCCCAGTAAAAAGTAAAAACTCTCAATGGGGGCCTACAGGAAAGCTGGGGAGGGGCTCTTTGTCAGGGAGTGTAGGGATAGGACAGGGATTAATGGCTTTAAACTGAAAAAGAGTAGATTGAGATTAGGTATAAGGAAGAAATTCTTTACTCAGAGGGTGGTGAGGCACTGCCACAGGTTTCCCAGAGAAGCTGTGGATGCCCTATCCCTGGAGGTGCTCAAGGCCAGGCTGGATGGGGCTTTGGACAACCTGATGTGGTGGGACATGTCCCTGCTCATGGCAGAGGCTGGAATTAGATGTGTTTTAAGGTCCCTCCCAACCCAAACCATTCTGTGATTCTATGAATATTAGTACACAATCTCCTGCCTGCAATCCTTCACTTTCCTGAGCAGACAGATACGAAGCTGCAGGTATCATTTGTCCACCGCTGACTGGAGACACAGAAGTGTCTTGTCAGCTCTAATTGTTTGCAGAGGGACAGCCGTCAGTCCCCCTCGCAGGGGGGATCCTAACACTTATACAACACCGGCTGTTCCTAATTTCATAAGCCTTACCATCAGGGATGACTGTTTCTGAGCTCTAATTATTTTGCACAGGACAATAAAAGCCTTTTCTGAGAAGGCTCAACTTCTCACAGATTTCTGGAACATGCAGGGAAAGAAAGAAACTACCTATTACTTTGACAGACTTCCTAAAAGAGGACACATGCAGAAGATTTATCTCCAGAAAACTACAAAAGAAACATAACATTTTACATTAATATCCATCCTTCATTGTCTTAATTACCATCTAATTAATATTAGTCCTCAGGATATATCCCCTACAGGGCTAAGCAAATGAGAAACAAGCCATAGCAGGGCAGTCAGAATGAAAGGAAGGGAAAAACAAGGCAAAAAAAATAGGAAAAAAAAAAAACCTTCAGGAGAGGCAAAGAAACATTCCTTGGGATGCAGCAGCTAACATTCATTTAATAATGTCAACATTTGATATGGAAAGCTTTCCTGGGTGGCTGTAAAACATATGGATTAGCTCTGGCATGCGGTGGGATTAGATCAAGAATAAATTAGTATTTGAAGGGCTTTTTATGGTACAATGGGTGGGAGAATGAAGAAGTGATTCTCTACGAGTGCAAGCATCACCTAAGATTACTGTTGCAGGAAAATTTAAAAAGCAACAAGAATAACAATAACAACAACAAAACAAAACAAAAAACTAAAGACAACCCCCAAATTAAATTCTGGATTTGTTGAAATGAATGTGAGTTTTCTCCTGCACTCCCATAGGACTCGGACTACACAGTTACTGTGTAATCTTACAAGTTCAGGCAGGCAAAGTCAGTGCTGCTATCCGAAATGTCAGCCTCCAGCACCAGGGCTCGCCGCCCGTCAGTTACCATCGATTTCTCCATTACCAGTGTATGCGTTCTGAATCCCAACTCAACAAAACTTAGCCACAAATATCTACAATAGATTACAAAAATAAATTTTAAGAACTTCAAGAAGAAAGAGTTCAAGTGCTGTAACCAGAAGCCAATTTAAATAGACTTTTTTTTTTTAAATCCAAACCTCTTGAAAGGTTTCACTAAAATTCAACTTATTAGGAAACAAAACTTTTATTAAAAAGTTGAACAAAATCCTCACAGTGCAAATGTTTATGCTAGGTGTATTGTGTCATAGTACCTGGCTGGCCTCTGATGCCTAATGACAATTATAGCAGTCTTATATTTATCTTTAGGGAGCCCTAAAGCATTTTACAAAATCTGATATAGAACCCATAATTGTAGAAACATATGTTTTGTTATCTGCCTATATACTGAAGACAGCTTGTCAATTTATCAAACAAAAATATAATTTAAAAAATCGTATGTAAAAAGTGGTTTCAGGCTGGCACATCAGACCCTCCATGCCAATTCTGACATCAGGAATTTGGTTATCCTGTTACCTTCAGCATCAAAGTTATACAAACAACCGAGGAAGCTGATGATGCACAGCTTCTCTGCAACCAAAGCACTCTCAGGTGCTTTTGGATACATGAAACAAAGGAGACTTCTAGGTATTTCTGCTACAGTTAAAGCTGCTTTGAGAAAGTGCAGGTAAAAATGAAAATTACAAAAGAGATAGGTAACTAATGCTTGAGTTTACTTGATTAGCATGACTGTTACTTTGACACACCATTAAAACAGATTTACTGCATACGAGAAAAGACAGGCAAATTGTCTGATTTTATTTATGATATCCTGTATTCTTACATAGCACGTAAATGCTGTATCAACTCAGTGATAAATTACCCTGCTGCTTAAATTCAGCTCTCTCAACACTGGAGCTTGTTCTCTTGGGTTTCTGTTTCAGAGTAACGTCACATTACAACAGGTTAGTAGAAAAAGGGTGATCTGGAAGCTGGGAAATCAGGGATTTTCCGGGAAGTCACTGTGCCCAGAAGCCACTGCAATCTGCCTGCTCAAACCTGCAGGCGAGCCTCAGTAAGGACGTATCTGATATTACTTGTTCACTTGGAAGGGGCAATACCTGGATGACTAATGCAGTTATGAGAAACTTCTCCCCACTTCTCAGACTTCTCTCCTGTGATAACTTTAGTTCAATACAGTAGCACTAGCAGCAATGAATAACAAATGCCTTGAATTGGGAAATTTAGATAAGTGACCCTAAATTTAGAGAGCTGGCCCAGGAACAGAGCCTGGGTTACAGGGTTAATATCCAGATTTACCTCTATGGTAGCATCTTGTTGCTTTTGTTTGACAGATGCTGCGTGGAGCACCAGGGCCACCTGGCACCCCACTGGGCTGCTGCCAGCGTCTGATCCCCACTGCATGCAGCAACTGGGTTTCGCTAGACTTTAACCCCATAAAGCAGAATTAATACAGCTTCACCCAGTAATTCAGGACTGTTCGCTTTCATGCTTTCCCAGACCAGGGAAAGGTTCATGGGCCATTTACTTTTGGGACAAAGGCTGAGTGCATATTTCAGTATTATGCTGTAGTCTTAAAATTACAATTAATATGGTTATAGTAAGACTACTACCAAATCATTGTTTAAACCCTAAATTGATACACAGCCACTACAACAACTATGCAGAGCATGTCCGATTTTTCCTTGTAAGTCTGTGCAAAAAAAAAAAAACAAAAAAAACACTAAACATTTGGAATAAAATTCACCTGTATGCACAGCAGTCTGAAGATAATTATGTTTTTATTTGTCAGATTTTTCGCTTTTCCTCTATCATTAACACTTTACAAGCAACCCAGACCCCATCCCTACCTCATCTTTTGCTCAATTCCTCCTTTATTCTTAAAGAACTTCCTGATTTGATTTGCATGTTGCAGCCTTTCCTTCTGACACTTCGAAATCCACACTCTGCAGACTTGAAGGAATCCAGAGTGCTACTGCCTGATATTTCTTGGGCTTCTGATAAACAATGACATTACTGTATTTTCATCTTTGACATACAGAAAATGAACACAAACAAGTATTATTTAAGAATTATTCTGTTTCATTCTGCTAAACAAGGACACTGATCAAGTTTTGGCCAGCATTTAGGAGACTACACACAACTGAAATGAATTGCAGAATGTCATGCAGTACCAGCTGGGGGCAGTTGGTGGAGAACATTACCAGACTGTTGACGTAAGGAACGAACAGAAGAAACTACAAACACATGGGACAGAAGAATCATGCCATATCACGGCTGCACTGCACCTGAGCAAAAGTCAAGCAGTAGTGTAACAGCTAAAAAATAAATAAATAAAAACTGCTTTGTATCGACTCTGTTACAAATTTCTTTTGAAGTTGCTGGCAAACATCAATCAAATGACCATCCACATTCCCATTATTATGGGATAACAGAGGCCATGAGACCAAGCGTTATGTCTGAAAACACACATGAAGTGTCACATTGGCAAAAGAATGGATGACCCGAGACTGTTTACTTCTAAGTCTAACTACTTGATATTACCATTCATCAAAGGTTAGTGATACAGCCCCCAAATCTCTCTTCTGGTTTTGCAGCAGCTCACAGCTGAGCCTTTAAGCAGGCGGCTCACAGACCACAGAGCCATCGGGTTTTTTCTTCTTCATCAAGTTCCTTCCTCTCGTGCGAGGGAGCCCCTGCAAGGCTCTGCTGCAGGAACACCCTTTGCACCACCAGGCATGCACACGATCGCTTCCTCAGCTTACTTGGTAAAAGGGAGGATCTGTGCCCACCCTGGAGCCAGGTTTTCATGCAGACAGAGCCTTGCTACGGTCCCTACGGTGACACCAGCTCCTGACACAGAGGAGAAAAGGGGCAGCTCCGCACCAGCCCCAAGCCGCAGGCGCAAGCAGCCAGAGGCTCCGAGGGACTGCTGCAAGAGGGAGAAATGGCATGCACAGTCGTTCCCCTCCCTGAAACTTCTAGCTTAATCAACAGTGCTAGCAGCCAACAGCCGCAGTGTGGCTTCTAGGAAAATGTAGGCTTGAATCCCTTTTCTGCGGACACAAGAGGGGTTCCAGGAGGGAGCCTGCTCTTCTGGCTGCCGCTGGGGCCCCTGGTGGCTCCTAACGCAGGTGTCCGCACTCCCTCTGCTGACCGAAGCTAAAACCGCATGCCTGCTCTTGCGCTGGGGACACAGTCCTGTGTCACACGCTTCGAACAAAAAAAGAAAAGAAAGGAAATTCCAGTTACATGGTTAGCCTTAAGCATCCAAAGAGCAGAAAAGTAAGAGCAGCAGGTGACTGCTCCCGAATCCTGTTTTACAGCCCAGTGTAAAGCACTGGGCAAGTTAAAACTCATCCCTCGGCACCCGCATAAAATCGTAATACAGCTTCCCTTGATTAAAATTATGATGATCTAAATCCACTCGTTAAAGTGTTTTTAGATACTTATAGGAAAGAATTGTAATTGTATTTTATTTTATTTTATTTAACAACATTAGAGTCTCCTGATAGCAACTACCTTAAATTGCTCTTCCCAGCTTCTCTTTCATCGTGGGCTGTGACCTCCCTCACTTCTAGCAGAACGAACGGCTTAACCGCAGACTGAGAAGCATACTGCTTATAATTTTATGTGGCAGGATAAAAAAAAAACCATGGTGAGGTACTTTATGAAAATGTAGAGAGCAAAGAGACGCCATAAATGAAAGCGTTCAGGTAGCAGAGCAGGCAGATGTCACGCTGTATTTACGCAGTCTGTTCGGGTGATCTGCTGTTCTCCACAGCTACTGGAGATGCTAACGTGAGAGGAAGGCTGAGGAGGTGGACGGGGAAATAAACTAGGGTATGGCAGTGTCCGAATGTGTGACCTCAGCCATTACATGTGGGAACAAGTGTTAAGCAGTGCACCTAACAGTAGCTCAGATCAGCACAGCTGTACCTGCCAGGGACATTCTGCAGAAAAGCACACGAACAGAGGGATGCTGTGATGCTGCAAGAACAAGGACAAATAACCTGCACATCCTGACAGCATCGTCTCCCTTTTTCCTCTTAGAGGTCAAGCTCTGCAGGAATCCAGGCCCTTGTCAATCTGGGAGCAGACACGCCAAGCTCAGGAAATACCCTCATGCAGTAATGACATATTTCATCGAGCACCAGTCCAGCCTCCCTTCTAACCAGCCCATCATTATTTGCACTGCTGGTATTTCTCCCAGCTTTGCTTTATGCTTTCAGCCTCAATGAACACGAGATAAAATTGTTGGTAGCATCAGAATTCATTCCGCTCTCTCCAAGCTAGCAGTGTGAAAGGGGGAGAGAGAGAGCAGGGAACAGCCTCAGAGGGGACTGCAGACTCCGCATTTCCCTGGCAGCAAGGCCATCTGTGCTACGTGACCTACTTGTGGCTGCTGAACAACAACAGCACGCTGCAATAGGAGGGAACGGCTTTCACTGAGACTGCAGGGCTGCTGGGGATGGGGAGCAAACAGCCAAAGGAACTTTGCATTTCTCTTAACAGTGTAATTTAAAGTCTCAGCCCCTGGCATTGTAGACTTGCTGGGTAACGTATACCGGTGTTAGCCCTACTAATAATGGTAAGCTGAACTCACAGCTTTCTTTTCTTTTTTCTTTTCTTTTCTTTTAACTCAAAAGCAAAATCACTTTGAATATTATACATTTCTCCGCTCCCTCCCACAAACATTGCCTATAAGATATATTTTTTTCATTACTTATCTGTAACAAATACACAGTACAGATGCATATTTTTCACTAATGATTGGCTGAAGTTAGTTTACTCTTTTATTCTTTATTTCTATTCCCTTTCGTGTTTTACGTCTCACATCCACCATCACCATTTCATCACCATAGCTCTTTGCTATCTTCAACTCTTGCCTTACTTTTGGTGTCTTCAGCAGTTTCAGCTTCTCGTTCAAACTCAAAACAAAACTACCTTCAGTTTCACCAACCGTAGCATGCAAAACAGCAAAACAAATGCTTTCTGCATTTACCCAGCCCACTGACAAAACCTCTTGCATGGGGCTCTCATTTCCCTATAGGGCTTAGAGTAGAACCTCCTGACTGTAGCCAAGCCGAGAGGAGCCTCCGCATGGTCTTTAAAGGACTCATTCCCTATATCAAGCACCTACAGCTGGGTCACCCTTGCTCCTGGGATAACCACAAGATCTCTATTTATTTCCCTCACGGTGATCTCCATTACTGATAGTAGATGCTGTCTGAACACATCTAAGAGCATTCCTCTCGCTAACGAAATCATTAGCAAAAAGCTGTTATCTGTACCATATACTGATCACAGATACTTAGTAAGCTTTTTATTTATGTATTTATTTATTTATTTTTAAATATATATATATCTTTTGGGTGGGAAGGAAGCAGGTCAGAAGAAACTGTCTTAAATTCAGGGTCATTCTCCTTTCAGGATAATACGATACATCCACTGTGTGCATGTGTACTCAGGCACTGCTGGTAACACATCAAAAGAGCTCTGCCATGTCAGCACTGAATTTGGAACTCATTTTATCCTGGATGTATCCTGTGATCTCAGACAGACAATATGAACAGTTTACAACTTGGGAGATATAGTTTTTAAAGCTTTCAGCTCAGATATTCCCATCCACCTGCCACACATCCCTATTAATATCATCATGCCCTCAATAAATACTTGTGCTGTGTCTGACGGACTACAGAGTCACTGATACATGAGGACTTACTTACTGCCTACACACAGGCTGTAATGTTTTAGAGGACTGTGCTCCACAGAAACACATATTGCAATTGGTTAGCAGAAATGTATCACAAAATCTGTCATCAGGCTCTCTGCAACAATTCTTATGAATAGTCTTTCCAACAGCCCTTTGGGTGCTTATCAGCAGTAATCCTCCACATATAGTGGGAGAATTAATGCTGGCCAGGAAAATTGTATCTTATCTGGAGGCTGGTACTTCCTAAGAGCATAACAACTGTTTAACTTGGCAAGAAACCAAAGCATGACCAGCACGTTGTATTGACAGATTGCTATGACCAGCAGTGCTGTACGCAGCTGCGATATTTCACTGTCTCCTGTTGGCTTCTGCAGTAAGTTAAATCCAAAACCAAGACTAATACAGTTGAGTTTGAGGTGTTATGAGAACAGTGTATTCATCCAGTATGTGTGCTAGAAACAGTATGAACACTGGAATAAAAGCTAACTGACTTGTGCTTGTATGATATACAACATATTTACATCTTTGTTTAGTTTTCTACTTTACCTCTAGTAGAGGTGAAGTTAATCCACATTTAATTCAGACAGGCATGTAAAGGCTGCAGATCACCCACAAATTCACCCTTATGCAACACCACAAAACCACCAGGAGCCATTTATAGCTATTAATAAAAAATATACAAGATTTAACCATTGACTATCCTGCCTACACAAAACCCAGATAAAAAACTGCTCTTTGCGCAATGGAAACTTCACCCTCCGGAGTTTTGAAGCCTTGTGAGAAACCCAGCAGACTCCATCGCTGTCAGGCCACAGGCTGAACCCGTTCCAAAGGCTGAACGCTCACGTGCCAGCCTCACAACGCCAAGTGACAAGCGCTGACAATGACACCAGGATGCAAATGTTGCGGTCAGCGATAGGAAGTCCTCCCCTCTGAAGAGCATCACTGCTCATGCAGGACTCCAAGTACGATCGGCTCCAGGTTCCTGCCCCACACCACTCTTAAATTAGAAACATTCCCAAGGGATTAGAGCCCAGACCAAGGGACAGACCCTGCGCTCACCGAGACAAAACGAGTGTCACTGATTGTGCTGAACACGAGCAGAGCTTAGGGATGTACGAAGGCCCCAGTAACCACTGGGATTTAGGATGAGTACCTACCGCTATGTGAACATTCACAGCACTGCACCCCACCATTGTAACATAACATGGTATTTTGTGGTGCATCTTTTATTGTTCTCATTTCATAGGGGGAAATAAATGTGGTTAGATGAAGAAGAAACAAAGGCTTAGTCTCCTGAGGTGCAAACACACCATCGCTTTTATTAAGTATCTTAACACATCACTGAAGGACACACACACAGCCGGTCTCCGGAACAGCCGAGGGCTATGTCTGCCCCCTATGGAACCCCTCAGCCAAGCCCCAGAGGCCCCCCGGATCTGCCGGAGCCCCGTTCCCGGCCGCCGAGCGCCCACCCCCGGGAGGCCGGGGCAGGCTCCGACCCGCCCCGCGAGGCGGGCCCGGAGCGCGTTCCTCCCCTCAGGCAGGCGGCGGGAAGACGGGCTCGGGCCTGCTGCAGCCGCCACCGCCGCGATGGAGGTGGAGGAGACCGAGAAGGCCGGGGCCCAGGGCGAGAAGCGGGGGCCCGCCGACGCCCCGGGGCCCGCTCCCGCTCCCGCCGCCAGCGGCCATTACGAGCTGCCGTGGTGAGGCCTCAGGGCGCTGCGGGGCGCGGGGCGGTGGGGAAAATGGAGCCGGGCGGTGGGCGGGAGGAAGGGCCGAGCGGCACGGCCATTGGTGGAGAGCGGGGCGCGGGGCGGGGCGAGGCGTGCCTGAGCCTATGGAAAGAGCCGGGGGGCGGGGCGAGCCGTGGGCGGGAAGAAGGGGGTGGGGGGGGGCTCGCCCCGCGCGGCCGCTTCGCCTCGGGCGGCTGTGAGGGAAAGAGGGTGGGAGGAGCCGCGCATGGGACGGGCCCGTGAGGGCCGGCCCCTTCTTCCCCTCGGCGGCCGGCTGCGAGGTGGTCACCACGGGGTGGGAAGCGAGAAACCCCCGCTAAGCTTGTGGGACCCAGCTCGGTCGAGGTCTGGCCCCGAGGGCGTGGGCGGTGCTTCCCCTCTCAGCCCTGTCCTGTCAGGCTGAGGCGTGAAGGCGAACCCGAAGTGGTTGTGGTGTTTTCATCCTATTTACACTGGTCAAAATAAAACAACTTGAAGTTCAGCTTAGTGTGATCCTCCTTTTCCAGCAGTGCAAAGCGCTATTAAAGTTTGGCTAGGTGTGTCTGAAGTGTTTTACTTCTACAGGGTGGAAAAATACAGACCTGTGAAACTATGTGAAATAGTTGGAAATGAAGATACAGTGAGCAGGTTGGAGGTGTGTAGCTGTTGCTTTATTTTTTGATGGGTTAGCTCAAAAAACATAATTCTGCACATATCCACAGACCAGTGGAGCTATACTTGAGTACATGGACAAAAAACTTTATGATTTACTTAAAAAATGACAAGTTTTAAGACGTATCAAAACAACATCCTAAAGAAACAGGCCTTCTTGAATTGGGATGTTTAAATTGGCCCAGTTATGATACAACTTTAAAAATGCGTACCTGCTATATTGTTTCAATGAGTAAGTATAGTTTATATTACTACAGAAGGAAACAGAAATACCACTTTTTTTGTCTGGAAGAAAAATATTTTCTGTGACAAATTAGTTTGTAAAAACAGTATTTGCTAGCAGAATGTTTATACTAGCAAATATATTTTTAAAGCAAATAGAAAGGAAAGAGTAAAGACCTGTGAGATTCAGTACTTTAACATTTTTCCATATTATTCTAGGAACTGACTTAACAGTTCAACTGAAAAACATGAAAGCTGCAATGTTAAAAAAAAAAAAAAGCCAGGAGGGAAGAAAATAAATGGTAGCTCTGTTTCTTATGATTAAAACAGAATAGAATTGGAAACTATTTCTTCCTACCATTTTCTTATATATATATTTTTAATTATTCTTTCGTAGGTCTTTGCAAAAGAGGGGAATGTACCAAATATTATCATTGCTGTAAGTATTGCCACGTGGGATTTCACTGTTGTTGGTCCTGGCTTCTGAAATCTAGGCACAGCAGCCTCTCAGTATCGGTTTGCATTGTACCTGGGAGTACTACTAACAGTGATGTTGATTGTATGGTTACAGAGCAGTATTTTCAGCAGAATACACAAGAAGTAAACTACCTTCTGTTACTCAAATACTAAAAACTAACTTGGTCCTCAGGTGCTTATTGAAGTGTGTCTTGTGCTTCTCCTCCACTGTTGCAGGCAATATGCTGAACTCAGATGACGTTTAGACCTATGTTCTCCCAGCAGTTCCTCTGTTGCAGCTATGTTTCATGACTGGGAAGCACTGTAGAGAGTACAGGTTAGAAAATACAGGTTAGAAAATGGCATTAAACAGCAATTGTTGCATTTCTAGGGTCCCCCAGGAACAGGTAAAACCACTAGTATCCTCTGCTTGGCTCGTGCTCTGCTTGGTCCTGCATTAAAGGATGCTGTTTTGGAGCTGAATGCCTCAAATGACAGGTGAGAATGAACAAACCTTGTCAAGCGTTTAATGAAGAAGCAAGTATTCATGTTTATTTTTAGTTGAACTTAGGCTGACTTGATAGCTTTAATGTTACATTAGGGTCTCTAGTACTTGCTTTAATAAGTTTTTCCAACTCAAATTTAGGCAATTTTTGGTGTTCAACTAGCAACATAGTCTCTATCAACTTTTATAAACTTGATAGATACTTTCACACACAAACGGAGTGCAGAACAGTACTATCTTCTCAGATTTACTTCAAAGAGTTATGCTTCCTGCATTCTTGAAGATCCTGATAAAAGGTGAATGAGTTGTTTATAATGAAACTCGTCAGTACTTAGGAAAAAAAGTGAAGTGATAGAAATTAAAGAGTAAGGACAGTTGGGGGTAAAACTAGGATATGGGTGTTAGGTATATAGCGGGCACTGACTCTTCTCTGAGGATCAGGCACTAAAGGCTGATTATATTTCCCAAATTCTGTAGCAGACCCTGTCCTGACATATTCTAGGGACATGTCATGGAGGGTTTAAGAGCACAATGCTTTGTACCTGCCTTTTTAATTCTGTAGCTCTCCTATAACTATAACTGATAGTACAGCATTCCTTTTCTACACAGAACAAAAAAGTAAAATCCTTTACTTTTAAAAGTAATACTTCAGTGGGACTCTGTCTAGGAAGGTATCCATGTTGTGCTAAAATGATGAAGTCTGTCCAGATGTTTTTCTTAAACTGTCTTGATTTATAGCCAGGTTTATTGGTAAGGCTCTGTGAAGTACTGGCAAAGTAGCAGTGCAGACTTAAACAGTTCTGCCCTTGTTCGCTTATTACTCATACCTTTTGCCAAACATAAGTGCTTTTGTGGCAGTAAAGCTACTGATAGAAGCTGTTAAATTGCTTTTTTTCAAAACCTCCAAAAAGGAGGGTTATCGGTGTTTAATTCTGACTCTGCTCGGCAGTCTGGCTACCAGCACAGCGTCACAACAATTACACTGGCACAGCTGATGGAATGGAAACAAACGGCACAAGAATGGGGAGCACGAGAGCCCTTCAGCCAGTGTGTCTGCCGAATAAAATCCATTGTGTAATTTCACCCAACTGATCATAAATGACTTGAATTATTGTTCCAGAGGCATTGACGTTGTGAGAAACAAAATCAAAATGTTTGCCCAGCAAAAGGTCACACTTCCAAAAGGTCGGCATAAAATAATCATCCTTGATGAAGCAGACAGGTATGTTGTGGTTTTTTTTTTTTTTTGATCTCAGCTACCGTGTGAAATCTTTTTTATCTGTTCTCTGTCTGCAGAGCTGCTGTCTTGGACAGTATTAGATGTTTCTATCAGGCTATCAGAACAATTTAGGAGGAAATGGGTACTGAACAGTGCTCTTAGAATATTCCTCATATCACGTAGAGATCATTGCTTCAAAGGAGATGCTGAATATTGGGGTGAAACACTTCAGGATTTAGCTCGATGTGATCTCAGCATCTTTCAGTTTACTGGCTGATGAAAATGGGACATTCTCCTCTACCTGCATGTAGTTAAAATTACTTTTCAGAGTATTAATGATTTAATTTTGTGTGTTAATTTTATGGAGGTCTCAGTGATTATCTGTGTTGTAGGGTGATCTGTTCGCATGCCTAGCAAAAGCTGCCTAGCTTACCAAGCCAGAATACCAAGTAATTTACAGAGCACTGTCTAGTATCAGTAAAGTCTGAAGCTTGTCTAAAAATAATTATTAGGCTGCAGCTATAAGTCAGTGAAGGGTAAAATCTGTCCTAACTCCTTTTCTCTTTCAGCATGACAGATGGAGCACAGCAAGCGTTGAGAAGAACAATGGAAATTTATTCCAAAACAACACGCTTCGCACTTGCATGCAATGCCTCTGACAAAATCATAGGTAAGGTGCTGTTAGTCCCTGGGTGTTTTAGTTAGACATTCCCCATACTGCTGGGTAATTTCAAAGCAGTTTTCAGACATACGTTGAGCCTGCTCATTGCAAGAAGCTGTGGTCCTTCAGAAAACTCAAACCATCTGAACATCCAGCTAATAAAAGAAAAGCGTGTTTGTGTAGCCACTGAACCTTCTGAACAGCTGTTTTTAATGGATAGCGCTATGCGTGACTGCAGAAGCAGATTTCTTTGGGCTTAATCTCCATCCAGCTCTGCTACAGTTTATGATTTTTGGTGTATTGTTAACTGGATGTTGAACCCCTTTTGTTGTCCTGCTTTCTGAAACAATCAGAAATCAGAAAGAGTTGGCCTGTAGGCTAACGCATTGCAGAGCTTTAGACTACCCTTGTTTGGCAGTTAAAATAGCATGATAAACACCTACATTCAGAAAACCAGGAGAACAAAAGAAACTGTGCTTGATACATGTACCACACTTGGGTTCAAGGGAAGGGTGTAAGAGTTGTGTGTGCTTAAGGAGGTGCTGTATGCTCTCTGGAGTTGACATGTTCTTTTTCTTCACAACAAAATGACAAATGAAGAGTTGGAAACAGGTATTTTCTTCAAAGCTGAAAAAAGTGGTATTTTATTTTTAAGAAAAGAGGGAAACGGTAATTATGCATCTCTGTCCTCAGAACCTATTCAATCTCGGTGTGCGGTGCTGCGTTACACCAAGCTGACGGATTCGCAAATCCTTGCAAGGCTACTGAAAATCGTTGAGAAAGAGGATGTACCATATACAGATGATGGATTGGAAGCCATTATCTTCACAGCCCAAGGAGATATGAGACAGGTAAAAGAGGGAAAGCAGTGAAACAAAGCCTTCTGTTTAAAGCAAAAAAGTTTGAATTGCTGCTCTCAAGGACTTATCTTTGGAGAAATAAAGAAAAGGGGATGTCATCTATGTCACAAGAGTAACTAAATTGCTTGGTTTTGCAAGGTTTTAAAGTGAATCTGCTCCTTAAAAGCAAATTGCTGGAAATCAGATGCTGAATTTTTGGGAGAAAACAATGTCTGCATGCATTTACAGTTCATTCTGTTGCCTAACTGACAACTTCATATTTGGCATAATTTCCCAAAAAGGGTATTTCATCCTGAAGAGAGGAGCCAGAAGTGCAGCGCTTCAGAAAATAACTGAAGTCTTTGTTTGTCTTTTTGCAGGCATTAAACAACTTACAGTCCACATATTCTGGATTTGGCTTTATAAACAGTGAAAATGTCTTTAAGGTTAGTAATGCTGTAAAACAGTAAAGCTGGAAGTCTGACACTGTCTATGTGAGACGTTCCTTCAGATACATGAGACTTTGAAAGTCTTTACCCATTTGCAGACCATGCTATGTAGGTAGCGGGTATTAGTCAAAAAAAAGCGTGCATACCTTTTGAAAAGGCAGAGAGTGCTTCAGTCCCAAACAGCACATATGAGGCTTTCTGACTTGCCATCTCTCTCAAAGCACACAAATCACATAACTGCTGGGAAATTTCACAGGGATAACTTTTGAATCTATTACTTTTGTTCTCATGTAGTGCTATTGAGTCCACCGTGGTAGGATGGATAGCTGTGTTATCTGAAAAGTCGTATTACTTAAAACGTAATCAATTTAATTTGGATTGTAAATTGTGTCTGATTCAGTATTTCATCTGTACAGAAGCTTGGTGAAAATACTTGGGGGTTTAATACAGGGTGTTCTAGTATTTTGAAATATAATACTTCTCTTTGATACAGGTATGTGACGAGCCTCATCCTCTGCTTGTGAAAGAAATGATACAACACTGCATAAATGCAAATATTGATGAAGCATACAAGGTTGGCTTTCATGTGTTTTGTCTGTGCAGACACCTTTTATTTAAAGAATGTCTGTTCTGAAGAATTCGGTGTACGTTGCACTTTAGAAAAAGGGCAAAACCATGTATATGGATTAAGTCCTGTTTTTTTCTAACAGTTTGTTCTGATGAATAATCCATCAAGCCAAAAAAAAAGGGGGGGAGGAAAAAACCAAGTAGTTTTGAAATTACTTGCTAAACAGAATTGATGTTAAATTGCTGGATAAATAGTACATATATTTTCACTAGCTGTATACAGCTGTCCCAAAACCGAATCAACTTTACTCACCTGTTAGGTTTTGCAGATAAACATGGGATTATTCTTTCCTGCACAGATTCTTGCTCACCTGTGGAGACTTGGATACTCTCCAGAAGATGTGATTGGTAACATCTTCCGTGTGTGCAAAACCTTTCAAATGCCCGAATATCTGAAACTGGAATTTATCAAGGTTAGTATTAACCTGGTTACTGGTGGGGTCTTTCTGGCCTTCTCAAAAAGAGGATGTGCTCCTTAACGTAGGGGTAGCCTCAGAGTTTTCCGTTTGTGATTTGCTATATATAAGTGCAAAATGTTATTTCTTTTTATTACTGTTTTTATTACTGTTTTCTTTCCTCCTCTGCCTCATCAGTCTGTGAAACAGAAGTTTAAAGTCTAACCACCCACAGAAGTGCCAATAGTTACTTTAGCGATGGAGTAATAACAAATGTAATGCTGGCTGAACTGATTATTTACATCAAAGCCTCTAAAAACTCCTTAAGAACTTTCTTGAAGAGCATACTAGATTCTAGTCCAATGGATAGTAAAATATTACATGATTTTAACAGCCAGTTGACAAATGGTGAACTGGTACAATGGAAACACTCTTAAGATGTAAAACCTGTCTTCAAATACAGGCACCTTGCTCCTTATGAAAAAAAAATGGGGAAACACGGGCTTCAATTACAAAAATAAATAAATAAAAATTGATCTAATTAGTCTACATGGGAACATAATAGTCTTGCCAAAAAACAGTTTTCTTACCTTTAAGTGACTCTGAAGATAGTTTCTTAGCAGTAAGGGATACATTCTATTTAGAGGAGTGTCATTAGTCACGCCATGCAGACTGTGGGAAAAAACATAAGGTTTGACAATGTTTTCCTCATCAGGAAATTGGCTACACACATATGAAAATAGCAGAAGGTGTGAACTCGCTTTTACAAATGGCTGGACTGTTGGCCAGGCTGTGTCAGAAGACTGCAGCCCCTGCAGCAAGTTAGATACCTGACTGAGCTGAAACCCCTCTTCTGGAAGGTGAAGACCTGGCACGCAAGGTCAGCAGCTGTGCGTGTGTCGTGAATTCTGTCCCCCTGGTTTTGCTAAATCCCAGAAAAATAACCAGGTTCTATTGTAAAAATAACTTGTATTTTTTTTATTTTGATCAATAAAGCTTTGAAATCTTTAACCCAAGTATTCTTGCCTGTTGTGTAATTGAAGTAGAGGACTGTGACAGTCCGGAAAGGAGAAGCACTAAGGTCTCTCTAGTACTCCGCAAAAATGCTTATAGGTAACAATACCAAGACCTAACATCAGGAGAGACAAAATATGAATCCCCTTGTTAGTGATTACACCTTATGATTGATCAAGAGTGGATTGATCAAGACCAAGAAGGAAAAACTTTTGCACAGAAAGAGCCATGAATGGAGTTACCAATGAGGCATGCTGAGGAGGTGCCATTTCTGGGTGCTCTTTATGTGCTGGGGGTAAGGAAGGTATTTCCACCAAACATGTACAGGAAAAATACACATTTCTTGATGGTGCCAGCTATTTATTTTGGATACTCCACCTATAATCTTTAAAAAATACACCAAGTTCTGGGACACTCTGTATTTGTGTTCTCTGTTTTTGCTTGTCCAGGTTAGGTAATATTTTACAGTAATTTCAACATACCAAAAAAACTACATCATCATGATTTCCTCTCTGCTTAGATTTGGAAACCACCTCACAAGTGCAGAGGAGCAATAAAGTGTGAAATGCAGAAACAAATATAAATTGAATTCGACCACCTCCATATCAGGTGTCAGATATATTTCTGTAAGCAGAGCTCTTAACTTAATGAAGTACATTGCTGTTACAGCAGTCAAACAAAATGTGGTAGAAGTACAAGTTACTGGTGCCTGCTCTTCTCCCTGCCCCTTCTGTTGAAGATACCACCCCCAGCATCCAGTTGCCCAAACCACATTGTTTCAGCGCCAAATTGATCTCCGTGGGCAGTGTAAGTCAGCTCCAGACTAAAGACCGGCCCCTGCACTGGCTACACCCTCCGTTTCTCCAACTCTGCCACAGGGGTAATGAGTTTCAGCAGCAAGGGCTGGCAGCATTGTAAATTGTGCCATCAAGACTCTCTGCAGCTCTTCTGACAGAGCTTTAAGAAGACCCTTTTTTGATTCAAAGTGCAGGAAAGGAAGATAATTGACAGCTAAAGCACGGGCACATTTGAACTTGCTCCTGAATGGAATAAAGGAAACAGTTCTTGGAATAATGGATGCAATACTCTGTATATTCTTCTTTCACTAGATTTTAGTCCAACTGGGGTAAGTTTGATTCCTAGTTACTGAATTACTAACACTAGCACAACCACTGTTAAATATATAACTAACAATGTATTAAGATGCTTAAGCCACCGAGTCCTTTACAGACACAACATCACAGCTTTTGTCTGCAAAAGCTTAAATAAGACACCTTATTTAAACACTAGACTGATTTTCCCTCGTCTGTATGTC
Source organism: Anser brachyrhynchus (assembly GCF_964034855.1). NCBI lineage: Eukaryota > Metazoa > Chordata > Aves > Anseriformes > Anatidae > Anser > Anser brachyrhynchus. The sequence goes on along the minus strand of NC_137713.1, from coordinate 8,995,917 downwards.
ACAGACAGCCTTCTCCTAGTTAAATATGTTCACTGCCGAACAGAGAAAGAAGAGGTGTTACAGTGGCGGCTTCATAAAATAACAAATGTCATATTAGTAGGATTCATAAGGCTGCTCCTTACCCCAGTGGACGCACCTACCTGTGCGTTGTGTGGTTTGCTGTGTCGGTGCCAGCTAAAGGGAGAAACTTGGAGGATCACAGGTCGTGATGCTACCTGGTAAGTGCTTTTCTTCATGACAATACTCAGCAGCTGCTTTTCATCTCCAATTTGGAGCTGATTCTCTCTTGAGCTAATACTCTACAGCACTGGGAGGATTTCATTTTGCTCACCTTTCCTTAGAAGAGGAATAGTGCCGGTCCGAGAGGCCATCAGTGCAGCCTGTTCTCCCATGCTTGATTGCTCACTGCCTCTGAGTGCAGAGCTGCTGCATTCCTGTAGCTAGCGAAGGCTCCCTGGCTCCATTTGCGATAGCCATAGCAGCAGTGCCAAAATGACATTTAATGTGTCTTCTAAATTGAAAACAGGAAGCGCGTTGCTCACTTGGCTGCCTACCTAACATGAGGAAAAGGAGCTGTATGTACCCATGGGAGATGTCAATTCTTGAATTTTTGTCAGGCAACACAGGATCTGACAGTTTTGGTTTAGCACCAGAAATAATCCTTGCACACCTAAAAATGAGTCCTGAAAGGACAGCAGGTCAGTGAACATGCATGTACGTCCTCACCCATCGCAAAGAAAAACCTTAAGTCTTTCAGAACAAGACTATAAATGTTGATGAAGTTTACTGTAAGAGTCCCTGGATATCTTCCAGCATAATGAGATCACTGGCTGAAAAGTACTTCAGGAGCTTTACAAAGCTGAGGAAGGATTTACCCCTCTCTGCAGCTGGCTGTTCTGGAGAGCTGAAGGAGGGCAATTTGCTCGGTCCCAGTAAGGCGAGGGAACAGACTCCAGATCTAGCTACTGCTTAGGCGCTGCAACTTTCAGATTCTGGCAATGAAGGAACCTCATTCCAGGAAAACGTAACTGGTCTAATCTGCCTCCCTGCTTAGTGAGAAGAATTTTGTGTTTTAATGTTTTGGCCGCACGCTCACCTAACAGCTAGAACTTTCTGGGAGTCCTTTAACTGGATCTATTGCTGCCTGCCGAGGATCTTTTACCGCTGATAAACGTATCTTAAGTGCTTAATGTCTCCCTCTGGTTATGAGATGAATCACAAGTAGGTGCAACATCACTGCACGTCATTGAAAATGGAGCACTTTCCCTCCAGCAGATCTTGAAAAATCTAGTCTGCAGCACTTCATGAAAAGTGGGAGCTTCTTCAGGTGCTGAGTTACTCACCAAGGATGACAATTTCGTGGCCCAGCGTGGGCCAGATGCTCTGTTTCAGCAGCAAAGGGCTCTCCTCATCTCCTTGCCTGTCTGCAAGGCTGTGCAGAGCCAGTGCAGGCTGTGGCTGTCACCGTGTCTGCACCAGGCGCTCTGGGATGCCAGCATGTTCCTCCTCTCTGTGGTCAGTGTCCCCCAGTCACACCAGCTTTTTGCAGGGCATTTAAACATCAGAAAACAAGAGGGCATGAGCAGAAGCTGAACTGGGAGGGGTAAGTAGAAAGGCAGGCTGATAGCTCTGCCTGGGGACGCTCCTGAAGTGCGCTATTTTCTCTGCCGGAAAAGTCCTGCAGGAGCAGGAGTAAATGCAGTTGTAGGAGTCAGAAGTAAAGGTTCCAAGCCAAACACCAAACCACCTGCTATTTCAGCTACACGAGCAGTGGCCCCACGCTCTCAGCAATTCTGCTAAAAATACAGCCGAGACATTTGCAGCAGGAAGCACCTGACATCCCCTTCTCCCACTCCAGGGCTCACTCGCCCTTAGCTCCTCTTCTCTGCTCGTTCTTACCAGTCCTGGAGATGAGTGCTGTGGGCCTCTTCCCTTCTTGAAGAATAGTTTTCTGAACCAATTTTGAGGAATAAGGCTTTGTGGAGCTCTGTTTTCTCCCAGTAGGATCCTGCACGCCATTCGGTGTCATTTCTACACGTGCTCCCATCTCAGCCTATCTCACTCGATCACAAAGACAACATACACATCATAGCAAACCGTAATAAAACGCCAGATTTGCTTTGGAGGTTTTTCAGTTTTAATAAATAAGTGCTATGACAGAGCCAAATCTGTACATGACGGCTCAAGAGACAAGGGTTATGTTTCAGAACTGATGTTCCTACGACAAATCTGAAGGACCAGTGCAATTTCTGAGGCTGACGGCAGTGGATCGGACCTTGTCAGTTGTTGCAGTGCCTTTGTATCGTTATAAAACGGATAACGAAACACAAGGAGAACTGCCACAGACACTGGGAATTACAAGCTGTGAATAAGATGAGGATTTAATCCTCTTTAGTCCTTAGCTTTTGTGAGCAGTTTGGTATCTCATTTAGCTCCAGAGAACCACTGCTGCTGTAACAGCAACCTCTGCCTTGCCAGTTCCTCTCCTGTAGGAAACAGCTTCTGCAGGAGAGCATAGGAACTAAATCAGAACATAATCCCCGTGTTTGAAAGCCATCGTGCATGAGTCAGCCTGACAAATTAAGTAGTTGGCTGCATTACCGCTCAGCAATTTAAAGATTCATTTCATGCTTGACAGGAGAAAACATTGCACAGAGTAGCCGTCCTCCCTCCAGCAGACGTGCAGGGAAGTGAGACGGGATAACGAGCTTGTGGCATGCCCGAGGGAGCCGCTGAAGGGGTCGGCCAGGCTTTGCTGCCGGGCAGAGCGCTCCCTCCAACGCACGTCTGCATCTGGACTTCAAGCAGAGCCTTTCCTCCTCTCAGCGACACCTGTTCCACACGATCTTGGGCACGATCTGGAGAAGATTTCACTGTGGGATCGAAGACTCCTCTTTCCCTATGTACATGCTGGCTGGGTGTGCCCTTACAGCTCGGCGAAGGGCTCCTTCAGACTTTACGCAGTTTACTAGAAAGAAGAGGGGGAAAACAGTGAGTCCACTGACTTTTAGTCCCCGGTTTCACCTTCTTAGCCCTGCTGCCTGTTGCATTTCCTTCCCAGGTAGGGAAGCAGACCTCTGAAGCACTGCGGAATGTGCAGGTCTGGGCAGCAGCCCCAGAGCAGAGAGCACAGCGGGGCCGGCAGCCCGTTTCTGAACCCATCCATCCTCAGTGGCAGACCCATGGTGGCTGGGCACGGGGATTGCACAGCACAGCTCTGCTAGCAAAAGCTGTAATGGAGGCAGTGTTATAATGGCAAAAAGTGCATTGTCAAGTTTAATTTACTTACAGAGCCACCAGAAGTAATTTACACATGGTAGCATTCTGCCAGGGCTTATGGTTGGAGGTCTTCCCAGAAAATCTGCATCACCAGGACTCCTCTGGACAGCAATCCCTCCCTCTTCTGGCTTCCCAGCACCCCTTATCACATCTAGGGGTCTATTTGTGGTAGCCCTGGTGCTGCTTTGATTGTTGCTCTCCACAAAATCAGGAGGGATCATTACAGTAGCTGTGCTAAAGGTTTTGGGCATCTCAGCCCCATTTGTTCCTCTCCCATCTCCAAGTGAGGTGGGCACTGTCCCCACTACAAACAGCAAATGGAGCAGCCTAGTGTTGCGTAGCCGTTAGCAGAGCAAAAAGCAGGAGGGCCATGCTGTGACTAATGCACAGATGTAATCCCTTCATCCCTGAAATTTCTCAGTGGAAGAGGAATAAATGCAGATGTGCTTGTAAAAGTTACCATTACGGCCCTTTCATTTATTTCAGGGATAACCTGGCTTGCTTCCTTCCCTCCAGATACGCAGCTATCATGGTGCCTGGCTATTCCATAAACACCTTCCAAAAGGCAAACAAAGCGAGCTTCTCTGCAGCCCTATCTGAAGCAGCCCGTTTCTACAGCACGACCTCAGTTCACTCCAGCTCAAGCAAAAGGGAGGTGTTGAGCACATCGCTCACGCTGGGGCTCGTGCACGCAGCTGGCGTGGTGTTAAACCACAACACACAGGTGCTGTCCCCGTCCCGGCAGAGATGCTGGGCCGTGGGTCCCCACGCCAGGTGTGCAGCAGACCCAGCTGTATTTGCTGCCGGCCAGACCACGTGCGTGTGATGTTGGGATGCGACCCGAGTGACACACGGCAAAGTCCTCAGCCAAAAAGCACAACCTGCCCTGGGCACAGCACCCCTCCAGCAGTGTTTGTAAGGGCACATGCTGCTGAGGACGGGCTGCTGAAGTTCAAAGCAAATGCTGCAACACAGAGAACGGGGCTTTGGATGGTGATGGCAAGCCTTAAACACTTCACATGGTTTCAAAAAAATCCCATCTGGGGTCTGCCTGCCACTGGCACCTGCAGTTTGTGGGTGCCACTTGGCACAGGGATGATCCCACTGGGTCCTGCAGGTGCTCGGAGAGCAAAAACCCAATGGGGAGTGATGCTGGTCCCAGTGCGTGTCCCGGCTGGGCTCCAGTCCCAAGCAGGGTGACCAGCACTGCACACTGTAGAGAAACCACAGACTCATACATGAGCACGGTGATGGTTGTGGGTTTTTTTAACCCTTTCCCAGCAACCCACACCCACTCCCCTGCCTTTTTGATCTCTGCTGATGGCTCAGCTGGCATTTACTGCAGACTCCCCACAAGGGCTGCTGGGGCCCATTTGGGGCCGTAAAGCAGCCCCTGTCATGGAGTTTGGTGTCTCTAGGGCTGGTTTTCTTCCGTACTGACAATGTATTTTGTCAACCACTCGCTCAGAGCTGCAGGAAGACTTCAGGGCGCTCTGCGCACGCTTTTGACTTTTAATTGCCTCCAGAAACTCGGTATCAGCAGCTACTGGGTTGCTGCTGAGCGCAGAGCAGGGTGTGCAGCACCAGCTGGGGCTCGAGGGGACTCCTTGCTGTGCTCTGCCCCCACACTGCAAAAACCAGCGGGGTCTGGGGGTTCTGCCCGCAGCACACGGCCCAAAGCTGCTCAGAATTGGTTTCACAACCCAAACACAATCCTCCCTCCCCTAAATATGTTCACCAAGTGTTTGCTCTCCTTACCTTTGCTTTGACAGCAGGGTGGGGTCCAACGCGGGGTCGGTGTTAACGTAGTCCGGCTCCTCGTCCTGGCTCTCTATGTACAGCGCTGCTAATGAAGAAGGAAAGCACCCATCATTAATTGGGATAATTTGAAAACACCCACCATGCACGCTGTGTGTCTGGCCAGCACGTTTAGCCTTCAGCATTGACACATTTTTGTATCCGGGCTAAGAAACCTCACATCACAGCATCAGGGTTTCAGAGGGGCTTCGAGACGGGCACAGCCGTGGTGGCCTTCCAAGCACTGGGAACGCCCCGTCCCACCGCAGCCACAGTCACACGTAAAACTGCCAAATGTATGTGGCAGTTTGCATGCTTAGTTGTTCATCATGGATGGAAAAAGATCCCAAAAAGGGCCAATGACTGCATTGCCCCGAGCACCGTGTAGCACAGCAGGCATCCCACCCACGAGCCGAGACCGTAAGCAGCAAGCAGCTGCTGAGGACATACCTGTACTTTGCTCGATTTTCCACGCGTGTATCGCCGTGCTGTTCTCGTAGTCATCCACGTCATCTGTGAGTAAGCAGAGTTTGGACAGGATGATGCTGAACAGCGAGTGGGCTAAAAGCGGGCCCTGGGAACCCCCACCCAGTGCCACCGTCCCACCGCAGGCTGGTGACACTGCCTCAGCCACCTCCCCGCCCTGGTTTCTGCAGGCACGGATGGGCTTGGGGCAGCCCCACGCTCCTGCCTCCCCTCATCACTCCAAACGGAGCGGCGTGGGCAGCGCCAAAGGAAAGCAAAACAGCTTCATTTTTCGATTGTGACGGCCCAGGACAGAAGCCCAAAGCCCCTGTGGTCCAGCACCTTGTGCTGGCAGTGATGAGCAACCTGAGCTGGGGGCTAAATCGCAATGAAAGTCGGCACAAAGCGCTGCACGTACCCAGCCCGGAGCCACAAGCGTCCCCAATGAAGACATTCTGGTAGGAATGGGAATCCTCCTCTTTGGCTGGCAGAGAGAAGAAAGGGGGAAAAAGGATGTAGGGAAGCAGGAGCAGTGCCGGAAGGACTCAGCTCCCGATGGGCTTTGTGCTTTGCTGTCAGCTGCCTGCAGGAGAGGGCTGTTGACCACAACAAAACATGCCATAGACTAAAAAGTGTCAGTTTCGGGGACAGCCCGTGCAGGTCAGCTCTCTGGATGTGCCTGTGGGCAGCTGAGCCACGCAAGGGTTGTGTTTTTTTGGAATAAGGTAATTTTTTTGGTAAATAATAATTTTTTTCCCCACTTCCTCTCAATCTCTTTAAATAAAAAATAGGCTTCGCGTTCTCAAGTTCATTTCAGGTAACAGATTGATGCCCAAGTCAGTGCAGTGAAACGCTGAGTGCCCAGGGAGGCGAGAATGTTTCACGGATGCAATATCTGCCTTGAGAAGGTGCCTTTGAATGGAGCAGTGTGTTTTGCCCCACCTTCACTCCCTACCCCAATAAGCCAAGCACACAAAACATTTGAAGCCCTCCTTTTGGTGCAAGGCACCCCCTGGACTGCGCCTGCCTCGGGCTGAATGGTGACGGGACAGCGAAGTGGAGAGGGGCAGCACTGCAGGCTCCCTGCGGGCTCCCTGCAGCCACGGGTCAGCCGGCACGCCGTGCTGGTGCTGGAGGCTGTGGCGGTGCTCGCGTGGAGACCTTACCGTTGGGTGAGGTGAAGCACTTGGCATGCTCATAGAAATCCACAGAGATGGGCTCCCTGCAAGAAGGAAAACCTCGCTCAGCTGCGGCTGCCCAGGAAGGCCCATAGCCCTCTGAGTGGCGGCGAGCGACCGTGGCCACTTACACGTAGGCAGCATCCTCGCACAGGTAGTCCTCTGCAAGCACAAGGGATTTCCTGTTAGCACACCAACCACATAAACTCAAAACCCCCAAATTCTCCAAGCCTGGTCATAGCGGATGGCCCCGGCAGGCAGCAGGCCCCAAAACCCACTGAGGCAGCACCGAGCAGGGCTGGGAGCCCTGAGCAGAGCAGGATGGACTCTGCCAGGTGAGGGGGAGATCGGGGATGTAGCCCCCGTTTTGGGAGAGTGGAGTGCAGTCCCACATGGCAATAGTCCTTGTAGGGCTGATGCTAGCTCCAGGAGTACAGCCCCACACTGCAATAATCCTCACAGGACTGATGCCAGCTCCAGGAGGGAGCTGGGGGCTGCCACGAGCACCTCAAGCCCTTCTCTTAGCCATGAATTAAATCATGTGCAGCTTAAAAGCAGCAAGCCAGACCTGCAGCACACCGCTTCCCACCTGCCTCATCCGCTGCCCATCACAAGCTGCCCCAAGCCCCCGAAGCCACCCGTGTGGCACGTACCTGTCAGTAAGTTCTGGTACCGGGGCTCGGTCCTGCTCTCTGGTACGACAAAGCACAGGGGGACGTTACAAAGGGAAGCGGGCAGGGGACACCCGCCACCAGCTGCCTTTGCAGCTCACAGACAGCATGGACACAGTGGGAATGGCCAGGGGCGGATTTTAGATTATCCAGCCCCATGGCTCTAACCAGGACTGGTGAGCTGTAGCAAACCAGCCTGGATCTTTACCCTCAGATCCAGTTCTTATCAAGTGTCCCCATGTAGACACAAAGGGAGCTCCCTGCTCCATAAACAAGCGGAGATTTGCTACATCCCCACCCAGGAATTCTGTGGCTGGTCTGTCCCCACTGCCGTGTGGGTGCAGAGCCCAGCGAGCGGGCGAGCGTCCCGGCGGAGATACTCACCGATGCCAAGGGGACGGCAGGCGCCGAGCTCCTCGTGGGCTTTCCTGAAAGAGAGCGAGCACTGCGTGTGTCTGCAGGTGCTGTCGGGCTAATGTGCTGTTTGTAGCTGGGGCTTGCAGGAGAAGGGAGCTAAATCCTCAGCTCTGAGCAAACCGCAGGAAAACCTCTGTCCGTGAAACCCCCTTGTCTGTTTGCAACAGGAAATGCATCGAGCTGACAGGTTTGGGGTGAAACCCCAAGGTGGGGATGACCACGCCTGGGTAGTGCAGCAGTTATTGCTGCCCTGCTTCCTGGGGCGCTGGTGGTGGGCAGGAGGGGATCTCTCATGTCAAACTGCTTATAAGCAAAGAACAGCACGTTCTTTTTTGTGGTATACCTGTTACAGACAACCATGGCCTGTTTCCTTGGGTTTGACTTCAATACTACGAGTAAGATGCAGATAGGCTGAAGAAAATTCAGAAAAAGACTAAACCCACGACTGACCAGCAATAATTAAGCATAGCCCGACCCACACCTACAAGGCACAGCACCCAGTCCCAAACCCTCGGCATTCTCATATGCTGGGTGGACTTCATCCAAGCTTGCCTCTACAGCTAGGTTATGCCTTGTTGTGTATGTGTTTTTTTCACCTACCTTGTTATTGTGAAGTTTTCAGGTTCCTTAATCTGGTCTAGCCTTTGCGTTACAGCTAGCACCAAGAACAAAACGAGATGTTAAAGACCATGGCAGCAGATATTACAACGTAAGCACGGAGCATCCAATGCTGTGAATTCCCCAGTATTGGCAAGCGTTACTCTAACATGCCATGAAACAGCTTCCAAATTGTTCCTCAAAAGCACACCAAGGCCCAAATGGGAAACGAGTAGAGAGAAACGCGCTGCCTGTGCAGGCAGCAGAGCTAGCAAACACATCAGAGGAAGCCACAATCCTAATCGCTGCCTTATTTCCTATTCTCCCCCAAACACGCTCAATTTGGGGGCCTGTTGCGCGCTCAGCACCCTTTCTGCCCAGCTGAGCTGCGCCAACGGGCCTCCAGCTTCGGCTGGGAGGGGGCGGACACTTGCTGGGGCCTGGTGGGACAGGGCCGGGCAGTGCCGGTGACATTTGCTGCAGCCCTGCCAGCGGCTCGGTCAGGGTAGGAACCAAAAGGTCAGCGTGCAACCAGCCCCGCCGCAGGAAGCAGCGAGAGGGCGATGACGGATGAGTCACTGCGATCGCTCCGGGCTTCCCCGCAGCGCCAGCAGCGTGCTGTCAGGGGCCCAAACCAACCAGCTCCTGCGCTTCCATCGTTTTAGTGATTTGTTCTCAATGGAAACGTAGATTTTTGTGGGAGTTCGGAATCCACACGCCCAGAAGCGCCTAAGGAGGCTTCCACACTGCCAGCGGCTGCCTGGCTTTGTGGTCACCTTTTTATTTTCACACAGCCTTGCCCTGTGCCCACAGAGCCCCCACCCCGTGCCCCTGCAAGGGCCGTACTCACTGGAGTGGGACCGAATCACCTCAAAGCTCTGCTGGTTTCCGAGCCTGGAAAAGACAGAAGCGCCACGTCAGCTGAACCGTGGGGTGCATGACACGGAAAATAGACCCGGTGCTGCAGACCACACAGGCCCGTGGTGGCCCTGAGGCCATTCTTCCCCTCCGCCTCCCTTTGGGCCTCCTCTGTGTGGGCCTCCACAGCAGAGACGTGTTTGAGGCCCATGGGCAGCGCGGCCAACGCCAGCCAAGGGAAAAACCCAGGGGTGAGGAAGACGTCGTTGGGCACACCATGAGCCCGAAATCTAGCAACTGAAACCAGGCACCAATTCCAACAAGCCAGGACAACAGCGCAGGCTCGCGGTGGGACGGAGCCATCATTGGCTCCTGCGTCGCTCCGTGAAGGACACAGAGCCCCGCTGCCAGGCAGCCTGGCCTCTGACAGAGCCCCTTCACACCACGCTCGCTCCTTTATCAAAGGTTAAAAAAGTGTTGGCTTTTTTTTTTTTTTTTCTTAATATCATTTAGCTGTGGTTTGTCTGTTAGCGAAGGAAATAAGGGGGTGTGCGTGTGCATGGTCGTGTTTCCTTCACTGTTTGAGCTGCAGCTGTGGTGGCTGGCTCTGGCACGCGTCCCCACCAGCACCGGGCAGAGCTTTGCTTGTGGAGCCACGCGTCTCTCCCTGTCCGTCCATGACAGGACAAGGCAGGGATGTGCCCTTCCTATTTTTCCAGACATTTTTCCATCGGGTTACTGACTCACGGGTCTCGTGGGCACAGCTTCATTTCGGGTTGTTCCTTGTGACGGCATTCCCCCTTTACTGGGGCACGCTGCCTAGTGCACTGCCGGCGGCAGAGCTGGGGTACAGATATATAGAAGATACAGAATATATTCATAAATATAGTTAAATAATAAATATATATATACGTATTATTTCGTGTGAAGTCCAGATATTGGAGGAGCACTGCCCAGCTGGTGGATGTGCAGGGCATGCAGTGGGTCTGGGTCTGACCAGGGTCTCCCAAACAGTTTTGGGGAGAAACATTATGGCAAAAGGCAACTTACTGACTTGTCTGCTTGCTCTGTTTCTTTTCTCGCTTTGTACCTGAAAGAAAAGAAAGCAAGCTCTTACAAAAGGGTGACGCAGGCCTTTGAGATCAGAAAGGGAAGGACCGCTGAAACGCATTCAGGAAACTCCTTGTGGGGACCCCAGCCCCATCCTGCAGCCTCCTGAGCTGCAGGCACCCAGCACCCCCCCTTGCAGAGGGGACACCCCAGAAGGAAAGCACCCTCCCGGCCAGCCCCGGGGTCCCCGTGCCCACGGCAGCACCTTACCGGAGAGCTGGCACTTGACGCAGGCGCTGACGGCCGCCCCGAGCAGCATCAGCGCGGCGGCCACCCACAGCAGCTCCAGCTGCGCCATGGCCCCGCGGTGTCCAGCCTGCAACACAGCCCCGAGAGCGACCCGTGAGGCTCCGCGATGCCGGACCTGCCTGCTCTGCTTCAGGCAGAACTACTGCCAGTGATACACCCCAGCACCGCCTGCGGCCTCGAGATGTCTCGTGCACCTGCTCTTCCCCTCCTTTCCACGCCGGGTGACTCCACGAGCAACAGCGAATGCTTATTCAATAATCACCATGATTTGGCTTCAGTTTCTCCCTTTGAAACACAAACCTACACACATAACAGAAAGCAGCCTGCTGGGACTGGGACTGATCACTTAGCCCATTCCTGTTCCCCAGGGCCAGATTTTCTTTACCTACAGATTTTTTTCCCCTAAACCTTTCTCTTTAGCCCCTAGTGCTGGAGATATTACACCTCGCCGGAGGCCAGAACCTCACTGGGCTGCCAGGTGGGAAGTTTCCCTGCTGCCTAACCCGAATCTCCCATATCACAGCTCAAGTCTGGACGGTGTTGTTATAGCTGCTGTGGATAGGGAGGGGGAGAAAAAATATATATATATTTCATATAGAAAGCAGCAGCTGGATTCCGCCCTGCTCAGTCTCCGCTTGCGTAAAGGAGTGAATAACATTCCTTTCCCCAAGTTGCCAGTCACAGTGACCCCCGACTCACACAAATGAAAACCCAAAATGGCTCACACAAAAGAAAACCCAAAGGCCTCCCCACACGGTGGCCATGCAGCTCCCAGAATTGCACAGACGCCCTCCCCTGCACACCAGTCTTGGCTGGAGACACTGGTGGGAGGTTTGTGACTGGCGGTGGGACCCCAGTCCTGCACCAGCAGCCTAATGACCAGGGCACAGCGCGAGCTGTGGTGGTGCTGATTATTATTATTAATTATCATTATTATTAAAGGCAGGTTTTGGGGTGTTTTCGTTTCTATCTTTCTTTCTATTTTATTTTATTTTTTTTAAGGTAAGGCAAAGCTGAAAGAGCCCAACAGCACTGACCTAGTTCGTGCCTTTGTAGGGCAGGTCACCATCTCCCTTCTAGCGGTGGTTTTATTTCTATAGCGGTCAGTAACGTAACAAAACCGGCCACTTCCCGAACCCTTCTCTCTCTGGGAACTAGGACTGCTCACAGGGGCTGCTGAATGGGCACCTTGCCTCTGCTTCCGCTCAGCATCCCCGCCAGCATCGACGCACAAGCACGGCCCCAGGCTGGATGTTATTATTTGCATTCAGCAAACACACAAGTCAATGAAAATCCTTTTTTTTTTTTTGTTACAGAACCTGCTCTCATAAGGCATGAAATATCTCATTGGTGCTGTATTGGAAATGCATAGTGAACCTGCAGGGCTTGCTGCAGGGAGTTCACAGGGGGTCCAACAATGCCACATTCTGCTGCAAGTATTTAGTTAAGCGCTTGGGTCAAGCAGTTTTAATTCCCAAAATAAACCATATGCCTCAAAAAAAAGTAAATTAAAAATTTAAAAAAAAAAAAAACGGACCAAATGAGAGCAGGATTTCTGGGGTCCTGCCCAGGTGGGGAGCTCAGACGGAGTGGGCACCGCTCCTCCCCTCTGCTGCCCAGCACCTTGGTGCCGAGGCAAGAAATCACACGTCTGTGCCGGAAAGGAGCTGATGGGAGAGGGCGATGATCGCGTTTATGACAAGCAGAAGGCTGGAGGCACTTACTCACTGCTGGCGGGTTATAAATAAGTTATCTAGGCGGCTGAACGTGCTTTCCCAGCTCTCTGCCTTGGGGAGATGGGCGAAGAGAATACATAGGCTCGAGCCACTGCGGTCTGTGACGAGGCCTGAGCATAAGAGAAAGATGCAGAGAGTGAAGGGCCTGCTGAGCGGGCTTGCTTTCAATGAGCTAAACTCAAGCATGTAGAAAAATCCCTTCTGAAGAGTTTCAGATCTTCAGAAGTAAAATTCAGAGAGTGAAGGTATGGCCCGTTCTGTTTATACACACATCCCTTCTCCTTTTGCGTCTGTCTCCTTTTTAGCACTGGCAGAAGTTTCTCCTTACAGGAGGAAGCCGGTGCCGGTGGCACCTCCCGCAGCAGGCGATGCCCACGACCCGCAGCCCTGAGAGCAGCACCCAGAATAAATAAATGAATGAATGTGGGCCATGAATTGAGGCACCCACGGTAAATAAATGAATTGTGGGCAAAGCAAGGACCCCTGCAGCATACCCGCCTGAACAGGGCATCTCTTCTCACATCCTTGGCTATTTCTAGCAACAAAACAAGCTTTTTTTTTTTTCTTTTTTTCTTCTAATGGGAGGAAGAAAATGACTTGCAAAAGGTCCTGCAGTGTGTACAGTAAGTTGTCTCACCCAGGCCGTTGGGGCAGGAGGTTTCTAGCCCTACCTGGAGGGTTTCTTTCTTCCAGCAGTGGGACAGTGTGAGTTACAAGACGGTCCCACCATCAGCAGCCCCGGGAGGAGAGCTGGTTTCTACAGGGAGGGCTGGAAGGCCACTGGTTTTAAGTCTGCTGAAGCAGAGTGAGAGCACGCAGACATTCATTGTCAGTCTGTCTGGGACAGAAACGCAGAAGTGCGAAATGCTATTTAACTTTAAAAGACAACACCAGTGTGACAACGAGAGGGTATAAACTGAACGTGCACAATCTAGAAATAAAATCCCTGATTGCCAGAGGGATGGAAAGTCTGGGGCAGCTTTCCTGAAGCAGCATGAGGTGCAAAAAGCTTATTTAGTCACCCTTTAAGAGCACTTAAAACTTGAACTTTTTGCCAAAAATCCAGAAGAGCAAGGAGCGCGTTGATGTGGCATGGTTCAAATGATTTTTTTATTCTATCAGATCATTTCTGATGAAGTCATTTTTGGCTCTTTGCAGATACCAAGCCCACTCTGTAAATTTTCACTGCAAGATAAAGACTGAAAATGCTGGTTTAGGTCATATACTAAACCTATCTGTAAAAATGCCCCAAAATCAAATATCAAACAGTCTTCCCTTCCCTCCTGAAAGTTAGTTTCATGATCTTCAATCTGCAATAAATTAAGATAATTCAGACTGATTGGATGAGTCACTGGCACGAACTATAAAGCAGAGAGTTTATTTAAAAACTCGCTGTGTGAAATGTAGAACATGGACTTATTGAACAGATGCAATATTCAGCTTGACCCAGTGGCTCTAATGTTTCTAAGAAAAGAAACGCGACTTTCTGTTTGTCTACGTTGCACAGATTACCGCAGAAAGTCTCATCCACTTAGAAACTGAAGTCTTAGAAATTGAAGACCAAAGGAAGCTCCTGTGGTTGGACCCACTTCAATGACCAGTGCTGAGCCTTCAGGCAAGCTCCTTCCAGAGGTCTGCATGACCCACTTTCTACCAGATTTGATGCCAGTGTCATTTTTTCTTGAGAAAACTGCTGTGGTATAGATACGATCTGTTTTTGTACAGCTATTCAAGTAGACCATGCTTTATTTTATGCCAGGAGAGCAGGAGGCACATCTCAGTAGGACACAGGACAAGAGGGACAACTGAAATGATAAATGAACTCCCACAGAGACGAGCACTTTGTAAAATGCTTTTAAAAGCCTCAGCTGGAAAATACAGCACAAAATCCTAATCACATGCATGCACGTCAGCATAAGGACGTATTTCATGGAAATATCTTGTAATTGTCCCTAACTTCCCATGGTTTGGGCAGCATTGAGCCACGCAACACCCTTCCCTGCAGAGTCTGGGGGTATGCAAGATTAAGCACTGAAGATACAGGGAATTTGCGTGCCCGTAAGTAAGTACCCCTACGTAACAAGCTCTCCTATTTACCCCAGAGTAATGAACATGAGCTGATATTACACAGGATTATCCCACAATTATCCCCAGTTTTCCTAATGAGTCTACCTCACAGCCCCCATTACACTGAGCACTGATCACAAGAGAAAACTGATGCAAAGACAAAGATCTATTTTCTGTCTGGGGTTAGTTATTTCAAGCACTAATATGGAGTAAAATAAACACATTCATAAGATCCCAGTAAGCCCCAAAAGACAGAAAATCCACAAAGTGTAGCAAAAATCAGCTATTTTATGGGAGTGGGTCTTGGAGGGGAAGACACGGTGGGATGCAGTGGTCCCAGAAGCAGGAGCCCAAAGCAGGACCGGACACATCCATGGGGTTGGCAGCTCAGCACAGCCTGCTTGTGCTACAGGGACCCCAAAATGCCCAGAATCTTTTAGTAGAAACAAATGCAGAAAGAATACAGTTAAAAAAAGCCACGCTGCCATCAGCAGAGGGGAACAAGAGATGTTAAAAATAACAGCGTAAAACAGGCAAACTGGATTGCACGTGCTGGGCTCTCATCTCGAGGGGTCTCAGTGCTGCTGAGGGGTTATATTCGGCAATTTTCCTACCTCGGAGCTCATCAGATGGTGGTCACGAGCAGCAGCGGAGAGTAACACGGCGCGTTTCAGAGGGATCTGGCAGGGGTGACCCCAAACCTTCACTAAAACACTCACTAAGCTCCAGCCCAGGATCCGTGAGCTCACCGCTCCGTCGGGACAACCTGCAGGTCCCCAAAGCCTTGGTGCCACCCGCCCGTCCCAGCTCACCTGCAGCCTCAGCCGGCCGTCCCCATGCGTCCCAGCTCCTCGCGCACCTCACGGCCGCAGCCGCCAGCACTGGAGCCGGTTCCTCCGAGGATCGTTAGCCAGCTTCTGGTTTCCTGTCACCATCTGAATCATTAACCCCAACATCCGCCGCCGGCCGACGGTCAGCCCCTCTCCGGCTCGCGGGAGCCCCGCGGGCGGTGCTCCCCCAGAGTCACCTCTCGCAGAAGCCGTTCGGATCCACAGGGGGAGAGGAAGAGGCTCGGGCAAGAGCCACGCGTGCTGCCGGAGCCCTCGAGCTCCAGATTTGGCGGTGCCCCTCAAACGTTCAACGCCAGCAATAACTTCCCCTCTAGCAAAGAGCCCCAGGAAAATTATCATTGCGCTGAGCGTTACTTGCGGCAGGCGCTGCCTGAAAAAGCTTGGAAGAGGTGAGACAAGTTGGAAGCCTTCTCTTAGGTTTTACAGAGAGGATGACAGCCTTGGAAGGGCAGCGCAGAGCCTGAGGTCGCTGCTGCTAGCGGACAAACTGGGAGCCCCACCGAGGTGCGTTCTGTCCAGCAGTAAGAACAAAACCATCTCACGTGCTCCAGCAGTGGCAGCGTGCAGACAGCAGGCACAATTGCACTGTACTGATAAAGAAAAAACCAATAAAACAACCCCCAAAGAGTAGATGATGATTTTCTTTTGCACTTGAAAAGACTAAGGAGGGGTTACGAAAAAGGGCTCAGTGATAACTGCTGGCCTGAAGCCCCGACACAGCGCAGGGACACGTATCCTGCTCTAAGAATAGGACGTGCACGCGGCAGCCCCGCGTATTTATAGCTAGCAGAGAGCAACAGCCAGCCCGGCACATGTTTTACAACTGCAAACAAAACGCTTCGTGCCGCCTCTCACCAGGGCACTACATACATACGGTCATGCAAATCATTCAGCCAAGGGAAATTTTGTTGTATTTAAATGAGCTGGGGCGCTCTCGAGATGCTGCAGCCAGTGAGCTGCACCCTTCCCTCTCTCCCCCGGAAGGGGACTCTTCTATCACAAAAATGATAAAATAATCATCTGTTCACAGCGTCCGCAACTCCGGGATGGGAACCTTCGCTATCAGGCTGTCAGAGGAAACATTGCTCTGTCAAGACAGTTAACCACTGTGTGCGCCTATGCGCTCGTATTTAGATTTTATCTACTCCGATTCGAACCAGAGGTGCAAAACTAAAGGGCTCCCGTGTGAAATCCAGGCATGGATCAAAAAACGCAGCACGTGGGGGCTGAACCAGAGACCAGAAGCGCAAGAGCCAGCTGTGAATGGTTTGTAGGGCTTACGCCTGGCTCTGTGCACGGGATGAGAACTGCACCACCTCCCACTGCTAGTCCAGCTGCTACAAAACGGGCTTTTCTGGCAGAGCTCACAGCTATGAAGTAGTTTATTACGTATTTTCTAGCAGCATTTATCTATTTAAACATAAGCAGCTGACAGAAGCTTTACAAAACCGTTGCTTATAGCAAAACCGTTGCTCTGACTATGCTGGGGACAATTACAGTTCTCCTTTTTCATATCAAAAGAAGTTTATTATTTTATTAGGAACAACCAGTGCTAAAAAGGGACCCTTTACTTGCCCGCAGCCTCTCTGATCCGCCTCACAGCTTCAGAGATGACTCAGTGCCTCCGCAGGGACGTTACCAAGGCTGGCACGGGCTGGAGCAAAGGCACCTCGTGCCGGGCGCCCATCGTCCCAGCACGGCTGCCCAGCCCCTGCAGGGCAGGTAAAAGCCACTGCCGTGCCTGAGGAGCGGCACGGGTAGCGAGAACGATCGGCCATACGAGGCAGTGGGGTCACCCCGAGTACGTTACGGCAGCCCTCGGGTCGAGTGACGCCCTTTGAGGACGTCAGTCCCTTTCTCGCCTTACTGCAGTAAGGCAGATGGCCACACGGACACCATTTCTTGTCCATCTTTATGTTTTTTATATATATATTTTATATTTCTCACAAGAAGCGCTTCAGCGTCAGAGCCTTCGCTCCATGCGGCCACCAACACGGCCACAAGTTCTGCTCCCGAATCAAACTCCGCTCACGGTACCAGGCTCCACGCAGTGCCTGACACTCCCGTAACCCCCGTGCCCCATCCATACCCGCTGCTAGAAACCATTTCTAGCCTGGTAAATGGCCAAAGACAGAAGCATCATGCTTTTATCTGCTACAATAAATGATAGAAAACATCATATTACAATTCCATCTTTCTTTGTCCTTTTTCAAAGCTGACCCATTTCAGCTTCTTTCTTTTGCCTGTGAGCAAATTTACCTTCAGTTCATTTTACCAACGAACCTAACTCTCTTTTTTTCTCCCCTTCCTTTTGCTACACAGCTAACCAGCCGCAGAAAGATCTCTTGGGGCCCAGAGAGGCCGTGGGAAGGCAGCTTCTGGCCCCCCCCAGCTTACCTGCTGAATGCCCTGGGGGCCAGGTGACATCCTCTGATAAAGGTGGGGCCTGATCACGGACCAGCTGCATTTGCTGGAGCTAACGACTACCGCTGGTCAGAGAAACCGTGATCAGTAAAAAAAGCACCAGCTAAACCTGGCCTTTCTGCAGAAACACGCTTAAAGTTTTGAGGAAAGCTTTGCAAGCTCCAACAGGATCTTTCTCCCGGAGCTCATAAATTTTGCAAGTAAATTACCAGTGACACCGTGAGATCTGCACGCAGATCAAATCCCCCCTGCAGGAGCAAGCTTTGGGACCAGAGCAAGCACGTATCACCCCGATTACAAGGTGCTTTTGTTTTTGCCAAGTTTTCATGGCAGCTTTAACGAAAAGCCATGTCTCGGAGGAAATTTTCTGACTTGCTGAAGTAGCGCACGCGTTTTTGTGAAGACCAAGAAACGTCTTTCCTCTAAGCTACAGTTGTCTGAGCACTTCCCCAGCTAAAGGGGAAGTGCCACCTCCCACCCTGCCCCAGCTGCACGCCCCACTGCAAATCCGATCTCACCGAGCCGAAACTGAAAGCAGCTCTGTTACCGCCGAAGATACATGCTGCTACCACCCAGTGGAAAGAAAGCTCACAGCCAGGATTTCCAGGTGCTTTACGCATTTTGGCCAAGTAAGACTTGAAAGGACTAATTCTGCACATCCCTGTGGTGCTGTAAAGCTTCTTCCTGTTCTTATCCTGCTCAGTTCATCCTTGCTGACAAAATAAGTCTTATATTTGAACACAAAAACCTAGAAGGTTTGAATGCTTTTATTTAATTTTTTACAGCAATATAAATTTTACAGATTGGTTACAGTACAGATTTTGCAGGGGTTCAGAGAGGTACTTGGTGATTTTTTGGTTTATTTAAAGGAAAGAGGCGGATCTTGGGAGCACGGTGACATGAACAAAACAATCTCATAGTAGGAAGCAAATCCCTGCCATGCTGAACACTACCCTGGCTGCGACCTACCGGGCAGAAAGGTGGCAACCAGCAGTGATCCCAGCAACGACACCAACCCTGGGGTACTCTAAGAGCTTTGCACAAGAATTTGAGAGCTTACAGGTAAGCAGGTTGTTTCTGTAACAGCGCTGAAGATCCTTAAAGCCCTTGGACAGACTTTTCTGCAAAAGGGACAGAAATGAGGGAAGTCGATGTTAAAATTAGCCTGCCGCTGGGCAGGCAATGCCATGTAACAGTTATTGCAGCTGTGGAAAAGGAAACCGTAAAATACTTCAGATTTAATAACCCGAGCAGCTACAGTAACGTGAGGAACGTGATCTCAGACCTAACAGCAGCGACACCGTATGCACAGCGTAACACCGCGCGTGCTGCCAGAACCCGACCTGCCAGTCCTCGTGTCCAGCTAAGTTGTGTGTGTGAGCGAGCAGACGCCGGGAGGAACCTGCAAAGCTCCCTAACGAGCAGAAAAGGTGCAAGCTACACATACAGCTTTGGTAGGACGTTTCCCCAGTTAGCCCAGGGCATGCAACGACATCAGGATATTGCTGTTACTAATGTGCATCAGGCCTGACAGTCGAGTGTCTGGCACCGAAGGATTAAATCATTTCAGAAAGCGGAGTCCAAGAATATGATTACACGTTTTTAAATGCCCCTGACTGATTTAATACCGCCATACCAAGTGGTATCGCAAATAACAGAATACACTGCAGAATATATAAATGTAATGTGTATGTACACACTAAAAAACGGCCCTCTGCTGCTTCGTATTTACTCGATTCCTTAAAATCCTGTACTGGGATAAGTGACACATAAGAGGAGGGATTCAGCTGCCAGATGAGAAATATTCCAGTCAGCTGGAAATCAAATTCCTCTTCAGCCACAGAAACTCCCCTTTCTAAAACTTTAAGACAAGCGTCACCTACAAAATGGAATCCCAAAAATCCAGTCCAGAAAAAATGCCCCCAAAGTAACTGATGCTGTGCTAGAATATGCCAGGATATATAATACACTGACAGCCTCATTCCTCCAGAGCCTTTGGGCTCCTCTCATAGGAAAACCCAGAAACCATCAGAATGCAGAACATCAACTTAACACGATTTTAAGGATGCCCAGAGTTCACAGCTTACTGATTGTGTTCTTGCTGAAAGCCAGTCTGAATAACCCTGAGCAGGGTTCCATGCAGGAAGAGGGAATGAGGTCTGTTTAGGAAACCAGTCATCTACGCTCAGCTTTGTCCAAAGACGCACTCCAGGCAAGTGGGGAGATTCCTGGTAAAGCCACTCCACAGAGCTTTGCTGAAAGCAGCCAGCGGGACATGGGTGGCTGTGAAAGTTACTGCGCGTGAATGCTCTGACGAAGGGCGCATTTCAAAATTCACCAGCTTGATTAAATCTTTTCTACAAAAAGGAGGCGCTGCAATAGAATTTGCTCTAAAATTCTCAAGATCCTGTTTTTTCTGAAGACGGGACAGCAGTCAGTGCTACAGGTAGCAAACACTCCTACTAGACCACGTGTTAAAGTCAGCATTGAAACTAACAGAATTCTTAAGACAAGTTGTACAAGACCAGCACTGCCCCAAACTGCCGTGGGACAGGGACTCTTTGCCGTGATCGCTCTGTCTCACAGTGAGGTCTGGCACACCCAAGAGAGCTTTGGACACACACGGTCAACACCGGAGGCTCTTCAGTTGCCCCAGTGTATGTCAGTAGCAAACTATCTCACTGCTGCTTCACAAAGGCAAGGAAGCCACCCCCACGGGCACAGCTTTATCCAGCCCCAGGCACCAGCCCATCATTCCTAGAGCCGAACACTCCCCCACTTGTTTCTCCTGCCATCAAACAGCATTCCCGGCCACAGCACGAAGTGCCCACCGGGGTGCTGTTAGAGGCCGGGGTCAGCTCGCTGAGGTTTTTGTTTTTCGGGGGCTGACAGCACAGCTTTGCAGCACGTTAGGTGCACGCTGCTTACTCCTGCGCGTTCTCCCCCAGTGCTCCCAGAGTCACCACACCAACCTTCCGAGCTGCAACCTCACTGCAGGAGCACAAAGCTCATTCCACAGCAGCAAAGCAGAGCTACGCCTTAATTTCAGTACCAAAATCTGTCCACTGCACTCCTGCTGCAGTTTTGTGTAAGTTCAAGCTTGAAGAACACTCAGCACTGCTACTAGAAATAACGTGGTGAGAATACGAATAGCCACAGAGGAATTATCCGTTTGTTACTGCTGCTGGTAACCTCCTTGGTCTAGGCTTTGCCATGCCAGGTTTAGCCTTAAGCTACAGGTAAAATTAAGCATTGCAGCTTAAACCTGAGCTGCCCTTTGCTGGTGGGAGGTGGGAAAATGTCTTGCTTCCTCCTACAAAACTGAAATGACACAATCATGAGAAAAATTAAAAGTTTTGTCAGCTGTTGACACAAGCTGGTTTGATATGCGTCTCTACAGGAAAATGTTAATTACATTTTTGAAGGGGAAAAAGAAAAAGGAGTGGAAGAGTCTGACCCCAAGCCATGGGGGAAGCATAAGTGAGAGCACTCCAAAAAAAAAAAACAGGCAACACAAACGTACACATCTATTAGACTATTCAAAAAGGTAAAACTATACAGGGATTTAACCATACTGGGATTTGGCTGCTTTCACCGGTGGGAAACCCTTTACTCGAAGGTTAGTAGGTACAGAAAAGCGCTATTTGAACAAGATGAGCTGTTTTCTGTCTCTCACACAGCAGTGGTACTTTTCACCATGCAGAGGGATAAAATTATTGCCTCCCTCATTAGGTTTGAAAGACCAGCTATGAGCAAGCCTTGTGGAAGCAGCTGAAGGCCACCATCTCCAGCCAGCCAGCCCTTCTCCTACACCTCAGGAGATATTCACGTTGGACAGGCTGGTGCTGCAGTCTGCCTCAGCAAGTCACGCAGAGAAGGATTTGGATTCTCTGCTCAAGCTGTCATAAGAGCACATTTGAGGATAGAGAGCGGACTGAACAGCTGGAAGACAACGCTTCCCACCCTTTCATGCTATGGAAAGCAGTAAAACCAGCAGGAAGGTCAGGGCTCATTTCCTCAATAAAAAACATGGCTCTTGGCTTACCCTGCAGTATGCACACACTTCAAAGACAGGGTGGCAACAACACCATTAACAGTTAGGTCTAGTAGGAAACAAGACAGCTAAAAAAAGTTGGAAGAAACTGGGCAGAACACTAGCAAGCTGATCGATTTGTTTTGCCTCAGACACTGTATGGAACAGACCACTACCCAGTCTGGAAGGACAGAGTTTGCCCTCAACCAGACAGGGCACTGCGTTCAGAGCAGCAGAGCCCAGCTGCTGGAAACCACCCAGAGCTCTGTAACTGCAAGCCACAGTACTGCCACGCTGCCTGGCAGCCCGCGCAGTAGAGCTGGTTGTACTGAAGCCACAGGACAAAACTTGGGCTTGCCTCCACTCCTACAGGATTTTTATTTCACTGTCTCCTACATGTTCCCAGCACTTGCTTAGATTATACTTCTTCCTTTGTTCTTTTCCAATCCCCCCACCTTATTTCTGTGTCCGTTAATTCCAGATTAATGCAATGTTGGAGAACTTTGGGAGGGGAGGAGGGGGGACACAAGCTAGAGCAGACTCAAATAAAGACCAATGTTAAATATTACTTAATGTTTTCTTTTATTTAAAAGATCATTCACAAAATACCATATCCATAAATTTATTTTGTTATGAAGCAGAATGTGTTAAGTGTTTGGAATCCTTTTCTTTTTTCTTTTCTTTTTTACATTTAAAAGTCAACTGTCTTGACTAGAGGTGAGTTTTTATATGGGAATTTGTTCTTAAAATCTTTTCCACATTGAAGATGTAAATAGGTCAATTATTGGTTTGGAATACAACCACACAAATGCATGTCTGTCTTAAATTAATTATTAGTGTTAGACAAATGGTTCTTATCTCAAAAGCAGATTAAGTGACAGGCAGAAGGAAGGAAAGAGTAGTTCTGTAAATTGCTGGGACTCTGACGTCACAAAAAAAAACTTTAGAGAAGAAATTCACTACTAGCAGTGACGCTGGTAGTAAAGCAGCCATGCTTCCAAACTTCTTTTGCAAGTACTCTGGCGTGCTGGCTGTTTTATCTGGGAGCTGTCAGCACTAGTGTTAGGGGCCCAAGTTTTTCCTCACGCGTTGGACATATCTGCACTTCAGTGTTAGAGATCCAGGTTGCTTTTAAACATGAATGCTCTCCCTCAGCTCCAGCCTCCCCCTCCCCTCCCTCCTCCCACAAAGAACATTCCCAATGCTGGCAAGAAACACTTCAAGTTCAGAGATGCGGCGGTTAGAGATGCTTTTCACCCAAACTTCTACATGAAGAGAATCTATTTTAGAACAGTTTCTAATCTGCCCATTTTCATGGTATTCTGAAAGCAGAGGTCTTAAAACTGTACACCACTGGGCAAAGAAAAGCAGGGGGTAATGACAACTACATACTGCATGGCAAAGTATATACTCCTTAAAGAAAAATAAAAAAGTCAATTTTATTTGTAGAAACTTCATTTAAAAATTTACCAAACATGTAAAACCCAAAGAAATGTAAGCAGAAAGAGCCAGTGAGCAGCTGTGCTCGGGCACATTTTTGCAGCACTAACCTTGAGCTCCGAGGTGTAGCATCATACCATTTTGAATTCTATCAGTCACCAGCAAGAGGCTGCTGGGAGATGCTTTATCCATGCTGCTTCCACCTATCCACCAGGCTTGCCAGCCAACTTGACTTGCATCTATTAAATTGATACTTCCTGGTAACCTGTGTGAAAGGGCAGTTCCCCCCTTAGTGTTCTAAGGGGCTCTGCTGGATACAGTAAGTCATCAACTGTCCTAAATGGTATTTCACTACATGGATAGAACTGAAAGTTACTCTGCTCAACTCATCTGGACTCTCCAGTTTTCCTCTTCAGAGCCACAGCAATACAGAACGAGACATGCAGGTCAGAAGAGGAGCACTGAGGAAGTAAAAGGAAACAATACAGGGTAATAACTAAGTCTAACCTGTGCTTCTAAAGTAAAACAAACCCAGAAAGGAGGAAGTGAAGCAGCACCTTTGTCCAGAGACCTCCACACCTGTGGAAGCAGCTACACTGCCTTATCTACTGGCAACTGCGCTGCTTGGAAGGAAACAGAAGAGGAAACTCAGCACAAAGCAGGCACTAGATACAGCAAAGCCAAGAACGTACTAAAAACCACTTGTTAACAGCTGACATGCATTCACAAGCTCTGTGTTTTCAGTTTCAAAGAGGACAAATGCCAGATGGCAGGAATGGTAAACTGCAGGGTTGACATTCCAGCAGAGCTAGTCACTCTGTACTGTCTTGCTTTTTCTCCCGCCTCCCCATTCCCTCTCAACCCCAAGCTCAGTCGTGCTCTTTTACTACTTCCTCTCGGGGCTTGGCTCCACCAAAGATAGCAGAGTTTGGGTTGGCTACTTGATTGAGGGGAGTAGCAACTGTTCGAGGTTTGAGCTGAAGCCGGGGTCGCTGTGCTCTTTCCTCTGCAAGACAAAACAGTACGGTTTTCAGACTTCTCTGCCAAGGGCAAGCAGCTTTACCCTGCTGAAGAAACAAGACGTGTCATTCACGAAGGAAGACTGAATTACAGAAGAGGAGTTTACCTTCTGTTGGCTCTCTGAAGTCCATGGAAGATCCACGAAGGGGAGGCCCATCTCGGAAACGCCCAGTGCCACCACTTCCCATTGAGGCACCTGGCGGTCGCCGGTCTCCAGGGCGAGTGCCTCGACCCCGGCCTCCCAAGAAGTCATCATCTTTGAATCCTGAAGAAGGAAGATGGTGAATTTAAAGAGCACGTTTCACAATGCTTTTATCTAGATTTATCTGGATGACTGGAAGACCTCGCAAGGCACAGCTGTCAGTCCAAGATGATGCACTGAGAGCCTTTGTCTGTAGACAGATTGCTTCACAGATCTAACACATTCTGGAAGAGTCATACAGATTGCATTTGAAATCCAGTGCACTATGCCAAGTTCAGAACCTGCTTTATCCACCTAGAGGCTTATTTCATACTCAGTCTTTGAAACTGGGTCACCAAACACCATTAAAATATGAACTTCAGCTGCAACTTCAGATTGTTAACGCACCAGGAGCTGAATTCAGAGGTAACGCTAGAAGTACCCTGAGTTCTGCTGGGGACAGATCACACTGGCCGCAGCCTTAGCATGAAACCTGCAGGAGCAGAGCAAATGGGAAAAGAGCTAGGGAGTAATGAAACAATCCTTAAGAAAGCCTTTGAAAAATGGAGCAAAACCAAGGTTTTTCAACTGTACTATAAAATAACCAGGGATCTACCTGACTAATGGAAGAGCTAAGAAAAAAATCCAGACTTTAAACGTGAAGCTGACTACATTTCTTCAGTTTGTATATCAAAAGCCACCAAGAACTACCTGTCACTGACTGACTTTCTGCACCAGTGACCATCCTGGAATATCCCCCTGTGGCTCCATCTGTACTCAATGGGAGGAAGATATTTCAGGCTAGCAGCATACCTAAGTGGAACATAGTTTTTTTAGAAGCTGTTTGGAAGGGAAAGATGTTTTATTCCCATCTGAGATTTTCCTTTCCAATTTAGCATTTGGCAGAGTTGCAGAACTGTCCTTTACTTCAGTGCCAAACAGCAATCTTTAAGACTTGATCCAGCGCAAGGCAACCTGAGAAGAAAAGCTTCTGTACCAACTTAAGACTTCAACGCTAACCTTCGGCGCACAAATCACTCATCCAGCATCTAACCAGCTGAAATGTGCATTTGAAAAAGCTGCTGGTAAAGGCATAAGGCTGCGACACCAGAATGCTTAGCTACGAAGGCAGGTTAAGCACAGCGTTGTAGCAAGCTTCCTCTCTCCAGGACCATGTTGAGTTCCATGCTAGCAGCAATGGCTCACGGTTACCTCTCCTACTTCGTTCATTCCACTCATGCAGAGACCAGACACCGCACAGCTGCACTTGCTGACATCTCCCCATCAGAAAATGGACCAAACCCACAAGTTCAGAGGACAAAAGCAATTGTGTTAATATCACCCTGGACACTATTAACAAAAATCTAACTGGAAGTCAAAAATAAACACAGTGGCTCCACCAGTACCTTCCACTCAGGAAGTTTAGTCATTCACTGCAACTTGCATTACCAGAACAGACCTAACTTTTAGGAATGTTTTGTATTTAAAAGTGCTTTGGAACTAACACAGCTTTGGAGATATCATTTGCTTCAGGAGTACACATTTCACATGGCATTACATTAACAACCCCTTGAGAGGGGGTGAAAACCTCTGCTCTGAAAGAATGCAGCACCAATATCTGTTTTTCCGCATGGCCTGTCTGTTTCTGCTACTATTGAAACATGTACTTGGGCTCATGTTTGAGAAATGCTATGCTTGAAACCTAGACATCCCAGACTACATTCGAACTAGTTTTCTGCCATTTAAGATCATTTCATAAAGCTTAAAATGAAGACCATTTCCTGTTATAAAGCAATTAAAGTTTCCCCTGAAGAATCCCACTGCAGCCACAGGATGTCCAAAGTTGGCATACAGTAGACTGAGTCAAAACAAATGCGGACAAACGCAGCTGACATGAAAATGAGAACATTTGTGCCTTTTAGGCCGCCTATCTTATAAGTGTTAATACTGATACCAGAACCGAAGTCATCTCTGGAATCCCATCCACCTCCTCTGGATTCTCGGGAACCTCCTCCCATTCCTAGGAAAAAAGCCACAATTGTGTTCAGGTCTAAAGCTGTGGGAAAGACTGATCAAGGGGACACCAAACCAAAGTCCAGTCCTTCCATATCCAAAGTCATGCTGCTGGAAAATCCCTTCATTTCAGTACCACCAAGTTCCATTGGACAGGAACAAAAGATCAGCTTTGTTAACCAAGAACAAGTGGTCAGAAAAGCTTCTCTAAAGCAGATTGGATGAAAAGCTCCAGTCAATGCAGTTCAATTACGTTTTGTAGCCACAGAAAAGCCTGTTCTTACACTGGAACATCAGACAGTACAAAATACATATTCGTACACTTGTGATTACTTAGCTTACTCACTTTTACATCCTAATAAAATAGTAGCAGATCAGACCATTGGGCTTATTATTGTCCTCTGCAAGAGACTGCACATTGCTAGGGGGATTGGTCTCACTTCCAGGGTTAGCAGTGACACACACTCAGCTTTGGGACACGAAGCACATCTATTCCAGCAATTTCAGGAGCAGCAGCAACTACACTAGGTACGCACAAATTCTCCTTCCGCTACAGTCTTCGTGTTTTCTTGCGTGCCTTGCATGCAATAGTTAGCACCAGAAGTCATAACTCCAGCCGCTATATTTAAGAAGCTATTTAGGAAAATGAAAGTCACCTCTGTCATCAGGCCCGCCACCTTTTCTGAAGCCAAAGCCACCTTTATCCTGTTTTCTGCCTTCTGCTATGTCCACTCGGAGTGATCGGTCACCCAAAAGCTGTTAAGTAAAGAGGAAAATCTCTTCAGAAATTGCCAGATGGGCTGCCAAGAAGCTTGAGACTTGTGCTTATCTTTCTGTTTCACAAATGAATTGGAAATATACTTACTGCACCATCATATGTAAGAGCTTCCTTGAGTGACTCCACCTCATCGAACTCTACATAACAAAATCCTGTAAGAAGAAACTCAGAAATTAATACCAGCACTTTAGAAAGCAATTGTAAGAAGCTTCTCTTCCTGTATATCTAATAGTCTTCTCTTTCAGCCACGAACTAAGAATAAGTACAAGATGTACACTGCTCAGAAACCAAACATCATTAAAGATGAATGCATTTACCTATGCTTATTAACAGTTGGGACAGAGCCTGCAATAGAGCTCTACATGGACATTACACAAATGCTAAAAGCCTGATTAATTTCCTTTACAGTATGTTCTCACTGCAGATTAAATTTGATCTACACCTTTAGACAGTTATTTAGATGAATATTGACATTTGTTACTAGCATCTTTAAACAAGAAGTTGAGGTACCTGCTTTGCCAATGGTCTGATTTTCTGTCACCACATCATTTAGTGGATTTGCTATTCCTTTTCTAAAATTCCTCATAAACTGCATTAAGCCTTTCCCCCTAAAAAAGTAACTTACGAAGTACTCCCTTTCCCCTCAGTCACTTCCAATGGAAATACGATTTACATGCTCTAATGCAATTGTGTGAATGGCTCACTGAACTGCTTTTCCTTCCTACCTACTAAAGACAAAGGTGAAGCAATGGGAGTCTTCCGAGCTAAGGATTGCCTAAGTACTCAAAACCGATGACCACTGATCTCGAGTGGGTCAGACACTTCAGCTTTGTTACAATTCATAAGAGACAAACAAGGTTTGAGAGTCTCTTACAGCAGGGCAAATATTGACTCGATACTCAGATCAGACTGCATCTTGTGATGGAAGTAACAGTGAATCTCATTCAAATGAGATGTTTGTTTACTGGTGAAGGACAACTTCGCATAAATCAACACTGAAGAACAACCAAACTAACCGTGCTTTAGAGCAGAGATAAATTCCCCATTAAAATGGTTTTAGAAGTAGATGATTCTCTTACCAGTTAGCAACCTTAGCAACCTACAACTAAATCAATTCTGAACACTCACCTTTAAATTTGTCTGTTTCCTTGTCTCTGACTAGTCGTACACTCCTTACACTGAGATCCTTGAAGATGGCATCTATGTCTCCTTGAACAGTGTTGAAGGGTAGATTTCCCACATACGCTGTGAAAGGGGGTTCTGTTGGCAGCTCTTTCTGTTTGCGGGAACCAAGGCCACCACCACGAGACCTGTTGAAAAAGCAGTCCGGTTCTGGAACCTGACGCCCCATAATACAGCACACAGCGCTGCCCTGGTGCTATTTGACTTCTCCGAAGTGGATCTCTTCCCCCAGCTTCAGTCACCCTCCACAATGCCTGTTAGCATCTCTTTGTCCGCATCTGCCACCTCCACTACTGGCCAACTCATTTTTAGCATTACCTGATTGGTACTTCAGTGGGAAAACAGGTCAACAATATCCTTAACTATCTTACAGATGAAGTCAGTAATGAAGTGATGAATGAACTTCTTCCTTGTTTCAGAAGACATTAAGAAAATCTCAAAGTAAGATCACCTACACTGTTCCCTACTCAACACAACACATCCCAGAACACATTTCAAGAATTTATCGCAGTAAGGAAACACTTGCACGACACAGGCATATCCCAAAGTTTACGTGGAACTAATGCTTTTAGCTAAATAGTATAACATCAACTCCACAATCATCTTTATTTGCTTAAGAGACATCCTCCATATCTGAAAAGTTACTGCTGTAACCAGCTGTCAGATATCTAAAGGGCACCTGGACTGTAATACTTCGAACACAGACTAAACAGCTTAGTTGAACAAGACATTCTAAAGGCAGAGAAGCAATTTAAGTAATATTTAGATACTTCTTCCTTTTTGGCTCATATAGAGGAAAACTAGGCTGCCTTTTCCTATTCTTCCTCTCAGTTAAGGCTATCAGCGTTGGTTGCTGAGGAACTAGAAAGTTACCAGCTCAGTTCTTCGCTGTATTAACACAACACATCTGCATGTTGATTTCCCATGGAGTCCAAGCTTCTCAAGCTAACCTAGGTCTCCGTTACAGAGAGCAGTTACTGTGGACACAAGGCCCTCAACTTCCAGCTCCTGGACTTGTTGGCTACAGGATGCCCCCATCACCGGTTCAATACCCCTTGCTCTGCCTAAGCGACTTTTGCCTCAGCTGAGATGCCCACCTACAGCTCTGCCACGTTCTCTTCTTCAGTGCCTTCCTTTTACTGGATCTTGTTCCTGTCTGCTCCCTTTCCAAGAGGTTCCCTGAACATTTGAAAGCGCAGAGGAACTCAGAGTGTATCCAGGGTTTGCCAGGTGACAAGGAATAATTAGATTTCTGCAGAAGTTCAAATAATTTCATTATCTTGTATTATTCTGGCTAGTCGCATGCAGCAAGAAGGTCCACGGTACTTGTCCACCTTTTTTTCCCCTCTTCATTCCAGAATAAATATTTTATTGCGAACGAGTGACATAATGCAGAAATCTTGGATAAGATTCCTTAACTCTTTCTAGGTAAGCCTGCCACTTGTGCCTATTCATGGTACCAGTGCAGGAGTTTCACCAACAATATCAGCATGCTGCTGCACATACCCAAGTCACCACCTCTGCACATTTAAGTAGTGCCCACCCAGGTTCATATTTTAGCATTTCTGATAATATTCCATGTCTGCCTTTGTCTCAATAACAAGTCAGAGTCAAAACAGACTCAAGACCAGGAGCTGCTATAGCAATTCTCACTGGGGGTTTTTACAAAACCCCTTAAAATACCATACACTTAATTTACAGCCCCAAATCTTCATTTTTATGTCTAATAGTAACATCAAAATTACTTAGGCTCAGTTTAAAAGGGCATTCCCTCCTTTTGTGCACTCTCACCATGTTTCCTGGGCTGCCAATCAGCCAGCTCTGTGCACTAATTCATCCAAGAACTCCCCTTACAGATGAATTTGCCGTATCAACAAGGTGATCTGGCCAGCTGCAAAAGGCACTCGTGCCAGCACAGGAAGGAGAACACAAGCCAGGGCTCCAACTGCAGCTTGCAACAGCAGCCTCCACTTAGATGGATCGAGCTGCCTCTGAAACCACACCCTCAAGTTAGCAATCCCCCAAAGAAACTCGGTGCTGCAAACAAACCGTGTTTCTGCCATAACACACCAGGATTCGGGGGGAGGGAAGTTGTGTGTGTGTAAATCAATGTCCTGTTATGCAATTCCTACGGATATTTTTCTGAAGTGACGTATTCTTTTTGAACATCTTCCACTAGAGCCTTGGTTCTCAAATAGCTATGGATTTGGTCTTTCAGCCCTCACCTGAAGAACAGGAAGGGTCGCAAACCGGGTTCCACACTAAGCTTCCTGCAGGCTTCAAGTACAGCGGGACAAGCAGTTTTGCAACACCAAGAGACACTGTTCCTACACCTTGCTACATTTTTTTTGACATTGAAATGGTGAAATAAAAAGTAAGGCTGACTTCGGTAACCAAGACTCAAACAAGATGCTCTAATTCATAATAAAACAGGACAGGCATCAATATAATTAAGAACAGCCCTGAACTACGTGACCTGGGTCACACCAAAGCATTAAATGCATATCTGTATTTCCCTCTCAGTGCAACTTTCACTGATACACACCTAGGTAATAATTATGTCATCTTAGCAGGGGAATCAGAAACATTTTTTTTCCCCCTCCATGAAACGAAAGCAGAAAGTTGAAGAAAGCTTGCTTCTAGCATAGGCCAGAAGCAGCATCTCTATAATTAGGCATACTTTTCGGTGGACTGAGTTGGATGACCTCATAAGGCCATGCTGGGGTGAAAGAGCACCTAAACTGTTATTTTGAAGCTACTTTCAGGAAGTTTAGCTGTTCAGAAAACAGTCTGTCAAAAATTCAGAGCAAGGAATATTTTGGAAAGCTGTTATTTGAGTTTAATAGCCTTTCACAAAGGATCAAAACAATAGTTCTGGATTTATCTTTTTGCCCAGCAAACAGACAACAGCCTAATCGGATTGCAGCTTCAGTATTTCACCAGAGACACCACAAGACTCAGCAAGACAAGATTCATCAGGAGTCTCCAGACCACAACTCTAAGCACACACCAAATTTATTCAAGCAAACCAGGGCATCTCTACAGTAAGCACTGCACTTCTTCAGGAAGAAACTCACTTGAGCCTAAGAATTAGGAGGTATTTATTAGTAGTAAATGGGTAGGAAGCAGGATCCAAAAGCATAAATACTAGCTCTCCATTTCCACTTACTTGTATTGTGATTCATGGGACGAATCTTAACCTTTGATTGAGGTGTCCAGCGGGGGTAAGCCTGGTGCAAAGACCACGCCTAAACAAACAGCCTACCAGCAGGCCAGGAGTGATAAACTCGGTTTCCTTCAACCCTGAGAGGTTCTACAGATGCTTAGTGTTCCAGCTAGGCCACAGCATGACCAAGAATGGATTTTGGTGTCAAATTCTGGGCTCCAAAACATCAACCAGAAAGCTTTCATAGTACGCCTTTGTTATTAATACCAACAGCATGTTTTCCCTCTGGAATAAAGTGACTCGCACATCAGTGTCATGCTTCAGCTTGTAATCAGTTCACAGCCAGACATCTCAAGTACAGCAAAATCCCATCTCAAACCAGTCATCCTCTGTTGCCCTCCTGTGTAATTCTGAGAGGAGAACAAGGCAGTTGTCTTAGCTATGTTAGAGCTCATCGGGAGCCACTATTTCCTATCCGCCTCACTGCAATCTCACAATAATGCTCCACAGAGGGCAGCTCTGACAAACTAGATCTCTACTGAGTTTACACTATTCCTGCAGTCCTAGAGCACCTAAAAATGGGAAGAAGTCACCCTAAGATAACAAAGGATTATTTAATCAAAGCCTTCAAGAAGAGCCGTGTTTTCGCTACGCACAAGACTGTGCAAAGCTCAGGACCTGTAGCACCCAAACTACTGAATTAGCTCCCAGTTACTTACCAGAAACATCTGCAGAAGCATCTACTAACCAGTTCACCTTCAGTTCACCAAAGCAAGTATCTGAGTCTTGCCTGAGAGCAAGTTTAAGTACTCTATTAAAGAAATCTGAATATGAAAGTAACACTTGAACTTTTATTTTGCTACTTTACAGTAACATCTGAATTATGAGTGTCAAGTGCCACCTCAGGCAGTTGTCAATGTATCTATTAAGAATTTAAGAAGTAGCAAAACTATGAATGGCTATCCCATCTGTTTGCTCGGGGACATTTCACCTTTAGACAGAGGATATTTACACACAAAAATTAGTTTACAGAGCCTAAGTGCCAGAGATTTTCTGAATGCAAGGCAACTCACTCCTGCTACAGCCTCAGCAGTATTGCCTCCCTGCTACCTGGGCAGCCTAGAAATGAAACTCATTTACTCCTCTGACCACAGCAGAGAGTGGAACTGCTTATTAGGAAACATCTGGGAAGACTACATGACAAAAACAGCATACTCGTTAACATTTGCTTGCAAATACAGTTTATTTCGTAGTTTTATACCTGGCGTTTTAATTTAGAGCAGACTTGTACGGCACCCACCTTCAAAAAAGTTAACTACTTGCGTCTTCCTAACGTGGTTTAAGGCAAACTTTGTAGTTGCTGGTCACTGCGTCCGCAGCCCGCTCCCCCCAAACACGTGCAGTCTCCAGAGCCGAGCCGAGCCCCACGGATCCGAGGGCTGGAGCCAGCACCGGCAGCCGGGATAAGGCAGGAGAGGCCGGCAGCTCCCAGCTCTCCCCGAGCGGAGGCACCGCAGAGCCCTCCCATTTCCTCCCCGCCGCAGGCACCACAACGCCGCCCGCTCTCGGGGCCGCCGCGTCTCCCTCCCCCCCCTCCGCCGTGCCCAGCTCGTCCCGCCCGCACCGGGGCCTCGAGCCCTCCACGGGCAGCTCCCTCCTCCCGCCGCGTCCCTGCTGCAGCTCCTCACGGCCTACCTTGGCTCCGGCCCAGCACCTCCCTAAATCCCCCCCCCCGCTCCCTCCCCTCGCCTCGGGGCCGGCGGGAGCACAGCGACACCCTCCGCCTCCCGCCCCTTCCCGGCTCTCCCCAGCCACCAGGCCCCAAATTTGCTACGGAGCAAAAGGGGGGGGACGTCCCTTACCCCCTCCCAGACCACCGCAGCCGCCTCCCCGTGCCTCCACAAAGCCGAGAGGCGGGAGGCGAGGGGCCAGCAGGCTGCCGGAGGCGGCGCCCCCCGCCCGTCCCTGCCCCCCCCCCCATCCCCACAGGGCCGAGGCCCGGCCGCGCCCCCTCCTCGCCAGGCCTACGGGGGGGAGGCCGGAGGGGGGGGGGGGGGCGCACCCCTCCCTATCTCCCTCCCCGCTCCCTTAGGGGGGATCCCCGGTCGTTCCCCAGCCTCCCCCCGCAGCCCCGCGCTCACCCCCGGCCGCCGCCGAAGCTGCTGTAGGCCCGATCGTCGTAAGGATCGAAATCCGCCATCGCCACCTCAGCCTCCTCCCCGGGCGAGCGTGACAGGACCGCGCCCGCAGGACCCCGCGCCGCTTATATACGGCGAGGCCCCGGCCGGGGCTGCCCGCCGCGGTGCCTGTCTCCAGCTCCCCCTCTCCTCGCACCTCCAGCGGGGCTGCCCGCGCCGCTGCCTGTCGGGAAGTCGCCGTCACAGGCGGGCGTGGAGCGCGGCCCCCGCCGCCTTTGTGCCGTGGGGCCGCCGCCGCGCTGAGGGGCTGCGGCTCGCTGCGGGGTCGGTGTGGGACGTTGGGCCGGGAGTATGGGGCGGGAGCCGAGCCGGGAGGGAAGGAGCGAGCCGCGCGAGGGGAGAGCCAGCAGGGAGCCCCTGCCGTGTGGGGGCTGAGCGCAGCGGTCGCTCTCTCAGTACTCGTCAAAAATAAATAAAAATAAAAATTAATAATAAAGGAGTTCGTGATGAGTTCTTGTTTGCACGTTTCTGGAAGCATTCAGGATCCTTCCCCCCCCTTCCCTCGACCTCCGCCGGTTCCCAAGCGCCCGCACCGCCCTCAGAGAGCCCCGCGCCTCGCTGAGGGGCTGCGGGGGAGAACCGGGGCCGGCCGCGGGGGTTTAACCGGGTGCGTCCCCTCCTCACGGCGCCCCGCTTCCCCCCGGGGCTGGGGAGGGACGGGCGGGGACGGGAAGATGGCGCTGAGGGGGGCGAGGGGGCTGAGGGGGGCGCGCCGGGTGCTGGGTGCGGGGACAGCCCCGGTGCGGGGACAACCCCCGTGTGCGGACAGAAACCGCGTGGGGACACCCCCGGTGTGGGGCCAGCTTCGGTGCGGGGCCAGCCTCGGTGCGGGGCCAGATCCGTCCCCGCTGCCCCGGAAGAGGAGGAGCGGGCAGGGGCCGGCGGCGGCGGCGGCCCCACGTGTGGCGGCGGCGGCATGGCGGAGCGGGCGGAGCGGGCGGCGGGCGGCGGTGGTGTCGCCGACCCCCGCGGGGTGCTGCGGCAGGGCCGCGCCTTCCTCGATTTCTTCTGGGACATCGCCAAGCCCGAGCAGGAGGTGCGGCTGGCGGCCACCGAGAACCTCCTGCGGCACCTGAGGGACGGCGGAAAGGTGAGGGGGGGACCGGGAGGGATGGAGAGAGGGTTGGAGGGGGGCAGGCGCGGCCGGGCCCCGCGGGGTGCTCGGTGCCTGGAGGAGCGGGGCCCCAACCGTGCCTGGATCTCCGTTTCAGGACGAAGAGATGAAGTACGCCCTCAAACGCCTGGTGGAAGGACTGGGAGCCACCCGCGAGGCCGCCCGGCCGGGCTTCAGCTTGGCCCTGGCGCAGGTCAGTGTCGGGGCCGATCGCGGGGGTCGCGCTGTGGTGGCCGTGAGGGTCCCGCAGCTCCCTGCTGGCGTCCCGTGCAGGCAGGTGGCAGGGAAGCAGCCCTTCTGCTGGGGCAGGGCCGCTGCACAGCCTCAGTGGGGCCAGCAGCGTGCCTGTAAAGGTGCAAGCTGCACCCACCGGTATCACGCTTGTGCTGCAGGATTCGGTCGTGCCTCCGGAGGCAGCCTTAATTTGCAAAAATTGACCAATTTTTTACACGTGCTGCATTTAGAACTGTTTGGACTTCTTAAAAGCAACTTGTTTCTGGTGTTGGGTCCTTTTTGCGGGTGATGTGAAAAGGCAACCCTTTAATACCCGCTTCAGGGTACTTTCTCGAAGCTGTTTGAGTATATAACATGACATTTAGTTGCAGACGTTGAGTCTATACATACAGCTTTACGTGTCATTGCCATGGATGTGACCCCATCTCACCTAACAAGCTGATAATACACAAGAGCCTGTGTTCTGCCCGCTAGGATCAGGGCCTTGCCCATGCTGAAAAGTCTCATTGCTTTTGTTACAGGATCATATAGGTGCAGCAGGATGCTCTCATTATTAATCGTGCTATGCCACATACAGGAAAAAAAAAAAGGAATATCAGCAGATGTATTTATGTCTATGGTAGTTGTAATTCTGATGCATATTTTACTGATCCTAATCGTGCTCTATTCCTGCCTAAAGCAGCACATCTAGTGTTCAGGTCTGTTTTGGCTGAACTTGTTAATACTTCATAGAATGAAGAAACTGCAAACTGAGCTGTCTCATTCATCTCCTCAGGTTTTGCAGGCTTTTGAGGAAATTCCAATATTTAGTGTCCTGGAACAGATAAAAGAAAAACACAATCTCGAAAAAGTGAAGAAGGTGAGTGAGCTTATAGCAGTATTGGCCGACAGCAGGTTTAACTTTCTCTGTTCTTTGACAGTTTGGAGCCTGGATACTGTAGCTTTGGGGTTCTTGCTAAGAGAAACGAGTACAATGAAATAACTGAAGTATTTCTGAAAACTGGAAGTTGACGATACTCTTGTCTGTCACTGTTTTATCTGAGATTTGTTTGTGTGACAGATAGGAAATCTAGGACAGTAGCTCTTAAACATAGTACAGGAGGTTGTTTTTCAACTCTCTGTCAGAGTTGTAGTTGAATGTGAGATCTGACCTCTCAGTGGGATGGGTTTATACTCCAATATTTTTTCTTTTTCAGAAACTTGTGAGAAATGCAGCTTTTGGAAACTTTTTTGGAGTTATGGCTCTATTTCAATCTGGCCGGCTTGTTAAGGTAATGCTGCACTTATGTTGTTTGTCAGTAGGGGTTCTCGGACTGGCTGAAGTAGAGAGAGGATGTGGAGAGAAAGACTGGGCCATTGGCTAGTGGATGAGATGGGACTTGGAGCATCAAGTCCAGTTCATTTCTTTTGCATTATCCATAGAGTTTTTGTACCTTCTAAACGTTTGTTCCTGACTAGAATGTAGAAACTGGGTCAGATGGTACCGAAAGTCTCACTACGTCTTATGGAAGGAAGGCATCTATAGTCACATACAGCCAGAAAATAATGTTGGGAAAAGCTGCACATCAGGAAGCAATTGTTTTCTTATTAGAAGTAGACATGAGGGTCTCAGTAGTGGATTTGTTGAGCCTTCTATTTAACCTCTTATGTATGTCCTCTATTTCTGATGTACTTTTCCTTTCTAGGACCAGAAAGCTCTGCTGGAGAGTATCCAGCTTCTCCAGCAGTTGGCACATCACCAAGCACACCTCAAAGATCTCCCTCGCAAAACTATTGTGGACATCCTGTCAGAGGTATAGCCACAGCGTGTCGTGGATAGGAGGAAGGACTTTGCTTTGGGAACTGCTTTTCCATTAGTTTGTTCATAGTTAAAAGTCAAAGGGGAGTTATGGAAGAGTAAGTTTAAACTGCAGGACCTATTTTCTAAGTTGTCTGTGGGCAGATGCTTTTTTTCTGAGAAGGATGCTCTGTTTTACCTTAGTCTGTCTACTCCTGATGTTAGGTTTAAATGTATTTTGAATCTAATCTTTCAGAAAATATACATGAAAGCAGTTTTCACTCTTTCCATATTTGACTGATGAAAACATTGGATCTGGTCTCCTTTAAAACCATTCAACACAATTGTTTACTGACAAATCCTACTGAAATAAGTAACTTTTTTGATGGAAATATAATTAAAAGCTAATCCAAGAGTGTTTCCTCCTCTCTGAGCTGCATAGCAGTACAGACAGGAGCAGTCATATGGCAAGAGAACAATTTCAGCTGGAGTTGACCAGAATTGCTATTTGATGACAACGTATAGTCCTACTCCTTGTGGTTAAGCACCTGGGGACTATATGGCAATACTGGGTAAAAATTTGTTCATGGTTTTTGGCTGCACCATAAAGGTTGTTTCTAAAGCTTCTGGAACACCACAGACTTTTAATAAGATGCCCTACAATACGGATATTTTAGTATATTACACAGCAGGTTGGCAAAACGCCCTCAGATGTTTCTCACATGCTCTCTTACTTTCATTCCTGTCTAGGTTCCTGAAACCGTATTTGAGGAGGTCCTGTTTGGTGTCCTGCAAGCTGACCTTACTTCAGCCTTCGAATCTCCAGAGAACCTGCACCTTTTACTTGTGGGCATACAGAAATTCCCTGGTGTTCTGAAACCTAAAAAGCTGAAGAAGCTGTTTGGATCACCTACAATTGTAAATGAGGAAAATATTCCCAAGTAAGTTGTTAAATGAGGGCCATGAAATACAATATTCTGGGTCTCTTGGATAGTAGTGAGAAAAATAACGTTTTCCTTCTGAAACCTGCCTGCATTTGCTACTGCAGGTGCTATTAAGGGTTAGGCACTAACTGCTCTGCAGGTTACTAAATTATAGCTCTGCCTGCAGTGCTCAGTAAGTGTCCTGCATTCTTCAGTGGGATGAATTTGGCCTTCAGCAATCCCCTTCCAGGCCCAATCTCTCACACTGTATGCTTTCTTCTTCTAGACTTGTAGAGCTTCTGCAAAGTGCTGCCAAGTCAGAGAAGAAGGACAAGAAATTGCCCAGTGTAGGGTTTGATTTGCTCCAAGTTTCATTGAAGGAAGGTGCCTTTGAACTGTTCTGGAAAGAAGCTGTGGAGAACGGGCTATTCAAGGAGAAATCAGGACCTGTGAGGTTTGTTTTAACATACATTTTGTTTTTTTTCCTTATTATTCTTCTGTTTCTTGCTTTAGTCATTCTGTTCCTCTGGTAGCATGGAACATACGGCTTCTTATAAACAGTGTGAGAACATTTGATTATTTAGGTATTCATGAGAAACTTTATAGGAAGCCTAATTCCATGAGTTATGAGTAAGATTTCTGTTGGGATTTTGATGTGTAACAAATTTGGGTTTAAATTTATCAAGGACAGCACAGGGTGGTAATGCCCCCCGTCAGACATAAGGTTGTCTTCAATCAATAGTGTGCTCCTACAAGACTTGTCAGAGGAACTGTACCATTCCTTTTTCTAAGTGATTGAGAGAGCGGCTGTTTTGTTGGCATGGCTTAAGGACAACTTCTGTGTAGACAAACCATGGTTCTGAAATTTGTATCTTAATACTGCTGGATTTGTGTGCTTTGTAGGATGGGCTGCATTAAAAAACCTAGATATTATTGGGCTCCTTTGGTTTGGGTTCTGACGTGGTCTGTGTTTTAGAAGGATATGGCTGGGGCTGAAATCATAACAGTGGCTATTTCAGCTCCTCTTCCAAGTCTAACACTAGATCTTTGTAGGATTATTTAAGTTGTCTGTGGAGACTCATGCTGTATAAACATACTGCAAAATCCTGAACACGAATCTGTGAGCATTTTGGGGGAGCATAGTTTCATTTTTTGGACCATAGCAAGTCAGTCTGTGGCCAGGTTTAATCTTCATTAGATCAAGAGTTTGAAAATCAGAGGTGCACTTGTATGTTTTTTTAACATATTACATGAATATCACAGTGAAGGGGAACCATTTTCCAAGCGTGGGCAGTTTATGTCTTGTCTTAGTTGGCTTGAATTGGGTAAGTCTGAAAATACCTTTTGTATGCTCAAAAGTGTTTCCTTTTTAGCCTGGCTTTCTGCAGAAATGTCTGCAGAATATCTGTCTAATAATTCTTGAGACCATTAGGCAATTTTGATCCAATTTAACAGCAAGTTTCAAAAACAAGCAAGTGTTTTTAGGCCTGTGGAAATAGACACTTGGAGAGAAGAGATCCAGCAAGGTGCATTGAGGACTGATCTATTTCTGGGCAGCAGAGGACCTGCTGTGGGGAACCTGAACAGCTGTGCTAGCCAGAAGGAAAGTTTTCAGGAGTCGGATTTTTGAACACTAGATCCGTGTAGAAAGCATGTGGTTTTGACTTCTGTCTTCTTGTGTGCTCCACATAGCCTGCCCCACCACTTCTTCTCTGTCTTATCTTTGCGGCTTTACGGCTGTGGCTCTACTTGAGAGAATGTTCTTTGTTTCTGCTCAGTTACATGTGCTACCGACTGCTGGGGAGCGCTCTGCCCTTGTTGTCCCTGGATCAGCTACAGATGGTTCTCAAAGGGAAGGTGATGCAGCTCTACGGAGAACATGTGGTAACAACTCAGGTAGGTCCTTTGAAAGTACTTGTGCTCAGGCCTAAAGCCCCTGTTCTGAGCAGAACCTCCCCTCAACCCCTGCCCACCTTTCCTGTTACACGTCCTGTATTAAAAATAAGTTTACGTGATTTAGACCTTGGCCTCTTACTAAAGGTAGGGTTATTGTGTGACTGCTGCTTGCAACAGGCTGAGTAAGGCTGTTTTTGATTGTTACTGTCTATTTGTGTATTGCTATTCAGACTTATTTTAAGGAGTTTGAAGTTGTTCAGCACTGAGCCCCCTGCTTCCACTGGTACTGCCGAGAAAGCTCTCACCGTGGGGGAAGCAGAGGAAGGGCAGCCCTCAGCGTACTGACAACGTCATGTGTCATCCTTTGACAGGCCTTTTGATTTTGCATGTCCAGAAGCTCCTTTTTGTCTGTCATTGTGCTGGGTGTTGCATGAACATTTGAAAGCAAAGACAAAAAGGGACAACTCATGCTTTTGTGTATTTTAGTGCTTGTTTCAATATGCACATCTCAGTGCAATATGGGAGTTGGATTTTGGATGGCCTCTGCCTTCCCTCCTGTGAAGCCAGCAAGCAACAAAACCCCTGCAATAAAGGGAGGAAAAATCAAAGAATACGAATAAAAATGGGCTTTGGCTTGTCTTTTCATGCTATCCTAGTCCTAAATATTCTGATGTAGGCCCCAAAATCATTGCCTTCTCTTGGGAGGGACAGGACTTTGTAGTCTTTCAATTCTATTACCAAAGCAGAAATAGATGTGCATTTTCGCTCTGAAAATAATGATTACCATGGTGCCTCTGTATATGAAGCAACTTTCTCCAGGGTTTATCCACTGTCTTGGTTGTTTTCCTGTATCGTGCTTCTTTTTCTGTTCCACGGTGAACTAGGCTGTGTTCTTCCGTGTGCATCAAAAGATTTGCTAATTTAATTCCTGTCTGAAACGTGCAAATCCACTGAATGCAATGTCTGTCTCACAAAACAGAAAGAGAAAACCCTAGTATTGTTGATGAAGAAGTAGGAAAGGTTTTAGTTTGATTTTCTTTGCTGTTGATTTTGTTTTATTTTCTTCCTTGATACAGGTTGTTTATTTTGGAAAGCAAATGCTATAATCTTGTACTTTCTTAGGGGATTCAGGTTGCTCTTGGTGCTGGAACTAGACAAAGCTTGAGTCTGATATTGACTGACAGTTATCTTACTGGATCTATTTTTTTGTTTAAACAAGCAAGCAAATGTACTTGATCTGCTTTTGTTGGGAAATGATTGATGAACCCCCTGTTGTGAGTTATTAGCCTGTTTACGGCAGAATCTCCTGGAGTTTTTCTCCCAGCTTTTATACTGATACACATGTATGGAGTTTTAAATACAGGGAAAGCAGGACCTTGTGAATTTGTGCTTTGTGTGAAATGTCTTGCTGGAGTATTTATGTTATGGTTGGATGGATTTGTAGTTAATTGGAAATCTATAAACTCTTTATTTTAACACCAGTGTTCCCTAAACATTCATTACCGTTCCCATTCCTGCTAGGTTGATATTTTGCTTATGACATGGTGATACCAGATAAGTTGTTTTATTGGTTTACAAAAGTTTCATTTTTGGAGTGAAGCCACAGCTTGCCCTCTTCAAGGTTTCACCAGTTAAAGTTCTGTTTTTTCCAGAACAAATGAGTGGGAATGAACACTGTAGGCTGTGAAAAAACATGCTGAAATGGGATATGTGGTGAGATGTGTCCTGGTGGTGCATGCTGTTGGACAGTGTTCCGAGGGCCAAGAGTCTGCCAGCTACACACCTTGTGGATCAGTGGCAGCACTGAGGATAGGCCTTAGCACAAAACAGCAACACTTTAGGACATGTCTTTTAGGTTAAACATGTCAACTCCCCCTCCTTTCAGAATGCCTCAGCACTTCAGGGAGAGAAGGTGGGATTTGTTCTGTGCACTGTAGGTCAGCAGGCTCCCGGGCTGCTAGAGGAGACCAGAAATAATGTGGGAGAATTTCTGAATCGAGGGAAGGTGTAAGGCAGATGGTGTGAGTAACATCCTGAGCTCATCCCCGTAAAAAGAAGTGATCAGCCTAAGAGCTTCACTGCACTGGCCAACACATGGTCCAGCCTGCTGAAGCTTGACTGGTTGGAAAGCCGAAATTGAAGGGTTGAGGTACATGCCAGGGTCGTGTGGTTGCTTACAGTGGTTCCTCTTGCATGAGGAAGACCATAAGGTGAAATTGGTGACTTTTCTGATCCCTTCTAATTGTATGACAAATATTCAGGCATGTGACTTTAATTTCCTTGTTGCAATGAGATCTGTACAGTGGTTTGTGGTCATAAAGATACTCAGACTCAGCGTAAGGTTCTTAACCTACTTGTTTGACTCTTTTTTTTTTCAGCTTCCAGACCGATTTAAGTTTGCTCCAGAGATGGAAGCATACGTAGATGCATTTCTGAACAGCTGTGATGACCCGGAGAGGCAGCTAGCAGTAATGATCGGCTTCTCTACTCTCACGAATCAAGGCTATCCAGTGGTGCCCAGCATTTGGAGGGTAGTCAGACACCTGCAGCCAGTGGCGTTGCAGAAATACATTGACTGGCTCAAAGACATGTTCCTGAGGCCAGACTTGGGCTGTTGTTTAGACTTCTCAACTAGCCGTCAGAAGCAGAACCCAGAAAATGTAAACAAGTGAGTATGTTGATGATGCACCTTCTTTTTTTTTCTTTCTGTTTGTAGTTGGAGTAGCTACCTGGGTGAAGTCAGGGTCAGACAGCCAGAGTTTGCTGGTTCCCTTGCCATGAGCTGACAATTGTTTCCTGTTCCGTTTCCTCTGTCCCAAAAGGTTTAGGCCCAGCATCTGACTCTTTGTCTGGCACAAAATTAAGCTCTGCACATAGGAGCAAACGCTCTGAGAACCAGCCAGAAATCTGTTCCCTGATCAAAACAGACTGGATGGCCAGAAAAGCCTTTTCTCTTGCTTTTCTAGTCCTGACAACTGTTTTGGGAAAAGGCAAAAGTCTCCAGTGGCTTCCTTTTTCACTACAGACTCTCAGGTCTTTGTAGGAATTGCGTATTCCTTTTATCCGAGTTTGAATATTTAACTGGTTTGAGTGCTCTTAGCTTCTTGGCCCACAGCAAAGCACCCACTTTGTGTCTCAAGTGTCCTGTAAATACTTAGGTCCTTCGTAGGCATTTGTCGCAATTTCCAGCTAGGAAAATTTCCCAGGAGAAAGCTCTGTCCTCCACTTCGGCGCAGCTTCTCACTGAATATCCCAGCTTGGTGCTGTAGATACTGGGTTACCTGGGTAGGGAGCTTTTCCAAAGAAGACATAAGCTGTTAGAGCACTGTGTGTGTGTGCATGTTACGTGCCCATTGAGTGAGGTCAGAGGTGGACTAAATCAATTCCTGAAGTGTCATCAGTGAACTGTGTAGCTCCTCAGTGGGGTAAATATGTTATCTTTTGCATAGTGTAAAGCAAAATTGGGAAGATTGTATCTCTGCTTACTTACCTGTTGCTTTCTTACTGAAGAAAGCAACACTAACACTGAAAGCCACCTCTTGCTGCAGTAGATTGTGAGGTTTGTGTTTACTTCAGTGTAGCGTTCAAACTGCTGATTGTGTTTGCTTCCTTGCTGAAAGAACACAACATAAGATTGCTCGATTAAGGAAGTGGATCATCCACCGACTTATGAGCATCATTGAAAGTCCTGTGAAGAAAGAAGAGGACCTTGTGATGGACATTTCCAGGTGAGAATGATTTAAAGGCTTAATGCCACATATGCTTGCAACAATTCTGGTTATCTCTCCAGCAGTATTCCAGCTAAACAATTTCCATGGCACTGGGCAAACTGACATGGCAATATTCCGTAACATTAGTCATTTAGAAGACTAGGTTCTGTTTTTAAAATACATTCTGCAAACTTGGACGAACTCTTCTCATTTATGCCCTTATGATCAACTTGGTCCTATATATTTTCAGTAAATTTTAAATTCCTGCTTACCTAGGCTGTTTGAGGATGTCACTGGTATTTATCTTTCACTTTGAAAGTCTCGGAGGATATGACCCAGATATGACAGTCTGAGTATTGTATTGTGCGGCCTCAAGTGTTGACACTTCACTTTTGTGAAGTCATGAGCATCCTTCTCTCTTTTTACCCTGTGTACCTTGAGGAAAAGGTTTTAATGTAGATAGGAAAAGGTTTTAATGTAGATAGTGGTATTTTTCATGGCTTGGAGGTCCTTGAAAAACATTTGGTAAGTATGTGGTGTTGTGTTCTATTTGGTTTTGCACTCATGGGCTGTTTTTGCTCTGTTATGGCCAAACTGGCTGTTAATTTTTTCTCATTTTGTCCATTCTAGGTTTTGCTTCTTCCATGCTTTCTTTGAGACTAAGAAAAAGACTTCCCAAATACCGGAAACAAATGCCCTTATATCAGAGCCCCTGGATGAACAGGCTCACTCACTGGCAGCAAACTACTTCTTTGGGTAAGGGTTTTGCTTGCATGTCCTCTACTTGGAAATTTCTCTTCTGGGATAAAATCACCCTGCAAATGGCACACCAAGAGGTTTGGGCCTGTGCGCTGCAACTGGAGTGTTTCACTTTGACTCTAGGAACAGGGAATAGCTTTTTTTAAGGAGATCCTAGACAGATTTCCCAAAGATCGTAAACTTCCAGTAAAAACATTTTGTCGTGGCAAACTTGCTGAGTATGTGTGTGATCATCAAGTAGAAGTAGAATTGAACTCAGAATGCTTTTTCTCGTATGTTTTCTGTTGTCTCTGTTGCAAGCTAGAAGTGAAAGGACCCTAGAGAGGTGATGGGGTTGCACGGGTTGTCGTTGGCTTTCTGTCCGCTCTGCATGAGACTAAAACAGGCATATAGCAACAGACACTCTTAGGTACTTGGCAAGGCTGGTGC
Organism: Anser brachyrhynchus; assembly: GCF_964034855.1. Lineage (NCBI taxonomy): Eukaryota > Metazoa > Chordata > Aves > Anseriformes > Anatidae > Anser > Anser brachyrhynchus. The sequence continues at coordinate 8,951,365 of NC_137713.1, read as the reverse complement.
TGTAACCTCAGTAGAGGCAAAATAGATGGGATATAGAATGGGAAACAGCTGAGGACAAGAATAATAGACAGTGTACGGTGTCCTTAGTGGCACTGAGACAATGAGCTGTGCTTGGATACATGCATGGTTTGAAACTTAGGCCCTGTAAATCTGGGGTGATGGGAGTGACCAGAGTTCTGAGATGAGTGCTCTGCGTTGGGGCATTATTTAGGGCAGTATGGAGAAGGTCATCTTGTTCCTCTGATGATAACATGCTGACTGTTTTTCTTTGCAGGTTGCTTCAGACTTTAAACACTTTGAGCGTTTTGGGGGATACAGCAGAGGCTGCAGCCTTGAGGGAGAAGCACGTCCATGGTGTGACTGCAGATGGGAAGCTGTGGATCTTCCTCCTCGTTGAGTATGCCAACGAGCTGCTCTCCAGTGAGAAGTATGTCAAAGCTGTGAAGCCTTTTACCAAGGAACAGAGAGATGCCTGGGAGAGGTGAGAGGCTTGGGAAGCTGGGTTCTGGGTTGCTGGGGTGAGGAAAGTAAAAAAGCCCTAGTCTTAGTCTCTGTATTCGCTTGTCCTCCTGTTGTTCTGGCTGCTGTAGCAGAACCATTTCACAGGCATTGGCAGTTCTGTTTCTTCCCTTTGAGTATCCTGCACCTGGCACTGGGTATCAGGATGCCTTCCTGTTTCTCCTCACCCAATTACTTTTTGTTCCACCAGCGTGTTAACTGTGAGTGGGTGGCCATGCCCTTTTCTATTTTCACTCATAGTCTCTCTCCCAAACACATTAGCAACTCTGCTGAGCTTTTCTCCTAATAATGCCTGTTCTAACTTCCCAGTGACTCTTTTCTGGTGCTCTTTTCTGAGCTTGATTTCCCATAAAGGTCTTCTATGCCTTGGCTGTAGTGTTAGGAATATAGCCTGTGCCCAAGTGCAGAGGTTTTTGTAAGCCACACAGAGGCTGAGATGCTATTGTTGGGTTAAGATTGTATACTTTACATACATCCAATATCTGTAAATTAAATGTTGAGTACAGAAGACGGTACTGAAGATTTGGTCATGATTTTAGTCTGATCATAAGAGAGAATTTGCCGTTGTAATTGTGAAAGTCTCAAAAAGATTTCTTTCTTCAGAACACTTCAGTCTGTGAAGAACCTGCAGAAGAAGGAAAATAAAGCAGATAGTGCCAAAATCTTTGCTTTTCAGCAATTTCTGCTTCTAATGGCCATTCACCTTTTCAAGGTAAGATCTCTGAAGCATATTTGAATGGTGTAAAATAAGTTGACAGCTGGGTATTCTGAACACCCAGCTGCAGATTTTTTTTTCTGTTCAGAGATCCAATCTTTCACAGCCTCTGGCTCCTAAAAATGGGCAATTGGCAGCTTATAAACTCTGATTCTTACACTGACTGTAGACATCAACTTACGGGGGCAAAGCTTGGCCTGAGCACTGTTTTTGCCTTTGATTTGCTGCTGAGTGGAGTAATTTCTTCCTAGTTTCATATTTTCTTCTGCAGAGGAGTTGTAGTAGCTGATTTTAATATTTGTACCTGTTTAGAGAGATCCTTATATTTGGGATATGTTTCTTGCATTGCTGTTGTTAGTGGGGAATTAACAGAGAGGGTATTTACTGTCTGCATGTGATTGAACAGAATCCGTCTGAAACAGTGGATCTTCTGAGTGACCTTCTGAACTGCACGGAGAGGGCATTCAGCAAGGAACCAAAGAAGAAAAAGACTGGTGAGTCCTTTCTGCAGAAAGAAATGGGGTGGGATTGTTAATGCTCTGTCAAAAGACAGAAAAGGGCAGTTCTGCATTAGTGAAGCACTCTAACTTCATAATTTCTGGCTTAATTCAGTTGTCCCCAGGAGACTCTACTTCGTTCTTTTCCCTTGTCTTTCTAAAGTTCTTGCCCCAGTTTGCCATCCACATCACTGTTTGGTGGTGTTTCTGGGTGCCCCTTACAGAATAGGTGGGCTTCAGGGCTGGCTGTTGTTTGCTTGAGTAGCATCCAAGGGAGTTCAGTCCTTTTGAGTCCTTGTTCTGGGCTGCCTGAGAGCTTGCTGAATACAGCCAGCAGGCCTGAAACTTGCTGCTTTCAGAGCTCAAGTTCTGGACCATCTAAATGTGTCCCGTGTGTGGATACAGCCTGTTTGCTGCTTTAGCCTGGTCTCATTTTGAGCCTGCAGAGATAGGTCGGGACTTGAGCAGGAAAGAACCTGTCTTGTTCTTACGACTTTCTCTCTAACTATGGTCTTATTGTCTCCTTAAATCCCTATATAAATCTGTGGGCACTGTGAAAATAAAAGCTGTAATTTTGGGTGACTTGGTTGTATGTAGATCAGGATTCCCAAACTTTTGGACTAACGGCCCAAAACTTTCAGACTAATGGGCCACTCTTAAAACTCAGCACTTCTCATGGGCTACTGTGACTCCTGATTTCATTGGAAACACTGTAAAAATCATGTACTTTTGCTGTCTAACTGCTGGTTGCTTTAATGTGGCCAAGGAGGTGTCCTATGACTTGCAGAACTGCTAATCTAAGTAATGATTAAATGAACAATAAGTTTGTTACCTGGTGAGGCTTTGCAGTGGCCTAAAGACAATTTCAGGTGTGTTTCTCCCTATGGTTAGTAGCCTTTCCAATACAGCAGCAGTCTTTAGCTTCACCCTCAATTATTTCTGGTCTGTGTTGTTGAACGAGTAGTTCAAATAGCATCTGCAAAGGCTGTCTTTTTTTTTTTCCTCCATGAATTTATCTGCAGCCTCTTCTTGCTGTGCCAGTGCAGTGGTTTTGCCCCTACCTGTCATTGTTTGTTTGTTCCTGTGCAGAGAACACAGAGCCGGGATGGGTTGAGGTGATTGTGGAAATCCTCCTCTCCCTCCTTGCCCAGCCCAGCCTGCTCATACGTCGGATCTCCAAGAGCGTGTTTGGACGCATTTGCCCTAATCTGACCAAGAACGGCCTGCAGCTGATCTTGGATGTAAGTGAGACATTAGTAGGGCATTGTACCGTTTGCCTGTCTTGTCCCTAACAGATATAGAAGTGTGTCTCTATTTTGGGATTAAATAAAAGCCTTCTCGATTTAGAAGATGTCTGTCATAATGTGTGCTGCTGAATTATAAAAGCAGCTTGCAGACAGTTTCTTTGTGGGAGCCTGAGATCTGCTAGTTTTAGGCTGTATTCGTTAGTAGTTTTAGGCTGAAGAAATTCCTGGGACATTTTATATAGCTGTTAGGTTTTATATGTGAGTATCAATGGTAACTTTTTCTTTATTTCTAGAAAGGCTAAGTGTAGAGGTGCTAAAAATAACTGGCACTGAAAATCTGCATTGGTCACATCACTGAGTAAAGCAGTGTCTACTGAGAGAGTATTATAGATTGCAGAGATCAGCTGTCAAGTACGTTATAGGATGAACCTAATACTTAATTTGTAACAAATGAAAATGTTTGATCTGTCTCTAACATCTTCAGTTTTCTCCACTTTTTTTTTGTTACTGTAGAAAGAAGAACTTAACATATTAACAGACATGATATTACAAGCCAGAAAGTTGAATGCCCTTACTTACTGTGTCATCATCCAGCTCTCTGGCTGTGCTGAAATTCATGTCTGTTGTACGCACAAAGGCACCAAAACAAAGTACTGAAAAAAAAAGAAAAACAATTCCTATTTTCTGCAGGTTCTTGATCCGTACCAAGATCAGGATGAAGAAAGTGCTGTTGTTGTGATGGAAGAATCAGACAAAAAGTTCAAGTCTGCTCAGGACACGGTAATTGATGGGCCATTGCCTGTGCCAAATACTTTTCAGACCTTCGCCACTTAAAAATAATGTTTCTGCTGATCTGTGGTAATAGACGTAACTGCATTTCTCTGTCTTGAATGAAATAGCTGTTGTTCTATTAAGATTTATTTTAAATGTGCAACACAGAAATGGTTTACTGGAAGTACATGTTTATTAGTCTCTAGGGCTTGAAGGAAAATGCTGTTGTAGGTATGGCTGTTTGAATAGGTGAGACTTCCTGAGAACAAATGAGATCCTGAGATTAGCATAGGCCTCTCGTTGGCAGGCACAGGTTGAATCATTGCTGCGATGCACAGTAACCCGAATTCAAGGTTTTGGAAGACCTGGTATCTCTGTTGTTATCTGAGGTGTCCTTACCTGAATCTGAGGGCTGTGGGCAAGATAACGGGGTGAGGGGAGGCTTGAGTATTTATTTCTGAACAGTTACACACCTGGGAATTGAGTAGGGCTTGAAGAATGGACGGGTCAGGAGATGAACTTTTCTTCCTCAGGATGATGAAGAAAGTGAGGACTCCTCAGATGGAGATGACACTGAGGAAGAGAATGACAGCGGAGATGAGGAAAAGAATGAAGAAGTCGATGAAGATTTTCGCAGTCAGCTGATGAATGTTCTCAAAGCACAGAATGTAGTGGTATGTTTTGGGTGTCTACCTTGATACAGATACCGGGAGGTTTGGGGTGGTGAAAGGTTATTGAACACCTGCATCTTATCTGAGCTTATGCGGTGACAAGCCTGGCAGTCATCTTTGTATGGCATTTGATGCAGGAGGTCAGGATCTTCAAAGAAAGCTCTGCCAATAAGTCACTTTTATTTATTGTTAGTGTGTCTTGAGTGCTATTGCTTGCCTAGTCTAGCCTGATAACTTGTTTTCCTGCCTGCAATAAAGAAGACTGATGTGAACTAAAGCGCTGAGATATTGCTGTGTGGTGTCTGTGTTGGCTAGCCTGTGTGGAGGAGCGTGATCCCTGTGGGCCACTCTGGAGCCTTCTTGTAGCAGTGCTGGAGTGTGGCTTAATGATTCCTATAAAGTTTATGAACACAGCAACATAGTAACCTCTTTATTGAAGGAAAAACAGCGCAGAGGGAGTTAGTGTCCAAACCCCAGGCCTATTTCCTCTCCCAGTCCTCTAGCTCTAAGTGTTGGTACGGTGTGGCCAGGATTACCTAACAGGAAATATGAGCTACGTTTCTCATTGGCCTGAGCATCTGTTTTCCTTCCCCATATTGCTGTTCTGGGTCCAGAGGTAGCTACATCCCCACTGTGAATTTGCCCTGAAGTGGCCATGGTTCTCCTCTCCCTGCAGAGTCAGGGCAGTCCCAGCCAGGTGAGGGGTGGGAGCTGTTTTTGAAGAACATGAAATGACATGTAGCTTTTGCATTCTGAAAAACAAAAGGGAGAAGATGAGAGTGACGAAGATCTGGATGATGAGGCTATGATGGCCCTTGACAAGAACATCTCGGCCCTCTTTGCGGAGCAGCAGAAACGGATCCAGGCGAAGAAGGATGAGAGAGACAGGATTCGGAAAGAGAAGATCCTGCGGAGGGATTTCAAGATTAAGGTATGAGATCTGTGTCTGGTGCAAAGAGCTTTGGTGAACTAGCATGCTGGTTGTAGCCTACTGCAAGCCGCGAGCTACTTAACATTAGTTATGATGTGCCTTAGTGTGAATAAACACACAAAATCTCTCCTGTAACCTTGCAGCCTAAGCTTTTCTTGTCTTGTTAGGCTCATTAACTCCGGAGGGTTGTGGTTAACAACCCCTGGTTATTTGTGTCTGTAATACTGACCTGAGGCCACCTGGTGTCAGCATGGGCTGTCCAGGGTGTTTGGGCATCCAGGGACAGCTGCAGCTGCTCACGTATCGAAATGTCTGGTGTCAGGGTAGCTAGGAGGAAGGCTGATTAGTGTAGTGACCATTGGCTTCACTGCAGTTTTGTTTCGATGCTGGGCAATAAGAGGACGATTTTATGGTAACGCAGTGTCTGCAGGTCAAAGGGGACTTGTGGGGGTAAGAGCTATCCGTCAGTGGAGCTAACAGGGATCTGTGCCAAGTTGCAGTGGCTGCAGGTCCGGCTGGGAGTCAGTGACACTCGTAACTGCTTTTTTAAATGATGTCACTGCAAGAAATAGGCTGAAGTCAACCAGCAGCTTTTAATCTTCAGTTTCAAACTTTTAATCTCTATGGTCTCATGCTGTGGCATTACAAGTGGTAGCAGAAGGTACACTGATCTCAGCTGCAAGTACAGTTTTCTTCAGACCCCTTCCATGTATCCCACTCCAGTCTGAAGGAGCTGCGCTGGGTAGATCGGTTGTGTTTCCCTGCCTGCATTAGTTCTCAGCTCAGTAACTTTATGTTTGCAGGTGCTGGATCTGATTGAAGTGTTCCTGAGTAAGCAACCAGAGAACCCCCTGGTGTTTGACGTCATTGAGCCTCTGCTTCAGGTGATTGAACAGTGCATGAACTCGGACTCGGACAAGCAGGAGATTGATTTCCTCCAGAAAACAGCTCATATCTTCACGTAAGTGTCCGTAATCCTCCAGCTAATTGGTGAGGGCTTTTGATAGACACCAGTAGTGTTGACTGAATCCTAGAAATTAGTCTTTTTAACACTGGAGACAAGTGCTATGCTTATAGGTGATGGAAAATTAGATTACTGAACATCCACACATGTACACAGTGCTTAGCTATAACCTGCAGGAAAACAATCAGGATCTGGGTTTTCTAGTCTAAGGGACTTCAAGAGTCAAGTGTCAGACCTACAGAACAAACAGTTGGTACTGGAGGTACAGTACCACGTTGCTGAATACCTCCACAGGCCTCTGACCTTTGAGTCAGACTGTGTGACAACTCCCTACACTTGCAGAGTTCCTGCTGTGGCCGGAACAAAACTCCCAACAAATTATTATTAAGACAGGCAAAGTGCAAATTGTCACTGCTCATTACCACAAATGAGGCAGGATGCAAGCTAGATGGAGGCATAATGCACGGGGTGTGTTGTGGCCTCTGTACACCGCTCCCTGACATCCTCAGCATTGCTCTAAGGTGCTTTCAGTGCTGCTTTCTACCCACTGTTGAGGAGCAGTTCTGCAGTAGCAGAGTTTGAAGCAGCCAGTTTCACTTTGTGGGAGCTTTGGAGGAGAGTTGACTTTGCCACCTGAGTAAGTTGCTTGAAGGTGAAGAGCAGTTCTTGCCTCAGCAAAGACAGCTTCTTTTGCTGCCCAGAGCTAGCACCATGTTTGTGTATGTGTTTCCCTAAGCCCAGCGATAAGGGTTCATAGTCGTCTGTTCTCCAGAGCTCTTTCTGTAGGTAATGGCTTTGAGTTTGTTCTTAATGCTCTTTCAGGAACTCATTGTGCCGAGCTAAGCAGTACTGCAAGAGAGTGGAAGCCCTGCAAGATGATTTGCACGCCTTTGTGGAGAGACTTGTGAAAAAAGCCCTCAAGCACACTGATTCCTCAGTGGCTCTCTATTATTTCAGGTAAACGTTAAGAAGGGGCTTCTCTAGTCAGTGCTGCGGGCAGCGTTGTGACTGTGGCTGGTCTGTAAGCAGGCATAACGTTGCTGGTTAAAACAGTTCATAGAAGTGAGAGACTCCATGAAAGCTGGCTGCCTGTGTGTTTAAATGAGGACTAGTCAGTCACCCTGACGGTGTGAAGCATTTTGAAACAGAGATGTCCATTTTTTGGTGATGATCTTCTAGAGGCTCTGTGATACAGCAGTTGTCTTTACAGCTTTGCTAATAGTGATGGGAAGTGCTCCCTGGAGGCTTCATCAGGGAGTAATGAATTGTGTGTGATTCAGTGCAGGGATGAGTGTAATTTATGGTCCGTCTGCAATGATCATTCTGTAAATCCTGGGGTTCCCTGTCTTCATGGTGGCTCAGTGAAGACAGCAGTGACAGTGGCTCTTGTCTGTACAAGTGTTCATTCCTTTGCCACTGCCTACAGGTGAATTAGGATAAGCCACACGTGTATCTACTAGGAAACGTGAGTAACCTTGCAGTTCCCTGACACAAACAGAAGTGTCGTTTACCAGTAGGCTCTCTTGTGGCTTGCAGGCAGATTCAGGGAGACTTTCAGACTCCGTCTGGGATTTCTCAACACAACTGTTTATGTAGTGGGTACCACGCTGCATGGTCATCCCAGTGCCGTTGGGCAGTGCTGGCCCTGCAGCACCCCTAGCCCGTTGTCGCGCAGGCCCCATGGCAATTCCTGGCAGTGCAGGGCTGGCTGCGTGTGCCACACGGCTCCCTGACACCTTCGGGCAGTGCCAGCGGAGCTGCTGTGTGCATGCACAGTTAAGGCAACACTTCTTAAAAGTAGCAGGCTGTGTGCATGCTCTCTCAGGTGATTTACCTGAGTTCTGCAGGCACGCAGCAGCCTGGGCTGGGAGGGCTGCACTGCAGCGCTGGCTGGGCTCTGCAGGCTCTCAAATCCTGGGCAAATGCAGGAATTCTAAAGCTGTGCTAGTCAAAACTGGTAGTAAGAGCTTCAGGAAATGAGGCTGGTAGTGAAGATGTCTGCGACTGCAGTGACAGCCAGCGAAAGGATGCAGCCTCCTGAGATTTGTCTTTAAATCTGGTAAGAGTGGGTTAGGTTGCAAAAAGGGACCCTCTCGGGCTCTTTAACCTCTCTTGGTAGGGAACAGGCTGCCCGCCTCGCCTGGCCTCTGCCTCAGGTGGATTTGCAGTGGCACTGTGGTAACTGCTCTGTTCTCCCCCTTTTCATTTCTTCTTAGTGCCTCCTTGTACCTGCTCAAAGTGTTGAAAGGCAATGTGTCTGACAAGTCTCCAGCTCCTGTCTCTGTGCCAAAGAAGCAGAAGAACACCATCCCACAGGCTTGTCAGGTAAGACAGCAGGCTGCTGTCAAGGCAGTGTTTTTGCCAGTGAACTTGCATTACCCTGTTCTGAGTGGGCATTGCTTATCCCGTCTCCCTGTTTCCGCTGTCTGCAGATAGCTGTCTCCACAATTTCTTTTCCGTGCCATAAACTGTCACGTTCCCCTTCCCTTCTGCCTCACCCTCCTGCCTTTGCAGTGCCTGCTTGCCCACAGCCAGCAGGGGCTGCTGGTACACAGCGGATCCAGGTTAATTTGTCCTCACGTGTATTTACGTTGCCCTCCTGGCTTATTCGCTGGTCTTTCCATTAAGCTCTTTGCAGTCTGTGTGTTTTCTGGGAGGGTGCTGAGGAGCAGGGGTACACGGGGCAGTGATGGATGAGGGTGAATTCCTCTCTCTCTGAGATTTGGACTGAGTAATCTCAGACTGAAGAGAGAGAGAAGCAGCCCTGATTTCAGTGGTAGGTGTTTGCAGGGAGGGTCTTCATCTGGTTTTGCTTTGTAGGCGTATCATCTGGGGAGCCTTGCTATGCTTCCCTCTCACCTGCTGTCTCTGCTGAATTTCACAGCTCTCTGAATTTGGTGCCCCTGTGTGTTGGGCAGCTCGGTGCAGTCCCCTCCACTAGAAACCAGGGAGCAGGGTTTCTCCAGCTAGCCTGTGCTTGCCTCTGAACCTCTTAAACTATGTGCAGGGCTTAGTGCCTTAATCCCGCTGACATTTCAGGGGGGAGCAAAATAAACAGGGCTTCCTCATGACCGGGGAGGGCCTGGAAATTACAAACACTGAGATATTATTAGCAGCTGAAAAGATAGTGAGTGTTTCTAAGGCTTAGCGAGAGACCAAGAGTGCTAATCCAAGCAGCTCTTGTTCTGTGCTGGGCCTTCCTGGAAAGAAAAACAAAGGAGGAGATGTTTGGAGAATATAAACACCCCACTTGTTGGGTGAGACGTGCTGCATCCTTGTGCAGCTTCAGAGCAAAGGCTGTTATTGTGGGAACAGGGCTGTGGTCCGAGACCACAGGCAGCAGCTGAAGGGAGTTGGTGGGTTTAGGGAAGTGACACAGTTCAGTTTGGGTGCTGCTGCTGGTGCTGTGTTGAGTCTTAAAAGGTTTTGTATAGGGAACCAGAGACAAGTGAGGTATGTTTCCAGTGAGCAGTTCTTTGTGAGTATGTTCTGGAGCTTTTCAGTAAGCCTCAAGGTGAACGTAGAACAGACCCTACGATGCAGTGGCCAAATTTATGGAAAAGCCTGTTACTACACAGGATTTTTTTGTAGCAAACATTTGCGTAGGAAGGGATCAATTTTTTTCCTCTACAGGTGGGTACATCAAGGAAGTGCTAAGCATAGACACTGAAGACCCTCACATCTTCAGTCTAGCTTGTGCTCGGTTGCACTAGCAGTAGGAGTTTGATCTGAGAACAGGGCACAGCAGTAACACAGCTTTAGTTTGCTGTATGGCTGTGGAAAAATTCCTTGGGCAGAGGCTTGCAAAATACCCATCTGCTATTGTGAATATCCCAGCTTTGATCACCTGGGCCTTAATTCTTCCTTCTATTCTAGAGAGCTGTGTTTCCCTGGCAAAATGAGAGCAGTCAGGAAGGTCAGGATGTGGTGCTGCACATTTTGTTCAACCCCACGCTCTTAGTTTAGATCCATATGGCCTCTGCAGGTCTCAGTTGTGTGTTTGGGTTTCTTGTTCCCCACCAGAGGGGGATATTAGAGCATTTACATGTTTCTGGGATTGCTGGGTCCCTGATCAGCACTAGGGCTTGTCTGCAGCGCTTCACTAACATGGTCGTACTGCTATGGGAACTTGGGAGAGCACATTTGGGACCTGCTTTGTTGTTTTGTCTTGGTTGTATGTGCTAGCTCGTATGCCTGTATTGTATAAACTACCCAAGAATATCTAGCTACTGGAAAAATGTGTGCACTGGTAGAAATAAATTGCTTCATTTAGCAATGATTTATTCTTGTGTTTTAGGGGAAATTTTTTCTTTTGCTTTTTCCCCGTAGGTTTTGAGCACTGGCTGCTTGGATGTGGAGAGAGTGACTGCAATATACCAGCAGGCACTGACGCAATTCCTGACTAAACGCAACAGCGCCCTTACGAGCTCCATGTTTCTCGATCTCTTCACCCGCTTCCCAGTAAGTGTTGCTGTCTGTCTCCTGGTGGCTCTGAACACAGCTGTAAGCCTGGCGAAAGCAGGGAGAGAAACTTAGCCATTTTTTGTGGGCTTTTAAAACTGCTGCAGGGTTTCCTCAGATTTTTACCTTCTTAAACTCTTAGTACTGCGTGTTTTGATAGCAGTGCTGCAAAAGGAATGGGTCTCATTTGTGGTTTGGATTGGGATACAGCATGGAGAATGTAGATGGATAGAAGGCTGCTCTTTAAAGGATGCCCCCTAAAGCTCTAATTCTCTACCAGTATTTGGCACAACATGGATGGGCAATGCTTGCACAAATGCAGAACTTCTGTTCAACTTTGCTTTGACTGCATGCTCCACTTCTCAATTTTTTTCCAAGAAGGCTGTAGGGTATAGAGTCTAATTGGAGTCTAATCTGCAAACTGGATCTTCAGACAGTGTCAGTATCCACGATCTTTGAGGCATCTCCTGCAGACTTCACCAATGCTTGGAGCTGCTCTCCACTATAAGGACAGCCATTTTTTAAGAAACAGCCCTTGGGTCTGAATGCCATATGGTTCTTCAACAATTTTTAGGTCAGAGGGAAAGGTAGAGACAGCAGCCAGAAACCCTTCCTCAAGGATCTTCAACCTTTTAGAACGGAAGTCTGAAGGGAGGATTGGAGGAGACACAAATTTGTGTAGTAGGGGAAGATGCTCCATACTTCCAGATGAGGAGGGAATCCATTCAGGAGAAAGTTCTTTTGCATACCATGTTTCTTAGGACACCATCCCATGACACTACCTATGTGAGCTAGTGAAATGAGGGGAAGAGGAGAGTTACGCGCTGTGCACTTGGAGAGCAAGCTTAAAAACATCTGCAGGTTTCTTCTAGAGCCTGTGCGTTCCAAATGACTGTTCCTTGCAGAAATGCCTTTTAAGTCTTTAAGCTCATCCCTCTTATAAAACAAAAGTAGTGATTTATGTAGATACTGGCCTTTCTAAAGCTGGGTTTTACCCACTTGCTAGAGCTATCTGTTCCTTTAGTAGTCTTCTTACCCCCAAAAAGAAGCCATTTTAGGTGGTGTGGTTAAAATAACCGTCTACACAAGACATCAGTGAACTTTGCAGCAAATTGTTACCCATGTTTTGTTAGGGCCAGACCTTTCAGTGCCTGATAGACAGCATGGGAGGTCTGCCAGTTAGGTATTTGCAATCCACATGCTTTCTCATTTCTTGTGTCTGGATTCTTTCTCCCCATAAAGTTAAAAGGATTTTGTATAGAAGCCTAGAAATTGTTGGATTATGCCAGAAAAGAGATTCAGCAAGCTTTGCTGACTTTAACCCCTACTCAGGAAATGTTGTTTTGATCAAGAACTGTTGCAGGGTGCAACTTCAAGATAACCTGTCTCTAGAGAGGCTTTCCTCCTGGGAGTTACTTCTGGCCCCTTTAGCACACGGGATCAGACCTTTCCCCAAGCTCTGATATTCTAACTCAGCATGTTCTCCTCTGCCTCTGGGACTGTTCCTGTGCATGAAGTGAACTGCCTACATGAAGTGTCAGGCAGATACAGGCTTAAATCAAGAAGCGGCAGAACACAGGAGGTGAAATCTTTGCCTGATTTTTCCAAGCTCCGAGTTTTGCTGCCGATTTTGTTGTGACCAAGATTTCACCCAGGCTGGTGTGAGCGAAGCTGCTAATTTTCAAATAAGCTGTTGCTGATCTCTGGGCACTTTTCTTGCAGCGTTTTCTTCTTGCTCAAAAAGCTGTGTAAAATACAGACCATTTTGCTTGAAAAACAAACCTTTCTGTCAGCAAACCACTAATAAGAGGCTGGGTCTTTCTTTGTTACAGATCATGTGTAAGCCATTAGTAGACACTCTCGTCAAGTCTATCACAGCGGGAGCCAGGCAACATCAGCAGGTAAGAAAGCAAGCAAGCAAACAAAGCTGTATTAAACAGTCAATCAGGGAAGTCGCTTAATCATGGCAGTTCAGATGATGCTTAATATGCTTATTGCTGCCTTTAGGGCTGCCCAATTTTGAGAATTTCGCTTCCTGGGGGGAGAGCTTTTGCAAATACCGCCTTGCTACTTGAGGTGTGTGACTAGAGTTGTGGAAACAGCTTATGTATTCACAGTCACGGAGGTTCTTTGGTAGCATCTCCTTTAAAAACTGCCTGCAGCTTCCAAGGCTGAAGCCTGATTGCTGTAATGTTGCCTTCAGTCACTTATTCCTTGATTACCTTCTTGTTGGTAAGATGCTCCTCTGTATTAATGCAGCGTGTTGTAATCCTTGCCTCCTAACGCTAGCTCCAAGTTAGCTTCTTGAATCTTGCTCTTCGCCTTGCCAGCTGTCCCGCATTTTCTAGGCCACGTGCTGCTGTGTCTGGTTTGAAACCACCTGTGCTATAGATCTGATTTTTGATGGTTGACTGCATGTGCCTGACTAACACGAAATTAGCGGAGCCTTATCAATAAAACGTTGCAGGGTGACTGCACAGCTCACTGTTGCATGACCAGGGAATGATTCCTCTCTGGATTTTCACTGCGGCGTGCGCTGCAGTGGGGGTGTCTCCCACGCAGTTAGTAACCAAAACCCCTTTAGGCCAGTAGCATTGTGTCTCAAACTTTCCCACCCCCTAGCTGTAACGTGCATTTGTCCCCTGCAGAAGTGCACCCTAGATCGACCTTTCTGTTTCATAAATAGCTGTTTTATTGTTTCTGATCACTGGAAGGAAAGCGGAGGGATCTAGGTATGTGTTTCCTTTAGGACTGCTTTACATTGCCAATGAAAATTGCATTTCAGGCTCTTTTACCTAATAGGAATGGCTCTGATTTAAACAAAACAACAACACGAAAAAAAAAAAAAGAGAAAATTAAGTTATGAGTAATCTCAGTGGGTAGGAATAAGGATGTGTTACACAAATGACAAACAAATTAATTATAAGGTACATACTTGATCCTATCCTCAAGAGACCAGAACAACATCCCAAGCAGACAACTTCTTTTATGTGGGTATCTTCACTTCCCTACGGGGAACAGCATTGTCCTTTTTTCAGGGCTTCCGCAGTTATCTGCACAAGCTTTGTTTCCAGAGCCAGTTTATCTGTGGGTGGGAGGGGAAGGGGAGGACGTGCAGTGTGCTGTGTGTGGGAGTGTGGATGGAGGACGTGGATGTGCTGCTGTTTAAACAAAGGCAACGTGGAGAGTAAGCTATGCAAAGCTTTTGGAGGTGCAGCTTTACTTTTTTGCAAACCGCTTCCTTTTCAGGAATTCTGGCTTCCCCCCATCAAATGTCCAATTTGTCAGGTTTTCAGATAAAATATTTCCACTGATTCTTAATGCACGTTTTCAGTTCTCGGTGCTTTGGTGTGGTGTCCGATGGGGACGAAGCTACATGAGTGTGCATGGCAAGGTGATGCCAGGAGCAAAGCAGGGGCATAACTGCCCTGGAGCCTCCACAGCCTCTGGGGGAGTGAGCCTGAGGGGCTCAGCTACCGAAAGGGCTGTCCCATCTCAGGGTCTTAAAGACACCAAAGGTCTCCTGACGGCCTGACTTTGACAAGCCCCAGTGCTCCAAAGGTAAGGGGGGTAGTTTTCCATCTTCAGCCTCTGAATATTGACCTCTGAGCATTAAACTAACTCAGTGCCAGAGGTATGAGGCATAATTCCCTTTCTAACGCTCCTGTTATTAGTGCTGATCGTTCTGGCTGTGCTTGCTGTATCTGTATGAACAGCTAATCCCACTGTGAGTTTGACTTCTTAGCTCTGCAAATCCCCTTGGCAGGAAGTCCTCAGGGCTGTGCTGGGTTGGGACTTGTGCTCTGCATGGGGAGGTGGAGGTAAAGAACCCTGCTTCATTATGAAGGTGGGTTGGTAATGAACCCTGCTTCATTATGAAGGTGGGTTGGTAACGAACCCTGAGGCTCTGGCCCAGCAGGGCTGCTGCCCACACTCGCCTGGCCTGGGGGAGGCCCTTCCCAAGTGGGTAGGAGAAGCTTTCAGGTTGGGTTTGTAGGTAGCTTTGAGCAAAAGCAAAACTGGTTCGTGGGGAGGATGTGAGGGAGGGCGTCCCTTCCCCTCACTCTGAAAAATGGGGAGTCTGGGAGAGCAGCATGGGGACGGCGGGGCTCTTCTGTCTCTCCCCTCAGCCACATTGGTCCCTGTGTTTCTTAAGGGGACCTTTAAAGGTCCTGTCGTGGCTGGCAGACACGTCCAGCTCTTACTTCAGGGGTCTCTGCTTTTGCTGGGGCTTGTAGTGTCAAGTAAAACGTGATCCCTGAGTGGTGGTCCTGGCCTGGTAGAGGTGATTTGCTCAGCAAGCTGTACAGTGCATGGCAAGGCCTGGACCGCCAGGCTCTTGTCTAGAAACAGCAAATCCAACCTGTAGGTGAAACGTTGTTCCTGTGCACTCTGTCGCGGGCTGCTGTGGCTCTGCCGAGCTCAGCTGCTGGGCAGCTGTAACAGAGAGGTTCCTCTAGGAGATGCTGGAGCCGTTCAAATGGTGCTCAGCTGGCGCTGGCCTGGGGAGGAGCAGCGTGGCCTCTCCAGCCCCAGCCAGTTGTCCTGACCCCGGGGACACCGCTGCCTGCCTGCTGCCCAGGTATTCGTGCTGTCAAACATTGGAAGATCACTGTGAAGAAGTTTTGAGTAAAAACTTACCTTTCCCCTGCATACATCTCTTTTTTCCCCCTTTCGCTGTGTGAATTTTAAGTTCGATCAATTCACTGGTCGTGTTCGGGGCCCAGGGTTAGTGCAGGGCCAGGAATGGCTGAGTGAAAGCTGGGATTTGCTTCGTCAATGGTTAGCATCCAGTAGCGTGAAGCTATGGCTTCCTTGAAGCGGGTACGAGAATATCAGAAAGCAGAGTTTGTCTGATCAGGACTGCTGCCTGAAACTGGTGACTTGGGCAACCGGCTCTTGGCTTTGCTGCAACCTTTCTGTGCAACCCGTCTCCCTCAGGTGCTCACCTCTAAAACCCAGAGAACATCGAACCTTTTGCAGTAGTGTTGTGTGCGTTAGGACTGAGGTGCCTGTAGCCATCAGATGGGTGTTAAGTGCCACTCTGGGCGCTGCGTGGCTTTGGTCTGGGCGACTGCTGGAGAGACAGGTCCCTTGGAGAGATACAAAGGCAGGTGTATCAAATGCAAAGCATAGCAGGGAAGAAACAAAGCTTTAAAAGAAATATTTTAGATTGTGTGACTTACATCATCATCTTTTTTTTCTTTTGCCGCTGTTCCTACATGCCTCAAGCGGCAATAAGGTTTTTCACCTCCACAGCAAAGTAATTTGTAAGTTGAAACAGAGCACTTGGAGGGGTGAGAGCTCTTAGGGCAGTTTTAAACCTGGCTCTCAGTGGCTGGGTAAGCAGACTGCTCCAGCAGTGAGCTCAGCCTGTGTAACGAGTTTTAAACTGGAACGGTGAATTTTGAGACTGAGCTTGAAACTGCAGCTTGTACGTGTAGCCACGGTGTGATCCTGTGGGGTTACTCCTGGGGCGGGGATGCCTGCAGGAGACACTCGTATAGCAAATGCCCTGGAAAAGAAAAGAGCTGGAGAGATCGGGGTCATTTGTGGGTGGGAGAAGGAAGGGCAGTGGGTGCTTCACCTGGGAAGGAGGATTTCGTCCCACCCTGAATTCACTTGCTTGCTGTTTAAACCCATACGTCGGAAAGACACAAGATGGAAATGTGTGACAGCGGATCTGCAAAATCTCCTTGTTTCAGGCAGTTCATGCATCTGGGCCAGGCCTCACCTTTTGCCAGACCACACTGACTGCAGGACATGATGGGTCGTATTCTGCCAGCTCAGTGCACGGACTCTGGCAGCTGGTGCTGTGAACGCTCAGTGTTACGGGTTTCCTGGCTTATTTATCCAGAATTCTGCATGTCTTTAAGTGCGGAGCTGAAGAAGAAAGACTGCTGTCCCAAAGGTGCCTGTGTGCAAGCTAAAATGCTTCAGGCTTCAGAAAAATGAACACACTGATGTTTGGATGTCTTTCATTTACTTAACTGAGAGATCTTGTGAGTTTTGCTGTGTTTCTTTTTTTCTTTTAACACTACAGTAGCAGCCAGGATCTTTTTCCTGAAGTTGTGTCGATGTTTGTTTTCCCATGGTTAAGTGAAACCACCATATAACTTAAAAAGCTGCATTGTCTTTGTAGAATAAGGCTGCACATCCGTGGTGTGTTGGCGGACTGTTGTCTACTGTAGAAAAAAGTGAATAGAAATTGTATGAAATCACCAGATTGTAAGCAGTTACTGTGAAGCTTTTCAAGAGGACCCTTAGTGTATGAAAAGAAGCTTCAAGTTAAAGTCATGAGGAGAGAAGGTGATAACATTTTTGGATAGTCTGGTTGGTCCAGCTTGTTGGATGCAGTTCTACGGACAGAGGTCATGAAAATCAGTCGCACTAATTCTGTACGACCTTATACGTGAGTAGCAGAAATGCCTTAAGTGGCAGGACAATGATACCGGTGTACACATCACAGTCTTCTTGTACGTGTAAGAAGGTTGATAGCTCTCTCTTACTCAGGTGTAAGCATCATCTGGTTAAAGTGTAGCTCACGTTTCTAGAATCCCTGACCTGTGTGCATATCTGCATATGCACATGCCCTCTATGTAACTTAGACACGAATGACAGCTGAGGATGTATTCTACATGATTAGACTAGGGTGGGAAAATGACAAGTCATCAGAAGTTGAGCTCATGTTACATACCTTTGAGTTGACCTGGTGCTAATAATTTCACCGAGCTTCTGGCACAGGTGATCTGTTGGCAGTGCAGAGCATTACAATTAGCCAAGCAAAACATGTGTGGTGCTACCAGGTGGGGGAGGCTTGTGCTGCTTTGTTGACTAAGGATGCTGCTGTCAGTCTGATGTCTTCCACAAGCACTAAACATTTCTCTCCAATTCTGTTTGGGAAAAAAATGCGTGTGATCTTATTCTTACTTCCTCCTTTCTTAATTTCTTTTTTTTTCTCTTATTACTGCAATTGTTTCCAGAAGACCTTGACCTTCAGATTACTTCCTTGTGCCTTGTTTCAGTGGGCGCAGTGTTGCTCTTTCAACATGCACAAAAGGCTTGGTTTTTTGGCTTGTGCTGATGGAGCGTGAACCAGAAATTGAGAAGTGTTTATTTTAATGATTGGTGCATGACTCAGCTGCATACCAGAACCCTCCTGAGCCTTAGGTGAGGAATGTCTTCCTGGTTTATTTTTAGCAGCATCAGTACGTTGAGCAGAACCACAGTAACATCCAGTTCTGTAACTGTGTGCGGTCTCGGGCTGTCCCTGTGGTGCTCTTGCAGCACCAAGCCCTTGGTGGTGCACTGTTAATTTAGGTGGAGTTCTTGTCATCAGGGGATGATGGTTTTGCTCAGAACCAAATTGTGATTTTTCTGAGTCCTAAGCTGGTGCTCTCAACACAAAGCTCTGCTGCAAAATGTCGTCATTAGGACTTTTGTAGAGATGTTCTAGGCTCCTTGACAGCATCTCTGTGGAGCCTTCTTGCTTTTCTGCGGTAGGTAGCTGGTGCACCGGGGGGGGTTCTCTGCGCTGTGGTTCACTGAGTACAGCAGTGAGCACTGAGCAAGGACATGCACAACTCCCTGCTGCTCTGCAAGCAGGTTGAAACAGAAGAGCATTTGCCTTGGGCACATGGTTGGAGATATCTCACCGGTATTTAAAGTGGTAACCTCTATAGGGAAGCCTTCTTTTAAGGGTTGACTCCTCCATTGTTGAGTTTAATTAAGTTTAATGGCTGTGCGTATCAGCTGTTGTGCAAAGGCCTTATAAGGGTAAGTGGCTCAACACAGGCCCCACCTCTTTTGGCTTCGATGTCTGGTGGAAATTTCATTTATGGTCACAACCAGTTTGGGAATTAAGACTAGTAAACGAACCATCCACTGCTACCAGGAGTAAGTTGTTGTCCCTGTCCTGGCTTCACTGGCAGACACAGACCGCTTCCAGTCTGTAACGTTTTGCTAGGGTTTAGGCAGATGAATTGGTATCTGTCCCTTGGGAAAGGCACTACAAATGTACATTTCAACACAATTACTAAGAGCCTTTGTAGTTATTTTTGCAGTGTAGTCACACATCTGTTTGAATGCATCCCTGTCATATTATTTACTTTCAAAGCTACATTGACTGAGGACGTCTCAGTAGCTGGGAGAATAGCGATGCTCTATTTGTCCATCAAGTGAGTTTCTTTTCCATGATTTGGCTACAACTCTGCAAAGCTGATGTAAGTGCGGAGCTGTCATGAAACTAATAAAAGTCATTTTACTTAGTGTGGAGATGAGAGTGGGCACTGAGACAGAGTTCAAAATGTCATCTTTTGTCATACAGATTCATTAATATTTCAAAATGTGTTTTTATAAAGCATTCTGTGACAAGGAACCCTTTAAGATCTATCTAATAGAGAGTGTATTTTGGGTAAGTTGCTAATTAATCTTGGTACTTTGGCAGTCTCCCCAAAGGGATCAAACATATATAGACATAATTTTACAGAACTGAAGCAATTCTGTGCCAGAGCTGCCATCACCAGAAGAGTAAAACATGATCCCGAAGTCCTGCCAAAGAGGTCTTGGCTGGTTGACAGTTATCGTTCTGAGCGGTTTATGTTCTGTGTAAATATCTAAGTTAAAAAGTAATTAAACTTTAATAAAGCAAGAACAGTAAAGGCACTGCAGAGTGTCAGAAGGCAGCACCCCTCTGTGTGTATGTGTGGGAGAGTTCCTCCCCGTGCTGTGATAAATGAATAGATCACCACGTTCATGCACCCTGCCTCGCCTGCATCCTCGCAGATAGTTTCCAGCAGGTGGTATTAGGAAGGACTTGTTATGGAATATTTTGCTTTAGCTGTTATTAATAATGAAGCAAAAGAAACCTCCCCAGATGAGCACCAGCACCAGTTCAGCTCTACCCCTTTCCATCAGAAGGGAGAGGTGGACTGCTGGTGCCACTACCAGCCCTTCAAAGCATCCTCCGTCGCCTCGCAGAGGTAGGACGTGTTGTGCCTGTGTCCTTCGCAGAGGTGTCACTAGGGGGAGGACTCGTCCCAGGGTCGCATCGAGGTGAGCAGAGCTTCAGGAGGGTGAATTACCTGCAGGCAGTGCTGGTTTCTTTATGCCTCACATTGTTAAAGCGGCTGTTGTCTTCCTCTGTCCACTATATGCCCTTTCTTTAATGACCCTTCTTACAAGAGAAGCCATTTGCAGCTGGAAAATGTATGTCAAACTGACATGCTTTGGCTCCAGCGAGCGTCCTGCTCCTGTTCCTGTTTTTGTTTTCTGTAAGGAGATGGTCAAGGAGATCCTGTGTGCTGCAAGGTAAAGCTGAACCAGGGGTGGTCTCTTGCACATTTCTGAGCTATGTGATCCCGAGCCAGCACAGCCCTGTGACATGCTGTAACTCTAGGTATGTAAACTGGCCCTCTGAAGCTGAAGGGGGAACAGTTGAATGCTTAAGTGCTTTGCTGGGTCAGGGCCAGTGCTCTACATTTTTGTACCAAGATTTTTAATTCCTAGACCTTTCAGATGGTTGTGGATGTGGATTGTTGTAGCTCAGCTTTCATTTTTGAGAGTCTCTTGCATTGGTAGAGCTCAAAAAGAAACTGTTTTATTTCAGAGGATCGGAGGATGTTGACAGCATCTATAAATAGTCTCTGATGTTCTTTGGAAAGGTGTCTGATGCGATAGTAAAATGTGGCCCTCTCCAGTGATTGCTTTAAGCCATGTTTCTCTCTCCCTTTCCTCTCGCTTGTATGAGATGGTTGAAAATTTAAAAGGAGATGTTTAAATTTTTCAGGTCCTCCTGACTGCATTTAGGCTGAGTGCTTGAAATCCCATGGCATGGATTTCTACTCGTCCTTGTGCTGAGCACTTTGTGTGCTCATGTTGTGTTTCATTTGGACAGGCCCCTGTCACTGAGCCTTGCAGGGTCTCTTTGGAACATCACGCATGCTGCTAACTGCTTACATTTGTTTATTTTTTGTCTTTGTATGGGGGTTTCCGTTGTATTTCTTGGTGCATTTTAATGGCCCCTCTGTATTTTGCGAAAAAAAGGTGTCTATCAGGCAGATGTTTGCGCTACCCACATGCGCATCCATAGTGATGCCAGGCATTAACTGGCTGGCACAGGGAATCTGCCCTCGTAGCAGTCCCAGTCTTTAAATTCCACCATCCTGAGCACAGCACAAACACACAAAAACTCTTACTTGCCTCTTTATTCTGATTCTGAGAATGTAGACCGCTCATTCTGCTCGCTGCTGTTCAGCTAATTGTGCTGATGACCATATAGCAAATCCTAAGTAACAGAGGAAGCACGCTTCCAGCGTGTTGCTGGGAAGAAATAAGAAAATTAAAAGGTCACATAGGCTTTGGTTGGTACTGTAGACACAGCTGCTGGCCAGCGCTATGCCAGTTTGGGATCAATGGGTAGCATTAACAGCCCTGTGTCTTGGACGCACTTGCTTAGTTAGATACATCCCATATTGCAGTGATTTTCCATGGCAGAGTAATTTCCTAGCTTACTAAATTAAACTTGCCATCTGACACATGGGGAGTTGATAGTTTTTAAAGAGATGTGCACTGAGAGCGAACCACCCAAGTGTGCTCTGCTCAGCCTGGCAAACGCAGCCCCTTCGGCAGCTCCATGAGCAGGTACGGGGCACGTGGAGCGGTTTGCTTGGAGGCAGGGTCATTGCCGTGTATTTAATAACAACAAAAGCAGAAGGGGAAGAAACACGTGTGGTTGTGATGAGCTGGTGATGACCATCTCCATCCTATGGGCTCGAGCTGGATTCGTGTCACAAAATATTTTATAAACGTCAGGCTAGAAGTTTTGGGTAGCGTTTGGTGCTGTGTTCACAGTGGGCTGTTGGATAACGGTTTGGAAATAATAGCAAGTGTGTTGGGAGTTCTGTTGGCAGGTGGAGAAGGATGTGGGCTTCTGCAGTGCAAAATCAAATGCCAACCTGAGCAGTGTTCACTGACAAGGACGTGCTTACGAGCTCCTGTAGAAAGCGGTGGGTCCCTCTGTTGTTGTTGTCTGGGGATAGGGGAGGAATGGGATTTGTCTGCTTCTCTTTCTGCTTTCCCTTAGTCTGCATTGAAAGGTCACTTTGCAAAAGTTAAAGCATTAGAAAGGAGTAAAGATTTCCCTGCAGAAAAGAATAAGGATCTCCCTGCAGGATTGCTCAGCAGCCCCCGAGCAGAACAGGGAGTCGAACCACGCTTCTCTCCCCTGGGACAGTGTGCGGTCTGTCACATCACGATGCTTCTCTCTGTGGATTCTGCAAATTGAAAAGATAATGCTGGCAAGTGGCCGAATCGGTGAATCTACAAAGCTCAGCCCAGTACAATTTCCAACTTTTTTTTTTTTTTGCTTAGCAATGCTGCTTATTTCAGTGTTCCAAGCTAACAATTTTACTGATGTGTACTTTTTTTTTTTTACTGTTTGAAAGCTAAACTTCAGTAGTTGACATTTGAGTGACTTGGAATTCTAATTTCTCATTATTTGCCGATAGATGTTCTCAAAAGATGAAAACCTTCATCCCTGCAACATTGACTCTGGTCTGGTGAATCGGGGACTGCAACTACAAGGCACACGGTGCCTAGGCAATCTGAGCTTTTTTCAAACACGTACTGCTCTTAAATCTCCTAAATTATTAAATTTGACTTTAACAAAATCTCCTTAAATAGGCTGCATTATGCAGTAGCTGCCTTTTGAATAGCCTAAAGAAAATCCTATTGCGTGTCTCTCCTGAATTGAGGAAAATTGGCTTTTTTGTGCAGAGGAGACATCTGGCTTCGGAAGTGTAGGGAGGAGCAGCCAGGTCAGGGGACTGGCAGGAGCAGTTCTGGTTTTGGTCTTACAAATGTGCGCAAGTAACTTGAGGTGTCAGTGCAGCCTCTTGGTGTTTGAGAATCCCATGTGTATGTGGGTATAATCCAAACTGACAAAATGAAAGTTTTGGGGATGGGGTATTTTTGAAGAAGAAAGTCAAGGTCGAGGGAAAGGACAGTGCCCCCAGTATTGATTCTGCAAGAGGTGTCTTGATCTTTGGCACTGTTTCTTTGAGCCTTAGCTACTGGGATGTTCTGTGAGAATCTTTGCTTTCATTTCTTTACAAAAGGGCATTTTTTTTTTCTCTGGTGTTTAGAGTGAGGAGCTTGTAAAAGCGAAGTGGAAATGCTCCAAAATAAACAGGGCCATACTAAGAAAACAAGTTATTAATATCTTTTTTTTTTTTAATTTTGATTTTAATTTTGGAGAGAAGTGTATTTGGAAGTGGAGAGGGAAAGGTGCGTATTTACAGATTTTTATTATTATTATTTATATTTATTACTCTGTTACTTTTTTTTTTTTGATGCGGAAAGGGAGAGTCTTGGATGCATTGCCCAGGATCCACTGGTGTTCTTTCCTCTTGTGATCTCAGTACATCCTATGGTACCAATATTCCTCGCCAAAGTTATATTCCTGTAATTGGGCTTTTTGGATAGAGCAAGAAAACATCACTGCTCACAGATGCTAATCTGCATTCTGCTACTGATTTATCTTGTGTTCTCATGCAGCTCACTTAATTATGGCATCTTTTTATTTTCCAAGAATTTAGGATAATAAGATATTGACTTTTTTTTGAGGGAAACATTAAGACTGATTGGCCCTTCTGATATATGGTAAGTAGCTGCCCTGGGGAGAAATGAATCTGGGCGTGCACCAAAGCAGCAGACCGATCTATGGATCAGTCCGTATGGATTGCTGCCCCCCGAGGGGCTGCCAGTTGGCCTCTGGTTAAAAAAGAGCACAGGTATATAATGTCTTTCCCAGCCCTGAATGTTCACTGGCTGTATCTTTGCTGTGTGTGAATGAAACAATCAAAGCTGGTATCTGTTGCCTTCAGCCAGGCCTGGCCCACGAGCTCGGTGTGTTATATGGTATTTTCTTCGTTTTGACTGCCTGAATGTCCTCCAGACCCTTCATCTCAGGCAGAAAGCCTGCCAGTGAAGCACAGCATTTAGCAAGCAGATAGCCTCTGAAAAATTGCAGTGCCAGATCTTCTCCCCATGTGTACTGGCTCATCTTTATTGCCTTTAAAATCTGGTAACGTCTTATTTCTGTCACTAGTTCATGCTAGATCGTGGTGAATGTGGGAGGGAGCTTTTATTTTTATTTGTTCTTTTCTTCTGTCCTGACTGCCAACAGAACAGGGCTAAAACAATCAGAAATGTCCCATTGCAACCCTTGTCCTGAGCAGGCTCTCAGAAATGGGTTCCTCTGGTTAGACTTTTACTCTGCCAAGAGCGTCCTCCAGAGCGCTGTTTGCAGAGGAACCAAGCGTGGAAAAAATCCCCTCCTCCTGCAGTGGACAGCACACTTGCCGGTGATTTGCAGAGTCCTTGCTTAAACAAATTAAGTAATGATGTTTTAGGGCATGAAGAAACCTGTATGTACGTGAATCCTGCACACATTCCCAGCTCTGCTTCTCCAGCGTCTTGAGTGCCAGTCCTCGGCTTTCTGCTGTTCTTACCTGTAGGGCTCAGGCTGACCTAACTGTAAGTGTAGGTGCAGCTGTATTGCATAAAGGTGGTTTCTATGGGGTGTAGCTCATCCCGTGTTTTCGGCCAGATTGAGTGGTGGTGGTTTAAAGTGCTCGTGTCTTGGAATAGCTGCTTTCATGCTGTGAAGGAGGAGGATATGCCAGCATAGCTAATGTGATAAAACTTTCTGTGGTGTAGACAAGTGCTCGGTAGCAGCAGAATGAAGTTAACAGCCCGTCTGATCGATGCGACAGCTGCTGTTCAGAGCCTTGGGAATAGTCATGGACTTGTATAGATTTCTTGACTTCTCCTTTCTGCTGCTTAAAGCGGGACATCTGAGCCGTGGGTGAAGAAGGTTGTGAAGGATAATAAAAATTGAAAAGAGGAGGTGGGGAGTCAGCAGGAGGGCTAGAGTGGTGGGATTTCTTCACAATTGGTTTTGTCTCAGTTGCTGTCTTCCAGGGAGTTTTTATTCTTTCTCAGCAAGCAAGATAGTGAAACCTCAAATCCAAAAGCAGAACTTCCAAAGCAGGGATGAAGATCTGAATGTAGCACCAACACCCTGTGCATTTGGTTTTCCCCTACGTGCATTTTGGCAAGAGATTTCCAGCACCTCTCAGTCATTGGTGCTGAGCTGCTCTCCTGGAGGTGAGAGACCCAGTTCAGCTGCTGAGGAAGGGACTTACTGCTCCACCTAGCAGGTGATAAGCTGGCGATTCGCTTGCCATTTTCTGTTTCTCCGTGAGCTGGAGATAGTGACAGGAAGGCTGGCCTGCACTGGAAATTACTGGGGCTATATGTTCCAGCTGCCCTAAGGACACACAATGCCTTGCGTTTGCAAACTACTGCTTAGCTTGTTTAGAAGTTGGCTAGAGAGAAGGATGTTGGCTGTTTCAAGGGTTAAGAAATAAAAGTTAACATTAAAAATGAGGCACGAAAAAACAAAGCTCATTGATAATTTCTTGCACTCAAGAAGGCCTTAACAGATAATCTACATCTGGTAAATGAGCAAAATGTGTCTCATGTGTGACAATTATTTTTAAACGTGCTAATATGCAAGCTGTTGTGAGTTATTTAAAGCTTCCTGGATGGAAAGCATCCTGCTGTATCTGTGGAAATCTGCTTTTTTACTAGGAGAGAGGAACAGGTGCAATCGACTTGGGATGAAACTGGTTTGCAGTGCAGAATGGTTTATTCTAAAACACTGAAAACTGCAAGAGCCTGATGAGCTAGGATGTTTGGTGGGAGTACACTGAGTAAGATTGCCTCTGTCATCCAAGGTTGTAAAATATGATTTAGATACCACATAAATGCTTTACATATTGTAATTAACTAGCCTTGCAAACTTTTTCTCATCCATTTGTCACAGGAACTTAATTTAAACTGTAAAATACCATTTGTTGTGATCACTTTTTGGCAGGAAAATTTTGTTCTTGGGTTTGTAAATCTCCTATTTGCTGTTTTTTTGGCAAGGCCAGAGCGAGGGAGGGCTAGGAAATTCCTTCCCGGTCCAGAGCATTGCAGGGGGTGTTTGGTGCACAGCGAGGGTGTGGGAGCAAGGGCTGGGGCTGGTGGGCAGGGGTTTTTGCTCTGTGTTTGCTTCTATTGCATTATTCTGCCTTGGCCATGCCTGGAGGCAGGAGGGCAGGTTTACAGGCTAGGAAACTGGTGTCTGGTGAGACGACTTCTGTGCCTGCCACGTTGGATCCTGCTCACGTTCCCCTGTCACCGACAGCAGTATCGGACCTTGGCAAGGCTAGTCGAGGGAATGTCTTGAAAGAGGTGATTGATTAGTCTGAAGGCACTGGGTTGTAGCAGGAAATATTGAATTCAGCTCCTGAGCAAGATGATCGTGCAGGATAGATTTTCATGGTCTTTCCGGGCCAGCGTGAGCTGGCTGTGACTGCTGGAAGGCCGCAGGAGCCTGGGCAGTCACGGATAACACGGCTGCCCTGCTGGGGGCCGGCCACAGTGTCGGTGCTGTCACACGGGCCTGCTCTGCACATAGAATCATTAAGGTTGGAAAAGGCCTCCAAGATCATCTGGTCCAACCATCCCCCCTAACACCACCATCACCCACTAAACCATGTCCCCAGGCACCACGTCCAACCTGTCCTTGAACACCCCCAGGGACGGTGACTCCACCACCTCCCCGGGCAACCCGTCCCAATGCCTGACCGCTCTTTCTGAGCAGAAATGTCTCCTCATTTCCAACCTGAACCTCCCCTGGCACAACTTGAGGCCATTCCCTCGTGTCCTATCACTGGTTATCTGTGAGAAGAGGCCGACCCCCAGCTCCCCACACCTTCCTTTCAGGTACCTGTAGAGAGCGATGAGGCCTCCTCTGAACCTCCTCCAGCCTAAACACCCCCAGTTCCCCCAGCTGATCCTCACAGGACTTGTGCTCCACGCCCTTCACCAGCTTCGTAGGCCCTGCACAGGCCCCGCAAGCAGGAGCTCTGCACAGGAGGATTTCTCCTGCTGACAGTGTGGTGCTCAGCACCAGAAAGGGCAACAAGGTAGGTTTCAGGTGGAGGTAGATGTCCAATTTACGAGACTGCCTTGGAAGGTTGACTGTTCAGCATGTTTTTAAACCGAGAAATGGTTATGGAGATGCTCGGGTGTCCTTGCATGGGCAGTTGGCACATCCGAACACAGCAGCCACGTTGTACCAAGTCCCTTTTAAAGTCCCTTTTATCCCAGAAGGGGCCAGCGCTTTCCACTCTGAAACCTTTTAGCTAGCTGCTAGCTGGGAATCTCAGCCCCACTGCTTTTATGTGCA
Source organism: Anser brachyrhynchus (assembly GCF_964034855.1). Classification (NCBI taxonomy): domain Eukaryota; kingdom Metazoa; phylum Chordata; class Aves; order Anseriformes; family Anatidae; genus Anser; species Anser brachyrhynchus. The sequence goes on along the minus strand of NC_137713.1, from coordinate 8,924,286 downwards.
TTGTTCCAGCAGTGCTGTTTAACATTAATGTTTGTTCTCAAAAATAGCTTTTTTAAGCCACAGTCAGGGCTTTGCCTTATCTTCCCGTCCCCTTGCAACTGAAACACATGAAACACGTCTGCGTGTGCCACGTGCAGAGTGCTGCAGTTACAGCTTGGGGACTGAGGAAAACTAGAGCTTTCTTAGTTGTCTCTGGTTTTCTTTTGCTATGCCTAAAGCCTTTGTATGTCTTAAGTAAATGTTTGGCATTGGATGCTTCTTCAGTGAGAATACTGGTTAATGCTCTTGGAGGATACTTATTTTGTTTGTCCTTAACTCAGGAAAGAGGGAAACAGTCCTTTTTTTCCCTCCTCTTGCCTTCCCCAGAGAATTTGCAGTTTGATCCTTTTGAGGTCAATGGGCTGTGTGAAAATCCAGGCTTTTAAGTTAGTCACAAGTTAAACTTCTCCATTAAATACTGGTTGTGACAGTTCCTGGCCAAGACTGTCATGTCCGCAGCTTTGGAGGGCTCAGTGGGTTATCCAAATCTTTTATAATTCTGATTATAACGTGTCAGGGTACGATAGAAAGCTCGTGTATACCTAGCAATATGTATGGAATTGCTGTTGCTTCTGCACTGCCCGCTGCAAACTTGCTGTACAGAGCAGGGAGCGCCATGGTCATCAGCCTTTTTCTCCTGTAACTCTCATAATTTGTCCTTTGGAATAACTTTCTGGGGTGTTCCTAACTTGGACTCTGCCTGCCAAACCATTATCAAACAGATCTGTAGCTTACAGGCTCATAAATGGTAAAATGCAAAGAGCAAATGCGGCAGAGGAATGAAAGCAAGCCCTTTCAAAACTGAGTGCTGCGCTGCTGGAGCCCTTCTCTCCATCCCACACCCAACGTAAACACAAAAATAGGGGAGCTGTGGGAGTAGAAATGGGGATAGATTAGCACTTGCTTCGTGGCTTCGCATGCTGTTAGTTTTCTTTTCACAAAAGCTTTGACAGTAATTGGAAGAGACTTTTGCTGTGGTGCTGTGGGTGCCCTGCCCTGTAGAAATAAACGACAAGTTATTCCCCTATAACCAATAGACCTGTTAGCTGCAGCGTGCTGTGTTTTCTTGTTTTTTAACATGTAACAAATGGCACATAGCTGAGGAATTTATTTCATAGTCTGACTATTTCTTAAAATTCAAAAAAAAACTTGTTTAGAGTTTCCCATATTCTTGGCATATGTTTTTTTACCCCAGCTTTCCTGGTAGCATTTGTCATTAATGCAGTGTGTGATCCATGTGATTGTGGTCTCAAAGGCCTTGGTAGGTGAGAATTTTTAGAAGTGCAATTATTTTTTTGCCATATCCCTGTGGTTGTAGAATAGTCTTAATGCTGAGGATTACATACTGCGAGCTGCTGTTTTATAATGTATTCCTTTACTGAATCAAATTTGCTGGCAGGTCAGGTTATCCAGTAGCCTTGCTGCTGTAGTGTGTATGCCAGAGGGGAGATACCAGTGCTCTGAAATGCCAGTAGCCTGTGTGGTGTGATGCCACCTGTATATTTTTGTCTTCTGGACTTCCAAGAGCAGTGAAATGATGATAGCGCTAAAGCTCCTGATGCTTCTTCAGTCCTAAAAATAAGTTTGAGTTGCAAAAACTTGTCATTTTCTAAGGTTCTCTGTGTGTGTATTTATATTCCCTTTATTTATTTATATATACATAAAAAGGGAAAGAGAAGCACTTGTCAGGCTGGTGGCATACTTCATGTTGATAAAACCGTGCCCCTTAAAAAAAAATGATAGGTGGGGAAAATCCATCTTTATGTCTTTGGTAAGCATTTAAACTTCTCACCACGTCTGTTAAAATGTGTAGGGAGGACTGCTGCAGCTCAGGTACTGTCCTGGGTCAGGAGACTGTTACTGTCCGGCTATGTGCTCCGGGCCAACCAGTTAACTTGGTGCCTCTCTTCTCTAAGCTGGAAGTACCCAAGGGAGCTTGGAAGGTTATCAGCTTTCCCCTGCAGGCTGCTTTGGCATCAGCTGCCAAACATGAGCCCTCAGACCCCCTTTGGGGTGCTGCAGGGTGAGTACACCCTCATGTTCTTGCTCCTCTGCTGGTGGCGGTGGGTGACTGCTGGTTTCAGTGTCTTCTTATGAGAATGAGTTTGTGTGATATCTTTTTTCACTCACAAAGCCACCTCCAGCCGGCTTCCTAAAACATGGGACTAAGAAAAGCATTTCTCATTGCATAAGAATCGAGTGCCTTCCTATTAACAGTGGTGTGTTATTTTCTTACCCTGAATTTAGGTCGTGCCTTTGTCTCTTCAACATTGCAGACATAATTGCCACATCACTGCAAAGGCTTGTTTCTCTGGGGCTTTTGGCTTCCACAACTGCAGTGAATCAAAGACATCTCGGTCCATTCCCCTCCATCCAGCTCACCAGGACGGTGACCAAGGAGAGCTGCTCTTCCGACCTACGTGGCTACCCCGTGCTAGGTTTTCAATAAGAAAACTTCAATAAGAAGACAGTGGCTGAATTGGCAGGGGTTAATCCATTGCTTGCCATTTAAAACAGTCAGGCTTGCATGTCTTGTCCTTTACTGAAAAGGGTAAAGGTAGGTTGTATAACCCAGCCAGCTTGCTCTCCTTTTTAGCTTCTAAAAAAGGGAGGTGAGCACATCTGGCAATTAGCAACACATCTCAGTTACTGCAGTGAGCACGTTTACTGTCTGAGAGAAATTTTGACCACTTATACTGAATGGCATTTTGTGTAATCATTCTAGATAAGAAAGAAATAAACAAAACTGCCAGAAAACCACAGGGTCAGCACTACAGTTAGTTATTGTTTGTTCTCTTCTCCCACGTGGACTGATAATGAGCCTTTCTGCCTCATTTAGTTATATGGTTGATAGATATATGTGGGAGTGTATGTATGTATCTACTATCCTTGCTTGAATAGACTTCACTTGTATTTATTTTTTGTACTATTTTATGGCCTTCTTTTTTGTTTTTACTGAACTTAAGGAGTGGTGGGAGCTTTCTCTTCTGAACTGGACTGGAGTTTGGTAGCTGGGACCCTTGGGTGTTCTGCTATTTCTGTCCGTTTGTGAAGCGCTGATGACACTCAGCTCTTTCGCAGGGCTGTCGTGAACACAGCAGGCTTGATCTGGCACTGAGAAAATACAGAGAACCACCTGTGAGATTCCTGGTAACAGTATTGCCGTGGCAGCTTCCAAAATGGCCAAACCCAATTCAAATTGCTGCTGGTCTGTGATGTGAGGGTAAAATGTGTGCAGCTGGTGCCTTTATCGCCTATAAAAGACACATCATGAACACGTTAAGGATAAATGAGGGGACTGTGAGAAATGACAGGGGTTAATAATGTTCTGCTACAAAGGGTTTGTACTACGGGGGTGGCTTGGCTCCTCCTAATGCGTTCTGCGTGTGGTCTTGCTCTTCAGAAGCCTTGGTGAGGAGGCAGGAATTGCCGCTTTGTGTATGACCAGTGCCTCTTCTAGTGGGCACGTGGACAGGTCCCAACTGCTTCTGAGAAGGCTGTAAGAAAGCAGACAGGGGTCCGAGTGTGATGTGTATAGTGGGGACGGTTTTTCTTTACTGCTGCTCAGCCAGGAGAGGGCTTGTGTCGTTGAGCACAAGCTTGTAAAATGCTAAGTTTTTTTTTTAAATGCATGTGAATTGAAACATCTTGCATGAATGCAGTTTTCCTGCACACGTTTTTCTTGCATTCATGCATGCACACACTAAACCCTCTGTTTCACAGAACAGAAAATGGGTAGATTTTGTGGCTATTTTTTGTTTCTAAAGGATCTTTCTGGATTACTAGCACTGTCACAGTGCACCACCAAGTAACAGCAGCTGGTTTTCAGAAGTGACTAGCAATGGGAAGAGTCTCATTCTGGGAGATGGCTTGAAAAATCCGCTGAACAGCCTCATTCTTGGAAAACACTGAGTATCTGGGCTCCCAAAAAGCAGGCTAGCGTGATGCTCAAGTGAAATGGCATGTGGTGTCTGGAAACCTTGGAAGCAGGTGGGAGGTGAGAAATGAACATTCACTTCCAAATGCGTAGAAGTTCACGTCTCTAATGCATCTCCCTTCATCTGCATTGTGTCTGTTTGTTAGGGAAGATAAGGGAGGTGAACTGCAAAGAGAGAGCTGTTTCTTTGTGATTTCAAGGGATCACAAAGTGATCCTGGGAACCCGTGTCACTTTGGGTCCTTCCTTATTTCTGCATAGCGCCTATACTCTTAGCCCCTTTTACGTTAGGTGATAAAGCACATGTTTTTAGAAGAAGCTTCTGGAGTTCATGAAAGCGATTCATTTTGAGCGTTTAAAACCCTTTTTGTGACTCCTGCCAGGGACTATTCTGCAGGGAGCTGTTCCGTGACCTTTCAGCCCGTGGTTCGGCATTTCTCGGGAGGGAGCCCTGACAGCACATCGGACGAGTTTGTTGCTGAAAGGCCACGACTGAAGGCTGTTATTTTCCAAGATGGTGTGGCAGCTTCGTGGTCCTGCTTGCTAGATGGTTTCCCTGAGTGCATTTACTGGTTAAGCAATCTCCTGGTGACATCTAGGATCCTTCTTCAGGTGCTGATAAGTGCGGGGAGCGAAGCACAGTGGTTGTGCCTCTGTCTAAAGAGGGATATCGGTGCCTCTCCTGTTCTGGCTTGAACTTGCTGCAATGGGGTGGCATCGGTGCGACGAGTGGGCAGTGCGCTTTCTTGGTGCCTCTACCATTGGGCTGGGGTTGAAGAACTGGGTTTTTGTTTTGGTTCTGCCCCTGAGTCTTCTGGCTGACTCCACTCGAGTCAGCTCTTCTCCCTGTGGTTTAACTTCCTCTGTTTAACTGCGCAGTTTGCTCTGGAAAAATAGGCTGTGTGAGAGCTGCACGTTAATAACTGCATCTAAGATCAGAGGAGTCACCGAGTGTGGGATAAATACGATCACCTTAAACTACAGCGTAGGACATTATAATTATTAGTGTCACGTCTGCTCTCCAACCGAGATGTTCTTAAGCCCAATTTTATTTCAACCAACAAGCAGATCTCTTATTTTACTTTTATTCGTTCAAATGAGAAAAGTTGTTCACGCTTGATACTAAATTATCACTGGGTTAAAGAAACAATCATGAAACACAGGAGTACGTTGAGTACAGCAATAGCAATGTTTTAATTACATGGAAATCAAAACATATTTTCTCTTTGCTTGAATCTAATATAGGGGTTGGAGGTATGAAAGCTGTGAGTGTGACAAAACTACTAAAGAGGGGGTAGCACCAGCCAGGGTTCTCGGATGCCTGGGTATTTTGACTTCCCAGTCTGCGACACAGAAGGGATGGATGTTCAGCAGGTTTTTTCCTTTCTTTTTAAATCATTGCCAGGCTTGGTTCTTACTGAGAAGCAGGTCTTGTTTAGGGTCTCTCTGTCAGTCCATCCGTTGAATCTCAGGTCTCCAGAGCTCCTTGTTCCTTTGGATGCCTTTGATTTCTTTCCAGCTCTTTTCCTCACTGGCGTGCAGCGCTCTCACCACTGCTGACTGGCGTTGCTTCCTTGTGCTCTTGCCTCTGGTCCTCTGCTTGTCTCTTGGGTAAATCCTGCAGTACCACCAGGGTTGCTTAAAAGACCCCCTCTCTGTGCTTTTCCCCCATTTGCAGTGTGAATGCTTTTGTAATTGCCAAAGAGATGGTGCCTTGAGGTTTATGACCCTGCCCGAGCCTTTCAGAATGAATTATGGCCTTTCATTTACTGCGAGGGTCACGTTCTCTTTGTAATTGCACCGAAGTGACTTTCCACTACATTTGGTACATGCATGCAGACATGCCATAATTTGTTCTGTAGGACGCAGCCTCCCCATAATTACAAGGAATATGTAAGCTCGCCTGCCTCGAACATGGAATTAGGGCTCTCCCTCTCTCATTAAATCAACATAAATCTTTTGACGTAGTCTTGTTGGTTTTTCCCTTCTTTTCTCCCCCAAGTAATGAACAGGGGTAGTTTGTTAGTGAAAGCTTGCTCTGTTTGGATAATTCTCTACGTTGGCCACACTGGTGCAAGCTGGAGGTAAGCTCATATAGCTGCATGGCATTGCTCTGGTGTAACACAAACACAAGCACTGGAATTATCTGGTGGGGGCCTCGTGCTCAGTGTCTTGTCCCTCCAGCAGATCCTTTAATACTGAAAGCTGCCGTGGGTGCCTGTGGGATAATTGGGCTTTGAGAAACACATAACCCTCCATCACAGGAGCCTGGAGTGTGCTGGATGGGGAGCACAGACCTTCCTGAGCCCTTCAGGCAGTGGGTTTGACTGCCTACAACATCGTATGGTCTTAATGCTCTCAAAAATCTAGGGATTTCTTCTCTTCTCTCACCTTGAATTCTTCAACAAAGAGTTCCCTAAAAATGCTCCAAAGTGCGGGAACCACGTGGCCAGTTTTTAGCCTCCTGCTATATGCTTTTCAGGTTCCTTCCTTTGTGTCTATGGGGTATCTGCAGGCCAGGTTTGGTATCACCAGTCTGATTTTTTTTCTTGAGATCGTTTAGACTTTTGATCTCAAGGGCGTTTTCAATAAAGCATTTCACAAACTGCTTGGTTGTTGTCTGTAGGGTGGCTTCAGTTGCAGTGTGTGCTTAAAAAAGGGCAGCCCTTGCTTCCTTTGGTTGAGATTAATTCTTGATACAATTCCCAATGATTTTTGGTATTTATACCTGCATTCAATTTTGGTCTGCATGGTGGCAGCTAGGGGCAGTAATTTGTCTTTGTATGTGGGTAGAATTTGCTCACTAACTCCATGCTGTTAGGAAAACGTTCCCTTTAAATCTTCTAAACTATTTTGCGCTAATCCTCATTAGAGTATTCTCTGTGTTTCTGTCATTTGCTTTTGTCCATTGCTGAATTAATCTTGTACCTACGAACCTTAGAACAGGGATGCTGGAACAGGAAAGGACAGGTGAGAAGATTGCAGATTACTGTTGGTTTTCCACTGGCTACCCTTTTTCATTTCTGTGTTAACGTATGGGCTTAACGAGTGAGCTTGACTGCAGGGCAAGGCTGAGTGCTGCTCTGAACAGCATCTGGGGTTCCTTTGAAAAGCAGCATTTGCTAATCTGCCAGCTTTTATTTTTGTTTATTTGTGCCTACTGCGTTTGTCAGGGCACAGTAAAGGGCAGAGTCATGCAAAGAGCTGCCTGAAGACTTGCGGGGGCTAAATTGGTGTGCTCAGACCAGATATGAAAGCATGTTTTGGATAGCAATGCCTGAATCTAGAAGCAGCACGATGCCTTCCCACCCCTTTGACCTCCTCTTTTAAATACGTGTGTTCAACCAGCAATCACGACCCTCTCTGCTGAGGACTGACTCCATCAGGGTCTAGAGGGTGCTTTCTAAGAGGGTGCTGATATATACGTGTTGGTGGGGTTACGCAGTGTCTGTAACACAGCGTTCCCCAGATGCTGTGCTTAGTTGTTTGCCTCAGTGGGGTATTTGCATTGCTAACACCTTCCCTAGAGAGCACGGAGTTTCACGCCTTCATTTCCCTTTCTCTTTCAGGCCCAGGCCTGTCTGCTTCTCCAGAAGGTTCTGCTGCTTCGTGAGCTGAAGCTCTCCATGACCGAGGAGGAGTGGGAGGAATTGATCAGAGAGAGCATCAGCCAAGTGACGGAGGTAACAAGCTTCAACTTGTTCAGCGTACGGAGAGCACCTGATGGATGCTGCTTTCGCTGATGTGGAGCGTGGTCTCGGAGCTGGAGTCTGAGGCTGTGCTCCACTGGGGTTGTGCCTGCTCACCCCAGGTTTCAGTGGTGTCCACTGGGATTACAGCATTCTTGTAGCTCTGCTGTTTAGATGTGTTTTTACAGAGCGCAGGAAGGTGCCTGGTACAGCTTAGTGCTTGTGGATGGAGCCTAGAGACAGAGGGACAGAGATTTAGGGAATACACTCGGGTCAGTTTTAGGTTGCTTTAAAAATAAGTTTTGAGATGAAAGGTATTGTGAACATTTACTTAAACTACAGGGCTAAAGAGAGAGCTGAGGTTTGCTAGGCTTCTGGCTCCTGGTGCATTGCAGACCTTCTGGACCAGACTTCTTTGCTGATGTTATTTACCAGGGAAACCTTTATATACATTGGCAAGCAGTGCATGTAGAATAAACAAACAGTGATACAGAAATTGCAGGACTCCTGAAGCAGTGGCAGGCGTAGATTGTACCTGAAGACAGCTTTTGGGTGCAGCTGTTCTGTGGGAGGTGATCTGTGAGAGAGGAGATTGAAGGATGCCATCCAATTAGCTGCTTGGGGATTGAGGGAGGGGAACCAAACAGCCAAATTAATGTTATGGTGTGGTGACTAAACGCCATGACATGGGAGATTCCAGTCCTGGTGTTCATACGTAACTGTAGTATTGGCCTCTTCCTAAGTGTAGCTTTCATTCCTATTTCCTTAAATGCTGGTTACCTGGTGATTTAGGGCATTCCAGCTTACCGTATTGGAACAGAACAATTAGCTTTGTTTTCTTTTGAGGAGGGACAAATCTAAGCAAGTTTAAATCAAGGAATTCAGAGGTGGTGTTTACAATACTTGATGAGGCAGGTAATCCTGGGCTTCATTAAATGCTTGTATTTAATGGTGACATCAGGAATCCAATGGGTGGAGTTAGGTATGGTTTTAATTTTTATTAGGTATGGTTTTATTTTCCAGCTACACAAAACATGCCACTCCTCCCAGCTTGGTCACCTCCATGTTTCTCTGCAGCAGCTAAATGCCTGCAGCGCTCAGAGTGATTCACTGGGAAACCACAAACGTTTACAATGCCTTTATGCTATCCTTGTCAGGGAAAGTTTAGCATCTTGCAACCCCTCCAATATTTTAATGAGCTTTGCTACCAAAGCTTCCTCAGCGCCTCTCATTTCTGTGGTCATTTGTGTTTAAAGAAAAATTCCTGGGAAATAGTGTCAGTTTGTTTGGGCTGTCCGAGGTGTACCCTGTGGGCAGCAGGCCTCCTACACTATTAGCTGCTAGTGGCACACGGGTGCTGCTTCTCTTTTTGGCTGTTCTCAAAAAGCTCTGACATAACATTTTTCCATTTCTATTTGCTCTGTAGGTGGATGTATATGCATTTTTTTCCCTCCCTTCCTCCTGCTCTGCTTTTGCAGCAGCACAGTGCTGGTATGGCTCCTTGGAGCTGGATCAGCTGCTCCTCTTTAAATGTTGCTGCAATTTGTAGGGATCAAAGACCTTATATTCCATACAACAGCTTTAACTTATGGCCAAAGGCCGACACTTGTGCTATAAAGCTTTCTAGAGCTGCAGAAGGTATTCTGTGTCTTTTTGCACATTTGCACTGAAACGCACACCTGAGTATAGCTGTGAAAACATGCAGCAGCTTTATTGTGTAGTAGAACAATATTCATATCATGACCGATCTCTTTTGGACATGGTAAAAATCCCACTTAGAAGTCACAGTGAAATCTGGAGGCTGGAAATTGGGAAATTTTGAAGTTTATTAGAATTTGTCAAAGGGAGTGAGTAATCCACCATTAAAATAACTTGCTGAGGAGTTATTTGCTCCTAATAACTTTATTAGCTCTGAACTTCCAGGTGGAAATTGTGTGTTTGTCTGAAGGAGGAGCTGCAGGTCAGATGGAAGTTACAGGCTTGGTGCTGAAATTATGGGGAGGATAGGAAATCCTAAATGATGAAATGTTATTGTCCTACCTCTAGTTAAAAGATCTGCATTTGCTGTCAATGGCCTTTCCTGCCGCCATATTTCACAAAGAGCTGGTTTAAGAAGAAAAAATGATGATGCAGGATTTTATACCCCTCTTTGGCACAGTGAGCCAGTGAAATAGCCTGGGAGGGCCGACTCTGTGACTGACGACACTGACGTGTACTTGTAATTCAAGCAGTGGCATTGTCCTCAAGGAAGCTGCCCCCAAAGGCTTTCCTCCTTCACTCTGCGTCCTTGGTCAGGTTTGTAGCTATGGGGCTGGTGGCTCTCGAAGTGCAGGATTGTCATTGCGGGTGTAAGGCTGTGTGAGAGGACAGGATGCTACCTCCCGGTGTCTGCTTTCTGTCCTGTGTCGCCTCAGTGCGTGCACTGCATACCTACAGACCGCCTGGTGAGGAGCCTGGCATGGTTTGGGGCAGTGATACGTGCTGGAACTGGGAATGAAGCAACGTGAGAAGACTGCAGCCTTGGATATCATTGAATTATCTGTGCAAAAGCAAGAGGCAGATGAGGGAGAATCAACAGCCAGGAGCTTTAAATGAAGAGACAGCTTCCTGAAATAGCAGCTCCGGCTGCTGTGGGGCAATGGCTCTTGTGCTTACATAAGCTAATGTGACCTTATTTGTTCCCAAGATGCTTAAGCATGCTTATGAAACAGATATCACAGTCATGAGGGATTCATGTCTGCCATCTCCTTGCTGTCAGCAAGGCAAATCTTGATATCCTTGCGCTTACTTTGGGGTTGACTTGTTCTTAGGAGAGCCCTACTTGTTCTTGGTGATCTTGGCTTCTGCTGGGTCTTCTGGGCAGAAACCATCATCCACAGGCCCTGGGACTGCCCCGTGAGCTGCTTTTATTGAACAGCAGGCCATGGTGAGGAGGCAGAGAGAGAGCTCTGGCACGGTTTTGGCCTCCTATGTCCTCAACGGGCAGCTTTACACCAAGCAGAAGCTTTTGACGGCTGGTCAAGTTTATTCTAATGTTGGGAGTCTAGACAACTCGGTTGTGTACAGTACAAAGAAGTGCTGTTGCCTCATGCTGTAAATGACAGAGCTCACCTGAGATGCTGTAGCATCTGAGAGAGACTCCTTCCTCTTCGAGACAGCTTTGTTCTTTTATCAGCAGGTCTCAAAGCGCTTTACAAAGGAAATTCTAACCAGTGAGTTGTTGATGTAATGAAGGAAGTATTTTGCAGAAATCCAAGAGCTGAAGTGTTTAGCTACAGTTGTTCTCCCTGTTTTACAGATGACATACTTGGCCGGGAGGCGAGCCAAGAATCTAGCTTTGATCTCCTGGGACATCCCAGAGACCCTCTCTCTGCTTGGACGATCTGACTGTTTCTTAACTTGGCTTCAGAAGAGCTTTGTGTTGGGCACCAGTCCCCGGCCCCGTGTTATCTCCGGGAGGAAGCTGGTGGCTGTGGGTTCAGGCTGCCCAGAGTCAGTGGCAGGACCAGGGAGGCCCAAATTCCCCATATCCTGTAGGGAACAGTCACAGTTTTGGTGAGGGATCTCTCTGCTAGGGTTCACACACCGTCTTTTTGACTTTCTCGTGCTGCTCTCAGTTTGGTTTTTCATCTCTCCTGGTTGTCATTCTGGGCACGTTTTGGTGTTTGTCCCCCTTGTTAGGTATATTTCTGTTTTCTTTCTGATAGGTTATAAAATTGCTGTCTTGTCTTTAGAGTGATCTTGAAGCCGTGCCAATTTTTAGTAACTCGGTGACAGATTTGGGGCAGGAAGCTCCGGGATCTGAATACAGAATTTCATTACCTTTTTATGTCATCCCTTTCCCAGGGACTGCCTTGCCCTCCTGAACCGAGGTGCTTCGTGTAACTCCCAACTTAACGCTGAAACTCCCAGTTACACTGTGAAAGTCAGGGGGAAGTGGAAAAGGATTTGAGGAATTTGCCACAAAAAGCATGTTTTCGTGGCTGGGCAACTTCAAAACAAAACGGCTGTCAGAAAAACTGTTGGTAAAGCTGCTTTCTCTGGCTTGTACACAGCAGTTTCCTGAGGGTTTCCTTTGTCTGACTTGTGCAGTAAGTACGTGATAGGAAGGGCCCAACTTCACTGTTTTCTTTTTTCTTTCACTTGTTTTGTCAGTGTTGTATCCTGCATAAAGGACAGGAAGAGCAGAGCAGAGAGCGTTCAGCTTGGTTGGTTGGTCCCGAAGTGGAGTCAGGGCATCCTGGAGTGTAAAAACACCCACAGAACCCAGTACCCAGCTTCGGTGCCAGACCAAAGCTGTTTTTCTGTAGAAAGGAGTGAGTGTAGACCAGCAGGGGGTTACATGGCCTGGGTGAGGAGTCGTATAGATAACCCTCTTTTTTTTTTTTTTTTTTTTTTATTCATAGATAAACCTCTTTTCCAGGACTCATAGTTTGGAAGTTATTCTATGCTCCCTGCAGACTTCTATCGTATGGCATTAGAGGGTTTTGTTGACGTTGTGTGGTTCAGCAAGGGATTTAAAGTAAGTAGCTGGAGCCACTCAGCATGTGAGGAAGGAGAGAGGGTTATACTGTACAGCCTCCTGCCCTTCATTTCTGAAGGGCATCACATTTGATTACTGGTGTCTTAATTTGTATGGAGATAAATTATTAACAGTGACTTCATCAAATCTCTAAGAAAGCCATTCTTCTTTTTTTTTTCTTGAAGATTGCCTGAACTTTTATCTGTCCATCCTTATAAATTCTTAATTCATTGCCCTTTCTCAGCCTCTCAGCTTGTAAAATGAGGCCAGTCGTGATTTAACTGATATCTTTGACGTGCTTTCAGAGTACTGGATGTCTCTGCAGAGAATTCATTCTCCTCTGTTCCCTCCGCTGTCCTGTATGGTTTTTCCCTGCTGCATTTGCATGCGGTCTATGGAGAAAATGATCAGATCTTTAAACTTGGGAAAGCGTTGGCATTTTCTGTAAGAATGTCGTCTTGATTTCTGGGCTCCTCCCTCTAATAACAGCCAAAATAAACATTGCAGAAAAGGACCTTTAATTGCACCCTTCAGCATGTGGGTCTGCTTAGTCCCCTACTCTCTCTCTGTCTACTTTCAGTCTTCAGAAGCTTTAGTGAGAGGGAACCAAGGGAGGAGGGATTGTTGATGCTTTTTTTCCTCCATTCCTCCTCTCGGCAGCAGCTCTTCAAGTGGGTGGTGTGAGAACCTCTCCCTGTGTGTATGTGCTTGTGCAAACTGTGTGCATTGGCGTGAAAAGTGGATCTTGCTCTGTGGATAGATGGAAAGCCCACTCTTCCCTCCTCCCCAGCTCGTCTTCCATTACTTAGCCCTAAGTTTGAGTGGGGGTTCAGCGAACACGGTCACGAAGGAAGTGTTTGGAGATGGCACATCTGGGTTTCAAGAAGTTCCTGGCAGATTCCTGGCTCTGCCGTGGTCTGTGTGACTCAGTGCTTAGCCTCCTGAGCCTCCGCAAAATGGTGGGAATAAGGCTGGCATGCCTCTCGGGAGCAATGGGGGGGTAATTGCAGGTGAGACGGGGTGCTTACATCAGATAATGACAGGAGCTACGAGCGTGCCGAATGCTAAAATCCTTCATTTGCTTTTCAGTTTGTTAGTAGCTCGGTTTGTTACTGCTCTGAACAGCAAAGGAGGACTGTTCCCCTCCCACACCTCTCAGCTTACCTGCCTGTTGACGTGGGAAATCTTGCGCTTCGGCTCAGGTAATGGGCACGTACTTGTAGGGCCCAAAACCTGCTTACTGGGTCCTCGGAGTGTGGCTCCGCCACGGGGAGCAGAGCCACGGCAGCAGCAAAACATCAGGTCGTGTCTGCTCAGGGACCTTGTGAGCAGCACGGAGCAAAGAACAAAGCTTCAGCTTTCACAGCCAGCATGGAAGCGGTCAGCAAAGCGAGCTCGGGCTTCTTGAGCGCTATCTGAGCGTGACCACGGACGTTCAGCGGGGCGGAAACTTGGCTGAGCTGTTCGCTGCTGGAGAAGAGAGCTTAGGGCAGCAGCCCCGGGCTGTGCCAGGGGGTGCGAGGCCGTGCGGGGCGGGTGGAGGTGCGTGTTTTGCAGGAGGCTCCTGGCACTGCGTTCGGCCGTGAATCTGCACATTTATCCGTCAGCGTCAGGTCTGTTTGGGGGAGGAGGGGGAAGGATGGAGATAGCGCGGCGGGTGGAAAGAATGCAGGTTGGCCTGGCTTCGCCGGCTCACGGAGCGCACAGATCTGTCAGGCTGAGCCCACGGAGGGGAAGGGCTGTTTGTTTTGAACAATGAAGCAGGCTGAAGGACGTGCTGGGAATGCATAAATACTACACGGTGTTCAAACTTCCAGCTGGATGTGCTCTGCTCTTGGTAGCAGGGTGCTCGTCCAGACGCTGAGGTACTGCTGTGCCTTGTAAGTCGGGGCTGAGCGTGTCCCCCCCGTGGTACCTGTGAAAGGGAAGAGGAGCAGGAGGCTGAGGTTGCAGGCGGCTGCGATTGTGGAGACTTCCAGAAACACTGCTTTGCTCCCTGTAACAGCTTATTGCCATTTCCCTGCAGGGAAAGCTGGGCAGTGGCTGGGATGCTGACTTTGGCTCCAGATGCACACGCAGCACTTTTTGCTCTGTTGCAGGTTTCAGTGGGGTCCTGGGCTTAGGCTGAAATCCTGCCTGGGAATCTGAGGCATGGAGCTACGTGGTTAATGCCCCTTTCTAGCTGCCAGCCCCCTGACCTACTTCTGTGAGTGAATTACTGCAGGTACTCACCTCCTGTGCTCTAACAAACTTGTTTTACGCAGCCCTTGTGGAGGTGAAGTAATGCTGGGAACCGCAGTGAGAGGTGGAGTGAAGGCTGGATCCTGAAATAGCTGGGATAACAGGCCTTAGAAGTAAAAGAAATACTGATCGATAGGTTGCTGAGGATGTGCTGTTCTTGTAGAAATCCTAGAAGCAGAGGACTCTGGATCCAGGAGTGCCATCCACCAGCCGCAGCCAGAGGCCCCTGGAAGCAGCGTGTTTGGCACAGCAAGCCCACAGCTCTCTGCCAGCCGAATCCACGCAGGGCGAGGCAGGAACCGTGTTGCCACATTGGCTCGCGATGAGGTGGGAGTTCCAGCTGTGAAAACTGCCTCCCTATTTTTTCCTTTTGGAAAGCGACCTGCCCAGATACGCTGACAGCCGAGATGTGCAGGCACGATTAACCGCCACAGGTATTACCGAGCTGGAACTGGAACCAGGATTCCCTGAAGTTGGGCCTGGCTGTTACTGAAGGAGCAGAGTAACAAAGGCAGAAATGGCAGAAAAATAACATGATCAGCAAGGGGTGAAGCGTGGCTCGTGAGAACAAGCCACGTGCTCCCTGCTCTTAGTGTTAGGTGACTGCGTTACGCCACTCCTAACGCTTTTAGAGGGCTGGGGAAGGCAGAGTTGGGTGCCTTTGCAAACAGCACGTGGCAGAGAATCACAGAACAGGCAGTCTGACAAGCTTGTCTGGGTTTTCACTGGACCCTTCATCACCTGTAGCAGTGTTAGCGTAGCAACCACATAACCACCAAGTGATTATATGAAGGTGCTTTATTCAGCGCTGGAAGCCGGGGCAGGTGCCCAAATCTGGCTTCAAGTCCCGTTACTTCCCAGCCGTTATTTATACATACAATATTGCGTCAGGTATACATATTCATTACAGGTTGCAACATCAGCCTCGCTTTTCATTCTAATTAGCTCCCCTCCCCTTTGCACATGCGTGGCGCACTCTGGTGGTCGTCCAGGTGGTCGTCCAGATGAAGTAAGGAGTCTTCCTCTCCGCTAAACTCTTTCACCTTTCTCACTCGACGCATGCTCCCTCCGCTCCTTGGTTCTGCTTCAACTCATTTCATCATCTCCAGGCCCTTATCCAAGGTCAGGTTGTACCTGTTCCCTCCCAGGGTTCCCCTTCAACGATTCCTTTAAATGTTCAATGTACTCCCTAGGTTTCCAGTATACATAGATTACTTGATAATGTAAGTACATTTAATAATATTTAATTATACCGTATGATCCATCACCTGAGAAACATTAATAGAACATCCATTCGATTCTCCCCAACACTAACATTTCCCCCCTTTGAAAATACTTCACTCATACCAAGAGCAAGTATTTTCATTACTATTAAAACATAATTATATACATCCTGTTTACCGGTAACATGCATATTCGGGTTCGGTTCAGGAGACTCATAAGGTTTTCCATACATGATTTCATAGGGACTTACTGACATCCCACTTCTTGGCTGGCTTTATTCTAATTCTTAGCAAAGCTATCGGTAAGGCCTGTGGCCACTGTATCTTAGCCTCCTGACAGATTTTGCGTAATTGTCCTTTTAAAGTTTGGTTCATCCTCTCTACTTGACCACTAGATTGAGGCCTCCATGGGGTATGTAAGTTCCAGGTAATTCCTAGTAACCTACTAACCTCCTTAACCACATTGGCAATGAAATGTGGTCCCCTGTCTGAAGAAATACCCAATGGTACACCAAATCTAGGGACTATTTCCCGTAGTAACCATTTTACCGTTTCTTTAGCTTGGTTGGTTCGACAGGGAAGGGCCTCTGGCCATCCTGAAAAAGTATCAACCCCTACCAATAGGTATTTATAACCTCTTGCTTTAGGCAGTTCCACGAAATCTATTTGCCAGTAATCTCCAGGCTCTATTCCAGCTCTAGTTCTCCCCATCTCAGCATGTTTCCTTGCTACCGGGTTATTCTTTAAGCAAAGCTCACATTTTGACATTACTGACTTTGCCATTGTTAACATGTGTACCGAGATGACACCTCGTTTCAAATAGGTCACCATTGCTTCTGCACCCCAGTGACATTCATTATGTTTTATTTGTAAGATTTCTCGCATTACTATAGGAGGCACTATAAGTTGTCCTGTCGCAGTCACATACCAGCCGTCAGGATTCTTCTGGGCCTTCATCAAATTTGCAAGTCTCTCATCTTCTGCTGAATACTTTGGGTCTTTAGGTAATTTAAAACAAGAGAGGCCTACCTTCGATGGAATTAGAGCCATTACTTTCCGTACTTCACGCGCGACCTTCCGGGCCGTCAAATCTGCCAATCTGTTACCTTCTGCAATCTCTGACATCCCTCCTTGATGAGCTTTACAATGCATTATGGCCACCTGTTGGGGTTTCTGTACAGCTGTTATTAATTTCAATATTTCTTCCTGATATTTTATATTAGTCCCTTGTGAGGATAGCATTCCCCTTTCTTTCCATAATGCCCCATGTACGTGGACTACCCCGAATGCATATTTTGAATCTGTCCAAATATTCACATTCTTACCCTCGCTTAGTTCCAGGGCCCGCGTCAGGGCGACTATTTCTGCTCGTTGGGCTGAAGTCCCCGGAGGTAGGGAATTTGCCTCGATCACTACCTTTGATGTAGTTACTGCGTATCCTGCATAACGAGTCCCATTTTCCACGAAGCTGCTTCCATCTGTGAAAAGTTCCCAATCTGGTCTCTCCAGAGGCTGATCTTTTAAGTCTGTTCTGCTGGCATAGGTATGTTCGATGATCTCCACGCAATCATGACTGAGGTCTCCTTCCTCCGCAGTTGTTCCTAGAAACACTGCTGGGTTCAATAGGTTAGTAGTTCTTAAGATTCATTTGGCTGGGCGATAGCCAATGGCCCCCCTTTTGCCTGTATTAAAAGGACTGTGGCTGCCACGGCCCTTAAACACGAGGGCCATCCAGCGCTTACCGCATCCAATTGTTTAGAAAAATACCCCACAGGTCTTTTCCAGCTCCCAAGTCGCTGGGTCAGTACTCCTAATGCCAATCGTTGTCTCTCATGCACAAACAGCTGAAAGTCCTTTGATAAGTCCGGCAAGCCCAAGGCAGGCGCCTTTATCAGGGCTTTTTTTTAATTTCTTAAAGGCCTCTTGTTGTGGCTTTCCCCAGGTAAATGTACAGGCCTTTTGGGTTTCATAGAGGGGCTTTGCTATGAGTCCATAGTCCATTACCCACAGTCTACACCACCCGGCCATACCTAGGAAAGCCCGTAGTTCGTGCAGATTTCGCGGCTCGGGGATTTCACAAATAGCTTGTATTCGGTTAACTCCCAATTTTCTTTGTCCTTGAGAAATTTCACATCCCAAATAAATTACTGTTGTGCACGCGATTTGTGCCTTTTGTTTAGAAACCTTGTACCCATTTAGTCCCAATTGATTCAAAATATCAATAGTTACCTGAATACATTCTGACTCTCCTTCGGTAGCTATTAATATATCGTCCGCATATTGTAGCAGCAAGTATCGGTCCTTTGGTACCTGAATCTGTTCTTGGTTAATCCAGTCTTCTATTTCTTTAGCTAGTTGACTGCCGAAGAGGGTCGGGCTATTCTTGAATCCTTGAGGCAACCTTGTCCAGGTTAGTTGCATCTTTCGTCTGTTCCGTGGATTTTCCCATTCAAAAGCAAAAAGCTTTCTACTTTCCTTGTCAATGGGTATGCAGAAGAAGGCGTCTTTTAAATCAATTACCGTAAACCACTTATATTTCTCTTTTACAGATGTTAACAATGTATAAGGATTAGCCACCACTGGGTGAATATCTTTTGTTATTTCGTTTATTGCCCTAAGGTCCTGCACTAGCCTGTATTCCCCATTAGGTTTCTTTACTGGGAAAATTGGGGTATTATATTCAGATTTGCATTCCTCCAGAATGTGGTAGCTAAGAAATTTATCTATAATCTTTACTATTCCTAGCCTAGCTTCTAGCTTCAACGGGTACTGTTTAATCCGTACCGGTCGGGCCCCTTCCTTAAGTTCAATTTTTACTGGCTGGGCTAGTTTTGATTTTCCAGGCACGTCTGTTTCCCAGACAGCAGGCATTACTGCATTTTCTACCTCTTTTGGTATATGAGGAACAGCCTTCTCTTTAATCATTAATATTTGTCCCACTTTTGATTCCGGGATTTTCATAATCAATTCTCCATCTTCAAACATTATGGTAGCGTTTAGTTTAGTTAGCAAATCCCGTCCCAAAAGAGGAATAGGGCACTCAGGTACATATAAAAATTCATGCGTAATTTCTTTGCCTCCAAACCGTAAATCAAGGGGTTGTAAGAACGGCCGTATTTCCTCCTTCCCGGTGACACCTACAATAGTAGTCTTCTTTTCCCCTATTTTACCACTTAATCTATTGAGCACTGAATATGTGGCCCCTGTATCAATTAGAAATTTTACTTCCTTATTTCCTATTTGAATTTTTACCAAGGGCTCTTTAGTTTCTTTCAATCTCTCTAAAAAGGCGGAAGGTGATTCCGCTTTTTCTTGCCTGACATTATACAATTTTGACCAATTTATGGTCCGGGGCATGGCATTCTGTACCCCGATTTGTACCCAATCTTGATATCTCTTCAGCCTCCTTATTCCATCCCCTGTGTTATAATCCCATTGGGGATCCTCGGTGGGGAAGTTTTGATCTAGATTTCCAAGCACTAATCCATTACGTATATCTTCTCGGGCTCTCTCTCTGGCTGCCCGTAATACCATGTCCTTTTCTGTTGAATCCATCAAAGTATCCAGGATCACCTGGAGATCATCCCAATCGGGATTTTGGGTTTTAATTATCATTTTCATTATCCTAGCTACTTTATCTGGGTTTTCCCTGTAGGTGCCGGCTGCTTGCTTCCATATCATTAAATCCCCAGCTGAAAAAGGCACCTTGACATATACCGGTCCTTCTGTCCCCACTCCTTGCCTGAGGGGAGCGATTATTTTCCTTCCCTCTTCATTTATAGTTTCCCCTGCCCTTCGCTGTTGCCGGGTCCTATGTGACACAGGGGAGGCTAAAGTCGGGGATTCTCCATCACTACTGCTATCTTCCTTTTCTCTTTTCCCTCCCTGTCCTGGCTCTTCCGGCGGAGCCGACGGCGCAACTTCCAGATCAATATTTCCATTATTATATTATTATATTATATTATTATATTATTATATACATTATTATATTATTATATACATTATTATATTATTATATTATATTATTTCCCATAATACTTATTATTCTCTATTGCCTGATGCTGTATACAGCGTCCCTCCTTAGTACATGCACAACAACGTTCCTCAGTTTAAACTTCAAGCACCATTATTCCACAAGCATGCTGCCATTCAGGCTTTCGGCGCAAATAAAAGAATAATTCCACATACGGCAGTTCATCATATTTTCCTTCCCACTTACAAAATAGCATTAATTGTAAAATTGTATTATATTGCAATGTTCCATTCTCAGGCCAAGTTTCTTGGTCCTCTAGTTTATACTGTGGCCACCAAATATTACAATAATCAATCAGCTTTCCTTTCCGCATTTCTTGACCAAAACCTCCCTCTTTCCAGTGTGCTAGCAAACACCCCAGCGGGGATGTCCGCGGGATAGGTACATCTTTTCCCAGAATTTCTTTAATCTTTTTCATTTTGAGCTTATGATACGGACCCAAAAGCTGCCGGAGCAGCAACACACTCTCCCGAAAGCTGCCGGAGCAGCAACACACTCTCCCGAAAGCTGCCGGAGCAGCAACACACTCTCCCGAAAGCTGCCGGAGCAGCAACACACTCTCCCGAAAGCTGCCGGAGCAGCAACACACTCTCCCGAAAGCTGCTGGAGCAACAACACACTCTCCCGAAAGCTGCTGGAGCAACAACACACTCTCCCGAAAGCTGCTGGAGCAACAACACACTCTCCCGAAAGCTGCAGCAACACACTCTCCCGAAAGCTGCTGGAGCAACAACACACTCTCCCGAAAGCTGCTGGAGCAACAACACACTCTCCCGAAAGCTGCAGCAACACACTCTCCCGAAAGCTGCTGGAGCAACAACACACTCTCCCGAAAGCTGCAGCAACACACTCTCCCGAAAGCTGCAGCAACACACTCTCCCGAAAGCTGCTGGAGCAACAACACACTCTCCCGAAAGCTACAGCAACACACTCTCCCGAAAGCTGCTGGAGCAACAACACACTCTCCCGAAAGCTACCGGAGCAACAACACACTTTCCCGAAAGCTGCAGCAACACACTCTCCCGAAAGCTACTGGAGCAACAACACACTCTCCCGAAAGCTGCTGGAGCAACAACACACTCTCCCGAAAGCTGCAGCAACACACTCTCCCGAAAGCTGCTGGAGCAACAACACGCTCTCCCGAAAGCTACAGCAACACACTCTCCCGAAAGCTGCTGGAGCAACAACACACTCTCCCGAAAGCTGCAGCAACACACTCTCCCGAAAGCTGCTGGAGCAACAACACACTCTCCCGAAAGCTGCAGCAACACACTCTCCCGAAAGCTGCAGCAACACACTCTCCCGAAAGCTGCAGCAACACACTCTCCCGAAAGCTGCCGGAGCAGCAACAGCACACTTTCCAGAAGCTGCCGGAGCAGCAGTGTGCTTTCCCAAAAGCTGCCGGAGCAGCAGCGTGCTTTTCGCTAAAAAGCTGCCGGAGCAGCAGCAGCACGCTTTCTACATACCAATAATACCTGGTGCTGACCCTTCAGCACAAACCAATACAGTTACCAATGCCGAACCTGCAGAGCTTTCGCTCTGTCTAACGGACGGCGCCTAGGCTTACCCCGGGAGCTCCCTGCCCAACCGAGCGTGGCTTTCGCCGCGTCTGACCGGCAGGCTTTCCCAACCAAATCGGTACCGAATACCCAAAGTTGAAAGCACCTTTGCTTACCACTCCAGTGGTACGTCGTGAGCAGCGGAGGTCGGTCGTGGTCGACTGCTCCCCGAGAATCCCTCGGTGCCGGCTGGAGCGAAACCGAGACACGATCCGCCTCAGCAGTGCCCACGCTGTCCCATCTGGGTCGCCAAAATGTTAGCGTAGCAACCACATAACCACCAAGTGATTATATGAAGGTGCTTTATTCAGCGCTGGAAGCCGGGGCAGGTGCCCAAATCTGGCTTCAAGTCCCGTTACTTCCCAGCCGTTATTTATACATACAATATTGCGTCAGGTATACATATTCATTACAGGTTGCAACATCAGCCTCGCTTTTCATTCTAATTAGCTCCCCTCCCCTTTGCACATGCGTGGCGCACTCTGGTGGTCGTCCAGGTGGTCGTCCAGATGAAGTAAGGAGTCTTCCTCTCCGCTAAACTCTTTCACCTTTCTCACTCGACGCATGCTCCCTCCGCTCCTTGGTTCTGCTTCAACTCATTTCATCATCTCCAGGCCCTTATCCAAGGTCAGGTTGTACCTGTTCCCTCCCAGGGTTCCCCTTCAACGATTCCTTTAAATGTTCAATGTACTCCCTAGGTTTCCAGTATACATAGATTACTTGATAATGTAAGTACATTTAATAATATTTAATTATACCGTATGATCCATCACCTGAGAAACATTAATAGAACATCCATTCGATTCTCCCCAACACTAACAGCAGAGCTGGAAGCAAAGCCACTGCTTTGTGCCTCAGTTTTGCCATGTAAACTGGAGATACGTTGTGCAGGGCTTTTGCAATCCAGTCGGTGTGTGAGGCTCTCCGAAGGATGCTGCAGATAACTGAAATGCTGCTTTTCTTTTTAAGGCGTGTTTGCCACGTGTTGCAGTCTGCCATCTGTTACATAATGGTTCTCGCTTTATTTTTATGTTTGCATTTTACATGTTCCCCAAATGAAATTATTGTAAGCCCGTAAAATGGCTGACCTAGGCACTCGGGGTGGCAGTGCTAACTTCAGCTTTCAGATCGCTGGGTGAGGGACCCAAGTAACCTGCTTTGCAAACCCCCAGCGTACAGACAACGCTTGGTACCGTATGTAGCAAGAATTTAGGACAAATACTTGGGAAAGCTGCTTTTGAGGTTTGGACTCAGCGTGGAAGAGACTTGGGATTTCATTCCTTGGGAGCAGTCCCCAAGGGTTGCCAGCAGCCCCGCTCAAAGTCAGTTTCCTTTATGCAATCGGAGCCTAACATCCTAACACAAACCCCAAACGCTCGGCTGTGTGCTCTCCCTGCTATGGGAGGAAGGGAGTGAAGCAAGGCGTGACAGCAGATAGCATCTCACATAGCAAGTAATGGGGAAGTTCTGAGTGGTGATGAGATCGGGATAAGGGCACTGAGCTGAGCAGGAACAGGGCTCAAGACTTTAAGGAGGCAGAACTGTCTGAACCGTACCACACACAGAGGAGCTGGCATTTCTGTGCTCGTTGGAGTAAATTTCTTTTATGCCCTTTGAAGCAGAAGGGAAGGGGAAGGGAGAGAAATTGAGAAACAGCAACACTTTTCTGCATCCAGCTTCCTTAAAGCAATACATAGCAGTTCTGGACCAGAGAAAATTGTGCATTCTGTATTTCTTAACTATCTGCTGCTTTTTTGTTGCTCCTCTGGCTTCTCCATCCACCCCCCACCGTTGTTTTCCTTGTTCCTTCCTGGTCTTTGAGAGCTGTTTAAAAGCGATCCATGTTAGTAGGGAGTTACTTGTTTGCAGAGCACCTAAATTGTACTGGATTGCCTCTGGCTGTTTGTGCTGGTGTAACCATGCCTCAGTTTCCAGACTCATGCAAAACCCGTCCTTTACTTTCGATGTTTAGTCTCACTGCAGTGATGTCAGTAGCCCCGTGGTATCTCCCACCTCCAGCAGGGAAGCCACGCTTTGCCTTCTGCAGCTCTGCAGGAGTTTGGTCGGGCACCCAGACCAGTCAGTGCACGTCCCAGTTTCCCAAGCACCTGACAACTGCTGTGGACTTGCAGCGTCAACCCCTCAAGTGCTGTTCAGAGATCTGTCGATTGACTTCGGCAGGGTATGTTTCAAAGCCTTCAAAACATCAGGGCACTGCCGTGAGAAAGGGATGGCAGCAAGGACAGACAGCCAAGCCTGCACGATTTAAATGCAGTTATCCGCATCGCTTACCTGCAGTGAAAATGCAATTTATTAGGAACACCTTCTTAATTCTTAAGTTTGGTATATGAAAAAGATGAAATGATAGTTGGTTTCTCTGTGGCTCCTCCTCACAGTATGGTTCTGCTTCCTCTTGCTCCTGTCCTGAAGTGCTGACAGCCTGTACTGATTTTCTCTCGCTGTGACTTAGCAAAATAGAGAGCTGGACTTCAACAGCCTCTCTGAAAGCTGCTTGAACCAGCAATGACTGTTAGCCTGCCGGTATCCTCTTTTTCTAACATCGCAAAGATTTTTTTAATGCAAATCAGTCTTTGTTTTCGTAACTGATTTGCTGATTATTCCTGCTATTTACTGTGTAGGTGCAATACACGGAGGGTGCATGGCCCGGTACGTCCTACATGTGATGGGTTTTTTAATTGCACACCCCAATATTTGTTCCTTGTTTCACCTGAGAGACTTTTGAGCGGTTGAATTGTGTGACCTTGCAGGTTAATGACATCTGTGGTGTAGGGTTGCAGCTCGTCTGTCTATCAGGAGGCAGTGATTATCAGCGAGGCACTGACGGTCAGATGAAGTTGCCACTTGAATTCCAGCCAGCAAACCGTGGTGGCTTTCTAACACAGAGCTCGTGTGTCCTGGTCAGGAGATAACTGTGTTTTCGTTATTTAAAAGAGACACTCCCAGGGGCTGGAATCCTGCGCAGACAGTACATAATTTGACTTGCAGGCCGCTATTCCTGCAGAGGCATTACGTGGTTTTTCTGCTCAAAGTGTTGCTAGGCTCTTGCTGGCCATCGTTATTTGCTGTTGGGGGGTCATTGCTCAACAGCCTCGCTTTGGGGAATGAATTCCTCACTCCTCTCAGTGTCTGCATGGATTTTACTTTATTTGCCTGCCTTATGCTGCCGTAGCTGGAGAACCGTTTCCTCAAAGCCCTGAAAATGCCTTCCAGTGAAAGCTGCAGCTGCTCTAAGGGAGAGGTGGCACCTCCCAGCACACCTCCACCTCCGGACCACCGGGTACAGGTTTGGTGCAGCACCTTATCACCCGAGGGTGCTCCGACTGGGGCAAACCTTGCCCTTTACCAGTTTGGCACGCTCACGCTCCAGGCAGAGGCAGCTTGGCCACAAGCAGAGCCTCCTGCAGACACGGGCTGCCGCTGGGCACACCGCTGGCGATGGCACGCTTGTCCCCACAAATCCTCCTCGTGTTAGTGTACCCGTACCAGCTGCGGGGCTTGCTGTGGTTGTGCATTCACACAGCAGTGCAGCAGGGAGGATAACGACCACGTAAGCAGGGCTGCGAGGACCAGCTGCAGGCAGAGGATCAGCACCCCGGAGCCCCTGGGTGGCCGCTCTGATCCAGCTGCCTTTTCATGGCTCTTTGCTGCACTTCTCCACTTGTAAATAACTCTGGCTTTTATTTGACCTGTCTCAGGAGTGATTTTCCTCTAAGCCAGACCTTTCAGTGTCTCAGAAAGCCTGCAGCACATAAAGGTAACACAAAGAGATGAGATTTTCTCCATCCTTTTCAGCGGATTTAAGCTTGATTGACAAGCCCTGTTTTAGTGCTGGCAACTGGGATTTCCCAGGCGTGAGTGTTAATGGGTTTCTACATTAGCGCCTTGCGTGCAAATCCCAGCTTCTGCAGCTGAGTTGCTGTTGTCCCTCAGGTGAGTCTGTTGTCTGCCAGTCTTCTGGCCTTTCCATACGGGGGTTATTGTCTTCCCTCTTTTTCTCCAGGAGCCAGCAACCTGTCGCCAGTTTTGCTTTAGCTTAGAGATGAGGGGGAGCAGCAGGGTGGTGCCTTTGTGATACGCTTGCTCTTATTTTGTCCAGCTGTTTTTTAATTAAGCTGGGCTACAGCAGCTTCCACCTCATACCCTCCCGAGCATTTCCAGAGTTTGGTGGGCTTCGTCGTTCCAGAGTTATTTTGGTGACAGGTTAATCCTGCAAACCCCTACCTATTTCCTGCTTTCTTCTCAGAAGCGTGATTTGTTTCCCCATTTAATGTATGTTCCTCTTCCATCTGTCCCTTTAATTTGCAGAGTTTGAAAATGGTTGACGAGCTTAGGGTGAAGGCCGAGAAAGACAAAGTTGCCAAGAGCTTGGAGCTGTTGAACCTCCTCCTCAAAACCGTGATGCAGCAGGTGAGAGCGTGACCCGATCCTGCGTGGCTTTGACTCCTTGACACACTGACCCCTTGCCAAAAGGCTGTACCATCAAGGTCTCTGGCAGCTGTCAGGCTTGGATTTTACCTTGTGACTCCTTCGTCACTACATCCCTTCCCCTGGAGGGAATGCCTGGCTGGATTTGAGTACAGAAAAGCCCTCCGGTCTGAAGGAGCGATCCGTAGCTCTTGAGAGCTGATCTCCAAGAACTTGCTGGAGGATTTGTGCAGTGTTCTGCAAACATTTGTGACATCTCCTTTCTTATCCGGAGAAATACAGCCTAGGGTACAGTGGGGGTGAGCTGGGTTTTGTCCCAGGTGATCGCTCTCTCCTCTTCACTGAACCCCAGAGACTGATTACCAGAAACTGAGACTTACGCAGAAGCTTTGTGAGCTGGAATGAGGCATTGTTCAGCTCTAAAGAAAAACGGCATTTTGAACATGAGGAGATTTTCTATAGGTGACAAAATAAGTTTCCAACATGGTTTTATTTACGAGAGCAAAATAACACAAGCAGCATAATTGCTGAAGCCCAGTTTCCTACTGATAAGCTCACACCACAGCCCACTTCTTTGTGGAGACCTAATAGGAAAGTGGGTGGGGAGAGAGATTATTTCCAGGGTTCTTGGAGGACCTGAATAGCCTCCGAGACACCCCTTTCCGTCTGGTTTTACTGAAATTGTCCAGTGGGTCACAGGAGCTGTTAGAGGCAGTCAGAAGCAGCATGATTGTGTTCTTTAGAAACCAGACTGAAAACGCTTCTGCTTTTCTTTAGGATAGGTGCGTAGCACATCATCTTCGTTCCCCCTTTCCCAGTCACGGGATGAAAAGGACAAAGGACTAAAGGACCTTTCAGTCCCTTTCATGCCAGTACAATTCTAGCTTAGACTCGTGTCTGTCATGCTAGAGATCCAGTTTTCAAGCAAACCCTGTATGTAGTGGGTGTAACTCACCAGTTTTTGCCCCCAACTTGAAGTGTTGTTGTGGATGGGCTCAGGGCAGTGGCCTAGAGAAGCCTGGTGGTTTGCTTGTCCCTGACACGGTTTTGTCCTAAGGATGGGCCTGTGCTCTGCTGCTGTGAGTGCCCCTTCCGAGTTCACCCTGCACGTTGTCAGTGTGCACTTGCCTCTTGCAGAAGCTGCACGTGGAGCTGATGGAGTTGGACAAAGTGCTGGTAGCTCTGAACCAGCAGGAAGGCATCGGGAAGTCAGCACGCCTCGACTCTCTCTACTGGAATGCCATGCGATGGCTGAACCACACGTACGTACGGCTGGCACCTGGGCTTCTCGGCTCGCCCGCGGGGCTGCCTGCCTGTCCTGCTTGGCTTCTTTGATGTGGGGAAGTAGGAAGAGAAGGGAAATCAAGGCACAGAGCTCAGACTGGGGTTTGACTTAAACGGAGCTCCTGGGGTGGTGAGGTTGAAACACTTTTTGAAACACTGTTTTGCTTGGTGCTAGGCTCATTGCTCAGGTGTGTGCATGCTGAGGATCGGTCCTTTTTTGGAAGAGGATTGCGAGGCATGTCTGGTATCTGATCTGCTCTTGCCAGCAGATGTAAGACAGTCGCTTACCCAAGGACAGAGCACCTGCTTTCAGCAGCTCTGAGCGGTGGCCTGGTGTAAGAGCCACCGCCAACGGTGCAGAGGATTTCTGCGCTGGGCTGAGTCACTCAGCTCCTCCCACAGCAGTGTGGGTTGATCCTGCAGATGTGAGCCTGGAGGGAACGAGTAGCTGTCATGGGGAGCAAGTGAATACCAGAGAGACCCTGCCCAGGACCTTCTGCCCCCCCCAGTGATTTTTGGGCTCCTCAGTGCCTGGATCCCCAACCAGGTTGCCTTGCAGCTTTGAAGGCTGGGAGCATTTAGTCTTCATGCTTCAACACTCCCGTGTTAAACGGCACCTGGATTTGACTTTTACTCCAGGAGAAAAAGAAGGGCAAGATCTTTTTTTCCTTCCTGTCAGTAGCTTGCGGTTGGAATTTTTGCTTCCTCTTCCTCCTGGCAGCATTTAGCGATGTGCACAGCGTTGGATAATTGCTGGGTGGCTCTGCTGACGACTGGGAGTCGCAGCCCCAGCATGTGGGTGGCCTGGTCTGCAGCATCTCAGCCCAGTAAGAGGTTCTGGGGGAAATGCTTGCACGTGGCTCACTGTGAGAGGGCTCACAGGCAGGGAGGAATTGCACAAGGCAGCTGAAACTGTTGTTGTGGCCCCTCCTAATGCCTCAAACAGTCTGGCAGGGCACGGTGGCCTCACCCAGCTCTGTGGCACAGCCCCGGTCCCTTTAGCAGTCCCACACAGGTCGCTTGGCACCGTGCTGCTGGGTTTGGCCCAGGGGTAAGGCCTGGGATAGCAGCAAGGAGAGACTGCGAAGGGGATTGCTGAGGGTCTAGTGGGCACGAAACACTGAGTTTTGTGTGCTGGCTGAGGAAAGGCTGGGGTTTGAGGGCACAGCCTGCTGCCGCTGTTGGTGCCACCTTGCTGTGAGACCCCGGGATCTTTGTGCGGGTGAGCTGGACCAGACCTACAGCAGGTGTGGTTTGTACCCAGCACCCTGGTGGAGGTGCTGAGAGGCAAACGCTCACAGCGTGTTGTCAGGATGTTGTTTTTTTTTCCACCCTGGACTGACACAGCATGAAAAGCTCTCCAGAAAGGCTGCGGGATTGCAGCTTGGTTCCTTTTCAGGATGCCTTTCTGGGGACTGAGCTGGTGCAGAGCGATGTAGCCGGGATGGTGGTGGAGCTAACTGACGTGTCAGAGAGCGGCAGCAGCACCGGGTGCCTTGCATGCAAACAGAGGCTGCCTGGGTGAGACTGGAAGGGTTTGTGGGGGGTTCTTGCTGCAAGACCTCTTGGGACTGTCAGCAAACAGAGGCCTTGCTGGGGCTGTCACCCTGGACAGACAGACAGAAAGCATCTCAGTAGCCTTGCCTGAGGCCCTGGGCGGTTTCGTTTGGGAAGGTGGGGTAAGTACAGCATTATCTCAGAGGGACAGGGTCTTGAGGGATTCTTCCTCAAGCCTCTGTGTGCCTGGTCCAGCCCCCGCAGCTCAGTTCCCCAGCCCTGCTGCAGGCTGCGGACCCCCTCCAGGATAACAACGCTCATCCTCGCAGCATGCCTCTGCTTCCTTCTGCTTCTGCCTGTTCGCAGCCTGCCTGGAGCGTGCATCGCGGTGCTTCCTGGCCGTAAGCTTGAGTTACTGTTGATTTTTGGTGTTCTCTCTGCAGGAAGCCCAAGAAAGAGAAAACAGCCAATAAACCCGCGCAGGCAGCGGAGCCGCTTAAGCGGAAGAAGAAAGGCTTCCTCCCAGAGACCAAGAAACGCAAGAATCGCAAGAAAGTCGTCCAGGAGAACGGAGTAGCACCAGGAGGTAATGAAGGTGGAGAGCCAGCAGCCCCAGAGGAGCAAGCCCTGGGAACAGAGAGCCCTGAGCAAAAGCAAGGCCTCGTGCCTGGTGGCAAGAAACACAAGAATCGGAACAGAGGGGTCAGGGAGAACGGGGCGGCAGCGGCGGGCAGCAAGGGTGGAGCTGTGAACGGTGGAGATGCCATCATGGACAAAAAGAAGAAGAAGAAGAGGAATAGAAAAAGAAAAGGTGATGCAGGTAATGAAGCTGAGCAGGTTCCAGCTGCAAAGAAAGCCAAAGGGAGTGCCAGCCAGGAGACTCCGCAGAAGCAGGGCAAAGCCAAGAAGAAAAGGAAAGAGAAAAAAGCTCCAGCGCTGCAGGAGTAAAACTTCATGGATTCACCCAGGCCTGGCATGGCTGATGTGACTCAGAGGACTGTTTCAGCATCTTTTATAACTATATTTTTATGCCCTCCTTGAATTTAAATAAAACTGCCATAATGCTGAGCTCTAAAGCTGTAGGTCTGGCTTGTGTGGGAGGCACGGGGAGCTTCAGGAGGCCGCGTCCTCTCTGGGCTCTGGCAGGCGCCCCCTCTCTCTCCTCTGGCAGTACCAAACAGCCTGTGCTCCGGAGCACAGCCTCCTTTTTTTCCCTTGATTTCCCCAAGGCAAAAGCGAGAGGCTTGCTTGGATTCCCTGGGGAGATGCGGTAGGTGTGCTGGCACTGCTGAGTCGTGTGGTCAAGCCCTGTAGGAGGTTCAGAAGTGATGCCTACAGGGACGCTTCTGTCCTGGCCAGGCCCAGCAGTGCTTGCAGCTTTTCCAGTCTGGGAGATGCTGAATACCTGACATGCCTGGGGGTTAAATGGGTTTGCACTTGCATATTCTGAGGTTAAACATATCCAATTTTGGCCACTTGGGTGTCACCAGTAACTACCATGAGCTCACCTCTTTGCCTTCTCCTGCACAGCCCTTTGCTGGAAGGGTGATGGCCCCTGTGACAGCACAGGGACAGCAATAACGCAGCGAAGCAATGGAAATGGTTAATTGATCTGTTGGGCTGCCAGGCCTGCAGCACAGCCACGCACGCACCTGTTACCAGCAGGCGTGCAGCAATCTGCAAAGTCTGTTCTTCACCATGCTGGGCTCTTGTTTCTTGCTGGGAGCTGGGTCTCAAAGCATTTGAAACCCCACCGTGGTTGCCTCTAAAGCCTCTTCCCTCCTTGCTTCGCCCCCACCTTGCTCCGGGAGGAATGCATCAGCGGCTGGCCCTGCTTCCTGTCCCGGTATCGGACGTCCCTGCCCTCCTCCTGGTGCAGAGCAGCTCAGCTGTGGCTCCGGGCAGAGGCAGGCTCTGGAGCAGGGCTGCTCCCGCTGTGCCTTCGGCTCTCCTCCCATAGGTGGTCTGTTTGGCTAGACACGGGTGAGGGCACCAGAATTGTCGTGGTGCTTTTGGAAGGAGCGAGAGAAGAGCTGCAAAAGGCTGCATTTGTCTGTGGCTGTTTATCCGCCTTTGCAATGACTCTTAAATGGCGTAAAGGTCCTTGGGAGGCAGCTGCTGGCAGCAGTGCAGTCACGTTCAGGTGCAGACCCCAGGTGGGTGCAGCCCCTTCTCACTTCCATGTCCCAGCAGCGATCCCCGAGGCTTGCCGTGCACCCGAAGGAGCCAGCTCCTGGCAGCAGCGGGTACGGGCCAGAGCTGTGGTGCCCGCTGGCAGGGCTCAGCGGAGGGTGTCCTGCCTGCCCCTGCCTCTTGCTTTCTGCCTTCACAGCTGCTTTCCTCTGGCCCTCCAGGGAGGCAGCACCGAGGAGCACTTGGTCGGTGCATGGGAGGCTGCAGCCTTCATCTGTGCTGGATGAGGAGGGGGAGCTGCCTGGAGCTGGGCTCTTCGAGTCAAAAACCTCTAAGGTATAGGCGCAGGCTGGGGAAGGAGGCGAAGGGGAGCTCTGCGTTATCAGGGTCCCTTGGCACGTGAAGGGAAGCTCTCCTTTAGCCCCTCAGGCTAACCGTTGGCCTCCAGCCTCAGCAGGGGCTGCAGGCAGGTGGCTGTGGTGGAGCAGGACCGAGCTCAGTGAAGGCTGATGTTGGCATCTCAGTGCAGTGCTCTCACACTTGCCATTTCCCCACCTCAAACACCAGCCAGTTCCTGAGCACATTAGGGCTGGACTCATCCTGACAGCGCTTTTCTCCCAAGCCCTTTGTTGATCTGGATGTTATTGCAGGGTCTTGACCAGAAGAGCTGCTCTCGCAGCCTGCAGGAGAGCTGCCAGTGTTTGTGCCCAGCCAGAAGGTGTTGGCAATTACTGCCGATCCTGTCTCCAAGAGCAAGGAGACAAAGAGGACTGCTGGCATCGGGGATGTTGCCCAGTCTCTGCCATTTCGTGCTGAAAGCTGTTTCGTTGCCTGGTTAAAACCTCAATCCCAGCTAAGCCCCGGGTCTCGATGCGCCTCCAGCTGTCTCCTGAGTGATGACTTTTCAACTGTCACGCAAACGCAGCAGGTAAGAGGCCAGCAGGTCATCCACCTTTAATGGTCTGGAGATGCTCTGAAGGGGAGCAAAGGTTTCACGTCTTGAAGTCTGTCTCGCTAACGATTTCTTTCCTTCTTTTTGTGCCTGTAAGTAGGATGTCCTGGGACTTTGCACCACTGCCCCTGCAGAACCAGAGGAGAAACAGAGTGCAGGTGTGGGGAGTGGGAGCCAAGGTGAGCGCACGGGTACCCGGGTATGTGGGGAGTGGGAGGACAGCACTGGAGCCCCCCGGGCTGTCTCAGGCTGTGCAGCAGGACAGCAGCAGCTTGATCGTGCTGTGGGAGCTGAGCCTGGTTGGTGCTCACAGCAGGGCCACGAGCAGCCTGGAGCAGGGCTGGGGCCGTGTTGCACAGGGCTCTCCAGTTTTTATGCTGCCACCTCACTTCTGTGGGACCAGGAGCCCGCTCATGGGCCTGGCAGGTGATGGCACAGCAGGTACTGTGGCCTCGCGCAGGAGCCTGCCCTGCGAGCCCTTGCAGGTGAAGCCTTTGGGGGTGTCTCAGGGTTTCCTCCCCAGCTCCTGTGATGTGTGGCTCTCAGACAACTCTGAGTTGTTTTAAGGACCAAGGTGCGAATCCACGTGGATCCGTTTGTCCTTTTGGGAAGAAACCAGGGAAGGGCAAAGCACGACGTGGAAGCTGTGCGGGCCTTGGATCTGACAGGGGGATGGCACCTGCGTAGTGCCCGCTGCCGGGCTGGAGAGGCCGACTGACCTCCTTGAGCTGCTGTGCTCGTGTGTGTGTCTGCAGCGTTTGCAGAGCAGTCAAAAGATAAGGGACAGGAAAGCTGTGAGGCATTGTGCACACTGCTGCAGTAACAACTTCGTTGCCAATTAAATTACCTGACTTTAGACTGGCTTTGATGCGCAGTGTATAGAATGCAGTCACTAATCCACCACGGCAAATCGTGTTTCACTGGCACTTATTTGTGCCTTCTAACGATTGCAAAGGTTTCATTTGCCCTGATTTCATGTCCATCTGTCACCGGACCTTCAGGGCTTTCAGGGGATAGACCAGGCTTTGATTTTAATGAAGCCTTTTCTTTTCAGCTGTCCTGGGCTCAGAAGCTCTTTGGCAGTGATAAGAGCTCGAGGGTTCTGCTGAAGGCAAGAGGAGAGCCGCAGGCCCTGGGGCTCTGAGCTCCGGGAGCGCTCCCGCCTGTCTGTGGGCCTAGTGCTGGAGAAAGGCCTCTGTCTGGTGAGGTCCTGCCAGGAGCAGGGCTGTGAACTCGCCTTTCTCAGTCCAGTGCCAGTTTCTTGTCTGAAGGTTAAGCTGTTTTAACCAAAATCACGATCTTTTGGTCCGTGGTGCGTTAAGACTCTCCCCACTGCCTGTGACTGGCAGAAGAGACGTCCTGAATTCCTACGGGAGGATTTGGACAGGGTGTGAAGTTTGGGACAGGGCTGGTTCGTCTGTGCATGTGAGTAAGGCTGCATGTGGCGGTCGGGTGAAGCTGGGTGGTAAAATCTGTCCCCTGCACAGGGGAATAAAAATCTGCCTGTCCCAGGCTGCTTGTCCTCTGAATCGCTTTCAGCTCTTTGCCGTGGCAGGAGGCCCAGCAGTGTCAAGGTAAAAAAAACAGCCAGTGCAGCTGGGTGAAGGGCTCAAGCTGAGCTAGCTCTGAAGTGCTGCTGGTGAACACTTCAGTGCTGAGCAAGAGGGAGAGAGGCTGTGAATGGGGAGAGGAAGTTTTTGTGGCAGGAGTGATGAGAGGGCGACTGCTGGGGCACTGGGAGTGCCCTGCCGCCCCGGCTGGTTGCTGCTGACTTGCAGGTTTGGACTGGGGCAGTGCCTCGCGGCAGGCTCTGTGCTGTGAAGGGCGTCCTGGGCCGACTGCAGACCCTCTGTTCCCAGCATCCAGGGTCACAGCACGGCTCTTCCTGGTGGCCGAAAAGCCTGGCCGCGTGGATTTCCTCCTGACTTGCCTTGCATCTGTTGGCCATTGCATATAGCCACAGAAAAGGACGAATCAACTGTAAACATGTCCTTTTCGGCATATTTTTCAAATGCTAAGTTTGTTTTATTTGTGTCATACCGAGATTCTGCCGGGGACAACAGGAGAGGGCTGAAGTGTGTTGGAGTTGATTAGAAGTGAAAAAGAAGTTGCCAAGCAGTTGGGATCTCTGCACAAATGTAAATGACCGCCAGCAGCGAGCTCAGACACCTCCAGCATAGATGGCAGCAGCTTGTACGAGCCTGCTCGGTCCTCCCAAGGCAATGCCCTGCTCTGGTGTCGATGTGTGTTGAAGGTGGTCAGAGAAGTTACGCTGCAAGCTCACGCAGTGAGGCTGTTGTCAGACTGCAGATTGCCTTGGTGGGATCTCTAGGGAACCAGCATAGGGAGGATTTATGAACAGGGATGGCCAATGGGGCTGAAAGAGTGACCGAGTGTCCGTGTGGCTGTGTGTGGGGTGTTGGTATGGCCACATGGATGTCTGTGATCCAAAAAAAAGCGAACAGTACAGCCATGTTAGCAGTTGTTGGTTGACGGATGCTGAAGTAGCGGAGCTTCAAAGCTGAGCTGCTGGAACATCAAAATCTATAAAGCCGTGCTTAAGTCACTTACACAGTATGATTAAGCTGGAAGCCCAGAGATGCTGTGCCAGAAAGTGATCAGGGTTGTTTTTTTAGGCAGACACATCCTTTGCTTGCTGGGGGCAGGTCTCCTGGCCTGGACAGTTGCTCTGCGTTGAAGGAAAAGCACACTAAAGGGAAGTGTGGAGGCCTGTAGGACACGGAGAACACGTCCATGGCTGGTGAGAGGAGACACTCGGGCTGAGATGTGCCTTGTCTGTGCGGCCAGGGCAGGAGAGCTGGTGTGCAGCAGCACATTGCACCTGAAGCAGCAGAACCATCCCCTTCGCCCCCTTTTGCCCACAAACAAGCAGCCACTGCCCTGTGGAGCCGGCATCTGTGGCTTGTGCAGGGCCCCTGGAGAAGGGCGGCCTTGGGGCCAGCCGTGCCTTGGGATTAATTTCCTGCCCTGCTTCTGCCCGTTGTCCCAAACACCCGACCCATGGCTACCACCACTCTGGCTTTGCTGTCAGCTCACCCCGTCTCTGCTCACCGCCGACACCTTCCCCTAACGCTCTGACCCTGAGCTGGACCCAGGCGGCCGACCCAGGAAGAAGGAGGCTGCCACCCACCACCCCCTGTTCCCCCTGTCCCTGCCAGAGGTGTTGCTTTTAAACCAGCCCCAGGCAGGCTGGTGGCCAGCCTGGACACTGTTGGCTCGTTGGGACCGTGTCAGAGTGTTTGTGGCAGGAGCTGTGGGGCTTGGAGCAGCCTTGTCCCAGGGAGCAGCCCTGCGGGCAGCAGCCATCGGAGTGCACAACCAGAGCAAGTGGTGACACAGGAAAGGGAGCCGGGAGGTATGTTTTAAATACTTTTATTTCTTAATTTACATAAAGGTATATATTTGGCTTATTTCTCTTTTTTATACTCTGAGATTCACAATCAATTGCTCTTAAAAAATAAAATAGTCATTTGCTTCTGAAAGAAATCAGAAAACTATTTTATACTCCTCCCTTGTATAACAAGAAAATATACTATTCTACTCCCATACATCACATAGTAAAAGTGATTGTAAGTGCTGGTTTACCAAACAATAAAGCAAACAGAGAAGAAAACAAACAATTAGGACAGAAGGTGCAGAGAGGAACTCTGCTTTCCAGAGTACATCCATTCATGTAGTAGGGTTTTGTCACCCTGAGGTTCTCTCTTAGCTAGTCTATAAAAGGTGAGAGGCTCTTGGGTTCACCCAGATCGTAAGTGGTGGCAGCAGGAGGCAGTGTAGTTACTCGGGCTGGCAGCTTGCTGCTTTTTGGGTAATTTTCTTGCCTCTCTGTGCAGTTCCCATTACCTCTGTTCCTCTTGCTGTGTACAAGCAGCTTGGCTGCTTCACAGTGGTACACTGGTGCAAATGCACTATTAGCTGTGGAGGGAGTTAACACTCGCTTAAAAAAACACCAAACTGTTCATGAAGTGGAGCAGAAGAAAGCCCTGGTGACTAACTGAGGGGCATCCTGGACTGTCCCTATGCCCTGCACACCCTCCCTACGCCCTGCACAGGCAGGCACAGACCCTGATGCATGCAGCAAGGCCGCATCTAACACTGCGGGCCCCAGGGAGCGCAGGGAGGGTGGAAGAAGCATACACCTTGCTGCAGCCCTGCAGGGAGAGAGGTGGGGAGCAAGGGCAGAGCACTGCGGAGGGGCCGGCCACAGCCTGAGGAGCAGGGTGAGGTACGATGCAGCGGCACCAGCCAAAAACCTGAACCCTCTCCCCTCTCTTGGCTCCCTCGCCTGAGATGTATACGTGCATGGGAGGACATGAGGGATGGGGTGCTTGCTCCCTTTTAGTGTAGTATTTTCCCCTATGTTTTTAAATGCATTCAAGGGCTGCTTTTTGTGCATGCTAATTTTCAGACATTCACATGAAGTCACTTTGTGTGCAGGAAACCAGTGGCTTTAAAGGTGTTTCTGTCCTTACTGTGACTATTTAATTTTACGTGAAAGTTTTGAATTGCAAACATAACCTTGATGGTCTGAACAACTATTTATTTAAGTGATGGGCTGAAATCTTGCATCGTTGGTTGTGATGGGTACTAAAATATGTGTATTCTTTATTAAAAACTAATTATCTTTTCCTATTAACGGCCTTTCTTTATAAAAACAAATACTAATTTTAATAAGGGTTGTTATTCAGCTTTGCTATAAGTGGTATGTGTCCAGCCTAGACTTCTGTTCTCATTCCAGAAACACTTCCTATGTGTATACCAAAAATGTTTCCACTTCTACACTGCTTTATGAGGTCAACAGCCAAACGGTCCTAATAGCTTCTGGGCCTGATTACATCTATACCTACCTAAAATTGTTACACACAGAGCTACAATGGAAACCAGCACAATCCTGCGTGCTAAAGTCCAGAATTCAGCACCAGTATAATATGATATGGTAAGCCATATTTTAATAATGGGGAGCTTCTGACCTTTCCTATAGTACAGAAACACAACAGCACTTCATTTCAGCAGCGACTATCTCAGCTCTACACGTGCACAAACTGAGCCCCAGGTAGCGACTTTCCCCACGTCACATACTGGCAGAAATGGGCCTGTGTCTCGGGACAGGGAACTCTGTTACGATCCAAGGAACAGACTTAAATGGCAACATGGGTCCAGCTTCTGTTTGGTAGTATTGCATGGTTCCAGCCCAGACTTGATGTTCCTGTTAACTGACTTAGTTGTGCAGACCCTTGATCTAAGTGAGCTGGTTTCCCTCTAATGGACTGAACAACTTTATAGAAGCTCTCACTGAATAATTCTTCCAGTTTGGAATACAAACACACAGCTAAATCAAGACACACTCAACAAGAAATCCAACCTTTCAGCTTCGAGCCATTTGAATACGGATCCATGAATATGTAAAGGAGCAGCAGCCAGATTTTCTGTCCCCTCTCCTGTTCATCTCTCCTGATCTGTCACAGCTGCTGCTTTGGCTCCCCTCTCTTAGCCTGGAACATGTGGGAGCAGGGATTCGGGGGTCCCTTGGCATGGAACTGTTGCAAGTAGGACTCGCTTCTCATTCCCTGTTCACTCCCATCCCCTTATCCTTGTTAAAAAGAAAGCCACAGCAATTTCCTTCATATTCACAGAAGATAAAGCTGGCCTCCTGTAACAGTGCAGAGCTTCTCCAACAAGGACTGGGGTTTGTCACAAACAAGGAGAGCCAGTGAAACTACAAATATTTAAGTTCCCTTTTCATTATTGACTCCTGAGAATTAGGTTTAAGGATAATTCCTAACCTCTGAACTTTTGCATTAATGCTTCATTTTGTTGACAGTAAATGCTACAGCAGAGAGAGCCTATCAGAAAAGCAATTTGGAAAACATGGCAAATCTTTGGTCTCTGAGATGAAATGACTAATTGTTTGGTTGCTTTTTGTTTCTTTTTAGCCAGCTTAACGAGGAATTTCTTAATGGGAATCAGAAATTCATGTGCCTTTAAAGCCAAAAATTTGGCTCCTAGACCACAGCACTGGTATTTCCCCTACAAACGTAAATAGTGGCACGAGGTGGGAAATGAAGCATTGTTTTGGATTTGTTTTGCTTTATTATTTCTAGCACCCACTTGCTGTTTTCCAGAGGATGCCCAAGCACTCGAGGAAAATTTCTGGCACTAGTTGCTTAACCAAATCTTAGAGCCATTGTAAAAAAGTATTTGAGGTGACAGACTAGCCTCTGCAGAGTAGTCCTATGGAGACTTGTGAGGAGGAAATGCTCATGTTGTTATAGGAGTCACCCTCAAAACACAGCTGCCTGGGCAGAGACTGGCTACGCAGTGAGTGTTGACCAGTTTGCTGGTAACTGGAGTTACTGACCGTCTTTACATTAATGGTGTGCTGTAGCTCACAGTACATCCTGCAAATGAAGGAGAGCTAAAACCCACCTTTACTAACAGTACCTTCCTATGTCCCTGAACAAACGTACACCACAATCAGGACAGCCAACTTCCAGGCTTAAATCGGGTCCAGTCCCAGCACTGCAGTTCCTTTGCTGATTTAGTCCTACTTGCAGCCCAGCCACAGCTACTTACTAAACATGAGCACAAGAGCGAGGCGCATTCACCTCAAGGTGTGCACTAAGCTGGAGAGAGTCTAAACTATGGGAGACATCTGAACATTACAAAGGGAGGGGGGAGCTCACGGAAGAACGCCCTTTCTCTGGAAGCCTGACTGTTTTTCCAGGGTCTGTGCTCTCCCTCCTTCCCCACACTCCTGCAGCATCAAGCTGACATAGCATAAATTTGGCTTGTGGAGGTCAAGTGCAGGACATAATACTCTTGGGGAATGGCACTCTGACTGCTTTACAGACACACTCTTCTGCATTTGAAACTCTAACTCAGTTCAGACACTGGCCTTGTGTATTAAAGATCTCAAGTACATCTTCATAAACAAATGATTAACTGACACCCCAGTAAGAGTAGGCTGGGAGTGTGCTTGGGGATGGACATGCATTATACCTAACCATCGTTCCAAAGGGAACAGCTACTGTAGAGTATCAGCCACCTGCTTTGAAAATACTGACAAGGGAGAATTAGCACTGACAATACACATACCATGATATGCGTGTAAACAAAGCGTGATGACACTGGCACAGCAGTATTGCACTACCAGGCCCTAGGTAAAGCAATTCAGCCAGCTGGATTTTGGTATTTTAAAAACCTGTGAATCTCCTAGGCAAGGCTGAATTTAGGATATTGAGCAAAATCTGGAGCCCCTAGGTATTTCTGTCAAAAGTTCTGGGCCTTTCTGTAACAACCGCCAGCATACCCAGTGCAGTGAAACTCTCTCCTCTGTCCCATTGCTCAGCCTCAGGTGACAGGCAGTCATCCATCCCCTGGGACTCGTCCTGTGGTGCCCCTCCAGGGCCTGATAGCAGGGCACTGAGATGAGGAGAGTTGTGGACGTATTCATGGCTGGTAGGGTTGCACAGGCAGCTCCAGATCTCAAACATTTAAATAAAAACTGTTTATCTAAATATATATATTTATATATATGTCTTCAGCAGAGATAAAGCATCTTACGACGTATTTAAATAAAAAATAATAATCTGAATTGAGCCTTCAGTGTTAAAGAAAAGGTGATGTACAGAACAGGTCCCCAACTAGTGCAGTCTCTGGGTGCGGGAGTGCTGGCAGAACAGCAGCATTTGCTAGGACGGAGGTTGTCCTATAAACGATGTGGACTTCATCGGCTACAACTAAAACCATATACACAATCTACAGTCACTCACTTGGGTAGCGCGTTGTGGGGCCGGCAGAGAGTTGCTTGCGATGCTCGGAGGAACCTGGGAATGTCCTTACGCTCCAGCAGCGCTGCGTTCCAGGCTGCCCTGCTCATCTCCTGCTGCCTGGCCCTGCAGGCGGAGCGCTGCGATGGGTTTGGTGCTGGAGAACCCTCCCGGGGCAGCGTGGAGCTGAAGGAGCCGCCGGTTCCAGTATGGAAGGGCTTCGAGCTGGAGATTGTGGTGGTGGAAGCAGGAGTCCACATGTGGTTTCCTTCACTGGCAACTAGAAACGAGAAAAGGTGGTTAGGCTCGTCGTGAGTGGTACTTGGTGAAGCACAAAGATGCTGTGATCCAGGCAAACTCTGCCCCAGATTTACACTCCTGCCTGTACTATTTAAGGGCGTCAGCTGTGTCTTGTTCACCTCGATGTTACAGGTACAGCTGCTGTGGGTTGAAACAGCACAGAGGAGAGCAGGGCTGAGTTTTGCTAGGCTGAT
Organism: Anser brachyrhynchus; assembly: GCF_964034855.1. Taxonomy (NCBI): domain Eukaryota; kingdom Metazoa; phylum Chordata; class Aves; order Anseriformes; family Anatidae; genus Anser; species Anser brachyrhynchus. Next base: position 8,884,445 of record NC_137713.1, on the reverse strand, counting down.
TTTAACCCCACCAGTTCATCCAAGAAGAGACTGCCTCTCACCTTCAATTGTCATTTTCAAAACTGCTTCCCTGGAGAGCCCAGTTCAGGAGTGGGGGCAGCCCAGCATGCACATCCCCAGCGTGGAGCCCCACTGTCAGCCCTGCTGCTAACAAAGTGGAGCAGGCGCTGCCTTCAGCCCAAAGCTGGTGGTATGCACTGGCTTTAAAGAGCAGCATCAGCATCTATCCTGACTGGTGCGACACCACTTGTGCATGCTGTGGATAGGATAACCAGTTCTCTCGCTGCAGGATTTCCTGTGAGAGGTTCTGTGCTCCATATTATGCAGGAAATTGTCCCTGACCTTAAAAATCAGTGACTGCTGGCTTATGGAAAAATTCCCTATAAGGATAGCCTGGCTTCTCTCAACTTATATAAAGTTGGACCAAAAGAGAAAAAAAAGAAAGTACAGTGAAAAAAACCTGTGTGTGCACAGGACCCAAGTATTCAGTTCTGTAAGGCAAGTCGCAGCAACACCAACTGATACTTGCTCCCCAATTTTTGAGTCTTTGTGTGTTTTTTTTTAAAAGCTTTGTCTAAAAGCTGCTGATAAATGACAGTGTATGATTACACATCCAGCCCAGAGACTGCAAGGTACAGGCAGGCCTACTTTATCCTTAGGCTCTACCAAAACATCCTCCCCTCTGTGGAAATAACACATCTGCTATACTAGAGATTGTAATAAATCGTTTTCCCCAAAAGGCTCTTCTTAAGCGTGTTACCGAGTTCTGATTTTATGATTAGTCTTTCAATGCATTTAATTCATAGAAAAGAAATCTCCTCTTCAAAAAACAAATTGCTGTAATTAATTTTGGCTACAGTAAAATGCTGGGAAGTGTTTATCAATTGTTACAGCTCTGAGCTGGGATGCTGTGACTGCTGGTGAGCGATAAGAACAGCTTGAACACAAGAGAGGAGAAGGAGCGGGAGTGGGACTGCCCCGCTGGCTCCCTGCCAGGGTCTCAGATCCGTCACCCTTGATCGAGGGTTGCAGTGGGGACAGTCCTAGCAGCAACGCACGCGTTCTTGTGCTGCCAGAAAGCATTTTTCAGCAGAAATGTTTGGATTTGGAATCTGCTAGAAATGGTTGTATGATAGTGAGCAGATGTTAGACCAAAAGCAAAGCAGCAGCAAGTTTTGGGAATGCAAGATGCATTTGGGCAAAGCCGAAATTCTGGCTTTGGACAATCACACCTTTGGTGTTCAAATTGATAGGGGTTGCATGGCCTTATCTGCTTCAAGAGGGGAGCACAAGGTTTCTGGACATACCTCAGTGCTACAAAGGATATTTGAGTTTTGACCCCTGGTTTTTGTGTTCTTGCTTTGCTCTGATTTGGGTCCAAGGTAGCAAAGGCGCAGATCGTGGCTGTCAAAAGTTAACCAGTTTCCAAGTGATATGGAAAGAAATGAGTTGGTAGGGGTTTGGAGTGGATGGATAGCTTGAAACCAGTTGTGGGTTTGGGTCACTCACCATCTCAGACTTTCACGGAGGCTGGTGGCATCACGAGGTGATTCACCCTGGTGGAGGGAGAACAAGAGCGACATGAGAGAGCTGCAACTAGCCAAGAAGTAGACTTCCAAAAACATACCAGCCTCTTAAATCCAGGTTCCCACTGCTTAACAGTTTCTAAAGAGATAGCACGTTATACTACAGGGCAGGACAGTTATTAAAGCTGGAACCCTTTCACAGTGGTGTCTGATAGCAGTTCTGACAATTGCTGGAACACGCCAAGTAATATTGCTGACACTAATTGACAAGGACTTGGGAAGGCCCCGGAGGCATTCAGACGTAGCAATTGTTTCCCGAAGCCAGTGACAAGGCTGTGCATACAATGGCTGTTGGACGGTGTCCTTCAGACTTGACAGCATAAATGTAAACAGTCACCACTGATAAAAATTAAATTAAAAAGAAAGCTGCCTTTCAATTTTCAGCTCCTGAAGACCTGCTGCTGTTCCAGACAACTGCTCCCAAGTGATTGATGGGGTCCGGCGAGGACTGCAGCATCACCAGGGAGAAGCTGTTGCCTCCTGCTACTGAGGGCAGCGAGGGGGATGGATCCTGTTTGCTCTGTGAGGTACCCAGGGAAAAAAGCAGGAATAGTTTCACAAGGTTTATCCCTTAGACCTGCTCCTTCTTGTTGCAGTACACACCCTGTGCAATTCAGCCTTCCTCAGCAACAGCTCTGACCTGGAGCTGCCACCAGCGCTCCTGCAGCAGCAAATGTCCCCTCCTCTCTGTCTTTTTAAACACCACTCATGCCTTCCCAGCTTGTGGTTGCTTAGGGACAGGAACAATCTCCTTTGATAATGTTAAGCCCAGCAGGGCTCTAATGTGGACTGTAAGAAGGACAAGTCACCCTCGGACTGTAATAAACTTGGGACTTGCTTTCTGTCTTGGGTGGTCACTGACATCGGTGGGAACTGCCGGCTTCTGGATAACTGTGCTGGAAAACCCTGACCTCACTTAAGGGTCTGGGTTTAAGGAGACACGTTTGAGTGCTTTTACCCAAATGCACTCTAGCTGTACTTGGCCAAGAGGAGAACAAATGAGTCACAAAGCGGGAGTCTTCTCATACCACTTGGCTGCTAACTTAGAATAACAAACTAAACCTGTGGTATTGTATACCTGAAAGGATTGCAGCAGGATTTTGCAATCACATGCAAAAGCACAACTTCTTTCTGAATCAGTGAAAAACCTGGCAGGTTTACAGGCAAGCTCACAGCAAGCATCTCTGCCTGAGTGCCTACCAGGTAAGAACTTCTCAGTGAAGCATCATTTTCCTTTGGAAAATGCTGATTCATTGAAACTCATCTGTGGCTCCTCAGACTTCACACCTGGCCCGAGACACCCTTTTATGCTGAAAAGGGATGGTGCTGGGTTAAGACCTGTTCTGGGATGAAAATGAACCAGTGGTTAGAGGTCACCTTCCAAGAAATATCTGCAGCAGGAATTGGCCCAGCTCAGCCTAGAGAACTTTGCACCAACCTCGCAGGAAGTTTTCTCCGAGACGCAAAGAAGCCTCTCTGCCTTTTCTGCATTTGAAGGCTCTGAACTGAGATGTTTTTGATGCAGGAGCTGCCCTACGTTTCTTTGTAGAATTACCATTCTTTGTAGCCCTACTGTACTGGACAGTCTATTGAACATCTTAACTATGCTTTAATTATCAGAATACATCAGAGAGATGAAACATTACCTTGTGATGCTACAGTCAGAACCAGGAAGTAAACTATGACATTTTATGAAGCTATCATAGAATACTAAAACTCCAGCTGTTTGCTCAATAATGTTGTTGGAAAGCAACGTCCCTTACCAAGGTACTCATTCCACAGTTTTACAAGATACTGAGTATACAGAAGACATTTGTTTTGACACTAGATCATCTCTCGTGTAGAGGACCCCTCTGCATTGCTGACAGGTGAACACACAAGGCCTTGCTTCTCGTATCACGTATGTTTCAGCCTCCCATGGAATAAAATGTACCTCCCGTGTAAGTACTTCTGCTACCCTCAAGTCATGAGAATGACTTGTCCCTTGCATTTTAACGCATCTCTCTCAATTTCTGCTTTATCTCTCTTTTACAGAAGGGAACGGAGGCCTAGAGGGGCTGTTCCTGAAATGCACTGAGAAGATTTCACAGGAAATTAGACCATGTCTTTGAGAACCTGCTGGGGACAGAATGGACTTTCAGGAATCACATAGGAAGCTAGCAGGCAGAAGAGAGAACTGAAATCTCCCAAATTTCAGGGCAATCTTCATTCTGAAGCACTGTGCTGTAGACAATGGTCACTGACTTGTGCACAGCCTGGTTTCAACAAAGCCCAGCTGATGGGTGGCAGCAGGTCAGCTCTGAATTTATTTTTTTTAAGCAAAAAATACTACTAATAAATTTCGGATTCTCTTAGGTGGTAAAATGTCTTGCATGGACTTAAGCTAACAAGACGCAAGAGCATATAAATCCTCATTTAAGTCCCACGTGTCTTTCTAATAATGATAATCCCACTCTGAATAGGTTATCGCTTCCGATTTGGGGATATCTGCTGACTAAACATTGGTTCCCAAATTGTTCTATTTTCTCTGCATTGTTTTCTCAAGATTGTGAATGTTTTCATTCCTTGAAGAGAGCAGGGTGGGAACCACTCTGTTATTTCCTGAGGGGGAGGAAACTTGCCCAAATTGCCTTTCAAGAACAGAAGCTGTACAACTTTTTTTGGTTGTTTTTACGGGCTCCTCTAGCAGTTAAAAATGAGACTGACTCCTTCTGACCCCATCATTTCCTCCCCTGTCAAACCCAAATAGTTCTCCTAGATGCTATCAAACCATTTCCATGTAATGTGACAGCATCCATAATTCTGAAGCATTTATATGACTGTCTGTTTAATATTAAACTACATGCTTTAGGGCTGTTAAATATTTATACTGTGTAAAATGCATCTAATTTCACAGCACCTCAGCCGGTGAGAGAATTGCATAAGAAAAAGAAGATGAATTTAAGATAACAGATGAGTCACCAGAACCCTTTACAGGTCAGCAATACTCTAGCTTCAGTTTCAGGAACTGTGCAGAGATGGTTCTCCAAGTGCTCTGTCTCTTCCAGCATAGCTGCTCACCAGTCCAACAGATACTGGAGCTTACGGTTTGTACTGGCAGAGTACAACTGTACACTGCTACACAGTTCCTGGCACAATCTGGACCTTCCAAAGCCTTTGAAAGAGGCTTTGCTGCTCACATCCAATCTCTGAATGCTTTCCTCCACCCTGTGCCAGCATGAACAAAACCCAGATCGCCCTTCCTACCTGCAGTTCTGACTGTTCCAGCAATGTGGGGTGAAGTTGTGAGAAGCCACGGGGGGAATATATGTCCCACTGACTTTCATAAGATACAGCCTACCGATTGTTTGAGCTCTATGACTTTTATCATTTCTGTTCATGAGCTTAACCTCAAGCAGGTAACGGGATGTCAAGAAGAACACGCTTGCAGGCTAGTACATGGGGCACCATCGTGCACGAGACTCCTAGAGAGAGGCAGTGCTTAAATAAAACTTCTGTGAATGCTTTGGGCACCCTTTAATGTTCAGTTTCTTACATAACCTAAACAACACACGTATTTTAGTATCCTGTAGATTGCCAAAAAGCCTCGCTCTCTTGTTATCTAAACAAGTCAGGCTCTGGCTTCTGTAACAGAGAAGCATATTAGGAAATAACACCCTAATTTTTACAGCCTGCTGTACTTAACATCACTTAACTTTTACAACCAACAATAAAATGCTTCAGTGGGGTCCTTCTAGCCTGCAAATAACTCATTATTTGACTAACAAGAGCTCATTCAGTAGACAAGAGTACTGGGGTTACAGGGGCAGCTACATCACTGTACGCAGCAGCAGCCCTGCCGGCGACTAAGGCTCCTTCTTCCTCCATCTCACAGGAGAGAACTGTGTGTTCCTGGAGTACCGCGACGTGCTCTAAGTGTCTGGCTGAAGCGGTGCTTCAGGGGGGGGATACGAATGTAGGAGTCACAAACAGCACCCTTCGGCAGAGTCCTCCCTGGCTGAATTTTCTCAGACAGCGCTGGGGGTAAACCTTGGTTTAATGAACAGCTTTTGAAAGCTGCCTGGGAAGCGCTTACTGGGGAGCAGGGCTGATGACAGTGGCCTTAGCAGAAAGAAGGGTAAGACCTGCTTACAAAAGCTGAACAAACTCAGATGGCAAACACAAGGCCTCGGTGAGGTTGTTGATGAACCCTGGAAGTGCCCAAGCTTGGGCAGCAGCCAGTTGTCCCTCCCGTAAGTCCTATAAGGCCAAGGAACATTTCCAGAAGGCCTTGTGAACACACTGCAGCCAGAAATGTTAGGTGATGAAGTGTTTACATGGACAGACACCCTTGAAAAGTAGAGACGTTAAGGACTTAAATCTATGAAAAACATGAAATTTCTTTTCCAAATACTGCAGGTAATTAAAGAGTCTCTTTGCATCAGAGCTTTAGCGCCAATGACACGCATGCCAGCCGTGTGTTGGTGATGATTAGCAGCCCAGCCAGGTGCAGCAATCTGCAAATCCAGCTACTGAAGCTCATCAGTAGCATTCAAATCTAACATTGCTGCCTGAATCTGTGCGAGAAAAATCGAGGCGAAGCATCATCATTTGCAGCTCCACACCCGTATGACTTTCAGACGTGGCAGTGAATTTTATCAATTGATAAATGAACACGGGAAGTCACTTGCACACACCGTTAGCTCACACCATTGTTATCACTGCATTCCTGCAGAGAAGTGACTAAATAGCTATGGAGTAGGAGAGCTTGGGCAGCCCTCCTCACTGGGTTTCTTGATCTTCAGATGCACACAACTTCAGGTCCGTCAGGTAAAGTAAAATCCTAGGGTAGAAGTAATGTGGTCACTGTGGTCTCTGACCCCGAGAAGAGGACAAGTGTAGCTGCAGCCTGAAGAAAGAGGTCTCTAAGGCAAAGGAGCATAAAGGGGGCTTAGGCACAGGCAGAGTTGTCTTGCTGTACAATAATCACCTCCTACTTTACCAGCTGTGGTTCAGAAAGGCAGGGACATTAGGAAGGTACGTTTCACATCGCTCACTTCATCCACCAGCTTGTTACTGCAGGGATCAATTGCATGAAGTAAATCCTTGCCAAAGCCAGTCGCCAAAACACGTTAACATTTTTTGTAAACAAAGGAGGGAAATGGACACAAGTCTACAGACCACCTCACTCATATTTTCCACCACTGTCTGCATAACTGTCAGCACCCTCAGAAACACAGCTTGCAGTTGGCCTGCCAGCAAAACAAGCGCGTAGGGAGCAGAGGACCAGGAAACACCTCGTAAAAAGCACAAATTACCCCACTTACATGTTATCGCACCTTGTTCATACTCTACACAGACTCTACGGCTTTGTCTCACCAGTATTTCACCGCACAGGGATTTATAGCTGCATTTCACTGGGATTTTGTCATATTTCCCTTGAGGACTTTGAGTCAGTCAAACTCCATTGAAAGCACCGAGTTTCATCTAGTAACGCACAGCGCTAACAGGGCTGCACGTATGGGCGCTGACTTCGTGCAAAGATTTTTGGCCCTGAAACAAATCAAAGATGTCCCTGGATATTCTGCTTGCCCTTATTATTTTGTTCACTGCAGAAGCCAAACCTACTGCCCTAGCTACTGCACAGCGCTTGTTCAGCTTGGCTCTCCACCACATTTGTGCAGGTAACACACTGGTCCCAACAATGCACCTCCTTTTTGCCAGACACATTACCAACAGCACAACCAGCAGGCTGGAGACTCCAGTTCAAGTATGTACCTTTTAAACCCTTCATTACACAGAGCTTTTAATCAAGCAGCGCAGAATACACATACACAAGGCATTACTTTCCTCCAGTAACAAAGGATTTTTGCAATTTTCACCTGCAAAAGGAAGGGGCTGGAGTTCCCTGCTCTACAACAGAGTTCTGCTGTGACACTGAACAAGCTGCCAGGTGCACTTGTGCCTCCATCTCAGCCCTAAAAAACGTCTGCTTTGCCTTTAACCTTAGTGCAACCTATTACTCCTGAGCCAGGTGTAAGAACAGCCAAATCAAGGGTTGCTTCCAGACAGTATGTCCTGTTTTAACTGAACTCGAGCTATTTTGATAGTGAAGTCAGTAACTTTGTCCAAGACACACAAGATTAACAACATGCATTACTGCTGAAACTCAGCACTTTGATTTAAAAGGCTCCTAGCATGCTGCATGTGAAAACAAGGACTGAAGGTGAAGATGCATGGAAGGTGAGCAACAGTAATACATCAAGCTAGAAAGATCCCAGCGAGTGGTACAGGGACAGGACTGGCACAGCTAAAAATAGTCTATGTACTGAGCTTCCTGATGCAGCATGACAGGTTCCTCCAGCCTCCCAGGAAGAGTATGCTGGATGAAGCTGAGGTCAGTTTGCTAAAGAACACTAAGCATAACACTATTTTTTTAACAAAGAAGCAGACACAGGAGTAGTTTACACTGGAGTAGGAAACCACTGCTTAATTTAGCTCTGCTGGCTGCTTCTGCTCACTCACTTCTAGCCAGAGAGGAAGCATGGGGCTTGTGTAAATCTGAAGCACTCCAAACCAAACTCAAAGGGGACCTGGTTGCGTGCAGCCCTCCTGGCAGCCGCTGGCATAGAGCTGCCCTTCCCTCTGGAGCCAGAAATGGTGTCAGTCTGCACTGAGCAGCAGCTCTCTTGTGGGTTCAGCCTGATGGGGGCTTCATGCTGGTGATGACAGGTGCTCTGCCAGCTGCACTAAAGTAATGAATTGGCTTAAATCCCCTTCTCTTCTTGCACATCAGTTGGTTTAGTGAACAGAATATGATGATCGTGTGCAGCAAATACTTTTTTTTTTCTTTATTTATTTGGTACGGCCCCTCAAAGCTGCACAGACTCTGTTAGTATTTTCTATCTGCTCATTTAATCCAGGTGCTGAATATATTTTTCCTCAGAGGAATAAACACGGTCAGCTTCTATTTTTCCTCTGCTACAGATCTTAACAGAGGTGAAAAATGGTGTAAAGAAAAAATTAATAAACTTTTCTTCTGTTTTTACAGGCAGCTGCAACAGAACAGATCTGAATAAGAGCAGTTAACAGCACTCATTAGGTACCAAGGTCTTGGATGAAAATGAACTTCAGAGATAACTCTGCCTTACTGCTCTGTGGTGGTACACTAATGGTACTTCCAGAGCTACTGAAGATGCAGGTCTCTGAAGCCCTCAAAACTTTGGGCTTGAGTCTGCCCCTGTGTATATAATTCTGCTAGCTAATGATGAACTCAGGGTTCAGGTGGTGGGATTTCTAGTGCCATGGAATATGTAGATAACATCGTAACTCTCATGTCCACTGAAGTAAGGGAGGAAAGAGGAAATGGAGGGTCTTGCTTTTTTTTTTTTTTTGGCATGATTGAATGGGAGGGAGGATAAAACATGACAGGTGTGATCTAATTAAATCTTTAAACAAAAACTCCTGTACAATTTCCTGATGCCAACCAATTACAAACATATTTCCTACCCTCCAAAATAACTGCCTCATGGTACAGCTCCTTTTACCAGTCTCTAAGCTACCGGGTATCATAGAATCATTCAGGTTGGAAAAGAGCTCTAAGATCATCTAGTCCAACCTTTAACATCGTACTGACAAGTACACCACCGTGGGGAACTGTCCTGCTCTGCTCTGCTGTAACGGTCTGGGCAAGCCCTTTCTGGCATGTGGTTGTGGTCTGGCAGCAACTTGAGGAATGACTAAGCCAGAACACTTCAGATACTCCTTGTGGAAGTACTGGAAGTAATAAGCTAACAGTTTTGTCCCTGTTTCACTAAAAGATGTCACTCAGGCCAAGGCCCCAACCACAATTAAATTACTCTAACACACACACACAGTCACAACTGGCTGAAAATCTGCCTTGCCAAACACCTCTAGTCCAGGTTCAGAGTGCACAAGTCCACGGACTTCCGTTATGCTAAGTGCTAATTAGCCTATTAACACAGTTGCCTTGAATATGAGCGTGCAGTTCTCCACATGAAGAGGTCATCTGCTGTTGATAAAAGTCAATACCTTTATAATACGTTCTGTGACTGTGACAGTCTTCAGGAAACAGACTGGCAAAGCAGCATTTTTCAATATTGGTTCTATTTCCCTGTGTCAGAAAGGCTTTCTGGCTTGGAAGACTGCCTTCTGTTCAGTTGCTCCAGTCACCTGCATGAGATTTCATCGGATTTCGTACCTGTGCCAGGACAGCCTTAGCAAAGAAACTGTCTTAGCATGAGTTTAAAATATCTTCCTGTGTGGCAATGTCCTTGCATGCCAAGAACTGTCCTTTGCAGTGACAATGCGCCACATTTCATCAATTGTGAGCATATGGTTTAAGTCCCCTTCCACCTTGTGGGCAAGTGCTTTTAATCCTGTTTTACAGCAGATGAGCATGTTAGGGATAGCATTTACTTCTTGAAGGTCACAGCAGAGTCAGTAACCAAGACAGCAGGAGGACTCAAAGCACTTCTTGTGATGCTCTTGGAAAAAGAAGCTGTGCCTCCCTCTAACTTCAGCCACATGGAACAATTCCCTTTCTGCTGTAGAACAGCAAATAGCTAGGAATAGTCTAGGAATACTGTGGCACAGGAGATTAACCTCAAAAGGACAGTACGTATGGGCAATGGAGGGGCTTGGAGAACCACGACGTTCTGCCTGCAGCCTCTGCCACAGCTTGCAGGTAGCAAGAGCTATGCCAACACCAGCTGGCTCTGTCCTTCTGCCTATACTTAAGCAAAGCTCTTGCTGCCAACAATTAACTTGAACAGCATATTTCAAATGCCGTGAGCTTTTTGTGTAAGGACCACGATTTGTCTCAATGTGTCTGTGAGCAACCAGGCTGACCTTTGACATCTTCCTACACATAACCTGCAGGAAATCTGCAGGTTGACTAAAGTAAGAGAACAAAACAGTAATTTGTTTGTTATAAGACCATATTTTCCATCTGCATGAAACCAGCAGCTCCCAATTGAAGAAAGCAAATCAGCATTTAAAATTCAGCTAGTCCCAAGCCATTACATTCTTGTATCTGCTAGCTCCATTTATGAATTTACAAACGTAGCTAGTAAACATGGGAAAACAAACAAACAAAAACAAACCAACCAGAAAACAAAAGAAAACAAAACAAAAAACAACAACAACAAACCACAAACCAGTTCTACAAGTAGGCTTTTTCCACCAATAAAAAACCTACTTATATTATCACCACCTCCCAACTCTTCAGTTCCATATAAGCCATCTAATAGTCTAATCCTGTTCCATCTGCAGTTTATGCATCTTTTTCACGTCACTCTGATCTTCGGAACACACTTCATCATCACAGAGCCTCTGCATCCTAAGCTGGGCTTTTTGCTGCAAATTGGCATGCCTTCGAAAGGCTAAGGGCATCTTAGATGGGTTAAAAAAGTATTCTGAGCTTATATACCTATAGGAACTATTTAACTCATTCTTTTTTGTAAAGTGAAAAAAGCAAGCAAAGTAATCGTGTTATTCCCCATAAATAGCTGAATATCAGCAGTGGGTGAACTGTTCCTCGAATATCCCCATATGGGACTCGTGTGATTAAATCCACTAGCTGGCCCTGAAATCCTCAGACTGGGACTCTGCTTCAATGCAGCACTGAGACAGCTCTCTGAAGTTCATGTTCAGCTTCTCTAAAAAAAAAAACAAACAAACCACCTTGCAGCACATCTTAAAATATTTCATGTAAGATAAATTCTTTTTAGTAATGCAAATGACCAGAGTGGAATGTGCTGTGCACCAATCCAGCCGCCCAGTTATACCTGCGACACTGTTAATGGAGGGGACTCTCTCCTGTACTGACAACAGCATAAGGTCATTTGATGGGTTCCTGTCTGTCTCTAACCACTGCCACAGAAAAATCAGAGAAAGGAGGGTTGACAGCTGTGTGAGTCCTTCCTCTGCCCCACATAATAGAATCTGCAAAGCAAAAATAAGGTCAGGCACTTTCAAATTGCTGCAATAGGAGAACTGGAAGATCATTTTACATCTAGTTCTAGAAAAGGCTAAAAATAAGCCTGATGTGAGGCAGGAGACAGAGTCTGAAAATGGATTATTCTCATTTTTCCTGTAATGTAATTTTCAGATTTGCCATGTTTAAGACAGCAGAAAAGGTGCATGGACTAGGAATTGTTCCTTTTGTCTTGCACTATCTAGTCTGTAATAAGTATTCTCTTTGCAGTGTTTTACCCACCACTTTTAAATGAGATGTTAATTACCACTGTTACTCAGCTGGAGTTTCCTCACCTGATCAAAGGTATTAATTTTTTCTTATGAAATGTTTGATTTTCAGAAAGAAGAAAAACCTACTAGAGCTGTTCAAGTAACCTGATTCTTTACTAGTCTTGTAAACAAACAGGTGAACCATTTATGCTTGCAGGTCTCTCTGAAGTGATGGGTGGTAGCTAGTTAAATTCCTAAATTCTTTTGTTCTGACCAGCTGCATCAGGGCAGCTATTTATTCCTGTTTGTGTCTGCGCCAGGGATATACGCTGCAGTTGCATCCTGCTGCCTGATCTGCATTGCTGTATCTTTGGCAGAAATACCCAGCATATATCATACAGGATGCAGGGAGAGACTGAACAATTATAAACCTTGGATAGCCACCCAGAGCATCTTGCTGTATGGCTGGATGCGTACAGGAAAGAACAGAAAATCTCAAGCCTCCAGGTACAAAATCAGTGATTAAATAAAAAATGATATAGGAAAAAAAAATCATTTGAGGGGTAGGTTATCCGACACCTGCACAGAGTGGTGTTTCTCAGGAAAAATCTAGGTGAATTTGGGTTTTCTCTCAGCAACAACTGGAAGCAGACATTGGAGACTGGACCTGGATTACAGAACCACCCTGTGCCTGCTGCAGAGCATCTGTGGTCCCACAGGTCGATGTCTGTGCAGAAACAGAGGAGCGTTGCACAGCAAAGCTCCTGATGCTCCTGACACTCATGCTGACTGCCCAGAAAAAAATCATCTTACGTGCTAATTACATTACAGTGATTTATATGCCCTGGCATCCAAAAGTGGTCAGAGCTTGTGGAAAGGACTTTAAAAAAAAAAACTTTTCATAATGAAAAGAGCACATTCTTCCTAATTACTAGTGAAGCCACTGCTCCTAGTAAGTACTAGTATAGGCATTTCTTCTGCAGCTCTCCAGGGTGAAGCTTTGTTTTTTCACGTTATCTGCATTATGAGCAAGAAACAAGACGTAGACCACGGATGTAATTCCCAGCAGTGCTGAGCTTTTACTTCCAAGTGAAGTACCTGAAGTGCCCTTGACCTCTGGAAGTTGCCTTCTGGCTGAGAATTAATTATTATTATCTGGCCGATAATAATTAGCTATTATAATAATTATTATAGTATTTATATTAATCAGTCATTAATATATTAATAATTATAATAATTAGCTATTATTACAATTTATTATTATTATCTGGCTGATAATAAGATTTCTGGTCTGTTTCTGCAGGGCTCTGTCCTGGCAAGATACTCTCCCCTCTCCCTGTATGTATCGTCTCCCAGAGCATCTCCAAGTACAACTCGGGTGTCATAAAATTCTCATTATGCACGTAAGAGAAATACACAGCTGAAGGTAGTCATGTTTGGAACGAAAACATGACTGCTTTAGCCCTCCACCACAGCACTACAGAACAGGAAAGGACCAACAGGATAGTCGAGTGAAACCACGGCAGTAATTGTAGTGGAGTGGTTTCAAAAAGAACTGCTATATTTATTACTACTAGTGCATAAGAGCTCTTACAGAAACTATTCTCTAACCATTTTGTCTCTCTTAGCACTTTAGAAGGTGAGGCTAAATTTGTGTTTTAAAAATTGCACCAAAAACGATTGGATTATATTACAGAGTGATATACTGTATCATGTTCTCTGCCAGTCCTAAATTGACTGAAAGCCTCTTTAAGCTGTCAGACTCCTAAGACTGTATCAAAGTCACTGTAAAAGAATCAGGATTTTTTAAGAAAAGAGTTGCTATATAAAGACTTTTTTTCTGATGAGTGTTTTTGTGAGAGGGGCAGCCCTATTGACTGGAATTCCTGTGCTACAAAAGCAGTGCACAAAATAAGCCAAGAACTGGGGCAATGATAAAAGTAGTGTAAGAACACCATGAGGCACTGAAAGCCTGGAAATTCTGTTTTTGAAAGGAAACGTGGTGGAAACTGGAAAAAGCTTTACAGGAAAGTGGCGTTGCTATCCTGATACTCTGTCCTGCCTGGAAGAAGAAATTATCTCAAAGCAAACACCCAGAGACCATCACACAAAGGAACAAACAAGTCAAACCAAACCAAACCAAACCAAACCAAAAAAAGAACTACTTTTCACAGAAGCACTGGAATTAAAGCAGAGAAAGCTTAATTTCCATAGGCAGAGGAGGGCTGCAGAGAGCAGCGTTACACTTCTTTGCTTCCGTATTAGTTCATTAGAGGGGTCTCTGACATCTGGCCCGTACACCCTGACCCTACTGGTGATGAATGGATTTAATCTCTGGCATGTGACACTGGCGTTCGTGATTCCTGCAGGTTAATTGATTTCTTTTGGCAAAGCACAGCTCCAAGTCCTGTTGTCTGAGCAGCACGACTGACTGCAGAGAGAAAATAAGGCGTCTTGAAGAAGAAATTCTCCCATACCCAGCAAATAACAGGTAGGATATGAGAAAGGCTTGGCCAGGCAGGCAGTTATCATTGCCAAAGGTGCGCGGTGCCAAGTGCAGATGGCTTGTCAGATAGCTTGGAGATGGACACTGGGTTTGAGTCCAGCATGGAGCTCTAAGCTGCTAATAGCAAAACACTCAGTTGTCTTTTCTCTCACAGGCAGACATGCAGCTAATAACAAATCCTCCTCCGTAAATTCTTCCAAGAAGACCACCGAACCCTGTCAGCAAGAGCAGACGGGACCCAGTCGACAGCACAGACACCATGCACATGGCAGGGAGAGAAGCCTTACTCAGCAGTTGCCACCCTTATTAAAGATACTGTCTTACTGTTCAGCAATGTGTCAAACCTGAATTAAGCTGCAGTTTCCAGAAATCTGACGGTAGGATGCCAGAGTATTTTTAACATGGGAGTGGGCATATCCAGAAAGAGTGCAGAAGTCATTTGAGAGAGATTGTTTTGTTAGCTGTTGTTTATGACAACTGCTCTCCCTCTAAGACAGATTGCACCCGTACACGTAGGATCAGTAACTGAGTAATGTAAAATTCAGAAACGAGCATGAATCAGACCAGGAAAGGGAAGGATGCTGAAAAAGAGTGCAGCAAAAGCAGGTCTGACGCCTGCATAACTAAGGTTCTTCACTAAGTAGAGCAGTGACTGGTTTGGGAGCCGGTATGCTCTGGGCATGAACAGAATACAACCAAATCTGCTCAGGCTAGACAACAATAGACAAAAATAAACACGTTTATTCAGGATAAAGGAGAGCTGTGGGATGCAATCTCTCTACTACTTACTATCACCAAATTGTGTTTTTGGCTCCCTGCTGCAATAAAAGTCACCCTGAGCACCTAGAAACTTCTATTCATCTTGCCATGTCCCCAAGGGATCATCACTACTTGCATGTACAGCTCATGTCTGCCATTACAGGAACAGGGCTGAAAGGCAGCCAGAGCAATTCCCATCCTCCTTGCTCTCCAGGCGCTGGAGGCCCTTAGGAACCCATACAGGTTTTGCGTCTTCTCCAGATAATCTGCTGTACCGTTGACCTCTTCTTTCTCTTAGGAGGTTCTTCCTAACGTCTAATCTCCAACTCCACTTACTGCAACTTAAAGCCTTCATATGCAGATAGTAACAAACCAGACACACGCCAGTCATGCCACATCCCCAAAGCCACACCAAAGTTCCACTATGCAAGACTTAACCTTCTTATGAGATGCATGATGAGGTCTTGTTTTCTCCGGCATGTTTAAACACTTCATTACAGGTGGAATAGATACCTATAGGCACCAGGAGAGGAAAAACTTTATCTTGTATTTGTGTGTGTTAGTAAAAGGAAGGTGGAACTGCTCTTACAGGGACTCAGGACAGCATTTTGGCACTGCTTTCAAATCTCTTGCATCCATCTGATAAGATGGTGTGAGCCAGAGAGTATCACCCAAACTGTTCACACACTTGTGTCAATTTCCAAACACCTTATTTGCCTTGTAGCTGTATCATTTCTAGCGACAGTGACAAGCCAGGGCCACTCTCTTCAACGTACAGCAAGGTACACTCTACTCTCTTGGTCTGCGCAATTATCACAGGCTGCTAAAACGTCCGCATTGTGTTTTTTTGCCCCACGTATCTACATCTGTGCCATTAAACTGATACAAACACTCGTGCAGTGAGATCTACACGGGTGAAGCTCAGTCACACAAAGTTCCTGTTGCTGTGGATGTCTGATGCAGCACTGCTGCTACAACAGCACGTCTACGCCGTTGTTCCTCTACCACTGCAAATGGCTCTCGCAGCTGTTTCGCAGGAACAATAACCTCCTCCTCCTCCCAGTGGGAGCAAGGCAAAGGCAACCTCCAGTCAACTCCAGACTAGTCACCTGCCCGCATATTCAGCATGCCATTATACACAGGTACTCTTATTGTTCAACAATTAGGAGAAAGAGACTAACCCCAGGAGTGTTTATGTCATGTGGAAGCGTCTTCTGAATTACTGTAGTTGCCAACCGTGAGGTGGTCCGAATCGGTTTCTTTACTGCAAAACAGTAGCTTTTTTTTACAAGCTGTAACAAGGGACTGGGTAAGACTATCTTTAGTACAGTGACCCTTGAGCGCGTGTGTCCCCACATACACAGCTTCCTTCCTTCTTGCCTGCTGTGCTGTAGATTAGAGGTAGTGAGCAGGACACAGGGGGCTGAGATGGGACTCTGGGCTCAAAGCTGACCACCAAGCTCTGTAAGGTATCTCTTGCTGTCCACCTAGCATTCCACAGGTCCAGCACACAGCAGCCCCTCACAGATGGCCTGGCCTGTGGCATGCTCACATACGGGTAAAAGGGGTCTGTGATCGTAAGTGCTGTGCTCCCCTCCAGGCTGTAAGCCAGTCACAGATCCACCAGAGCAGAAGCGTGTAAAGGATGCCCAGCCAGCATGACCCAAGCCCCTGTGCTTCGTGCAGCCTCATGCACTCTGCTGAGCTGAGGTTCTTACCATACAACCTGACATCCTTTACCTGGAAGGACCAAGGCCCAGGGAAAGAGTACAAGCATAAGAGTTCGAGAGAGAAAACAGGCTTTGGTACTTCCCCATTTGCAATTGCCAGGTTACTCACTGTTGTTCAGCTTTGGCTCGGTCACTTAGGAAGAAGAGGGCTGTGGCCAGGAAAAACATCCCTCCTAGGACAACGACAAACGGGCAGAGCATGAGTGCATACCCCAAGCTGAGGAACTCCCAGAGCGGGGACTCCTTTGTGCTTTGTCGTATCAGGTCTGAGATCTAGGAGAGAAGAGCAAGAAAATTAGTCACTTAGATGAAAAATAGACATGATAATACCAAGGGAACACAGCTCCCTAAACAACCACCCACTGAACATGTGCACAACGTTTAAAATGGAAGAGTTTGTTCATGACAGGCTGAATGCCCTTTGCGTGCTTTAGCCTTCCACATGCAGTTATTCTGCACCCTGGAGCCCGGGCACCTCTCGCTGTGAGCAGCATAACAAGGTTGCCCTCTCCCCATCATTCTTCTGTCCCAATCTATTATTCTTCCCACAGCCCTCTCCACCTTCTCCCTAGCTACCTCAGTGATTGAATCAGCGGGTGTCTAACCTCGTAGTATTTAAATTGTTATGAAAAGCTCTTGCTAAAGCTCAGTAATATTTAATGAGTGTCTGCAGCTAAGACAATCACATTTTAATATTGACTGTCCAGCAAACAACTACCCTCTATAAATCAAACAGAGGTAGCAGCAGTAAGGATGAGTCCCAAGGCATTGGCTATTTAAATGTCCAGTTTTGGCTTTGTCTGTGACCTTTTGTTGAGGCAGAAATGCCAGTTGATACCAAAAGACTGCAGGGAATTTGCAGCATAAACTCCTGCGGCCGTGCACACACGCAAATCAGTTCTAGAAACAGTCAAAGCTTGTGCAGCATCTCCTAAACTGCCACGCTATTGCTGATGAGAAAGGCGGTGTAGCAAAATCTGACACTGAAAGCTTAAATCTAGACAAACTACAGCTAAGTGAAGTGATAAAATGTTACACCCAGGAGAAAGCACGGATTCACAGCCCTGCAGCCAACTGCATTGACCTGGGAGGTAAATGTGTGCGTAGAGATGCCTCAGAGGGGTGAAGCTCAGCCGAAGGTCACAGAGAGATGACACTCAGGGAGACACCAATGAAGAGGTCACAGTGTGCGCTTTAAAGGCTCTGTAGCAGGGAGACTCTTTGGAGCACTGGTGGCCTCTGTGTCTTAATATCCTCCTCATTACTGAGCCTGGCTCCAGCTCCAGTGAAGGGAAGGAGAAGCAGCCAGCCTGATGCAGGAGGGGAAACGACTCTGCGCACGGAAGAGCAGAGGACCGGCTTTCATGACAGCAATGTCAAGCAGAGACAAGTGAATAAACACAGGAAGAGTGTATCTACAGAACTGATTGAAGGTTTTTAGCCAGACTTCTCTGTTTCATTCCCTGCTCTAGAAAGGAGGAGGAGAAAATTTCAGTGCTTCAGATATAGCGAAGGAAGCATTCCTGGCCTCTCAAAGAGCACTTCGTTCACATTGTATAACACACCCACAGAAAAACAGGAGCATTAGCACCAAGTCTCAGGTGAGAACTGATGGCTAAAAAAGTCCTTAGACTGAAAGACAAACAACAGTGGCTAATAATCTGAGAGACATTAAAAAAGTAGCAAAAAGACTTAAATGTGAAAAGAACGCACGCCCAGGTAATCAACAGAACATGCACTGCACCCAGAAGACAGGGACCTCAGCTGGTAATCTATTCCCTCTTGTATCCAGACACCTTAGTTCCCCACATTTCCCTTTCTCTTCATTATGAACCAAAATTCCATATTCAATCAGCTCCTCTGTGTGCAATAGCCAGAACTGAGGCTATTCTACAACAGAAATTGAGAAATTTCATTATTGGGAATGGATCCAATTATCCTCTGAAAGGAGCAGGCAATAAATCACTCAACAAATTGACATGATAGATCAGCTATGGATGATGAAAAGCCAGGCATAGGTGACGTGACATTCTAGGCTAAAAACAGCTTTGAAAATGTAGTCTCCAACAAATAAAACTCCCAATACACCTTGCTCCACACTTCTAATTATGCCTTCTAAGGCATCATATTGACCTTTTATACCAACAGGTCTTGGTAACGTTAATTATTGTACCTTTGCCATTTTTAACCCAACAGAATCTTAAGTGCATGTTTTAGGAACAGCAGTGTTTCCTCCCACCCAAGGTAAAATTCCACCCATCAAGCCAGATGGATTTCTCACCTCAGTTTCCTATAGTCCTCTCACCAATCTCTTAATTCTGGAACTTTTATCAGGGCTTAGATACTGTTTTTGCTGTTAACTTGCAGTCACTATTCTGTGTTGTTCTGTTCTACTCAGTACAAGCCACCTGCTAAGGCTGGGACTTTGGCATCTCTTCTCCAGAGGACACAGGACGTTATTACAGACTTGTGCTCCAAGAACGACACACAGTTTGCCAAATGGTCTGCTCTGGCCTGTCAATTTTTGGCTTGCAGACTCCTTGCAATGATGGGACTCTGAGTTGTCCAACTGTGATCTGGCAAGACCCAATCTAGAATCATTTTCAGTGTCTTCTCTCCATCATGAGTAACAAAAAGCAGGTGCTTTTTGTTACTCATGACACAGTCAGTTCCATTTCTTCAGCAAGGAGTCAGGTACGGGATTGCTTTTCTTGCTCTGCCAATTGGTAAGTGGCAAAAAACTCCAAAACATTTCTCCAAAACCTGGGGGTGGAAAGTGAGTGAGCTCTCCTGCTGCTTTGCAAGTTTTGCAAGGATTTGATAACATCTTAAGCATGAAAGTTCACATCTTCTTTTCCCTAAGATAGGTCTCGGGCCAAGAGGAATGACTTTGCTAAATACACTTCGGCTCACGGCGTTTTTATAAGAGAACACAACCGACGTGTTCAGTGGGCGGCAAGCAGCTGGATGGAGTCCAGCTAGAGAAAATGCCCTCTTTCTGGAGAACAAACAGTACAGCACCAAGGGGCCTGATCCCCAAATTCCAAATCTCTGCTTGTGTCTCAGTCTGAGTGCAGAAGACAGCGAAGGGAAACTTTATTACCTTTCTCTGGAAGCATGTATTGTATTTTTTGGACCAATGGATGTTCAGGTATGCTGAAGCTCTACAGCAAAACACCTTGCTCTTGTGTTACTCTCCCTCCTGAAGAGCAGGAGCAGTTAAAGTCATTCCCTAATTGTACAATGTAATGGCAATCATCATCTCACTTGCCCTCTCTTATTGCTGAGTGGTACATCTTAATTCCTCTGCAATTGCTTGATTTTTCTACATTTCTGGCTTTGCCTTTTGGACACAAATCTTGCTACATAAAAGGATATTTCCACTGCAGTATCTGGCACAAATACCCGATTTTTATTATTACCAATCTGATACAAGCCAGGTTCTCTCTGGCTCCTCTCTTCAGCACGATTCCTTAACACAGCACCTTTGTAACCCAACAGTTTCACCACAGATGTGTGGGGCTCACCCTCTCTGAATTCAGATGCATGTGAAAGGTTTTTTCCCCCCCCCCTCAAAATCTAATATGAATGCAAGTGAAGACTAGCAACAAAAAATAAGGGATTTTGTAAAGTAAAAGTAAACAATTTGCTGAGCCTGTGGGGGAGCACAAACATTTGCACTGTGCTTAATGGCATGAGAAACACATTATAAAAGAGGAACTAAACCCAACTATTTTGTGACACTAGCTCTGAAAACTGCAGAAAGATAAAAGAATCGCGTTCTAAAACTTGTTTCAATTTTAACATTGGCATGTCTGGATGTTGGAGGACTAAAAGTCAAACATCCTGTTAATCTTAATTGTGCCCTTCCAAGATCAAAGCCAGTTTTGTTACATGGCTGGTGACAATATCAATAGCCTGCATTTGTGCACGGTACCTGGGTTTGCCCCATCATGACTTGTAGCAAGAATTCCTGCACTGCTTCCCCTGTGTTAAGCTCATCAGTTTATACCCTTTGACTCCTCCCAGGATCAGCAGACTTCATTAAATAACTGGTGTTTCCTTAAAAGGGCCACGGAAAATTAAAAAAATCGATCAAGTGCTGCACTTTCAATGCCAACAAATGGACTTTGTGTGTCTGTTGGGTGTTAGAGCAACATTTGCCTCCTAACAACATTTGACCTAGCCAACAGGAGAGGTTTGGAAGACTATTTTCTCCGTGTCATT
Source organism: Anser brachyrhynchus (assembly GCF_964034855.1). Classification (NCBI taxonomy): domain Eukaryota; kingdom Metazoa; phylum Chordata; class Aves; order Anseriformes; family Anatidae; genus Anser; species Anser brachyrhynchus. The sequence continues at coordinate 8,863,449 of NC_137713.1, read as the reverse complement.
AATTGGCTTTCTCTCCAGGTCTGGGCTGCTCAGGGATTTTGTAAGGCAACGCCAGACTTTCTTCTCTCCTAGCAGGAGATGCCTTGTACCACGGGCAACATGGAATCGAGAAACATGGCTCATGTTAGGATACATGTACTGAAATGTGTAGGGGTGGGTGATGCCCACTTAGGTGCAGAAATGAGGTCTGTGGCAGAGGACTGCAGTTTGGGAGCACACCTTTAGCAGTATCCCTGACCCCTGCACTCTCATTTCTTTGCAGGATGGATATCCACCACCATCTTCCCTGCTGCCGACTGGAGCGACGTGATGCTTGGCAGCAGCAAGAAGGACCGGCACCTTCCCCCATATTGCAGATACCTCATTCTGAAAGGTGCTCAGCACCATGTAAGCTTTGTGGCCATGCTGGGAGTTTACAGGGTCTTTGGAACTTGAGAAAGAAGCCCCTTAGGTGAGATTTTCAGTGCACTGAAAAGAAGTGACAGAGCAGATGGGACAGAGCTTGAAATACTTGAGTGGAACAAGGATCAGCTCGGAGTTTCTGGGTTTGCTTTAATTAGATACTTTTACATACTTTAAACATCCATTTATCAAAAATGCTGAGAAGCTGCACTTCTAACCAAAGTCACAGGGAATGACAGGTGCACAGCACCTTTTTCTTCTGGAAAAGAAAATGAGGCTGTGAACCCTTGGCAAAGACTGTTTTATATAAGGGAAGTCGTTTGGTTATTTTTTTTAGGACCGATTTAAATCTTGTCTGTTGATGAGTCAGCAGAAGTGGAAAGCTTGTTAGGTCACTGAAATGAAATAAATCCTGTGCGGATTGATTTCCAGGTGCTTAATTCTCCCCTTTTTTGCAACTGACAGCCATGTCAAAGATTTGGCCTTTCCATGCACTGTGAAAAAAGCTTTTAATTACTCAGCTCAGCCAGGACCAAAGAAATCCTCAACATAAAGTTACTGCTTGAAGAAATAGTTAGTAAGGATGAGGGTCTGGGGACAGTTTTCCTTGCAATATTTCCTTAAAACATGTGTATCAGATGTTGGACTGCGAGAGCAAACCCCACTTTACCCACCACAATCTGGGTCATATTGCAAGCACGATTGTGGGGGAAGGCCGCAGGAGCGATACTTTGGGGCTAGAGAACACCACTCAAAGCAGCTGGCAATCAGTAAAGATACAAGGAACAATCAAAACCGTGAATGTGCCTCCCATGCCATCTGCTCTCTCCATTAGGCGATGGAAGATGCTGCCTAGATGCACTCAGATATGCTATAAATATTACAACTGTACGCTACGATCCTACAAAAAGTCACTCATTACACCAGTACCCTGAGCTGTGCTCCCCCAGCCAATACTCCTCCCGAGCACCAGCACACTGCTGTTACGGGTTCATGATCGTGTGGCAGGGAAAGAAACAGGGGTAAAAACCAACTTGTGGTCTGATCCCTCAAATGCAGTGCCACTGGGCAGGGGACAGTTCTCAAGAAGCAGGATTTGATTCATCATTACAGGCAATGCTCGCTGAAAACTTGATTCTGCTCTCAAAGGGCGCAAGCCCTGAGAAATGAACAAGCTGTCGGGCAGACACACACCAAAAAGTGTCCTCGGCAAAAGGGAGGTGGCCTTCCTGGAATGGGACTCGCTGCAAAAGGCAACAAGACAGAGACCTCTGTTCCACCCTTAACCACACAACAGCAGTGGAATAGCTCCTGATAGTCCATAAACCAGAGCGATGCTAGGAGAATAACTTGCACATTTGTCTGTTTTAGTGTAGCAGAGTAAACTGGAGAGAATGTTATTGCAGAGTAGCCGTGTCCGCAGATCTATTCTGGAGTAGCCATAGTATTTTAAACCATAAAATAGGAGTTGTAAACCATAATACATGAATTCAGCTTCCTCAAGCAGGCAAGCCTTTTCATGTAGAAACTCTCCTTCCTATACCTACATATTTACTTGGATGGGTAAACATCTTTAAAAGCAAATCACCAAAAAGGCTGTCTCAAACTGGGACAAGAAGGCTGTTATATCTACACCTCCAATTATAACTTTCATTAAAGAAGTGTCTCAGATACTGCATTCCCTACAAATCTTCTTGCCCCTAATCAAATGCTGATGTGCCTTCTTGATACTCTGCACCAGTGATAATTAACACTGTTCTGCTAACTACTTGCTAAAGGAAGGTCATTAGCATTCCTGCTATTTAAGTAGCTCATTAGATCTAGTTTATCAACCTACTCGCATAAGAAAGCTGGGGGAGAAAAGTGAAGGGTGACAACTGATAAGCTTATTTGTAATTTTTTTTTCTAGGTAATAAAATTGCACAAAACCCCTCCAAAACTAAGCAGAACAGCTCACACTTGCTTACAATTAATTATGAGGTCACCCACACTCAGACCTGGTTTTCAGAAGGGGGCTGTTAAATGAGAAGATGCCTGTCCAGGCACTTGTGGGCTGTGCTGCCAGGAAAAACAGCGTGCTCAGGCACGGCACAAACACACTCCTTGCCAGACGCGGTCTGCTGTCCCCACACCGCTTGGCTGGAGGTTGTGTCCCTCTGGTAAATCTGAAGAAGTGGCAGTCAAGGAGGTCAGGCCATGGGGGTACCCCCACCAGCTGGGCACAGGGAGCAGCTTTCAGCCCAGTAAAAAGTACTGGGGGAGGGATGCTGACCACCGGCACTTTAAAGCCCCATTCCTCGCACCTTGATGCTGCCAGGTGATGGATACAGACAGGTTTCAGTCCCCAGACCTGATGGATGGTTGTGCAGGGCAGATGTGGAAGAATTTAATAAAGCAGAAGAGACACCAGCACCAGAGCAGCCAGGACAGTGTGTGCCCACAGCAGCAATTTCCCTGGCACATTCAGAGCCTGCAGCAGGTGCCTGCCTCTCCTCACAGCCAGGACTAGAAGCAAGGCAACCATGGAAGAGGAAAATGCTGCTGTGCTCACAGAGAAAGCAAACGGCAGACTTGGAGGAAGGAAAGCCAAAGTACCAGGGCACAGGGGTCTAATACATAAAACGGGAAATCACCTCAAAAATAAAGCATGGAGTTATACTCCAAGTTGTTAAATGGGAATTATTTAAATTCGGCAGGTTATCGCAAAGGTCCTGAAAAAGCTACAGTTATATCAGAATAAAAACTGTCTCATCTAATGAAATACTGCAGCAATGCCTATTCTTATTTGTGAATGAACAGGCAGCACTGATTTATAGGAATTGATCTCTGTGTTTGGCAGGTTGTAAAACCTTCTGCAAACTATAGCTGCCACCCTCGGACTGCATTTGCATAGCTTCTTTGTAAGAAAATCTTAATCCTTTTTACCATAAGAAAAGTTATCAATATTTAAAGAGACATGAAAAACAACCACACATACACGCTTCCTTCCACTTAGCTTTTAAACACTAGCATATATTTGGCACTTTTGGTGATTCTAAGAAACTGCTTAAATGCAAAGCATTCATCAGATGTAACTGCACTGCAAGATTTGGAAGTGGGGGAGATTACAGAAAAATGTGAGTCTGACCTTCAACTTTTACAGCACACCACAGAGCAAGGGAGCAATCGCACATGTGAGGCTGCAGCTGTTAAGTACTTTTCTATGCTCTACATGAGGATTATAAGATCAATACAACATTTATTGGTATCCAGCAAACAGAGACAACTGGCTGACACAGCTTAGTCCTACAAGGACGTATCTGATTCTGTACTAAGGGCACTGCTGGAAGGAATCTTATTGTGAACTCTCCCAAAACTGTGTAAGATTCCAGCTTTATTTGGAGCTGTTTAAGGAAAGGTTGAACGTGGTGCTTAGGGACATGGTTTAGTGGGTAATATTGTTGGTAGGGAGACGGTTGGACCAGATGATCTTGGAGGGCTTTTCCAACCTTATTAATTCTGTGATTCTGTATTTGGATCAAAACATTGCTCTTTTAGTGAGGGAGCCTCAGGTGGAAGTTGTAAGCAGTCAGAAGAAATGGCAGATCTTGAGGGTCTCAGATCACTCACCCTGGGTGATCAGGAGGCTGAATTTCACTGCTTCTTAGCATTCCTGTTATGTCAGTTTAACTTATCCTGCCTTCTCCCTCTCTCTTTCAAGATCTGCACTGGGGTGTTGGCCTGCTACACAATGTCCTCAGGCTGGGGATTCCCAGGACCATGGGAACTGGACTCCCAACTTCCTTCGAAGTCGCCAGGAGATGGTTCCTTAGCTCCTATAGCCTGCCTTGGAAATCCTAGATCCAAACCATTTCTGTAACTTGTCCAAGTAAGATTTCTATGCTGCATGCAGGTCTCCCGCCCACCGCTCAGCTGGACGATTCCAGTGGCAAAAGCCTGCAGACTTGAACAATTAATTTGCAAGCTCGTCTTAGTGGAAAATTTGTCTGCTTGTCCTTTCACTATGAGCAGCATTTGTTTTCCTGTATCTGAAAGCTCCAGTTGACCTTTCAGCCCATGTAGTGCAGGAGCATGAGTCAGCCGAGCCAGCCCAGAGGCTACAGGAGCGGGTGCCGGTGCCTCCCGTGCTATGAGTGCTTCCCTCCGGCTCCCTGCAGGGGAGGGCTCGTACTTGGAGAGCCTGCTCCCGAGCAAGAACCGCCCAACAACTACAGCATTAGAAAAGAGTAATTCAAAATTGTAATTAATATTTTCCCACTCTAAAGAAAGCCCAAGGCAGCCATTAAACTGGGTTTAAGCATCTTTCAGGCAGGCAGCCTTAAGTAACTCACAACTTGCTTGGTGTCTGAACACCAGAAGGGCAAGGCACATTTTTTCTACAACCGAAGCCCCTTTCTATTTGTGACACTCAAGAGCCCTAGGCAACGTTCAAGATGAATTGCAATCATTCAGGGTCCTGGCTGCTCCACCTGGACATCCCTGTAATGTAACAAGAAGAGGGAACACACAGCAGCCACCTGGGAGCCTCGCCTGCATCCGAGACCCTGCCCCTCATCCCTGACACCCATCTCAAAAAACCACAAAGCCATCTCTCCCAGTGTCTCCTTTGTTCTCACCACTTTCAAATACATTCTAAAATAAGATCATTTCTCCTGGGGTGCCTAGAACGTTGAAGTAAATAAAGACTAAGCCAAATCGTATATATTTGTTCTCTTGAGACGTCTCTCATTTCTTTGATCCATTCAGTCTTATCTATATTTGTCTTTTCATGTCAACTTCAGAGGGCTACAGAGCAGCTATATTGTTTTGGGGAGCTAGCATTCAAGAGTAAATATTATGTGTGTATATATAAATATATATGTTAAATACAAATAAATACATATATATACACTCATGAGTGAGTATGGGATGAGTAGGAGAGAAATGGTCGTTAAAAAAAGGTCCACAGCAGCCAGCATTACTGAGCAGCAAGAGCACATCAGGTGCTCTCTCTCAGGTGTTGTGGCTAATTAAAGTCCCAGATACATCGCTGGAAAACTGTAGCACCTTCAACACAACATGAGCAGTATCACTTAAGGCTTTACATGGAGGTTGCTGTATTTTATAAACGATGATCTATATTCTCTGAAATGCAGTGCAATAAACACAACAGAAGGTTTCAAGGGAAAGAAATTACCCCAGTATATCTAGATTTCTTTCATTACAGTTCCCAAGCCTTATATTTTCAGCTAGGAACATTCTCTGATTGCCTATTTTTCGAGCAGGGACTTTTGTTTTACTCTGCACTAGGGTAACGGTGGCATAATAAGAGAGGTCTCAAGTCAAACCAAGGCCAACAAGTGCAGCAGTAACAGAAAGGAATATAACTAATACAAAACAAAATATGCACACCAGAAGGAATACTAATAACCCCTACCACCACCACCCCTGTTCCAATCTGATTCCTAGCGGACCGCTGTCTATACCACAGAGCAGCCAATCTCACTTTACAGTGCAGTCAGTGAGTTTTACAAATGCCCTAGGCTAAACAGATTTAGAAGCTCACTTCTTGTGCACAGGTGTTCTTCCCAAGTTTGAATTGTGGCCCACAGATAACAAAAGCGTGTAAAAAAGTTGCATCGCACTGCACCACTTCCCATTCTGCTGACAAATACAGGCCTCCCTTCCCTAGCGTAGTTCAGCTTGGCATGTTAGAGAAACAGTCAGTAAACAAACACAAACACGGGCACACAACCCTGCCGAAACCTGCTGTGAGCACTTACAAATCCAATCAGATAAGGACTGCCAGCATCTCCCAGGAGGTGTGAAGTGAAGCTCTGCAAGGCCACTGCGGTTGCACGGCGCGTTGGGATGACCACATACTGCAAAGAAGAAAGGGGAAGAAAAATAAATACATGAGGAAACTCAACTGAAGAACCCGTCCAGCTCTCTTGTATTGCTTAATTAATGCAATTTTTTGGGGAATTAATTTTCCCCACAAAAAAAAAAAAAAAAGGATTCCACATTTGAAAGATAACAGACACATTAGGGAAATTTTCCAGAGCCAAGATATTGTCGTGTGGTCTCCACTCCTCTAACAGGACATAACACCCTCAGCCAGGTCACGCAATATTAGTCTGACTACACAGGATCAATGGAAAACATGAATTATTTCCTGATTAAGGGACCAGAGCCTGCAGAAAACAGAACTATAACCATGGAAGGGAATGGAAGATTAAAAAAGAAAACAAACTAAACCAAAACAACAAACCCTGGTCCTGTGGAAAGATCTTTGTTTTATAACATACATTTAGAAAGAGAAAAAAATGTTTCCTGCATAAAAGTTGTGAAAGAAGCTGGCTAAGAACATCACCACATCCTCATATGCTGGTTTAGAAATTGATCCTGTCTTGATTTAAAGACTGTAAGTAACGAAGAATTCCTAAATCCAAGTGAACTCTGTTTCCACTCCTGACCACTGAGTCTTGTTCTGCCTTTTTCTGTTTCTTTGAAGAGCTGCCTGCCTGCCAGAAATGACTGGTTTTGTGGAGCACGATCCTTTTTACTCTTCCACATTCTCTCTGATGGACTGCTTTTAGCTTTTCTTCACAAGGCCTGCCTTCCCAGGCTTCAACTCCTTCTTGCAATGCCTTCCTGAAATCGTTTATTAATTAAATGTGACATTTCAGGACTGGCATGTCCCCTGCTAGAACACACAGAGATGAATTTGCCTTAGCTGGCTGAGTCAAGGAGAAATAACTGCTCAACAGCAACGTACCTCAGGGCACAGAGCCTGAAGCGCTGCTTCAGTGCTCATCACACCCTCTCGGAGTGGCCCTGTCTGCAGTGGGAAGAGTTAACCGTAACAAAAGAACTGAAGCACCACCCAGAAAATCCACAACAGAAGAGAATTCGTGCCTCTCTATAATGATCATCTCATCCCAAGCACAGGCAATTGGGAATGATGGGTAAAATTAGATTAAATGCTTTTCATTAGGGCTTTACGCGTATGCCTTGAGAAAGACACGCCACTTCTTTCCTTGCTGGGTTGACAAAGCTGCAAATGCACACTGCTAATGCACACTGATGCCACGTATGAAATGGGTACCCTGTTAAACTTCTGTGGTGCATCAGAAAAGCAAATGATCAGATCCACAGCAGCCACCTGACTACGGATGTCAGACACTGGCCTCCTTTCGCATCAAAGAGCTCAAAGCGGACTTGAAGGCTCACAGAAATCCCAAGAGGAAAATCAAGGTCTAGACTTTATTAGAGACACAGAGACATACTGAAGGTCACACTGTGAAACACCAGGAGAGCCACACAATTCATTACCATTCCCCAAAGACGCAAGGTAATGGGTACAACCTGGATAGATTAGACAAAATAAAACACAAAAAAATGAGTTACTGTTCTTTCCACCTGGCCCCAGGTCACACAGGTGCAGTGAGAGGCATTCTGCAAGAGCTCTTTGAGAAAAAGGCATTTGAGAAAATAAACTGAAACTCTATCTAATTCAAGAGGCTAGAGTTGTGTAGATCTTTGAAAGAGTGAATTTTAAACTTGCATTAAAATATTTTTTTTTGCACTCTACACTTTGTTGTAACAAAGCTGGGGAAGAAAGCCTGCCTGGCTCTATATTGTTTCCCTTTTCTTAGTGAAATGACTAAGGAAATTGTAAATGTATTCAAAACTTACCATTTTCAATGAGTGACAGTGAATTAGAGCCAACTGGAGAAAAAAGCTAGAATGATTGCTGCATTGTGTGTGTGTGTGCATATATATATATACACATGAATACACACACACAATTATACATAATTTTGCGTGTACATCTGTATTATGCATAAATACAGTTCTGCAAGTAGTGGCACAATTTCCAACAAGTTTTCAGTTTGCCATCAGTTTGCCTGATGGCAGAAACCATCAATCCGGTTTATCAGTAAAAAGCACCAAAACACTTGGTAAACTTAGCCTGGAATTCAAGTGACAAAAACCTAACCAAACTAAACCCATCCGATCATTCAACAAGCAAATGAACATGAAATTTTTTCCTCCTCTAAAAAGATGTTAAAAAATGAGATGTTAAATTGTTAAAATGTTAAAAAGATGAGGAAAAAAGGCTTAAACCAGCATCTCCAAGACACCAAAATGTACTCCACCCTATCCCTGCTTAGAAAGCATTTTATTCCAATAGGGAGGAAGCAGCTGGTAGCAAACATTAGCCACTGTTCTAGGAAGGCAGCAGTAAATTACAACCTTAAAGGGGCATTTTGATACTAAAATAGACATAAATTCAAACCAGACCAGGCCTGGTTCGACCATCCCACAGAAACTGGAGGTGGGAGAGCCACAGCGGTCTAGGCGGAAGCCCGTGGGATCGCCCTGGCTCATCTCTGCCTCCAGGTTCAGAGCAGGCAGCACACAGGATGGGTGGGAAGGCTGACCAAGCGGCTCTGGCAAAGCTCTCCTCTCTAAATAGAGGCTCAGAAAGGGCACGGTTTGCTGCTGACATTCCCTTCCTGTAGAGAAACCAGCAGAATGAGTTGGTCTGAAACCAGCTCACCAGGAAAGCCAAGGAGAGATCACCCTTCTCCCAGCAGAAGGCCTTGTGCCGAAGAGGTAAGGTCTGATGTTTGTCTGATCGTGAGAGAAAACTATGCTCTAAAACAACTGCTGCTCTTTCTGGGTAACACAGTAATCTTGAGGGCAACACACTGCTCTCTTTCATCCCCAACGGCAAAGAAAACTCAGGTGGACCCCATCCCAGCAGAGCTGGGGAACAGCCCGGGTGTTCAGGACAGGCAAAGGCTGTGCTCCACGGAAAGCAGCCTGAGAGCCCTTCGTGCACGCTGACAAGTCACTGCCAGACACCGTCTAAAAAGGAACTTTTACATGAAGTAAAAGGAGGCTGATCTGGTCTCCACATCGCAGCACGTGTGGAAGTACACATCCATCTACAACCCACAGGAGAACCGCAGCAATGCCACCAGGCACAGCCTTCCTGCTCAGAGCTGCGTGCAGGTGCCCTAAGCAAGCTGTGCACCTCCGTTCGTAAGCGTTTCCCTCCCTGCCCTAAAATCTAAACCACAGCACGCTCAGCTCTCTGATGTGTGGGAGCTCACTGAGAGAAGCAACAACGAGAGCTGCTTCTGGAAACGCTGTTTCTTCAGCTGTAAAAATACACAGTATTTTACACTGCATAAATAATTGTCTTTTATTTATCGGGAAGGTTGGCAGAACAAAAGGCACTTTTCTCCAGGGTGGTAGCTCAGCCACAGTCAGTCTTAGCCTGTTTCAAGACTAAAGGAAGACTTAGACTATACAGCAAAACACTAAGGCTGGTTTCCTCCGTTTAGAAGGAACTAATGTTTTAGAAGAAAAGGGAAATAGGGAGAGCATTTATTTTTTTGCATGAGTGTCAGGACTTTGCATAAAGTGAAGGATGGCTTTTCCCATCAAAGAGCTAATGAGGGTATGATTGCTGTAGCTGAGGTCCTTCAAACTGTCTGCTGGCTCTCACACAAAAATGCCACCAAGCCCCTGTTCATCATCTTTATTTCTGAGACGTGCTACAGAGGAAAAACCCCACTATTAGGACCAGACTCCACAAAATCCCAACCACTCACAATGTTACATGCTTGCCTGCTGCACTGAAGCTCATTCATTACTGCTGTTATAAGGCAGTTTTAATGCTACTTTGGGTTTCTGGTAATTTTGAGGCCAATTTGCAAAGATGGCTGATAAAATCTGTTTCATAATTAGCGTGCTCCACAAGAACCACCTCCCTCCCCTAAGCACCATCTGAACATGTGCCTGGGAGGAGATTTGGAGAGTTGTGCTCAGGAGAATAAGGCCTGTTTTGTACAAATTTGCATTTGGAACAAATATCAGCCTTTTAAAATCTCAGGCAGTGCAGTGCGTTCTGCAGTGCTGACAGTTTATCAAACCTAGCCCTCAGCACCTTTTACTGCAGTCAGCTTGAGGAACTGCAGACAGACTGCCACACTGGCAAGAACAGAAGAGCAGTGGAAGCACGAATCTATGAAGAGCCAACAATCAAATTTGAAAATACGAAGCAAACACTCTTCTTTTTTGCCAAGGAAATTAAACTTGCAAAGCCTCTGAAGGTGCTTACCAACTTGCCAGATAGGGCTCTTAAGCAGTCGTGAGATCTACAAATCTTGGGAGAGCTATGATAAATCACTTGGGATACAGTTACCAAAACCCTTGCTTCTGGCATAAGTCTGCTCTCACTGAAATCAGCCAGTATTGAAAGCTTTTTGTCTATGAAAATAAGATAATATTTATGTATATGATTAAAGTGTTGTTAGGCTTCCACTAATAATGCTTTTAAACTCCTTACCAGCCTGAGGCAAGAACAGACACACTTCTGATTACACCAAATAAATAGTAATCAGTAGAAATTAATTTGCAAAACATTTAAAGTGCATCTCACTGAAGGATATCCACACCTTTCTCTGGCTAGAACTTCTACAGAGCTGTCTGTCAAACATGGCTATAGCCCTGGCTCTCACCTATTGTCTGACAAAACATCCTCTCAAACCCCTTGTGTAATATAAACCTACTTCAGACCATCTGCTTACAGGCTTGCATTGATCTAAGCGGACGTTTACATTTATTTGTATGGCACTTTTACAGTTCTACTCATGCTGATAATGCATTAAGCTGGGCATTAGATATGACACTCCAGTTCATTTGTCTGAACAGGCAAGAGAACAGCTAGCTTAAGAGTTGGCATCAGTTACCAAAATCCAGTTTTTAACATGCTTTTAGTTTCCTTCTTGTGTTTTCAGAATTGGAACTAAGAAGATTTTTCCAATTATTTCCAATCATTTCTTAAGGAGGATTTTTTTCCCTCTTTTTCACTAAAGCAATATATACAACCGCAAATGCAACCGTGCAAAATGCAACTGACTATATGATGTTGCTCATACAAAACAGATGGCAAACCTATAAAAGCTATTAAAAAGCTACAGGATTCCAAAGTCACATTGAAATCAACACAAAAAAGCTCAGTAATTAAAATGGAATAACGATGGCATCCTTAGTACATTTCATATAATGTTTTTTTTGGGGGGGAGAAGAATGCCTTTTGGGGTTACCTTGAGACAACAGAGGTCAGATTTCAGTTCTTTCTGGCACAGATTTTCTGTAGGACCTTGAACGTGTCCAGCAGATCCCCTTCATCCAGCGGAGCCTTGCTGACAGCAGCGTTTGCCACCTGAGCTGCTCTTTGAGAGCCACTGCTGGAGGACTGCAGATGTGCTCCATACCCTGTCCTTTACCTCTTTCAGGCAGTGCTAGGGAGGATATAAAAGATCTGCTATATAAGCTAATTTTGAGCAGAGAGTTGGGAGCACTCCTGTGAATCTCATTGCCAAAGACAGGATGTGACAGAAAGCTCTGGCAGGAGGCAGTAATGAGCAACTACAAATACTGTACTATAACTTCTTCCTCGGCACAGCTGTCTGTAGACTGCACATCTGTCTAAATGTTGAGATACCACTGAATGAGCGGCAGCGACAGCCTTGAAATCAGCACAAGCTGCAAAACCAATATAAGTACAGAGTAAACACCTGCTCGGCCTACGCTGAAGCTAAATTGGTAGGAGGAGCAAGCCTCAGAAATTAAAAGCTTTCTAACAGTCCTGAGGTATACTGACAACCTTTGCTTCTGTGCCTTATTCATACCCAAGAGATGTGGCATTAACCATACTGCCCTACCTCACAAAGCGTTCTCTGCACAAATGAGTGAAAGATTGAAAGATCTGTTCAGGCAATGCAATTACGGCAGCTACAGAGCCATCTTAAAATATAAACACAACCTTGAACTTAAACCATAAACAGAATTTAAGCAGGAGCTTGAAGTTCTTTGCTGAATCAATGTATTAACCCCTGTATCTTTACATCTAGAAACACTGAGCCAGATTGCTTTCTTGTTGATGTTGATGCAACAAATAAAAGTCAAGGGAGTTTTCTATTGATGCCAGACTGATTGTATTTTTAGCTTAGTCAACAACCTGCCAAAAGACCTCGGGCAAGTCCTGTAATGGTTCTGTGCCCTAGTTTCCTTCTTTTTCAAACAATAAGCAACAAGAAACCTCCCTCACAATGGGATTTCAAGGTATTTGAAAGGCTCTGTATGTTTCTGATGGCAGCATCAGCAAACATGCAAGGCTCTTTAGCAAACATGCAGACTATTTCAGACAAAAATCTAGTTGCTAACATCAGCCTGCTGATTTGAAAGACTTAAAAAGTGCTATGGAGAGAGAATGGAAAATGAAGGACACAAGGTGAAAAATCCCAGACAGTTTCCTCTTGAACAAGGTGGACATAGTCCAAAAATTCTTTATACTTTCTTTTCCTCTCTTCTTTTCCAGAGGTTTTCTATTGTGTATGTGTTGAATGCTAGGTTTGCTGGAGTTAAGCCAAAGAGAGAGGTAGATGGCTGCCTTTGTGGTCAGAGGAGGGAGGGAGGGAAGGATTTCCTATTACAGAACAAAGCTGAGTTATTGATAACAAAATTTACTAATGTGCTATTAGGAAATGCTGACTGAGTTCTTTACATGTGGCGTTTTATGAAAATACTTAACATTTGGGGAAACTATTTGAATCCAGTGATGGCATCCCTTAGACAAACATAGAACAGGCTGAACTAGGGACTAGGCATTGAAATGAAGATGTGAACTTCAGGTTGTTCTTGCACGTTGACAAACTGCTCTGGCCCCCAGAAGAGAAAGATGCTGTTCCAAGGTACACTCACCATTAGTATGTCTGCTGTGATAGCCCAGTTTGAAAACAGAAGAGTTTCTCCAATAAAAATGCAAATCTGTTGTAACAAAACACACAAAAAGGAGAAGATTTATTCACTTGACATTTAAGGGAAAAATAACCTGTCACAAACTTTCCTTTTGTCGCTTATTTGTCTCAAACCCATTCAAAGGATTCTTCTGTACACAATCCACTTCTGGTTAACGTTGCGGTTATCCTGAGTACTAGAAACCCATAGATGTTTATCTGAGCCCTGAGAGGGTTGGCCTGCAGCTTCATTAGTATAAACTGTTTATGATCTACAGGACAGATAAATATAAGGCTGACACCTTTGGTAACAGATGAAGATGAGAAGCCAAACAGAAGCGACAGCCCTGGACTTCCACGCTGAAATCATTCTGTTTCCAAAGGTCAGTTAGGGAAGTCAGAAAGCCCCAACTCCCCAGAACAGTCATTTTCATCGCTAGGCACCAAGTTCTCTGTTAAACTCTGTAGCAAATCAAACACCCACCACATGCAAGATCCCTGCCCTCCCCTGCTAGCATATTGCTGTCCTTTTTGAGGGGGACATAAGTCTAGCCACTATAACAAGTTTTATGTTGCTAATACCTAGGTGCACTCAAGACAGGACTTAGGTATGGGCTTTGCAACATCACTTTCTTGTAGTGAGCTACAACTCTTGACTCTGTGGAGACTGTCAACAAGATACATTAAAAACCCTACGTATATGGTGGGATGAGAGCTTCTTTTTGAGGTGGTGTGGTATAAACAGCCACCACACACCCTTTCCACCTCTGGCAGCCCTTCCTCACTTACTCCCATCCCCAAGCTGCCTTCTCTCCTGTGCTTGTACAATGGGGCAAAGCAGGGATTCGGATCAGGAAACTGCTACGGGGCAAAGAATCTCTTGTTGAGGAGGTGGAGGAAGAGGGGCTTGTTTTGCTTATTTTTAACTCAAGTCAGTTCCCTGATGCAGTTCACTAAATGGTTCTGCAAACAGTTAGAGCAGTTGAAGAACTGGAAGTGATCACCAAGAGAAGAAACTGATTTAACCTGGTCTCATCATTAAAAGAAATGTTCATCAAACTGAGCCCAACGGAGCAAGGGGTGACACAGTTTCAAGGGGAACACTGCCCACATCAGAAAGCTTTTTCCCTGTATTTCAGTTGTCAACCCTTTGCTTTTATGCTGTAGGTTAACAATTTAACAAAGAAAAGTAGGTTCAACAGAACAAAAAACAAGGAGAGAAAATCTTCCAGACACACATTTCCATCTTCCTTTGTGTATTATGAAGAACACATAGATGAAGCACTGCTTAAATAATCAGACTTGTAAGGATGATCCCCCCTGCTCCTCTCCAGTAAGGAGGCAAGCAAAACCCTTTACTGGATCTTCCCCAAAGGTTGCTTTTTGCCCAGCTAACCCACCTCACCCCCAGCTTTTTGTTGTTGTTGTATCTAGAGAGAAAACATTCCTTCTGCAATCCCTTCTGGCAGCTGGAGATGAGCAGCTATGGAGGTTTGGATTCAGGTAACCGAAGATTCCCCTTTTAATAACCTTATGTTCAGCTTTTGTTATGTTGAGTTGGGTACAACATATTGATGAAACAAAAGCAGCCAGAAATACACAACACGCTTTGCTCTGAGGAAACATTCAGATGAATGTCATTTTGTGGTTGCCTGGTAAGCTCTGACACTCACAGCCCCAACCCGGCCCCTGTTCCTTGCACAGGAGCAGTTTGGGGTGGGAGGAGGAACTCAGAGATCCGTGGCTATGGTCTGACGTGACTACAGCAGTCTCCTTTCCCACACCCTGCTCGAGATCGCCTATACCCCTCCGACCACCATGTCACTGCCAGGAATAGACTGCTTTATTTAGCAACACTTACGCACTGACCTACAGAAAGCTTCTTCCTCTATTTGTTTCTAAAATTATTTTTGTTTCCCATACCTTCCCCCTCCCTATCCCCTCTTTCAGTGACTGGACCTGCTTCCTCCGTGATGGTGTCTGAGCCAGTTACGGTCCAGCTGCTGAGCTAGGAAGTCTCCTCTTTCCACTTTCCCACTGTCCACTGGTCTGCCTTGAGCTCAGCTGAACTGCCTAGCTAAGACAGACAGATCCAAAGAATTAAGGTGCTGACAGAAGTTAAGTGACATGCAGCAAGGGCAGACCAGATCCCCAGATGGGCTCTCATGACCTGCACTGAAATCTGCCCTATCACAGCTTTGCAGCCACTGTTGCTGGAGTTCTGCAGCTGGATAGATTAAACTGAGCTTGGGAAAGATGTTATCACGCTTCTGAATGCAGCATCGACATGCCCTGCCTGTTCATAAAACACTGGAAACAGGCAACTGCTTGCCTTAAGGTTATATAAGTTACACACACACACACGGGGGCTGTTACACACAGCAAGTAAAACTTGCCCTCTTCTGCAGGAATTCAGCCTAAGTCCTATGAATCACTGAAATGTTACTAACTTCAGAACACCAGACCTGAATTACTGAGTGTGCATTTCACCCAATGCTTTTCCATGAAACACGTGCCTCATGTGGATACTGGTAAAAGAAAAAGAGGAACAGGAGGAAGATCAAAAAGTAGGACAAAAGATACTGACATTAAAAAAAGAGTCAGCTGCTAATGGGGATTTGTAAAAATGAGTTCATCCACCACTAAGGGCATATGAGGATATGCAGCATTTCTGCTGGAGAGAGGCTCTAGGGATGCTTACTGTAAATAGGGCAGCCTCCAGAATGGATCGATAGCTCCTGAAATGGTCATGATTTTAACTCCTCACACACTTTTAGAACCCTCATTTTACAGTGAGATTTCAGCTCGAGAGATAGATCCTCTTCTGAATCCAGCTGTGTTGTATAATATCTCACCATCTCCTCTTGGTATCCAGTTGCTCATCTTTGATAAGCCGATAGAAGTTCAGTCCCCCTGAAGTCTTTCTGTTTATGTGATCAGAGTTAGCAAATTCTGATTCCAAAAAATGATAAGTAAAGTAGACTTCAGAGCTGTCACACCAGCAGCTCTCCCAGCAAGATCTAAGTAGGTTATAAACTCCCTCTATGGCTATTTGCAAAGTGTGTGTATCTGTTTGCATCTTCATTATTTGAAGTTCTCTTTGAAATGGTGGCTAAGACTCCCACATGTACTCTTCAATTTGAAGCAAGCCTAACTCCATCTCAGTGCTGGGCAATATGGATGCCTTGGAAGCAGATAAGTCACCAACACCATGTCAACAGAAAGCTCCCTGGAGCTGACACTGAGATGCTGTAAAAGCTCTATGGCAAAGGCTTAGCCTGGGAGTTGTTGTTTCTGCAATATCATGAAATGTCTTCGAGGAATTGAAATGGATGCTGAAATTGAGGTACAACAGGAGCTTGGAACAATGTCAGGAGGCAGAACTTCTCTCTCTAATCACCTGGAGACTTAAACCAGTCTAAAATACTCCATTGAAATGTCTGAGCAGTATGATACAATGATGTCATCCAGCTAATGGGTTTCAAGAGACAGGTTTGAAAACCAATATTTCAAAGAGCACACATTTCAGAAAGAGTGAGACCGGAAGATATACAAATTGTTGCTTCAAGGAGCTGGAATACAACACACTAGAACACATGCTGCAAGGAAAACAGAGTAAGAACTGTTTGCACTATACAGCAAAGCAAGATAGTATAAAGACAGAAATACAAGTGTCTGGGCAGCTAAATGATACAGAACGCTGTTTTATTTTACCTTTCCAGGCACTCTACTGCTGCCAGTAATTTACTGGATTAATATGAAAAGATGGGATAAATAAAGAAGTCTGTCTATCTGCTCCAAGGAGAAGGGGCTGCTACAGAAGAGGAATAGAAGCTGCCCTCAGGGACCAAAACCACCTGCAAGACAGGACCGTGCACGAGGAAGAACATATGCATGTTCAGGGGAGGAAGACAGCAGAGAGCTGACAGCGTGTAAGGGGCAATGTGGCCACACTAAAAGATATTTAGGTCTTTTCAAAAAACAAACAAGCCAAGCAATTCTTGGTCTCTTATGGACCTTTATGTTTGAGGTTAAACTCCAAGTCTAGCTATCTAAATGTTGGAAGTGATAATTTTAATGCTCTGAAACAAAGAGAGATCCAAATGCAGTAACTTTAACATTTTAACATGGTATGACCAGTGACAGAAGTCTAAGGGCAGTCATGGTACAGAAGGTGGGGAAATACCACCATGCTGGGGAGCTGACTGGAACATTACTCTCGCTTTTTGTGGTCATACAGAACTCAAGGATGCTGCTGATCCTGTTTCAGGATGAGAGCCAGGACACAGCTGTAAAGGAAGCTATCAGAGATGAGAAAAGCCACCCACAACTTGTACCTTATCCTTTCCAGAACAAGCTGTTATCGTGGATCTTGAGATAAGGAGGGTGACCTAATCTATCATGTCGTCCATCAAATCTAGGTTTTCCAACTTCAGAGTCAGAGAACAAAGCCTGCTTCATTTTGAACCAATGAGACTTAAAACAGGTAGTTTTAACTGCAGAGGCACTGCTACACCATGCGGCCCTGCAGAACAGGTCTCCCAGTGAAATAAAAGGAAATTAAACACTCATGGCATCTGTAAGATTGCAGTAACCTTGAATGGTGTGGAAAAATAAGGGTTCATGTTTGAAACCTGCCTTGAAAAGTCAATTCAACTAATATATAGCACCACCATGGT
This sequence comes from Anser brachyrhynchus, assembly GCF_964034855.1. Taxonomy (NCBI): domain Eukaryota; kingdom Metazoa; phylum Chordata; class Aves; order Anseriformes; family Anatidae; genus Anser; species Anser brachyrhynchus. The sequence goes on along the minus strand of NC_137713.1, from coordinate 8,845,568 downwards.
AATACCTTGACATTGGTAGCTCCAAAATAGACCTGTTCTCTCAGTGGGGTTAGCACCTGTAACACTAAACAGCATCAATAACAGATGTTGGGTTACTTTTTTTTTTCTTATATAAATTTATAGTGGGTGGCTTATCCACAGATCTCTTAACTTCAGGTGATTTACAATCATTAATGATCTAAGGTAAGTTTGTAAGTTGAGAATTCTCATTTTGCAGAGGTAAAACAAATAACTTGCCCCCATCACATCTAGAATTGATAAAGAGAGTTCAGATCTCAGATTCCCCATTTGGTACTTTAACTAGACTCTCCTATCTACTTTACATGCAATACTCTTCTAGCAACAGAGAAAGCACATTTAGGGCTACAGATAGACAGTGTTACCTGCAACAAATGTATGCATTAGCCTAAGAGCGTCAGCAAATAGGCTTATATTCTTTATACCCCCTCCATATGCAGATAGAGCTTCCTTTGCACATCATTGACTCTTTATTAGATTTACTGCTCGTGCATCATAAAATAAATTGTTTCTAAGACTGGTTAAATAATACCATCTATATTTATATATTTACACAATGCAGAATAGTCACATGGAAATATGGAAGCTAAAAAGCTGCCGTCTTGAGAATTGAAAAAAAAAAAGAAAATGAGACCAATAACCACCTTTCATTGCACATTTTTTGAAAACAGTATTTCCAGCTTAGAAAGGGAGGACTTTCTGCATAAAGAGACTAAGCAGCACAAATGAACATGTCTGTCATCAGGTCTGGCAAAGGAGAAAATCACAGGTCTGACTGCACAAAGAAGTGGAGGGGAGGGGCAGGCAGCGGGATCTGACAGATCTCTTCTTTCAGAGACAGCTGAGAATGAAAGGAAGGCTAATGTTTTGCCAACCAGTAACACCCTCTTACAGGTTGTCCCAGGTGGTCATTTTTCTGCTGATCATTGAATCAAAGGTTAGCTGTAGGCCATGCCATGAGCCAGAGGTCCAGAATCTCCTGACACTTTCTAAATAGCCAGAGTAGGCATTCTTGGTTCTGTGTTCATGTTTTTAAACTTCCATTCTTTCTTCTTGTGTTCCCCTGTTGTGATGGCAGCTGTTCAAATACTTAGAAAATAACCGTGGCTACGCTAGTGCTAGAAATACAGAGAAGCGAGGAACTGCAATAGATGGTTTGTTTGATTAACTGTAAACAAAATCTCATTGATTGCTGAAGTGTGCACTGCTGTGTGGAGACTAGGGTAGGCTTTCAGAAATTATCCCACTACTCAAACCATTTCAAGCTGTCCCTTCAAAAAGTTATCAAGCTTCTCTCTATTACACTGAAAAAGAACCTGAGACCTCTTCAGTGTACTGGATTTCCACTCTTTCCTGAAAGCAAGAGTCATACCTCAGACCAGATTATTATACATTATCTTGAGTTTTTCCTTCTCCCTTCACACTATTTGTCTGGATCTATCTGATGTCTTTTTATATCCTTAGGTTATAAATGCTCTGGAGGGACCATTTTTAAATCTGCATTTGTGCAGCATCAAGTATTGTGTATTCCTGAGCTATGACTAGAATGTCAGGTGCTATGGTAATATAGAAAACAACAACAAATTGAACTTATGTGGTAATTACTGTTGGTTTGCAGCAAGCTACTTAGTTATGGAAATTAATGGTACTTACAAGTAGCCAAAAGCATGCCCACAGACAAGTTATATTGTAATTACAATTCGATATCACTGCTGCTACAAAACCCTTATTGTAAGGGAAGCTGCCAATTTTCCTGTACCAAACCATTAGGCAAGAGCAATGGCGTTACGGATAGAGGTACAGAGAGAACAACCCAAAGACAGGGAACTGTGAGTTTCTACGCAAGAGCTAAATGCCCAGGTCTAAATTCTGATGACAGTAAGAGGAGATAAACAATGAAATACATTTTCCTTCCAAGCACATCTATACAGTGTCAATATGCCAAAGGGAAAAATGAAGGACATTCAGAGTGGGAAAAACATCTAAGCCTTCCTGCAGGGGACAATGCACTCAATCTTCTAAGGTGTTTGGTAGACAGAAGACTGACATATGAAAAGGATTATACTTACATAGGCTCCCACAATGCTGCTCTTGGCAGCAACGAAGATCAGACAGATGAAGATGGCTGACCCCAGCATGCCAACAGCACAGACAAGAGGATCAGCTCGCTGGGTTTTTAAGCGGCACCATTTGGTTGCCCCAGCTCCTGTGATAACACCCAGGAAACCGGTGAAGCATGTGATTGCTCCAAAGATCAAGCTATTAAAAAAAAAAAAAAAAGAGTCAGTTATTTTTCTGGATTTTTTCCCCAAAATGGGGATGACCTATGAACAAATTATTAGGGTAAACTGGCTGATGACAATCTGGACATTGGCTTTGCATGTTTAAAATAAAACAAATGAGCTACATCCTGAGTGTTTGTGTTTGCAGCACCCTTCCACTGAAATTAAGGAAAACAGCAGATGAAATTCAGCCTTGTACAAAGGCATTGATCAACCCACAGAGATGCAAAGGGCTCATACTGCTTCTTTGTGTGGAACTTAGCTCCCTACAAAGTGCATTGTATAGCTAATTAAGTACAAAATCCCTAAGTAATAACCTGCACAATGATCATGTAAGGGAAAACATGGACAGAGCAGGCACTTGGAAGCTTAAGGAAATGGAAACCTAACAAGACGACAAACACCAGCAATTTTCTAACTCCTTCCAGCCCATTTCAAAGAAGGCTGATTAGATTATTTTGCTGTTACAATACACATACAAAATGCATTTATTTAAATTCAAGAGCAGGAGCTGTCAAGGTTTCTCAGTATTGTATGTGCAGGACTCAGGCTACAGAGTCTTTGGCAACTACATGAAAGTAGCTCCAGGGTAGCTCAAAACATAGGTGTCATCAAGGAGTGGAAAACTTGTCTTTGTGAACAGCAGATGGGCAGTCTGACTGGAGCTGTATTTTCTGCTCACTGCATTTTTCAGAATAGACCAAGGCTGCCCGCTGGGTGCTCTAGTTGATGGTACTCCAAACCGCTAAGTAGTTTACCTGTGATGAGATTGTGTCAGCTAGAGCAAGAAGGCTTTCCTAATGTTATTCTTCCCTCACAAGCTAAAAAGCAAAAGAGCTGGCAGAAGACAGTTTTTCATATCTTTTATTCACCTGGAGAAATACACTTTTTTTAGCATTTTATGCTCTGTGCTATTATGGTAAAGCACAAAACAATGAATTACTTCTCACAGCGTATGTGCTGCAAGCTACATTATATAACTGGGTCTGAAAAAACACCACCATGTAACATCAAGCAATCTAAACCAAAGTCTCCGAGATCTTTGCACCAATCTTCAGCAAAACTCAGTACACACAATAGCATACAGAGCAATGAAACACAGTGAAGTCCTCCCTCCCACAGAAATAAAAGCCTTCGGGGCCAGTTCCTGCAGCCTTTAGGGGAACCAGTCCAAGCCCTGAATTATAGTCACTACCTTGGCTACCCCGACATGCCAGCCGATTCCACTGCTATCATGGAAATCAGTGTGGGTCTTAAGAAACCTCATTCTCTCTCAGTTCTCCAACCATTTTCTAAGGCAAAGACAGCTGTCTTTTTTCTGCTTCTGTACAGTAGCCTGGGAACTAAGACTGAGCTGAGGTCATCACTTCTGCCTTGGTTTGACTTCATGCAATGAAGAAAAGAGGAGAAATAAAATCCAGTTTACAATCCCAGCATTTCCTATCATTGTTGCAAGGATCTCCAGGAAATTACAGACATTCTAGTAACTTGACTCCATGGGACTTGCCTGTTTCCTCTGGTAAATAAGGCCCCACCCTCTCTCCCCCCTCTTTAAAGCAGTGGTGTATGAATCTCACCTATCTTTGGTGCCACAGGGCTGCGAGTTGCAAGTCTCTGCAGTCTTCTGCACAACTTGTGCTCTGTGAAGGTAGAGAGGGATCCACATGCCGAGCGCCCCAGTGGCAAAAGAGACAGCTGAGGTGGCCAGTGAGGAGAACACATAGCTGCGGCTGTGGAGACACGAGAGGCAAAACCAAGAGAAGGTTTAGAGGGAAAACTGAAAGAGCGAGGGCACCAGGAGAGGAACCACTACTTACCTCCCTTTGCCAAGGGGCAGAGATAACACGAGCTACAAAGAAATGGAGAAGAAGAGGCAGGAAATATTTCTTCATATATGATGTTCTACTGATAATAACGTGCTTAACTCTTCAGAGGTGCTTCAAGGGGACCACTTTTTTGGGACCCTTTCAGGAGACGATCAGTACTTAATCACTAAGATGTGATGTGTGAATTACAGCACTATCACCGTAATGTCACCTGGTTACCCGAATTACCAGTTCCACCTCTCCCTCCCCATCCATGTTATTTCCAGGTTACTATATGCTTGCTATTTGGATAAACCACCAAAATAAGTAATATAAAAATACCAATAAATTAAACATCACCACTTTTCATAGCCCTTTGGTACTGGGTGACAACACCAGGAAGACATCCTAGCCAGCAGTTCTAAGAAGAATGAAGGACACCACAGGTTTCACATCAGAATTCCAAGGTAACACTGAATTTACACACACAAATATTTGCACATTCAAAGGCAAGCATTCTGGAAGCAAGTGCAGCTGTTTAAAAAGTCATAAGTGTGTGATCTTTTATGCAGATATACAAGCATCCAACCACATTCTATGCACATGCAGTCACATGTGGTTATATATATATATATATATATATATATTTAAACTTGCCATGTAGTGCAAGCTTTTGTGTATTTTCTCCTCTCAAATTGCTTTGGAATTGAACTCTCCACTCAGCAGAGTAGCTTTTTCAAGGAAGAAAATGGATATAAGGTACATATAAAAGGATATAAAAGGACATCTGAACAACAGTGGCACAACAATTAATACAGGAACACAGCCATTTCCACACTTCAAAAGCCATAATTAGTCTGACAAATGAGCCAAACAAAGCAGACTCTTAGATCTGAATCCTGGAGAAGTTGGAGCAAAAGATGGAATTCATCTTTGTCATCACAGTCAACATCTAGTGAAAATGTAACTGTGATTTTCTTTCCTAGGCTCACACACCAAGTTTTCTGCAACTCCTTGCACGATGCTACTTTCCAATCTCACAGTGTTAAGTACAGGCCATTTGATGTTCACATTAAGCAGTAGAGGCAAAGCATACTTTAGCAGGGTGTTCTTACTTTCTAATCAGTGCCTTCATGTCTCTTAGCCACGAGGTCCGAGCCTTCAGCTGTCCCCCAAGTTGTTCAACATTTCCTCTTTTAGCAGCGGGTACAAATATCAAGATGAGTGTCCCTGTTATCATTCCTAGGAGTGGAGATACCTGTGAGAAAGGAACAGGAAAATAGCACAGGAAGTCAGCAGTGTTTGATTTGACTAGTCAGTAAGAAACAGATTACATTAGTTTCATTTCAGCAACCCAGCTCTTTATGGCTATCCAGAATCTGTGAGCACACTGAGGCATCTGCTCCTTTCCTTCCTCCCTGTCATGCCCGGGACTCTCTTATCTCACTTTGCAAGCATGAAGCTTTGAGAATACTCTGATTAAGGCAGTCCATTTATTTGTGTAATTACACTACCAAGATTCTGGGTGATGTTTAACTCTTTGGAAACCTGCACCCAGCTGTGCTAAGAGACCAACTAATTTCTGGGAGAGTTTAAAAGCCTTTTAAGGGCAATGAACCCAGGTGAAAGATTTCTGGATCTGGGGAGCATGTTGGTTTTGAAAATCCTTACTTGACATGCAACCCTTTCTGTGTTCTTCTATCTAATCTGCAATGGTTTCTCATTTTCAGGCAGCTTTCAGCGATTACCTCAGTGTGCAGCAGACTAAGAAACAATGAAAATTCAAGCTGGAAGACAGAAAAATGACACATTCAAGACTTAGTTTCCGAGTTTCCAATCCTTTCTGTCAATCACTAGACAAAAATGCAAACATTCCATAGTGTTTTACGAGCTATGAATGTGATTCTTGTTTTGACACTGAAATTCCATTATTGTTAGCATGGAAAATTGTTCTGTTAGGAAAATAGAAACACAGATTTTCAGTGAATTATCATCTCTTCTACACATGCCATTTTCAAAATAAAATTCCTGATCCAAAAATATGTGCTTCCAATAATACCTTAAAATGGTCTTTACACATAGAGTAGTATTACACATGCAAAGAAGACAAATCCAGAACTCTTCTAGGGAAGTAATGGAAGACAAAAAAATATTTTAGAACTGGAAAGTCAGGAATGTAGGAATGTCCCTCATGAAGCTCGATACAGTATTCTTATCACAGTTGAACACAAGACATAGCACTGTTGAACGAAAACAAACAAGAAAAGGAAATGCCGGTATTTTCTAGGGCCATACAATTTCAAGTCTCTGATTTTTATCTGGAGGCTTACTCCCCTGACAGGACAATATTCGTTGATACTCAGCAATGTTCCAGTAAAACACTGGCATTCCTGCTAGATCCAAAGTTGCCACTAGCCAAAGTGCCCTTCTGCCTTCTCCAGCCCACTGAGTATTCCTGGCCTCCCCCAGAGCTGGAGGCCACAGGGCATCACATAGGGAAGCATCATGTTGGCAAATCTAGTACATCTTGCAGAAGTACAATGATTGCCAAAAGAACAGAGGCTCCTTTACACTGATGTCTGGAAGCTTTCGACATGTGCTGTTTGGCTAACAAAACTAAGCAATCCTGTCCTAAGCAACCCTCATGGAAGTGTGGAACTTGTCTTACAGATTCCCATGATTTCACACAGTCAGGGAATCATGCATCAACGTATCATTTACGGTGGAAATCATGATCCCATAAGGGTACAGCCTTGCAGACAGTCTGGATTTCTCAGGATAACTATGGAGACTTCATTAAATCATAGAACCATACAACCGTAGAATATCCTGAGTTGGAAGGGACCCACAAAGATCATCGAGTCCAACTCCTGGGTCTGCACCACCCAAAAATCAGACAATATGACTAGAAGAAGGGGCCTTGGAGTTCCTCTTTCCTTGTGCTGACCTTTGCTCAAAAGTTAATTTTACCCTTAAAGCATTTCTGCTATTGAATGAGGCAGGCACTCTCTTGGTCTGAAGCTTTATGCTATTAAACCTAATTATTTTCATTTCAGGTTGACAGCTGGAAACTCTCCTAGGTGCAGATGAACTGTTCACAGTGGCATCCCTGGCTTTGCTTACCTTTGCTGGACAAGCAATTGTCCATGCCACAGAAAGGAACATTCGCTTGAGATAGAACCCATGTATTTTCATCACCTGCTGTTACAAATGGGGTTGGCCTGGGCTTCATGAGCTTCATTGTCTTCATGAAGTGCCAAAGCCAGAGAATGCAACTCACTGGGGCACATGCCACCCAGACTGCCAAAGGTCAGAAAACAGTTCTGCTGGGCTGCTTCCTGCCAGCTCTTTCAAGACATCTTTGTGTGCAGGATCTGTTTGTGTGTATGTGATTGGAATGTATTATCTTTTCAACACATTTATCAAGGTCCCAAGAGGTTAAAGTAGAAGGAAACCGACTGTCTCAGGGCAGAAAAACAAGCGGAAACTGGAACAAAGTGTTTTTTCCTCAAAGCAGGAAGCCATTCTCAGAGTTTCTTGACAGCAAGGGCCTGAAAGACTGTGGAGTTGATTTAAGGCCAATGCTTCATCTTCCCAAACTCATCAAGAAACCATGGCTGACTGATAATAAAGTGATCGGAAAATTCTTGTTTCCAAGCTGGGAGAAAAACAAGTACAATGAGCCAAAACCACATACCTTTCCAATCTGCTTAGAGAATGCATCTGCTATACACTTAATATCCACAGGTGTAATCTCCAATCCTTTACTGTCTCTGTATAACAGTGTATATAATAACAGGTTGGGAATTTGTGTGGTAGAACTCTTCTAACACTGATCAACTGATACAGCTGTTATTAAGATGTTATTAAAACTGATATGTAAGACTCAGTAAAGTTTCCTATGAACTGGCCCAAAGCCAGGCTAGTGCTTATTGAAGGTGAATTCAGAGTGTTTACAATGTGCAATTTTACTGAGGAAAAACAAATTAAAAAAAAGATATACTTTGAAAATCAAAAAAAAAGTTTTTGCATTTTTAGGAACATTTTGAATTTCAAGCTATTTTTATCATTGAAGAGCTGAAGGTTTTGGAAAAGAAAAATCCCAAGAAGCACTTTTTTCTTCTGGATGGTCCATATTGCTAGCTCAAAAAAGGAAACCTGCATGTGAATGTCATACCAAGAGACTTGCTTACCCGCAATGCCCAGTGCCAGTCTCCAGCAACTTGCTTCACACTTGATCCAGTAATGTATCCCAAGCCACTGCAAGTGATGAAAGGATGAGAATCAGTCTGAGTTTTAACAGAGTACCACAATCACAGCTGTTCTTAAGCAAAGATAAAAACAGTCACAACCAATTGTGTGTGCTAGTCTCTTCTCCTGCAGGAAGAAACATGGGGGATGAAGAGGATAGCAGCTAATATGTAACTCTTCCCAGCACTGTTGGTCTAAAAATGCTGAAATCCAATGGAATATTGGACACTGATCTCAAGTTCATAGCTGACCTTTCAATCCACAGTGGATGGACCTCAAATGAATTGAAGCACCAATTCAGAACACATATAATGGTATTCAAATTGATAGCTTAGTTTAATAATGCTCCAAGAAAGTCAGCTAAAATATTTTGTTTCCATTCCCACCCAATTTCTGTAAAATATAAATAAATCCTTCCCGCTAGTTCCCAAAAGTCACACGTGAACGAGTAACAGGGCTAGAAAAAATAATTCAATTCCTGCAACTAATTAGTCACTTCTGACAATATTTTCCTGTCCAAATCATTCCAACCAAAGACAGAACAACTGTCATCTTTAGCAACTTAAGATTTGTGTGAGCTAACTTTAAAAGAAAAGCCAAAAGCAGATGAAAAAAGCATTATGTTACTTACCTGCCAAGAGGAATTGCAAAGTAGAAAACAGACAGCATAAGGGTCCTTGTGTTTTTGGTGAAAAGGTCTCCGATGATGGTTGGAGCAATAGTGGAGTAACTTGCTTCACCGATGCCAACCAAACCTCGTGAGAGCACAAGAAGCCAGAAATACTGAGAAAAGAAATAAAACACCTTAGCAAGCCTCCCTTTATATTTTTGAATTCAGGATGGACAACAGTGAAAGCTTCCCAACTAGGGAAATATAAACACATGTGAATGGAAAGTGATAACATTGTATGCATTTATTTTTTAAAACCTCAGATTCTTTTTACTTATCTCTTGTTGGGGATAAAAGGGTCCATATATTTTTTTGTGAAGATTTATAGGCATGAAAGAAAAGTAGCAATAATACACGGTTACCATATCACACTCAAATGATTTTCTAAGACTGCAAGACCCTCAATTTATTCTCAGCATGTTAAACCTAATTGCCAGCAACAGTGCACTGACAGAGGAAGATTTTGGGAGGTGGCTGAGTATAACAAATCCTGCTTCTGGGATCCAGGGAAAGTAATACCTGCCGAGCGCAACCACAGCCTCCCCGGCATGCCAAGGGACGAGTTAAGACTGGTGAGACTCTGGAGGCTCTTCAAAGCTGTGCAGGAGTTGAACCCGCAATCTCCCAAACTCTTGATTTTCTCCATGATTAGAAGATACTGCATAAGGGAGGATTTCCAAAGGTGCTAAGCACCGACCTCTCCGCTTTCCTTGAAAAAAGCATAAATCTCCCCCTTGCAGCAGGAAGACAGACTAAGCCAATGCTGAACACTTCTGAGAAACCTCAGGTTGCAATCTGAGCTGAGATGCACAGAGTTATGAAGAGATAAGACTTGAGATTTACCGTGAGCCACCTGAACGCATGAACATCCGCGTGCTCAGCAAGTATTACCACCAGATGAAAGATTCAGAGCCACACAAGGCAACTGAGCAGGTTACAAAAGCATTAAGCTGCCCAAAGAATGATGTGCCCTTCCAAGTAAATGGTAACCGAACAGAACAAGGAGGACTTCACATTCAGCACGACACAGCATGAAGTGGATGAAAAGGAATTATTCATCTAATAGATTTTTTTTCATGGCCTGTTACCCTGTTTCAGCCAACATTTTTGTAAAGTGCAAGGACCTGATTTTCAAGCCAACCTTTTTTGGTACACTTGCAATTTTCTGGGTGCTGTTGTGTGAAGGCATAATGCACAGTACTTGGATGCCAAAATGCTTGATACATCAGCACAATCAAGTTCTTAGACATCTAAGCAACCTGAGCTACACCCAGAAGTAATTGCAGGTGCAGCAATTAAACACCACTCAATTGCAGAAAATTGTATGTGCAGGGGAACCTTTTTCTACAAATGTAGCCTCTACAAATCCTAAGTTTACTGTTATTATTCTATAGATCATTTGTGAAGAACAGCAGGGAATGTGATATGTCCTTAAACATGAAAGTACTTTAAGAATAACGAGCAATTACAGTGGAGTTGCAGGAAAACGACTGATTTCGTGCCCTACAGCAAAACCTAAACCAGAATACAGGTCTTTCATTCACAAAGATGGAAAATGCCATGCAAACATCAAGACACACGCCTCAGTCATAAAGCAGACAAAAATTTACCACCGGCATATTTTCATTGTCTTCTGTACCGCAATCCTCTAGCTGAAAAATATTTCTTGAAAATTCCTGTAGCCACATAAAACAAATACTTTTGTGCACTCTTCACTTCCTCTTATTTTGACGTAAATCTTGCATCGATACCTATTTTCTGAGTGTGTACAAGTTCCTTGTTTGCTGGTAGGGCGTTTGCGGTGCTGCTGTCATTCATCTAACTCCCATAAGCGGCACACATGTAACAGAGACGTGTGGGTGTATGCAGAAAGGGCAATACTGTGACTCAAGTTTTTAATTTATGCCAGTTGCCCAATGCTAAACCACTCCACATTACTACAGAAGTATGCTGACAATGATTGGTGCACAGGTACCCAATGTATTTGGAATGAGCAACAGTATTTATAACACACCGAATGACTTAGTCATGCAGAATTAGAAAGTAGGGGGAACTGGAGGCTGATTTTGGTTTCCTAAGAGGTTCAGTCTTGGATCACAGAGAGTGTGACAGGCAAAACAGTCATCTGTCAGACTTGGAATGAGTATGTGATTGTTACAACTGTAGAACGACAAATTTGCAAATGCACTGAATGTTCCTCAAATTTGAAATACCTACATAAAAATGCCTCAGGTTTGTGCTTACCAGCCAGGAATCACTCCCTGATTGCACTGGACAGAGATTTCCTCCAAATAATGTTGTTATAAGCTTCCTGTCAAATACTGCTTAAAGCAGGAAAATTGTGGGAAAAATTCTAGTTGTGGTAAAGAGTGACTTGGTTTCACCAATACTATTCAGTCAGAGTCCTCATACAATGAAATCATCTGCAATAAGTAACATACTTGTTCTTCTCCCCTATTTCCTCCTTGATTCCTCCTGTCTTATCCCTTGCTTACACACTCCAAATATCTACTTACTGTTTTAACTATATTCTCTGAAGAAAAGGTATCCAAATTTACATCATGACATTCTGACTTCAGATGGTAAAGTAAGCAATCTTATAAAAACAAAATGTACATAAAGACATAAATGTTATTTCCATTCTGAGATGATATATTCAGGACTACGGATAATACAGCTATTTAGGTGTAATGACACAGCACAACATTAAAAATCTAAAACAATACCAGGGAATTATAATTTATCATGTCGTGCCTTGTTTTAGAGCTCTGTAAGATTGCAAAGCCAACGCCTGTTCTAATCTTTCTGAAAGATCTCTGGATTTTTGCTAGAACACTTTCTCTTGGTACCAATACAAAAAAAAAAAAAAGCAGTAATTTGTTTCAGTAAGCTAGAGCCTTAAATCTTCCATCTCTAATAACAGTTAGAGAAACATAGTTTTGTCATCTCTGAACAGGGACAGCTGGGTACCGCCCCCCAAGATAAAAAAACAGTCCTCTCAGAGAGAGGCCTAATCTTTTCGTTTTTCATATAGAAAAAAAATACAAACAAAACAACTCCAAAATTCTTATGCTGCTACTCATTTGGGCCACGGATACACCACGAACCACTTAGAAATGAATCCCAAAACCACTATGTATGCAATGTAGACAACTGCTATTTTATGTGTGTATTTATATACACATATACCCATACGCACGTGTTTTTCTGTCTCTTTGTATGTGAATATTACAACCGACATAAACAAATAGGAATGACAGATATTACTCATACACAGGAAGCTCCATTCTCCTCCATAGCCAGAGCAGGACACTTCTACCATTTCCTCTACGCTACATTTTCCCCCAAGTACTTTATCATCTTTGCCTACCCCAGGACTCTCAGCAATTTAGTGAGACAAAAAGGGCTGACACCAGCCAAATTCTTCTCTACATTATCTGCCCTTAAGAGCAGCACAGGCAGCTAAGAGAGGGAACCAGTAAATGAATTTCACTGTTCCCCAAGCAGAAATCGGTATATATTAAGAAACTTATTCTTTTCTGCATTGCTTTGGAGCTGTTCTGTAATTTGTTCATCTGAGCAAATACTTCTCACTCTGGCAGGAAAATTGAAAAAGACTTGGTAAGCTTTCAGCACCTGAGCTTATTCCATTTCCGCAGGTTAAGACCAGCAGCTTCAAGACTTCAGTGTCTTTTTCTCTGGGTCAGCACTAGCAACTAAAGGGTTTTGAAACAGAGTTATTACAGCAAACAATTTATTTATGACACGACTGTTAGCGAAAATGAAAGGCAGAGATGTCTGCATCTCCTTGAGAGCTGACAACAACCCCTGGTTTGTAAAGATGCAATGGTTTTCTTTGAATGGGTTGTATGGCAGTAATACACTTCCCTGCCTGTGCTTCAGCTGAAAGTGCTGCAGAGATGATCACAGACACCGCCATGCTGCAGCAGGGCTCCTAGGCACCAGCTCGAGCATGGATGTGGACAGCTGGAGAGGGGTTGTGGTCGGGACACCTGATCCATACCATGCAACTGCTATGAGCTCTGGGGGCAATTTAGGATGCAGAGGTGCTGGAGTCTCTTTTGCCAACTTGTATGTGCCGCAAATGGGCCATTAAGATGCAATACAGGGAGGATTCCAGTATACAAAACAAACAAACAAACAAAAAACCAAAAACACCAAAATATGGAAAGAATGGTGGCTGACAGAGATCCCGAACTGCCACAGTCTTCCTGGGAATCTCCCTTCAAGAGAGGCCAGCACCAGAAAGTAGTGCACAGAGAAAGCCCTCACGCACTTTTGTCTGAGGTAGATAAGGTCAGTGGACCTGCCCTTCTTCCAGTCTCTTAACTGTATGGAAGGAAAAACATGCCCTAGCTCTAAGCTGAAGAATTCACTACTTTGTAATTTGAAGACTAGCAAACCCAAAAAAAAAAAGAAACCCAACCCCCAAAACGGATACAAGTTTTTGAAGGGGGATACAAATCCTTATGGCTCAGGGAATCAGCTGATTACTGAGCTAGTGCGGCCTCACCTCAAATACTGCATGCAGCTTTGGGCACAATATGAAAAGGACAGAAGAAGGATATTAGAGAATGTCCAAAGGAGGACAACAAAGACGGTGAAGGGTCTAGAGGGCAAGATGCACGAGGAGCAGCTAAAGTCACTCAGATGGCTCAGCCCAGAGCAGAGCAGGCCGAGGGGAGGCCTCATGGCAGCCTGAAGCTCCTCCATGAGGGGAGCGGAGGGGCAGGCGCTGAGCTCTGCGCTCTGGGGACAGCGACAGGACCCGAGGGAACGGCATGGAGCTGGGGCAGGGGAGGGTCAGGGTGGGTGTGAGGGAAAGGTTCTGCACCCAGAGGTGGTTGGGCACTGGGACAGGCTGCCCAGGGAAGTGCAAGCACCGAGCTTGCCAGAGTTCAAGGAGCATTTGGACAAGGCTCTCAGACATAGGGGTCATCGGGTCTGATTTTTTGGGTGGTCCTGTGTGGAGCCAGGAGTTGGACTTGATGATCTTTGTGGATCCCTTCCATCTCAAGATATTCTATGGTTTATGGTTCCAGTAGAGATGCACTGCCTGATAACTGCTAGATTTCTGAAACTATCAGCAAGCTGCACACAACAGCAATAGCTGATGGGGTCAGATGGACCTGGTCTAACTGCTGCTGCCAATGATACTAGCCCACAAGGAGCTATAGGCCAGACATGATCCTTCCAGGATTTTCATCTGAAAAAAGCTTTCATGATTTGCATGAAATATTTATAATACACCAAAAGAGAGATCATATATTTTCTCTGAAAAGTATGACATGGTTTATACTCACATTTTCATATTGGCTTTACTCTCAATCTCATGCACACATCAATATTTGATGGCCTAGGACACATGACTAGCTTTAATCATGTTTGGACAAACCTCCTAATTATACATTTATCCTAGTTGCACAGACCATTGAGTGAGCAATACAAGCCTTAATAGGTCTAATTGCAGCTTTAACTTCTTTCTCTTTTTTAATTAGTTAACAAAAGGAATTAAGCCACAGTTCTCTAAAAGATTAGCTGTAAGTGATAAACCTATAAGCTGCCAAATATGTGTACAACTCTGAACCACCAGATTTACTGTCTAAAGAATCACATGGTCCTTAAGCTTTAGTTATTAAGTATTTGCATTTGTATGTGAAGTAGCTTGTAAGGGTCTCTAAAACAAGCTCAATGCATGCTTCATTTAGATTAGGGCCACATGGACTGGTAAAATCACACAGATACAGCCAACCTTGTGCAAATTACTAGTATGAATGCACAGCACCAGTGCAAGCTATGTTTTGAACCAATGTTGCTGGTCTAAAAGAAGGCTCTGTCATACAGCTCCAGCAACTGCATCTGCTCCCTTCTCGTTACAAGGACATTGAGTTAACCTCCTACAGATTCTGCATTTAACTGCTCTAAAAGAAGGCTCAGGACCATGAAATTCCATGTTTGAACTACTTAGGCTTGCAATACATTCTTTTTTATTATTATTATATATAAACATTATGCAACAAGCAAGGGTTTGCACCCTTGGAAAGAAGACATGCATAGAGAAAACAATCCATGTCACCATGCCAGTAGGACTCCTACATAAAGTCCAGAACAGATGTGTGGAAACTAAGGAGAAAGCATCAGGATTGATTTAATTTCTGTGAGTTTCTAGAGGAAACTCTGCTGAACTGTACTGTAGTTACACTCTTGCATTTCTGTGTCTGGCAGGGTGTTGCACTGATAATATCCAGTGTACCACAGCAGTCCCAAGTGATCAGTTAGACCAACTGAAGACAGATAATTGATATATTATATCTGATATATATGTATATATATATGATATAGTATATCTGATATACTGCAGGAGTCAGCTGACCAAAGTAAAGCCCAAGGAGCTCAAAAGAATATTCAAGGGCTGGACAACTGTGGTCCCTTTTGACAGACAGCTGCATTTACATGCAAACATTTGCCCTGGTCACACAAACACCATTTGTTGCATTTCGTTAAGTTTTCCTAGCCCTATCAGCATTTTGCAGGGATCTAAGTGATTAAAGATGACACACCTCACCCTTCACCACAGTTACACAAAGCTGTGCCATTAATCATGATGCAAACCAAAACAGGAATATGCTTCTGAGTATCGGTATTGTGACTAAGAGCATTGGCTCCTCTAAACTCACAGTTTAAATTCCAGCTCATTAGCTGAGAGTCACTAGAAGAGCTGAGCAATGGAATGAAATTACAAATGCAGGTGACATATTTGTTTAGACACCAAACACTCCATTTCTTTTAGTCTTCCCAGCAGTGATGGAGTCACCTTTAAGAACCTGAAAGTTTCCAAGTCAAACAGGAACATTCACATGTCACGAAAGACAAGTTGACATTAAATGATGATGTTGATGTTTTAAATTCCATTCTGTGTCTCAGGAGGATGACAAAGGTTACAGCAGAATAGATAAGCCTAAATACATCTCCCAGCTCTGTGCACTCCCAAAGCTTTATACATTTTGAATACATGTAACAAAGGCATTGGCTTACCATGTTGGATACAAGTCTTGGGTCCACACAGTGCTTAGCAATGGTGTGTCACATCTAGATACAGACCACAAAATCCTACCTCTTACCTTGTCATGTGTGAATGGTCCTAAACATCCTTCAATTAAAAGAGAATCAAACTTATTAAAAGCTAGAGAGGGGATACATATTCAGCATTTGTGATTCTCTCTGTGCCAGTCCTGAAGAGCATGTCTTTCTGTCAAGTGCAGCCTAGACTTTTAAGCAACTGAATATTCATGCCAAATTTTGGCCATTTGGTTTCTTACTGTCAGGGAGATCTTTGTGCAAGAACAAGGGAAGACAAATATCTGCCTTCATCTACAAGTATTGCTAACTAATCAGTCATGAAGATTGCCATCAGAGAAAACAAAATATATAAAACCATGGGAGCAGAACTGTTCACTAGATGTTTTGTTGGTAGGTATTTTCCTTCTGCTTTAATAGGTTGGGTAAGCATTGTTTTCAGGATTTCCCACAACTGAAAGGAGCTGCTTATGTTTAATCTGTGTGGCATAGAAGTGGCCTACCCATGGTGCATGCTTGTGCGGAGCCTGGTTGGCAACAGGCTGATGAAATATCAGCTCTGATGTAATGGTGTGAGCTGCACGCACTCAGCTATCTATTATTTTAATATTTTTTAATAGAGAGATACACGTGCACTTAGAGGTTCATAGTACAGTTATCTGTCTGGATAGCTATAAACAACTCTTCTCAGCTCCGCCATGACTTTTTTCCTTTAACAGCCATGAGTGGTGCTGGCAGGGAAGCTTGGGGAGATTCACTGCAATTGCTGGTTCTTTTGCCATTTGGTCCACTGCAGAGAAGCAAGTGGGCTTAGACCCCTTTTTTTTCCCCTCATAGTGCATGTCATCACTTACAAATAACCACTTTTCACTCCCCATCTCTTCATAACCACAGCTGCCTTGTAAGTCGCTGCTGCACACAACATTTTCTGTACCTCGTATTGGATTTAAGTTCTACGGTTGCCTCGTTTCAAATTGAACTCTTGAAGTCGAGTCCGTCTTTCCTCATCATTTTCACACCGTTCTTCTCCTTTGCCTGCACATCACAGAATCAAAGTATGGTTGAGGTTGGAAGGAACAAACCCCTGCAGATCACCTAGTCCACGTCCCCTGCTCAAAGTGGGGTCAACCATAACAAGTAGCTCAGTATTGTCTTGAATATCTGCAAGGATGGAGAAGCTACAGCCTCTCTGGACAACCTGTCACAGTATTTTACCATCTTCACAGCAAAAATGTTTCTTCTTATCTTTAAATGGAATTTTCTTATTTCAGCTTATGCCTATTGCCTCCTCTTTCCACTGGGCATCATTGAGAAGGGTCTGGCTCCACCCTTACTGCCGCCTATAAGGTATTGATACACATTGATAGGATCTCCCTGAACCTTTTCTTCTCCATATCTGAGGCCAGATGACATCTTGAAAAGGCTTACAAGAACATTTGGTCTTACACTCTCTCCAGCTGCAGGCATCAACAAGGTAGAACCGGGAGGCCATACAGCCCTGTCCTCATTAATGCACGATTGCCTGTGCTTCACATCCTATTCAGCATTTCTCACTGCAGCTCTGGGTTGGATCGAGCCTTTGATAAAAAGCTCTGAAAGTAAAGCAACACAGCGGGCTGAGTCTGAGCCTCCCCAGGGAGCTATGCATTCCTCAGTATTGTTTGATGACATGGAAAAGACAGCAAGAATTTGCAAAGCTGATTTCCAGAGGATGAAGGCTATTCAAAGCTTTGTAAGGCAGATTTTAGTTATAGAAATAAAGGTCCTCTAGGTTTTTCCAAACACACTTGATGTCAAGACTATACACTGGCTCAGGTTCATGCCAAAATTGTTCTTGGGGCTTTCCACTGCCTCCCTGAACAGCACCTCCTTCAGCCAAGCTTACTGTGAGAAGAACCCTCCAGTAGCTGGAATGTCTGAGCCTGAAAGCCCAAGTACCCCTGCACACATCAGAGCTTGACCAAGCAGTTTACCTGGTTTGAAGTGAAGGATGTTACCCATTACATGGCATACTGGACAGTGAACAGTAATAACAGAGCAACAAGTTAGCTTTTCTGAAACATCGCTACAGGCTCTCTAGGGGTAGGAGCACAGTTCTGGAGGAAGGATGCTACCTTAGCAATGTTAAGCTGTTCAAATTCTCACATCCATAGGGCAGACACCATCTTATCTACTGTGTCTCTGTTGCCTTCACCGCAAACAGGCTTTTCTTCACTTGGTTTCCCTGAATTCTTCTTGGGCACAGGAAGTGTACAAGTTTAAATATTCATGTCCAGTGAAGGACGCTTATCGTACATACCCAAAGGTCTTCCCCTGAATTCTCCAGAGCAGGTTACTTTCAGGTTAAACACTGAAGTGAAAATGCTCTCAGCCTTCCTTCAAGTATCCAACCTGCTTCTCCACATAGATAGGCACAGCAAATAAATGTATTAGAGAATATGCTCTTTTGATACAGACATGCTTATTATATGGTGGCTGGAGGTTACAAGCATGTTACAGATGAGAACAGTAAACCATGCCAAGACCAGTAAACCGTACCAAGACCAGTAAACCATACCAAGATGCAAGCTGCTGAGTTACTGAAACCTCAGCACACTTGTTCAGTCATTTACTCAAGCATTAATTTATAACCCTTTGAATTAGGATGGATTTACACTACAGTTTCTAAAACAAATCTGATTCTTCTATAGCATCCAACTACACCGTGTCAAACACTTCAAAACTTCAGCTCATTTTGGATGCATTCAGTGGCCTACCAACTCTTAGCTCTAAGCTCCTCACCTTTGAACAATTTCCTTCTGGGAAAATTCATCTGGTATTCAGAGCCCCCCAAGGAGTACAAGAGAGACTACAGCAAGGAGAAAGAGAACTAAATACATATTTATACATAGAATTTAGCAAGGGAGATGAAGCAAAGTCCACTCACCTTTCCTTTGATTGTCTCTAGTATTTGTTAATGGCTTTAGTTCTCCCAGGTGGCCTGTTCAGGCACACTTAATTGAATGTGGAGAGTTTTATTTGGAAATCTACTCGAGATGCTGGCTGATTAAAGTGATCTTATATTATGAGATTTATATTATCATTTAGTATGTAAGATTAACCAATAAAGACTATAAGATGCTACTTTTTCACTTCTCATGCACTTCAATCAGCAACTAAAGTGTTTAACAACTGGATACCTTGGATACCTACAGATAGGCTCTAAAGTGAAGCACCTAATTAAGCACACTGGAGAAAAGAAAGAAAAAAAAAACAAAAACAAAAATACCCTGAAAGTAGCAAGACTCCCATGGTGCTTCCCAGAGCCAGCAGGGAGCTGCTGTGTGCTCCACACATACAAAAATCAGGGCCAAGATTTTCTTAGCTCCTCTGAAATCCAGCCTCCCACCACTGCCCTCTCTTCAAACCTTCAAAACCTGCACTCCTGAGAGACTTTTCTATTACTTTTCAGTTACTGTGGGGTAGGAAAAAGAAAAAAGAGTAAGCCTAATTCCCATTCTCTGTCTAATTAAGTAATGTAATTGCAAGATACTGGGTGATGAAGCATCACCACCGGGTCAGGACAAAAGCCTCAGTTAAGACAAAGCTGGATTTCAGCTTACTAATTGAAGGGCTTTTCATTTGATTGACCTGACTTGGTAAAAACATTACATGACACTCAAACGTTGGGATTTATGTTCTTCTCAATTTAGTCTTGGTCATTAATATTGCATTAAAGATGGGGGTCTGGAATGTAGCTGGAAGGAATGTAACAGAGCAGTTTGCTTATTCACCAGAACACCGTCCGGTGGAGAGCTACATGCACAGCTGCTTATAAAATAGACCTTAAAGAAAAAGGTTGATGTTTTCAAATAAATCACAGGGATCATAAAGTGCCCCATGTTGCCAGTGCTTGCTAGGACACTGAGTTAAAGCACTTCTTTTCATCCTCGTGGATCTGGTGTCAGACAAAAAAGGAGCCTGCAACATTTCAGATGGCTGAAATAGTGGCCATTTATCCGTGTAACAGCACCATTACACACAGTCTGGCCAGAATGTATCTTCCAAAAGTGCTCCCCTGAGAAACCTTAGCAGTTCTGGGTCGGAAACAAACTGTTGTTTCTTGTTCCAAATCTGTCATGCGGGACACACTTAGTGGCACTTGCAACAAATATCTCCAGCATTAGCCATTATCACCATTCCCTTACCAGGATGTGCCAAGACAACCATAACGTAATCACAAAGACTGGGAGAACCACAGCAGAGTTTTGCAAATGTGGAAACCATGCAAGGCTCTTGACAGACAGATTTTCAGATAACAGTAGCTGGAATATCACCTGGAATACACAACACTGAAGAGTATTCACAGGCAGCAACAGGCTGTCGTGTTCCAGCCATGGGATGAGTCATGAGCAGGGACTGAATCCAGGCAACCTGGCTGCAAACAAATAGCAGTTTTTTCAGAATAAAAAATTACAGGCAGTGGAACACAACGCTAACAACATCTCCACCTTCTGTGATGCTTATAGAAACTTACGAGATCTAACCACATTAACCCGATGGGCTGTCTTGGCTCCATCATGCTTTGCTTTGGTTTGGATCAATTTTTAAATTGAAATTCAGTCAAATCCAACAGGTTCTTGAAGAGCAGAACCCCATGTTCCTCTCCCTGAGACAATTGCAAAAACTATGATTTCTCAGCACCCTTTGAAAAAAGCATCAGCCAACTGACTGAGACACCCAGGTGTGAAAGTTTTGTACTAAGTATACGTATTTTGAAGGGTAGAATGATTTCTAATAGTCAATAAAGGATACACTGTAATGGAATAACTCAAGGTTTAAATGAAATTACCTCAAAGAAAGCTACAGCCCCAGCATCTTCACCTACTCTGATTGTTTCACTGATTCTTAGCATATTTTCCTTTGTACACAATATAGGCTTAAGTACACCAGCACGGCAGATCTTGTAGGGAACTTTGCTGAAAAACCACTGGAATCATTCCAGACTCTAAAGTGAATTTTATTTCTTGCTTTCTGTTCTCACACCTCTCTGGCTTGCTGACTCAGCCAGGATCCAGGAGCACCCGAGCACTGTGAGAAAGGCCGACCTTACAATACGCTTGGCTTACATCTGAGTGATGTCTCACTTTTAGCATCAGATTTCCAGAGAGGAGCTGATGCATTTACCAATTCCTCCTACCCAGCTTCTTATTCATGATCTTCCTTAAACAGTTGTTACATGCTTCTTGGAGCGTTATAAATTGGCAAGGTTTTGTCATGCTGTAGCTTTATTTCATTCTCAAAAGCCAGTTGATTTGACAAAATGACAATCCCATTTAACTATGTTAAATGCATTTGTTATGTCACTATCTTCTCATGAGACCGTGCCCATCATGTTCAGACACGATGATCAGCACCATTCCCAGGAACTTCCAGCTCCAAACCCATTACATGGGGCTGAGATTAGTACTCTAATTCGTTGTTATCCGAATTGCAAATCCAGTGTTTTGTGTACCATGTGAACTTTATGCATTTAAAAAGCAATGCCAGCACTTCAAAAGACTGATTTAGCACCCGGTACCATAAGACACTTCCCATCTTCACACCATTTGCACATTACTCGCAACACAATAGTCTTTTTCTCAGCCTTTATGCACGACCCAGGAGGCCACGGAGTGTGTGGGCTACTGAAGAATCACTTACACTTCTGACAGTGTGACCGATGCTCTTCTGTTAGTAGGCAACTAAGAGCTCAACCGAAAAAAGAAAAGGCCAAATCCATCCTTTTGCATCTGAACACAAGCCGAAGCAGCTGAATAACACTTTCTCTCTCTCCTGCATCCTGTTTTTCAGGACAATATGCCCAACTTTTAAGCCCCACCAAGGCCCTACTAATAGACTAGCTTTGTTTCCAGGCCCCCTAATGAGCCTTAAACTGGGATGAATTAATTGTTTATTTTCTTTGTCTGTCAGGCATCGTTAATCAAACTCTCCTGAAGCATCATGCTTCTTTCTAAGTCATAAGCTTCAAGAACAGTAGCCATAAACTGCCTCGCTTCCATCCATGCTAAGTGCACGTCAGCTTACATCCTCAAACAAACAGTAACGTCTCTCCAGACCTATATTTGAGCACCCTAGTGAAGCAGGAGGGGACATAATCCAATACCCTCACTACACAGTTATCTGGGAAGCTTACTTCCAAAGGGACAGGATCACCCGGTGCCATCCAGACTGCTTTGCCTCCTGAACTCGTTTGACCCAAGCAGACTTCCCCAGTACTGGAGCACAGCATGCGATGGGGGAACACTGCATCGGGAGTGGTTTGTGTTCCTCGGGTCACAGCCACCACTGCAAGGACCGTGTCAAACTGGTACAACATTTTGTAATTCCTTACTCTGTATTTCAAGGTCTGTTTGGAAGCCCACATGCAGCACTATTTTTTTTTCCCAACTGGTTCAATCTCAGTCTATTTAAGGAACGTTTTCCTTTTCTTCCAATCTGGGGATGTTCTGAATGTGGCTGACCTTAAGATGCTGTATTAATTATTTATAAAGCACTATGCTAAAGCATTTTAGAGACTTCCAATAAGACAGTGTTGAAGTGATAAGACAACCTTTTTGTGGTCCATCAGCATGCTCTGGTGTGAGGCCTCTGCTGCAGTATGACAAGATGAATATGCATTTTAACAGACAACACAAGAAGGAATGCTTCCAAGACACACACAGCCTGGCAATGAAATAAATACGCCCTCTTCCCTCTGCTTCCTCAGCAAATAACTGGCTCAGGTGAGATTTCCTGCTCAGGCACAATAAAAGCAGGACAGGCAGGATGGAAGTTACAAGCAGGCATTGCCTCCAAACCATCTATTAACAGGCACAGCAGCTCACTCTTCCTCCTCTCCAACCTAGAGACTGTAAATTCAGGTTTTGTCATAACAATGGGACAAAGCTGTGAAGGTCTTCAGCCTGTGAAGATCTTTCATGCCTGTACCACAGTCCCCAGCTGGTGTCTAGGAATCTTCCTGATCCAATGGAACAGCACCAAATGTAAGCATATTGATTAAAAAGATGTAGGGTCTGACTCAATTCCCACAAGGACACAGAAAAGGCTCCCACAGACTTCCAAAGGACGAGCTGAATCAGAACCACAGTCACAGACCCAATGATAATGATTTAAACATCTTCCAATAACCCAGATAACCAATGGCTCTCTGAAAAAGGCAATTACAGGGAGCCCTCACAGAGACCTAAGGCAAATTAGGATTTAGCCTCAAGCCTATTTCTGGATTCTCTCCCAGCATAAACCTCTGTCCACCTGCTCCAGAAAATGCCTGAGCTCTGAGGAGCAGTTCTGACATTTCCGTGCAAATTGCTGCCTTCGCTTTAATGAACTGGCAACAGGATGCATCAGTTCAGGTGAGTTACAACACTGAATGACAGAAGCATCCCTTCTTATTTCAGCACCCACAGCATTTGATTCAGATTTTGCACTATTTCAGACTTAATAACCCCAAAATATGTAGCAAAGGGTGGTGTCTGACTGCCCCAACCTCTGGGGAGCTGCGACTTGGGGCTGTAACCTTGCTTGCTGTCAGGTACTGGAGGTGAGAGCACAGCCAGCCCTGTTCGAGACCCACTGCAGACTAGAAATGTTACATATGGTAGAGATACTCCTTGTGATAGTTTCTTTCAATTCCTTTTTTCCATCCTACGAATAAACTTTCTGAATAAGCTTTGGAGCTACACTGGCTCTCTCCTGGCAGCCATCACCAGCTGGGTTTTCAATAACTCTTCCCAAGTGCTTTACAGATACATAGATGCAAATACTGGAAAGGGAAAAAACACTCCAAGCTGAAAATACACCACTTACATTTCTGGTGACACCCAGGAAAAGCCTCCTTCTTTTATTGATTGTGTTTTTGGGGCTGATGCTCTGAGAAGCCCCTAACCTGGTTTTCACTTATGATTTCCTTTGCAAGAGGGACAGGTAGAAAGGGACAGGGTACAAGTATAAAGCAGTCAGGGACAAACACGCAATGGTAATTTGGTAATTCTACACTCACTTTATCTCAGCAAGCTGCAACTACTGCATCTATGTAAATCTTCTCCCATCTCGTCTGTCCTAGGTCAGCAAAATCTGAGTGAACAATGAAGACCCACGATTCAGGAGTTCAAATCATTACACTTGTCTGTGCACGAGAAGATGTTGCTTTTACATGGAGACACTTTCCCATTCAGTATTTGGTATCAGCTGTGCTGAAGACACTAGCAGACTTGACAGATGCCCAGCACACCTGAATACCAGCCCAGGCAATGCTTCATTATTGAAAGAATAAAAAATGAATTACTGTTTTCCTCCAATCCCCCTCGCATAATCCAGATGAGATCATGCAAGATAATACAAGCGCTCTCAGGTATTAGGGAAAGTGACGCAGACTCAGCCCCCTAAGAACTTGGTTCTGCAGTGGAGCCTCCATGCAGGGCGGTGATGAGAGCCCTTATCCTTTCCCTCTCCTCCACCCAGCTTCAGCACAGCATCCTCCCTCACGCTGTCCCACAGCACAGCGGCTCTGCCGTGCTGAGGAGGGAGCTCTGATAGCTGGGGGGAAGGAAGCGATGTGCAGATCATCACGTCTCATCTTAACAGAGTAGAGGCAAAGCAGGACTGGGCTACAGCTACCAGGCAGAGCGGCAGGCTACAATACCAGCACTATGCACATGGCTGCAATAGCAGCACTTGGCAATTTCACCGTTGACACTGCTGATGGTCAAAACAGCAATGCTACCGTACTGTATGACCCACTCAAATCTCTGCCTATGGGACAGTACTTTTTCAGAGCAGTCAAGAAAAAGGGCAAGCATGCAGAAATCCAAATGTCAATAGCTGATGCTCATCTGTCGGGCTCCAGTGCCACATTAAGGGCTGGCAAAATACACCAGAGGCAACCAAGAGCCATTGTCCAGGAGCATCCCACGTCAGCCCCAGCACAGATTTCTGCAACAGCCACACGAAGAGTCGAGAATTGCATGTGAGGGAAAGGACTGAGTGTACATATAAGGTGCTTGGAGAATCTATTTTGCCTTCTTTCTAAAAGAGATTTTCCCTCTAAAACAATAGGATGAAACAATGGGTTATAAACATTCCAGCAATTCACAGTGATTCCCGGATAACAAACACTCCTTACCCTTCTTACATACAAAACAGATGGCTTCAGGCTTTTGTTTGCTTCTGGTTTTCAAACTGGGGATTTATCTTATGCAGTAGAAACAAAGGAGCAGAAGCTGTATGTTTTATAATACAACTTCTGCCAGCGCACTTCTTTGCTTGGAGTGAATCATGGTGTGTAGGGGTGTGGGCTTGGTTTGTGTTTATGTTTTTTAAAATTAACTCAGCTAACCATTTGTCCATACTTCATATAATTTGCTGCTTCTCTTTCAGCACTCCTTGAAAGACGAGCTTTGGCAATAAATACAGATCTGTCAAGTCTGAAACACAGGACTTTAGCAAGCACTGCAGGCTAACTGGAATTCCATAGTGGACTATTTGCTTCCTCTTTCGGAGATAAATCAAAAGAGGAAAAGGAAAAAAAAAAAAAAACAGTAGTAGACATACCTATGCTGATTAACTTGCAGGTGGTACAATGAGAAGGTTGTATCACGTTAGCTATATTGACATTTAAACAGAAATATTTAACAAAGAACTGAAGGATTCAAAAGCATATTCCCTGTTTACCTTGTTATTCTTTGCTTTTTCATACCCATACTTGTTACCATCTGCAGATCTGATGTCTCCCAGCAAACCCACATTACCACAGCCTGGTCTGCTTGATTATTAGGTATGCCTGGTCTCCCAACCTAGTGGAGCCAAACTACTTAGCAGAGTACTTTGCTCATCTGTTAAATAGCATCCCTTTTACACAGAAATATGCTTTACTCATGACGTTCACGTGGGAAATGGCAGGATTTCACAAGACGGGGAGAATAGTCTGCAACTTTCCACCTTCAAGTTCTTTCTTGCTTTAAGAAGCTGGTGTCTGCCTGCGAGGGAGGGGGGTCCTGAGCTCTCAGAGGTTTCTGCTAAGAAGTGTGGGAAGGTTAGTGCCAAAAACAAGGTTTCATTCAGGACAGATTTCTGGCCAAAATGGTCAGCTCTCAGAGCTAATAGTAGTATTATGACTAATAGATGTGGATATCCGAGTAGCCAGAAACAAACTCTCAGCATGCGGCCTGATCACTCCAGATAATCAAGAGGCTTCATGTGAAGCTGCTCAGAACAAGAGAATGGTGCAAATGGGGCTATGTACTCTTCCCAGTGATGTTCTGGACTATCAGACAGCTCGGGATGCTCAGCCACAACACGGGTAATCAGGCACTATGCCCATGAAAACGCTATCTAGAGAAAAAAATAATCACTTATTAAAGCAGAGTTTGTATTGATATAGAGGGAGAGAGACAAATATTTAGCTATTTGTATGGATGGAAATGCATCTTAGTAAAGAAACTCCATAAGGTTTGTATGCTCACTGAATTTCTCTGTGCTGTGACTCTACACTGTGCAAGCAGCTCACTTATTTTTTGCTGATTTATTACGGAGCATAAACCAACAACCCCAAAGTGCTTGCCAAAAGCCAAATGGTTGCCAGAAGCTACATCAACAAAAAAATGGTTTTGCAGGTGAAAGTACCAAAATTTGTATACTTGCAGGTGCAGAACTAATTAAAAGGCGTGCATAAAGGGAAGTAATTTCTAAGCAGGTGTTCATACTTACAAAATACAAATTAAGATATATACATGCTTTATTGAAGTTTCTATAAACAGAGCTAATCTAGAGATCTGCCTAAATATGTAACAACTTTAAACAATTTTAGATTAATGAACAAGTTTGTTAATGACTTTTTATACAACTTTTATTTTAGGAAGTGTTAAACAGTGTTATAGAGCAGAAACGTGCAAGTATCAGAGACAAAGTGCTGGAGGACTGTCATTTTTCTACAGAGAAGTGGTGCATTGATGTAAATTGTCAAATTCCATTATTTAACAGAATAAATGTGAACTCAATATCATCGCAGTCATGTTACTTCTGACGATTTCCTTTAGTTATATTTATCGCCAGCTATTTTCATCCATGAAATCAGGTGTATTTATGGAATTACTCTCTGATACAGTATTTATTTGGGTTTGTTATTTTGATTTGTTTTAAAGCTACTATAAGACTTCATGAACAGTAACCAAACCTTTACATATCATGTAATACATGTATTACATGTATTACATGTATATACATGTATTTCTCTCTCTTTTTTTTTTTTTTTGCTATGCATGGAAATGATGCATTGTTGTATTCTGTAACTACCACCTCCTATATACTCTAAAACTAGCCTTAAATTTTGGACTGATTCTCTCCTGTGAGAGCCTATTGCTTAGAACTTAGATCTTAGAGGATGAGAGATTCACTCTTCATTTACTTGATGAATAATCTCTCCCGATGTTCTTTCTTGTCACATGGGTATTTCTTTATTGCATAATTTGACAGTAGGACAGATACGAATGAAAATGTCCTTTTCTGTATGCTTGTTTCCACAATATATTATAAATAATTTACATTTTCACTCAAATTACGGCCTTTTGATTGTTCTTCTTTACACATTCAAATTTTATCAACACACTGCCAGAAACCTTTACAATTCGTGTGCCTTCAGTGTCCACCAGAACTATAGCTGCTTTCTGCCTCTGTCTGCTTCCATTTACACTCCAAACCTATACTATGTGGATGTGTACTCTATTAATTACACAGTGACAGCATTCACGGGGCACTGGACACTGTCAAAATTTGAAGAAAGGCACAGTTTGCTATTTCTACTGAATGACTATAGTTTCTGGCCTCTTTCAGTATTTTTGTTGTCACCACATAAAGGAGTTTTCTGTACAGGATTCTATGGGCTCCGCCTGTGCCAACTTGCTCTTTCTAGCCATGGGTTTTCATTCTAACTTGGATGTGAGTACTTATCTACTTATAGTATGTATCTACTTATAGGACGTATCCACTTATAGCAGCCTCCCTACTGCTTTTATTTCTGCCAGCAAATGTTTCTTCACATTTCAACTCCTAGCCTTTCTCTGTGACAAACACACATACTGTCTTAAAAGAAAGGAGGAAAAAATGTTGAGAGAAAAGGCAGTGTTTTGCTCCTTAAATGAATCTTAAAAGTGAAAAATCTGAAAAAATGCCTGGTTAGTCACTGCATAAAGAAAAAAAGCTGCATCAGCTTTTCTCTGATGCTTTTTCTCATTAGTATTTCAGGAATTCACCTTGTTCAATGTGGCATGTCCTCACAGTTGGAGATCAGACCTCCAAGAAGGATACCGAAGTGGCAGGGATACCACGTGAAGTTGTGATTATGCTTATGACCTTGTTCTGCTGCTGCAGCCACTGGGTAGAGCACAGCCATACAGCAGCTGCAAAATTCTCCAGAATACCTGGTAGAGCTGAGGACTGTAGTAAAAAGGAGTAGAGGGGACTTTTCTAGATATGGAGGAGTTTGTGCCCAAGGTTGTAGTTTGGGTCCAGAGTTAGTATTTACGCAAATCCAGGAGAAATTAACACATCAGGCTATTTTGATTGTGGCTCTTTTGTCACTTCCAAAACTCTGGGGTTTGGGTTTCAAACATAGTCCAGCTTTATATATATTATTCTGCCTCTCTTTGGCTACGGATATACCACTTCTACTCTGAGCTCCTGTATACTGATGACCATATATATTAATCCTTAATATATTAGTCCTTTGGGGCTTATTAGCCCCAAATCCTTAAACTAAAAATCTGCTCTTAAAACACAGATTACATCAGCCCCAGTTCCAGTGTGTAATGTCTGCTCCTCCTCTACTTGTTAACTGCAGGACCAGGTTCATTGCAGGGAGACTGCTGAGAACCTGAGCATGAATGCATGTCCATAACGTGAGAAGTCCAATTGGTTCTTCAAAAAATGCTTCCCTCTTCAGGCTACAATCCAGATGATTTTGCAGAATACTATGAAAAGAAAGTTGTGCTTTTTGTTTTTTAAAAAGGCTAGCCTAATTTTAGATGAGAGATGTTCTTTCTTTAGAAAGGATGCTTCCTGCCCAGTTATAAACCTGAACAATTTACAGGAGTTAAAGGCTTCTGCACTTGGCCATATGCGTTTTTTATTAGCAACGCAGTGACAAGCCAGCTTGAAAGCCAGACAGACATGTGACTGCCACTGCCTGTTTTAGGTGGAAACTCTCTGTTATTAGAAACAGCAGAGCACGTGCATGGGCAGGAGGGAGCAGGGAGGAGAGGTTTAGGCTGTCATTCTTTAGGCGTGACCCAAATGTTGAAATCTCTGGAACGCAGCTGGGCAGAAAGGATGAGGAATGCCCCTGCCTCTCTTGGGGAAATCAGTCCGATGCTACCAGGAGCAGTGATTTGTCTCTCCAGGAATGTTGCCACATGCAGCAATTAAACCTCTTCTATAATATGATTTAAACAAGAGGATATTCTTCCTGAGAATCTGCCAGATAATTGTTTCCTCTAAGTGCCTCTGATAGGCAAGGAAAAGAACACAAAGAGGAGTCCTCAAAACGGGGTGCTGTGGCTGTGCCGAAAGCAGGTGAGGGATGCTGTGCATAGCTTGACAAAATGAAGCGAGTCTGACAACTCCATCATCAGTTCCCCAGACATATCCATCACCTAGTGTAAAAGGAGCTGAAATTATGTCTAATCTCCGTGCTATCATCCACTGCCTTTGACAGAAAGGAAACAAACTGATGCATTTGTCATCCCACATGCCATAAGCAGACTTCCCAACAAACTCCAATGGCTTCTGCTATGATATAAGAGGACAAGAGACCCACTGTATCGCCAAGGATTGTTTTTAAGTCTTTTTTAAGCCTTTTAAAGTTTCTTGAGAATCTCTCCCAAAACAAAACTCTTCTATCAACAGAAACTGTTGTTTAGCTAAGTCTCACTTGTTATTTTTATGAATGTGCACGATCAAAGAATAACAGATTTCACAGTTAGGGAAGAACAGTTACCCAGATCACACTTCAACCACAAGAGGCCAGACAGCACAACACACCATATGTCCAACACACACCCGAGGGATGGATACCTTCCACTCGAGCACCGTGTCACGGGGCGTTTTTAGGAACATATTGTCCAGTATTTCAGGACACCCCGCTAAGTGCCTTTGCAGATATCTTACCTGTTCAGTGATGAAAGAGCTGGAAAAAGTGACAGCTGACCAGAAGAAGATCCCACAGCTGAGAATGACCTTTCTGTTGAAACGGTCCCCAAGGTAACCAAAGATGGGTGCCGCAACCATGAAACTGCAGATGAAAACTGCAAAGGGAGAAAAAGGAAAGAAATGATTAATAAACATCAGGCCAAGAACATGAAAACTAATTTTCTGCAAGCCAAATCCTCTAGAGAGCAGTTCCATGTAATTAGATGTTCTGCAGCCCTGGCTTACAAAGTCAGGCTATCTGATAGGCTTTCAGAAGTCAGTGTTTTCTTAATCAATCAGCTTTCTCATTCCCAGAGAAACTTCAGGCACTGATCTTGTACTATTTCTAAAAACACCAGCCCTTCACCGTCTGCTGCGAGCACAGAATCCAGGGATTGGCAAAACCAGGGCAGAATAAATGAACAGCTTCTGCACAAACATCCCTGAGAAGGTGAAGTGAAGGCTGGAAGGAATTTTAAACAGAAAGCCAAACATGGGCTCCTTGTTGGTCCTTGCAGCAGAAACCAGAGAGAAACAGGCCAGAAAAACTGAAGTTCTTTCATCCATCCTACCAGTATATTAAAGCAATCATGAGGCAGTAAGGAAAAACAGTTTTCACTACCAGGTTCATCCTACTGGCACCAGCCCTGTAGTTAGACAGCTCTAGTTCTCCTCCTTAGGTGCTTTCACCAGCATGGAATTTGTATTTACACACGTCCCTGAGCAACTACTTCACTAAAAGAAACAGTTTTGACCTACAATTCCCTAACAGGCCAGGGATGTCTTTAACTGAAAGACTAGGAGTTCCCATTCCCCCAGGCTTCTCCACAAAAAAACAAGCGTTAACCCAAGACCTTTTGGCATTCCTAGCCTAGGAATGAGGCTCCTGGTAGAATATCCCCTGCAAAATCTCCTTAGCTTCAGCGTTCGCTCCTCCAGCCTAGACCAGTAACACCACCGAAAACACCTAAAACGAGGTGCTCACACCATATTCACAATTAATGTGGAAGTTTGCAGAAATAGCCAGGTTTTAAGCTGATTTATACTTGGCTTTTGTCTGCATTAGAGATTTGATGAGAGATTTGGATGAGAACAACTACATTGCTTTTATTGCTGTTTAGTTATCCCATGATAAGTTCTGGCTTTTACTGCCTGCCTGGGTTCAGCAAACCCGGGAGGATTTGGGTGGGACACTGGAATACCTGGAGACCCACCTTTACTCAGAGTTATGACTCACGTTGGGTAGTTCCAGGAAGGCAGGGTGGGCTTTTGGCATTGTCCTACCTTGGCCATCTATTTTAAGAGTGTAAATGGGTGGGAAAAAAAAAAAAAAAAGGCAAGAGCAGGCTGCACACTCCTCTGGTTGGAATGTATGCATAAAACTAAAGTGGTTTGGACACAAATTATGAAATTTTCATGTATGGTGATACAGCCCAAAAATATGCAGAATGCTGAACTGTGAAATGATCTAAAAGTCTCTTCCTTTTTAATATATGAAGATGTCAAAGCCGCTTTATAAATAATATATATCCATTTACATGTACTTTGCAAGCCATACAATTGTGTGTATATCAACTTTGCACTGTGATGTTTATGGTGGGAATTACAGATTTACTCTTTTTGCTTCTACAGTAAAATAAACAGATAAAAACACAGAAATGTTCATATGCAAAAAGAAGTACATGCAGCATTGCATCACAGCAATAGTACGGATGATCTTGCTGTTAAGCCAGCACAAATTTTGGCTTACAAACCTCAGCACTGCAAGGGTCTAACTGCACTGGCCCCAGTCCAACAAGGCACTTAAGCACACGCTTATATTAAGCACTTTAGAGTCATCAACTCCGTGGTTAAATGCTTTTCCTGAATTAACACCAATGTGCTCGGCACCTCGCAAAGCTGGTGCAGCATCCTGGCACATGGGGTATGTGGCTGTTAATTGGGAACGAGGAGCAGAAAATGACTGCCTCTGTCTACTGCAGTTTGGCCTTGCCCTTGGAAGGACACCGAAATTCATTCGCCTCACAATCAGATCTCCTGCCGTTTTTATGATGTAAAAAGACATAAAGCTAAAAGAGCTTCTAAGGGAAAATTAGAAACATCCAAGTCAGCATCCCACCATTTCAAATATTGAATAACCCGATTAATTCAAATCTGAGACATGCAGGGTGTGATCGAAAATTCACATTAATCAGCCGGATTATTAGCTTCAACGACCTCTGGATGATAAATGTGAAGTCTAATTCTGGATTTTGGGCAAAAGTAGGCAAAAAAGCACAAACCTGCTCTTTCCAATAGAACAAACCGAAAAAAGATCGTCCAGTGCCTCTCCAACAGCATTCAGCCTGCTGTTATTCAAATCCCTTTGGAGAATTTATTTTTGGAAGGTTCTGTTCTGAAACGAGCTGTGAGCTTTGTCACTGGTAAACAGCCAACTTGACAGCTCCACAAGGTGTAAAACGAAAGGACAACAGAACATAATAAATAAGAGATAATAGAACACAGCTGTCATAATAATAAATGCAATTGCTATCAGAGTATTTATGACCCAAATATGCATCAAAGCACTGATTGACTCAAATAAATGCAGAATATGATGGCCGTGTGATCTGTCAAAAGGATCTGCCTGTTACAGGCATTTCCCATGAATCAATTTTTGCAATTACTCCTGCAAATGACAGATGAGACTCCTGAACACTAGACACAGCTCTACAACAAACAAACAGCGACTTTACAGTCGTACAGTCTGGAATGGCTGAGTGGAGGTGAATGAAGCTAGGCCATGTTACCAGCTGGGATGGAAACCTGAGTTACTCCAGACCAGGAGTTGGGGTTCTGTGATAACTAAACACCATGAAAGATCTTATCCAGAAGACAGGACATCACCTGTGCATTCAGCTGGGAAGAAAAGGCCACAGCACAATGCAGAGGGATGTATTCCAGTAAAGGAGCCTGGTGCTTGTGCCAGCATCTTCCTAGCTGGTTCCTCTGCCTCTCCCACAGCATTTTCTCCTCCTTGTATTCACCCACTCCCCAGTTAGTACCCCAGTGACACCACAGCAGCTGCTGCTCCGGATCAACCCCCTGCCACAAATCTTTTATGTTAGGAGAGAACTGTGACAGAAGCTGGCATTTCATTTGCCTCTTCCTAAGCAACAGCTCCTCTTCCATTTCCACTTAAAGCCCTCTTGGAACATTACCAACTCCTGGAGGGACGTACAGAACAAGCCAGGGCAGAGTTAGGAATCCACTGGGATTTGGGATAAGATACTGAAAAGGCAGGGACCGCATTCAGAGCAGCTGTGGGCAGGTATAGCAACGTCAGTCACTATTAAGTACACCATACAGCTAATTTCTTAGTGCTCCATCTCCAACAGTGCCAGCAAAAGTGGCTCAGTCCCAGCACTGGGTGGAGCTGAGATACATTTCTGCAGGAGCAAATTACCGTGTGACACATAACGAATGCCATCTCGGGAGGAAGGTTCTTTTAAGTACAGGTATTTTTGAAAGGAGATCACATTTGTCTTCATACCACCCTTTGTGGCTTAGCCACTAAAATGCCAACCATGGTGAGAATGCAGGAAGAGGGTAATTGCCAAACAGGATGGCTCGGTGTCTATTTCTGCCTCTGAATGCCTGTCCCACCCTGTACAGGTGCACGAGAACCTTCATAGCCAGCACTGCCCAGCTTTTTCTGTACACAGCTGGAATTACAAAAATGTGTAGCTCTAAAAAACATCTATCTTATACTCCCTTGTCTCTCCTCTGCCCAAGCACACAGTGGATACGGAAAGCATCCTCCCCTGCCTCTTCACGTACTTCGTGTGCTTCAGACATCTCTCAGGGACTGCAGGCAGGGAGCTGCCACTCAGCCAGTGCCTTCTCCTGTTAAGAGCTGTCTGTAACCAACAGGAAAGTAAAGCCCAGAAGTGGAAGCAAAGGAGATGAGGGGAGAGAGAGAAAGCACAGACCTTAGAGTTAACAGCCCCAGAATGTTTCTGCCTACTGGAACTAAACTGGGTCCCTGTTATTTTTCTCTCCTTTTCCCTCCAAACACAAATTTACCAACTTTACTCTGCAATTGTTCCCTGTAACGGCTCTGAACCATCAGCTCTGCAGCCCTTGATTCCTAAGACACTGCTGCCTCTGTCTCCGTTGCTCTTTTCTTACATGGACTGATCAGCTGCTTGTGTCTCAGAGGGGGGCTCTCCTGCCCCCAGGTCACCCACGTAGTGTAACCCTGAGGGAAGAGAGGCATTGACACTGACACCCGCAGGGACTGCATTTCTCCCATCCTGGAAGGCTGAGAACATTACAGACACCTCCAGGAAAAGATCCTTCTTTTGGTTTTGACTTCAAGCATGCAGGATTTATTTTTTCCTATCAGGAAAAATGTTAGAAAGATTCCGGTAAAAATAGCTCACTCGCTCTAAGCAGGGATGCTCAACAAGAAAAAAATAGTGGCTATCTTTGAGCTCTGAGTCAGCACGAAACCATATATCCACATCTAATTGAGTGCTGACAATGTGTTTGGCTGTGTGGAAGGCAAACCCAGACAGCCCCTGCCTCAAGGGACTGGCAATCCACCTAGACACAGCAGAGAACTATGTGCTGCGAGGTTGTTAATATTCTCCCAACAACAAATTTCCAAACAATGAGAATACCAGAACACCCAGCTCACTCGGATGGGATAATTTATGGGTGTGTTCAAGCACAATCCTGCTCTTTCTGCATGAGACGCTGCTCCGCTGGGATTTGTTGGAGCCATTTCTACAC
Source organism: Anser brachyrhynchus (assembly GCF_964034855.1). Lineage (NCBI taxonomy): Eukaryota > Metazoa > Chordata > Aves > Anseriformes > Anatidae > Anser > Anser brachyrhynchus. The sequence continues at coordinate 8,810,448 of NC_137713.1, read as the reverse complement.
CAGGGACTTGGGCTCGTGTTATTCAAGCTGCTGTTGGTATCCGCTGACATCTGCCTGCAGAAGAATAAGGCTCTTCCAAGAGCCCAACCAGCCCCACTGTCTCAAAGACATGTTTTTCCAGTGCCTCTTTGATTGTTTTCATTTTCATAATAGCTTTATGCTATAATAATACTCCTCAGCACATACACAGCACATTTAATCACAGTGAGGCTTGGGACAATTTAGAAAGGAAGTTAAATATCATTAATTCCTACTTCAGGGGTAAGGAAATTAAGACACAGGAAAAGGGACCTGCCCAAGATGAACTACAGAAATCTCAAACCCATGTGCGTCTTCCAGCTTCAGCAGTGTCCTGTTTACAGGACCTTATCTATGCTAAAGGTATTTTTGAAAGTCTACTATCACAATTAAGAGTGATTTTTTTCTTACAGCACCATATGAGCCAAGAAAGAACAAAGATCCTTTGGCACGGCTTATCATTGAACCTGAGAGCTTAGACACAACATGGTGATGTGATCAAGGGAAAAGAGATGTCTGACTACAGGGCAATCCAAGGCCCTGGGAAATCTCAGCAACATGATTTAAAACATTCTTCCTTTGATGGATGATGAATTCTTACAATACAATTGTTTGCGCAGAACTTTAGCCTCCAAATCCTCATTATCACAAACTTTACTGTAGGTATGTTGCATATCACCCTCTGCACGGATTTTGTTTTACTTCATTTCTGATTCAACAGCCAACAGATGGATCACGTTACTGCATCTTGCCAAGTGCAAAACACAAGATCACTGGGTTCCAGACTATCGTGCAGACTAGAAATTTCTGACAAGTGTAAGGAGCTTTGAAACACACCATCAGTTCCGTATGTTGTGCAAAGCTGTGATATACTAACAGCATCAAACCCAGGAGCATTAAAAAAAAAAAAAAGGCATGGGAACACACCACATCAATTGGACTTAGGTACAAATGTTTGTTTTGACATGGCCAGGAAAGCTCCCCCAGAACAGAACCAAGTACGAGATCAAACAGAGAATTTCATAAATGCCAACCCTTGTGTGCTCGTATCCTCAGCACATTAATGAGAACAAAAGCAGTGCTTTAAAAGCTGTGAACCTGATTACTCACACTGTTTGCATTTCTCTAGTATCTCCCTGTTTGGCAGGACCCTTTAGATTGTGTTTCCCTCACTGCAGATGCCACTCATCAGTATTCAAGCTTCAAGATATCCTTTCTTCTCCATGGGGAGCATGTTGCACCATGAGGCGCCAGTTTTTCCTTAAAGCAAACTGACACAAAATATAAGTGACGTGTTTAGGGTGAAGATATACACACACAGTGTCGACATACGTGTTTACATCGAGAAGACGGCTGCTGTATGATGCCGCTCGGTTCCCTTTGCTGTGACAGGGTCAGAACCCAGTTACAACAACGCGCCTGTAAAGACAGACAAGGCCTGAACAGAGCTTTCCTGGCAAGTCCTCGTCTGTCTCAACATCAGACGAGATGCCGCCCAGGGAAGGACTCGATACTGGTAATTCCCCCCCTTTGCCTCACTGAAGAACCCAGACTCTTCCGAGAGTTAGCCCTTATATTCCCAGCAAAGGATATCCTGAAGACTTGCTTTGTTCCCCTCAGCCAACAGGAATAATTGCTTCAGGGGGAATTGCAGGGAAATCCACTCCTTGGAAACAAAACCAGACAAGAATAACCAGAAGACCAGTCCAATAACACGCAAATAACCCCAGAGCTTTGAGAGAAGCTGTGCTTGGCAAAGAGCAACCACAGCCAAGCGGTCAGGTGTAAGTCAGAGCTGTCAGATCTGCCACGCACAGCACAGTATACCACTGGTCCATACTGGGCGAGTGTGTGATGTATGGCTGTGAGCGATATTTCACTCTGCACTGCTGCTTAGGGATAGAATTGTATCCCTCTTCAGTCCCCAAAGCCAAGACAACAGCTACAAGAAAGAGCTCTAATGAAAGTGAGGCCTAAAAATGGAAACCACGCTTACAGAGGAGTGCTGCGGCCCACAGACGGGCACGGCCTGCAGATTCTCACATGAGTGGGCTTCAGACGACATCATTCAGCTACAAATCAAAAATCAAAACACTGAACATTCACTCGGCAAATCCTTCTGCAAGTACCTGTAAGATGTGAATACTGTCATTCTGCTCTTCCAAAGAGCCGACTTCAAGAGCTGTTCAGAGGACAAAGGAAAGTCTGATCAGCAGCAGTGAGAGGTGGTTGTGACAGCCGAGCTGCCGGCTGCTGACCCTGATTGTCACTGTCACCAAAGGCTTGAGGCTGGCATACGCCTGCAGCCAGCAATATTACTGCTTGTAGACGAGCCAGGAACACAGAAATGACCAGGTACAAGGCACTGCAGAGAACATGAGCCTTGCTATAACATACACTGCCTGCCACAGAAACCTCAAGCAAACACGGTGGCTCCAGCCTGCTTTCTGTAGGCCGGCCTAAGCTGGTATGTTAACAACATCATGTCTGCGGTCCTCATGTCTACAGCCCAAAGCACACCAGCGCTCCCTAAATGCTGGTAATGATCCTCCTTTCACCTGGGCCTTGCAAAGAGGCTAAAATGTCTCAAACCATGTTTGGAATCAGTCTTGGGGTTCTGATCAGGCAATCAGTGCTGTGGAGGCAAGGAAAACACGGCTGTGAATTGGAAGCTGAGTGTGGTATAACACCAAGATCTAAAACGGAAAAGGAAAAGCTTGCATTTTACTGTGCTGTTCAGTCTCTCTGGATGTCCAGCAAATTTACTTCATGCAGGAGCTAACTTGCTACTAGATTAAATTTTGAACAGCTCTATACAGGCAATGCAATTTAAAAAGAAAAAAAGGAAAAAGAGAAAACCAAACCCACCTTCTGCTTCTCACTTTGGGAATTACAGTGATTACATTACCACTGTTTTAAAGGGATTTGGGCAACCTGAACATCAATAAACCAGCTACTGTGTTACTAGAGATGTGCTTCCTAATACAATGCTGCAGGCAGCAATCGAAAGGAAGGGTTCTGGTGTAAGTCCACTGATTTCCTTGTGCTGACACTGGCCTAACCCCACAGTGAGCTGCTTCTGGGAGTCCAGCAGATAGCCAACAGCAAGGAACACGCTTTGGAATGAAATAAAAAGTGTTATTTGGTAGCAGTTTTTTTTGTTTGTTTGCTTGTTTGTTTTTTCCCCTGGGGCTATGCAGTATGTTTGATTGGGGGATTAAAACTTGCATGTGAGAACATGTGAAGAGCAGACACCACCGTGCCTCTCCAGCAGACTCTCCCCTTCAAAAATATCTTCACATTTGGGTCAGTTCCACAGTCTGGTTCACTACATGGTGGCCTAAAAGAGGGGCCAGGAACAGGAGGCTATGGCAGAGTCTGCTTTCCATGGCAGTGCCATACAAAAGTATGCAAAGCTATTGCCTAAAACAACATAACATTGCTGACACTTAGCAGCAGAACCCAGAAAATTAGCTTCTCTGTCTGTTTAAACTCTGATTTTGCATTTCTTACAGTATGGAAATGAATGATTAAATAAGTCAAGGCCACTTTTGTTTTATATCCGCTTCCACTTGGAGATGTATTTCTGCAAAAAGCTTTTAGTGCAGTTTGATTTAGACTCCTAAACAAAGTCGATGGAAGGACTCCCACTTGATTCAGTGGACATTAGAGCTGAGTTTTTTGTTTTGATGTAGCTGCTTACGAATCCCCAGTGCACCACAGATCAGAGCCTCTTTGCCAGTAAATACATTCTAATACTCATAAGTTTACTGCATCCCTAAAACATAAGGGATTATTACTGGGAAAAGGGTTATTACTGGGAAACGTAGAGAGAGTATCAGAAAACTGTCAAGAGGACAAAACAGATCCTTTCACAGTAAAACATGAAACATACTGGGAAACAGACAACTCATGGGGGCTACAGAAGAGGTCTGGCACCATGAATGCTATGGAAAAGGGCAAACCTGAAACACCTTGTCTTTAGAAGACTGACCAAGTGGCAGCTGCAAAATTCAAATCAAAAGGAGACACTTTATGCACAGAACTTAACTAAACACTGGGATGTTATCACAGGAGCTCGAAGTTTGTGTTATTTCAAAACAGGATTAGAAAAAGTCCAATCTGAGGGCTACTAAAGATAATCCCCCTGTTTACAAAGTCCTCAACTATCCAGTGGATAACGTATACCAGGGAACTATCACCATGATCCTGTCTTGTTTATTTTTTTTCTGTTTTTTTTTTTTTTCTTATACATGTGCTACTGATCACAATGGAAGGCTGAATAATATACTAAAAGGACCTTTGGTCTGGACTATTCCCACGTTATTCTAAATAAAAATAAAATTTAAAAATGAAAAGACATAATTGCATCTGCATCATTTCTGCCAGCTTGATTAGGTAATGGTTTATTAACATGTTACTGAATTGCTCCTAGAATTACTTGTAAAAGCTTGAATGTGGCTCACAAAGTTATGTTTCTAAACCTACGAATTACTTAGTCCTTGCCCTCACACACACTCTCAGGGTGAAATAACGCAGCACCTGGCCAGTCGACAGGAGCTTTGTACCCTGGAAGTTTCCTCTCCATTTGACTTGACCGGCTCTGCTGTTTGAGAGCGTTGCAGGTTCACACGGTGGAGTGCCAGAGGACATCACCCGTTCCTGGCTGCACGTTGGTGCCCATGCAATGCGTGACACAGGGTTGGTTTTTGCCACTGAGCAATCAGTGGCAGGAAAACCTCATTAACTTAGCTAGCCAATTAGGACGGATTTGTTTTTTGTTCTGGTCAATCCCGAACTAGACAGGAGATCCCAGAGGTATGGAGCTGGTCAATAGCTTTGCAGCACTGCAACATTACGAGCGACACTTCTACAAGATTGGTTTTGCCTCAACATGACTGAAACACACATAAAACGATCTTAGCTGCTGGTACAGAAACTGCCAGCCATCACTCCTAGCATTCAGGAAGAAGGCCGCATTTGAAAGGAGATATGTTTTTCCCTTTCTATGCAGTTTTTCAGGATGTGCTGCACACATGCTGTCCATCGGAGAGCTCCAAACCCAGCTGAACCTCTGGCAGGGATGAGGGCAGGGTGAAGTCCCTGGAGCCAGAGCGCAGGGCTAAAGAGATCCAGAGAAAAGCATTTAAATGACCACAAAATCAAAGGATCTTTACTTTATTCTATTCCTTTCTCTTGCGCCAGTCCCTGAGCTCATGTGGCCATCAAGAGAGCAAAACTGGGGAGCTGCTGAGGATGGAAAACTAACCTTAGGGCAGGAAGAGTTCCTTAGGGCAGGAACAGTTGTGTGCACCTTTGCCCATGAAGCCTTTTCAACCACAGCATGTACTTAAACACACCACGAAATGACAGCCCAAAGCTGATAATGTAGAATAATCTAAATCCCTTGATCCCTGAAATTTGTGCTGAGTGCCATGAATCAGATTTAACTAGCAAGAAAAATACTTCAAATCTGTTATTCTCTTAACAGAATGGTGTATCATTCTTATCTGGTATAACAATGGTCCTTGTTTCCAATTTGAGAGTGTTTTCATCCTAAAATGGGGTTTCCCATCTCTTCTTGCCACCAGACCAGACTAATCCTACATGCCTCTTCAATGAACATTTTAATTTCAAATCATTAACTAGTGCTCAATAGGAGTCATTCTGTCTCAAAGAGAAATCAATCTCAAAACCTCCTCTTTGGAGCAATGAAAGAACAGGAGGGGAGATGCATTAATAGTTCAGTGTATTACTAATAAATTCTTTGCTACGTGTAATTTACCAACAGCAGCAGCTTCCTATGAAAAACAATACCATAGGAAGTGCTTCCCCTTCTCTTCAGCATGGAATCAGGAGCTTCTCATGCCATGGCACTCATGGAAACTTGCTAAAAAAAATGTTCATCCGATATATTCTTATCCCAGAGCTTTCGTCAGGCTTCAGGTTTGTTTGGGTTTGTTTGTAAAAGGAAATTCACAAATAAACGACTATTCCAGTACCAGTGCCTTGCTAACCTCTTCATATGAGCTCCTAATAGCTGCTGGTTGTATTTACAAAGCTGGGGAATCCCTGTAGTGACCAAACGCATCCCTCACAGCAGGCTGTACGAGCAGCTGGGGCACAGATCAGGTGAGTCAATTCCAGCTCCACGGCAGGGCAAGGGATGTGCTGCCTGGCTGCTCTTTCTGCGAGCAGTCCCAGCCAGAAGCAGCCCCTCAGCCATCGCCTTCCAGCACGGCTGCAGGCTCACGGGGCATCTTCCAGCTGCCAGCCCTGAGGGCAATGCCAGTGGGAAGCGAGGGGATGCTGAGAGCGGCAGGAGACAGCCCCACATCAAAGCCCTGCAGACCCACACTGCTCCATGCGTGGGGAGGACACATTCCCCCCAGGCAGCCGGCGGGACGGATTGATTTCCTTTATTGTTATCGCAGTTCTTTAGGGAGCCGCTGTACCATCTACAGTGGGCTTGCCAAAGTGCATGCTCCTGGTTTGGAAAGGAAAACGGCTCTACTCTCATTTTAATTAGGTAATTGGCTATCAACTAGCTCGGCACTGACAGCCTCATTTACAAACATTTTCTACTCTGGTCAGGATAAAAGGATGAAATTAGACCTTGCTCCAGTGCACTCCAGATCCTGCTAAAGTGCAGGAGCAGAGCATGGACGTCGGGACAAGGAAGGACAAGGGCTCATAGTCACAACGTGTGTTTGTACACATGCAAATAAAAGTGTGCCAGGGTTTGGCAGCAAACTCCTTTCACGTGGCTCTCCTGCAGAATTGTTACCTTTCCAATTCAAGCCGTATACATCTTCAAGAGTGCTTTTGGCAGATCAGGAAAATCGTATCCTTTAAAAGCAATATAACCTCAATAACTAAGAAAAGTATCAGTCTACAGGGAGAAAATGGTGATTCATCTCTGTATAGTAGCCAACTTCCTTCATGGAGATCTGTACAGATCTTTCTAAACAGACCAACTTCACCCTGGTCTTACACTATCTGCCTCGAGTTATCTGGTGGAAGGCAAATATTTGCCAGATTAAACTGAATTTTAAAGGGTGAAAATATTACCCCTTATCACAAGAGCTTCAAGAGAACATCTGAAATAGCTGATTTTTATTCACTACCTGGTTCTAAAGTGTACACAGCACTGCCATGAGGTACTGCTCTTAAAATTTCACCACGTGCAGCTTTACGCTAATTCACTTTTTGTAGGAATAGAAATCACTGTGGAATAGGCACATGCCAAAATCTACAGACAATATGGATAGAAAAGCAGCTGTGGGTAGCTGCTTTTGCTGGGTGTTAATCCAGCAAGCAGCCTGGGATGGTTTTACTTCTCTCAAAGTTTTTCCTCCAAATTTCCCCTCTCCCAGGGGGGAGCACATACATTTCTTAGCACCGCCCTCCAAACCCTTACTTCTAAAACACTGCTTGCTGATTTCAGAGGGAATTTCGGTATAGTGTCCTGCTCCTGCTTTTTTTCTGAGATGGCAGGAAAGTACAGAAAAGATGTGAAATACAGTAGCATCTAGCTCAATGACAGCTCTTGCTATGTAAGCTACCACCCAAAACCGCTTTCCCTTTACAGAGGAACTTTCTGTAGTGCTGGCTGGGTTTCATTTTAAAGCAGCAGTGGGGAGAGGAGCCTCTCTCGATGGAATCTCCCAATTCCTCCCTAACAGCAGTGTCCATCGTTCTGCCCAAGGCACTGCCACTGCACACAGAATAGCAAATCCCCCAATAAAGGACCTTTCACGTAACCTCAGGAGACCACTTCATAAAAACACAAGAACAATGGCAACTGATCAGAAAGCCGTGTAATCTGGTATCCTGTCTGCGACAGTGACAGCGAGCAGATCCTTCCGAGGAAAGTACAGAAAATCCCTACGCAGGCAGCTGAATTACTCAGAGGCTGGTTTAAGCCCTCAGGCTTCAGGATTTCTCTCCCTCCCAAGAATTAATTTAGATTATTATTACAATCTGTTATCCACACGAAGATCTGGTCTTTAAAGCTCCGGCCCTATCAGCAATCCTGGTGGCTTTCATTTCCACGAGCTAACTGCTCGCCAGTGAGTTTGCAGAGTGGTTCCCAGCAAACTGACCCATGCCGACTGCTTCTGCATTATGAGGAAAAGATGAAACACACAACCTGCCTTCACGTGCTTTTACACTCCCCCCGTTTTTAAGAATGAGCAAATGAATAATGCAGATTATCTTTAAAACTTGTCCCCTAAGGGGGAAGTGAGGAGCAGGCATGTGAAGGCAAAATGCGTGTGCACAGAGGCAGGGGCTGGCCGAATCGGGCCAGACACGTTGGCCAAGAGAGTCGCCTGTGTAAATGAACTTGCTGTCTAGTTTCATTATGAGTCACGAATTCTCTAAAAAGGCAAGGAAGGAACCATTTGTGCTCTCACTTATCCTGTACCCTGAACTGCTTCTTATTTGTGTTGTTTCCCCAGTCACTACACTTGCAGTCACAGACGCTGCGCGTCTGGTCAGAACGGATCCAGCAATAGCTGCGAGGGCCAGGAAAGGCAACGCCGAGCCATTACAGCACCGTGGGGGTCTGGGAGGAGGCTGGATGTACCATAGAGGAGGATAAAACATTGGCCAAAAAGAAGGCTTCAGACTCCCAACTGGTACCATGCTGCTTTCCCTTTCTGTGAAAGCACATCACGTAACTCCACCTATGCTTCTCCTAACCAAAAGAGACGGGCTTTCCAGGCACCCACCAAAAACCCAACGTCTAACAAGACACAGGGGCAAGCCAGAGAAGTTTGGAGGAGGACCCTATGACATCTGGAGGACCCTACAACATACAGAGGACCCTACAACGTCCCACCTCACGCAGCTTTGTGCAGCCAGCACAGCGCAGAGTGGCCACCATCACCGTTCGAGCAGCTGTGGCCTAAGCACAGCAGAGGGGTTGTGAACGCTTCCGACTTGGTGTCCGACTCCATCCCCACTTCGTGCCCACCTGCACCTCGGCACCTCTCTGCCAGGTACAGGGCCACGGGCTTACACACCTGCTTTGCCAAATGGCAGCAACATTTCAGTAGGCGTTTGTACTGCCAAGTAAATAGAAAGAAATGTTGTTATTGACTGCAATTTGCAATTACATAGTGACAGCAGGAAAACAGAGCTGAAAAACCAGCAGGCTGCAGACAAACACCTATGCGTTGAAGCAGTCTTCACCTGACAGCGAGCGGGAGCATGGAAGGAAGCCCCTCTCGGCCCTCCACGTGGCCACTGTGATTCCACAGAAATTATTCATTGATTCGTTTTGGCTGGCATCATTTGGAAATGCTCTTGACTCTTGCTTTTATAAACAGCAATTTAGGCAAAGAGTACGTCTTTCTCAGTGGCCTTCAGAAAGCGATAAACCTCTTTAAGGAAATTGTTCAAATACTGACATTGTTCCCAATGTTTTAATTCACCATGGTTTGCAAAAGGAAAAGAATCATAACTACAGTGGAGCCTGCACTGGGGATCTGTCTGACAGTTGTTATTTCTAAGATTATTACCCAGAAGAATTTCCAAGGTATCCCTGACTTGTACAAACACTCCAATAGCAAGCCGAAATGCAGATCCAGGAGCGAGCTTGGCAACCGAAGGTGCATCCCTGGATAAAAGAAGATGACCTCTATAAAAGAACCCAAGGTTAATAGTTGTTTCAATAGCCAGTGCATGACTGGGTTCCTGTTTTAAATAATCTCTGCTTTTACATTTATTCTCACTAGTATATTTCTGGCAGAATGAGTACTACTAGAAAACAACTCATTGAAATAAATACTGCAATGCGCAAGGTTTGCAAATGCAATGCCTTTATGCTTCATCAGTTACATTAATGGAAAAAGGAAAGGCAATATTTGGTGAATCCAGGGATTGTTAACATATTAAAAAAGACCATTTCAATCAGGCCTAAATATGTAGCGGGTGAGAGTGATGACTGACTGGTGGCCCATCTAAAGTCAGTCTGAGTTCAGCACTTGCTCCATTCCCTTCCCTAGACACCACACCATCATCAACTTCCCAGGATGACAGATACGCTTCCTACTAGCAGTCCTCTACAGCCAAAAACTGAGTCTTGGGGGAAAACTTGCTCAGGTGTTGCCAGCAGTTTATTTACCTGGTGATTAGACATAGGAGCCTAGTTTCTGGACTAAGAACCCATAAAGACCAATCTCACTAAGTCCAAACGAGTAAAACTAACACCTTTTATACAAAATGCAAATATTTTTGCAGCTCAGTGTCATATACTGCATTGTCCAAGCAACTGGGAGGTATAACATTAGCAGATGATTGAAATATCTCACTGGGGAGCTTTTAGTGAAAATTCAACATTCATTGTATAATATCCTGCATTATCACCTTTGCTGCCATAAAACATCCTCAGAGAACAAGGACAACTTTGGACAACCTGCTTTTCAGGAAAATCTGTTATCTCTCTCCTGTTTTTTCAAGAGACCTTTCTTTTTAATGTTTTTGCTTTGCTTTGCCCCCTCCACACACACACTTTTGTATCATATTTGCTAATAATTTGCCGTATTATTACATCCGTGGGTTTCAATCCAGCTAGCACACAGCTGGAAGTAACTGAAGGCTCTGGGTGGGAAAAACAGAAATGAAACCCCTGCATCTCTGGGCTGCTGACACCAGACCCACAGCAGCAGACCCACACCTGATGGAGCACAATTCACCACCAGCAGGGTAAGCACACGGTTGCGGATTTAGGCTCGGTGATCTTGTGAGGTGCTGGAAGGTCCTGTTTGCAGAGGGTGCTGAACTCTGCTTCACTTCACATAACCAAGCCTGAACACCCCCCATACACAGGGTACACATAGAATCGAGTAAGCAATACGCAGCCAAGTCTCTTTGTACGTGAACCACGACAACCTATCAAAAGAATCCACTTTTCCTCCATATAACTCCCTATTCTCATATCAAGCAAATAAAAATTCCCTGAGAACTGAAGAACAATCCTGGAAAAGTTAATAGACCCTACTGTTTCTTCTTACTCTCACATCTGCCTGTAGCGACAAAAAGAAACTATCTGAACAGGATTTACAGGCCAGGGTGTCAGCTCAGGTGGTACAGCTCAGAATCCAAAGCAAACTGAACTTAGGGTTTTAAGTGTAGCATTTCTGGGGACAGCTGTTATGTAGGAATGCAAAAAAAAAAAAAAAAAAAAAGAGATTTAGGGCCAACTCTGGCTGTAGCCAAAGATCTAGAGATCTAGAGATGTAGAAATACCAAACAGGACTTTTGCAGTGCTGCAATTCCTATTAGCAAGTCAAAATGTCCACACAAACCATGAGTCACACACTTCGAAGACCCAGGAAAAGAATTATATTTTCCACCACTTTTGTTGGCACAGGTTGCAAAAGTCACCGTGTGTGTCAAACAGGGAAAAGTGTTCTAGCCGTCACCAGGACCCCAGGCTTTCTTAGGATGTATCCTTACACAAAGGCAAGGCTCCCTCATAAAGGTACACAGCCTCCCCATGAAATCTCCTTATTTCTGTGGCCAGACACTGAAATGTCAAACCACCTCTATGGAAAAGGGAAGCCTGAAACACTGCCAGAGATCACCAGTGCAGCGGTTGCTGCAGACTTCAGCTCACTGCAATTATTTTTCTACAAGGTTCCACTGATTGTATCCACGTCTAAAATATCTGGCATGTGTTACTGCTAAACTGAAAGTACAGCAGATCATTCAACAAGACAAGAAGAGAGAAAAGAAGCTCCCAAACAGCCCACGTACAGGATGCTGAATCCAGTACAGGATCTTGCATTCGATTTTCTGTGCTTTTTACAGCCCCCCTGCAGCCAACAAACCTCCAGCACCTTCAGCACAGCAGCCAACTTGCAAGGCTGGTATTTCGACAGGGCACGGCAGGTATTTGTGAAGCTAAACATCCTGAAGAAGTAGGCTTCTTTATGAGAAGATTTCATCATTTTTACAAAAAAATGCAAAATAAAATAAAATAATGACCCTTAGAGATGGATCATCATTCCAAGCCCACATGACTAAGCAAAAGCTGCTGCAGAGCTGATACCTTAAATTCTGCACCGTGAGCTGGAGCAACAGAGCAGTGCATTAGATTTATACATTTTAGCAGTGCTCTTGTGAACTCCTGCAGCGGGGATGTCATATGGGCAGCATATTGCTGGTGGAAGATGTCAATTTAAAAATGGGGGGGGGGGGGGGGGAGGAAAGAAAAAAGAAAAATTGATGTGACATTTTCATGTTCCTGTTCTGCAGTTTTACCTTCAAGAAGATTGATGAAGGAGGTGGATTTATCTAGTCAAACACTTGCATGGTTCTCACCATAACAACTCTTTACATCAGCCCTTCTGAACTAATATCTATTTTTAGTATCATGTTTTTAAAGGATCCTCAACTCAGTCACTAATTTTGAGCTTGCAATTTACCCTGGGAGCAATTTTGCTGGTGTTATTTGTGCCACTTAACTACTTTGATTTGCAGTCACAATTAGGTAAGCATTTATATATCCCAAACCACACCTGTAAAATAGGAGACTGCTTTTAAAAACAGCCCGGATGCTTAAATTGAATGCAACTTAGTTTCATGACACATGGATCTCTAAAAGCACCCTGCGCATTCCAGAGTAAGAAAAAAAATACTTTTTTTTTTTCTTTAACTCACCCATCTTCTTTACATGACTCTGTTTAGTCACAAAGGCTCCCATGAAATAGCACTTCCCTTTGTCAGACTTTGCCAATGATTTCTAGTGCTCAAAAGGCGTGGCCAAGAGAACTCAGGCACTTTTAATGTTATTTATATGGCCAGGTAGGTTGGAAAAACTACAGCGTGCTGAATATGGAAGCATGGAGCTGACAGCTAACCCCTCAAACCCCATCAGGACCCCTCAAATACAGGGTGAGCAGAGGCAAGGAAAAAGCCAGTAACAAATAACTCGGAGCATGTTTCACTGGAGAACTGTGAAAAGAAATCAAACTACTTCATCTGTATCACCTCCCTAAATCACTTCCAAGCCTACCTTAATAGTAATTTATTGTAACCATCCACTTAAAATTACTTAATGTATCTCAAAAAAGTTAAAGCTATTGCAACTTCTTATTTATTTAAGGCAACTCTTTGCAGGAAGATTATGCTACTATTAATGTTCTCAGCTCAACCCTGCTATCCCACAACAGCATAAATCAGAATCGCCTCATCTCCAGTCCAGTGCATCTACCAAGAGCAAGGAGAACGATGCAGCAAGAGAATATGCAAAATAATTCCTGTTGCTGTGAACATTAATGCATGAAAATTGCTAAAGGAAATGGTTAAATCTGTCTAAATTTTAAATTCAGAATAACTTGATGTGTAACTGAGTGGGGGGAATAAAAAGATCAGGACTGAACATTATCAGGAAACATCCTTCCTGCTGAAAATGAAGACATTTCCCTGCTTGCAGCAGCAAAGAACATCAGCGTGTGTGAACACCTCCTTCCACCATTCATCCCATCAAATAACTGGTTATTTTTCCTCTGATATTTGATTGTTAAGAACCTACACCATTCACAGTCATCTGACTAAAACTTGAAAACAACTGAAGAGAGCGTTCAGCCAAAAATGTTTATGTACACTCAGATTTTTTGTGAGAACTGATGTCAAACTGGGATAAGCAATGACTGTGGTCAGTAATATTTCCCCTCTGAAAGCAGGTTCCCTGCATAATTTAAAGAGAAAATTGGTCTTTGCTATACAACCTTCTATCAGCATACAGGAAAAATTACTATAAATTCACTATAAAAATCTGATTGTAAGGACGTACAGTGGTCTGGTACACAGCCCAAAAATTTTGAGAACCATTAGTTTGGAGGAAAAGCCAAATGATCAGATCACCTGGAACTCAAGACAGGACATCAGAGAAATAAAACGACAAGGTTTGGTCCAGAACCCTAATATTTCGTTCCCCCAGTACAGAAATGCCCCAGTACTTCCAGAGACTGTGAGGTGCCTGCTGTGTTACAAATACTAACAGCAGTGCACTTTGCTTCATAGCAAGATGGTACCTCCGGTGCTCCAGAGCTCCTTCACACTGGGTCAAAACTATTTGGTTTATCCAAATGATCTCTTTTCAAATCAAACACCTCCTCCGACAACGCTTCCAACTACACAGAATTAGCTTGGAAATCTCCCAGCAGGCACAGGCCAAGCCTGACCTCTTTATCACCCAATCCGAGACCCCTGTATGAACATAACTGCTTACATTTTTCACAACACAGAACTTGCTGCCCTGCAGAGCTCTAGGTTTGCATTCGAAGAAAATGAGAGTTCTTCAGATGTGTGCGAGGAACAACACAAAACCAAAACAATCCTAAAATAAATCTTTTAAGAGCGAAAAACATTCACGGCTCCCCTGAGATGAAGCACGGTAAATATACAGAACGCACTGTAAAGGTTAGGTCTATTTTCTTACCCTGAGTTCATAGAAGACTTATGTCCTCCTTCCCTCCAAGTCAAGACAAAAAATCTTCCCCTCTGGGCAAACACGTACCTTTACATTGGGCTCAATGGGAATCGGTAGCAACTGTATGCACAGATCCAGATCAGGGTAAAGAGGGAATACAGAGCTCCTTCTGGTTTAGATTACACAGAAACAATCCTCTGCTCACCATACTTGAAGATCAGACTCACAGACTCAATGAAAAGCATGCATTAAAGCTCAGCAGGTTGTCCACTTACTCACAAAAGCTTTTAGTGTCATCACAAAGGGGAAGGATAAAAAGTAAGCCAAATGTGAAGTCTTGAATACAAGTACACACCTCTCTCTTTCAGCAACTGGTAGCCACTAGATGCCTAGTAACAGCAGGGAAAAAAACAACTGAAAACTTTAAGATAATTCAAATGCTCATCTCCTTTCAGAAGTCCAAAAGCAGTGTTAATGTAAATAACAAAAGGCAGCAAGTCTAGCCCTTCTGAACTATTTGGGTACAATACACGTAATACCTTGCAGAAGCCTGCTATATGAGGTTGCAGAGCTGGTATTAAGAGGAGGTTGGTTAAAAGCACTACACAATCCCAACAAAAATTCCTTCTTCCAGTATGAAGAGCCTGAATGAAATTCTGAGGTTTGAGGAACACATTCAGGGGGAGATGAGCAGGCTATGTTAAAAACTATGAGAAATTTGGGTGGAATGATAACTACTTCTCTAAAATCTGTGGGAAATCTCTCCCCTCAAACTTATAATAAATTACAGAAATGAACACAGCTTTGGCAAGAGGTGCTGGAACTACAGCCTAAGGGGAAATAGGCCAGTATCTCCTTAAAGAACAGGCACGCCACAGGCAGCACAAGTGCAAGCGTCTCTTGCAACACCAGCCGAAGTACCTGCCCTGGCTGAAAGGCCAACAGTTAGGGCAAACCTTCCTTCTGCAAAGCAGGAAGGCGGGACAGGGAAATGAATTGTTATGTTGTGTTAGCGGCCATGTAGCACCATAAAATCAAGACGTTAATGAAGACAAGCCAGTCTGGAGAGTTCCCCTGTTCTAGGAGCCTGCACTCACTTGCTGACACGTACAATAAAAAGATAAAATAAAAAGACAAAGTGCAACCCTGGCTCAAGCATTTACCTCCTGTTAGCAGCAGCCAAGGACATCTTCCCCTCCCTGTCCTTCTCCCCCCAGCAAAGATTATTTACTTTGCAATATAGGGCTGTCTAGTGATAGCTCACATTGTAAGCAGCATTTTTATAGCCCGGTCCTCAATGTACAGGGGACTGGGCTAGGGCACAAACACATTTTCCCATAACCTGCTCACTGATTCAAGAAAATACTTTCGTTCTTGATTGCAGAGGGATTTCCAAATAGGCTTAACCGCTTGCATGAATCAGACCTTCAGACTGCCCAGACTTCTTGGCGTGTCGGACACCATCCTAGCACACAGGACAAAAGGCCTGCCGGAACGTGTAAAGGACTTATGCGGGCAATAATCAGGCTCTGGTCTATCTCAGGTCACCCTACCTTGGTAAATTAAAAACCGGCTTAAAGGAAGAAGGCAGCTGAATCTTCTGCTAGATCACATTGAAACATACTCCAGTAGAGTCTGTTTCCTGGAAAGCAGACGGTGTTTCAGTCCATGTGGATCTGAACCACAGTCTCTAGTCTGCCAGATTCTGTATTCACTCTTTTAGTGGATCCTATTTCAGCACCTACCATGCTCCAAACGAAGAACTTTTTCATAACTCAACACTAAAATAGGATAAATTTGGGCAGGGGCTGTCCCTGCTACCCTTCTCACAAACATTAATTGGGGCACATTGTGTGAACATACAGCCCTCCTTTTTCATCTTTATTGCTTAAACCCGAGCTGTCCTATACGAACTGCCCTAATCCCTGTATTACCAATATACAAAATGTTGGAGAAGTTCTGAAAAAATTACACAAAATCAAACAGAGAGAGTGAAGTGGGGAAAGAGGCTTTACTCATTGTTTATATGACTTTGAGGATCTGCTCTCGGCACAAAGAGAGATCCATCCTGTCCTGGCATTCAGAGCTCCAGAGCCCCAGCGGGGTAACCTGGATGTAAGGATGTTCAGCATGGCTGGGGAAAGAGATGACAGAGGTATGACCTTCTCTGGGTAGGGCATGATGGTCCCAACCATTTGCAGTCATGAATCAAGAAGAGCAGCTACAAAGCTTTCTGCCTCATCTTCTGGCTTGCAATAGCACGGGACACCTGCGATACCAGGCCTTGGGGAGTGCTCTCCTTGTGATGTGGAGAAGACATTCACTCAAAATGAAAGCTTGTGAATTTTAAATAGAAAACAGGGAGGTGTCCAAAAGATTAGTTCCTCTGCTCTAGCAAGGCAAGAAGAACAGATAGCATGTGCAGGAAGAAGTGAAAGATGAAGATTTGACTGAGTTATGCATAGCAGGCATGGGAAACAAGACAGCATCTATTCAGGTGGAAGCAGATGGTAGAATAGGAAAGAAACATGGGGCACCTACAGATCATGTAATATACACATATTCAAGGTTAGCATCTCATCCAGAGGCAGTGGTCTTTGTTTGGAATACATCAAAAATGTCAGAGCAGTATCGACTGTCATCACAAGCCAATGACAAGATGGGAGTCAAAGGCAGTTGAAAGAAAAACCTTCCATCTAGTGAGTCTGGTTTATCTCATCATTCCCGTATGCACTCCCCTATGTCAAGTCTCCCACCCACTTCACAGGCCCTTAGCCTGCTTGATACAATCACAGCACGCTGGAGCTGCTAACAGCCTTGTAAGGTTGCAACCTATTGCAAGGCTAGGTTAGCTCAAAAGGTAGGGCAACTCCGGCGGGTAAAAGTTTCACTTTTCAAATGAACAGAAGTTTTAGTTGCAATTGATCCTTACAAGAAAAATCAGCCCACAACGAGACTTAAGAAAGTACCTAGGCTTCCTGGGAAAACCAGGGGCTGAAAGGCATTCAAGGAAGTGCCCATCTCCTCCTTGTGTGCAGAGACAAGTTCTTTCAGAGCCGCAGTTCCCTTCCAGATCTCTACTGCCTTACATTTCCTTGCTTCTGATCTGGCGGTACAAACTTCTGGTTACCAGGATTTGCTCTAATGACATCCCTATGCTCTTCCTGACAACAACCCCTCTGAATTTCAACAAAATCCTTGCCATAACTTCCATTTGATGGCTCACAGCTTCTGCTTGCAGAAGTCCCCACTGTTTATTGTGCCTTCCCCAGAGCCTGAGCTGCCTAGGCTAGGAGATTAAGGTGCCGTTAACAAGGACCAAAGCTCTGGGTCTAACCACTGCCCTGGCTGAGTGCTGTGTCCAGGAACTGGACTGCAGTTCTCATTCTGGCTCTGCCTCAGGCCTGCTGTGTGACTTTGGGCAGGACATTTCTCCCATCTGGCTTTCTTGGTTTCCATCTGTAGAAAAGGGCAAGCCTCATTTTCCCTCCTATATAAAAAAATCCTGAGATATACAGAAGACAAACTGTACTGACAGCCAGGCACTATTATTATTAGAGCTCTGGTCTGCTAAGTAGACACTGGCAAGAAATGCAAAAGCAAAATAAACTCAAGGGCAAGGAAAGCAGGCAGAGCAATAAAGCACAAAAAATGAAGAAAGAAGGGAAAGAAAATTCAGTGAAAAACAATGCAGTAGTGGGCAATGTTCCTGTGGTCTAACTGCATATGGAAGCAAATGTGATATAAATAACACTATTTTGAAGCAGTTTGGTAAGTCTGTTCCCCATAATCCCAGTTTTTGTGTTTTAAGAGGACTCTAGTTTTGGCAAGTCCAAATTGCTGCCCGTACTCAAGTGGGCAAGGAGATGCTTCATCACCTTTTGAGATCAGTCAAGATTATCCTTTCTCCATCTGGGAAAGGCAACCAGTAAGAAAGGAAAGGAAACAATTAAGCTTGGATGCTGACCTGTAGGACCATTAAGTGCACTTAACTATTATTTATATAACTGTGCGCATGTAGTGCTTTAAAAGGGAAGAATTTTAGTATCATTAAGGCATAATTGAGGCTCTGAAATCAACATAGTTATACGCCTGTTACTCTACAATGCTACTGAGCAAGCAGCAATTGTGATACATCTGTCAGTGTGTCCTTTGCTGTCACAGGATCCTTGCTACAGAGGCTACCACATTCTGCTCCTTTCCATTATGGATGAGGCTGGAGCGTCCCTGCAATTTTGCTGTGCAGGGAGTTACAGTTTCCCCATAGCCAGTTTTCATTATATCTCCTAGGCAAATATCTTGTATCTTGGGATTAATATAAAACAAGATGAAAATTCAAATTCTGTCTTGGCAATTCCTAAGAAAGCAGTCACCTTTGCTTTCCAGAGAGCAGCAGAAGCTGAGAGTGCATGAATTGGCTTTTGAATGTTCGGAGTGAGGGAGCTACGAGACCGGCTGTGCCTGCAAAGAATGGGTTATGGTATGACTGCAAGGTGATACACTGCCTTTGGTGGATTTCTTTTCCCCTTGCTGTTTGAGTTTTCTTCACCATCTCTTCCTAAAGCACTGTGAGCAGCCTTGTTTTTTCTCAGTTAAAAGGATTTTCTTTATTATTTTTTAAAGCCTGTTTGATGAATGATATGAACTAACAGTGAATACCACATTTCACTCCCCCTCATTAACATTGTAAATTAATTTAGGACTCATTGAGATGCAGGATTAACAACCTGAAGACTAATCTACTCTTTATTCAGAGGACATATTCAGGATGAGCAGTCTTTCGTCTCATATCACTCAATTAGTTAGCAGGACCGTCTCCTGGGAGTAAGATGATATTTCTGACTCTCTGTTTGGAAAGGAACTGTTCAAGGTTAAGGCAGAGGTCTGGGAGACTTCAGTCCTGGTCCCAGCTCAACTGCAGGCTTCCTTTACAACCTTGGCCAAACACTTTTACACTCTGCATCCATTTCCCTCAGTCTGCACACTTAGAGAGGTCAGACTTGGAGAACAGTCGCAAGATTTTAGGTAGTGTTTACAGCGGTTTAAGCCAGCGTGTTTTATTCTGCCAGGGTTAAGGTTACATGGGTCATGGGCCAGCTGCCAGGCAGAAATTTGTTAAGCTGAAGTAATACATTTAATAAGTTTTCAGTTATGTGCCCCTAACCTCACTTACGTGAAATGGTGCATTATTTTGTGAGCAGTCTTTTCCTTGGATTGTGATGGCATTGTGATTAATACATTAGTATCTACAGAGCAGGGGCAAAGTCAAGCCCTCAGTTTTCAGATCAGCAAAAAACAAGAGAAAATGTTGCTTTTCTTAAAGCAATATTTATTGGTTACAAAAATCATGACACACTCAGCAGCACTCTTGCAATATCTCAGAGATGCTGTTTTCAGATGCCCTGTACGTTTGCTAGAGAAATAAATAACACATCTTGCAATTAACAAATGGAATGCCCCGTTGGAGGTTAGCTCTTGCTTGCTGTCAGTAAATCATCTGCAGAGGGATTTCATCCACTGAGAGGAATGAAGATTATATATGTGCTTTGGCAAGTGTCATTTTCCACCAGAATATTTTGTTGAAGGCACTTCATGTCTAATGATACATTGAGGATCCGTTCCTCTGAGCACAATAAATAAAAACAAATAATTGCTGTAGAAAAGAGCCTGACAGACACCCAGTGCCACTTTGGGCGTAACTGATTGATGCTACTTATAATCAGTTACGCTTGTAAAGCTCAGGCCTTCTGTTCTGGACACGTGCTGCACACACCAGCTTAGTTGGACTCTGCTGTCCCATAAGGAGAGGATTTTTTAAGCCCTACTATGGACTATTATTAATCATTTGTATTGCAACATTACCAAGAAGGTCTAACCACAGATGAGGAACCTGCTATGATATGGGCTCCAGAAAATAACACGGAGGAGACGTTGCAGTGATTCCAATAGCCTGAAATCAATGGCCAACTGATGGAGCACCAGAACATTCTCACCTCTAGTGTGATCATGAAGAGTGAATCATTTTATACACCTTTTTGTTGGCTAGGGTTTCATGCACAAGATCCTGGCGGGCATTTGGTAAGCACTGTGAAAAAATGGATTGGAAAAACATCTTTCTGCCCCACTACTTTTAACCCTAATCAAATTCTAACTTTTTCAGAGATACAATTGTTCCAGTGCGGTTTCCTCAGGCAGAGGACAATGGCAGGACAACCACAGCATCACAATTCTACAACTCCAACTAATAATTCTGTCAGTAGCTTCCAAAACAGACTGTTCCTCTCCTTAAAATACTGCATTTGCTGTCTGGCTAGTCCTTTCAACTCTCCATCAGATCAAATGTGCTGTCATAACTGCATGAGACTGCTACTCAATGTCATCATCTCTAGTCCTTGACAAAACCACTCCTTTAAACCACCTCTGGACCACAGGCCAGAAAAGCTGGGTTTTTCCTGGGGTTGTACAGCTCTGTCTGCAGATGTCTGCAACATTAAAAGGACAGACATCAGAATTTCAATAATCTTTCTTCCTTAAATACAGGGAGAGAAATGTCTGATGGTAATGTCACCAAAATCATAGGAGTATTTTTAATCAATGAGGTAGCATGAATGCAATGATTGTCAGCACTTCCTGCAGTTTTCATCCTCAGGTGTTTGTCCTGATGTGTTTTACATTTTTGTGTCACACTGCACTCCCAATTACTGTACATTCAGCAGATTCTCTGTAGAACACATGAAGGGCATCACACCTCATACTTACTACTGACCTCTGTTGAGCAAGAACAACAGGATCCTGCTGTTGGGCTATCGTGAGCTTTCTGATCTAGGTAGCCATCTCTTATTTGAATTTGTCATAAATAACATCATTACGTTCCTTTGTTCTTGGCTCATTCTGCACTCATTGAGCCCTGACCTCTTGCCCACCAGCAAAACAAAACAACGCCCCCCCCAAAAAACAACCCCCAACCACATCCTCATTCCTCTTCCTCGTAAGAGTGCATTTCACAGCAAACATGCCAAAGACCTTAAGTGAAGAAATCTGAAAGCAACCTTCTGAGATGAGCAAGGTTACCAAACCAGCAAGAAAACAAATACTCTTACCTGTCTGTAGTAAGCCAGCCCCACTGTCTTTGACTCCAAAGTGCTGCTGGATGTCTAGTAACACACCTGCAAGGAAAACAGAGAGCAGAAACTCAGTACCTTCACAGCCCTTGAAAAGCATACATCTCAAACACTTTGTGAAGCATAAGCAAAGCCTCAAATTCGAGTCCTTTAGGCATACAAAATCTAAAGTTTGCACATTGGCTTCTTTTCTATACATGCTCGCTCAATAGTTTTAAGCTACTGCAGTAACAAGAGAGCTCAGCAGATATAACATCATGCCAGGAGTTTGGGAATGGAATCCTTGTGCATGACAAGCTCGTCTTTCCTTTCTTCTTAAATAAGATCAGAGCTTTTTGGTTTGGTTTGGGGTTTCATTGTTTGTCTATTTTCGGTGTTTTTTATTCGTTTTGTTGGTTTCTGTTGTTGTTTCTTTTATTCTTTCCTTCAACAATACCACTGCAGAATCCAAGATCCCTTACCTTTGTTATTTCATAGAAACATAGAGAAATATGATTCTGCACCTTAGGTGCTTCAAATGGCTCAAAAAAACAAACAAACAAACAAACAACAACAAAAACCACTGAATCCAGGAAAAGTTTTAACAGGAAAAGTTATAACAAAAGGAGACTTAAATCAAAAAAGTTTTTACAAGAGGAGAGCAATGATGGGAGTTTTCACATTTAACTCACTCAGGGTGGGATGGGGCACGACTCATTTCCAAAACATATTTATAAAACATACTTGAAATAACTTAATAAAGGTGGGTAAGTGACCGATTAATTATTTAAACCTAAGAGGTTAAAGGAACTACAAAGAATGGTTTGAGTAGAGAGGTTGGACTAGATTAGTTGCAGAGGTCCCTTCCAGTCCCAGTTACTCTGTGATGCTGTGCTCCTGCTCTGGTGAGTGATCAGAACACACAAGCTCCTATCAGAACACACACACACGTCCAGAGCTGCCTCCACCACCCTGAGGTGCCTGCCCTGCCTACAGCAGCATATTCCCAGCCATGCCAGAATGCCAAATAGGCACACGAAACCCAGAAAAGGTACCAGGAGGAGCAGCCTGGGAGGTGATAGGAACCATAGCCTCAGAAAGAAGAATTCTTTTGGACTTGCATCCCAAACCAGAACAGCAAGTGCAAGGGGCTGTAACGATGCCTACACAGCGAGGCAGAGGTCTTTCTGTTCATCCCAAAGAAATTCCCTATGCTGTGACAATGGCTTTGCAGTTCTATAGTGCTTTTCTCCAACGTACCTCACGAGCTTCAACTACTGTAGCCATAAAGGAAACACAATTAGGGCACTGAAGTGCAGCCACCCTGGCTTATGCTTATAACTTTACTCCGACGGTGGAGAAGGAAGTGGGTTCTGTGGATAGGCAATGCAGCAGAACAACATAGCACCACAATTACAAGGCCTGCATGAGCTTGGAAGAAGATCTCAGGTGATTAAGAGAGATCTGCATGTCTAATTGGCATGAATTTCCTCTTCCAAGTCTATTTTATATTCTCTTTGGACTCCAGGTGTTTTGATATGGGATTTAGGGCATTAAATTAGAGGCAGGAGCAAGCAGATGATGCAACACACCTATGGAGTGATAGGAGTTTCTCTCTGCTGTGGGAGTTCTCCTGCTCAGCACATGGGAAGACGCTCCTCCTAAATTCGCTCAGCTCTGTTTTCACCTCAGCATGGCAATGACTCACCCCAAACTTTAATAAAGCTCAGGGATACAATTAAGCAATGATAGACCAGGGGAGAATACAGTAAAATGATAGAGCTTTTGACTTTCCCTTCTGCTTCAAGATGATGGGAAGGCAGAGGCAGCTGGATCCAGGCTCCAGACGGCGATGGTGTCGCTCCTGGAGATGTGCTGCCGGGTGTCTCACAGCTCCTGATGCAACCCAAGAAAGGGAAGCCGTCACGTGCGGCTGACAAGGCTCTGCTTGGATTGAAGTTCATGCTTACATGTCTGGAAGACCTGGAAACAGCCATGAGCAGCTAACAGCAGGCACCACTCTCCTCAAGACAGCCTCTCGGCGAGGCTGAGAGCCATTTGAGATGTCTGTCTGATTACATGGCACACACTAGGGCTATCACCTATTATTTCCTCAACCACACTTGGCATTCTCAGGACTGAACAAAGACACAGGAAACACGGTGCCAACTTCCCAAAGTACCCCGCCAGCTGAACCAGACATTATTAATGCTGATGTGGAGCTTGGAGAGATGAAACCCAGGCAGCACCTGACCTGGAGTGCTGATCGAGATGGGCACTGAGACAGGATGGGAAACCCAGAGCGATGACTACAACTGTCTGTGGGTTTAGCTCCTTCAGCCCTATCTAGGTTACTAGGTAGGTTACTAGGCCCCAGTAAGGGCCTGCTCTGGTGTCTGAGCACCTGACAAAGACACGTGGGATTTTTGTGGGCACTGGCCATGAAGAGGACTTTTAAGAGCAATTTGGAGGATAAAAGGTCGTTGGGTGTGGAGTCTTAGATAGGGAGGGAACGTCAAGTAAATGGGGAAGAGGATTGTGGCTGACCTCATCCACCCACAGTGTCAGAGGGCTTCTAGGGCCCAGTACAGGATCCAGAGTGCTGTTGCCTCCTGTTCTATAGTGGTCATTTCACAAACAGTGAGTATGAAAGACCCAACTTGGAGGAATGCAGGCCCACATTTAATGGCCTAGGTTACCTCTGATTTAGAGGAAGTGCTTCGGGAAAGAAGAATTTTCCTGGAAGTGCTCAGGTCGGGCTGCAGTCATGGAGGTGGGTGGTGCTGATCACACATGAGGCAAGCTCATGTCAGGATACGCTTTGTCTACTGGCCAGACCTACAACAAACGAAAAGCTGCAGGACTTGACGGTAATCTGCTATGGGGTAAAAAGCTGCTCTGAACAGAAGGTCACCTTAGTACAGACGTTTCTTGTGTTACCCATCATTTACAGAACTACTCTGTAGCAGAACCAATGTGAAGAGTGCCTTGGATACCCTTTATATTTAAATGAAACATGGGCTCCTCACCTAACCTTTACACATGAATAAAGAGTTGCCATGGTACCTAAGTGTTCATATGCTCAGCCACATTGAGATCACAATTTCAAAGCAAAATGCATTATAGCTTCCCTTGGGAGAGCCCTGTTTTCCACTCACCAAAAACAAAACATCCCCCTTTGATTTCAAACTGCTTCCAAGGAAGGTGCAAACACAGAGTGAGGCTGTGCATGGAGTGCGAAGCTACGGGACCAAGGCTACAGGTTTCGGCTCACCGAGACTTGCCTCAGTAACTCAAATGCATGTTCTTTAAACACTGCTTGTGTGCTGCAATACCACTGGCCAGTATACTTATGGAAAAAAGCACAAACATTTAAAAAGGTGTCTTTTGATGGGGAAAAGCTATATGCCTGAAAAGAACCAGCACACCACTATCCCCAGGATACAGCTGGGCACTGACACACTCGCACGTGACCCCAGCACCCTCTCCTTGCCCCGGTGCAGCCCTAGCCTCACACGTCTCTTTGGGGAAGCCTCAAAGAACACAGAGGAGAACCCAGTCTCACTCTCTTGGCTCCCAAAGAGAGCACACTGTATCAACGAGTATTTTTCCTCCATTCCCTGCTACACCTGCCTCTTCTTACTGAGGCGTTTTCCTTCCCAGGTGATGCTCCCTTGTTCCAGGGCCAGCTCCCTCAGGTGAAGGCAGCCGGGCAGGGATGGCCAAGCCCTGGCCTCCTAGCCATTAGACACAAGCCACCTCGTTACCATCAGGCTCTCCTTCTTGCCTGCAGCCATATTCAACCTGCTTCAAATAATGCATTAAGCAGACAGAGGAGTGGTGCACACACCTGTCTGTTCAGAGACATGTGAAAAGATTAGGTGGGGAGAAGTTTATTCTGAGGTCTCTGTGATTATATCTTCTCTGCAACCCCAAGGTGTGACTGCAGTTCACACACACATCCCTAAGCTTCAAACGAGCTGGCTACAGCTCAGCCACCCACTAGCTATTAAATGCAGGCTTCACAATTTGGACCCTATTTAAATACTCAGCTGCAGAACAACACAGTGGTAGCCCTGCTGATATTTGTACCACAAGATAAATTCCCACTGCTACAGAACTCGCAAGTCAAGAACTGAAGTTTGGTACCACCTTCTTTGGACTGCCATGAAAGCATTCCCTGTCTTGCATGCAAAAGAAGCAGGGCTGCTGCTTAGGTGTTGCTAAATGAGTGGTGATGTCCTACTCGAAAACATCGACAGGAGCTTCCTCAGGACATACACACAGACCTGCCTTCTGCAAAACTCATTTCCACCGTTGCAGGACATGACAGTGTCCATTGATGAAACAGCCCTCTTTGATTTTGAAATAACATTGCAGAATTAGGAGAAAAACAGACAAACAAAACAAACCCAGCAACATGACAAATCAAAACAAGGATTTCCTAAGATCTGCTCACGCTGGCATGCAAGAAAGTCCTGACCTAGAAAGCACTGAAATAAACTGCCAGCACCCACAGTGGTGTGTTTAGGAAGGGGTTTCCCTGAGCAATAGAGGCGCTGTGAAGAGGCAATGCCAGCACAGCAGTTCAAGCCAAAGCTCTGAACAAGCCAGGGTCTCCAGGCCCAACTTTGCCATCACTTACAGGCCATGAAGCTGCTGTTAACAATTCTGCTAACAAAGCCCAGCCCTAGGAAGTATTCAAAGGAAGAGTTCAAAGCCTCCACTGACACTGAACACCTCGGGGTGGGAGAGGCCACCCCCCTGCACGCTCCCAAAGGTGACTGGGTGAAGGCCCCGCTCGGAGCTGGGTCTGAAATGGGGTCAGAACCACAGGGACATGCACCCAGAACTCCGGAACACAAGAGGACTTGCTGTTTTTCCCCAACAGCATCTTCACTGGGCTTTCATGAGAGGAGGGGTGCTGCATACTCTGCTAAGCACACTATTTCTTGGGAAATGAAACAAAATTTTCTGTCTGCTTTGTAGTGCCATTCCTATTCTGAATAGAAAAACAACGCTACCCTCGGAGACTTGTACCACCTGTCACACCCACTTTTTCCATTCAATGTTTTTATCATTATTGTAATATCAGTGGGGAAGTATCTGAGCTATTCATTCATTCCCAAAGGCTATTGGCTTACCTGCATGGTATGTAACAAGTAATTAAGCATTAGGAAAAAAAATATAATCAAGAATGCAATTAGCCAAGGGCTTAGAGAAGAGAAGATATTAAAAGACAACAACAAAAACACTTCTTCTCTCTCTGGCAGAGAGTAAGTAGCAATAAATGATGGTTTCCCTGATATAGCTAGAAATCCACTGTAATGTCGTATGCAAAGTCTTAGCACAAAATTGCCTGCAAGAGTGGGAGGGGATATAAAAAAGTTCATCAGGTGTAGAATCGATTAGCACAAGGCATCATTAACACAGGGTCAGGGCGTCCAGGGAAGGCGGCACAGGACAGCTAGTCCTGTTCAGATTAAAAACAAAAAAATCAAAACAAAACAAGTAGGACTTTGAATGCAACCGTGGCTGCCAAATGCTGGGTGCCTCAGTGGCAAAACCACACCCAAATCAAATCCCTCATCTCCCTAATTACAGTGTAGGCCTGTTCCCAGGACTATGGCTGGGAAGGAAGCCCTTGTCAAATGGAGAACGTGGAATACTCAGCCAACAGGAGCCCAAGAGCTTAAATAAATTCCAGAACATGGAAGAATTTCTGCTTGTGATCCAATACAACAACAGCTCTCACCACTAAAACTGCAAAAGGAAATGGGTCACATCTGGGACTGAGCTCGCTGTGTCCCTTTGCTCTCCTTTCCTCCCCGCCAGGGAGCTCCCAGAGAGATCCTTAATTTCACCCCTGCCTCGTCTCACTTTGAGACTCCTGCCTTAGCCTATCTGAACCAGCCTTGCAATTCCCACAAGCCCAGGAAAGACTTCAATTAGAAATAAATAATGTGATTTGGCTAAAAAGACAGGCTAAAATGAACTGGCACCTAGACCTGGGCTTACAAACAAACTTGTTTGTTGAGACTTGGAACGATTCCTTACGTGGAATGGTAAAAATCAGAAGCTGTAACTTCAAACAACAAACAGAAACATAACTAGTCACCAAGGTTTGCATTAGTCATCTGAAATGACAGAAATCATTAGCAGCTTTCAGACGAAGCTGGCCAGACCTTTCTTCCATACCCATCTTCTCTATCTCAGCACTCAGTTCAGACGCCTTTTGTAGTTTTTTAATGCATACAGACCAAGTGAGACACACTTTGCACAGTAATACCTCTGCTCCAGCAGAGAAAGAAACAAAATCTTTACCAAGGAAAAAGGCTACAGGCTTAACAAATTTCCAGATGAAACAGCAGAGCCTCAAAAAATAAGGACATTTTTGTCCCACTTATTCAAATCTTGGAAAATTCAGAGACTCCCCCCATTCATACTCTCCGTACGCACACTATGGCAGAAAAAGGTGGACCTGCCACCCAAAACGTTCGCTGTCTTCTGGCTTTCTAATCTTTACTGAAGACTAAGCAGCCTAGCTAATTCATGCAAAGAAACATATCTCCGAGACTTTGTGTACGAGCTAATTAAAATAAACAAAAACAGTATAGCTAATGATAGAGCAAATCAAGTACATATGAATGCAGCCAGTGACTCACCGCCCCCTTGTTTTCTTTATTGGAAAACTCCGCGTATCACCGTAGCAGAGGGACAGTGAGTCAAGAACCTGGCATGAGCCACAAATGTCAAGCAAATGAAAATAGGCATCTACAAAACCTCTCTTTGGAGAGATTTTGGAGATTTTTGCTGGCTTTGGATGGATGTGGTTATGGATTTCACAGCTCTGTTCTCATGGTTTTTTGGCTAGGCAAAATCTACAAAAGAGTCGCTCACAATTTCTTCTAGAAACACCGTGCAATGGTTAGGCTCTTGTTCTAATCAATTTGGTGCCTTTACTTTCACATCTTCTTGCTTATATTTTAACCAAATACATTTGAAGCATGTTGCCATACCTTACTGAAAACATAATATCGCTTACCTAGTAACTAGACAAATATTACTCGTTTGGAACCAGCTGAAGTACATGCAAATATTGCAACAGTACTAAGCTGCAAACTAATGGTGTGCAAGACATGAGGCTAATCGTTCTCGACCTAATTCTGTGCAAGCACAACCTCTCTGCGGCCAGTTTGCTGCCTGCCTCATTCACCAGCCGTTATCTTAGCCTCTCACACAGCCCTGCGTGTGGGGTGGGAACAGGAAGCCCACCAAAAAGCCCGTGCTATCCCGTGCACCTTCTGGGTACATGCAGCTATTCCTCTGGGGCTGGCAATAAATCACGTCATTATAATGAAATTCAAAAAGTTTAATAAGTTATTTAAAGGAAAAAAAACCCACCATTTTCAAGGTTAGGAAGGCTAACAGAAGAAAGCCTCTGTGCTCTCTAATGTCACAGACTCCAGCAAGTGGAGTTTTTTTACCCACTCCCTCCCCTCTAAGGCCACACACTTTTGTAGCACAGAACACTGCGACGTGACTGAGCAACTGGGGTAATTAGTGACTTGTGATTTACAGCAGATGACAGCCAATTTCTCCGGTTAAGAAGATTTCTATCAAATCTGCAGAAATATGCGCTCGGATTGGACATATTTCCAAGTGACTACATCTCATTTCTCGTTTGCATTTCGCTTCTGTTTAGCGATGCCTAAGAGTTATTCTGGAATGTCGCAAGCTGTCCAGGGCATGCTGGGGTAATGGTATGTAGCTGTACGGGGCTTCCCAGCCTTCTCACTGCAGAGAGAATTTTTTTATAACCCACAGAGGAGATTCCAGATGCAGAGGTATCCTGTACCAAGCAGCCTGCAGAAGAGCAGCAAGGTGTTAAGGCCACCAGGCACGACACCAGACGTGTTCCAAGCAGGTTTCTGCTGTGCAGAACCACCACCACTTCTAAGCGAATGCATGATATGTCTACTGTCATGGTCCTGGGGTAATAACGAGGGCTGGTAATCGGCTTGGCATCAGCACGGGGGGGATACAAGCACATCTCCAGTGCTCCTGCCAAGCTGCATCCGAATTTGAAGAAATGGCTTTTTAATGTTAGTTAATGTCCACTGCACAAATCTCCCTCTGTGACCTAGATCTGGATAGGATCATGAGGCTTGAAATGCAAAGGGAAGAAAAGCTGGAATTGCCTATAGCATATCCTCCACAGCTAAAACACCAATGCCAACTTGGCGCTGCAGCCCACTTCTAAGAAGACAGGAAGCACGTAAAAATACCCTCCTATTTCAAGTAGCTACCTAAATCTTCCTGCTGTAACTTGCAGATGAAAAAGCTTTTGACTGGAGATACAAGTATCTCCCCTACCTTTAGTAATCCCAGAATAGCTCTTGGTGTTAAATGCTTTAAACATCTTAGAGACACTGCTGCTGAACATGGCAAATAGGCTTAGGAGTCTGTCATCCTGTATAAAGAAAGGAGGATAAAGCTGCTCCAAGTCCACCTTTGCCAGCTGCTCCTCTGTATCCCTCCGTTTTCCCTGCTCTCTCTTGAACACGATAACCAGAACCCTAGGTCTGGTCGCCCACCTTCTGATCGTGATACCGCAGCTTCCCATCCCCTTCCTCCTTCCCCCTCCCCGTTCTTGTATTCGCTCGGGGCTCTCCCATCACACTGATCTACGCAGGAATCCTAGTGCACGGTGCATCGATGTATAACACACGATGTCAATAAATCCAAAGGTCCTGTTTTGAGGAGCTCTTTTCATATCCACGCACG
Source organism: Anser brachyrhynchus (assembly GCF_964034855.1). Lineage (NCBI taxonomy): Eukaryota > Metazoa > Chordata > Aves > Anseriformes > Anatidae > Anser > Anser brachyrhynchus. The sequence goes on along the minus strand of NC_137713.1, from coordinate 8,780,097 downwards.
ACCTGAGGGAGACATTTTTCTTGCAAATGAGACTTGAAAGTATGTTACTATACACTGCCAAAGCAGTCTCCTGGAGTTGTCTTGTGCTTTTTCCGTAGCTATTTAAAGCAGCCTTCACTGTCCTCTAATCAGGTGCAGTCCTCTAATCACAGGCATTTTTTAATCTGTGAATGGGCAGAAAAGCTCTTCTGCCAACTTCAGCATTGCCCATTGACTGAAAACATCCCTCCCTGGGCACGAAGCAACACAACGCTCCTCACGTGCATGCACATGTGTGCACGCACGTCCCACATTAAGAACACACATCAAGCATTTGTATTTCACTCTGGGCACTGGTCAAGCTATGCTAAGAAATGATGGAGCATGGTGCTGCACTGGTTACCCTAAGCACCATGTCTTTAAATTCATATAGCTGACAAGGCGCGTGGTTTTGTTCAGTGAATTAGCACGGCACGCGGGTATTTCAAAGATGATTCGTGTGGGGCACAAAAGCTCGTTAAGGAAGCCAGGGCTCACCCACAGCACTATTAAGTAAAAGATAAAAGAAACCAGCTTTGGCGTTATCACAGGAGGTATTTAAATACATCACCCTGCCTTCTTAAACATGACCTATTAAAGAACCTGCTGTGCTCTACTGTCTGATAGCCAATACGGCAGTAAAATCTGTATGTAAAACCTTGTATCTGCAAGAGGGTATGTGATTAGATGAGAGCAAAGTGTACTAAAATCTAAAATGACCATGAGGACTGGGGCTTCTCTATAAGTGGAATGGGTCTTTCGTGTAGCCATGCGACTGCAGTGACACCAGGAAATCCTCACAGCACAAAGAGGGGTTGTCCCGGAGAGTTTTATCCAGGGTGAGCTACAGCAATTTCTGAAGCTAAGACCCCCTCCACCGCTATGACTTTGTTTTTGCATAGCTGCATCTGCTCAGGACCTCTACCAAAGGGCTCTGGTAACAGTACAGGGACGTGCACTCCTCACACACCCATGTTCGCAAAACCTGAGCTCAGCCCAGGCTGAAGAGCCAGGGCAGCTCTGCTCCCAGCCCTGACACTGCATCGCTATTTAACCTTGGGTGAGTTATTTGATCCCACAGAGGTTCTGAGTCCACATTAGTCAAATGAAGATAATAACAATAATCATGTCTGTCACAGATACAGGAGGGCTTGGTTATTATGCTCTTGTGAAGTGCTTAGAAGAGCCCCAGATGAAAGGCAAATTAGTAGAAGGAAGATTAATTATAAGACATGTGCACCCCAAATAAAAAACAGACAGGGACATTTTTGCTGTTGCTGTTATTAGAAGTGAGAGGCTCTCTGATTTCGGGTAGCTTTTATTTCTGTGTTGGGAAAGCAGATCCATTTTAACCACTTTCCATGTTCAAACTTTATTTGTAGATTGTGGGTAGGTGATAAAGGGTACTCAGCCTCTGATACTGCAAACACAAAGGCCTTTGATCAAAGGTCTGATTTCACAGTGCCTGCTGTCTGTGATACGACAGTGCTGATGGGCCTGCCTCTCTTTTAACGGCTGCAAGGCAAAAAAAGGAATCAAAAATTTACTGCCACGCAGAAGGAAAGACCAGGGTGGAAGGAAAGGAAACACCTCCCATGGATAAACCACTGCAGCACGCTTCCTTCTTCGTGAGAGGTGAGCCCCAGTTCTTCCTGCAGCACGCCAGGACGTAGCTGAGTGTTGGATGCTGCCAAACGTCAATTCAACATCACCCAGTGACAGACCCAGCTCTGCCTAACTTCCTTGCAAGAATTTCAAAGTGATACCAAATTTCACGAACTATCCCTTGGGGCATTCAGTAATGAATTTCTTAAAAAATATATGAGTACAGAAATCCAGAAAAAAATATTAATAATTGTACATTCTCTCCAGGACACAGGAAAACCTTTCCTTCACCTCGTAGAGAGGTGTCCGTTAAAAAAAGGATAGCATTAAACCTGTCATTTCTCAAAAGCCTTTTTTTCTTTCCTTTTTTTTTTTTTTTTTTTAAATGGCTGCCAGCAAGTCTCCTACATTTAAATTTATGATAGTTAGCAGAGCAGGAGAAGAAAAAAAGGACATTGCCTCCACTGGTTTTGGGAGACACTGCAATACAGCTAGATAGAGAAGGAGCTTGGGTTTCCCCCCTTAACCCTAAGCAAACAATAAAAGGCTTAAATTTGTTAAGCTTCTGTTCATGAACTGTCCTGAGGTATACCTCAGGACAGCTATTCACACAATCAAGAGTTAACTCAGCCACGACACATAGCTCACAGAAGCCCACATCCCAAAAAAGCGGTTTGGTGACATCCCATGAGTGAATTCTTAGTAAGTTTATAGAAAAAAAAAAAAAAAAGTCCCTAAAAGCAGAACTGATGATCCCTGTTTTCCTACAGCTTTATGTCTTGAAGATGCATTTTCCAAAGTTTTTCAGAGGCGGTGGATGTTGAAAATCTTTTGCCCTTGTGGATTCTTTCATATCTAGTAAAGGCTAAGACCATGTTACAGGGACTCTCATTTTCCTGGATCCAGATTTCTATGAAACCTCTCTCAGCATTGTACCTTTGAGAAGTCTTCCTTCTCCAAATGTGGCTGAAATGGCCCAAATGATCAAAACATTAATGGGAGAGACAAAGAATAACCTGGAGAGAGTGACTTACAAAATATCCTCAGTTTAAAGGAAACTGCTTCCATTGCAATTCGTTTTCATTTACTGGAATTGCTGTAGTTCTTTATTTTGGTCATAGTGGTAAGATTTTACTTCAGAGCAACACTCCTGTTTCAGAATAGCTATAGGCATCTATATTATAGATCTGAAGCCAGTCATAGAGGATATTCTTTTCTATAAAGAAGCAAATCAGCAGTATTACCCCATTGCACCTACAAACACAGAAATACGTGCATTACCCTGTGTCACTTACAACTCTCACTTCTATTAGTCAATGTTGTCAGTGTTTTCATAAAGTTAGACATCACACGACTTAGGTGAAAAATCAAACCTTACAAGATTTCTGGCAATGATGTTTAATAACTCGCAGTTTCTTAGGCGGCCAGCAGACATCACTTTGGGGATATACAGTCCAGAACTCTCATTCCTGCTCTCCAAATGTTTTCATAGGTGAAGTGAAAAACTGTTAAATCTCTGGAGATAATCAAGCTTGGACACAGGTGCTGCACACAAGCAACTAACACAAGCGGTATTTATCTCTCCCTCACTACCTACACCATGCTTTGGCATACTAATATCTAAGCAGCTGAAGAGATGGGGTCAGGAAGAAAATGCTTAGCCACCAAACTCGTACACAACATAAAAAGAAGAACTCCCTTTGAAGAAACAACCTGCTGGGGTCCTGCGATATACTTTCTTGCTGAATAGATAAGATAAAGAAAAAGATTCAGTTAAAATCAAAAGACAACCCAACCCTCAATCTGAACAGTAACCCATGCACTTAAATCCCTGGTATTAAAGGCACTTCTTTCAGGACATATGTCAATCCTTTTGAACATTTATTCTTTATTTAGGTGTAGGGCAGGAAATAAACCATCCTTCTCATATGTCCCGTAGAACTCTGAATAATATAGAGGGGATTTAAAAAAAAAAAAAAAGCTGTGCCTGTCTCTGAAGCAAAGCAGCAAATAATCTCAGTGCCATCTGATTACTGAGGGTAACGCAGGAGTTGCAATGCGCCTGTGTGGTCAGCAAAGCTAATGAGGATTCAGGAAGTAATGCAAACTCCGAGCACCAAGGTTGGTGCCATCAGATAAAAAGATTCTCAGATGAAAGAAACTCCTTGTCAAGCATTCTGCTGTGGGGTATACATATTGCAGGTGCAGACTTCAGGTCTTGCATAAGCATGCCGTGCCCAAAAGCTTTTATTCCTTCCGCTCATGACGCTGGGTGGAATCTCGCTGGCTTCCAAGCCCCACACGGCGTGCGAGGTATTTGCTGGGAAACTGGGCTGCAGAGCACCTGCTGACCGCTGCGTACGCCAGTCCCTCGGTGCTGGACCGACAGAAGTTTGATGTGGATAGAGGTGCAGAACACCCCACAGCACAGGCACAGCTCACCACCAAACACATTTCAGCACACACGGATAGCGGGTAAATCCACAAGGACCTGACAAGAGAGAGACGCCAGCTACCGTACCACGAAGAACTTTATTTTCAAAGAGGCAAATGCCAAGCTAGCGAGGGTGCTTTCAAGTCAGGCCAACAGGCAGGCACGATTGGCACCCAAACACCTCCGTGCAGGTCTCAGCAGGCACCCAGGTGTTCCCAGGAGGGACACACTTGGCCAAGGGAGCTGCAGCATTCCTCGCCAATCTCCACACTGATGGGGTACCAGAAGTCATTTACTCTGTGAGCTACTCCCCACAAGGTATTGGGGAGGAGAGAAATGAAAATGAGAAAATTAATCTTTCCATTAATTTAGAAAGCTGCAATTCATGACTCACAGAAAGCTTTTATATATAAATGGCATTGTTTAAATCTTATTTGTAATTATACTTTCAGGCAGAGACTTTCAAAGCTGCACTGAGAATATGGCAACCAGTTGTCTAATTTATTGTTATTTTAAGCAGGTGCTGTATGCCCAAATTCCCTTGGCAGATTATATTTCAGCTTAAGTGTTTTTGCTAGGGGTAATTTTTGCATGTGCATGTTAGCAGCAACGAGAGGAAGGAAATCAAGCAAAAAAGAACTCCATCCATACCGTCCAATTTTTTTCTCTCTTTATGGTGAGTTAAAGGAGATTTGTGCACAACTGCAAAGCTGCACCCTCACTCTGCTCTGCCTGGTTTGGCACTGAAGAGAAAGGGGAAGTGAGAAAAGATCAGATGCAAGTGGATTTTGAAAGGAAACAAACCAGTCTTTCTTTACCAGCCAATGGGTTTCTTAGAAATCTAAAAAAACTGCTTTTTGCACTTCTCCTGCCTGCTATATTAGCCACCTGTTCATTACAACAATGGTAATTAATAAGGAACAAGAACTCATATGTAGATCACCTTGAAAGTCTTGTTCATGCTTCATCAGCCTACTGCAGTCCCCAACCACAGACCTAAACTTTGAAAGGATCAAAAATGTACAGAAAACTAGAAGTTACTGAGGGCAAAATCATTTGTGCTAATGCAAAATACATCCAGAACATCCATCTGCCTAGGAAAGAAGTCTTATTAACGCTTAGCTGGAAATACCCCGGGCATGCTTCGAAGGCACCTGGTGATTCTCAAGGAAATTGATTCAGTTTTGAGGAACTGTGACACAGCTGGTTGTTCTTGAAAAGCTGGACAGAGAACAAAAATGGTTGGAAAAGTGCCTATCACGTATCTGCTGCTTTTAGTACCTCTCTCTCTACCACAGTGCTGCAGTGTTGCATGAAATCTAAGACAGGTAGCAAATACAAATTGGCATCTTCTTAATATATATCACTGCTAATGACCAGAAGGATCGTAGCCACCCATTTATTCACTACAGAAGCTGAGTTGGGAAAGAGTTGCCATCTGTCCTTTTCTCAAGGCACTGTTTTAGACAAGAGAGATTTCTACATAAAAGCATAATCAAATCCTAAAATGCTATACTTACTAGTACTGTAAGATATGTATATACATGGAGAATATATTGTCCCCTAAATCAGTTAAACATTTTTTTTTCTGCTAGAATATCTGAATCACTATCACTCCTTCCACAATTAAGAAGCTTGCCTTTCATGTCAACACGAATTCCCATGCAATGGATTTGATTTTGGTTTTGTCTCCTGCTCATACGGCTCAGTTTGTGATGGAACCCACTTTAGGGAATGGCAGAACTGCTCCAAGAATGCTAAAACTGAAACCAAATATAGTGGGTCTTCCCTCTCTGTTCAGAAACAAGATCAGCAGTTTGATTTTTATATGACCACTGTTTAAAAATGCATATATAACCTTATGCCATCATTCTTTTCAAGTGTCTGCTACAGTTACGACAAAATAGAACTATGGAGAATGACATCTGAAACCACGTCAGAGACTGAGAGAAACCTCTCGCAAATACATTAAATGACCTGGAATTTTGGGGAAAAATATTTATCTCCTTGTAGGTGGGGTCACAGACTGCTGGTCCATGTCTTCTGGTGTGCTACAGCCCAGAGGAGGACTGCAGAATTCAGAGGTAACAGAAGATGGCCAGCAGGTGTTAGAGATGACAGAAACATTTGTCAAATGCAAACATGCTCTATCCTACTCCTACCTTCTTCCTTTCTGCATAATTTCCCAGTTTCATATTGTTATTAAGGCCACTTTATTGGTGTGGGGAGAAAGAGAATATTCACCTCAGGCAAGCCACGCTAAGATGCTGCAAAAAGAAAAGACTGCATAAAACAACTATAGACATAGAGCCTGCTGTGTGCTGGAGGCATAATACATCTCCATTCAGATGAACTGTGCAATAGAGAAGGGGAGAAAACCTGTAGAAATTGCTTTGAAAACAAAAACAAAAAGTGTTTCTGCACAGCCATCATCAGGTTTGCTTGTCAGATCAGATGCCTTTTTTTTGTGCTCCATTCAAACACAAAGAAAATGCTGGAAGAAAATTGCTGGTGCTGATATTTGCACGCTTCACGTGCACAGCTGGAGTGAGATTTCTGCTGTGGTGGAGCAACAGCATGAACAAAGTAGTCCAAAAACTAAGGAGAGTCGTACTGCAAGAACTATTTAAACATATTTGATTCCCTGATTTCGTACTCCATGCTAATAAGCCTTACGCTTATATCATTTTTAAGCATGTATTTTTACATCAAGCTGTAGGGAAATGAGCCAATTAAAGGTAAAGACTATGACCTTGAAAGGAGGATTGCAGGAAGGAGGTTAATAAAGATAGATGGAGCCCTGAGAAACCTTCACCCTGATTCAGCAATGAAAGCAGAAGCTTCACTCTCTGGAGTCGCCAGCAGACATTTGACAAGTTTTAGCTTCCCATTTGACAACAGCACACACTGCCTCTCACTGTGGCTTTTTAAACACTCACAGAATCAGTTCTAACTTTAAGGAGTAGGATTTCAGAATTGCCATCTCTCATCTGTTTGTTCACCCTTGTCATATTTGGTGCTCTCCTTACACAGCTGTTAGTGCAGTTACTGAATCCTCTAAGGCTAAACTCTTCAAAAATCTTGTGTTTGTGCAGAAAACCCCCAAAACAGAAATAAACAGGCTCCAAAACCTGAACACGCTTCAATCTCACCAAAATGCACTTGTTGATAAACTTCATGGCAAACTTGAAAGGCCTACTCAGTATTGTGGCCATAGTTCCAGCAATTATTATTATCTGTAGGGTGTATGTTTCTGATAGACTCCATCAGAGCTGCCCCTCCTCTTTTCATTTTATTTTTACAAACCAAGCAGTGATTCCTAGTACAGTTAGCACAGACATAACACAACAAGGCCTCTGGTTAACATAGAGACAAATGAAAGGAGAATGCAAGAAAACAATGTATTGCTTCTGTCACTCTGACAGGTATTTTGACCAGGCAATACCCCTTCTTTTTCACAAAACTGATAAGAAACAAGCCCTGCTCTGCTTTGCTACCAAAATAATACTATGACTATCTGATTAAGAGATGAGTCGTCTGTTTGTGTTGGTGTTTGGTTTTTTTTTTTTGCCTTCTTCTGCCTCCCACAAAAGTTTAATTGCTTCATCTTTCTTATTTGATGAGGGCAGTGTCCCAGTCCCCTGCTTATTCCCATCTGCATACCCTGCTGTGCCTACCTGCTCCTGCTCCATCTGCCAAAACAGCCACTGGTGTGGCCATGGCCGCAGCTACAGGGGAGAAAAAGCATCTGGAAGGGAAAGCGCTGGTGGTGTATGTATGGTTTGTTTTACTTTCTCCTCCCTGCAGAAAATAGTAGCTACTTTACCTTCTAGGAAAAAACTAGCAGTGCTACTGCTTACAAATATTCCAGTAAACCTTCAGAGAAGACCAAGCACATCTTATTTCAACAGAGGCACATCCAAATGCTTGCCTCCGTTATTCCAGCTAGCTACAGCCTAGTTCCAGGAGCTCCTAAAGTGCTTTGAGTTGCATCAATTTCCTCTCCAAGTCCTTCATCTTAATTGATATGCCCTGAATTACACCATTAATTTCTGTCAAAGTAGAGGTATTTAAATGCAATCCATCATCATATTTTTGTACTTAAAAGCCCTTTTCTTCCTCTTCCCCTTTGCACGCACACTCGCTGTCTCACTTGTGCGCGCTCTCTCTCAGCATAATGCAGGGAAATCTTCATGTTTTAACACACACCAACATCAGCTGCAAACAAGAGGTGCGAAAGGAAATCAGCTATGCACGCCAACTCATTCACAAACGAACTGCATATTCATTTGCAGGAACACGGTGCTTTGCCACACTGGGAAGTGCCTGCCAAACACAAGGCAGCGAGCAGAGCATCCGTGTTTCCCTGGCAGCTTGAAAACAACCGGAGCAGGTAGATGGAAGATATCTTTGTTGCTCTGAGCAGCCATTTCTGGATCCATCTATTCCAATTGCTGTCCTCGGCTTCCAAACACAAGGCAGAGCTCAACAATATTGTCATCACCAATGCTATGATATTACTAATTTAACTAACCTACTGAACCATTGAGAATATTGATTGTAATCATAGAATCACAGAATGGTTTCGGTTGGAAGGGACCTTCAAGATCACCTAATTCCAACCTCTTCCATGGGCAGCGACACCTCCTACCAGACCAGGCTGCCCAAAGCCCCATCTATCCTGGCCTTGAGCACCATCTGCCCATGTAAAAAGTCACCCTCTGCCTTATTTAGAAAAAAAGAAGCACCATTGTGGCCTTTCAGATGAGGTCTCCGTTCTCTTCTCCGGGTTGAACAACCCCAACTCCCTCAGCCTGTCTTCATAGGAGAGGTTCTCCAGCCCTTTAACCACCTTTGTGGCCCCCTTTGGACTCATTCTAATAGGTCCCTGTCTTTCTTGAGCTGGGGGCTCCAATTTGTGGAGTTCTTGGCAGTCTTGCTGCACTAGGTGGGAAAGCAGAGCTGGAGAGGCTGTGCCCAGCTACCCAGGCGCTTACTGCAGGTCTGCAGGACAGCCACGCTCTGAGACACTAGCTGCCTATGGTTTTTACATGCTCGTGCTGAAGTCCCCTGGTTGAGCCCTCTCCCCATCGTCTTTCTGTTTGCAGCCCTGCTTCCAGCACCACTTTCAGGGGTCCAGCAGTGTCAAAATGCACAGTGACTCCTGCAATAGGATCCACTCTGTGCAATGTAAGCAGCAACGCTTCGCGGCAGTGTCAGAAACCTAGCTTGAGCTCTCTGTTCCTTTTTCAACTTACCCTTTTCCTCACACAGGAAAAAAAGGAGGCAAATACTGATCCAGTCATAGAGTAGAAACACCGTGCAACTGCCCCTTTATTCACACTAACATGAACAGATTTCAGCCCAGCTGTTTTTCTTACAAGCCGTTTTCCCATTACTCAACTTTGATGAAGATATGAGTATAATTTCCTTTCTAAAACTTTTCAACCCAAAATAAACATTCCTCCTTCACAATCAAACCTTGTGATACATACCCGCTACTAACATTTCATGGCATGTTTGAAAAATAAATGGTTGCAGCCTATCAAGTAAAGCATTTTGCTTAAATTACACACTTTTCTTTCATAAAATTACACAATGTGGTTTTGCTTTCTTGCTGTACACCGGCTGCACAGAAGCGCGCTGCAGTGCTATTTCTGCTGCTGCACCCTGTAAGCATCCTGCAAACTGCAAAGTCCTGCTGTGCTGCTACATATTAAACTATCTAGAACCTCGTTAATTTGTTCAGAAGCACAGATAACAGTGGTCAGCCTTATTGGTAGAGGCTATGCCTATTGCACATAACGGAAGAGCAGTGAAAGAATTGGTGCACATTGCACAGACGATGCATGTCGTATGCAGAGAGCTCAGGCCTCCCAACCCTCATTGTCATTACTTGTCTGCACAGAACAGAGCACGACAGAGCCCTTAATTGCAATTTCTAACTGGAAATGATACATAATTAGTGTATAACCAAAAGGACTTCCCCAGGCACTTCAGGTTTAAGAAGCTTCCGTAACTACTTTAGTAGGCATCAAAACTCCAATATAGAGCAGGGCAGAAATATCAAGATATCTAAGTCAAAATATCTACAACTTGAAGTATCTCTGTCCTTCAAGACAGACCTTCATCCACAGCTTAGGTTACATCACAAGCTCTTGAAAATCTAGTTTTGTTGACAGCATTTATTTGTCATGTCCTCTTACCTGAGACATCCATAGTAAGGCTACCAGTTTAACAATAGTTTTATCAAGGGGAAGCCCAGAGGATCATGTTAATGTAAAAAACAAACTAAGAATAAGGTTTCATTTCTAAGTGCTCTTAAAAAATAAAAAAAAATAGAGATGAAAACCAACTCAAATGATGAAAACCAGATGAAAGTGCAACTCAGATCCATCTCTCCTTTCATCTAGGCACTTCAAGTTTTCAGGCATTACGATAAATGATGTATTCTTTCAGTTTATGTCATAACAATTAAACATATGGCCTAGAATAAGGGACTGGGTGCTAGCTGAAACTCAAAATATGCAGCTAGTGCTTTCAAACCAGCCAAAGGCTTACAGCAGAATGTGAGCCTTTCACTAGCTGGTTGGAATTAAAGAGCAGAGCATTTGGGAAATCCCTGGATTTTGCACAGCAGTAGCATTTGATCTCACATTTTGAAGTGTCCTACAACAGGACAGCCTGGTTCTCTGGCCTGCCCTTCTTCTGGATGCCCACACCACTAAAAACACAGACTTCTCCTCCAGCCAACAGGCAATGCAAGTCCCTTCTTTAGACATGCAGGAGGTACCTCCTATACCTCCCACTCCCCAGGAGGCAAAAGTCTCCATCTAGATTAAACAGAAAAAGACCATGCAGAGGAATTTAAGTCATTCAAAATTCCAACTCAGAAAGAGCTGCCAGTGGCCAACATTTCTAAGGGCAAAATTACAGCATTTGGGAATTACAGATCTGCAGACAAACCAGCAATTTGTGAGGAATTCAAGTCACCAGGAGCGACAAGTTAGGACCACAATGCAAACAAAATTAGATAGTCTCCTTTTAACCTCATCTCTATTTTAAGGGCTTTTTTTTTTTTTTAAAAAAAAAGTTTTTCTATTTGTTGTTTGTCTTATTAAAGTCTCTGCGAAACTGGGCTGAGAGCAACTGTTTAGAAAACAAGTTTCTCCATAATTTAATCTCATTACCTCAGGTTGTGTGAAATTATGCCCGTGTGTGTGCAAGGAGGTTCCTCTCAGCAAATTTAACGCAGCAACAGAGTCACACAGCAAAGACAAAACTCAGTAGCAACATGAAAATTTCTGTAATTTTTGTAAGTGCTCAGCTTGAGAGAAGGATGCCAGCTGTGGGACATAAACATATTTCAGGATTCCTTGTATGATGGCTCTTCTCTCCAGTTGGGAACATGGCTAGAGTCTGAAGGCAACTCTTTCCCAGGGTGACTCTTGCTCATCTACATGTCAGTAGACCACACTGTGTGAAAACAAAGACCATACCAATCCTCCCCTCCTCCATCCAGTAACAATGAAATCACACAACAGCATCTTTAAAACCATGCCCACTCCTTCCCATAATTACTCTAACAGTCCATCTTAGCACTGCCTCTCAGCCCTTTCTCCAAGGAGAAACCAAAACCTGAAGGAGAAGGAGGAAACGGCTCATCTGCTGAACACAATGTTCGGAAACGTGAGGTGAACGTTCCTCACCAAAGCGAGATGAATGTTCCCACCCGAGCACAAAGAAAGGGCTCATATTTCATATATTTTCCATTGTTTGAGCTTGCTTATACATAAGGAACTACATTTAGCAGTCACCAAGGGGAGATATTTAGCAGCTAGACTCATGCTTTTAACATGCAATAGCAGAAACAAGGCAGCAGGCCCCACCAGTATGCTCCACCTCTGACACAGGGGTTCCCCCTCTGGGGGCACAGGTACCTCTGCAACCCCCACAGAGAAATTTGCAATATCCACCACCCAAATGAAAGCATTGCAGCAAAATTATCCCTGGTGAGGGGGCCGCAGTAACGAACCCCAACATAAACCAACTCAGCAGTTTGCTGAGCAGGCCCCTCAGAAAGTTCCTCTACACAGGGCTGAGTTAATGAGTTTCAACGAGAGAAAAGGAGCGGACACAGGCTGCGTGGAGCCAAAGAATTCTGGATGGAAAGTGAATATTTTGAAATGAAAGATAATGAAATGAGATGGCTTCACAACATAGGGAAATGCCTGTAGGTACTGATGGAGGCAATGGTTTCCAGCTTCAACATTGAGAAAGTGATGGCTGCTGGGGCTCCAAGGGCTTCCTCAGGCAGTGACAGGCACGAGAGAAGGACCTGTGCAGTCACAGAATCATAGAATATCCCCAGTTGGAAGGGACCCACAAGGATCGAGTCCAACCCCTGGCACCACACAGGTCTACCCAAAAATTCAGACCATCTAAGTGCACAGCCCAAATGCTTCTTAAACTCCAACAGGCCTGGTGCCATGACTACGTCCCCGGGGAGCCTGTTCCAGTGTGTGACAACCCTCTCAGTGAAGAACTTCTTCCTGATATCCAGCCTGAACTTCCCCTGTTGCAGCTTGATTTCCCCTGTCGCACAGCCCGCAGGCCATTTCACACCCATGGGCTGCTGCCCCTCGCTCCTGCCCAGAGCGCAGCTGCCAAGACAGGCGTGTGTCTGGCTCACGGGTCCCTGTGTGGGCAGGGACAGCAGCCCTACACCCCACAGTGTCTGAGTAGAGACAGCAAGACAGGCCTTACCAACTTACAGAGAATTTCAAATAAAAATATGCGGTGTGCCACGAGTGACTGTCTCAGATCACCCAGCATCCTCACGCAGCTATCGCTTGACACCAGTTGCTGGTGATTTGGGCTGCTGCCGCTCTTTATATATTTAAACAGAAACCTCATAACAGTGCCCTTTCTCACGTTCCTTACACGCGCTGAAAGCGCTGTTCAACTGGACCCTGTAAAAATATAATGCAGCGTGTTTATGGACAAAGACAAGCTTTAGAAGACTGGCAAGTAAAGAAGTGTCCTTAAAACTCTTAATTGAGATAGAAGGAACAGGGACTACTTATCAGTACAGGCTGCTGGCAGGCAAGGTCGGATCAGTAGCCAGTAAAGGCAGGTGCAAATGATGAAATCCGCGAGCAAACTCTAAAGGGACTGCCTGCCCTCTAACAGAGGAGCTCTTCTCTGCTGGGGCTGGTGCCACTGCTTAATTTGATTACACACAAGTGACAGCCTGGGGGAGGGAAAGAAGGAAATAAAGAGTGAGGACCCTCCAAGCACCCACGCTGAACGTAAAGGGCTCACGCAGCTGCGTGCTCAGCAGCAGGGGCTCTGAGCAGTGGTCCACAGCGAAATTACAGGGGGATCAGACAGCTGACATGGCATGATCGCCCAGTAGACAACAAATTACTTGCTTTCCCCTCAGCAAACCACATGCCACATAGCAATTTTGACTGGAAAGACACTATCCCAGATTTAAAGGGAAACTAATGTTTTCAGAGAAATACAGAGCAGGAGAGGCTGGAATCTGGTAGGGAACACACAAGCACATGCACGGACTGACACTCTTTGTCCATAACACTTGCTACCATCTCTTTTATTACTTGGCTTTTTAAGAGCTGCCACAGGCCTCTTTTTGAGCTGTAACTGGCCATCTGCATGTACCCAAAGTGTGCTCTTGCTTCCCTCCAGTCCTGAAATCCTATGGGAGCACCCTGAGGCTGTTTCTTTAAGAGACGGATCAATTCAGCCTCTGCTGTCCTGGCTCAAAATTAAAAAAAAACAAAAACAAAAACAAAAAAACCTCACCACAGTCTAGGATCCGGTCCTCTATACTAAACCCAGGAAGATACTAAAGAAGAAAATTGCTCTTGTCAAGATATTTAGGCACTTTTTTTTTTTTAAACCTACCTTAAAATTGTCGTGACACTACCTCCTGGAGTCTAAATGACACTTTCAAAATTACATGTATTAATATCTAAAGTGTGTAATTATAAAAGAGCAAGTATATTTTAGAACCACCATACTTAGTTTTATAAGTTTTTTTTAAATAGAAACTTTCTGCGTGACTGTAATATCTATATTTTAGGTCTCTTGCCTTTACAACCCAACACCAGCAAAGGAAAATGGAGTCAATGTGTTCAACTGGAAGCTGCAAAACAGTAATCCCCTATATGTCAATGCCATTGATTAAAAAAAAAAAAAAAAGTGAAAGCAAACCTTATTCATGCATAGGAAAGAACTGAAAACAGTGGAAAAACTGTGCTGCTGGTAGACCTTCACCATCTTCCTTTGCTACAGCAAAATTCACACACAAAAAAAAATGTAGGTCTTTGTTTTAATCTACCATGAACAATGAAAGGCTGAAAAACATTTGTTTTGGCAGCCAGAAGTGTGACTGATGAAATTTACAAACAGCTGAATTATCGGATCGGTGATTTCAGTTTACTAACTTGTGATGTCCGCACCACGACCGATCCTACCTGTTGGCTTCTGGCAGCCAGGCAGAGCCCGGGGGCTGAGTGTCCATGGCCAGGCAGCCAGACTGAGCTCTCCCAAGGCTCAGCTTGTTCTGCGCACACATCTCTCACCACAGACAGCGGTTGCATAAGAAATCTCTCCCACTCAAGACTGAAACAGCTTACAGCTCAGTTGCACAAGTCTTGGAGTGAATAAAAACAAATATTGTCCGGTTACCGAGTCCAGTAATTACTAAATGATGATGAACATATTTCATATTCACATGGAAAACGCGAAGGGAGAGTGTAATAAAGCTCAAATAAATATCTAAATCAAGAAGGTTAAATCCTAATTCAGACTGTATTAGGTGTGCTTACAGCTAGAAACCTCTTTCCAGCCACTCACATAACTTGCCTTTTTATTCAAGAAGCCGGGTGCTAACATAGCTCTATTGTTAATTTATTCTGAGGAAGTAAAGTGGCTTTCAGTGATGCAAGTGATTTAAGTATACATTTCTGAGGCAAATGTAAGCTTGCGATCAGGCACTCAGTTTTTGACATTTATACCATTATATATTTTTACATGATTTTGAAAGTTATTATGAATACAGAAGCATTACTGATTACGGAGAGAGAAAACAAGTTTAACATGAACAATGAAAAGCAGAGCAGAAATGATTCACCTCCCTGTTCTTCAGCTACTGCTGCAATCCCTCTCAAGCCATGGTCCAAAAAACTGATAGTTTTGGAGGCTTTGTAACAACTTAAAATTCACTGACTGCACCATAAACAGCTGCCAAAGAAGGCCTTAATTTCACATGCATCTTAGCACACCTTTAAGGATAAAGGTAATTTTAATCCTTCTTGGAAAACTGTTTTAGTAAACAGCTTTCAAAAACTGTTTTTAAAACCACATTTTACTTAAGCACGGCATGAGAGACTCAGACCCTGTGAAAGGGCCACATGCAATGACTCAATACATGTGTTTGGGCTAGAATTGAGCTCCAAGAAGCGCAGGTGTTCCCCCTGCACAGCACCTCTAACTGCTGGGACTTACAGGTTTATTTCTTCAAGAAAGATGCCCCCAACCCTAACAACTTAGAGTACAACCCAAAACTTATTTCAGCAAGCAGTGAAAGGTCTTCTCAGTTTCACGGGTGTTGGTGCAAGTCTCAAACAGTGCGCTAGCTTACAAAACCAGGCACTTACCTAACTCAGAAAATAGCTGCACGTGATGTCCTTTATGCCAAGCTGGAATTTGCCAACACGCAAGAGGTGCAATTTATGTCCAACTAAAAATACGGGTTTTCTGAAGGAAATGGCAAGCGAGTAAGTTTCAGCTGTGTTACCAAGCCTCTGTTGTAATGAAATAGGGAAGAGCAGTAAACTCATTCCTTGATATATATGACATCTATCAAATTCATTTCATTGCTTTTTCAGTGCTTCCGAACAGTTCAAAGTGCACCGCAGAGCTGGCAAGCGCACCGCAGCACGAGGGAACTGCTGCACAGTGCTCGTGAGCATCCAGCATCTGCATGCGTATAAAAACGCAAATTAAATGAACACATTGGTAAATGAAATGAAGTTCGTTATTCCCTCAACAGCTAAGGAATGCTGTTGGGGAGAAAGGCAGGATGAAAGGGCAGAGAGGGCTAGTGGGCAAGAGCCCAGCCTTTGCCCAGAGCTATCACCCAACAACATCACGCTGTGACCCACGACTCAAGGTTTTTTATTAGGGATTATGAGATTGTTTATGCAGACTGCATGCAAGCACAAGTGAACACAACACCAGGATTCCTCTCATTTAGGGGGAAAATCATTTTCTCCTTTGTATTAATACTGTTTGGAAGAAAACAAACAAAAAACCCCACACTGGTCAGTGGCGATTGCTTAATTGCCCGTCAACAGAAGCTCGGGAATCGCAGCACATTGTTGTTACAGCTAAAATTAACAGTTGGAAATTGGCACCTTAGTATTTTCCATAACCTATTATGGGAAAGCCATCATGGAGAGATCAGTGGTTGCCCTTCCAAGCACTATTACCTGGGTACTGTGTTTGGTAGTTCTGAGTCACAAATTCCTTTAAAATTGCAAAGGGAAAAAAAAAAAAGAAAAAAAAAAGTCTTATCTCTTGATTGTATCACAATACATTGCTTTTGTCCTTCCCTTCCCCATCAGAAAAGAGACTAACACATCCAAGACAGAGCTGATCAGGAACTGTCAGCTCTAATCAGAGCACTGTAGCTGTCAGTCACCAGTGGCCCATGGGTATTTTGTTTCCTGAATATATAAAAGATTGTTATCCTGAAAGTTAGTCAGCATTTCTGGCTGCTGGATGGAATAACAAGACCATTATAGGTGTTTTGACAGTCGTATAGCTGCAGCAGTATTTGAGCCCTAATGGCTTAACACACAAACACATGCAATGACAGCTCTTTAGGAACCGCATTGGTGTGTCAGGAAAAAAAAAATGAAGAAATCATTTTTCTTTATTGCAAAGTTTGTTTCCAAACTTACACAGCTGCCATTTATTAATAGTGTTGCAATTCTGTATTAATTATTATTTAGCACTGACAGTATGCTTGGAACTGCACAAAATTAGTCCCTGCCCCACACGCCTCAAGCAGTCCTGAGCGAGTGTCCCAGAACCAGCACCCCGTACCCTGAGCTGCCCAATTACTTAAAGCCCGGACGGCAGCGGAGCTTGGTCGGCTGGTGCCACGTCAGAGTATTTAGCTGGTGCCGCAGCCACACTGCAGGGGTCTAGCTGGGATAGGGGTTACAATATCAGATACGGGTTTGTTGGAGAAGACAACCCAACGCTAACAGCAATATAAAACTGAGAATCTAGTATCTCTTTGGGGGAAATAAATAAATAAATAAATCCTGTTATAGTCACACATTTTCAAATTTAAATAAATAAATATTATTTTCAAATGAGAAATTTCTCACTTAAGAGGAATACAGCAAGAGCAAACAGCTGTTCCTAAGCTTCCCAAAATGCACACCTGGTAGAAAAACTGCGCTAAAGCAACTCTATATGCCAGCATAAATGCAAAACATCCAAGGTCATCACTACAACACAGGCACAGATCATGAAATAAAGAGGTGAGAGACAGAAAAAAGCGAAAATTGCATGTACCCAACAGGGCACGACCTCCCCCCTTTTTGGATCTGCACTGTTTTGTTGGTATTCTCTTCCAAAGGATCTCCTCTCTGGAATGAAAATATGCAGAGTGCAGATCACAGGACAGCCACAGGAATCAAAGCAAACCTGCAGGTAAGTTTAATTCAAGCCCTGCAGGCTCCACACAGGCCGAAGTCCTGTTGCCTGTCAGTTCACCCACTCTTGTTGTTTTCCATGTTGCCAAGAACACAGGGCTCACGTTCTACGGCAGTAACAACAATGTGTTTCTAATACGACTCAAGAAAATTGAAAGCTATGAAACAGAAATAATTAACTGTGTTCTGTTATTTACTTAATTATGGGCAAAAGCCTGAACAAGGAACAAAATGGATTAGAGCAGTTTTGGCTCAACGCAGCCTTAAAATAAAAATAAAAAAACACCATCACATGCCAAGGCTGAAGGGATTTTCATTCCACCATGTGGTTCTCTCATTCTGCCAGCCAAGCTCCAAGCTGCTACTGCAGCTTTTCTCTGTATAGCCCCGATCTTCTCCCTGCGCTGCTCTGATCAGCCACTGCAGTTGCTGGTCACAAGCAGAAGAATAGGAAAGGTATTAAAAAAAAAAAAAGCCTGTAGGAGATGATTCTGTTCACCAACAACATAAGCATGGCATATTCATATTGCTGCATTTAGGCATGGCAGGACATAAAGCTGAGTTTTTCTTTTGTATTTCTGTCCCTTCTCTTCAAGGAGAGGTGTTCTGCGATTTTCAGTTGTGATAGAAAACCTGTAGTTCTGCAGAGGGGTGACTGACACGTGTTCCCCCAACACAAACTACAGGTGAGAGCTGAAACATCACCCTCACCACATTGTTGTTGTAGTTTGATATTTTGGGAGACAACATGCTGGTTGTCTTGTGTGGAGGCTTTCATGGAACACACTGCATCACGAAGAGTGGGAAGAAACCTGCACAGAGCCCTCCAGAAGAAACCTTCAGCCTCTTCTGACTGGGAATAGGTCCAAAGCGATGACCCCCAAAGTGGAGGACCCACATCCCATCCGGGATCCCTTACATTCTCACTTTCCTGATTATTTATACTGCTGTAAAACCAGAAGCAGGGAAACTTGTGTTCTCTCCCTTTCACTTCCTCTCTATGCAACCCTACAGAAATAGCTGGGTTACACAAGACAAACACCCACAAAACAACAATGCAAGCAAACATGTCAAAAAAAACGTGTGTATGAGATGCCTACTGCGTACGCCAATTCTAAGTACAGTACTCGTTCAGTCTATAAAGAGCATGCAAATCTATTTTAATAGTACCAAACTCAAAGGGAGGTTTTCTAGTACTCATAAATCAGAACTAAGGGGTTTGGTTTTAACTTCGTTGTCGAGCTTTTGTTTTTGTTTTGCCTGTACCTGTCTCAGATGTGCTTCTTGAGTTTCAGACCAAGAATTTCAGACCAGTTCACCAAGAATACAGTTTTTATGAGGAGCCCATGCCACCTTCTGTACCCAAACCTCTCTAGAAACCAGCAGGAGTTGTTCACATCACTGCACCTCTTTGGGCTCTGAGCCCAAGCCCATCCTGCTCAACTCCCATTAACTTCCATGGCCCCTTAGGCATTTCACGGGTCCTTCATAGGACTGATTTTGAACATTCATTATTTTTTTCTCTGAAACACTCTACACCCTACATCCACGGCACCAATTTCCAGAAAACTCAACTAAAGAGAAAGATGTCATCCTCCATCTCCCATTTCCTATGGACGTTTTCATGCTTTTTGCTGTGATCCTGATCATGTTTGGTAGATGCTGCCTGCAAACACCTGCTGATTGCTTCCATTGCCTTCCCTCAAATCCCTCCCCAGTCTCTGGCTGTGCTGCCTACAGAAGGACGTACCAGCTTCTCTGCCGGGGATCCTTACACTAACCTCCCCTGTGTCTCATCTCCCTCAGGCTCCTCCACCTGTGGCCTACAGCCCTCTGATATCTCTTGACTGTGGTGGCTTCACACCGATAGCTAGCTAAGCTCCACCGCTGCCCCTCCTCTCCAGAACAAGGGGAGATGCTATGATGAAAAGAAAGCTCAGAGGTTGAGATAAAGACAGGGAGATCACTCACCAATTACCATCACGGGCAGACCAGACTCAGCATAAGGGAGATTAATGTAATTTATTGCCTACAGATAACAGAGTAGAGCAGTGACAACTAAGAGCACCTCTCCACCATCCACCCTCACCATTCCTTTCCCCCGAGCAGCGCTGGGGAATGGGGGCTGCGTTCAGTTCCTGACGCTTCGTCTCTGCCGCTCCTTCACGGTCACTCTGCCCCTGCTCCACGTGGGGTCCAGGGGCTTCCCACAGGCAGCAGCTCTTCAAAAACTGCTCCCACATGGGTCTGAATCCATCCTTCAGGAGCAAACTGCTCCAGCACGGGTCCTCCATGGGCGGCAGCTCCCCCCAGACCCCCTGCTCCTGCGTGGGCTCCTCTCCACGGGCTGCAGCTCCGGCCCGGGGCCTGCTCCTGCGGGGGCTCTCCATGGGCCGCGGCCTCCTCCAGGCCACATCCACCTGCTCCAGTGGGGGCTCCTCCACGGGCTGCAGCGTGGAGATCTGCTCCGTGTGGGACCCATGGGTGCAGGGGGACAGCCTGCTCCACCAGGGGCCTCTCCCCAGGCCGCAGGGGAACTGCTGCTGTGTGCCTGGAGCACCTCCTGCACTCACCGTGGGGGCTGCAGGGCTGGTTCTCTACGTGCTCTCACTCCTCTCTCCCAGCTGCTGTCATGCAGCAGTTTTTTTCCTTTTTGCTCTCCCAGAGGCACAACCAACATCTCTTACAGGCTCGGCTCTGGCCAGCAGCAGGACCCTTTTGGATCTGGCTCTGATCTGACATGGGGCAGCTGCTGGGCTCTGCTCCCAGATGCCAGCCCTGCAGGTCCCCTGCTACCAAAACCTTGCCACCTAAGCCCAAAACACTGATGCATGTGGATTATAAGTACTGTGGGTGTACTGTCTTGTTCAGCAGGAGCTGCACTACAGGGTCCTCGTCTATAATTAGTACACATAAAGCAATGATGATGCCAAAAAGCAACTCAGCAAAAGTTCTGATCTCCAAAGTTCTTAATTTCTATCTGTAAAATAAAACTGTGGTTTCCCACTGAATTTCCTGAATAGGTGTCACAAACCCATATTAGCAAAACCTTTATAATAAAGATCCTCTTTACATCCTTACAAACTTTGATTCAGGCAACACTTCATCCCACCATATTTCAGTCATGAGTTCCCCTGCACTATGGGGACACCATCTCTAAAGATATAAAGCAAGAGCTGTGGACTTTCATATTATGGCAAAGTCACTGATTTTTAACCATGTCTACTGAACCTAGTACTCTACCATGCTACCTAGCGTGCAGTTTAGTTGCTTCTGGTGTACAGTCAACAAGAAGCAATAAAGAATAAATATGTAATAAATAGGGACAACTGAAAACAAGTTGACTGATGGAATTTAACCATATTATAGCTTGGCATGGTATTTGAAAAGTCCTGAAGGAATGATTACAGAATTCCTACACCTTTGACCAGAGAAGCTTCTCCACACAGCTTCTAATATTGACAGTCTCAGAGATCAAGGGACTAATAAGATCATCACATTCTTAAGAATGCACTGAATATTTATGAGGACCTTAACTCCATGTAATAAAGCCCATATTCACTGGCTGTGAATGCTTGGATGCTTTAGGGATAAAATAAATCAACAGGCATAAAAGAGGATCTTAGAGGCAAACAGGAAAATCTGCACATAATAACAAAGATAGTAACTATCTGGCAAATCTACATCACAAGGAAGAAAAATACTATGATTAAACATAATAAGACTTCACTTGAAATGTAAAATACTCAGGAACAAATCTTGCCAACTCGCATAAGAGCCAGCAAACAGGAAGTAGCTGACGATGCAGTAAAGCCCATCGCACAGGGAAAAGACAACATTAGAGAACCAGATGCTACTACGCAGTCTTCGCCGTCGCGCTGCAGAGTGATTTCTATTGCTCGTTTCTGAAGTGTGTGAGTTTCAGTGCTCCCAGCTTTTGTTCACACTGCAGCACTTCTTGAATTCTGAGCCAGTAACAGGTGCCCAAGCAAAAAAAATACTGTTGTTCTTTTGCAAATTCTCGTGTCTGTGAGCTACTGACACCACTGGCTCAAGCATCCTTTCCTAGCGTTTGCCAGCATTGCACTCCTTCTACAGCTGAATCCTAGGTAACAGCAAGACTCAGATTAGCTTCACTAGATGAAAAATGAAGAGCTTGCACTGCCACTTAATGGTTTCCTCCCTGAAACTATACGCACTGAGCATAGTCTTGTTACAGTTTGGACAGGGGGATCCCTTTATCCCACCACGTGTATGAGACTTTAGATTGCATGAAGACCATTCAGTATGAAACATGAATGATATTCATGCAGTCTAAGATTTCACACATTAAGGTAATAGATTACAATTGCAAACGTGAACTCACAAATTACAGAAAGCAGTTTTGCCTCATAAACTCCTGAATGTCTTGGCATTTGGAGTTAGTTTTGAACCCTTCCTAACCCTTCAGTTATAGCTTGTACTACATAGTTTTAAACTTGACTTTCAACTTTCAGTAATCATTTGCATGTGTGTGTATCTTCAAAGAATGGTATTTGCAACTATGTGTTGTAATGGGAGGCTAATTAACACAAATATGGTTATTAGCAAGTTAGAGACATTTACAAGACAAAAACACCAGACCAAAGCCTATGGCTTACTGCGTCACAGGGATAGAGAATCTCAAGGGTGGACTCGTCCCAGCCAAGACTGTGCCACTAACTACATTACCATGGGCAAATCGCCGACACTTTACAACTCTTCCCCTTCTGTAGTGGGATAGTAAGACTCACTCACTTCGCTGGGGAGTTCTGCAGCTTAATTAAATCATTACCTTTAAATTAAAGGCACTACAGAAATGCCAGGAAGTAGCGTCTGAATTAGAAGGTGGAGGTGACACCCTAAATGAAGCAAGACTATTTTCATCGTCAACAGCAGGCACAGTAAAAGGTCATTCATGGCATAATTGCGAAACCGCATTCCAAGCTTCTGAAGGTAAGATGACTTTTCCCAAAACTTCATTAAGGAAGAGGATATGTCCCAGCATCACTAGATGGCTGAAATGCTATAGTGTCACAGGTAATCTACAAGGATTTCATAACTGCTAATCTTCCCTTTTCCTTATTTTTTGTTTTTCTAATAGCAACAAAATACCATGGCTCTTTGAAAGAACGCTCTTTCCACAGGCAACTGTTTTCGGTATGATCAAAGACCTATTAAGAAAATTGCAGAGGATCATTTCCCTTCAAGTCAGTAATGTTCAGCACTGTTTTCAATCTTTTCTTTATAAGAGCCACAGTAGAGGCACTCCCACATTTTGTCTGGGAGAGCTTCTCCCAAATATCATTATATTCTAATATTCCCCATGTGCAGTGGGAATTCTCAGCTCTGCACCAACATTAGGACGTTACTGAAAGATTCAATATTACTATTCAGGCTTTTTATTTTGAAAGTATTGGAAGAAACTTATTCTTAAACCATAAGAAATAGGACGGCCCTCAGCAGAGGCCCAGTTTTACTGTGTATTCCCAAAAGGGCCTCAACTCAGTGTCAGGTGTGAAGCTGTGCATGTCCCACATCTCCAACGGCACTCCAGTTTTGTCACGGAATGTCCCAGATACCAAAAGGCACATCCCGTCCCAAACGTCTTTCACCTGTAATAGGACATCCTTGAAACCAGAACTAGGGAAACAGGTACCTACTTCTTTCTTTGCTGCACCTGAAAAAGATTACCCCAAAACACCCCACTATACACGATCTTTGCATTCAGAAGTAAGAGTGTAAACACCAAGGAACACCGCATTTGCTGTCCACCTTTTAGCAATGAGGAGCAAGACGTGCCATGGGAGGGGGCAGCCTCCAATTTCTTTCTGTTACATAAGATCTCCCTGCACTGACTGGATGCGCATTATCTAAATTCTGTGTGGTTTAGTTAGAAAATAGCAGAAGATGCTCTGAGAATTACATCTGCAACAAAGAATTCCACAGATCATCATCTTTTCTAAATATGATGACTTTGACTAAATATATACCTGCTTTAAAAACGTGCATCTGTGACCAGGAAGACCAAAACAGCTGCAAATTAAGTTTTAAAATAAGACAGAAGGTATGCTTTTAGCATCATGGCCAAACAACCAGGTTCTCTGCTCATGTCTGTCAGTCAGCTGCCTACTGACCACTTTGGGGCGTTTCAGGACGAAGTCCTAAAGTTTTCCTTTAAAAAAAGAGAAAAAAAAATGGGTAGAGGACTCTTACAGGACACCAAGAGAAAGGTTAATGACAAAGGTCAACTCTTATTTGACCTCAGAGAACCCACATCAGGGATCACCCTGGAGACACAAGTCCCCAGGAACCAGTTTCCATTGGTACCGCCGCTCCCGAACACTTTTTTTGGATGGAGCTGGAACCAGGAATTAACACAGTTCTCACAGCAGGTCACTGGCCTTAGGTGAGTCGTAACTTCTCATGCTACTTCCCCTGCCGTAATGTGGCTAGTGTTAAAGCACCTTATTATGTTGCTGCAACAATTCATATTTGCAACGTACTTTGAAGGTCTGAAGGGTTGTATTCACTAATTATTACCTGTCTTGAGACATGAACTGAATATTCAAAGTGCTAGCTTGATTCATATGCAAGTGCACGTCACATAAGTATGTGGTATGCACTGAGACTCAACAAATAAAAGCAAAGATTGCTTTTAAAGAAGACTTCATTATGAAGTCAGCTTTGAGCACAAAAATATATAATTTTATTACCACAGCTCTTCTATTAGACCAGATTTAAATTGTTCCTTGTTTCAGATTAGCACTTTATAAAACATCAGTTTGAAAAACAAATAGCAACCAGCACAAGACAAATAGGTCGTGCAAAACTTGGTTCTGCCCCCAGCCGTCCCTAAAGGGAAAGTCTGATGTTGGAGATCTCGTAACCTTTGCTATCAAGCTGAAAGCTAGCAGATAAGTTCCACGGGGTGGTTACTGAGTACTGCCAAACCAGAGCTTACCCTAGAAATACTGTAGTGCTGGTGATGCTACATCCCAGCAGACAGGCATTTTTATCCTCTCTTTGGTCAGGCACTTTTCAGCCTTCCCACAAATGAAGATGTTTCTCCCCTCCCCTGCCAGAGCATCCCACATATTCTGTACTTGAAGACAAAAAATGAGATGACAGAACTGTTGCTCAAAGTAACATAACAAACAGGTGAATAAGATAATGATTTAAATACATATATATAAACAGCCTGTGTATGCGTGATGGGGGATAGCTTCCTGAAAAAGAACCTTTCTACACCTGGAAGGAAAATGGTGCTTCGTGGTCACTCTCCGCGCTAGAGATTCCTATTTGAGGGTGAGGGAGCAAACTACAATTTCCTCGCCTAATAACAGAGCAATGTCGGATCTTCAGGCTGCCTCCCGTAATATGCTGAGGACCAAGTGACTGCTTGGTACCTCCCAAGACCGGGCCTTTGCATTTCCAGAAGGAGCAAGCCCTGTCTAAATATCATAATAAAAAGCCACAACAACAGTCAGCTAAATTTTCATTCTAACCCTTTCCATTTTGCTACCGCAAACAGAACCAAACCATCCTGGCCAACTTACGCTGACAGCAACGACTGGATTTGTATCCCTTGCACCCTATTACTGCCCTACAAACATATTTTAATGCAGCATAAACAAATACGCTGATTTGCTTAACACCACATCGAGTCCTAGCGATTAAAATATGTATATGCATAGAGCAAAATTTATACATGCGCAGACGCATTTATAAGCTCCGAAGACAGAAATTATCAGTATTGCCAAACGCAGAATATGCATTATAGTTAATTACACGAGACAGTTGAGTGCCGCCAAGCCTACTTCATTTCTAATTAGAAAAACTTCAGCGATCGTTTTCTTCCCCGCTGCTATCGCCTGACAGGAACAAACGAGGAGTCCCCTCCGGGGACTGTGCAGTGCATCCTGACACGCGTTTGTTTCCAAACCCAGGCTCGCAGCAGCGCTAGCCGCTGGGGCATGCAGCGCCTGGCTCGCCCTTCGCTGCCGGCTCGAAGGCGAGAGGCGCCCCGCAAGGTGCAGCGCGACGCCCCAGCACCCATCCCAGTGCTGGTGGCACCTGCTTGCCAGGTCCATGGGGCAGAGACCCTTCTGGAGAAGGGGGTTTGCTTCGGCACGGCTTGCACCCCGTTTTCTTGGGGGCTGCGTCTCCCCAGTGGCAGCTGCCACCTGGACTGGGGATGCTGCTGGCACCCCACGGCACCTCGAGCATCCCTGTCGGCGCTGCCCGAGGAAGCACCGCTCGCTTCCCCCGTGCCAAGCCCGGACAAACAAAGGACTCCTCCTTTTATTTCCCATAAAATTAAAGCAAACCAGAGAACAATACCACGGGGGCCTCACAATGGGCGCTGCAGCAGCCCGCCTCACCCTAACCCACACCAGGGCGAAACGGAGCCCGGACCCCTGCAACCCAACCGGGGACCGAGCCCCGCTTCCCCCCGACCCCAAACCCCCAAATGCCGCCCGGGGACCCCAGCCAGGAGCCCCCCACGGCGGGGAAAGCAGCGGGGAGGCCGCGCTGCCCTCACCTGCCACCGTGTACCGGTCCAGGTAGTTGAGCACGTTGCCCACGCTGAGGATGCCGGCGGCCGCCACGCGTGCCCGGCCGAGGCTCGGTGCCTTGCGACGGGCTGCGGGGCGCTCGGGCGGCGGGTTCATGCTGCCCGACAGCGTCTGCACCTCGCCCTCCGCTCCCCGGCCGCAGCAGCCTCGCTCGCCCTCTTCTTCTTCCTCCTCCTCCTCCTCCTCCTCCTCCTCCTCTTCCTCGTCACCGGCTCGGAGCCGCCCGCCGCAAGCCGGGCTGCTGCCGGAGGAGCCGTCGCTTTCCAGGCACATCATGGGGCTGCGGGAGGCAGCGCCGCGGAGCCTCCAGCGCGGAGCCGCCGCCGCCGCCGAACCTCCGCCGCCGCCGCCGCCTCAGCGCCGCATCCCGCGGCCGCCCCAGCCCCAGCCCCTGCCCGCGGGACCGGCGGCCGCCGCCTGACAGCCGGGGCGGGGCCAGGCAGAGAGGGGGCGGGCTCGGGTTGTGGCTCTGCCCACTGCCCCCCCTCAGTCCTGTCAGGGGTTGGGGTTTGGAGGCGAGGGAATGGAGGGTTCTCCTCAGGGACCCCCGGAGATATGGGGGGACCTGGGGGTCTCGGCAGGGTGGGAGGGAAGGGACTGGGCACGGTTCATTGGTGGGTTCAAATAATGGGTGTCCCAGATGCAGTGTTATTAAGCTATGGTGCTATGCAGCTGCTGAGGGAACGCTCCTTGTGTGTGGAGCCTGGGTGGCAGACGGGGCTCGAGATGATTACCAGGGCCAGTTGGTGGCTGAGGGGAAACTGCACAAGTCCCACCTCAGCCCACCTTTGGATTACGTTTTAACCCCAAGCCCACCTCTACCTCAAGTTTTAACCCCACCTCCACCTCAGGTTTTAACCCCAAGCCCACCTCCACCTCAAGTTTTAACCCCACCTTCACCTCAAGTTTTAACCCCAAGCCCACCTCCACCTCAGGTTTTAACCCCAAGCCCACGTCCACCTCAGTTTTTTTTTCCACCTCCACATCAGGTTTTAACCACAAGCCCACACAAAAAGCTCCTCGCATAGTTTCAGCTCCCAGAGTCGTCTACACACAGGAGCGCTGCCAGGGAAGGGACGATGTGAGGCGAGGTGAGGGTGAGCTGCCATGTTCTGCAATGTGCTGCCGACCTCGCCGCTTTCTGCCTGCCCCCCCGTGATTTTCCTACTGCACGGCGGTGGCTTCAGGAACAACACACGGCTTCAAAGGAAGTAAAATGGCTCCAAAATTCCCCGTGCTGAGAGCAGTTTTGCCCCACTCCCTACAAAGTTCCACCTTGGAGCTAAGGGCCGAGAGAAATTTCATTTCAAAAGGAGAATTCTTCAAAGAGATAAAAGCGTTCATAACCTGAGTGGCTCCAGCCTGTCGTACCTGTAGTAAAACTACAAAAGCTAGCTCCAAAGCGAGGAGTAAAATGACACCTAGGAGCTCACGTGCACCTGCCCAGGAGCAGTAGGTTATGATTTCAGGTTTCCTACCTACAGAACTGTATCATGAGTGAGGCCTTCGTCTCTGGGATAAGTACTTAAACAAAACCTGTCACCTACCTCTGAACAAACCAGGGTTACTCAGAGGAGCAGCACAGCATGGTGTGTGCACCCAGCACAGCTTTGTCACACCCTTCTCGGCGCTGCAACCAGTCTCGGCTGTGACCAGGCACCAATGACACCAGGGCCAGACCGTGTCCTAATCCAGGGAGAAACTGCAGAAGGAAACCTGGCGGTGCTGCAGGTGAAAAGGGCACTTTCTGGTGAGGCAGCATGCCATTCGGTTCTGTTTGGGCAATGCGCCATGAAGGAGAAGAGTGAGCACTGTTTCTGATGACACTCGATACTCCCAGTAACGGTAAGTGACGTTTTTACATTGAGAGTAGGTCTGCATAGATGTTACAGAGCTGGTTTCGGTAACAGAAACAGAGTAGCTTGCGGTAATATAGATGATGTTCAAGTTAACTTGTCTGAATCTAGAGAAATTTATTTACCCCATAACAGCATTTGCAGTTCAGATTTGACTGACTGCATGGCAAAGTTTATACTGACAAGACTGCTTCTTTACATTCCCACTAATTTCATTATTCAAGTGGTATATGAGGTATATGTGGTTCTGAGGGTTCAGGAAGTTCCTCAGAGGCCAGCCAAAGTATCCAGGATCCCTCACAGGTCTGCTCAGCACGGTCTGCTCCAAAGACTGTTCCACGCCGCTTGTGCTCCCCATGGGCATTGCGTACAGTCCCCAAAGACTAGTCCTGTTTTGCAAAGAGAGGACACTGTTTAGAAGATGTTAACAAGGTTAACAGGTAAGGCAAAATTAAAGAGCTTAGTTTTATGCATGAAAACGCTTCCTCTGAAAGCAATTAGGAAAGGACAGTTTTCGTGATAAGCAGAAGTTTAATTTTTTTTTCCCATTTCTAACCAATATCAAACACAGCTGATAATGAAGTTAAGGTGGCTTGCTGCACATTAAAATAGCTTAAAAAAGATTGTGGAGTGGCTTCTCCAAATCCCCTGGATCCAACAAATGCCCAAGAGGAGAGTGACCAGCCCAAATGCCAACTTGCTGTTGAAGGCTAACATACACTCAAAAGTCCAGGCAGGCTTCTGATGACCATTGAATATGGAGCAATGCAGAAATGAGCTGAAGGCGCTTCATGTAAGAGCATCCTTTTATTTCTGACACAGATAGGAGCTCCAGCTCAGAAACATCTACAGATACAGCACAAAGAAGGAGGCATTGATCAGGTAGTTACTTCCACAGCCATGCAAGATCTTACAGCCAACCTTAACACCTTCAACTCTACATGACAATTCACGAACAGAGAAGATGCCAATACATAAATCGTGTGACATGGATGCAAAGGAAAAACAGAGGGAACTGGAAAAAATGTGATGGAATTGGCATTACTGGCATGATGATTCATATGACTGAACTGCTAAAATCATTGGTTACTACCTCTTCAGAGGGGCAGAGTAGATTCCAGCTTAAATACACTGCTGTTTTTTTTGCTGTTACAGGTTGTTGAGTGGGGATTTGATTACAGAGTGCAAGTTCTGTCA
Source organism: Anser brachyrhynchus (assembly GCF_964034855.1). Classification (NCBI taxonomy): domain Eukaryota; kingdom Metazoa; phylum Chordata; class Aves; order Anseriformes; family Anatidae; genus Anser; species Anser brachyrhynchus. Next base: position 8,750,630 of record NC_137713.1, on the reverse strand, counting down.
TGGGGAGAAAAATGCCAGTACTAAGAGCTCTAATCAAGTGGAGAAAGGCATAGCAAGAACCAGAACAATGGCTCAGAGCTGGAGTTAGAAAAATCCTAATGAATCATCTGTTTCACATTTGTTAGAGTGATTATCCCCTGGAACAAAATGCTAAAGAAGGGGTGTATTCTCCATCCCTTTGTGTTCTTGGATCCAGGTTGATTGCCTTTCTAGAAAGTGCGTTATTGAACTCAAACATGAGCTATTGCACACCACAAAGAAAACTGGCTGTAATTTAATGATAGGAGGTCAAGTTAGGTGGGTTAAAGTCCCAGCCCTGAAGACAGAAATTCTTACACTGCCTACCAAGTACTTGTTTTCTGCACCCACTTCAGTCTCTAGAGTGATCTGAGCGTAGCCCCAGGGAAAACACGTTACAACAACCTGATCTTGAAATGGGGTTTGCTAAACAGTAGTGTTCTCATAGCCATGGTCATAGAGATGGAGAGCACCTTCCCAGAAACTGGTGATACTATGTTCTCTCTAGAAACTGGGAAGCTCCCTCACTCTGGAAACGCTACCAGGAAGTGAACAGATAGAAGACAATGACAGATCTCTCTCCAGTCCTACCCATTTTGGGGTTTTGAACAGATTGCAACACTGCAAGAACAAGAATAACCTGCAATTGCCCACTGTCTCCTGGCTTCTTTTTTCTTCAGTAATTTCTTGGCTGAATTAACCTGTTACTAGGAATTGATCTTTCTTACACAGCAGCATTTATAAGGTCACCCACCTCAGAAGTGTCTTGTACCATATGTTGTAATGGGTAGAACCGCTGAGAATCAAGCAGGTCTTCCAAATCAGCCAAGGGGGCTACACATTAGCATATACCTCCACATTTTCCAACAGTCACTCTTTCAAACAGACTCTCTCTCTAAGCTATCTGAGGAGACCAGACTCCTAATTTGTGTGTTCAGTGCTCAGCGATGTGAGGAACCCGCTGGTCAAGATCCTTCTCCCTCCACTCTCTTATATGACGTCTCACTGAGGAGAGCTTTGGGCACCAGTGCACTGAAACCTCTTTGCACAGGGTGCCACATGCACAGAGCAACACAGCCAGACCACGTCCCCTTCAGAAGCGTTTAATTATGCAGAGAAGATATGAACAATGCTCCAAGATAAACAGAAGTTTTACAAAGCTCTCAGAAGGCAAATTAGACTTCATCTCAATGTCAAAATGTATTGGTCTTTTAATCGGTTCCCTTGATCCAACAGATATGTGATGGAGGCAGAGATAGTGAATCAAAGGAAAAATCCATGAACAGGAGCTGCCATCCCAAGGCTCAGTTGCTTTCTAACCCTCATGCTGTAGCGCTTGAAATGATAAAATGGATGCAGAAGAAGCTGTATTGCCATGAAAACATTTAGCTTTTGCAGAATACTAGCAGCCACTCTCTCCCTCTACTGCAATCCTACATAAGTGCCTGAATATTTGTTTGGGAATTTTTTGGTTACAATATTTTTTAGAGTTCTAGTCTGTTAGCACAGTATATCTCATGCCAACCACAACGGAAAAAAAATAATTCCTTCCCACACCCAACAAGAAAAAACACAACATACACAAACACCATACCAAAAATCTACAGGCCTAGCAGGCTGTTCAGAATCACAGCATCCAGAGGAGTTGTTACAGCAGGCAAACGCACCGTTATCCTTTGCAGTTTCTAGTGAATGGCCTTTGATGTTCAGGACTGTTGAATGTAGTAATCCATCTCCAAAAATACTGACCTTCATTATACTCAGAGGAGGCTCAGTGCTCCAAATAAACAGAGCTTGTGGCCTCGCCTCAGGTCCCAGCGGGACTACAATTACTAGCACACCACATTTTTGGCAAGTTTTGTCCCATGTTTGAATGGGAGATGTTGAGCCTGAACTACTGCCTCCCCCCACCAGAGGAGTCAGATTCTGCAGATGATAACATGCGTATTTGCTGTTAGTGTCCCACTTCTCAGAACAGCTAAATACTTGAGGTCTGATTAACTAGCATTTAAGAATCCAGAGTGGAATGGAGAGTTACAGAAATAGCATTCTTGCACCACCCCAGCATTTTAGGAAGGCACTGCCAGGTCCATGTGGGAGCAGAGGAATCCCAAAACAATAGGGACAGACCCAGCAGTTACCAGTTTATAAACAGCTTCCTGGCATCTTACAAAAGAGCTTAAGCCACGAGAAGGGGATCCTTACAAAAACAACATCAACAGAAATGGTTGCACCGTTTGCCTTTGCCCACATAAGGACAGATAAGAAATGAGGTCACACAAAGTGGAGCAGGCTGAAACTCTACAGCTCTAACTGCATGGTTTTCACAGTCAACTTAACTCATTTCAAGACCAAATTTCCTCGAGGAACTTGGAAAATTCCAGCTCATTGCTTGCAGCTGTAATTAGGGCCAAGCATCCATTGTCCCAAACATTGTCCCCAAAATCACAATCCCAGTCCCATAACCTCATCTGATTTATATTAATACTTTATCAGGGTCACTTGAATTTATAGTAGTCCATGTGGGCTCAAGCATTTGCATTTAAAAACAGCTATAGCCTCAGCACCTGTAGGGTCAATCTGTATATTCAGAAGAGGGATTTATTTTATTTCACATTTAGTAATTGTCATGCCTTTTCAGCATTTACAGTGAAGCCCTTTGGTTTATAATGTGATACTGGGGACGGACTGAACAGCAGTTACATCCTTGGACTGAATGATTGCTTACAAGTATAGGGGACAGGATTTGACAACTCAATCTATAGGATGGAGGGCACCAGCTTTTATTCTTCAGCAGTTCAACTTAAGTCTCCAGAGTCCACAGCGGTGATTGGCCCACTTGATCAAAGAAAACTGAACACACACGGGTTGCTTCCCTAGTGAATTGCTCTGCCCAACTTGTAAGAAGATCAAGAACATGCAGAGAGCTCTTTGACCGTTACAGCAAATTCTATACCACAAGCATGATAAAAGTCATTCAAAGCTAAACCACTACTCCAAAATTAGAAAACTGAGCTAGGTACTCAAGGTAATGGTGGCTACATGTACTAGCAAGATTCTTTGAAGGGGTCACAGTTTGAATGCAAGCAAGATCATGGAATGTAAAAATGTTCTAAAGAAGAACGTCCAAATTATTCTGGGATCATTCGTGTCTTGAAAGAGAAAGAAGGAGGTTCTCAATCCACTGTCCAGGTAAAGTAGCATGGAGTAGGGGGTGGGCAGATTTGAATTTAAGCTTATATTTTATTGCATGGGAAGCAAAGGAGAGAACACTTCAGTGAGATAGATGCAGAGTAAAGGGACGCGTGTTGTGGGTTACAAAACTAACTGCAACTCTATAAATTATTATCAACTACTATTTCTTAGTTCAAGCAATCTTGTTTCCTAATCAGAGAAATTTTAAATTAAGCATCATCTTCAACAAGAAAAAGAGCTGATCACGTAATTGTTTGTTATGATTTGTGTAGGAGTGCTCCTACCTGGATTGTCTTTCTTGTATGCAAACAGAATATAGCTCATGAGTAATTTCCACTTCTGTGTATAGTGTCTGGTGTTTTAATAGGGCCTATTTCGCGAAGATGAAACAATCATGAGTCCAATTAGGAGAGAAATAACAACAACCAAGGAAGCCACTCACTGAGAAAGAGGCTATAAAATGCATACTATAACCACAAAAAGGACATTTTCTGATAAATTCAAAACCATAGATAAAACAAATTGATAACGAAGCAAAAGGACAAAATATTCTGTAAACAATATTTTCATTTTCAAGTCTATTCTAACATAAGAGTAGTATTGACAGTGTACTACCTCCATCATTAGATAAAGGAGTAGAGCTGTCAACAACAGACTGTGCTGCAGTCTGAAGGTACTAAGGCTTAAGATGCTTTTAAGTCAGAACTTCAGAGATTGTTAAAAGAGCTGGATGAGGGCTCTCTGCTCTGCTGACACAAGACATGCTGATAACTGTTAACATGGAGAGCTTCCAGAAGCCTGGAAGCGAGTTCATGCTGTGCTGATATTTTATAAGTATAAATACAGGTCTGCCAACCTGGCAGTAGTTGTGAGTAAAATAACGTAAAGACTGACACGGGACTCGATTAATCGAGAAATATGGGGATCATGTAATTAGTATCAACGCACAAACATTTATTAAAAAGTAAAAAGGTAATAATTACCAAATGAAATTAATTTTTATTCTAATGGGATCAGAAATTTGCTTGCCTGCCGAAAGGTAACAACATCACTATAATGGACTTTTGCACAACACTTAATTTGGTATTATATAACATGCTGATTAGGGATCCACAACAATTCAGACTTAACATGAGACGTTAAATGAATTAGACTTGGCTATATAACAAGTCACAAGATATAATTGTAAGGGGAGATACATTACTAAACGTATTTCTGAAGGAGTCCCTCAGGAAGTTTAGCTCCGTTTGGTTTAATATATTGTTAGTGACAAGAAGAAAAGCAATCAACAACCAGGGCTACAGTATCTAGTAAAGTAAGAGTGGCAGAGCTTACTGCTGGAACGATCAGGATTGGTTGGTAAACTGGAATAATACATTTTAACAGCTAGGAACACAGAACGTAGGTCTTACAGGACAAAAGATTTTAGTCTGGAAACGTGACTGGGCAGACAGCGAAAGCTCAGTTGAATGTGAGCTCCCAACTGAGTGCTGTAGAAAAAATGGGCTATGAACATCACAGAAACCTGGAGTAGGAAGCGAGTGACATCACCTTTTAATTGTGGTGCCACATCCACTGCTGACACAACAAGTACAGTTTCGTTGACTACCACTCCACTGATAAATAGAAGAGTGAGTACTCAGGAAACAGCTGCAAGAAAGATGAAGGGGCTGGGAACGACGTTTTAAAATGAAAAATTCAAGAAGCTCAATGGGTTTAGATTTTTAGGCCAAGGGCTTACTCGCACTGATTTTTGAGCATATATACGGGAAAATGAATTCTGTTGCTACAGTTCTATCTGTGTAACCGTAAAAAAAAATTTAAAAAAATAAAAATAAATCCTTTCCAGCTAGGATGTGAAACTACATAGATTTGAAGTACAAACAAAATTCATGTTTATCGATAAAGATAATTAGCTGAACCAATTCACCAGCAATTGTCGCAGTTCTACTTTACGAAAAATTATTTAAGCCAAAATCAGATACTTTTCTAAAACCTGTGTAGTTCAAACAGGAAACTGTTGCCAGCTAGCTCTTTTTAGCAGGTAATTCTTCTAAGACAGGTACATCGCATACCTGGTACTCATTGGAGATGCCAAAGCTGATCTTCTCCAACTTCATTCTGAAATGTAATCTACAGCCAGACCAACGTGCAATCACATAACCATGCAAGCCAAGACAAAAGAACAAGGTAATCTCGTGCCTACAGGTGAGAGAAGACTGAGCATCATTGGCAGACTTCTCCACTGTAAAGAAGGCTGGGCTGCATAATGGAAAAACTCACTGCAGCAGGAAGAATATCACAAGCTCTTCAACCTGCATCATTTCCTAAAGCGACTCAATCAGCAATAGTCACACAGATGTATCCTATGCCTTATTCTATGAATTACAGTGATACTGGTGAATGTGTGGAAAGAACATTAAAAATAAAACCTTTGCAAGCGAGGTCCATGTCTTGCAGTAGAGGATCTGGTTGAATACTACTGTAACTTACTTTTTCCTGCCATTCATAAGCTGCACAAATTGCCATCAGCAGTTCCTTTAATTGAATTACAGCGTGGCTGTGGAATCAGGAAATGTGCTTTCTACTCAGGGGAAGAGAATGTAGAGGTAGAGATTGGCACATCCTTTCAGGATACATATATTCAATGTTGATCCATGGGCAGGTCTGAAATTCTTTTAGCAAAATGTGTATTGGCCTGGAAAGCTGTCAGGAACAGTTATCCCAAAAAACAGAGGTGCAGGGCATTTAGTAACCACTGATGGAAATAAGCAGACTCCACCTTAATACTGCTCCTAAAAATAGTTCAGTTTCCAGCCAATTAGAAAAAAATAGAATTATCTCCTGATGGCACCTGGTGCATATGATGGTAGCTAGTTCAGCTGCATCTCTTTTATCCTTTCCATAAAACGTGGGACTGGAAAAGCCTTCCAGACCTTCATATTCTAAAAACTTTCCCACAGCTCCCATACCCTTTTGCTCTTTGACTCATGCTATCTTTTGGGTTAAATATATTTAGTTTCCTGTTGTTCATTCCTATGATATATTTATAGACAGAATCTTGCCCCTCACAGGGTAGGCTCTTACCTTCACTCATAAAACTGGTTCTTAGGATGACTGGGAAATGGATAACCTTTTTCTGCACTTGTTTCCGAGCTAAGAGCCCCATGCAGAGCTCTAGAGATTTCATTCCTACTTTGTGCCATATATTAATAACCCTTTATCTTTTCCTGATTACTAGAACTACAATTGCATGTTTCCTGTCTGACAGACTGGATCCACCCTTTGACTGGCCTTATATCTAGTCTTCTTCCTCATTTGATTGCACCTAATTCTTCTGTATAGCAGAAATCCTTGCTGACTTATAGGTTCATAATCCCACACCTTGTATTGCTGAATTGTATCCATTTCAGTTGCATTAAATTTAAAAATTCTCCATAAATGTAAAACAATACGAAACATTGAATAAGATCACATGCATTGTTAGGAATTTCATTTCTCAATACTCTCATCTCATTTCAATGCTGCTTGTCTCGTCTTTTAAAGATTCAGCCTAAAATGCACTTATTCTCACATCCTCACTTGCAAATTATTCCCTTGGTAATCCTATATGAATCGTTTTACTGGGATCCATATCTCTTATTATCTTCCCTGTCTTATGAACGGAATTGCACAGCTAAACTGAGCATTATTCCTGTTTCATAAAACCAGATGAGACTTTGTCCCTTTGTCCGTTTGCCCCCTTCCCTTCCAATTACCCTTTCAATATTCTCAATTTATGATGACCAAAGACCTGTTAGCCAGATCACTTTTTCCTATCTCTTAAATATAGGAGTTCTTCTCTTCTCCGCTTGTAGGGTCCTATTCTCAAAATGCAGATTTGTTCAAACACTCTGCAGCTATATTCTAGTTCTTTCAGTATGCTGGAGTGAAGAGTCATGCATTCAGGAGGAATTCCAGCAATATTTGTAAAATAGCTGACAAAAATTCCAGGCCTTCTCCATATTTAACTAAGTTGGGCTCCCTAATCAGTTTTCCTCCTGAAACAGAAAATCTGATTCACAAACCTACTTTTGTTTATCCTTTCATTTAATTTAAATAGAATCAACTTATGATCACCCAAGCTAGGGTAATGTTTTTCAGCAGCTTTTTTATAATATCCTTACCACTTGCAGAAATCATATTTGAAATTATATCATCTCTTGTTGATTCAGGCACATTTTGATGAGAAAGATCTGTTAGATATAATATCCAGGACAATCTGACCTTACATTTAATAGCATCTTCTCTCCGGTCTATTATCTGGGAGGTTTGTCTTCATATGATAGTCACCAGTAATATGTCTCTTTTTAATAATCCTACAAAGATTTTATGCAGATATGATTCTAATAAATGAGAGAAGCCTTCTAGCACCAACCTGGCAGAGCTTTTTATCCATGCTGTCCCTTTCTAGTTCCTTACAGCCTGTCTTGTCTTTAGCACAGGAGAAAGGGGAGCAGATGTCCTACTTGGATTTTTCTGGACAATGCAAATGGATTTCGGAGCTGTAGTTTACACATAACTTCCATGTTGCAAGGAAGACTGAGAAAGTTAAAAGCTCATCACAAAGTCAACAGTTTATGCTAGAAACATCTAATAAGTCAGGGCCTGCCATTAGCTCTGTTTGCAGCTTTAGACTATGCCACAGCCAGACAGTAGCTAGAGGATGATGAGAGATAGCAGTGAAAATTTCTCATCACCATTGATCATACCTGAAAAACATTTTTCACCATTATGAAAAACATGTTCGCTGATGCCCTTGACTCCTTGGCTTTTGCTTATAGAAAAATAACCAAGGCCTTGGAAATACTAGTGTTGAAAAAAACAGCCAGAGCTTTCTTTGTGAAGAAACCACAACTTGTGAAGGACTTCACAATTCAACAATACCCAAGCCACAGCGCTTTTACCACCACAAAGTAGCTGGCCCTTAATACCACATGAATGTTTTGTGAGCTCTTTTCCAGAGAAACATTTTTAGCATTTGGGTTTTCCTTCATTTTTGTGGACTGAATTCCCTGTGGAATGGGCGATGAAACACAATGCCGTTTTTCACATCTGAGCGCCATGGGAATAGCACTGACCTTCTCCACCTCCAGCCCATGGAGAAGTGTGCCCTAAAAGCAACATAATTATGTAACTGACCTCTTAACAGTAACTTTCCCTCTTAGCACTTGGAAACATCCTCCTCCCACACAAGCATGGCAGGGTTAACCGGCAGCTTGTTTGGGTCGCACAGGTAGGAGTCGATTTGCTCTTGTCGCAGTTATCACTGACAGGGTGAGAAAAACTAGTTCAACAAGATGCAAAACCTGAGCTGACTTCAGGCCATAAGAATGCCCTGCTCCATCTAAGCAGCTCCCTGGAGAGGTGTGGTTTTGGCACAGCATCAGGCAGAATTATACCAGATAACTAAATGCAGTTCTGACAGCCCCTGTTGCTGGCCCTGAACAAGCTACTTCATTTCCTTTCTTCCTCCATTCAATGGTCACCAAGTAAAACAAAGGTCTCTGACGAGATGAAAAAGTATTACCACTTCAGAGGAAACCTTCAAAAGTTGGGCGAGCCAAACTGTGCAAGCCTTTGCAGAGATAAACCTACAGAAGGCTACGTGTATAGGTTATATCCGCACAACATTCTGATGCTGACACTCTCCAGCTCATCCACTAGCATCTCCAAGAAAAACACAACGTCTGTAATGTTCTTTGAAGCGACACACAAATACTAAAACATCATGACAGTCCAAACCGTATTTCAGGTGAGCAGCAAGTTACTGTCTCTGCTGAGCTTTGATTAGCCTGAACAGCTAGAAAGCAAACGACTAGGAAAGCTGTCACCGCCAACCAGCGTAGCAGGCATTCCCCAGATGGGTGATAACGGCTGTGCAGTCCTCCCAGTGATGTTTTACTTCCTTACGTATGAAATCCAAGGCTTCTTTCAGAATCATCATCTAGGTTTGCAGACATGAAAAGAAGCGCCTTTAGAAAGCGCCCGTGAGCAACCTGGCTTGTCCTTCTGACCTTAGTGGTGACAGAGACCTCCGGGCCAGGTGTTCTGCGGTGACGATGCAGGGGTGGGTTTACCAAAACGCTTAAAGGTGGCTGTAGTTCTTTGCTGCTGGCACTTCCTTCTAAGTCATACGGCTGCCTGTGCCACGAGTCAGGCCCCTCATCCCTACCACAGCTTCCTCCAGCCCTGTGTTCGGAAAACACAGGAACAGAGTGAGGGCTGTGCAGAAGAACAGCCCATTTTGCACTTGCTGCATTCTGCTTGGCCCTGCACTCCCTCCCCAGAACTGGCTGCACGTTGGTGGTGCGCACAGTAACGCGTTTGTCCTCTCTGGCAATACCGACACACCACATCAAGGATCCCAGGGAGCACATTCGCACTGCAGACTCCAATGCCGAGGAATCCAGCCAAACAGCCAGCTGCAGCGTGCTTCAGCTGACTGGCTGGAGAGCACGGGGCCCCTAATTCAAGCTGCAGCTGAGAAAGGCAGGCATATCATGAAGCAAAGCCTGCTAACAGCCTGCTAAGGTAGCTACCATCATGTATCAGGCCTCAAACAGGTGCATCTAGCACCAGCTGTGAGCCTAGATATTGAAAGTACCCTAAAAGCAAGAAGGTGGGAAAAAAAAATAGAGAGCAGCTAGCCCTGCTTGTGCAAACAGAGTTCATTGCACTGCAAGACCTAACATTAAGCTGGAAAATATGTGAGCCATCCAGGACAGGTTCAGGACTTATATTAGCCTCCAGATAAGCCACTCGCAGCCTGCTCCTGCTTGTATCTAGAGGCAGAGAGAATTCCCTCTGAACCAGCCATCCACGGGCTGCTGCCCTCCCGCTGTGGTGTGAGCTTGGATAAAACAGAAAACCTAACGGGCTTCCAATGGGGAGCATCAGCCCACACTCCTGACATACCCTTGGGCTGCAACACCTTTAGTCAAGGCCTTTCACACCGACATCTTTACTTTTTTCCCCACCATTTCTTTAGAAAAGAGGTATCTCCGTGTGAGGTGAGAGGCAGGGGCCGCATCCTTTATCTTTAGGCACAGCGTGCTTCTTGAGGCACTGCACTGACACAGCCTACTCTGCGGGATGCTCTTGTTTCAAAGCATTGCGACTGAATCAGATCAGGCTACTTCCTTGGTACTTGTTGCAAGGAGAGAATATTTTCTAACTGCAGATTTATTTACAGGGAGCAGAGTGAAGAAAGAAGTGCCCAAGAGTTTTAGTTAAGGTATTTGAGTACTAGGGGTAATATACAGGAAACCGCAGAAATCTCTTGCTAAATTGTGGATGAAGCAGTAACCTCTTGGGAGGTTCGCCGTACCAGCTGGTGCGAGGTCCCAGGGAAGGATTGCTGTCACCGTGCGATGTGAAGGAAGGTGCAACATCCCGCCCAGTGGGCATTTGCGGTACAGCAAGCCCACGAACAGCAATATTTACAAATAAAGTCTAAGAAATCACTGAGCAATCTGGTAGCACTTCCAATTTCTTGAAATTGCCGTGTCGAGGCGTCTAACTTGCTGTGCTCCACCCTCAGCTGAGAGTTCATATTGCAAGCCTGAAAATGGAAATACGGACATCAGCTCCACCAGTTCCCCATTGCCCAGGGATAAGTCTGCTCTCCGCATCGCCCAGTTTGCACACTACCAGACCACACAAGAACGTGCTCCCATTTCCTAGCGGCAGCAGGACTTCAGCATAACTCAAAAAACACTTCACCACTCTCTGATGGCAGGTGCAATAGAAACGTTATTTACTACTGTATTTTCCTGGCAGCTTTCCTCGATCTTCCTTGGAGCAGATGGAGAATGAGCAGCACTAACCGTGAAGCTGTGGGTGTAATCATCCACACATGCCTAATACTCCTTGAGCAGCAATCACTTCACTCAGTATGGAAAAGCGTGCCTGCCATGGGCAGCCAGAGCCCTTCCCTTACGCAGCAGCCCAGAAGACCCTAATCACCAGAGCTCCCCCAGGCATTTACAAAGGGGCTTGTTGATGCCACCAGCTGTAAGAGACCAGGGACGAGAGTTACAGAAAAGGAGCAATGATGAGGAAAAATGTGAGCTATTTTCCCACGCCCCCAGGGGACAGGCGGCAATCCCATTACCGTAGTGGGGTGGGGCAGGGTGGGGGGAAGAAGACTCTGAGTGCAGTAATCAAACAACCTTGTGAGGACGAGGAAATACTCTGTTTCTTGCAACAACACTGTGAGCAACCAGATGCATTAGAAACTCCAAGCCCTCGGTACGTGACTCACCCTCAAATTCCTTCTGATACTTCCTCACACTTTGTTTCACAGCCCCTAGCCAGCAGCACGTGCCCCATGCATAAGCCAGACACCAGCTTGCTCAGCCTGGGAGGTCAGCAGCAGGCGCGGGGCAAACCTTCGTGGGGAATGCTTCCCTGGGTGTAACCCTACTGTGTGCTGCGTTGTACCTGGAACGCAGGTCGGGTTTCCTGGGTTAGTTCAGATTTCTTACAGAAAGTGACAGAACAAATAGCGGAGAAATACTCAAAAGAACTTTAAAATATTCATAGGCTGAAGCCTGTTGTTTCACCTCAGCCACGGAGATTTCAGCACGTGCCCTGGTGTATGCTGGCATCCCTTGCACACATGCACAGGGCTCCCAGAGCTACCACCCTGCAGTATCCTGCACCCTGATTCTGCTGTGGCCGCCCCAAGCCGACAAGCAGAATACCAATCACCTGCATCGCAGCCTCCTTGTTCGCTCTGAGGACATCAGCGAGACTCCTACACAAGGATTAACGCATCTCAGCCTTGAAAAAGCCCAAGACAAGACCTGTCCTTACCCTGCCTCCCTTCACCCCTGGCCTCCCTCCGGCTTTGCAAGAAGCAGGCATAGGTGACAACCTGTACTTTCCCCTACAAGCACATCGCCCTGTGTGCTCCACCAGAGGGCAGGCAGCTCCGTCTCCTGGCACATGGCCACCTGCCACCCTGGGCTCACCCACAGACGTGCTGCTGAGGTCCCGTCCCCCGGCCCCTTAGTTTCTGCTGACGGGAGCCAGTCCGGCAAGCACAGCCTGACTTCTCTGCGTACAACCAACGCGCTGCAGATGAAAAGCAAAAATACATTGAAAGGGCACCCGATGAATATCTTTCATCCATCAGATAGCCTCCATCCTGCCGCTGGACCTCCTTTGTTAGGCCAGGTTAACCAAGTTTTTCTAGCTGAAGAAAATGCTCGGAGATAAGAGAAGCGGTGAATGTCCTGCATTTCGGTCAGCCCCAGGGGATGGTGGGGCCCTATTCTTCTTCCCTCTGTGGGGGAAGACAATCGCTGCCCTACAGTGCTTGATGTGAATGAAGAAAACACAACGTGCAGCAGAAATCTGAGTGACAGATGGGGGTCTGTGGCACAGAGCAATCAGGTGTCTTGTAAAGGGTTTGCTGGGAATCTGCAGCAAAACCAGGGACCGAAGAAAGATGTCAAATACCAGTAACACTCCTGTGTTTTCATTACAAGGTTGTCTAGAAAAATCAATGCTCTCAAAGTTAGCCTAAATCATATAGCCACGGAGAAATGCCTCCTTTGCCGAATTTTATCCTCACCTCCATTTTTCAGGGGGTCTCCCTGCCTGTTCCTCCCCTGACCTCTAGTGGTTTAGGCTTTGTCCAAAGTAGAGGAGTGATGGAGCTGAAGTGAAAAGTTACGGTGCTAGTTCTGGCCCAGTCTCCCTGTAGTAGAAAGAAACATTTAAATAGAAACTGAATCCTAACAGCCTCTAAATAACATTCTGAACTTGTAGAGTTGGAACTAGACAAGCCTGGTTCATTTTCACAAATTTGTAGCCTGCTCCTGCAGAAAGAGAATGTTTTTCAGAGGAAATATTAACCTTGGTTTAGTCCTTCCTAAGCTCAAGTGTGTAGGTTTCTGTGGAATCTGTCTGTTCCTCTTGCAGACTAAACACAGGAGGGGGGAAGAATTTGGGAGGTGCTTTGATTCTCCAAACCTGGATAACGCAGGGACATCAGGACTCGGGAGAGCACTCAAGATCTCAGTCTCCTCAGATATGTGCACCAACATAATAGTAGCCAATCAAAATAATCATGTTTCCGTAACCCACATGCAGTTGGCTGTAAAATATTATTGCATGGATAATTGGGTAAAGGAATGTCATGCTTTGATTTTGACCTTTCTGGGTAGCGGGTGCCATAGATATTCAAAGTACTGTTTGCTGCTATAGTAAGTGCATAGGATTTCTCTGGACACTTCATGAAGAAGTAAGACTTGAGGCAGAACATGTCAGATATCCAGCTTCTTCAGTGAATTAATGCACTGCTTGTCAAGATGACTATAAGGTCATTATGCCTGAGCTCTAATTGCTATATGACACAAATATAGCTATGCCAGCAGAAAGCCCTGAGCTATTAAAGGAACATATGCACCCTTCCCAAAGGAGCATTTGCTCCCATCTAATTGAACTTAAAGTAAGTTGGAGCAAGCCCTCCTCTTCCACTTCATCTGTCTAGATCTCAAAAAGAGCAAGGAAAAGAACAATTCCCCCCTTCGTTCCATCCTATATATTTGCCACTGCAAACAGAGCCCAGGCAAAGGAAGAAGTCTGGCTCACCCATCCAAATCATCTGGAAATGGTCAAAACACGCTTTTAGCTGCATCATGTTCTAATAATGCCTTGGTCTTCAGACCCTTCAGGGAAGGACTGTCATTATTCTGTTAGGGATACAATGCACACCTATCCCTATACACTAAATAATTAATACTGAACATGTTTACAAACTGAATCTTTTTCCTGTCTCCATGCGTTTCAGTCAGCGCAGATGAGATCTCAGCAGGCTGTGGAGTTCCGAAGCTTCACCCCAGCAGCTGACCTTGACAGCGCACACTGCGAGGAGCAGGGGAAGACCTCGCACGGTAAGCCTTGGAAGAACACTGGTGATGCTGCCTCCGAAGCTGTGCTATAAGGTCCTTGCCAGATTTGGCAGCCTCGTTTCAGGGTAAAGAACAAAGAGGATACTTATCCTCTGCTAATTGGAAGATGGCAAGCACTTTATAGATGCTGCTGTATGCACTGTTAAGTGCTATTCCTCTCCTGGGAGTGCTTCCCATATGCCTCCTGTGGTCATTCAGATGGATGAAGGTGTAGATTTTTTATTTTTATTTTTGGAGCTACCTCGTATATGCAAGCTTCCATTCACCTGCATACAGCCTCTGAGCTCCATTTTCTCTTCAGGCTAGTCCCAGAACGAGAACTGTTAGGCTACTGATAGCTGGCTTTATTTTGTTAACAGAAATTAAAAACAAAAACAAACACATTTAGAGATGATCCAGCTTTTTTTTTTTTTTCCATTTGTTTTCCAGGAAACTAAACCAGAACAAAATTTGAGTGGAACACATTTAAAAACTTACTAAATCAGAGTAAATATCTACATTATTTATTGTTTTCAAATGAAAAGTTTTCCTACCAAAAGAACAACTTCAGCATTTTCAGGAAACAAGATATTTTTCGAGTAAGCAACAGAAGCATGGCACTCCTTGAGAATTATGTCAAGACATAGCATACTGCACCATAGTTGATTAATCCCATCATGTCAACCTAGCACATAAGGGTAAAGCATTTACAGTAGCATCTCCAGATTGTCTATGAACGTAAGATCCCATTCTGCTGAGAACAGTTACACTTCATATATTTTATATCAGTGTGTAGCTAATCATATCAACAGATCAGGCAGAGCAATCAAAAGCATCTAGAACAAGCAGTTTGAGCAGATCTGGGATTTAAACTTGGTCATTATGTAGTCCAGTGCTATATTAAACTCTAAATTCATGCTTTTGTAGCTTATGATACCTGTTCATGCAGAAGGTGGTCACTGCAGGTATCTCCCCTCTAGCTTAGCAGAGGCGTAAAGCAGTCTTTGGACCAAAGGAAAGAAAATGTTAAAATAAGAGATGTAGCTTGCTATGCTCGGAGCATCAAAGGGTCCCGTACTGGGTTAGGGAAAGTAACCGACCTTGTGAGAGTAAATTTTGTTTCTGATGGAAACCCTTGCACAACCAGTCCTGCATGCTAAATAATTAACACCAAACACATTTACAAATTGAATTTTTCTGCTGTCTCCATGCATTTCACTGAGCCAGGCTGAGGAACCTCACTGAGCTGTTAAACACCGTAGCCTCCCTCTGCAGCTGACCTGACAGCTTGCACCATGACAAGCAGAGAATCGTCTTACACCCGAGTAATTACTTCTATTAATTTCCAAAGACTTGTTCCCCCTTTTAGTGACAATACTTCAAAAGAGACTTTCATTATTAGTTCAAGAATTCAATTAATATATAAACAAAATTAAAACAGCTGGATACCAGTGTGTATCAGGGCTGGGATCTTCGTTACCAGTGTTTTGGGATAAAACCACAAGTGATGCTCTTAACCAAGCTGTCCAGTTTTCCTCCACCAACACAAGTGGAAACTGCTCACTGCTGGCTCTGCTCCCTTAGCTAGAGCAGTCCTTGCAGGAGGCACAGGGACATGGGAAACATAGCAGCAGAAATTGTCTCTCCGTCTTCTAACCAGGAATAGTTCCAGGTGGTCAAAGGCTTATAATTTGCTATTGACTTAGGAATGGATTCCTAATAATCTCCTTCTGTGGAAGATGCAGGAAAAAAAAATAAATAAAAGAGAACGATGTGCAGAGGAGCCTGGGAAAGATGTTTTATTGCTCAGAAAGAGGCAAAGCAGGTCTTCACCACTATTTTTAACTCCAAGGACCTGCTCTCCTTCCCAGCTCCAAGTCTGGAAGCTTCAGCCAAGAAACAGATCCCAGACCACCTTCAGAGCCCTTACACTGGATGTCTAAAACATTAGGGCAACAGCTGGAGACTTTACGTGTACTTGTCAGTAATGCTGAGAATAAAAACATTGGCAGGAACAATAATCTGTGAATGGAAGGAGGGTAACAATTTTCCCGTATCTTTGCAGCCAGTTCTAAGTTCTCTCTATAACAACGTTCTTTAAAGCAAAGTGAAATTATCTTCCACTACAAAATACATTTTCTAATATCAGAATAAAAGAAGCATGAGTGGAAGCTGAGGCAACAGGCGTTCACTTTGCTTTGAAGTATCCATTAGCCACATACCTGCAGAACATGCAAGTGTCACATAGGACGTGGCAGGTGAAAAAAATAATCCAAGCTGCAGGCCAAGAGGTTGGGTGCATGGACAAATACAAAGCATTCCAGCTTGTCTACGTAAATGCTCCTACTACCTTTTAGAAATAGAAAAATCACTTCAAAACTATTAGCTATATAGCAGTTTTTAAAAAATTATTAGTTTGCCTTCTTCCGTGAACGTTCACAGAAGAGATTGTTAGTTCAGCCTTTCTTCAACCTAACCCGTGCGGATGTCTGAGAGCAACCCCATTCTGCTAAAAGCTCGCAGAGAGACGAAGTTGCTTCCGCACAACCTGGCACAGGTTGATGTGAGTGGAAACACAGCCAGATCCTGCTGGGCATTTCCAGCTGATGTGAGTCAAAACAGCCTTCACGTTGCAACTTTCCTTCCCCAGCCCTTGCACTCAGATGTACAAAAATAATCAAATGCCTCTCAGTCCCCGGTTCCCCTGAGACAAGGCTCCCCGTACCACGTGCCACTTGCTTTTCCTCCAACACTCCTCTGTTGTCGCAGGGTTGTTTATGGCCGTGTGTTGTTTTTGAAGGGACAAAGAAGCACACTTTGGGCTGGATGAGATTTTCATGTGCTTTCAGTTTTGTTTTCTTGTCTGCCAATCTTGTGCTGAAGATACTGCTTAGAGGCGAGTAGAATTATTGGGTTAAAAGTAGTAGTTATTAGCTATTTCTATGTTTTTTTACATACCCCTCGCTGGAGTGAGGGTCAGACAGAAGTGCCACCGCTCCCTAAAAGCCTCTCACAGTTTAGCAGCTGACATACAGCCTGACTCCCCAACTCCTGCCACCAGGGCAGACAACTTCATGCAGGGCATTCAGTCCAGAGGGAGCCACCATATGCACATCATACACCCTTCCTCAAGCCTGGCCCAAAATTTGGCGAGTCCACAGCTGTCAAGTATTAAAGACCACAGAAAATGTCAAGTCACTGCAAGCGTCTCTGATTTCTATAGAATACTGCTGAATGGGAAATGCTCAAGTGGTCCTGGGAAGTTATCACAGTACAGGGGAGACCTAACGAGCCCCAACGGCACCACGTAATTGGAACATGAAAATTTGTTCCTAACCTGAAATTTGATAATCAGTTTAACCTTGAATACAACAAGATATACAGCACTTGAAAGATTTTAACATCACTCACAGCAGGAGCCCTTGTGAGGCATTTAGGGTGGATCTATGCGAACTTACCCAGCCAGCAGATACCCAGCACACACAATTCGATCTCTGAAGGCTGCCGATAAGGTTTCCCTGCAACAAACTACCAGAGGCACGGGCTGAGCCAGCTTTCAAGTCCCTACAAAGCCTCCCACTGGCCTCGTTCTTTATAGAGGTCAGACAGGTTCCTTGAGACTTTAGCATGGGATTTTTCTAAATGCATCTAACGGGAACACATATTTCATAGAAGAATTCACTCAATGCTCACGTTCTTCAACGCACTAAGCCTCACAAACACCCAGTGGCACAGGGCCCAGGGCATAACTGTAGCTCCACCAGATTGCAGAGGGAGTAAGGCACCTCAGTAAATTAGGATAACTGGGTTTTAGAGACTGGGTACTACCACACAGGAAGGTTGTGGCAGAGCAGGACTTCTCAGAGGCCTCGGTGAATGACTACCCTTGGAAACCTTCTTCCATAAATCCTTCAAAAATATCCCTGAAGAGCCTATGGTGAGGAGTTTTCCAGGAGGAGAGTACTGTCAGCTGGGGTATAATTGTGGGAGTACTGCTGTCTCTCTAACATGTGCACTTCGTCAGCACAGACACATAGGAGGAGACTAAAACCAACAGCCAGAAATAAGAATGTGGAAACAATTTCCTCCTCACTGCTCACTCTTGGGGGTTCTTGTTCAGATCTATTTTGACATGATTGCTTTGGGGTTTAATGCTAATAAGGTTGAATTTAATTGCAGTCTTGCTATTCCCTCTGAAATCATAAGGTTTACATGTAAATAATTTGAAGGGAATCATTTTTTCACTGCACTTTCCCATAAAGGAAACCAATGAGGGGATAAACAGCCATATATTGGTGTTGATAATATGACCCTCCAGAGAGGTATTCACTGCATACCAGACGGCACCAGGCCAGATTGCATCCTCGGTAGCATTAATTTACGTGCAGGGTTGCCAAGGACTGGATTTGGGAAGCCCTCCAGCTAATGAAGAGATTCCCTGTGGTCACTTCTAAGTGGTACACAGTGATTTTTTTTTCCTTTCTCTTTCCCTGTTTTGAGGAGGTTGGGGTTGTGCTATGTACGCTGCCAGTTCCCGTTCATTTATCTTTTTACCATCTGCTTCTGGTAACTTCTGTGGGCGAGACACTTTGGATTTTTATTGTCCATATTTAATGTGACTACCTGGGAGGCTCTTCCTCTATTTCCCCCCCTCCTTTTTTTTTTTTTTTTTTTAAACAGTCCTGAGCAAGCAATATTGGAAAAAAGAGATGAAAAATGATCCTGTTATTCACAAGCTGCCTTGAACTTGGACTTAGCATCTCTTACTTAACAGAACCTTCATCAACACATCCTGATACACTAGCAAAAAGTTATTAACTCTTTGCATAGAGTCCATGGAACTGTTCGTATCTTTGTACCGGCTGGAAAAAGAGGCCCCAGCAAAGCAGCAGGCCAAGACCAGTAAGAGGTGTCAAGGGTGAACCCTTTGGGGAGGAAAAAAAGTAAAATAAATATATGAAAATCTTCCTCCTATACGTAATCTTATTGCCATGGAGTTAATATAGCCATCTGAGTGTCTGGTCTTCAGCTGGCAGACCATGCACCGGGCTGCTCCCACCTGCTCAGAGTGCAGGAGTGCTCCAAGAGGTGCCCCTCAGGTTCAGATTTGGTGGGACTGAGAGAGGTCTGAGGGTCGCTTCAGTGTTACAAGTTCTGGAGAGGCTGCTAGTTGTGCCACAACTTCATCCTTCAACAAAAAAAACGTGCAGATAGCCAGTGGAGCTGTTACGTTAAAAATAAAATTAAAAATAAAATAAATAAAATAAAATAAAATAAAATAAAATAAAATAAAATAAAATAAAATAAAATAAAATAAAATAAAATAAAATAAAATAAAATAAAATAAAATAAAATAAAATAAAAGGGACAAAGTCATAGCTAGATGTCCTGGTTGAAAACAGCCTACAGAGAAATTCAACTTTGGCTTACCTTCACTTGGAATCTACAAGCGTGCTCTCACCCCACTGAAGATAAATAGAAACCTTGCCATTGTAAAGCCTTGCTCTGAAAACTAAATCTATAAAATGATGCTGGTAGAACAGCAGATTTCTCATGATATTTTGTTTTAATAAGCTTCGCATACTTAATGACATGACATAATAAAGGGACTGCTTCCACCTGCTCCTCAAACTACGTGAACCTCTCACATAATGCAGAAAAGTAAAAAGTCAAGTTTACTGCCCATTATGGATTTTTTTAAACTGAATTCTGCTTTCAGTGAAAAGCTACTTATCAAACCCAATTGCAGGCTGTCAAGTTGTGTGCATTTAGGTCCAAAAAGCACAGCTAGTATTGCAGGGGGGTTAATCCATTTGTGGGAAGTCACAGGGAGGATGTAACTAGCCTTCATAGTGACGATGATACCTTGTCCTCAATAGCTACAAGTGCTCCAGACTCCCAAATTCCTCACCACTGCCCAGCAATGTTTATCTTCACCTTAAGAACGGACACTGATGTAGTTTTGGTATAAAGAGAATAGCACAACTTTCGCAGAAAGCAAATTCATCATCTTCCTCAGGAGACTCTAAGTGTGATAAATGGCATTCAGTTAGGCGGGTAGAGAAAGGGCAGGAGTCTGTACTGAGAGCAAGAGAACAGAGATAATTCCTACCTCGGACAGGGAATAAGAGAATAGTACAAGGGGACACAGTTGTTGTCTTTTTCCGTTCTAAAGGCAAAGAATGGGCAGCTGCCTTTGCCTTCTACTGAGAAGCAGAGGGAAAAGGTCAGTGAGGAGAAGCTGTCCGGCAGATAGCAGGTCCAGACCCTGCACTGAATTTCGTGTTGCCAATGGTTAGTAGTAGATCTCTGCATCTTAACAGGAGAAGTGAATTAGTGAAATTAGTGTCCTCTTTTGCTGTACAAGAAAACACGGGGGCTAGCAAGTGTGATGCTCAAAGGCATAACACAAAGAGTTGGAGAATACGGGCTGCGGGAGCTAATCGGGTTTTTTGCTAAAATGTGTATGCAACTAAATAACATTCCAAGTGATATAAATACGTCTGTCTCAATTCACTCCACTCTGCCGGGAAAGCTCAGCAGCATTTACAGCTTCACGAGGGCTTTCTTCTGCACGCCACTGAACTTCAATACTCGGCTGTTTTATGCCTGGCAGCTTCATGAGAAGGACGTTCTGCTGACAGATATCGATCGTGTTAGGGGCTTTCCCAGCACAGCTGTCCATGCTGTTAAGCTCCTGGGATTGCTTCTGAGCTGACTGTAGGGCTTTGGTTTTAAGCAGACCATTATGAGCTGACTGTGTGGGTCTCCAACTTCTAAAATCCCTTGAATTCTCTGGTTTGTGTGATGAGACAAAAAACACTACATCATAACGGGCTTCGAAGAGTCCTAGTTAGGACTCTTACCAGGTGAAGGTCAATGCGCGTTAAGTAACACCAGGTGCAAATGTCAAAGTGCTACGTTAGCCTTTGCACAAAGGCCTATTCCACCTCAGTCCCCACGCAGCACAATTGGATTCACCACTCCAATGCACTTTGTAACTGGGGTCTGACAAACCGGTTCTTCAGACTAACAACGCATCTGGTTGAAAGAAACATCACTCCTAAGTTTTGTGTTTTGTTTTTTGTTGTTGTTGTTTTGTTTTCGCAACTCTATCTAGTTATTTTGGGCAATGCAGTCCCTGACCTTAAGTATCTGCATAAATGTCATTCACACAGAAATGGCTGTTCTGATTCACTTTGCACACTCATCTGTGCTTCTCCAAGGCAGAAATAGGATGCAAGGGAAGATGAAGAATGACTCAGGCTCTATCTACCCTGTAGGTTTCCAACTGGGAAAATAAGATAAAGGGTCTGGAGTGGTTAGGAAGGCATCTTGTAGCACGGTTCCCATGCAGTTTTACATTCTGATCAATGGCTAGGTGAAGGCAAAAGCAAATCCTGCAGAAGGCAGGCAAAAATGTCATGGATCTGACCAGTTTCCAACATAGAAGGTAACATAACCAGGGACTTTTTACCAGTTTTGAACACTGAGAAGTCTCAGAACATCCTTGATAGAAGTATTTGCTCCCCAAGCTCATGCTTGATATTTCTGTCATAGGGCCCAATTCTCCTCTCCAGTAACCCAGCACAACTGCACCAAGAGCAGCTTCAGCCCTCTGTATTTAATAGCAGACTGTTCTGCCCCTCATGCCCTGCCCCAAGAGCAATAAATGGCATTTTCGTTAAGCGTCTTTTATGACTTCACTCTCACAGCTACAGCTTTATGAAACCGCAATTTATCTGTTTTTCCAACCTTTCCAATAGAGGGGCATATTCACCCAATGCTTTCTACCATTCTGTTTAACCACGGTTTTTGAGGGTCTGGTGAAACCAGGTTATTTGGTGTTGACAGATGTGAAAGAGAGCTTCCCATCGTAATCAGAGGAGTACCCATCTAGACCGTGAGGTACAGATACAGCTTTGCTAAGAGCTAGGATTTTGAGATTTCTCCACATTTCTGGAGTTCAAATTCATTTTGTGAAATCCCCCGAGTATGACAGAAGAACAAAGTTCATTATATTCCTTTCTGTGTTAGTGCTTAAGATAAGGAAATGCAGCAGGACTTGGTCATTTTGCTTTTCAGTGCTCAAAGGGAAACAATTTGCTGAGTGAGAATAGGAAAGCTTTTTATAGCCTGTTTTCAGGGAAGAATAAAAATGCAAGGAAAAAAATCAAGTGAGTTAGAGGGATGAATACTTTTACGTATTATTATTTTTTTAAATGAAAAACTGTAGAACAGACAAAAGCCTAGAGCCTAGAAAAAAAACAAAAAAAACTGTCCTCCCATGAGTGAAGCATGGGGCTGTGACTTACGGATTGTGGTCCACACATCCAATCCCTTTGGCTGGGCACCACGTTCCACTTGTGCAGCCCACACATTTCCACCCATATTCAGACCAAGGACACTGTTAGACCTGCACCAGGATGCGACTGACACCCTGCACGAACAAAACCTCCCCCCAGGTCTCCACATGAGCAGGCACATAGTGGTGCAGGTTGCCCAGCTCCAGAAGACACCAAGAACAAAGTGCATTTTGAAGATATCATACTCTCGGCTGGCCTGGAAAGGTGTTTTATTTCTTTGCACTATTGGCCCTAAACGTCATGAGAGCCACAGCCTGCATTTGGTAAACAAAGGTGCCTGGTGCTCATCAGTACTGACTCGAGGTGGCTTTTGGTAGAGATTGAGATGAAAGCTCCCAATCAGCTATAATTTCTGCTGCCCAGTTGAGTCCTTTTCTGAGCACAAGTCTGAGCTGTGAGGCTAATTTCTGAAGCCACAGAGAGAAATTTATTCAGGGTCTGTTAGCCATCATAGCAGCAGGAAAGACATTACCTTGGAATGGCTCAGAGAAAATAGCCTGGATTTACAACACAACTGAACAAATTGGAAAATTAAGTAGCCTCAGGTGTTGCCTGCATAAGCTCCTTAAAACAGAAAACAAGATCAAGTAAAAACCAAACAGGAATGTCTCCAGGAAGGTTTCTCATTTTCCTAGAGATTTAATATTTAATATTGTAGATCCTATGCAAGTCTACTGTAATCTTGTATATATAACTTCTCTTCCAAATACATATTGGCCCACTACACATGAATAGAAATAAATGCATTTATGCCGATAATATTGTACAAAAAAGAGCAAGCTACATTCCTGTATGTGAGCAATTCTTTACCAAAATGTGTCCTGTTCTCTGCGGCTTTTTGAAATACTACAATCTAAATCTAGAACAGAGAAACACGTTCGTGTGAGTGGATCGAAGCCCTGCACTGTCATGGTAACACGATGCTCAACGCTTGTAGAGGGCTGAAAACTCAGTGAAGTGAGAAGGATGTGGGGGGAATACTTCCACAAGCTTTACAGTGGTAGTCAAAATTAAAAAACAACAAGGGAAGAATATCAAATGCAATTTCCAGTACACAATGCTGTACACATTACATGGTTGAACAAATAGCAAAATACTCTCAAGAGCTCTTTACCCTTCCTGTAGTGCAATCCGCATCCTTGAACAAAGTTCAGATGTAACCCCCTTGCATATGCCTGCAGGGGAGAGAGCAGCTGGGAGGCAAACCCTTTACCCTGCACAGGATACCTCTGTTGTAACACCTTTTGCAAGGCAGCACGACAGGGAGCCGCTGCTGGACACGGAGTCTGTAAAGGTAGGGGACGCCTGCAGGTGTTGATTTTTTGCACCACGCAGAACTCACTTGTAACTCCTAAACTAGCACAGGCTGTGTCCAAATCTGCACTAGCAAAAGAGCCAGCATTGCTTACCTCCAGCTGCAGCAAAGGACAGGGTAATCCAGCCACAGCGCCAGCCCTGCTCCACCTCGGGGGCAGAGAAATGGGTGCCTTTTCTGTCAGGCTGGACGTGCTGACACAAATCTGCAAGTCCCTGCGCGTAACATCCCCAATGGCATCTTTAACAATTATTTACAGGGCAAAGGAGGAAAAGGATTCCACATGTTTATCTTTCGTAAAGTGTAATTGCTTTGTCCATTTGGGGGAAAAAGTGAAACAACACAGCCACACTTACTCTCCTCACCTTTCACGGATCTCAGTCACAGAACTGCACTACACCAAAGCTCGAAGGATTTTAGAACTAGTCCTAAGGTGTTAGTGCTGCTTACATCTAAACTGCAAGGAAAAAAACAAACAAAAAAAAAAAACACACACACACAGAACTCCAAGGCAACAGCAAAAATCTCCACAGAAATTGAAGACCACAGTACCAGGACAGGGCTTGATAGCACCCCCCTCCTCCCCCCATCTCTGGGTTTCCACAGAGAAGTTTTATAAATGGGCAAGTTTTTACTGTTCCTATTCCATTTTGATTTGCATACAAACCATTACAAACAAAAACAAGCTATTTACATACATAACATATGAAATTCCTCCACTGCATCTTCATGACCTTGACTGCTACCTGCCCTGCTTCTCGTAGATGATTTGAATTTGTTAGCCGTATTTTTCATGCTCCAACTACTTTGCCTTGCCTAATCCTAAAGTATCTTATTTTCATTAAGGCATTTGGAGTCCCAACATATAACTGACATACGCTTTTGAGACAGATTTACCCAAGGCAAAACTGAAAATTCTGATTTGCACATCAAGTAGTATCTCATCTGCAGCACCAGGTACAGAAAATTAAATACAGAAGAGTTTTCTTTTCCAAGGCTCTGTTCCAAAACTTACTGCACTCACTGCTGCAGTTTGGAGTTGTGTGCTAGGGAGCAAGCAAAGCCTAGACAGTTACAGTCTTGAAATAGGATCACTTCTATTAAGAATAAATGAAAGTACATCTGAGATGGGCATCTTTAGCCTGACAGAGTAGCAGTGCCTCTGCATATTACTAATAAAACAAGTCATTGAAAGAATATTGGTTTGTAATATGGTTGTATTTATAAAAAATGCTTACTGCAAATACTGCTAAAATGTGTTGATCCCTTAAAGACAATTACTGACTTTATAATTACAATTCAGATTGGTAATGTGTTTATCCTTCTGGGAAATACTCAAGAACAGAAATCAAATTGAAGATTTTGGTTTTACTGTACATCCTTTCTGCTTTGAATTTGAAGAATTTCAGTTCAAAAAAAAATAATGGGGTGCTTCAGCATGAAATCCTGTTATGCCTCTAACATTATAGCCCAGTAGAAAAGTGTCTCCCAATGGACAGCACAGCTAGAGTGACCATCTCAAAGCCGAAAGGCAGCCTGCTTTGGCATGAAATAAAATGCTACATCATCTAACTTACCTAGTGAAGTCAACATGGAAAAAAAAAAAACGGCATTAAGGAAAAGCAGATAACTACAGGCAAAAATAAATTCCCCATGAGATAACCAGAGCAGCGTCAAGACAAACCTGCCAGTGTTAGCCTCTATGTTGGAACAAAATTCATCTGTTTGGCAGGATTGCTGAGCAAGGGTTGCCTCTGCTTCTGAAACGGAAATATTTTGGTGTAAATCCTGGCCTTTCATTTGAATCCTGTCACCTGCACCTGTCCTTACCCTTCATAAGCTGCTGTACTGAGTGTGCAGGAAGACTGCCCACATCTGTCACTAAGGCATAAGAGTCTCTTGGAAAAATCAGCTTGGGAGGGGTTACAGGATAGACTATTCCCATGCCACCCTGCATGGATCCGTACTGATGTAAATACCTGGTATACACGTGTGGCCACATTCATTTAAAATGAGATAAACACAATCGTAATTGATGGATGCATGGCAGGAGACTGACAGCCAGGTGCACCAAAGTTAAGAGCAACAGTCAGACAAAAAGGGGAAAGCACAACTCAGAAATCCCTTCATCACACCACAACAGTTTTACTCGCATCTCATTCTAATGCTTTACTGGAAATCACAAATTCCTTGTCACAAGGAGAAGAGAGGCCTCGGTGAGGACTTGGATGATTGCTTGTTAGACATGGCTCGCCGTACAGTAATGCTCAGTTAATACCAGTCTGAAACGCTCCTGACGTGTCATTAGATTTAAAGGTGTGATCTTATTAGAAGGCCAGAAGGACTAAGTTGCAAATAAATACAACAGGAGGGAGTCACCTTCTGCAGTAAAAAAATAAAATAAAAATCAAATACCAATTCTAGACATAACACAAGTATCTCACTTTCTCAGTATTGCTCATGATGGCAAAGTGTTTACACATGACAGAAGAGAAGCAGCTAGAAGGGAATGACTTGGCTGCTCACTTTACAAGACTTTACAAGTTAGGCCAGTGGTACAAAAGGAGGTGACTTCGCTGTCTTACCAAAAGCTGGCTGCAGTCAGGCTTCCTGAGCAAGGAATTACCAGTGAGAGTCCTTGCTGGGGTCAATGGGATGCCTTTGATAACCACGCAGTGAAGGCACATCTGCTGCTACTGCCCTGCAGGCTATTGCCCACTGCAGCCGCCTCAGTCTTGTAACCTCTGGGGGGCTACAGCAGTAGGAAACAGCACCAGCTCAGCTCGGCATGCTTATGAAAATACTTACTGCTTTGTGTTCTTTCATCCTTTGGATCCTGAAGTGCTTTGGCACATAAGCATTGCAACTCATCCTATGCGCAGCCAAGCCACAGATCTTTGTTTCCTGGCCAGTGTCACACACGAGCTGGAGACTTTGTGTCTAGCTTTGTCCTTCAGTTCCCTGTCACACCTCAGATATCCTGCTCTTGCTCAAATGCTCGATACACATGACAAGGAAAGAAAGCTGCTGAAACATTTCACCTGGAAGCATGGAGGATATCCAGATGTTAAACCTTTTTTTCACAGGAAGGAGCAGCACATCACCAAAGAGGGCACCTCCCACAGGAGTGCTGGTAAGCAAATTTGGGTAAATCAGCCCCAAATGTATCCCACCAGGGGGAACAAGGCACCTTTCTGACAGAAGCTCTCAAAAATGTGAGAGCTTTTCCCAATGGTCTCTCTCCATGAGACTTTACCCTGGATCCCAGGGCAATTCCTGTTAGGAGAGCACTGAAACCTTGCAAAATCACTGAGAAAGCAGACCAGGAACTCCTTGAGCCACAGCTTTCAAATGTTTGAAACAACCTGGGACAGAATGAAATCAAACATTCACCATGCCTTGGAAGAACACACAGAGTCACTTTAAGACACTAATAGCACAGCCTGTCATTAAAGTGATTACTTAATTCTTCTACTACTGTCTGGAAAGCAAATCCTTCAGCAATGACAGACCTCAGCTTTGGGGGTTAGCAGTCAGGACTTTAATTCTGCTGTTTCCTCACCCAGACTTTACCTGCCTGCTCCACATATCACATCAAGGTTCATCCCAGAACTCACTGCACTTTTAATCACCATTTTAAAATCTCCATGAATGGAAAACACTGCTTGAAGTGTCAGGGCTTTCTTTCCCCTCTCCTTCTCTAAATGAGCTGCTCTTCTCTTTCTTTAAGAGGTTTAGTTCTCACCAATGCCCAATTCTTACTGATTTGTTAAGTCTAATTAGTCAGTATTCAAATGTGCCATGCATTAATTTGGACATTTTTCAAATCCCACACAGATTTCATATGAAAAAGGACTATTTGAATTTTAAACACAGTCTGTTCCGCCAATTTTGGCATATTAAGCAAGCTCGCAAGCCATTAAAGCCGTAAAATGCCCGTTGACCTAACAACCTGCGATGGTAGGGAATGAACAAAGCTATTTATTAACCGATGCTCAGGAGCAGAAGCTACATGCATGGTCTGGTTCTGAATGCTTTGATTTTCTTCAGGATGTGTGAGCTTCAGATGCTGGTCTGTGCACGCAACTGCTGGCCATCCCAACAGGGAGCAGAGCACTAACAAACAGCACTAACAACCATGTCCCCGGCACCAGAAAGCTCTCCAGCCTTCCCAGGCTGCAGCCACACAATGCAAATCACCCTGCCTGCTTTGCCTTTTTTAAGTGGTAATTAATTCATTTTAGCTAATAGGCTTTAAATACATCTTTTATGATCTAGGTAGCTCCTGGAGATTACTCCTTAGCACCGTTTTCAGGGCAAGAACGTAACTTTTATATTTCCGCGCCAATTTCTGCTGCAGAAAATGCACAGGGCCATCAGAGCTCAGAGTAAGCAGCAAAAGCCCAAGACAACCAGCTCGAGCCCAAGACACGCCACCCTCTCCCTGCCCACCACTCCTCTCACTGATGCCAACTGCAGCGAAGTTGACCAAGGTTTTGCCTCCCCCGAGATCTCTACAGGGAGTTCGGGGCTAAAATTCTCCCTTTTGTGTTGAAGGAGCAGTGACGAAGGGCAGCCCTTCGAGGCCCACCCATTGCCCCTGGCACATCAAACTGGACAAATAACCTTGTCTAGACTAGGAGCGTATACGGTGGCAGCCAGGCTGCTGTGCTGAGCACAGACAGAGACGAGTGCATTTTAACACCCGCATTAAAGCCTGCTGTACCTCTGCTGGTGCATTTTTAGCAACCCAGCGCAGACACTACCTCTAGACCCAGTCTAGACAAGGCCACTGAGACTCTTTGGAATCTGGGCCGAGTACTTAGCATCCGTTTCCCAGAATTGCAATAGCTTTATTTTAATTCAGCATGCTAACGCCTCCAAAACACAGCAGCCTGCGCCATAAACTTCTCAGGGTTCGTAAGAGGGTTCGCCCGACTCCCCTGGCAACACTTCCTCCACTGAACAAGTGCAGAAGTTACAGGAGAAAAGCAAATCCAAGCTGATGGCAACAAGCCAGGGGAAGAATGATCAGAAAAATTATTTGAGGTGTAAAAATGCAGGGCTACTAGGATGTTGGTAAATAGCAAGCCCTATATTTCCACCACTGAAGCTTCCATAAGGCAGCAATATTCATAAAGGTGATGGAATCCTCAAATTATGCAATGGTAAATGAAATGGAAACTGTCTCAGCTCTGCTTGTCTCTCAGAATAAAGCTAAGGGAAACCTCAGAGAAGTAGGATTGTTGTGGATGCCACAGTCTTTAGGCCTCACTTGCTAGTTTTCAGAATTGAACCTGGGACCAAACAGAGAAGGGGGCTTGATGTCTGCAAAATGTTTCACAACACTGCCCTGCCAACAAGATCAGTTCCACATATCAGCATGACCAAAACCTGTTAACTTCTTTAGGTCCAATGGACCCAGAGATGAGCAAGAGATTTCTTAATTACTTCAGTGGAACTGCACGTGCATGTGAGAGTTTTCAGGGCAGGGATGTGCAGAAATGGATTTGCTTTGGGGTAAACAAGCAAACAAGTTTTTCCAAGTGCACAGGAAAAAATAAAGGTCAGCTTTTGACCAGAGAGCATATCTCTAACCTAAAATTAAGTATTTTACTTTGTCTTTGTAATATGTAACACTTAAAGAGTTAAGATTAATATTTTTTCAATTCCAAATCTTCCATCTCTACAGTAGGAAAACTTTGACTTGTACTTAAGTTATTAGAGCAAAATGCTTTGGCATTTTAAAAATGCTGTCCTTTTTACTTTTATCATTTTTAGCTGAAATTATTTGCAAACTGCTTCACTCTTCCTTCAGTAAATCTAAAGGACAGCGTTGCTGGCAGGCATTTAATGCTGAGCACAACGATGCTGCTTCTTTTTGGAACTGTCCCCTGGGATTAAGGCACGTCGTGGTATGGACACATCATTGATAAACATGTCTGATAATTTTTAAGCTACCAAGTACACAAAAGCGAGTTTGGACCCTCTTCGCTCCCAGGGTGAGTGAACTGGAAAGGGACCAGCCCTCGGCAGGGCACCCCTGTGCACTGGGGGCAGCAGCTGTAAGGAGCTGCTTCACCACTTGCTGTGCCAGCTGACACCTCGTTAGCGAGGGTCTGATTTACACCTGCTCTGCTGCTTCTCTTCGTGAGCTCCTGGTCACTGCTGTGCCAAATTACCTGTGGCCAAGGGGCAGCTCTTCAGGATAATCACCACAAGGCAGATCTTCAGAAATAGTGATTTTTTTCCTCCTTCACTCTCTGCATATTAATTATACATTTAGAAATGCTGATATAAGGAGAAGAGAAACCCTTCCCCTTCAGAGCAGTCACAGCAGGCGCCTTCTATGGTCCCCCTACAAGAAGAATTGGCTTTATGCTTTGCTAAATGACTGAGCAGCAGTGCACCAGGCAAGTGATCTCCAGGCAAGTGATCTGTTGAGATACAAGCACCACCGTCCACAGGTTTAGGCCCTCCACGTCTCAGACACTCGCAAGCTCTCATCCTGCTCTCAGTGCCGCAGAGGATCCACCTCTCGGTGCTTTCCCCACCCCATAGACTGCAGGAACCTACCAGACATTCACGGACAGGTGAATTTGCCAGGCACCCACTGGGATTAATCAGTGCCAAGATGAGGCTAGAGCTCAGATATCTAAATTCCTTTCCCAGTGTTCACCAAAACCTTGGCAAGCAAGAATTGCCAAAGCTTCAGTTCTGAACCAAACTGATCATAAAAGGTGAAGTCAGAGAAAAACTAAGCCAAAGAAATTAAAGAGGCACAAAAGCTGTTCCGCCTCACTGCCAGGTGAGGCCAGATGTGTAAGAAAAGGTGCTTCGCTGTCTGAATGGAAAAGATGAAGCAATGGAGTATGCTTTGAAATGAAAGATCAAACTTTTATTGCCCTTGCCATTTATAGGTCAAAATCATCAAAATTCCCTAAAGCAAAAAGGAAAGAAAGATGCATCCATACTACTAGAAAATGAAAAACGAGGATAAAGAAGTAAAAATAGAGATGGTCAGGCCTTTGATACTCAGGAGAGAAAGGCTTTTTTCAGGGATTTAATTTAAAACTGTGTGAGGAGGGCACTTGGAGAGAAGACGGATGGCTGTCATTAGCATGAATAAGCTCGTCTGACACATTTCGTCTGCAACAGGAAAGGCAGAAACCTTGCCAGACTGTTGTGGCTAAAATACTCGCCAGAATAATGGTGAAACTAAGTCAGTGAAAAAATGCTCAGTTTTAAAAGTCTACTTACCACACTGCTATTAATGATGTGACTCCAACATTACTATTTTTTTTTTTTTTTTTTACTGTTTCTCTGTAGGAATTCTTTTTGCCTGATTTACAGAGGAAATAAGGCGCATGCAATTGCAATCCATGCACCTGTACGGGTCTGTGCCCTCTGCTGCCAGTGATTACTCAGATCCCCACCAAAAGGTTAGCAACGTCACCCTAGTAATGCACGAGTCTGACTTGGGATAATGAAAGTACAAATAGTACCTGAAAAGTAGAATGCCTTAAGGAATGCCACTCCAAATTGTATTTACCAACACTGAAATACACATTCCTACCTCTGGTTTGGGAGACATCTTAATTAGGTTTGAGGCATGCGTGGGTCTGCCAGTTCGGAACATGCAAGTACCTACAGAGCAGCAACGGGCAGTTTGTGGGATGGGTTTCTTCGCAGGGGAGAAAGCAGGAAAGACACAGTAAAGGAGCGGGTTGCTTGTTTTCTCCGCACATTTAAATAGCAGTTAAATGCTGTAAGCTTGCTCAGTCAGCATTTGGTACCACTTATAGAAAGGTTTTCTCTCTGTTGGTGCAGCATCACCAGCACTGCTGCAGAACTGTTCACTGACATGCCTGAGTTTGCAGAGACAGAACGGACACCGCTGTTGGCAGCAGGACTGTTTAAAACTAAATTTCATCACTAGAATTAAGGCTTGAGGAAGGTAAAAACCCTAATCCATCAACAATAGAAAACAGTTTAAAAGTAGGCACTTCTATTTCTACTGCAACTGGAGCGACAAAAAACCAGCAAATGCGCGAAGCAGCTTTCCACTCACCGTATTCTTTTATCCAGTAAATGAGATGACGGGCATCTATGTCTCCGATGCATTTTGCTCCTAGATTCATACTGCTGAGCAGGCAAAAACATGACTAGTTTTGGGTGCATGCCTGACCAGATAAATAAGACTTCCCCGCACTTTCCCTGACCTCTTCAATTTGGTTCTGCTGAATACCTGTGCCAGCCGCTGCTGGTGCCAGCATGCTGCCAGGTACTCGAAGGACTTTGCTCTCTCAGGGCGTCCGCTTCCCTCTCCCATGCTGAAAGGAGCTTTATTTCACAATCTTAGCACAGGCGCCCATTTGTCTAGCAATCCAGACTGATCTAGCACCGTATCCCGCCCGTGACAATACCTCATCCCATTGCCAGAACACACCCCTAAGCCCCTCAGGTGTTATAATGATGAAACACTAAACTTCACATTCTTGGCTATTGAACACTTGAAGCAGATACCATATCACACCCAAATGATGTATTTAACTTGTACCAAACCACATCTTTCCCGTGTTAGCAAGGCAAGATGTATGACAGAGGCACAGAGCAGAGGTTTGTTTGCTGGCTGGCAGTGCGGATACCAAGAGTTTACATCAGTGTGGTGCAGTCCTGGCAGCACAGCTTCTGCTGCAGAGGAGAGGGCAGAGGCAGGCTCTGATAAGCACGTCAGGAGGAAACAGAAGGTATTTTCACCTTTTTTCTTTAAATGTTCTTGAAGATTTAAATACTCAGTACTCTGGAGAAGCAGTGAGCAGGCCTGACTGTTCATTAGTCAGCAGGCAGCCCTCCAAAGCACATTGGTACATCCCGAGCTTTCAGCCTTCTTCCTGCTGGGCTGTCTGCTTCGTTTATATTTTGTTCCGTTCCTATCAGGAGAGGGGTCTGTCTGACTCCTTCCAAAAGCAACCTGCACACAACGAGCACAGGAGCTTGGTAAATGCCTCAGGCCAACAGCATGGAACACAAAGTATAAGCTGCTGGTGAGCAAGAAGCATCCAAAGAGAGGTCGGCTAGAGAAGTGTCCTGACATTCAATATCTCAATCTCACACATCACACACCCCCACGTTCACAAGCACAGACTCACAGGAAGGCAGAAGTTCAGCAGTTTTGGGCTGTTCCAGCACACTGCAAGTCAGAGATCCAAGACACTTGACCTTAAACTTGATGATCCTTGCAGGTCCCTTCCAGCTCAGGATGTTCTACGAGTCCAGGTTCAGCACGAGGCTGTATCACTTAGCCCAGTTCTTCCACGAAGCTGAAGCCAATCATCACTGCTAGCAAGAGAAATCAACAGCAACCTTAGGTTGTTAAAACTTCTGAAAGTCTCCGGTTTTCCAGAGGTGATAGGGAAAAATAGGTTATTCCTGAAACCCATCAGAGGGATTACAATTAGAGATCCTTTAAAGGTCATTTTCCAGAGAGCTCAGTGTTGCATATGCCACACTATTGGGCACACCTGGCACATACTTGGGGTAATGGAAAAGACATCATAACACTGAGGTCAAATATTTTATTTTTAACCTTTTTTTTTTTTTTTTTTTTAAGTGACTGAGATGTTTTCCAGAAAACAGCATTTAAAGCTGATGTCAACCAATGGGATTGCCTGGACTTGTCAGTAGGCAGTAATTTAACTCAGTTCTCTTTCATGTGATCTCATGCTCCTGGTGAGCAAAAACCTTTATTTAAAGGAGCACTGCAATTAGTTTGATCCTGCAGCAGCACAACTGATTTACTGTGTAAAGAAGTTGCTGCAGAGCAAACAAGGCAAAGAAAAGGAAGCTGTACTGCGATCTTTCAGAGAGATTTTACGATTACAAAGTTAAATCAAGAGTTAATCTAATTCTTATTTGATCTGTTTATCAATAAAAGCTTATGTAGGACATGGAACAGCTTCTTCACCTTTCAACCAAAATCTGGAACAGACATTTTATTTTTGCTCTTTCAAAAAGAAAAAAAAACAACAATCTAACATTAAAGGAAGACTGCAAAAGTAACTTAATTCACTGCTCTTACCCTTTCGCTGGTGGTATCCCAAGGCACCACCTTACATTAGATATCTTTCACTGCCAGGTACACTTCCATAAACAAGACTTCACCCTGATGGGGTTCACTGCAGGGATTATCGCTATAAACACAAAGGAGATGAGCAGCAGCGTGGTGACAGTTTGTAACAGAGTCTAATGGCTTTACACACCCTACCTGTCAGCAAAAACTCTACTACCCGTATTCACTGCCTGATAATGGCAAAGGTTTTTAGTCTTTTTATTTAAATCCACACAATTTTCTAAAAAAAAAAAAAAGTCACTTTTCAGCATTTACCTGGAATAAATTTTAGGGGAACTTTGGGTTTACTGCAACTAGCAATAAGTGAAGATTAAAGATAGTAAGGGAGAGATAAATAGGAAAGGATAGGTCTAGCAAATAGTATAGTGGCCTCCTCATTGGCATGAAATGATTTTTCCATTCAGTAGACTGAGCAATGTGTAGAATATTCATGTAGTGTTTGCAATAGAATCAGAAGTGGATTCCATTTCTGGTTATTTTATCTGGAGAGGACCATACATAAACCAAAAGACTTTATAACCGAAGTCCTTCCCACTAAAGCAGCATATCAGACCTCTTTGCAAACTCTAGGCAGGTGTAACGCCTCTGAATGGGAAGTGTTACCTTTTCTCCAGCAGGTGAGAAAACAAGACAAACTCACTAGCTTGTCTTAAAAATCCATAAATCCTGGATTCTAGTACAATTCCCCAGCCACCAGCATCTCCTTCCCTCCTGTTGATAAATGATAGCGCATACAGAGCAGCCTGGATCAGCTGGCAGAGGGCAACTGGGGAAAAGCTAGCTTCACGTCCTCTTTCAAGATGAAGTACAAAATAGAGCGATCTCCAGTTACCTACTGTTCATTATTAGAGAAAGAAGAATCTCACTGCGTAAGCTATCATGCTAAGACATACAAAACTAGATCAGCTGTCATACCACAGCCTTTTTGTCTTACTTTCTTCAGCCTCCTCTGCTAGTTAATCTCAATCTAGTCAGCAGAAAGCAGTACATATACCAGCCACTTTATTGTGTTCCAGGAAGGAAAAGTACATCCGAAGTGCTTGCATAGCTTCTCCAGCCTCCTCCTGCAGCTGCACAGCTGTCCCAGACCTTGATGGAGTTAGGAAACGTCCCGGTGTCACTGTTCATTACCTGGCCTTCAGGACCCTGCTGCCACTAATAGGCAAAAGCATTTGGGAATGGGCACACTTCATAGCAGAATAATATGCTCAGAACAATTACCTGGTAAATCACATGAAAAGAGACCTCACAAACACCACAACCAGCCCTTAATTTAATGTACCGAGGGGCGGACGCAGAGTGAAACGGCGGCTATATTGTCTGTAGCGTGTGCTGCCTTCAGTTGTGTCGTCTCATTTAGACAGTGTCACTTACAGCACAAGTTAAACAAGCCATTACAGAAGGCAGGGTTGTCAGACAAACGAGGATTCCAGGCAATATCCTAATCCTTGAA
The DNA here is from genome assembly GCF_964034855.1 of Anser brachyrhynchus. Taxonomy (NCBI): domain Eukaryota; kingdom Metazoa; phylum Chordata; class Aves; order Anseriformes; family Anatidae; genus Anser; species Anser brachyrhynchus. The sequence goes on along the minus strand of NC_137713.1, from coordinate 8,715,208 downwards.
CACAACCTATTGACAATGAGCTACATATGACAGGAAAGCTCCCTGGCAGATGGGAAACTGGCAGGCTGTTTTGATAGCTGTAGTCGAAGGAAGATTTCCACGGAAAATTATGACAGCTCTATAACAGCATTGACAAACTAAATACGCAACCTGTAAACATAATTAAAGGGACTAGAAGGATTGGTTATCAAGGGAAAAATAAAAGGATTCGAAAGGTATACAGGGAAAATATTTAGGCTAACACACAGGAGTTGTATGACAACATTAAAATATGAGAATGATAAATATCAGGAAAAAATACATTTATGGTGAAATCCACAAGGCTGTTTACTGAAGCTGCAGATACACTTAACTCGGGTAATTAAAGCTATAAGCAGACATGGCATTTAAGAAACAAAGTATAGGAAATAATCTGGCATTAGCAAAGAATAAGTGCTCCAAGATAATGCTCACACCCAAGTCTTACAAAGGACACGCAGCAGACCAGAGACCCAATATGCACACACACACAGCTGCTCTCTTCACACTTACTTGGAGTTCACATTTGTAGGTCTCTCCGTTCAGCACTGATAGCAGCATTTCTCATGATATTAGGGCTTGGGTACCCAGAGCCAACGTTTAGCTTTGTCTGCAAGGAATACATACCCAAACCACAGTGCGTGCCAGCAGGGGAAAGAAGCAGGGAGCAGCCTTCTCTGTGGCTCAGATAACCTACAGCTCAGGTTTCTTTGGGACAGAATGAGCAGCTCAGCACAGCAGGCACTCGCACAGGGCTCTGCAAAGACAAAGATGGTGACAAGGCGGATTTGGATAGCCCATCTACCTGCAAGGCAGACATGACACACAAGACTGTTCCACATTTTATCTTCAGAATTTGTCTTCAAGATTATATAGTCATGGGTCAACTCACTCAAAACATAGTTAACAAAATAAAATTTAAAAAAACCCCTTACCATCATTCTTAAGATTCCCTTTTATTGTCAGCAGCCTAGCTGTAGCTAAACAGATACATTTCCTGAAGGATGCTTGCTTTTAGTTCCCTCACAGGACTAATCCTTATTCCATAACACTTCTTGTACTTCCTCTCTCTCATACAGGTAGCTACGGACTTGAAGCTATATGACTTTTCATTTCACTATACATACACAAATTTATCTTAACACTTCAGTTTTATTCGTACATATAAAAACAGTCTTGAGCATCCCAACACGTACCCATTACTGGATGCTCTGGTTAGCAATATCCTGAGCAAGATAAAAACCAGAACTGCTTCTCAGACCTAACAGCTGTTGTTACATTAAAGTATTTATCATTCACTTTTTTTTTTTTTTTTTTAACATTACTGAAAATGCACAAAGAGAAAAGAGCTAAGAGGCCTTGTATGAGCTCTTATAAGATTTCAAGGACTACTTGTACTTAGGACAAGACTGAAGTAAGCTGGTAGTGGTCTAATTTAAAAATGAGTGAGAACATACGGTTGCTATTAAAGGTGTAATCAGCATAATTGAAGTCACAGTATTTTCACCTGTAATATTTTGAGGACTTGTAAACTAGAAAAAAAAGTGCCCGAGCACCTGTACCTTTATAAAACATTAGCAAAGTTAGTATTTGACAAGATTGTTTATTTTATAGTATTTTAATATAGGAGTGATGCAAGTGCAACACAAACTGATCAATAAAGTTATACTAAATATAGGCAAAGTACATAGCTCAAGATGTAGTTTGTCAGTATGTAAAATATGTAGTTTATGGATTTAAAATATACTTCTAGTTTCATCAGTTTTCCTGCAAAGACATTGATGCTGGATACTCATTCCTGCTACTCTTTTATTAAGTCAAAGAGATTGTGATTCTGAAATCGTTAGGGTGTGGATGTTAGAAGTTTAACATCCCTCTTCTGGTTTCTACTGTACATGCATAATGTAGCATTATTAATTTTCATGAAAACTTTTGGAGGTGAAATGTAATTAAATGACATATTTAACAGCAGCCTCTAGCAGCACTTTGAACCACTGCTTTAAGGAGTAGCACCGTAATAAATGAACTGCCGCCCCGGAGTGTGTCTCTCTGTAGGAGCTGCTTGGAGACCTACAAAATTTGGAGTTCCCACTCCAGCGGTGCTGGGCCAGCAGTTCCCCCAGGACTGTGTCACACAGGTGAGTGGTTTCTGCCCTGGAGAGAGAGAGAGAGAGAGGGACAGGCAGACAGGCAGGAGCTCACACACTGATCTTAAAATAACGCCACCCTTAGCTGTAAGGGAGCGTGTAGCTATTTCACCCCCCTATAGCCAGTATACTGTCTTTTCTTTAAAAGCAGGTGGATAGATTTTTCCTTTGCCTCTTACCAGTGCAAGTCTTTTCACCACAGACCATACCAAGGCTGTTACTTTTTAAATCAGTGTGTTCAGTGAATGCCCTCTGCCGGGGCTGCCACGTCTCCCTGGCTGCATGATTGTTTATTCTTGACAGGCTGGGGCACACTCCAGCCACCGATGGAAATGAATCTTCATTCGCCTTTCATCTTCCCACTTAACTAATTCCCTTTCTACTCCAAGTCACTATATATATATATTTTTAAAGTAATCAAACACATATATGTTCTCCTTGTATCCTTTAATTTGTTTCATCTCGCAGTATAGAAAATGGGCTTGTTGCCACTGAAGCTTTACAAAAACACTTCTAAAGCTGGTTTTGACTAGGTTAGGTTTTTTAAAAGCAGGAGCTGTGTCTGGCCACAGACACTTTTCTGTGTTCCCTACGCCCCTCCTGCTGTTACAAGAAGACAGATGGCCCTTCTGAGCACCGTATCAGACTCAAGTAAGAGCATGCTTCTCTCAAGCTCCAACAGTTTGGAAGCCACACTCAAGACTCAGTTCTCGCCCCTGCCCCAAATTAATATGAGAGTGACCAGATTTTCCAACCTACTCTGCACAGTGTGTCCATCCTGTAGGACTGCAGGCCAAAAGTATAACAGTCTCAGCTGAAGATAGAAAGCTTTCTGGAAAACTTAGCATTTGTTTAAGTAGAACATGTGAAAAATCTGTTCCTGCTTGTGGACCACTGGCTTTACAATCTGCACTGCCATTCAGTCCTTTTGAAAGCAAGAAGAGACTTAAAGGAAAAGGTAAATCTGATTTTAGAATGGGAAACAGACCTTTGGAGTCATCTTAAAGGTCACTTACTGCTGGTGAAAGGAACCCAGCAACTTACAGACCTCAAACTCTTCTCAGGTCCAAGCACCAGCTGCATTTTTTGTCCTTCTTTCTCTAGTCACTCCCTAGGTATTTATATAGAACTTCCTAGGGATTGTGCAGCGCTTTCCAGTGGTTAAATCTGTATACTTCTGATGTGTCAGATTCATTTCAGGTGAGATCTTGCACCTTGTCCAACCAGACCATGACAATATAAAGCAATTCAATATTAGTCTCAAACTTCATCACTGCTGTGTATCAGCATTTCTTGCAGATACTAACAAAAAATCTTGCTTCCACCAACATTTTGACAGCATCTTCAATCACCAGGGAGACACAGGAGTAATTTTATCAGATTAGACCAGTGAAAAAACAGTATCTTGCCTCCATCTGGGACCAGCTTGAGTTACTTCAGGAAAAAAAAAAATGCAAGAAACATTGTATAGGGATAAAACTACTCTTAATTTTGTAATAAAACAGTTCCCTCAGAAAGTTCAAAGAAACAGTCTATTTTTCATGGATTGTTTTCTTGTAGCCCACCAAAAAGCTTTGGAAATATTTCTTTCAAGCTGGAGAAGAGGAAGGTCAAGGGGGACCTTATCAATGCCCACAAACACCTGAAGGAAGGGTGCAACAAAGACGATGCCAGGTGCTTTTCAGTGGTGCTCAGTGCCAGGACAAGAGGCAAAGGGCACAAACTGGAGCACAGGAGGTTCCCTCTGCACACCGGGAAGCACTTGTGTGCTGTGCAGGTGACAAACCACTAGAACAGGCTGCCCAGAGAGGTGGTGGAATTTCCCTTCTTGGAGATCTGCAAAAGCCACCTGGATACGAAGCAAGTGTTTCACAAGCTGGTTGTGCAAGGACAAAAATTTTAAACAGCTTTGATTTTAACGTCATAGTCTTCCTGGGATTTCATGCTCCTGTCATGATTCTTTGCTCTTCTACTACGGCTGAAGTCTGTAAATCACATCATCTTTGTTGTGATTGAGCAGCAAAGTTTTAGAGAACCCTTTTGTACCAGGCAGCACACAAGTGCAGCCCTTTCACTTTCTTTTATGTGTTCCCTTTTCAGAGCAAGTGGTCACAAACATCCAGGAACCACGTCTTCTGGGTAATATTGGCATTTGTGTGATACACACAGATTTGACGCTTGCTATGTCTTGGGTGAAGGAGTTCAAATTCATCTCACTGCTCCAAGTCTAACTATCCTCTTATAACTGTATTTTGTGTACCTAAGTGCTAAGCTCCAGACTGCAATACTTCATGTAGACATAAGATTACAATGCCACCAGTAACAGATACATATTAAACACTCTTTTGCCCCTGTACTCGGCTCTGGTGAGGCCGCACCTCGAGTACTGAGTTCAGTTTTGGGCCCCTCGCTACAGGAAGGACATGGACGTGCTCAAGCGAGTCCAGAGAAGGGCGACCAAGCTGGTGAGGGGTCTGGAGAACAAGTCTTACGAGGAGCGGCTGAGGGAGCTGGGCTTGTTCAGCCTGGAGAAGAGGAGGCTCAGGGGCGACCTCATCGCCCTCTACAGTTACCTGAAAGGAGGCTGTAGAGAGGTGGGGGTTGGTCTGTTCTCCTACGTGCCTGGTGACAGGACGAGGGGGAATGGGCGAAAGTTGCGACAGGGGAGTTTTAGGTTGGATGTTAGGAAGTACTTCTTTACCGAAAGGGTTGTTAGGCATTGGAACGGGCTGCCCAGGGAGGTGGTGGAGTCACCATCCCTGGAGGTCTTTAAAAGACGTTTAGATGTAGAGCTTAGGGATATGGTTTAGTGGAGTGCTTAGTGTTAGGTCGGAGGTTGGACTCGATGATCTTGAGGTCTCTTCCAACCTAGAAATCTGTGATACTGTGTGTGATACTGTGATACTCTGATTTTACAAACAGACCTAAATTGTATGCGAACTGACTGCTGCTTCACTTGCCATTAATAACAAAACCACCATTTTATAAAACAGGAGCATCTCAGACATCATACTTCCTAAAAGACGAACACAGCCCAGGGTTATTGCAAGGTGTGAAGTAAAACAGTGTTTGGATAGCAATTATAACATTTTTCACTGTTACATATAAATATCAGGAATGCAAATTACTTTGATATAAGGAAGATGCAATGCAATATTCCAGGTGCAGTTTAGCAGAAATTTATTTCTTGAAAAGCTTCATTAGCCTGAGTCGTTTCACATCACAGTAGCTTCAGGCACTTGGGTTTAGCATATGTTCATTTTCTTCCACTCTTACATTTCTTCCTTATCTGTCAGAACCTTCCTGAATGCTTTTTCTACACATCATCATTAGCTTCCATCACCACCTGCTGCATGCTACGCCATTAAGAGATGCTGACTCAGAAGGCACTTCATCTGGCACTAGAGATGCCCTCTCATAGGAAGGATGAAAGCAGGATTCTTTTTCTTTACAGAAAATTCATTTTTTCTAAAATTTAACTTTGCATACTAAATTCCCTCTCACATCCTTCACAACATAAGATCAAGTTAACTACAAATGGTAAAACTTCCCCAGCCCCTAGTTACAAAGATCACTATTCTCAAGAGACAGAGACCATCAAGTCTTTGTCCTGGAATTCCTGTGTGGAAGCCAGTAACTTTCTACTTACCTAGAGTACATCTTTTAATCAGACATTTGGCAGCCTCTTTTCTCCTTTCCATGGATCCCTACTTTCTGCCTCTAATCTTATCATCTCTCCTCCATCTTCAGCTTTCTTTTTGTTACAGTCCTGGCTTTGTGTGTTGTTTCCTGCCTTTAAGTTACGGAACTGAGCATGTTTAAATTCCTGCCAATTAAAACTGCAGAGCATTGAGCCCTTCTAAGAAAACTCGCCTGTTTTCTGCTCTTTTAGGCTCTAAGAGCTGAGCATTTGAAAGCTTTACTTCAGTCTCTGTGAAGATCTGATCTTGAAGAAGGCACCCTGCTGGCCCTTTGCTGACCCACATCCCCTGCCGTGGTAGCTGACATTTCAAAGCCCTGAAGCCCAGTCTTGTCCCCAGTTTCGTTCGAAGCAAAGACAGCAAGTGAAAATTGTGATGGGGTCTCATGAGGCAGTCTGGGCAGGAGACTCATGTGGTGTTGCTCACTTCCCTGTGACGCTGAGGTTCTCAAAGTGGCCATTTTGCACATTCAGAATCATAGGAACAAACTTGTGGATTTTTTTAATATGAAAAAGAGAAATTGAAGAAGTCCAGAGGAAAGTCAGCACTTAAGCAGTATGAAGCTTAGGTACTCCACCTTTACTCACTGCAGGACACTTTTCTAGTTCAAAGAGCAATAGCAAGATAATTGAAATCTCACCTGCCCTGACAACACTACTAGTGAATACCATTGGGAACATTTTTAATTAGCATTTTAATTATTAGCATCTACTTTGGAGCCCTCTTTAAATCTTTCTGAACAGATCCGTATACAGAGTACCCTTCTACTACAAGAAAAGGTAAGGCTGGATCATGTGTTTTTTGGGTTTCCATCCCTACCAGTGCATCAGTCAATTTGCTACAGAGAATGTGCAGGGATGCTCAGTTATTCTGATCTACGTTAGGAATAGTGCTGTGAATGCAAGGGTAAAACTGCAAGGGATAAATGTAACGGATGTACGGTAATGCTGTAAACCCCTCTGTGGTCGCTGCAACAACCAGAGCTCTGGACACTCAGAGGGAAGCATTAAGCACTAGCAGGGAAAATACCAGCCTGAGAATTAAGACAGTCAGGTTCAAACCCCAGCTGTACCTCGACTCTTACACTTCTCTGGGCTTTGGGGTTCTATTGCTGTTAAACAAAACAGAGATGACACTGACCCATTCCAGTGAAATAATACTGTTTTGGTAGATACGCATTAACTGAGTGTTATATTCCTCCCTCCTTCCCATTTCATTCTTTTAACAGATGTGACCTCATAAAGTGGTAGAAAACTGCAACACTGGTGCCAGAGTCCTCCTGTTAGTCCCTTCAGAAGACACAAGAACTAGTGGCAGTAATTCAGGGAATGTAACAAAGAAGAGAACAAGTCTGGATAGTAGCTAGGCTTGCAAACCTAAGAGCAATGCAAAGTAAATCAAGCACAACATAGTTAGAATGATGACTGGCAGAAATATGATGACTCTACTGCTGGAAATGAAAGTACTGTGAATAATTAGCCACCTCTGACCCAGGAAAACATTGACTTCATTTGCAGCACAAAACTGATTGCAAATGGTATTGGGGAGGAGAATCAAGCTATTCACTGTGCTTTCCCCTCATCAGAAAAATTCATTTCCTCTCTACCATTGAGCAATGAAATATACCTGATTGGATCTGCTGAGACAACTTCACACGGAAGATTTAGAATGGGGTGAAGCTAAAGGTAATGCTATTAGAACAGGTTGGGGCTGGAGGAGGAAATGCACACATAATCTGCTTTTATTATAGAATTAAAATAAATACCTCAAAGGAACAAAATTTATTTGAATATTTCTTTGAAATCCTAATGTTATTTTTGTTGAATAGGATACTGAATATCTGTGCAAGAATGAGGACTTTTTGTATTCCCTCCTCCTCCTGTTCATTCCCATTACTACTCCCCCCTGCACTGCCAGCTGCTTTCTGCCTCCTACTGCACCGCTTTCTCTGCACGCCTGCCAGCCCTCTCTCCATCTGACTCATGTCCTTGCTGAGTGCCAGTGCCTGGCCAGCCTTGTCTGCTGATAGGTCTCACCTCCACGCGGATGACAGCTTCGTTTTGGGCTCTCAGCACTCCCTGGCAAGTGTAATATGTTTCTTACAGCCATGGTTCCAAGGCTTAAGAGAGAAAAAGGAAAGTTATGTTCTTCCAGTAGGGTGAGAGACTTGTCTCCTCTTTCCTCTTGTCAAACACCTTTACCTTGTCATCAGAAATCTGAGGCATCTCAGGACAGAGACCTGGAGATTCCACATTAACATTATCCCTCGCTACAGCCTTTGGCTAGTGGAGGATAGGGCTGAGCAAATCCTGGAAGAAAATACAGGTAGCTCAAGTCAAGCTCAAGCAGACTGCTGTCTGCCAGTCTCCTCTGCCTTTAGCACGTACAACACATCTGACATATATAGGTACTCACTGGAAATCGGATGATCACAGCCCCTTTCCTAAATGCTGCCTCAGGACAAATAAGTTTTAATGCTGGTTTTCCAGGGCCATTAGAAATACAGACTAAGGGCAGTGATAAGGAGGAATTTGGTTCCTTTTCTCGCACCCCTGCAGCATCATTAGAAGGCAGAATTTTCCCCCATCAGGAATTAAAATGAGCATTTTATAGAATGCTGCTCAGCATGGTTTTAAGGCAATTTTGCAGTGCTCAAGAAGCTAAATGCGCTTGTAGTTAAAGAAGTCTGCTCTGGAACTGCAGGGATCACAAACAGGACAAGCAGTTCTCTAAGCAGACCCATGCCGTGGCATCACATCTTCTCTAGGGTGCAACAAGCTCCCTACAAGATCTCCCTCTTAAACAAGCTGTTCTTTTCTGGTCAAACATTTACTTCTTATGGAACATCAGCAAATGCAAATCTTTCCCCTTTCCTCACATACAGTCCCCTTTTAAAAAATATGTAAATTCTTTAATAAAGTGTTGTGGTTTAACCCGGCTGGCAGCTAAACACCACACAGCCGTTCGCTCACCCTCCCCCCTCCCTCTCTGGGATGGGGGAGAGAAATGGGAAAGTGAAGCCGGTGAGTTGAGATAAAGACAGTTTATTAAGACAGGAATATAATAATAACAGTAATAATAATAATAGTGATAATGATAATAGTATTAATAATAATAATGTGTAAGAAACAAGTGATGCACAATGCAATTGCTCACCACCTGCTGACCGATGCCCAGCCTATCCCCGAGCAGCCGGCCCCCCCACCCCGGCCAGCCACCCCTATATATTGTTTAGCATGACGTCAGATGGTATGGAATACCCCTTTGGCCAGTTTGGGTCAGCTGCCCTGGGTCTGTCCCCTCCCAGCTCCTGCTGCACCCCCAGCCTGCTCGCTGGCAGGACAGAGCGAGAAGCCGAAAAGTCCTTGGCCTGGTGTAAACACTGCTCTGCAACAATTAAAACATCAGCATGTTATCAGCGCTCTTCTCATCCTAATCCAAAACATAGCACCCTACCAGCTACTAGGAGGAAAAATTAACTCTGTCCTAACTGGAACCAGGACATAAAGATGGCAAGTCCCCATAGTCCCAGTAAGCATGAAGATTTTCTTCCCCACCAGACGCAGTAACTGACTTCCTTCAGAGTCACTGATGTCCGTGCTGGCCTGTTGCTTCTGTCAGTCTCACCCTTCCTAAGAGTGCTTTGAGCTGCTGGTAGGGTGCAGCAAAGAACATTAGTCATCACGCTAAATTAGGAGACGCAGACCTCCTAAGACAACATGACAGTGTTTAACAATCTCAACTAAATTTACAGGAGAAAGCAGCTGGTATGAAAGTAACTGCATCTGCTGCGCTACCAACGTTCTCCCACTTGCACGCGCTTAGCGGAGACGATGATGAATCACATTTAATCACATGCTATTAGAGGAGGATCAGACTGTACAGTGAGACCAGGTTAATAGGTTGGAGATGCACATATCTGATGCCCAATTAAAACAATTCCAGAGATAAAACTCAAACTGAATTTCACTTTAGGAGTTGTGCCTCCCAACTTAACAGATGAGGCAAGCAGTTCTATCTTCCATGACTTGCAGGCAAACAGAGGGCCAAAGGAAAACAATTCTCTTACTCAAGAGCTTATCATGCAGATCCCATGGAATTATCCTGGGTTTTCCAGATTAATTGGAGGGAGGACTATAGAGACTCCTGTCTTGCGCCAGCTTTTGTGGTAAAAATCAGATCATGAACATCATTTTCTAGGATAAGATATTGCTTAAACACTATCTGGCTGCCATTAACTAGCCTGTAGGTGAACCACCTCTAGTCATTCTGATTAAAAAACAAGCAAACAACAACAACAAAATAAACAGATTAATAAGTTTCCTATAAAAAGAACTGGATTGCTTGAACAGTATTTATCATTTATCACCCCTCCTCTTCACCTCTTTGCTCACACCCACACACACCCTTACAAGGGCATCTTCCTGCAATGCCCCTAAAAAGCAGAGATGGGCAGGCTGCTCCTTTATGCTGCAATCTGCATTGTATTCTAATAGCAGGTGAATCCAGAGTTATCCAAATGGGTTGCAGAAACATCTTCTTACCTGGTTCACGTGAGGAAATATTTCTAGCTGGAAATCAGGTGTCCTTTTTCAGCTGATGCTCTCTTTTACCTCGGAGTTCTGTCTGCTCCCAGCTCTGACATGCCAGGTCCGGTGACATCTCCTCTGCAGTGGGTTGTTGATACACGCAGGGAACAAGTTCTTTCACTGAAAATACAAACTCTCAGAGCAAAAAGCTACAAAGAACAATTGCAACATCTACCAGATTGAAGATCAAGAAGTACTCTCCGATCAGCATTTCTTTAAGTTCTGTTGTCATTCAGCCAGAGAGATCCCCGAAAAGAATGCCTACAACCAAGATTTCAAAAATAAGGAGTCCAATATTAGGCACCTAAACACATAATTAAGTCTTTAAGCAAATGGGCCTGATTTTCTTGGCTTTCAGACTGCCTTCATTAGGAACAGAGGGATGTATGGCTCTTTGAAAAAGAGAGGAGTGAAGAAAGAAAAGAATCGGGCCCCTTACTGGGGTACATTATGGTGGGAATTAATAGCTGGCTTGAAGTCAGTACTTTCCAAAGTGGTTACCTTCATCCTTTTTACATCAATTTCAAACCTACGGCCCAACGTATTAAGTACTGAAAAGAAAATTATACTTGCATACACGAATGCATGAATTTACCTTTCAACTCCACTTAAAAGCATTTTTCATAATAATACAGAAAACACTAACTGTAGGGAAAAAAAAAAAAGCACAATATATAAGGAGATAAAGTCAGACCTTAAAGTCAGACAAGTCAAGTCCCGTGCAGGACAGATTTGTTCATTGGATAGGACCCTGATTTTGGACGCAATGTACGTTTCTTGAGCTCTGCACTAGCTCCATTGGCAAGGTTGAGCCCCCTGAGATTCAATCACATTCCAAATCCATACACACTTAACAGCGCATTTACAAAGGACCATCCTGCAGTGTGATCTGACAGCACTCACATTAATCTCTCAGAATTACAGACATTTCATTACTGCAGAATACGTGGACAACTTACATACTAATAACAACACTGCTATGCAAACACAAAATTACACAAAGTGAGATCAATACAATTATGGTCAGCTATACAGCATTAGAATCAGTCTTTTCACTGCGACCTTTGCGTCCCTTATAAACAAAAGCTTTCGAAGAACCTTTCCAAGGCCTTATTGGATTACAATGAAGATAATTATAGAACCGAGATGAACCCAGTGGCTGCCTTGCAATGGAATAAAGCCAGTTCCAGCTGCTTGAATGCCAGCACAGATTGGCAAGGACCCAAAGATACTGGTCTTTCATTGTTTTTTTTTTTTTTTTTTGCCTATCTGAAGGGAGCAGGTGGCCTGTCTCCATGTCCCAGGGGAAGGCATGTCCAAGTTGGCCACCCTCATTGACAGCAGTAACTTACAACATTGCAGGCATGGTAGGAGCACCCAGTACTTGAAGGAGACTGGAAGAATGAATAATGTTTGCAAAACAGCAGAAAGATCTCTGAAGAAAAATGTTGCCATAAAGGTTTTAGGGTAATGGACGATTTCTAGGTTTCTTAGTTATTTCAGAATCTATTTCAACAGACATTGCATCTGCATTTTAACATGAGGAGGGGAAAGTACTGTATCTACTGCTAAGAAAAAAACTTATGTTGGCTACAGCATAAATCAGTGTCTAATTCTTTAAGATTTCTTTCCTATTGATGAAGGCACTAGGCAAATCTTTATTCACTAAACAACACAGGGAGCAGAAGGGAAGACAAGTACAGGGGAGAACAGCAAGACAGAATTCAGCCAGTGTTTCTGCAACAGAATAGTAAGGGGAAAAAGCTGGTTCTTCGGTGATGGAGTACAGGCATAGTCCACCTGTGAAGGCGATGAAGCCTTCTTCTGTGGAACAAGGTAGTAAAACAGCCATCGGGGTTGGCACAGTCCTAACGGATCCTGTCTAGGCACGGGTACCTCTGAATGACAGCAGCAACTCAAAGCTTTTTCTTCAAAGCTAAAAGACGCCTTTGACACCTATGGCTACATCACTAACGTTATAAAGGATCACAGCTATTCTGCAAAATCTTTTACAAAAGACAATTTGGCTGCATAAGTTATTAGGGCAAAGAGGAATAAGACACAAGATATTCTCAGAAGTGAGCAGCCCAGACAATATATATAAATCTGTAGCCTGGAAAGCCATGGTCTGCCATCTGCACACCTTCATCTGCAGTACAGAAAGAATTCTTAGGTGCTGTGAAACCCCTTTCAGCAGCAGTGCACATGGCTACTTATTTGGGAAGGAAAGGGGGAGGAAAAGTTAGATGAAAGGCCTTTGAAAATCAAAATTCTGCTGATAGAAATTGCACACAATATCACCGGTAGAATGAGCCTGTGGAGTAGCAGTTACACACCACGGTACTGTTGTATCTTAGACATGTCCTGCCCACTTGATGGCTTAACAGGCATTTTGCAGAAGCTAGAAATAATCACAACTTTGAAAGCAATTTTTATGCCAAGCAGAGTTCTGAAGCTTCTTTAAAAAATATCCACATAAAGAGCACTAAAGGTGAAGACCAATCGCCCGCCCCTGCTTTGGGGAATGGAGGCAGGGCAGGAAGACGAAAAGATCAAAATCATTACCTGACTGTGCTTATAAAATCACACCTTTGGGCGCTGCTCCAAAGTGCCTCTTACCCACTATTTTGGTCAGAAAGAACAAAGATGAAATGTTAGAAGTAGGACGAGAATACAGAAACAGTTACAGAAAATATTTGTTCAGTTCAGAAATTGTCAACCTGTTCAATTGTCGTTTGTTTGCTGCAGGGGCCACAAATTCCAAGCAGCTAGGGTACTGCAGAACAAGCTATCTCAATAACCAGCAGCTTCCAGCAGCAGCTCTTTCCAATCAAGTCAGAGCAGCAAATTAAATACCTTCTTTAAGCCATGCATTTTGCTTACTTCTACCCACTTGGAACCATACGAAACGACTGGCAATTCAACTGGCACCTAAAGAGAAATTTTGTTCCTTAGCTGGCAGCGTGGCAGGACTCTGTGACTTTCTCTACTACAGGATTTTGATGGCATACAAGAAGTTTAACATCTTAAATAGCTGCTTTGCACAACAGCCCCCTCCAGCACTAAAAAGCTGTTACCTTAACCCCTTAGTGCAGAATTTGGTGCCACCTGCTAAGAAGCAAATTCAAGACATGCAGAAACTTTTAAGAAATTCTACTACTTTTAGATATCCTAGCAAAGAGATTACATCTTTTTTTAAGACACAGGATCAAGCGGAGCCTGCCAGGGCTGCTTCACAGCATCACTGCATCCTTGCAGCAGTGCTGAGTCAGCAGTTCTCAGCAAGGCAGAGGACAGTGCAGTTCCAGGGAGAGCCAGGCTTGGCTCAGAGCATCCAGCCTCTTGGCTTGGATGTTAGGCTTGCTAAAATGCAGAAAAAAAGCCCTAACGAAAATAAAAGTCCTCTCCCTGTACATTACAGAGAAAAGCGAGAAGCATTTGGAAAGATGGAACTGAACTAGTCAGCGCGATCCTGCTAATTTCTAGGTGCTGACTTTCACAAGGGAGATGAGAGTAGGAGTTGGAATGAGTTTGTCAAGGACTTCACGTACCATCACAGAACAGCATGTGGCGTCTCTTGCTCATATGTCAAGTGTGTGTCTCCGCAGTGTTCCAGCTACATTTCTGAATATATTTATAAAATAATTTAATAAATAATAAATTTTATAAATCTAATTTAATAAATAGATCATCTGTTTACAGGGCAAATCATGAAGATGCCAATAGAGAAGTACTATCAAGCTGCTTAAACCCTACCATTCTCAAGATCTTGGCCTGTCTGCCTGCTTTTCAAGGAATCAGCTGTGGTGTTGGGGATATCTGGTTTGCAGTTGCCAATGATTTTAGCAATTGCAAAATTTAATTCTAGAGTATGGCAACACAGAGGCAGAATATCATGGTTCTGTTACTGATGTGAGCTCTGTAAATGCAAGTTCAACATCTTTCACAGTATCAGGTTACCTTGAGTTCTTTACCAAAACCAAATTATGAACTAATACCAATATCCCCAAGCAATTTCATAATTAGGCTGTACAGAATATAAATATCTACATATTGTGTACAAGAGACTTGAAGCACAATACAAATCTTTATGACAGTAAGCTTAAATGCAGATTCTGAGAAATTTTGATAAAATACTCAGGAAGGATCTGGCACTAAGTTGTTACTAGCAAATTTCATAAAGTTAAACAAAATCAAAGTAATTCTATGGCCTCATATACTGACATGTACTTGTCACTGAACTCTTCCATCACTTTCTGGGCATGTAGTGATCAAACAGTAAATGGTATCTACTGAAGATACCACTCACTGTACAATATACTGCATTTTCACCTCATCTCAGAATTCAACTTTTCCAAGTACCATTTTGCTAGAGCCAAGTGGATATCTTCAAACACCACATGTGGTCCAGCAACAGCATACCAGATGAATCTCAGGCTCTTGCAAGTCCAACCTCAAGTGTGCAGCAAGTTGAGAAGGCCTTAAAGAATGTTTTTAGACCTCCTAAATTCATCCTACAATTAGGAATTCTGTTAAGAACAATGGGATTTGTGCCAAGTGAATTCTTCTCCCTCTAGCTGGAAGACAACTGCTGCAAACTTCATCAGGTTTGCCAAAAATAAGCAAGGAATTTCAATCTAAACACTGCCCCCAGGTAGCTTAAAAATAGACTGAAAATGTTAAGACAAACACTTACAATCTTTGCAAGCTGATGTGTCCATATCCAATATTAAGAATCCTCTGCTGGACATGGGTTCTCTGGCACCACGTAAATTTCCAAAAAGGCAGGGGTATAATGGCTTTGGTAGGCTTTTACAACCAGAAAGAGTTCTAAGTCTTCAAGAACACCAACTTTTATTTTAAAGACAATTATTACATTCTTATTGAGTATCACAGAAAACGTCATTGTTTCTCATAATGGAATAAGCTCTGGCCAAATTTGACTATATGGGTTTAAGGCTGGTTTCAGAACAGACTTCAAAAAATGAGAGGAAGGTAGGGAGGGAAGGAAGGAGAGGGAGAAACCCACAGTTGTTGAATTATGCTATTTATAATAGCAGTCAATAGTCACTGTCATTACAGGAATTTTGTGCTTTATGACCCTAATTATTTAGGATCCTTCATGATCCTTATCATACTGTGAGAATCAGGTAAGATTCATAATACTTCGCTTAATGAGGGTTTGACATTAAGGTGCTGCCGGCAACTACACCACCACAAACAATGAAAGTTGACCACACTAATCATGTCATATTTGGTGCCTGGCATAATATTATGACAATAGTTACCACATCCAATGTCCTATGCACTTTAAGACCTCAAATGGGTAATTATATTTAAGTGTTTTTATAACTTCCACTGTTCACTTGTGAGAGGAAATACTTACCCCTAGCTTGAGGATGCACTGAAGAGCCTCAAAGGATTATAAAGAGACCATTAACATATTATATTGTGGTTTAACCTGGCAGGCAGCTAAGCACCACACAGCTGTTCGCTCAGGCCCTCACAGTGGGATCAGGGAGATAATTGAAAAAGGTAAAAGTGTGAGAACTCATGAGCTGAGATAAGGACAGTTGATAAGAAAGAGGAGAAAAAATAAAATAAAAAATAAAATAAAATAACATAACATAACATAAAATAACGTAAAATAACATAAAATAACATAAAATAAAATAATTAAAAAGAAACTAGAAAAGAATAAAAGCAAAAACAAGTGATGCACAACACAATACTCATGACCAGGTGACTGATGCCCACCCAGCCCCCAAGCACCAGCAGCGCCCTTGACCACCTCCCCCCAGTTTTATTGTTCAGCATGACGCCATCTGGTATGGAATATTCTGGTATAGAGTATTTCTTTGGTCAGTTGGGGCCAGCTGTCCTGGCTCTGTCCCCTCCCAGCTTCTTGTGCAACCCCAGACTCCTCGCTGGCAGGGCAGCATGAGAAGCTGAAAAGTTCTTGAGCAGTTACTCTGCAGTGCTCAGTAACAACTAAAACATCTGTGTTATCGACACCATTTTCATCATCCTAAATCCAAAACACAGCATCACATCAGCTACTGTGAAGAAAATTAACTCTATCCCTGACAAAACCAGGACATGCATATAGACATACAGACTGACCACAACCCTCCACTCTTGAACCTGGCATTGACTTTGGTAGTCTGCTTCCCTTGGTCATTTCAGACAAATGAAAACACTGTTTGAACTATCTAGATTTTCCGAATTCTATAGACAAATCTTATCCTCTTGAGAATTCATAGGCCTCCCCTCCTTATCTCCACAAGACATTCTGCCTTAAATGCTAGTCTTGTTTAGGTTGACAGTCATGCTTGTGACAGCTCTATACTCTACCTTCTGGAGCTCCCCAGCTCCACAGAATACTCATGCCCGTTTTGCAGATTGAGGGAGGGCTGCCATATGCCAATTCAGCAGCAATTTTTGACTCACAGTCAAAAGCATCCAAAAAAGTCAGTACGCAGGATTTTCTGCCATATGGATGAATTGTTATTTGGCCTTTTCTCTAGCTGTATCTCATTAAGCAAAAAGGAAAGGAAAGAAAAAGAGGAGGACATTATTTTATCATTTTTTTTTTGCAAATCTTGCCCTGGAGTTCATCTTCACTTGAAAGACAGCATTCATTTCTGGTACCTAGGAAACCAAGTCAGAGCAGAAGGAAGCTGTAAGAATCTAGGTGATTGAGGACAGTGTTCCATCCAATTCAACAGATTTTCTTTAAGTCATACACTTTGTATATGACTTCTTTCAGGGGAGAGAGAGAAATATTACAGAGAGCTAGGAATGGTTCTAGTGGGCTCCAAAGACCAGAGGAGAGAAAGAAACACCTTCCATGAAGATGCATTACCTGCAGTAAAGCTATTTTATTACCTTCATATTTTGAAGGGGTCAGTAATAGCACTTCTGTGATCTTTGTGTGTTCTGTGAAGTCTGTTTTTCTTAATATGGGAGATTTGTTTAATCTGAGGCCTTGCTGGGATTTTGCATTTCTTTTATTTATAGAAACTATTGTACTATTACCACAACACATACATTTGTATTTTAACTTTACAGAGTCAATATCATGGCTGGTATACAAACAGGAAAGTTATCAGATAAAAGTTTAAAAGATACATAGAAACCTTAGAGCTTCTCTGCTTCCTTACGATCGTCTTCAACGTAGAAAGATGTCAGGAGGAAAAAACCTCCTCCAATGACACCAACAAAAACACAGATGATGAAGCTGTACTGCAGGCTCCTGAAACCCCATTGGACTGAGTGATTGTTCTTGGCCTGAATAACATTGGAGATCTAGGGAATGAAAATTGCTGTCATTAATGTGGGGTAACACCATACTTCTCTCTTGATTTAAGCAGGCTCTTTACACTGTGGCCCTTGAATAGAATAAAACTGAGCAGGTAGGGACAAAAAGCTTGCTACCTTGGTTTGTCAACCCCAATACCCCTATACTGCACTGCAGTTCCATTTCCATTTGGTTGGGGAATCTTGTTCTTTTATATCATTAGTGCCTCCAGTCACAAGAACACGAAATACTGCAAAAAGTGTTTATCATGACTAGTAAACATTAACTCATTTTACCATTTTCTAGCCCATCTCCAGAGAGCCAGCACAGGACAAACATTTGGCAACGACCTTTATCATTTCTTGGTGCTATTTGATAACTTTATCCATCCTTAATCAGAATCAAATGAATAGAAACTGGTCTGGCAAAAATGCAGCAATGAGCAGCAACACACATTAAAAAGGGAAGAGCTGGAAACTGATTTCAGAGACAAGAGTGGAGTCTGGTTTTGAGCCAAAAGGCATTTCAGGAGTCATGGAATGACATTATGAGGAAATGGGAAGAAGATACCAGACAGCTGCTTTTTGCACTGGCTAGACAATGAGGTTGTAAAAGCTATATGTGACACAGGAATTTTATTTTTGCAGACAGAAAGAAAAGCTGATTTCAAGAAACCCATAAGGTTCAATACTTAACCTAGGAACTTAAAAACTCTTAGTACAAACAAAAAGATGAATGCTGAATGCAGTCATTGCTATTCCCACATATGTCCTTGATTACAATATGCTTCGTGTTTTGAAATACACAAATATGAGACTCTTCAACCTTTTCTGGGTTGAATATGATTATTTATGACAGTTTAAGGAGATAAGAGTGAGATCAACTCTAAATGGGCACCTAGGGACTACAGCAAACATAACAGCCAAAATACATACCTAATGCATTTAATTTTAAAATGTTCAGTAAAAACAAAAAAATCTCTAGAGTGCAAAGGGAAGAAACACAGACTCTGAAAAAGACTATTCACTGATTCTCCAGACAGTTTATAAGCTAAAGGGTTAGTTGAAGTAGGTCAGCAAACAATAGCAAGACCTGAATACAGAAGATATGGTGTTTAATCAGCAGACATGGGCAGCGTTGGTATACTGGTTCACAGAAGCCTTCCAGAACACAATGTAGCGCTCATTGCACCGCACATGGATATACAACAGTTCTATTCCTGGATTCATCATCTCTGTTCTTTGTAAAGGTGCAAGGTTACATGAGGATAATCTCATCTGGGTATACCATGACAAACTTTTTTTGTCTTATACCTTTCAATTAGCTGCTATTTTAGTCAACTGCATGTAAGGTATTGCAAAAGAAGTCTTCTGTCCATAGTTACTAGCAGGATGCAGCAGCACATTCAGCAGGGAGCCTCAGTTCTGCCTGTGCCTCAAAGATGGCAAAGAACAGTGGGTAAGAGATGATACTGTCTTTGCAAAAATATATGCCTTCAAAATTTAAGAATTTTCAAATTTTAAATCAAAATTAATTTCTACACGCTGCAAGAAACTACTCACATTTATACAGATATAGTATTATATTCTATGTACCTGCAGTGTCACAGGACCAGAAGTTGCATGCAAGTAAAATCATTTACAAAAACGTCCCCTTGGATTGCAGAATCAAGGTTATTCAAGGCTACCAACTTGCGTAATTTCTAAGCTTTGGACCAGGAATTGCCTAGATTTCTGTGAGTGTCTGTCTTTCAGTTTCTAAAAGTTTTACCCTAAAGAAAACTCAGATAAGCAGAGAATTCACTTACAGTCCCAACAAGATATGGGCTGCCTGCATC
Source organism: Anser brachyrhynchus (assembly GCF_964034855.1). Classification (NCBI taxonomy): domain Eukaryota; kingdom Metazoa; phylum Chordata; class Aves; order Anseriformes; family Anatidae; genus Anser; species Anser brachyrhynchus. The sequence continues at coordinate 8,695,616 of NC_137713.1, read as the reverse complement.
TCCCAGCAAATGGCTCACCAAAATCTGCAGGGCAATAGCTGTAGACTGCCGCCTCGGTGTCACGACATACTGAAACAAAACACAACCCACAGGAGAATGAGTATTAACAGAATGAATCTCAAAAATGGCCACCTACTTATATGAAAACCTAGAGGGATGGATATATTCATTTTTTTATATTTCATATTCAAACACTGTTTGGAGACAGAGAGGTTATTCTGAGCAATACAGTACACTGGATGTTTTATTTAGGAAGAAAACGATCAAGAAAGCAACACAAAAGAGGGATTGACAAAAAAGCATGAAAAACGTTACTCCCCTGCCTCCATTCACAGACTCACAGCAACTTGTACAGATTCACTTGGCCATGCCACTAATGGAAAACTCCAGCCAGTAACACCTGCAGTTGTACCGATTTACTAGTACCAATTTACTCCTAAGGAGGTTCAGCAGTGACAGCCTCTGAGAAAAACCTCTCGTAACACTGTGTCAGCAGGCCCGGTCTAGCCTGCTGGGAAACTGGGGTACCAGAACGAGCTGCCACAGCTATAGAGGATGTCAGCTGAGACCTTGTGGAGACTCAGGGAGGGACCAGAAGGTGGCTGATGGTGGTTTGATGACAGATTTGATGGCAGAAGTTTGCTGCTTGTAACCGGAGAGCACCTGAGATATAGCTACTCTAATAACCATACCTCAAAATGATTGTGCTTTCGAGTGCATGCAGTTTAAATAACAAGTTGAAGAAGATGGTACAGGTACAGAACACAGCAAAGCATCACATAGATTATAACCAATTTTAAGATGAAATATAGTCATTTTGGGGTGATAGGAGCTTTTATGTCTGCGCTACTAAAGAAGATCAACAATGCCTGAAGTACAGCATGATTCTATATAATTTGTTTGTGTCTCTCTCGGTAATGCATTTACATTATTACACACTTAAAGGAGAAGCATTCACAGTCAGAATGAGGCAGAGGCAATTTTAAACCTTCATACATTTGTTTTCCAACCAATTGCTCATATCAGAGACAAAACACTTAATATTCCCCCACTCCTCTACTCCCCTGTTTTGTTTTTTTGTTTTGTTTGTTTGTTTGTTTGTGGGAAATTGATTGGAGCATCACTTCGACGTCTCAAACGCTAATTAATAGGGTGATGTGTTTTGCCAAGAGGCAAACACAAGGTATATAATTTATTGTGGCTTTATTTCTGCCTTCAAAGAAACACTAACATGCATGACAACAAGTTGGGCATAGAAGAAGAAAAAGATCCTGCTCCCACATTTAACTTGGAGTTTTATCATCACTCTGCATGTATAAGGAGGTCTCACAATATTAGGTAAGGAAATATTCACCTATCACTAAGACATAGCTATATCCCAACAGCAATATCAGTGCCACATCTTTAGGGTGGGTATAAGGAGATGCATTAATGGAAATTAAAACTGGAAGGTAAGGAAGCAGCATTGTCCAAGACACCAAGGTTAATTACTCTTGTGAGAACAAGAGTATCAAATATATCAGTCTCAATTTCCGAGTGAGAGAAACAAATTACAGTAGAAAACTCTAGGTTGGGAAATAGACCTTGCTATGACAGAGCTAGTCAGGAGTTTGACTGTTCTTGGCTCTCTAAGGTTATCCTGCCAACTGCCCTAGACTCAGTTTTCTTTTCTTTTATTGATAATGATAGGTTGTTTTCGAGCAATACAAATCAAATATTGTTATGTACTTAACATATTGTGGGCATTGCAGGCACCAGAGAATATAAATGCACTTTCACACTCTCAGTGTCCTGCACTGCTTTCTTGCAGCATGCATTTAATCTCTCATACCTGTACCTACGGAACAAAGCTGTAACAAGAAAAATGGACAAGAAGGACAGAAACTTCCTATAGTTAACGGGCTCCCACATACTCTGACTGTGCTATTACTGAGGTTCTTCTGCACAATGGAAACTATGCAAAAGCTCAACAAACTGTAGGTTTCTCTAGGAAAATAAACTGAACACTCCCACAAACGTGGGCTTTGAAGCAGCCTGTCCACAGTAACTGCCCAGCTACTCACACCATATCAACAACGCAGATGACATCCTATGCACCGTCATCTCCTAGGAGATGCCAGTCCAGATGCCTTGACAGATAAGCAGGGTGCCCCCAGAAATTTGATTTGCAAGCCCTGTCGTGCTGTCTCTGGAGGTTTTAGAGATCCTCCTGCAGACTATGTGACAGAGCTGTCAGCTAAAAAAGCAGATGGAAGAGACAGGCTGGTAAACACTTGTATACCTCCCAGGGCACTTCCAAACAAAGACAGGGACATGTTGGTAGCCTTCCCAAGCCCAATATTAGCTTCCAGTTCCAGCAGCTTTTATGCTTTTAGCTGCCAAAAGCCTAAAATATAGAGTCCCGGTACCTCACAGATGGTAAACAGCTATTTCATTAGGGACACTCCTACTTAGCCGGAGAACTGTAAGCAAGGCAGCTACAGCACTTCCCTACGTGCACGTTCTGATTGCAGTCAGCCGGTAGGTACCTTATGTTTACAGCTGAATAAGGGGCACAAGGCTTGCTACATGCAATGCATCTTGATGTACGATCCACAAAGGAAGAAAGTCCTTATCATTCAGTCAGCGTCTTCCTTTGTCTTTGTCTCCACAGGCTGCAGGATAAATAAATTCCTAGCTCCGTTCTGCCTAGCAGTGCCATATAGGGAGAATGAAAAGTCATTTTCATGGCAGAATAAGAACATGCATTAGCAAATCCAGCCACAATATCAGAAAGTCTACCAGCTCACACAGGAAACAATGCAAAAAGAGAAATTTCTGTTGTTATCTACGGCATCCTTAAGTCAACGTAGTAGCAGTGATACACTGAACCCATGGATTTTCAGCAGGATGAAACAAAACTCTCAGATAAGATTGCCGCTGAATGAGCAGACATCCACAAATTCATCTAAATTCCATTATTTTTCTAACAAAACAATGAGTAACATTTAGAATTCAACAGATCCAACCAAAAGCACATTCATGGTAGTACACTAAATGTCTGCTCTCAGGGGGAGCACACCACTACAGAGCTCTGCTCTGCCAAACTTTTCACCTTCCTCCTTGATGCAGTATTGCTTGCACCTAAAACCAAAGCTTTCTAAAATAAATACAAAAGAAGTGTGCCAGTGACATAGGAGACAAGAACTTCCTCCTCTTCTCAGTTTACATGGATCAAGGATATGGCAATGACACTCCAGATAGATTTTGTGTGAGCTGGAATATGATGCAGCATTCCCTAAGCAAGCCGAGACCTAAGTGACTGAACTGAATGCAAACACAGCTCCTTGCAGATGTTGCAGGTTGGGTTCAGAAAGGAATCTAAAGAAGGAGCTGACAGTACTAACTTGTGCCTTACTTCCTGTCCTGTATCAACTGTATCTAACTGAGCAATGTCATCTTCCTCTTTAACAATGACAGAGGAAATAATTAAAACACAAATGTAGGATTTCAAACAAAAGTAAATTGAGAGACTTTAAGAAAATCTTTCAGTGGAGGCTCAAGTGATGTAAGAAGAATACTAACTGTAATGGTGCTTTGTTCTCTTGGAGAAAAAAAAAGCAGTGATTTAAAAATAATCTGAAATAGAAACTAATAAAAAAAATATTTTGAAGCAGTGATAGTTTTGCTGTACCTGTTCACTGCTTCAAGGCTATACCTCTTGTCTCAAAGGATAATTGTTTCTGACCATTCTTTGGGAGTCAAAGAAGAAACAAAACCCTCTTGCAGCAGGCTGAGCTTTTCAGCGGGCAACCAATTCACTAACGCTGACTGCAATTTTTATTTTTTCTTAAAATTCCAGACTGCAGAAAACTGACGTGTAGAGAGCAGTACCATGGAAGAGTAACTTGAGACCATAACACAACAGTCAACAACAGTGCTTTGTTGAAGAACCATGAAATATGAGTTGTTTTATTCCTTTATCTCAATCAGAATGTAAAGAAAGATTCTTCAAGCTATGAAGTTTGAAGATAAACAGGCTCAAGGCAAGGTCAAGTCAGCTGCAGCAGAGTTCTATAGTGCTTCACAGCTAGTCCCTTTTGCCATTAGCAGGCGCTCAGTGTTTGGCTATATACTTTCACATCCTTCTTTTACACCAAAGACTGCAATAGAGATACTTTTATCTCTGCACAGTTTTTTACCACTCATTTTTAGGTAGCTGTTAGGAATATCAAGCAAGTTGTATACACTGAGTAACTAAGACTATAGTGACAGTCACCTCGGTAGTACATTTTCAGTTCCTGTGGCAGCAAGAAACAATGGCAGCCTTGTGGACAACCACTTTCATCATGAGCCATGGGCTGCAAGTTTTCTTTACTGTCCTAAATTCTTGTGACATGTTATTGGGCATCACTATGCGTTGTGCTACACATGAATGCATTCACTGTGGTTCTTATATGAAAGATTTCTTACGACAGTGGAGTTTGCTTTAGCAATCTGCAAACAGATTTGAACTCCCTCGAAATGAGAAACTATTAAATAAAACAGATGTTCATGTGAATCTTGCTTAGGATCTCTTCAGCTACCGGTTTTCCATGATTAGCCTGAAGGTGGGAAACTAGAGAGTTCTTTTCTGCTTTGCCTTTACATTTGACCCTTCTCTCATCTGTCCTGAGGGCTTTAAACAATTGCTCTACTTTGTCTTCTATTAGCACCAGCTGCATCAGAATTTTACCAGTACCACACCTCTCTCAGCTCTCTCTCAGGTAACATCCTGCTTTCAATGTTTGGGTTCTGGTCATGCTCACTGATCTGCAACACAATCACCCCACAGAAGAAGATTCTAAAAAGTACAAAATCTGTGTTTCATTGCAATACAGTGCTTTATTCTTTGTAGAAAAGGATAGTGCCAATTAAAATATCCTATCTTATGCCCATGGGGAGCAATGAAAGGATTTTCAGTCATTCTAATAGCTCTGGCTGTGGTATTTAAATCAGCTTTCTGCAGTCAGATTACTAGATACGAACAAGGTAGACTATTTCCTTGCTTGTTTGACTGGTAAACTGTATTCAGCTTGTTTGTACTATGACTTTCCAAAAAAAGTCACATAAGCTACTTCATAAGACTGTGACAATCTGCATAGTTCAGTGATGGTAGAAAATCTCTCTAGCATAACAATATCTGTCCCATATTTTACACAGACATCGATTAGTGACTGTGGAGCTACAGCATAAAACAAGGGTTGCCAAATTCTTCCTTTGAGTAAAACCTCAAGGATATTAAAAAAGTGTTAATCCTTAAAGCCTTTGCAATAATTAATAGAAAAAGCTAGCTGCTTGTTGATACCAAGACTAATTGTGCCACAAGATCTGTGCTTTTCACATCACTCCTTTCTAAAGAAAGTTGCTGATGACATAATTGCAATGAAATAGGCACTGCTATTCTTTGGGCTTGTGGTGGCACTCCTGGAACCCCCAAGAGTATCGTAAGCATTACTGCTTTGCCAATGCTTTGGCAGTGTAGCATCATTTATTAATTTAACTTGTAAGTACTGGAATTTATCTGAACTGTATTCTGGAGTGAGGGAACTTGCGAACAGTTCACAGAATGAAGAATTCTAACAGATACACTACCTTTACTTTGTAGAATATTGGCTTTTCCTCATTTGGCTCATCTTTACAGAGCTTTGGAGCACAAATACAAAATCCCTGAATACAGACAGAAAGTGATTCTTTTTTTTGGTGTAGACCATTTTCTGGCAGACATCCAACAACACAGAGCTGTACACAAAATTCAGACTAGTGTGGGTACCAGAAACACTAGATAGTTACACGTGCATGAATTGCATCCAGTACATCTCCTTTCTGGGCTTACGGTGAGCTTGGACTACTGCACTACTACACCCATATTGTTAGTGGTATCTCTGCACAGCACTACACTACAGCACTACGTTACAGCCCTAATATTAGCAGAGTACCAATAAGGGTATTCTTAGTCAGGTTTCACTCATCTCTTCCTGGAAGGAGAAATTTGGTCCTCCTGGTCACCAAGTTGAACACTTTTGAACAATATTGCTGTGAAAAGCTGAAAACCCAGAAATAAGCAAATAGTTTCACAAGCACTTACCAGCAGTATGTCTGTCACAACAGCCCAGTTTGCAGATAAAAATAGTTCTCCAAATGCAATAAAAATCTGCAAAAAAAGAAGAAAGCAGTAACTATACACACTACACTGCTATTTTTTAGTGTGAAGATAAAGGCAGGCTTATCAATTATGCTCATCTCTGTGAGTTGCTGTACATACCCATCTCTTTATAAATTAAACATCTCATCTGCCTATACTTACAAACACTGTCTTCCTCTTAAATAAGAGGAAAGGAACTAGGGAAGGTATGTGAGTTGCTTTGGTTCACGTATCCTCAGCAGAAGAGCCAAAAGAGGAAACATATCACCCTCACAAATAAATTGGAATGAACTGCTGAACCCAAGAAGAGGGAGACAAAAGCCTGTGAAGGGAAACCTCCAGCACAGGTTTAAAATTTTCTCAAAGATCTCCCTTACCATAGGTTTCCAAATGAAACCAACAGAACATCTCTGTGCCAGGACAAGTTCTGTTAAAGGCTCCTTCAGAGAGGTCAGATCCAAAATGAAATGGACTCCTAGAGCCAGACAGCCTCAAGGTCTTGGTGTCCTGTGGGAATTCCATAATTCACCACAGATGGAGATGCAGCCATCAGGAAAAAGGGGTAGGGCTCCCAACAGTTCTTACACCTGTGGTCATATAGAACATTAACCCTTTCAGCCAGCCCTGGACATGGATTTCAGCAGGCTGTACAGACTAATCAATACTTGAAGAAAACATTAAAGCTGCACTGTAAAGCTGGAGTAGTTCTAGAAGTCAGAATCTGCTTAGTGACACAGGCAACCAAGTCAGATGGCACCTACAAAATAAACTCTATTATAATAACAAGTGCTAGCATCTTGACTGGGTGGGCTTTGATCAAGATATTCTATCTGGTTGATGAAAGAAAGGCACAGTGCAAACTATCAGATGTTTTCAGAGGGGTAACTTTCATGCTCCCACGAGGAATCAGACGTACATCTGAATCACTGCATCTTCCTGTTATATACCTACTTCCTCTGCATTTCTTGCCTGTGCTATTCATGTTTTCTCCTCCAAACCAGTCTGGGGAAAAAGTGCTTTGAAGACCGGAGGTACTGAGCACAGACCTTTATCCAGACGTCTTTTCCTTCCAAATGCTTTATACAGTTTTTCTAATTTGCAGCTGAATCTATTCCTCCATATATAATTACTTTTCATTAAGTTTTTTAACAGGTATCACCAGTTTCACATACTCCTTGACTATGTCTTAGTTCTTGGATTTGTGCATCCCACTATCAAAGTCTTTCCACTGATTTAACTTTGGTGGACCTTGCCCTTGCAAGAGGCAGAATGCAGTCAGTCTCCAACTCCATGACTGTAACAATATCAGCCTATTGACTACAGAAATGATTCTACATGCCAGTCTTGGCAGGAGAGCATGAGACACAGCCTTTTATTAGAGAACTTTGGGACAAACACAAAATGAAATGTGTTGGTAACACGGTTAGCAGTATCACATAGTTCAGCTTATTGCCAAGCTGCCTGGCAATAAGGACCAACAAGGGCAAACCTTGCAAATCACCACAAAGTACTAGCCCTTCACCATCGTATCTCAGGCTAATACTCTCTGATCTCTCTTGGAAGATCCATACTAATTAAGAACCTTCCTTTCTTTTTTCCCCTGATTCTATACCAATAAACTTTAAATGTGCCATTGCTAACTTAGGATCACAACCTATGAAGTGGTCAAAGCAGTACTCAGGGAAATTAGAGGCAAATCCAGAAGTGCAGAAGTACCCTGCTATATAGCAATAACAGCTTGAACTTAGTAAATTCTGTTGGTCATGCCATAGCTAACAAGAGATACGGCAGGTTAAAGTGAAACAGGAAGGAAACAAAGAACAAAGATTTATTTAAATCCTGGCTGATACTTTAGATATAACTAGATGCAAATACAATGGTTAGAGCAGAAGGTTCTGAAGTCTCCCAAACTGTTCCTAGATACCATCAATGGAATATATGACTACCTGCTTTCACACACCAAATGAGGGATTGATCTATCTCCCTCACATGTTTAGTGCTTTTAAAGTGTTGTTTCAGGTTTTCCTTTTTCTTTAAGATTTTTCAAGTTATTTAATCTCTTCAGGTGCTTAAGAACAAGAGCCTGGTATGAGAAACATGCTTAATGTGAGAAAAGAATGTAAAATTCATCTTTAGGAAACAAATTATGCTCTCAACCCAGAGTTCAAAGGAATGGGAATTAATGAAAAGTTATCCATGATAAGAAAATGTGACACTCCAGAGCAGAATTTTATACAGGATTTTGTTAATGTTTGAGACACAGCTTTGTCAGCTTTTCTTTTCTTTCCTAATGTCTTGTGTGGATTGCAGTTGTAGGGCACCAGAAAAAAATTAAGCCAGACAGTTTTGGAAAACAATAAACCATTCTGCAAACTATATTATTCTTTCTAAAACCAATATCAAATTTGTACTTTCTCATGCAGAATAAATTCAATATGGTTGAATAGCTGGTGTACTCACCCATCCAACTGCAGAACAACTGCAATCTGTAAATATGAGACAGCTATATGTACTTTTCTCTAAAACAAGTAAAGATATTCTGGAAGTACTGTACTTGGCAAGGGAGAAGGGCTGATGATGGCAGGAAAGCAATTGTAATGCTCTATTTAAAGCGTATCCTTCAGTTTCTACCATGTCTCAATATTCCTCCCACTGTCTTAAGTTCTTATTTGAAACTAATATGGAAAATGTTTCCATTGAATTTGTGCAATTGTGTTTGTGACATGCCCTTTCTAATCTGCTAAGTGTATCCAGAAACACTACATTTTATTGCTGTCACCTTCTCCAGGATCCCCAATTTTTTAGCAGACTGAATACTTGAAGTTGGTCTTCAAAGGATGCAACCAGAATAATGTCCCAAATTTTAAGGAGATTTTGCTTTGTAGATGACTGTTTACATTCATACCTGAAGCTAAAAGAGAATTAGATTGTAATCAATGTCAAACACACAATTTGCTTTTAAAAAGTTGAATGTCTAGACAGAAAAGATGGGAGTCAGCATGGCTGGACCATATGTGATCAACCATTTCTGTTTTTTTTGTGGTTTTTGTTTTGTTTTGTTTTTTTGGGGAAAAAAAAACAACACACACAGCATGCAGGTATATCAGAGACAAGAGCTGCAGAATGCCTCCTTCAAAGGCAATTTGCAGGGCAAGACTGCATCCTGAGACAGCATTACCATTAAAGGTAAGTCCATTTAAATCAAAGTTCCCCCAACACTAAATACAGTCCAACTTTCCCAGCTGCAGGGTTCAGTCATGACTTTCCAAAGCACCTGCTGCAATGCGGAGAGCATGTCTTTTGTTTTCTTTTGGAGAGAGGAAAAGATTTAGACAGAGACTCCTCTGACATAACAAAGTCAGATCACTTTTCTGTCTTTTCAAAGATTGCTTTTGAAATCAAGAACTGTGTGTCCAGAAAGACCAGAGAAATCTCATGACATTTCAGTTTATCTATCCCAACAGAGACCCTGGAAATCCTGCCACGTTTACATGTTAACTTGAGAATTCTTGTGCTTTGAAACATTTCGTCCAGCTTTGTCCATAGCTGATGAAACCCACTCATTCCTTTTCATTATCCGCTCAAGACAGTGGCAAGTACCATATAAAACCTACTACGATTGGAAGCCAATGCATGTATGTTTTTTGCTTCAGTAGTTCCCACACTGAAGTGAAGTGATGGAGACAGGTCTGCTGACATCAGTGTGCCTGAGTAGACAGTAACTGGAAAGCCAGTTTCCTGCTAGTGTCCTACACAAATGGAAGATTTGTTTCAGTGGGACCTTCAAATTAGATGCACCAGCTGGCACGCCACTCCAATTCTCACACCAGTATGACTAGTGTCAGATCTTGTTTAGAAAGCAAGGAGAGGCACGGCTGCTGCCAGAGAAGGCAACAGTTGAACAGTCACGGTGGTAAAAACATTAGAAGAAACAGGTGCTTAGATTATGTAGAATTTATTACCACTGCGCATTGCTGACATTACATGTGGGAACACCTGAATCAAGCGCATCAAACAGAAGATAAAGTGGTAAAGTCTTTGTTCATAAGACCAACTGCTCTGCCCATGGGAAGAAACTTAAAGAATACAGTTATCCACATCCCAGTTCAGAACTTCCTCCCAGATAACGGCATGAAGACAGAATGCTGTTTGCAAGGACAGAAATATTTAAAACAAATTTTATCAGTCCTAATAAAAGGTATATTTTGGAAAAGGGTAATTGAAAACTGATACATCAATTCATTTGTCTAGTATAGACTGGGGAATCAAACACAGTTGTGGTTGTGTGCTACACTTTTAATGACAAAAGAGAACTGAAGAACACACTCAGAGCAGGACTATGTGGGAACCTGAGATGCAGAAAAAGAAAATGGCTAATTCTTTTGGCACTGAGATATCTGCTCTTGAACCCAAAAATAATCTTTAATTTCACATTTTGCTTTGTGTACATACACACAGACATGCAGATTCATTTGTTTTTAGCTTTGGTTTAAAGGTATTTTTCCACAGGAATTCCTGAGGAGTGTCAAAAGGAAAACCTCTTTGAATAAATGTTATTCTTAGAAGCAAAAAAAGCTGCAAAAATACCCTTTTGCAGAGGACTGTTGATTACTGTAATTAACTTTACTTGGATCCTCTTATTTATGTTAATCATGGTAATGGTGGCTATGGATTCACAGAAAAAAAGCTTGGAGTCTTTCCCTAGCTGTTACCAGATTATAGTTAAAATAAGGTTTACATTCAGTTCTCTCTCACAGGGAGTTTTTGGAACTATTTTTCATTCCTAAGTAAGCTTCTGTTTTTCCCTTTACTGAGACCTTATGTTATTTATACTTCAGGTTGCATTGCCAAAAGTTTGACATTGAAGATTAGCTAGTGACTTGGGGCACTGAAGGTGATGGCTAAGTTATGGTTATCAAGAACCGTGCATATTGTACAGTCCCAAGTACACCAATCTTTAAGTATTCAGGGAGCAAAAAGAAGAATTCTAAATTAGTCACATAGCATTAAAAATTAACATAAGATCAAGACTTCCTTTAACTACACTTTTGCATATGGACACTCCAGCTTCATGCAGCTAGCTACATAGGCTTACTCTTCTCTTCTCTAGTCCAGGCAGATTCCATAGGTCCTGAGTTCCAGTTTATAATGCTCTGACTGACTGCCCTCTTCACTGGGACAAGTAATGCACAGTGGGGCCCTCACAAGACAGACTGACACTGCAGGTAATACTAGAGCAACATGTGCATTGCCTAGCTAGTGGGCCACTTTGTCTCATTTGCTGAACCTTCTTAACGGTCTAGATGACTGAAGGAATCCAGAAATAGCAATCCTTCTCCTCCTCTTCCGCCTTCCCTGTCTCCCCAGGATCCCAGAAGACATTTTGCTAGTGATAGACAGATTGGCACTTACAAAAGTGGAAGTGATGTTTCTCTGTGCCATCATCAGCGCTATGAATAAGCACAGAGCAGAAACAAACATGCTTGTGGCACAGATCAGAGGATCAGCTCTGTTGTTTATCTTCCTTAATCTTCTTGCAGCTTCTGCCCCAGCAATGACACCCAAGATTCCTGTCCCAATGGTGATGCCTCCGAATATCAGGCTGTCGACAAAGCACAGGAGACAGTTGAGCGCAGTAAAATCATACTCTGGAAAAAGGTTGGTGTTGGGTGTCCCATTGTTAGCTTATACCTTCAGTTTCAGAGAAATCTTTAATGGGCAACTTGGATTTTACTTTACTTGATCTAACCTTCCCACTCCTTCCAAATGGATTTAGTCCCAATGCCTCAATTGCAGCTATGCCCCCTGCAACTGACGTTCTATCTTGCGGAACAGATATTCTCCCATTTACAGAGCAGGTGTTATACAACCAGCCTCAAGGAGGACTCTTCTGAGTACAATCTGCTTTGGACATCCAGTGATTCAGAGGAGACACAGTCATCTTGGTTAGCCTAGGAATAAATTTACTCAGTCATCCCTAAAACACAGATGGAATAACTCTGTATCACAATCTGCTGTCCTGGAAGAGATCCTATCACATGGAATTATATACATCTGAAATACAGCCCTCCGGTTAGCACAGCTGAGATAACTCACTTCTCTGATTACGGGAAACAGCTACCACCATCCAAAACTGTTCAAAGAACAGTTAACCAATAGGAGGTCCACGTCTTATTTTCTGAATGCAAAATTTCAAGTGCCACCCAGCTTTGTGCATCTGCAAATGCAAACATGTTCTGCAGGAACAGCAAGTTATTAAAAGTATGTGTTCAAATAGCATAGAAGATTCAGACTCCAGAGGGACTTCCATATATGCTTTTCTCTCTGTCCCAAATGAGATCCTAATGACAAAGCAAGCCTCTTGATACAAGACTAGTGGTGCCACTGATTGTTTAATGCATCATAACTCCCCTGAGGCAAATGGTGACAGGAGCATGGTGTTCTGAGCACAAGTGCTTCTAAATATTTCAGAGTGCTATGTGGAAAGTTTTGTACACTGCCCTAAGCTTTTTCTGAATGCAAAGCAAAGTAACCAGTTAGGATATGATCTGTTCCTTTAATTTACAGTGCATCTGCTTCAATGCCTAGTAAAATTATTATTCTGGGAGTTATTGAAAAACACTTGAAAGACAATGCAGTTATTGGTCATAACCAACACAGGTTCACAAGGGGAAAGTCCTGCTTAATTACCTAAATTTTCTTTTAGGGCAATGTTACCCATCTAGTTGACCAATGGAAGCCAGCAGATGTGATCTTTTCGGATTTTAGCAAGGCTTTTGATACTGTCTCTGACACTATCCTTCTAGACAAAATATCCAGCATATACCTTGACGAGTACATGATATGATGGGTGAACAATTGGCTGATAGGTCAGGTTCAAAGGGTTATAGTAAATGGGGTTACACCAGGCTGGCAGCCAGTCACTAGTGGGGTTCCCCAGGGCTCCATTTTAGGGCCAGTTCTCTTCAATGTTTTTATAAATGATCTGGAAGCCAGACTTGAATGAATACTGGGTTTGCAGACGATACTAAATTAGGAGGAGCTGTTGACTTCTTGAGAGTAGAGAAGTCTCGCAGAAAGATCTTGATAAATTAGAGAGCTGGGCAATAGCCAGCCGTATGAAATTTAACAGGAGCAAAAGCCACAACCTGTACCTGGGACAAGGTAATCCTGGATATGATATACATACAGACTGGGGGATGAGAGGCTGGAGAACAGCCCCCCTGAAAAGGGATCTAGGGGTTTTGGTCAATGGCAAGTTGAATATGAGTGAGAAAAGGCCAACCATATCCTGGTGTGCATCAAACACAGCATTGCTAGGCAGCTGAGGAACATGATTGTCTCACTCTGCTCTGCCCTGGTAGAGCCTCACCTCGAGTACTGTGTGCAGTTTGGGGCACCACAATACAAGACAGACATAAAACTATTAGAGAGTGTCCAAAGGAGGGCAACAAAGATGGTGAAGGGTCTAGAGGGCACAACATATGAAGAGCGGCTGAGGTCTCTGGGTTTGCTCAACCCAGAGCAGAGCAGGCCGAGGGGAGGCCTCATGGCAGCCTGCAGCTCCCTCACGAGGGGAGCGGAGGGGCAGGCGCTGAGCTCTGCTCTCTGGGGACAGCGACAGGACCCGAGGGGACGGCATGGAGCTGGGACAGGGGAGGGTCAGGTTGGATGTTAGAAAAGGGTTCCTCACTGAGAGTACGATTGGGCACTGGAGCAGACTCCCAAGGGAAATGGTCAAAGACCCAAGCCTGACGGAGTTCAAGAAGCATCTGGACAATGCTCTCAGACACATGGTTTAAATTTTAGGGAGTCCTGTGTGGAGCCAGGAGTTGGGTTCAATGATCCTTGTGGGTTCCTTCCAACCTGAGATATTCTACGATGCTGTGATTCTGTGATTCCTCTTTTTCATCTCCTTCTGGCTGATTAGGAAGAATTCAGTAATTCTACAAGAAAAAACAATACTGCTATACTAGATAACAAATCTTGAGCACAGCTGTACTCTGCAAGTTTTTCGGTATTCTGATCCGTCACTCACTATAGCTTGTTAGTGACAATACAGATTGAACAGACAGAATAAGTAATTTACAGATTTGTCCAGGAGAGGCAAGTTCCAAGGTGACATTACTTTATCTAAGCATTCATGGAATTGTGTTTAGAAAATTTGTGTGTTATACACTTGAATATAATAAATAAAGGTTGAAATAAACCTACACCTGGAAGAAAAGGGAACAGCCAAAACTAAATCAGAGCACAGCTCAATTGACAGGGAAAAGGGAAGCAGCGAAGCCTAATCCCAGGGAAAGGACCCTATAGGATCTTTTAGGGTTTGAGAATGCTCACATACCTCTCTGATCTGTTTGAAGGTGTCTGCACAAAGACCAGAATAAAAATTTCATAGTGCCTATTTATCTACCTTGAAAGGATTGAGACCTGAGTCAGCTGTGGTGTTATTTGAATTTGTGTTTCCAGGGAGTCCAAGTGACACAGCCCTATCCTTAATAAAAGCCTACAACTGCTGAATGGCCAGAGGGGACAGCGTCCTTAAAGTATCCCTGGGCAGGTCTGGGAATGTGCATCTCAGTTCTCCCAGCATTGTCAGCTACAGGGCTGACATAACTGTTTATATTATTTTTCTTTCTATCCCCCTGGAATAACAGTCTAAAATCAGCCTTATGCTGCCTCTGGCACTAGCTTATGCCAAGGTTATTTTTAAAGCATCCTGTAAGATGCAGTACATGAGGTTAAACTATCAGGTGCTCCCTTTTACTTCCCTGGGGACTATGTCTGCTCTAACAACACTACTGTGGAATAATAATTGAGAAGGAGGATTAGAAAGCATAAGATTAACATCATCAGCTTAAAAAATGAAGTATTTAAACTGTATCTGAAGGTTCAGCTTCCCCTCTCTGCCTACCCTGAGCCAAACTCCTAATTCACTCATTCCTCAGCATTATTCACTACTAAATAATGTGCCAGTGGTGGTATCCACGGAAGGACAACTGCATTTCCCATTGAAGTACCTGTGGATGACTTTTCAATATACCTTCCACTAGCTCAAAACTGGACAGCTCCTCTCAGACTTGGCTCAAGTCTGTATTGAAAATGAAGCAGGAAGGGAAAAATGTGTACATTTAAGGCCTTGCTGCAGTGGTCATCTCCTATCAGGTTAGCCATCTGGTTATGCTACAACTCAGAAACAACTTTTGAGTTGACTTGGTTATTCCCTTGGGGGAAAAAAACAAAAAAAAAAAAAAAAAACCAGTTTTTGGTTACTGTTTTTGCCTTTACTTGTCTATGTGGAAAGAGAAGATTGTAAGCAGGCAGTTCTTGGAAATCCATCATGAAGATAGGGACTAAAACCAGATCTGGATACTTCCAGAAGAAATGTAGGGACACTTGCATGGAGGCCACTGGTAGGGAGTCAGTCCATAGGTGAAAAGTACAACAGTGCTCAGTGTTGTTAAGGGCAGCCATGAAGACTCAAGGGCAACACTGAATATCTTTTTCTGTTCTGGACAACACACTGTAAGGAAAAGAATTCTCTTCCAAGCTGGGCAAAAGAGATCTCCACCAAGTTGTATTATGATTACTTCAGATTTCTCTCCTGTTGCAAATTCACCTTGCCAGCTCAACATCTGACACTTTTTCATGAATCTCTATTGGTCTGGACAGTCTCTGTAAGTTGAGCTCTGCTGGCAGTTCCTCACAAATTATCCTGGTTTGATGCAATACGATACTAGATCAAATTCATCAAGCTTGCTTCATGCTGGGACTCACAATCATCTAGCCAACATGAGAGTAGTTTTAAAAACAGACTATCAGGAAGGTAATAGCAAAGTTACAAAAATGTAAAACTTAAACATGCTTAAATGTGTATTTAAGTTACTTGGGGTACAAAGTCAATAGTCAACTGAAATCTCCTTTCTACAGCTGATTTTTTTCCTTGTAAATGTTCCTGTTACTGCTTATTTCCCCTTTACTTAAATAGGTTTGGCAGCATCTTTCCAGTTAACTGCATGATTATAAACAAACAAATAAATAGGAGTGTCTCAGCATACCTGGAAGCAATTTAGTCTAACATTCACACCCATTTGCCTTCACAAAAAGTATTCACAGTTACATCCTACCTTCTGTCTTTGGAAACAAACTGTGATTTAGCACTGTACAGTGTTTCCATGTGTATTTCCACAGTTGTGCACACCTCACCTGTTAGATAAACTGCATGATTTTTCAAGGCATGGTGATACAGTGCCCTGGACAACCTGAGCCCTGTGAAGAAACATCGGTACCCACACTCCCAGCGCTCCAGTAACGAAGGCCATGGCAGTCAAACCCAGTGAGGACCAGACAAAACTGCAACTGAAAGTCAAAAGAAAGAAACGAGAGAGATTTGAAAGAATGGGATGTGAGGATGTGCCTATGTGCACTATCCAGGATTTCAAGCGATAACAAAACAGTCCACTCAGATATCTTATAATCAAAATGCACTCACTTGAAGATAGGCATTTTGATGACACTTTATCCATGAACTTTGACAGCAAAATACTAGTTAGAGTGAAGAGTATGACCACTGATTTCATGTTAAATCCCAGTCATGGTCTCTTGCAGATTTTATTGTCAACTTCTGCTAAAACAATTGTTGTGACGTTTTGTTAGCAGAACTACATCAACAGAGAGTGGGCAACAATTTAGTGGCTTAGTAGCTAAATGAAAGGGTTCTATGTGCAAGTCTAAATGCCTTAGGATGGTTTTCAGGTGCTTGTGTAACCGATATAAATGAGAGTAACTTCTGGGTCTTTCAAACTGTTAAGATGCAGTGGTTCGAGCACTGCTTAACTCTACTTGAGTAAATTGACTTTCAGTCTGCACAGAGAGCCAGCAGATAAAAGAAGAAACATTTTTTAAATTGCCCAAACCATGTCACCTTACTGCCCTATTGTAGTAGAAAATCAACTTTTTACCTGTCCTTTTCTAGCTAATATTTTATAGAAAGTCTCCTTTGAGGTCAGTGAGAAGTCTTTAAGTCTTAAGACTTCACAGTGCTGCAGATGACCAGCTGACCACTGGGCAAGAAGATTTGTTAGGATATGAATCTAATTCTTCATCTTTTAAAGATAAATGGCTCTTGCACTTAATTAAGTGTGGAACCACCTGGCTTTAGACAGTATGTCCTTATGCTTTGGGAATCAGTACCAAAAGGACAAGAAAATGAAAATCTATTTTTACAACATTGCTGGAGGTTATAAGGAACATCGTCACAGGAAAAACAACTTTGACATTAGTCTGGCTGCTGAAATGTCAGGAAGGTTCCTCTTTGATTCACCTCAGACTGCTACTGCCTTCAAATTGTGATCCAACAAACAGGATTTCTAACGTACTTGCTGTTCCAGATGCAAACTGGATGCAAATCTAATCACCAATTAGAAAATGCTGGCTCCTCCAGAAGAGGAACGCTCCGAAAAAAATCTCCCAGGGAGGCAAGAGGTGCATGTCTTTAACTAAACGCATTTAATCGAGACTCCTGGGAAAGCAGCCTGCAGGCACAAGCAGTGTTGAGCAGGTCTGGCGCAGGTGCACAGCGGCACCTGCTGTTCTCAAACCAGATCCATCTTTTACTCCCTGACCCTGGGAGGGTTTTCACTAACTACAGGGTAACGTGGCCGCAATCGGTGTTTTACTTTGTCCTGCAGGTCAGATGGTGTTGACTTTTATTTCTGTGTGGTTACAACCAAGGGGTCATCTGCCAGACCCCAGTTAGCTGGTTGAAACACATGTACAATTACTTTTTAAACCATATTGGGTCTTGCAGAATCGGACCTCTTTTATCAGAGGCACAGCAGGCTCTCCAATACCATATAAAGACTGCCTGAGACATGCTGATAACTTTCCTTGGGCACTGAGAATTACAGATAAAGTTACACCTGCAAAATGTGCACTTTTACCTATCTAGCCTACCCTACACGTTAAAGCAAGAGGGAAGGGGAAACTTAGTAGAAAAGTAGAATTGGATTTAAACAGGAGCACACTGCCACCATAACTTTTCTTTCCTCCCCCTCCTCAAAATGGAAGGATAGTAGAAAAAAAGCAAATTTTAATCTCTTACATACTATTTCTGTAAATGAGCGGAAGAAAGCTTTTATTAATGGTGTCAATCATCTTGCATACAGCATGTAGTACAGAGGAACTGAGCAGAATTCGAAGGCCATATTTCTAATAGTGGAATGGTCATTTTTCAATGGAAGAAACCTTTGTTGTTAAATCACTTACTTCTTGCCAAGTGATATGACATCTTGCCACCAAGTAGTCTTGGCAGATCTCTGTACACCAGGTTTTTCAGCTGCTACTCGTATTGTGCCAGATATGCTCAATGCTCTGTGTGCTTCTGTCCTTCTCTGGATCTTGTGAGGGACCAGTTTAATCAGAAGAACCAGTGCTATACCTCCCAGGCAAGGAGTTATCTGTAGACACAAAGCTGGTTAGGTCCAGGATACCTTTTTTCTTACAGCAAAAACTCAACAGCAATTTAAATTCATTGCTAGAATTACATATTGGAAAATTAGAGATATGCTCAGAAATTAATGTGACTTGTCTGTCTGTAAGTCATATTTGTAAAGAAGAAGAGTGGATTTTGGTAGTTTATGGTGACTTTGGAGGAAGGACAATATATTCCCTCTCCCCATCATACAGACACATGATTGCTTGGGATTGTTTAGTCTGGAGAAGAAGAGGCTCAGGACATTATGCTCTCTACAACTACCTGAAAGGAAGTTGTGGGGAGCTGAGGATGAGCCTTTTCTTACAGACAACTAGTGACAGGACAAGAGGGAATGGCTCTCAAGTTGTGCTAGGAGAATTTCAGGTTGGAAATTAGGAGAAATTTCTTCTGAGAAGGAGTCATTAGGCATTGGGACAGGTTGCCCAGGGAGGTGGTGGAATCACCGTCCCTGGGGGTGTTCAATGGAAGGTTGGACGTGGTGCTTAGGGACATGATTTAGTGGGTGATAGTGGTGGTAGGGGTTGGTTGGACCAGAGGATCCTGGAGGGCTTTTCCAACCTTAATGATTCTAGGATTCTGTGATTTTGGAGGAAAACATGAAGAAAACTATACTGGAGTACTCTGATCACAAATGATGCAGCCATAAAAGACTGTCATACCAGTAAACATTCTTCCTCACATATCCTGTAATTGGTACTTAACTTTATAGATAAGCTAGGAGGATCTGGTAAAGCATTTCCAAAGCACTACGTGCTCAATATGGGGAGACATCATGACGACAAGACCAAAACAGAAGTGTTTTTTTCTTGAAACCCTCAAATAATAGAAGTTATTCCTAACAGCATCTCAGAAAAGAAATAAAAAAATAATCTGGCTACCTTCTCTTTATTTTCCTGAAGAATTATACTGGTGCTACCAGTACAAAGATCATTTTACCTTCAGTTTCCTCTGTTTGAGGATGTCTTGGTGCACTGACAACCATTCCAAGTGTGTCCTCAGGTATGAGGAACAACACCTGTCCTGGCTGCTGTACAATTTCACCTATGCCTGCTTTCCTTCTGCAGGAGCTAGGCATAAGTATTCCATTTGTTTTGCAGGAAGACTTCTCTTAAACACCAAGTTCATGACCAGTCAGAGAATAGAAAGCTCCTCCACCACTCAACACTACACAAAGAACACGAGTAATCCAAACCCCAGCCAAAATTATGATTTTACAGTGAAAGGCTCAGCCCCATGAGTGAAAGTGAATAACTCACCCGGAATGCCCAGTGCCAATCACCTGTGACGCCTGCCATGCCGGATGCTAGGACATAACCAAGACCACTGTAAGCAACAGAAAGGGATTATCAGTAGGCACTAATGAACTCTTGCTGGCTGAAATGACATCTCATCAGCTAAGGAGAGCACAGGGAACTGTTCTGTCATAGTTTTCAAAATAGGTAAGCAGAAACAACCCACATGGTCTATGCTAGCCTACTTGCCAATGGATATTAGAAAGAGAGTCTAACGTCAGAGCAGACTTTAGACAGTAGTAATAATGTCCCAGATTTCACTTGGAATATATGTTCTGTAGGATGACACTGCAAACCTAGATTAGGCAGCCTATAAAGCGCTTTATTATTTGCTCCTTTCTGTGCTAGCCATGTGAAATACACCCTGCAGGAATTCCTTTAGTTTTAATCTGGCTTCAGGCCTCAACCTTGACTGCCTGCTCTAATAAAGAGTATGAAGCATTTACAAAGCCCTTTTCTACCTCTCCTTCACACACGCCACTTTAACTAAAAGAGGAGAGGAAAGTGCCAGTTCTTCCTTGGAAGATGTTTAATGGAGGGATCTCAAAAATTTGTCAAGTAAACAAATATCTGAAAGCTAGTCCTCAAATAAACAAATAAATAAATAAAAAACTACTCTCACATGCACATTTCTTTTAGAATTGATGTTTTATACAAAGCCTATCTGTCTTCAGAGTTTAGATTCTCCCTTAAATTTAAGAAAAAAGCATTTTTTCCTTCAAAGTAAATATAGAAATAAACCTAATCAGTGCTATTTAAAGATGCTATGAAGTGACAAATCTTTTTGCAAGAGCCAATGCAGATATATGTAAAAATCTGTTTAATCAAGGTTGAGGGTATATTGAATTACAGGCCTGGTCACACAGAATTTCAAAAGGCAAGTCAATTACCAGCAAGAAAACCAACCTTCCCACTGGAATGCAGATATAGAAGACAGATAACATTGTGGTCCTTTTTCCCTCATCAAATTGGTCTGCAATGATGGTAGGTGCTACTGTGGAATAACTGGCCGTGCCAATGCCAACTAGTCCCCGTGAAAGAAAGAATATCCAGTGATACTGCAGACAAAAGATACATTATAGTCCAAAAAAGTCTATTCAAGAAAGAAAGCTTACTACTAAAGAGGTGTATTTTAGTGGGTCAAATGTAGCATACGAGATAAGAATTCGGCTGCCTATTGCATATGTCTATAGCCCCTCTGTTCACACCTGCTTCCCTCAACATCCCACTGCTGTTTCTTTCTTACAGTGACACACCGACAGAATTTCAGGATATGGTCAATAGATTGTCCAAGCTTGCTGGAAAATGCATTACACCCTGATGTCATAATCAATAGAATGTGGGAGAGAAATAAGATCCCATCAATTGCAACAGTAATGTGTAGGTGCTCCATTGTCTTGGCTGGACTTTACCATCCTATAAAGCATTCCAGCACAAAGTTCATTTAGTCCAGGCTTGGGGAGCGAGTGCTCACTGACAGCTTTTCCAAATGTGATCAGAGGAGGACTGTATCAAATCCTGCAGATATATGCAGATGATTTATTAGTGCCCTCTAAAAAACTAACATACCGATTCACTGATGAATGAGGTTCCTAATGTTACAACAGACCAGAAGAAAATACCAGCTCCAAGGATGATTTTCCTGTTGTACCGGTCACCAAGGTATCCAAAGAAGGGGGCAGCCAGCATGTAACACAAGATGAAGACTAGAAATCCAAGAATGCATAAGTACAATATTGGTCAAATTACTCTTATGGTTCTCCTCAGCCCTCAGACAAACTCAATTTATTTTTTAGTGTAAAGATTGAAGGCAGGCTGAGTTTGAAGAAACAGTAGGCATTTAGAAAAAGAACAACATAGATGTATTTATATATATATATATATATGCAAAATAAAACAGGCACAAATTGCTCAAGTTCTGTATTTCTTAACTGAGAAATTCTTTAATACATGCTGTGGGATTCTTGAAGAACTTAAGTCTAGTCTTTCTTGAACCAAAGACTTTCAGTTTCACATTTTAGTCTGCCTGCCCACAAGAGTAATACCACACACAAGTAGGAACTAGAAAAGATAAGTTATAGACTGTATTTTAGTAACAGACCATATAGACACTAGGCAAAGCAAGCTATCTGAATTTAAGAGATTTTATTACCTGTGTGCAGTAGACCTGCCTCCCCATCGCTGAGATTAAAGTATTGCTGTATATCCAAGAGGATCCCTGCAATAGAGTCAAACATTGAATGACAGCAAAGTACACTATTTATTCGTCGTGATTCTACTCATTTGCCAACTCAGATTCATTTCAAGAAGGGAGCTTGCAAGAATGGCAGCACTTTTCGCTTCCCATTTTACATGTAAACCATTACCACAAACTTAGATACACAGAGATTTAAATTTCTTATCACTGTAGATAAAATTCATGATCTTCTACTATCTATATAGGCTTACAAGAGTCAGTTTACTGACTATTGCAATCACAACCATTGTATTTCTTTTTGAAAGTGTTAACAGTTTCAGAATATACAACATTCAAATTAATGAATATTGGGTTTTCCAGAATGCAAATGGCTACAGTCCTCCTCAGCCAATGGTGGCAAAATCAGCCAGAGAAATACTACTGTAATTCAGAGAGAAGTTATTTTGATTGGACCGTGGTTCCATGACAGTTTTGCAGAGATCAGCTGAGATGTAAATAACCATGGATTTACAAATTAACGTTTTTCTAGTGGTGACAGTGACAGACAAACTTCACCAAAAGTGATTATTTCCATTTGTGATAAATAGCTGACAGAAATTCTATCTCAATTTCTAACCATTCAATAGCTGTGGAAAAGGTTAGAAGAATTGTCAAAAAGTGTGGAAGCAATCCACAAAAGCAATAATCGGAGGGAAGATCCATGGATCTGGCACTTCATGGATGCATGAATACTTCTGAGACAAAAAGCTCATTTTCATCTCTGTGTCATTCCAAGGCTGCAGATCTACCATCACACCCAGCCTGCATTTTTGCACTGTATTTCTGAAATAGAAAGTAAAAAGTCAAAGATATTATTTTGAATAACCATACTTTGATGACATTGAAAGATCTCAACACAGAAGTGTGTTCTCATGCAGCTTTAGTTTTGTCATTATTATAGTCTAAATCAAAATGTTATTCAGAGATGGAGGCACCACTTAAGAGAATGCATTCTGTGAAATTGCCTGCCCTGCCTCTAGAAGCTGATCTGGAGCGGAATGGAGCTCAGCGTCAGGTTAGCAGAAGGTACCTACTCTGCTCCTACAGTGGATTTTAAATGTAATGCCATGTCCTGTGCTGCTGCAGCCAACTGAAAAGCACTCTTGAGACAGCTAGCTTAAAGCTAAATGCATGCTCTCCCACAGCCCTCGTGGCTGCAGCGTAGTCTCCTCACTATTTACTGATGGGACTTCAAGTCAGTATAGACCAAGGTCTAGCCTAACAGCAGCACTGGGGGTTTTATAGCTGTTTCTCAATGACTGTTGAACTTATTTAGAGTTTTCTGAATGGTCTCAGAAGTTAAAGTCTGTGACCTCATTCAGAACAACAAATACCTGCTAAAGGTCTGTCTTAGGCAAGGGAAATTGGCAGAATTAAAACACAGCAATTGACAGTATCTATTCTCCTGGTAGGTGATTATCAACACACAGAAATACTGCATTACAGGAACTTCAACTGTTAACTACTAGAGTATTTAGTACAAACCACAGCTATTACAAGACCTGGTCTGAACCACAATTTCAGCTCAAACTAATGTTCAAACTGAGCACCATTAAAATATTATCCCCTCCAGACAACTGAACAACTGGCCTGACCAGATACTGGCAAATGCCAAGGCATTGATGTGAGCAGCTTGGAACAGGGTAACAGATTAGAGGGGCAAAAGTCTGCATGATCACTATTTTTAATGAATTGAAGTCTCAATTCTAGCAGACAACTAAATGGAAGAGCTTATTTACCATGTGAAGATCGATGAAAACTCCGTCAAATCTTGTGAGGAAAAGTGCCTGGAAATCACAACCTCTTAACTACCACCAGATTACTTACCAGATTACTAAACAAGTAATTACTTACCAAATTACTAAACAAGTACTCGAGCCTCTGCTTTTTTACCCTCCTGTTAACTTATATTTAACAAGATATCTTATCTATGGGCAGCCAAGCTCGAAAGTACTGATGCAAGAATTCAGCACTGCAACTAAATTCTAGCAGATAAGAGTAGATTGCTGTGGTACAAACTGTGATTTGTAAATAAAATTCCCTCATGGACTAAGAGGTCATAGAGTTGATTAAAAAGTGCTTTAGTCATATATTGTAATTAAAGTAGATGTCTGTTATTTCAAGGGCCTGGATATAACCCCCACCTCTGCTCTTGAATTTTACAAGTCACTGAAGGTAGCTCACACACAAGAAACTGAGCACGTCAACTGGTAGGCCACCTTTACTTCGCAGGCCTTCTTGAAAATTTTAAACTCTTAGCATGTACAGGAGTCAAAGAATAGTTCAAAGCCAGGAATGAGCCAAATGACTGTTGACACTTTATACTTCCAAGTGCATACCCTCCTAGCATTCCAGTTCTTGCTCAAAGGTATTTTTGTCCTCTCCTGTCCCCTACCCTTCTCCAGGGAAAGTTATTTGACAACATCATTCATACACAGGACTTTTTTTCACTGGCAGTCTTGCAATATCATTCAGCGTGCACCCCTACTTGTTTCCTTCCCTCTTACATGTGTGGTTAATAAGTGTTCAGTAGAAAAAAGTTTTAACTCCTAAACCCACTAGCCTCTCAATTTTTAAAGATACTGACTGAATGTCTTAAGTTTGTTAATGGTCTAAATAGTAAAAATAACTATTTTGTGTACTAACACTAGATATTAATTCCAGATTTAGCAATCCTTCCTTGAGGTTTTTGCAAGGTTTTAAAACATTTATGATTTCCAGGAAACTCAGAAGTAAAATACAGCAAGTTCACAAGTGTTTCCTGCACATTTCTAAATAAGATCCCTGGAAGCCTGATAGATGCTTAGAGGTGATTCTAAGCAGAAGAATTTATACAGGCCACAGTTTACATGAGTGGAAAAAAAAAATCTCATTAGTTTAATAGAAGAAATGCTCTGTTGTTCATGGTTAGATCAAAGAACAAATGTTTTGGAGGAAGGATATTATTTATTAGAAAACAACTTCTAAATTTGGTAGGTGATACTTAGAGAAATGGGTTTCCATTCTTTTTACACCGTCATGTTACACTCCTCATTGCAGAAATCACATACATTCCACCAGCTCATAAGGAAGTTAAACCTTCCTTAAACAAACTTGCACAATGAAAACATAATTTTTTGTACTTTCAATGGAGGGAATGTCATCACTTCAGATACAGGAATACCACATCTAATGTACTTAAGCCAAGGAAGGCTTCGTAAGCTGCTGTATACAATAAAGAGAAGTTTCTTAGTCATGTCTCTGGAATCCAGACACGAAAATAGATTATTTGCTCTGTATACCAAAGTCTGTTTATAACATAGCTTTAAAACTATGACTCTTAAGCATTTAACAGACATGATTTATATAAGAGTTCTATTAACAACTAATAACTAACAGATCATTTATTCATTTTTCAAATGTATAGTTGCAAGTTTCATAGAGAGCATGAGCAACAGGTTAAAGCAGATAAGCAAGAAAGATTAAACTGACATATAGAAGTATACCGTTAGATTACAAAACATTTGTAGCTAAGGAATAAGTAGAACTGTGGAGAAATTTCTTTTTCCTTAGAAAGAGGAAATAGACTCTCACCTGGTACAATAAACCAATCCATGAAATTTATTAAATTCGCATAGCATAGCACACCAACTGTCAGGTAATCTCTCTTTGCTGAACTGTTCCTTGACACTGACACAAATGGACCTTGTCTCTCATGGGCTTCAGTAGCTCCATAATTCTGCTCCTCAGGAGGTGGCTGGGACTGCAAGCCTGTGCTTTCATGTGCACTAGGGTTCTGCATATTTCCCAGCGCAGAAAGGCACCATATATTATAAACTGCTTCCTTAGTGCAACAAGCTACAAGTCAATTTTGCGTTCAAGCTATGAGGAACTTCAATCACTATAGTCATTTCCGGCGATGAAGCCCAGCCACTAAAAACTGAAATTAAATGTTCCTCTCAGTAGGAAGAACTTTACAAAAAAAAAAAAAAAGAAGAAGAAGAAGCTTTAGTCCTGTGTTTTTGCTAATCAAAAGTGCTATAGAAGAAGACAACTTAAACAGAAGCAAAATAATCCATTGTGCATCCAAGAAATAAAAGTGCACAGTTCTGCAATGATCTCAGAGACATCATGTATAAAAAAAAAAAAAATAACAATCTTTGCCAAGGTCTCATTGAGTTGTTAGAGCTAAAAGCAGCCTTTCTACAGAAGAGAGGGAAAGAAAAAAGGGAAGCTAGAGAAGCTGGTTCAGTAGACCAGTTACCTATCTTGGACTTGAGCCCTCTTTTACCACAGACTTCTTGTGCTGCTCTGGACAAGTCATTTGCTTTCTCTGCAACTCAGATCTTTACCACCACATCACACACTCACACACATATCCATCTCCATTAAAACAGAAAAAAAACATGTAATAAAACCTTTGTCCCTGCCACCTAACCAGTCACTTCTCCCTGTTACCTCCCATCTGCTTTGCAGTGGCCAGATCTGCCCCCAGAACAGAATCCTTTCCAAGAAGATCCTGAGCTTTGAGGTCAAATCAGCAATTTAAGCAAACAACTCACATTGCAGGCTACTTTCAGTTTGGGGTAGGGGTGTGGGAACGACACCAAACAAAAAACAACCTGCACTCCTCTGCTCCCTTGCTGGAACCGTGCATGTTCCACAATTCTGAACTGAGCAACAGGATTTCTTCCCCTTTCTCCCCCCAAAAGGGGACTGAAAGGGGAAGAAAGG
This sequence comes from Anser brachyrhynchus, assembly GCF_964034855.1. Classification (NCBI taxonomy): domain Eukaryota; kingdom Metazoa; phylum Chordata; class Aves; order Anseriformes; family Anatidae; genus Anser; species Anser brachyrhynchus. Next base: position 8,668,713 of record NC_137713.1, on the reverse strand, counting down.
ACACAGGAAGGCATTCTAGTTTCTCTAGTGTGCGTAGCTACCTTTCTTCCCTGCCTTTCTTCTGTCCATTCAGATTTGGAAAAGGTTTTTATTTAACTTTGCCAGCATGAATTTTCCTATTATATTATTTTTTTTAGAAAAATAATTAGTCACGTGTCTTTTGAGCCATTTTGTGGATTACCAGCTTCAGAGGATAATTTATGTTTGCACCCTGTTAAGAAAGTTTAAAGTGAAAATCAACAGTAAACTGTAAGAGTTTAAGAGTGAGGCAGCTAATTGGAACAATTACAGATCGGTTTGTGACTCACAGATTAAGACAAGTCTGTGTTGTGGTATTTTGTTTTTTTTTTTTTTTGAAGACCATGTGTTTCACACTTCAGACTAAACTGAAAATGAAATGGCATCTAGTATTCTTGGCCATTTTGTGAAATCTGGACTCCTCTACTTTTGCGTGCTCAACAGTGCAGTATTGCATTCTATTCTCTTTTCACGAACCAGAAGGCACAGTCCTGCTCTGTGTAACTTAATTGTGAATAAATCTACATTAGTTTTATTTCAAGAGGGGACTTTTTTTTTTTTTGTAACATCTTAGCTCTCAACTTTCTAAGGGAGGATTTAGATATAGATTATGGGCTTCTCTCCCACTCCAACATGGCAACTCCACTGAAGTCAGCTTGCCTCTGAAAACAATTCCGTGTGCCATTTTACCACATCAGTAAGCAGTTGTTGCTGTCTAGTCAGTATTTCCTTGTTACTTTTTCTCTACAGAACCTCCAATGAGTAGATGTTCTACTATCCACACATCCCACCGCTTTATTAATGCAGCGAAGTCAAGAACTGACTATGCTTGGAAGCAGCAACGAACCAGAGCCGCTTTGTAGAAATTAAAAAGTTTATCTGCAGCCACAACCGCGGGTAAAAAAGCTGAAGAAATGCTCAAATCACCCCGAAGACCAGCTGGCTTTAAAAGTAGGGGAGGCAAACGCCAGCTCTGCTCATTTCAGCCGGGCGGCCGGGGCTGCTCCGGGCAGTGCCGCGGGGAGGCGCCCGAGGAGCGGCGGCCGGGCTGAGCCCAGCGCGCACACGGGCACGGGCACGAGCACAGGCAGACAGACTGACACCCAGACAGACAGGCAGACACGCACACACACACACACACTGCAACAGCAGGCCAAATAATTCTGAGGAGCTTTGTGACAACGCGCTTCTGCTGAGCGGGCTGCAGAGCGCTGCCCGGTATCATTTCGCTTTTGTTCTTTTTTTTTCTTTTTAGGCAAGCTTACAGCTCGTTTCTTTACAGCCAGATATTGTTCTGGCTGACTCGTTCCCTTCTGTGGGTCGGGATATGCAATGTCCTGGCAGTGTTTGCCTGTGTCACTTAGAGGAGTGCCGAGCGGCGCAAGCACAGCTCGCTGGCCCCAGCAGATTGCCTCCAGCAGCGCCTCTCCCCTCGGTTCCTTTAGGCACGAGGTCTCGTGGCCGTGTCATGCAAGAAGCCACCAGCAGCCAAATCCTTCTATGGTAGCAGCAAGTCAGCCCCTGTTTATGGGAGGCATTTGGCACTAGCCACGTGCGCAGCAGCGGATTTTCTTACCCTGTTCCCGACCTGCCTGCGGTAGCAGACGTGGTGAGGGCTGAACCTGAGAAGCGCGACTGGAACCGCCGCAGGAAGCAGCACTTCTGGTGGCAGTTGAACTGGTCGGTGGACACTGAGCAGGCCAAGCCCTGGCAGTTTTATGCGCTTAGGAAGCTGGCTTATTCCAAACCGAGCGTGCAGCTGAGTTCTTGGCTGTTACTCATCCAGAGAGCCCTCGGCTGTGACTCGCCCGCAGCGTCCTGGCTGTCCAGGCATCTGCTCAGCGCCTGGGCAGCAGTCCTGGTGGGTCTCCACTCCGTGCTGTGTGCTCCACCTGCGGCTGAGGCTCCCACCCTGTCGTGGCCACAGCCAAACCTGTGCTGCCATTCTCATTAGCAAGCGGCAAGGCCGTGGTGTGAGTAGGAGGCAGCTGACGATGAGGTGCCTTGTGCACTCACAGGCAGTGCTACATTACCAACCAAGGCTCGCGGGAGCAGCCTGCACTGCAGCCGCTGGTGTGTTCCTGTCAGTTTGATTAAATCCAGGTGAGACGCCGCCAACAAACGTGCCGTGCCTGCAATCTAGACAGGGCTGTTCACAGACAACTGATGCGAGAGCCTCCAGTTTCCCCTGAAAGGATTCTCAAGTATCTACTGCAAAAAGCCTTCAAATGTATTTATTTATCCAAATACCCCTTCAAAATCAAACATTCTGCGTACCGAGGCTGCCGCATCCATGAACAGCTTTGAAGGCTTTGCCAGAGCTTTCTCAGAGAGCTAGGTCAGAAGGGCTGTTATTAGTGAACCAAGTTGTCCTTAAGATATAAATTGAGGAATATTGTATTATCCTGATTAACTCCAAAGCATTTCTATACATAAAACGAAAGGAAGCTTATTAAACCCCTGACTAGCAAATAGCAACAAAGAGTATGAAAGAACTGAATATGGAAATAACATTAATCATTGACCAGATCTACCAATACTGATTTTGAGAGGAAAGAAGCAAGCTGCATGTGGTATCTTCCCTCTCACATCCATTATGCAGACAAAAAACATAAAGTAGCCAAAAGAGAATATATGCTTGTGTGTGTTCGTACACATATGTGGAAATGGTCAGCATTTTGAGACATAGCCATTATGTATTTTAAACCTATGTGATGGAAACAAATCCAAAAATGTTAAGATTCTACAAATAACTGCAATATGGATTGCCACAAGACTTAGTAAATTTAGTGTCTGAAAAGTTCAAAAAATAATGCAATTCAGCAAGGCAGTGAGCCTAACAAATAGCTGCCTGGACCTACCTGAAATGTTCCACTCTAAGGAGACATAGAGACGATGATGATAACTATGCAGGAGCTGCAGAAGGAAATAAACTTAGGTAAGAGGTTGTCTTCTTTCTAAGGTTTGTCACTGTGGTCTCTGAACCACAACTGCACAATAAATCACTTTTGGTTTTGAACCCACTCTGCACTGATAATATGTAAAGGCACACTTGGACTTAACACATTACTATCTCGGTTGCATGTCTGTAGGGATGGCAGTTTGATTTACAGTTTAAACCAAACAGTGACAGATCTGTCATGAGAGCAAGCTACTCAAGTAATGTAATCATGCGCAAAATTCAGCATGATTTTCAGTTTCAGATGTATTATAGAATCAATAGTCTACCCTGTTCTCGTAAAAGACCATAGTGCAAAACTCCAGAGATTACTCATCTACTAACGTGTACATTTTTCTTGCATTATGGTCCTCCTGACTGATGCATTTACCAAATTTTTATTCCCTTCAGCTATACATCCTGTCCTGACCAGAAAGAAGGAAACTTCAGTGCTCTACTTCTGACCGAAGTTTGAGAAAGTCCGCACCTGTAGTTTATTGAATCTACTCTATCTCAGTGCGTTGTTTGTGGCCACAATTAGATGTGATTAACATTAAGGTAGCAACTGGTAATAGATTAAAATAGTGTTATGAAATACTTAATATTTTAGAATAAAATTTAGTAGCTGAATAATCAGGAATTTATACATACATGCATGACTGGACTGCCAACTTTTTTCCAAACCTTTGCAGGCAAAGCTAACAGTATGAGCCATTACTCAATTTGTCTGTCTCTCCCTTTTGTATGGAACAAATATGTACCAAGGGACTGAACAATCCAGACTAACAATAATTATGAGACCAGTATGCTTCACAAGCAGTCCTCTGTTACTAGAAAATTGCAACAAAACCGATTGGACCACCTGTTTCACTATAGACTTAATTGGAAAATACCTGCCTGGAAGCTTCTCATTCTGTGAGTTTTAATAAATACCACTTTTTTTGTTTTTTTGGTTTTTTTTTTTTAGTAACCTCATCCTTTTACCACCTCAGCCAGTATTTTTGTTTGAAATGCTTTCTCTCATGTTGCTTGGGTAATGGCATAAAACTTAGTGTGGATCCAGTGTAAGCATACTTTAGCCTTGAGATAGGAGCAAATAAAATTTACACATTCTATACTGTAAACTCCACCTTTTTCATTATTACTTACATTTAATCCATATATAGCTTTAAACTTCCAGGGATGCAGATCATGCTTTTGTCTGGGGAAGGACACTAGTTCAGAGTCTTCTACACTTTTAAATCAAGAAAAAAAATGCAACTTTATGAAAACTTCTTGAGGGATTTATCCAAATAACTCATTTCATAGGTAAGATTTTCCTCATTTGTATCCACATATTTCTGCCTCAAAAGGTATAGCAGGAGAAATTACTGTTCAAGCACAGGCTCACAGAGCTGTAAAAGATAAAGACACTCAAATTCTACTAATCATCCCCTCCTTCTCAAAATAAAAATAAATAAATAAATAAAATAAAAAGGAAAAAGGATAAAAGAAATAAAAAGGAAAAGGGAAAGGAGAAGGAAACGGAAACAGAAAAGGAAAAGGAAGAAAGAAAAAACCTTTGTGAGTTAGAACATTTTGCATTAACATCAGACAAAGGAGGAAGCTGCACATCACTGGAACAGAGCTTCCTCTTCTAGCTGAGATTTATTCAAACACAGAACAGCTTGTGGAGGTCAAGGGAAGTGAGGCATTACAGTTAACATGCATCAAAGACACTATCTTGCTAACCAATTTAACTGGTTTTGCCTCTACCATTTTTATTTTTTTTTTGGCTCAAACTCACTTTTCCTGGTATACCTGATAACTGGATTTATTGCATTTCAAGATTGCGGATGATTCTGCCACAATTACAGCAGAAAATGGCTCTGAAATCTGCATGGATTTGGGGAAAAAAAAAAAAACTATGGGATTAAATGTCTATTTAACCTATGTTTTGACCTTTCTACCACAGTGAAACATTAATCCCCAGAAGAACCATTGGGTGATCATTGCAGTCTTCACTTTTATACACCAGAGCCCTCTTAATTAAGAAGACAGCATAACAGATAAGGAGCCATTTATTGTGAGTAATGACACACAGACAAGCATTGACAGAACAAAAAATAGAGGCCTTTCCTCATGAGGTCTTTCTCTTCCTAGGCTTGCTAGCTTCAGACCAAAAAGAGAGACCATTCTGCAAGTGAACACAGTATTTTAATCACTGCAGAGAATGTTAAACTTAAGCTTAACTGAAAACTTGCATACACATAGATTTAAATTAAGAATAATCTAATTTAGTGTTGAGAATGCCTTTATTTCCCAGAAGAGTGTCCTGCACAAAGCAAATTAACTACCACTTAATGCTTCCAGTAAAGCCACAGGCAACCTCTATTCACCATTTTGGTAAGGGTAAGTACATGAACTCTCTATTGCCATGCATTGCCCATCAGCACTGAGAAATTCTGACAGCAACAGAGAAAACTTTTGTCATTTCTGGGCTCTTACTTATCATAACCCCAGGATGCTGTTATTTATGACAGCTATTGAGCAAATATTTGGAAGGACTTATAAAATGATCTAGAGAGAAAATAGGGATTAAAAGATATTTATAGTATCACTGATAGTTACCCTCCTTAGGCAGTGCGTAGCTTCCATTCCAACATGAGAGCAGATGCTGAAAGTGGCCAGACTCACTTATTTCCTGTGCATCTTTTGATTTTAATCAACTACTGGTAATGAAGTCTGTAAAACCTTGGCCAGTCAAACATCTGCTTTTAATGAAATAAAGAAGAAACAAAACCATAAAAATGGGGGAAAATAGCATTACGTGTGGGCAGAAGTCTATCAGTTATATTTGTAACATGGGAGCGGAGTAGTTGGGAAGAATTCCTTGCTCTGGTCCATATCTCTAAAGCAAATGGTACCACCAATAGTTAACAGGGAGAAAGAAAACAATAAATACTAAAGCTTTGAAACAATTACACAGTCCTACTTAGCTTCTGATTTTTGTTAATTAATGCACAAGACATTTTCAGACTTCAGCACTTGGATCTTCAGGCTGTTTTGCATATACTATTCTTTACAAAATTTGCAAGCACACTAGTAAAACCACAATATGAATCATTGTTATTTATTAAATACTCAGCAATAGTAAACATTTGCAAGCAATCACTAACACAAATCTGTTCCTTGGTATCATTTCCAGTAAAAACATGCATTATAGCTTACATACTCTTGGCAGGATTTAGGGATGGCCATCTTCTCAGTGTTACAAGAGAAAGAGGTGTAGCCCAGAGGTCCCTTTATTCTTATTTAGAAAATAATTATTGTGTCTTTCATTCTTCTGTCTCCCACATACTTAGTGTTTCACTTTGCATGCTTCACTTTTCTTATGTCTACATAAGATTTCATTGTCGTTTACTCCATTTTCCCTATGATAAAAGGTCTCTTTTTATTTCTGCAGTAAGATGTGATTCTTCTCTGGCATCTTTTGCTATTATAATGCTTTTCTTTATTCATTCATCACATACAATTGCACTGTTCCCAAGCCCATAAAATTCTGAACACCAACATAGACTGCAAGGTGCTCAGTAATGTATTCAACCGATATACTGCCTACAGATTTTTGTGATCTTCAGCAGCAAAGGAGCTGTGGAAATAACTCTAATGTAGAACACAGATAATAGAAAGCCAGGGATGCTTCATAACGAGACATCAGAACTGACCTGAGTCTTGTTTAAAATAAGAATTAGAACTTAGTCTCGATTGGAGAAGACTCAGGCCAGCGTTTCTGATTGTCTGGGAGCTACAAAATATTTGGGGGCAGATCACGGAAGGACAACCAAAGCTAAGGTGCTAGCCTAGGATTTGAAACACAGCTCTGCCATCCAGTTTCTGATCGTAGACAAACCATTTGGTATCTCTAGATTTTCCCTCAGTAAGACTGGGACAATTGCATATTTCTGTTAAAATAGGATTTGTGAACATTGCCAGGGATTCTCGCTTCACGAGAGGGCCTACATGTATCTAACACAGACCAATCACAAAGGTCTTTCCAGGTACTCATCCTGAGAGAACTCCTACTTCTGTAGGTGCATGAAGGTATTTCATCTTCTTGAAATACAGAATGATGTTTAGGTGGTATCAAGCATAAAAGGCGCTGAAGTATCCAACAACCTTCCTTCACACCATTTGACTGGTATTTGTAGCACTGTATTCCACTAGAAGTCTAGACACATTCATGTCTTATACCTTTCAGTCAATTCATTCCATTCATAACCTCCTTCCATCCACCCCCTATACTACTAGTAATTTTCCCTGGTCTGAAGATGGTCTCGAAAGGTCTTCCATATAAAATTAAAAAGTGTGGGAATAAAAGGAGGGCATTCTTTCTTTCTTCCCTGGAATCATGGTGGCATTTGCACACTTCGTGCACTTTCAATCCAACATTGTAATACAGACTCTCAGGCTACTAATAACAGAATTTTATTTTCATGGCTCGAGTAGCAACTTCTGTTTCAAACAAATTCAGGACCAGTGAAGAAACTACCATCTCTTTGTTCTTACGAGTCAGAAGCGTGACAAAGTCCCTGCTCCGCACTCAAAGTAGCACTTCTGATGCTTTTCATTAATAGCCAATATTTAGTCATGTTCCCTTGTTATGTAACACTGTAACTGCTAAAAATAACGCATAGCAGAAAATAATGCTCACATTAGGCTACAACTCTTATCAATAAGAGCGTTAATATCAACTTCATCTGGCATATCTACTTGAAAAAATACTATGAAAATTTACTATTGTAAATCAGCAAGATAAATGAAGCTAAGAAGAACCTTTGTTTTTGAAGTTTAGAACAGTTGCAAGAGTTTAACTAACTTTATCAAAGTTGTGGAAGAACTGCAGTCACTCAATCTTCCAATCAGTAAAAAAAAATATTTTCAGTACCTCACAATAAAGCTTGTGTTGGTGGACAGTATAAATCAGCAGAGTGATTAATCTGTTCAAAAAAGACAAATATAACTCAAGCCACCTGTGTTTTCACTGCCTCCATTGCTCCCTCCCCCTTTTTCTCCTCCTCTGAGAAGTTCACAGCCTAGTACTTACGCAAGAACAAACCAGTCATACACAGCAAGAAATTAAGATCAGAAAAATCCAGTGCTGAAGCAAGATCGCAGCAAGAAGTGACCAGAACTCCCTAGGCTGGAGGCGCTCCTCCCTTTCGTCCATTCACCTGCTTCCAGCAACAGGCCTAGCTGGTATTTCCTTCTCTGCTTCAAAGCCCAGTTTTACCTTGGGCTTCTGTAGAAATTAAATTTGTTGCCAGAGTACCTGTGTACATTATAATTACAGCAGTATAATTTTCCAGTAGACGCAAATGTTGTATTATATGATAATACTACAGGCCATAGATGTCTGTAGTTACACTATCTTAACCCATTTTGCTTCCCATGTGGGACTAATCTTCATGTGTTGTGTAACTGCATTCGCATTAAGGGATTTGCCCCTTGAACTACAGCAGCATAGGCCGTGCTGCTTGTTTCCATGTCCTACCCCTGTGCAGGTTACAATTATATCCATTGCTCAGTCAGTCTCTATAGCAATTTGCTATGAAATGCATACCCATCATGCATATGTGCTTTCTTCCCTTTTGTGCACTGTACTATTTTTGTACTAGCAAAGGCACTAGAACACGTCACACGTACAAATATGAGTATATCTCAAAGAACTGCAAGTTGCCGTTCTAGACTATTCCAGGAAAAAATAAAGAACCTTGCCAAGCACTTCATATACCTCCTAAACAACAGCTGCCAGCCACAGTTTGAAGTAAGTGATGAGCACTTTGCAAAATGTGAGCAAAAATAAATAAAGAAATAAATAAATAGAAATTTACCAGCTTAAAGGGCAAAACAAATTTTAAAGTGTCGTGCTTTGATTTAAACCAAACATGTCTATCCTTTAAAAAATAAAAAAGTCCTATTTAAAATAAAATGTGAAATCAGGACAGCCAACACTAAAGTGAAATCTAGAATCATTAAGTACAAAATATACATGCAGTCCAGGCTTGCTGCAGAAATTTCAGAGAAAGTCAGAACACCAAACGGGTGGGTGTTGCTAAGTAAGTGACTAGAAATAGCTTGGTGAGCGCTGAACCAGCTTTTTATAACAGTAGCTTCATCTGCAGGTGCAGAAAGAAAGTGAATTCTTCATTTCAGTTTATTCAACAAGTTCATTTTGGTGACTGGTTCATTCAGAGTTGAGAACTCGAGAGGGATTTGAAAAAGGAAGACAGCTTGCTTTTCCCTTTTCCAAACTATGGGTAGAATCAAGCAGTAGGATGATTAGCTCAAACATGTGGAAGGACAAGATCTGCTAGTATTAATATTTTGGAAGGTGGGGGAGCTAAAGACAAATTTTCTTCTCTCATTAATTCCTTTGCACATTTTAATTGAATCTTAGATCCCATCTAAATGTAACTTAACAGAAATAATCAGTTAAAAATCACAGTAACTAATAAACAAAGAATATCAAACAGTACTTAATGACTAAAAGACATAAACAAAAGTGTGAATAAATACACGTTGACATAGCTTAAATCAAGGACTACTCCTGTCCTTCTGACTAAAAGTAACATCCTGCAAAGCACAAGGAATCTGGTTTTGTTCAATTAAAGAGTTAAGGATTATAGATGTAAAATATGATTAAAATAAATTATGTAAATTAAGATTTCCTACTTGCCATTTTAAATCATTAATCAATTATTTAAATATCTAGTTTCAGCCTACAGTAGAAAAAGGAAGTATGAAAACTGTATTTTAACCTCTGGCTTCAAATTTATATACAAATAACCATTCTCAAATATGTGCTATTGTTTTTTTCAAGTAAGAATACTGAAGTTTATTTCTTTCCAGTAACATCCCAGCATTTCAGAAAAGGCAAATCAATTACTATCTGCCTCATATTTCACATCCTTGTATTTGTTCCAAGGATTGAAAACTGACACAGCAGTGGATCTCATGACTGCTTTCCATCAGGCATATTAAACTGATTGTCAATTAGGTCAGGCTTTGCAGGTGGCAAAGCAAAAATTTCTCAGACTCAGTTCTGTAGAAATATGAGTTAGGAAACTGCATTTTTCGCTTGAGCTTAACACTTCCCATAACTATTTTGGCACTCAGAGCAGTCATTTCATCATTAATTGCTGCTGCTTTCATCTTCTGTTTGATTCTGAAGTTAACTGTTTCTCACTAATAGTGAAGGAAGAAATGCAATGTGCTGCCCAAAAAGCATGTCCATGTTGCCTAAAGCGACCACCTCTCAAGTGGGCATTTTGCCCTAATTCTAACGTTAATGAGCAAGGAAATCCTCAATTTCCCAGCTGAGAGGGCTATCTCTTTAAGTAATAATATAAGCCTATACAAATAAAGTTTAGAACAAGGTCATTCTGGTTTACGCAGGTATTAAACAGAGCCACCCTGCCAAGAGTCTGAGTTGACACCACCATAAGGCTCCGTAAGGATTTCCTGCAGTTCCAGAGACACTTTTAGCATGACCATTCCCCTCAAAGTTGATCCAAACCAGGAATCTTATCCAAAAGCCATATCAAAATGCTTTGTTTAGGTGTCACCCTTCAGTGAACAACTTAGGTTACATCCACATCTTTTCTCCCTGGCTCAAGCAATCATTTTCCACTCTTTATGCCCCTACCAAAACCCTTATCTGTGGTCAGTGACCTAGGTGGAATACTGCTGGGTTTAGGGAATGATAGACAGACACACGGTGAGGTTTGAACATCAAAGCCATTGTGGTTTCATGTATCAGGGAATGGAAGACAGGACTAGCTCCTATTTCTGGCTCCAGTACAGGCTTGCTCTGGCATCTTGGGCAAGTCATTTTAGCACCACAGACTGCCACCCATGTTCAGTCTAACTATTTGGACAGTTATGGAAGAATGGAGATTCTTACCTCTACAGGAGATCATCGAGGATTAGTGTTAACCCAGCTGGACTCTGATCTCAGTTGGAGAATCTGAACATTGCTACAATACAAGTAAATATAAACATTTTCATCATGCTGTGCACTGAGGTATGTTCTGAAAAGATGCGCTGTAGCAGCTGCAATGATTCCTGCACCAGGTTTCTCTCTGTTTGCCATGCTACTGGTTCACTTGTCCATTTTTTTCCAGGAAACCCCCCTTCCTCACATGCACACACACTTCCCAGTGAAACTTGAGCCCAACAACATTTGAGTAACAGTTAAACTTTTGAACCTGCTCTGTAGGAGTAGCCTTGAACTTACACAAAATACTTCTGGCCAGACTGGCGTGTTCAGCCCCAGGTTTAGTCTCCTACTTTATTTATAGGTCGTACCTAATTGGAAACAAAACAGCTTTTAGTTTTTTGTTACGCTCTTATTCAAGATGGCAGGGAGCTATGAATCAAAGACAAAATAACTGAGTTGCTGTCTCCCTTTTCCTCAAATTCTCTCTGATAAGCAATTTCCAGAGAATTTACATTTATGATACACATCCAGGGTAATGGTGGAATGTTACCTTTGCATATGAAGAACTAATATGGATTTTACTATTCACATGCAAACTCAGCCAAGGCTTGTTCAAAAAGAATCTCCTTATATATGAAGGAGTGCACAGGCAAAACAGTTGCAAAGGGGTAGAGTGGTACACCACAACTCAACAAACATTTTCCTGGTAACAATTTGGATCCAGAATATAAGTCCTGAAAAATATATAACCTTTACTGTTAAGAAAACAACTTGTTTGCTAGATATCAACTGCATGAAACTCAAACTTACAAATGTTCTAATGGGCACAATATGGTCCCCATTTGCCTAAGAGGATCCTTTTTAAAGCCTAAAACTGATACCTCATGTTGTTACCATTTAAAATGTCTTCTTGCTGATTCCAGCATGTAAAATCAGATGAACATTGCTGAACATGTTACAGGGAGCTATGTCTATCTTACCGTCAGCTTATTGTTTTTGCCAAGAAGCTGAAGTAGAGGAGCAGATGTTGCTAACAGTGTGAATCCAGCCGGAAGACTCTTTACTGAACAGGCACCATCTACCAGTGTAATCTGTGATTTGTGTTGTGAGTGAGGAACTGGGGGAGAAAGTCAAACGAAAGACGTTCAAAGCAAGACGCTGAAGGTGAAACCTCGATCCTTTTTAAGGTGACAAAAAACTCCCAGAATCTCCTACAAAATGAATGATTATGAATACGCCCTTGCCACAGGAAAAGATTGATGCAGAAAGGACCACAGTGAATGTCTGTAAGATCAGAATAGTCATCATACAAGGAATGGTCACAGGAAAGAGAAAGTAATCTAAATTCTTGTTGTCCTTCCATCTAATGCAGAGATGGGAGAGACTGTTGCAGAGAGGCAGCATGTCAGAGACAGGAAAACAAATTTAAGAAAACAATCTCTCCTATCTTGAGACCTTTTTCTAAAATGTACTGCATGTTGCCTCAGCAAACAATAGGGAGGTGTTTGTGCATAAGGAGTACAGAGGTAGGATATGAACAGAAGAGATCACTTCATCTAGCCACAGAACGGCTCTTACCTCTTTACAGATAGCCAGTTGTGATCAAGGACAGGCAACACAAACTGCAAGCCAACAGAGTGCCCATTCTGCCGTGGCATGACAGCTTCATTTTCATGATGGGATTCCATGGAGTCTTTATTGCTGTAAGGAAACACTAAACTAGTTTATGTCACAGGCACACACCTGCCCTGACCAGCAGTTGACATGTTCTACATTTTGGAGTTGTGAGGTGATTTGACAGAGCAAGGTTAGGGTACTTTGCCAGAGCTTTTGTACCCTGTGCCAGGGTACAGTTGCCAGAGCTTCCTATAAAGAAATACATATTACTTTTATATTCCAAGGTTGAATCTGCTGCCAGAATAAAGGAATACAGGTCATCCATGCCAGCTTAAACCGTATCTTTTCTCTCCCAGCCCACAGTCTTCTATGTTCCTCACAAGGAATTCATACATAAGCCATAGGAGTCTTCCCTTTTTAAGTAAGATGACTTCCAGTGAGTGACCTAATGGTGAAATTCAGGATACTTTTCATTATGATATAATAGAAATAGAGTTGTTTTATATAACCTTTCAGTCTGCAATGCTGTAGTTAGGCCTTCTATTAATAGAACTGTCAGAAATGTGTGCTCATGCCTGAATTGATATCAGGTACAGAAAGTTGAGTGAATTTAGTGCTGGCTTAACTGACATTGTGAACAAAGCCTACCTTTTATTCCTGAAAGAAGAATACATCCACAGTCGTGTCACTTCCCATCAACATGCCTGGATTCCAATCTGGGTGACTGTCTCTTAGCATATTAAGTTTACAAAATGAACTTGCACATGATAGCCTTCTATGTTTAAATAGGTAGATTGTTGTTTTTTTTTCAAGATTGAATAAGCATGCCTGACTGAAGCAATACAAAATACAAACACAAAATACATTTGGGAATTAGGGTTAACCTACAAAGCAGAAAGACCTTCATAAAGACTTTCTTTGGCTAAAAACACCATTTCTGAGATGAATTTCAGTGACAGTAGCATATGCTGTGGAATGTCTTATTTCATCCTAGTTTAATCATTGAAGAGGACACAGATTTAATCAGAGTTGCCAGAATATCTGGGAATAGTATTCTGATTAATTGTACTAGTACAGTAATGAAACTTGCAGACTATACTAGGACTTCCAAATTGCAGCAGGGAAAATGACTTTAGCATTGCCAACTAAAACCATCTTTTATAGGCTAGCTATCTGCTTTCATTGCAAAGTCAAGTTTGATGTTCAGCAACAAACTAAACTCCTTGTAGCAGAAAAAAATAAAGAGGTCTGTTTTTGTAATGGATTTGAGCATTTTGGCGAACTGTTAGAGGATAAATTCTTTTAGTAACTTCTTGCAATATAGCAAGGAGTTTCCTAATTTCTATCACTAATAATAATTATTCACACAATTAGCCAGAAACTGCATTTCTTTGACAATTAAAGTGCAAAATTGAAGAATCCAATAGGATGCTCACAGCCTATGCAGAGGAGCAGCAAAGCCCACACCTTTTATTTCAGTCTCATGCACCAATTTATCACAGTGCCTTTGTTACAGACAACACGTGAATATCGAGGCAATTTTTATTTCTGTCAGTCCTTCTCTGATCATTTACTTCATTCTTTGGCATAAACTACCCCAGATTTTAGCTCTTCCTCTCAGCAGTTCCTTTCCTTAGACTTGCAGTCACCTCCTGAAGGCTTTTGGTGGAGATCCAAACTCAAGACTACGTTCCCCGAGGAGCAACCAATCCAGGAGACCCTCTTTACCTCATAAGTGCAACAAGGGGTTTTACTTCAGCATTTTATACCTTTTTTTTTTCTTCCCGGGCGCACCTCCAGCGCTGGCAGCCTGCCGGGTGCCGCTGTTCTCCTCAGCGCGCTCCCCCTCATACAAGCGTCCCCATCACACCCACAGCCAAATCCTCCTACATTTTGCAGCAATCCTGTACAGACTGCATTGAGCAACTTTTCCAGCAGCAGACACCTCATTACAAAGCCGCTCTTTTTAGCCCCCTCTGAAAAACTCGTGTGTTTTACTGGATCTGGGAAATGGCAGCAGTGTGAGAGGAAGCAGGGCTTTGAGCAGGGACAGAATGCTCAAATAGTTTTTATTACACACAGCTCTGAACCTGAGAATAGTCTCGTGCAGTGTCTTAGCTCAGAAAAGCGGTGAGGAAACTGAGGAAAGCCCACGGGTAGCTGTCGCTGCCCTCAGGAGGAGCCCCCCTGCCCTCAGCGAGGCAGCCAAGAAGGCGGCCGGCAGCACTGAGCTATGGAAGAACAGCTCTCAAAGTCCCGCCAGACGCAAGTCCTCCTCAGCAGCAGCTCCTTTCTTACCTGCAGGCTAGGGCTTTAAAGAAGGGGAAGAAAAAGAAAAAAAAAAAAAAAAGAGAGAGAGAGGGAGATAGAGAGAAGTGACCTTCTCAAGATGGCGGCCGAGGCCAGGCTCACCCCGCCTCCCCGCCCGATATCCCCTCTCAACATGGCGGCGCGGAAGGGCCGGCGGCGGCGCGGAGTGCGCCTGCGCGCCGCGGCCCGGAGTGCAGCGAAATTCCTGGCGGGCGGGGGGAGGAGGAGGAGGAGGAGGAGGAGGAGGAGGGCGGCTCGGAGCCACGGCCGCTCGCCCCTGGCAGGGACCCTGCGTGCTGTGGCGGCGGCCGGCGCGGAGCCAGACCCCCGGGGGGCGCCGTGCGGGCGGGCTGAGGGCCACTCGCCGCCTCCTCGGGCGCTCGCAGCACCGGGAGCCGCGCCGTCCCCGGGACTCCCTCCCCGGGCGGAGAGGGGGAGAATGACGGAGCTCCAGTCCGCCCTGTTATTGCGGAGACAACTGGCAGGTACCGGCCTGGGGGGGCGGCCGGCGGCGGTGGGCGACCGGGGGGAGGCGAGAGGCGATCGGCTGCGGGAGGGGGGCGGGGGGGGAGCGGAGGGCGGCCGCTGAGGGACGGGGCCTGCGCTTGGGGGGCGGGAGGGGACGGGTGTGAGGGGGGAGAGCCCCCCCGAGCCCCCCCCAAATCCCCCATCCCGCCGCCCCCTTGCCCAGCCGGGAGCTGAGGGAACTAGGCCGAGGGGGGGAGGGGGAGCTGCCTGGCCGGGGGGAGGGGTGCGGAGGGGCCGGCACGGCGGGGGGGTAGGGGGGGTGTTAGCCTCCTCCGCTGCCCCCGGCCCCTCGGGGGGCTGAGGAGGGGGAACACAACAGCCCCCCTCGGCCGCCGACCCCCCCCTTTACCCTTCTCTTCCTGGCAAAGGAAGGGGGCCAGGGGCGGGGGGGGTTTCCGGGGTGTCTCGGTGGGGTTTTGCCAGCTGCCGGAGCGCAGCGGAGGAGGGAGGGCTGGTTGTTGTGCTTTATATATTTATTTATCTTTTTACACTCCCCCCTCAGAAACAGTACTTCAGGCCTTCGCACCTTCCCGCGGGGACCTGAGGTGCCCCCGTCCCTCTCCCCTCCCCTCACCCCCCGTGCCCTGCCGCCCGGGGAGGCGGGACGGGAACGGGGAGGGGTGGGCACACGCCGCTTCCCCCTTTGTTGGAGGCCCGGGGGGGGGGGGCTGCACCGGGGCTGCCCCCGCTGTGCGTGTGGGGGTAGGACCGCCGGTGGAGGGAGGAGCCGGCGGCCGGGCCCGGGGCCGGGAAGGGCCGGGAGCGGGGCTGCGGACGGGCCCCAGCCCCCTCCCTTTGTCGCCGGGCCGCGCCGCCGCCGAGGGGGCTCGGCCGGGCTCGGTTGGACTCGGGTGGACTCGGCCGGGTTCGGCTGGGCTCGGCCCGGCTCGGTTGGCCTCGGCCCGGCTCTGCCCGGCCCCGTTGCGCATGCGCGGGGTGCACAATGCGGCTCCATGTGCCGCCCGCTGCCAGATTTAAAGAGAAACGCGGCCGGGAGCACCCCCCCCCCCCCCCCTCAGCCCCTGAGGCGCGGCCGGGCGCCCCGCGGTGCCTCCCCTCACAGCTCCTCCGTGCCCACATGAGACGCCTGCTAGGTGCACCCAAACACAGCCCAGGCACGCCCAGAGGGACAACTTGGGGTGACACGGGGGGGCAGGGGGAGGTTTGGGCGGACGTTTAGGGCGGTGGGTTTGGGGTGCAGTGGGGGACCACAGGACCCTGTCAGCGGGAGGGAGGGGAGTTGTGTAACCGGCTCCCTTCAGTTGTGCTCGGTGCTAGTAAGGGTGAGAAACTGAAGTATAGCCAACCACTAGCACAGGAGTTTTTTAATCCCTTTAACATGACGTTCTCTTTCATAAAAACAAGCTTACCTTACACGTGCTCGTGTTCGGGAGTGTAGCCACGTACTTCTTGAGTGCCTTCGTGGCTACCAAGCTTCTGGCATCTGGTGAGGTGTCCATGTGGCCAGATATGCTAATAACAGTAGGCATAAGTTGTGTAAACACAGGACAATAACAGGAGGTATATGTGCTGTAGCACGGGACAGTAACAATAGCTATATGTTCTGTAAGCATGGGCCAGTTGGATGTGGAAGTGGACTTGCACACTCTTAGGTGGACTGCCGTTAACCCCCAAGCCTTCCTGCTCGCTGCCTTCTGAAGGTTTCACGTGTAATGGCAAAAGCTGGTAAACTTTTCCAGTTGCCATCTTACTGATTCAGCTGTGCTGACTCAAGTACTGTAGCTGTTTGTGTGACATAAAACCCTGTGTGGGGTTTTTGTGTTTGAAGTACTGTCAGTACTCTTGGTATTCTTCTTTATGTACTTTAAAAAAAAAAAAAAAAGTACTAAGGGTGGTTGTGGCAAGTGTTGAAGGAGAGCCTTGAATTCTTCGAGAGTCCTGTCTGGAAGAGTTACTGACCTGAGAAGGAGAACCATTTCTTCCTTATTTGATAACCTAAACAGTATCTGAACTGAGCTAAAACTAGACTCTGACACTGCTTTTTCTGATGGCAGGCTACTTGAAGTCGCAATGCAGAGACTGAGCTTCATGATGTCTGATCTTCTACCCTACTGCTGACTGTCTTCTTCCAAGTCTCAGCTGCTCCAATGTGTCTCTTTGTTTACACTCACACTGCTTGTTCTACCTCAAAACAAAAATCAACACTGTGGTATTCTTTCTTCTGGTGGGGCTGGTATTTCAGCCCTTCTGCTACATGCAGCTTTTGCATTATATCGAGTGTGGTGAGTCATTGGGTTGTACTTAGTGGTTGGGTTTTGGAGGACAGCAGACTGGCAGTGGAGGTGAGTTATGTGATCTAAACTTGTTTAAATTACTCTAGATCACTCGCTTATCAAGGCAGCTGTATTCAAACCACAAGAGGTCTGAGGTTGGAGCTGTTAGACTTGGAGCAAGACATCAGGAGGTGGAGGAAGGCTGAAGGGGGGACGTGAAGCCCATGCAGTTGTGGAGCAGTTGAGGAATGTGAACTTCTTTAATGAGTGATGAGACCCTAGATAGTTATTCTGAATGCTAAGATGTAAAAAAAGTCTCCAGAGGAGAAAGAAAGGTAAAACAGTAGTCCTCAGAACTGTTGTCTGTTTTACCTCCCCATATGCTGTGTCTTTTAAAAAAGGTATTATGGGGAAAATAGGTGTCTGTGACATGTAGCACTTTAATGAGTTGTTTTAGTTCTTGAAGCCTCTGTTAAAGTGAAGGTCAGCTGGTGAACTTTTTTTTTTTTGTCAGTGAGACTTAAAGCTAAGGGTTTTCTTAGAGTGCATTAAAGAAACATGACAATGTAGCCTTAAGATTTTCCAGTAAGTGTATAAAAACTGCTCACTTCTCTGGAGTGAGCTGGCTTGTATTGTAACTTGAGGAGGTAACTGGTACTACTGTACCATATGTACTACATGCTTGTCCGTGTAAGCAGCATGTTCTGGATGCTGATAATGCTCTAAGAAGGGATATTCAGCAACAGTCACAAAGCGGGTGTAAAGTTAGATGTTGTGGGCTTTTCATACTAAGTAGCTTCAATGTCTCTGCAAATGAAGCAGCCATATTGCCAGGGAATTAGTAACTGGTTTAGTATCTGTGTGCTTGCCCACCATCTAGGCACAAGAACAGTTCAAATCAAGATAGCTGGAACTTCGGGCGCTTTTTAAGAAGTGTTCAAAGGCACTGCTGAATGGGGATCTTTGACTACCAAAGGCAGGCAGTGCACTGGCACTAAAAGTGGAGCCCTAGAGGTTTTCCTGTTTGAATGTCTGTAAAGCTAAATGTCTTTTTCTTCTCAAATCAACTTAATTGTAAGCTCTAGCAGCTTCTGGAAATCTCTTAAACTTCAATAAACATGTGTTCGTACAGATGTATGTTTAATCCTGATTTTTGGATCACTAGTGCTGTGGAAGAGAAGCCATGGCCTACCCATTTCCTCTAATGGATAAGGTGCAGGGAAAATTAAAAGAATGAAGTGCCTCTGAACTTTGGGGGATGGGGTATGATGGACAGACAGACATGCAGGATCAGGTATGTAGATCAGTATAACACTGGATCAGCAGAGTTTATCCCCCTAAGAGGCGATGGGGTAAAATGTGTTCTTCCTACAGTCCAAATACATCATGATCTTTAAAAAGAGATGGAACAAAGAAGAGCAGCTTTACACTCTCAGGTCTCCAGATCTGTTGAGCCCAAGGGTTTTGTAGACTGTGGCGTTTCTCTAAATGTTCTTATTTCATCTTTGTGCACAATCGTTGCTGACACAGAGTAGGCAGACTTGTCTAGTTCATCTGGCAAGACCGTGTAGGGAGGATGCAGTTAAATCAGTGGTGTGCAGTGGAACCAGAAGTGCGACTAGTCTGACACAAACACGGCTTGCTGAAAAACAGGGGAATAACCTTGCCCTCGTTGGCCAAAGTTCTGCTGCATTGTATATATTCTCCAACTTAGGATACCAAAAATCATGCTAATAACTTTCTCAAACACGAGAAACACAGCATTGCTTCAATTTCAAGTGTGTATAACTCTCATTTCAAAGCAAAAATGTCTAGTTAAAAATTAACAAGTTGGAAAACTATATTAAATACTTAACGTGGCAGTTCAACAGTTTGTTACTTTTGTGGAAAAATCTTGTAGTATGACACTGAACTAGTTGAATTTCTGGCAGTTACACAGGGTTTCCTTCAAAATATTTTAGTAGTAAATTCTGAGGGAATTACAGAATTGAGGTTGTTTTATAGATTGAAGTTGAGATGGCGTATCTCTTGGCTGGCTGGTAGTACAAGAAGTCTTTGTTTACAGTTGAATACTGGCTACTTTCTGCCTTAGAGTAGGTTAGTCCACGAGATAATACCATTTGAGTGGTACTTACTCAAAGTAATAAGTTGATGCTAATCTTCATATTAGCTTCCTTGGAGAGGTATGTTTCTGTGATAACTATTCATGATAACACAGAATATTACTTAAGTTTTACACCTGCAGGACCTTGGAATCTTACCTCCAGTATCACTTAAATGCTGTAAGACTGCTGTGTTTAAAAAAAAAAAAGTTTCATTTTTAGATGAGAATCAGTCTTCATTGCTGTCATGCTTTTGGGATACTTAGATATAGCACGTGCATACTGATTATGTTAACACTCTCGTAGTGTAGGCCCCCTTCATAGCAGATAATCCGGTTTTCTTGTAAGAAAGTGGCTGAAGCATTAAAGCTACCTCGCTCACACTGGCTTTATAGATAACATCACTGCTAAAAAACATGCATTGTTACAGTGACTGCAGTCTGAACAGCGTGAGCAGCCTGAATTTCTGTTGCACCACAAGTAACACAATGGATGTGACTTGTGGCAAACTTTGCTAGCCACACATGTTGGTTTTTCAGATGCTCCTGCTGCATGAATAAGCTGAACGGTGCTTTTTTGACTGCGATCACAACAGCAAAAAATCCAGGGATGCTGACAGTTTTGGAGAGTGAGGTCTAGCTAAACCTCAGAGTGGAGGGGCTTGATGACTCAACCAGCTACTTGAACAAATGAGATGAGCTACCAGTAACAACCTGCTTCAGCACGTTGCCCCTTGAAGGGCTGTCTGTGGTCACAGCCAGTTGGCTCTGGTTAGGTCAGTTCAGTAATCTTTTGGGGAAAGAACCAAGCTGACTGGAAACAGTTCTGTTCCCTTCTCTGCTCCCCCCAAATGGGGCATTGTAATTTGCACCACACTGTGGATGTAACAGATGGATCTGACAGTGGAATGACTTATTTCTGTTCTGTTAGGGGATACTGGAATGGGAGAGTACTACTGGAGATGCTGTAAAATAAGGAGTGGAAATAATACCTGTTGAGAAAATGCTTCCATTAGAGTTCCTGATTTATCGATAAGATTTTTATTTGGAGATGTTAAATCGTCCAAATCCTGCTAAAATGTCTTGCCTTGTGTAACTGTTGATAATAATTCCAACTTCAGTGTCAATGAGTTGTCTGCTGTAGAAATGTAAACTGTAAAGATTGGTTGTCTTGCCATAGATTACTCTTTATTTTGGTCTAAGAGAAATGGAATTGAGATGGACCAAGTAGAGTAAGTAGTCCTCAAATAAAATATGTTGTGACTATAATGGATTCTGCTTTGATTTTTCTGCATCTCATGCCACTTTTTTATGCAAGACTTGGAACAGCACATGCACGTTCAAGTAAGATAGGATTACTTGTGCCCTTTCATAGTTGGTACACATCTCTTTTCTGAACTCCTGTTATTATAAGCAGTCTGAGAATGAGTGGACTTTGTAGATGAAACTTGCTTGCCTCAAATAGGCGTTCTGCTTAATTTTCTTCCCCTAGTGTGTTTAATGTAATCTTTGTTCTAATCTAGATGTTTTTGTTTGCCACCTTCGAGGCGGGGGTTTTATGAAGGTCTTTAAGCGTGTGAGGTATTCTGCAGAAGTAAGCTTTTAAGTATTGGGGCAGAGTGGGATGGAAGCATTTAAAAAAATAAAATGCAGCTGTTTCTTTTCAGCGTAAAGATTGGGTTCTGATGAAGCAGAACTTCTGAACTAGAAGGCTGCTGCTGTTCTGAAAGTATGAACTAACCAAATACCGAAATGTGTGTGAAGTCAGATGCCTGGAGAAGGAAGAGCAGGTGCTTTGGGTGAGGAAGGAGGGCATGTAGCTCTTGAAACTCTCACCGTCTCACTTTTGTCCCAGTGTATGGGAACAGAATCTGGTAACGCTTCACGTTGCGGGTCTGTGCTATCACCATGCTGCACCTGCTTTGTGCTTCAGTTTTCAGTGGTGTGTGGCTATCTGTCAGTAGACTGGTCTTGGCATGATCTGTCGCGTCAGGAATCTAGTAGGTCTGCGCTCTAGGCTACCTACCCTGCAAGTGTAAGTGTTCGTACTTAGTTCTCTTCTCCTTCCCGCTCTCAGGTCCAAGGCACATCAGCTGGAACAGAGATCAGATATCCAGACCCTGTAAGAACACTAAGTATAGCAATCTAAACGAAATAGGATTCCATAAAAATAACTGCTGTTGTGGGGGTGAATGTTAGCAGTGCTTGTTCTGGTTTAGACTGATGGAAGCCCTTTGTAAAAGCTTTCCCATGCAGTCTTTCCATGTGTGATGACTGTTAAGGGAAACCTGTTTTCTTGCAATTGTCACACCACCTAGTATGTCAACCCGGCTGGCATTTTAGTTGCCTTACTCTTGGTACTGATCTGAAAGATGATGCTGTCGAGAGTCACTTAAAGGCAGATGTCTTAAACAATTCTGAATGACAACATAATTCAAATTCAGGTGCAAACCTGTTATTCGTATGAGTGAGAGAAGAGAACAAGCAGGAAGTGTGTCCTTGGCTTGTCCACCAGCTTACACATACGATGAAGAAAGTTTCTGAACTCTTCAGATGCCAGCATCTCCTTATGGCAGTGCTGTGCTACAGCCTTTCTATTAGACTTCATAGAATCGTGTTTTATTCTTGTATGTGAACCCCAGATTCCTGAGCTTTTCATTCTGTTCAGCAGTGCTGTTCCGTAACTAATGCGTGTGAGGGTTGTTCAGAAGATACTTAGATGGATTTTTTTGTATCCTAAGGCTGTCAGTAGTTTGTAAACAGCTGTTAAATAAATTTTTCCTACTATCCATGGCAAACTCGTCAACTATATGAACGAGTGACACGTAGGATGACAGTTCCCTTGCAGAATTCTAGCAGTGTATGCGGTAGACATCTGAAGCTCTGGAGGCTCCTTTGTTTGCGAGAGAAATAGGCAATTGTGGAACATGATTCATCTGACCTGTTTTTGACATCTGCTTTGGGATGAGATAACTGGAGTCTTGAACTCCTTATCCTGATAAGGTCTCTACTGAATGCTGCTGAGGGAGCATCTCAAATGTGCGTGTACCCACCTCGTACTTCAGTGACTGAAGAGTGCACACTAAGGGCAGGATGAGGGTGGCACTTGTGTTATTACTGAGTACAGTGGGTGAATGTGGCCCCATGCTGTGACTGACTCTTTGGGCAAACCTGCTGAAGGTGTTCTGGTGAGAAACGTGCTGCTTCTCAGGCGTGACCCTGAGAATCAAGATTCTTCAGATCCTCTTGACTCCCTGTTCTTCCCATCCTCCCTCCTGCCCAAAGCTCAGACCTTACTAGGACTCTTTCACAGGCTTGTTCAACCTCAGTATTAACCCGGCTGAGGTAACTGCTGGATTCTGGTGTGACTGGAATAGAAAAGCATGCTTCAAGCAGTCTAGTCACAGGGGCTCTTGAGGAAATGGTTTGTTTTTCAATTTCTACCGAAATGAGTGTTCATTGTAATTTGAACACTGGTTATACATTTACTGCTGAGTCTTTATTCCAGAAGCATGTTTCAAAGCCTTAAACAGTACTTTGAAATTCAGAGATTTTGGTCAGCTGTGGCCCTGGCTAGGAAGTTTATTGGGGCTGAAAACAAGAACCAGACAAGAAACCTCCAACTCTGTCCTCCCTCCTTCCCAGACCTGCTCTCCTGCGTGCATCCTTGGAAGGCTGTGCAGGTGTAGCTGAGGAGACAGCAAGAGGAGCATAATTTGCAGCTGTGGAGCATTGCGTTAGGCTGATGCCCTGAGCAGCTTGCATGTTGATGCTAAAAATGTACCCTCCTGACAAATTCTGTGATCCCAGAGGAGAGCTAGGGCTGTAGAAGGCTGTGATGCTGCCCTCCTCAACAGGGGACAGCGCGTGGAGCACTGCTAATCAGTTGCCAGGCTGAAGTTAAGAGCCAAATCTAGAGATGCTACTGAAGTGGTTGATAGAGATGTCTCCTTAGGGCAGGTTTGTATTTACTGCTTTGGTCTCAGTGCAAAATAAATAAAAATGTCCTGAGAACAAAACTGTTCTGTCTGAACTGCTCTCTGGTTTGTCACTGCCGGAGTGGCAGCCAGGAATGCGTGTGCATCATGTGCTATGTTTTGACTGAACTTCTTGGATGAGCTTGTGGAGCAAGACCGAACATGATGAAAGCAGATAATATGGAGAGCTCTGGGAGCAAGTCTGTGTGAGGAGATCGTGTTACTTCAGCAGTATCCCAGCACTGATCTTCTAGATTCAAAGACCTGCAGCTGTGTATGTCGGCAGAACGAAGAGTCTTGGAAATCATACGTGACCTCGGTTCATCTAACTGTGGAAGTCACGGTGTGGGGTATGGAGGAGAGGAGCCTAGGAGGGTTTTCAGGCTCACCAGCTGGTGCTAAAAGCTCCTGGACTAGCGCTGAGGCTCACAAAAGGCACCCAAGAAGAAGCAAGCCTAATCTGTAGCAAACTGAAGCCTCTGGTACGTCCCATACCTGCCTGTGCTGGGGAACGGCTGCGGGTCAGGGAGATGACTTCTCTGGAAGCCTCAGCTGGGACTTGGTCTGTCCTCATTTTGTTTCTGCTTTGGACTCAGTCCCCTGGCAGCACAAACCTCAACCACTGTGCAGCTCGCTGAAGAGGCTGCTATTTAAAAATACTGTAGAAGCTTGTACTTCTGAAAGCTTTGTTCAGTGGTGTAACTTAACCTCGGCAGTGTTGGTGTGCAGCGGTTGGCAGCCGAAGCGTCAGGCTGAAACGCTGAGATGCCGCACATAGCTGCTGCCTGCAGCCACGGGGCTCTTTCTGCTTAGTCACTTCTGTTGACGCTGTTGCTTTTGGATTTCTAAAAGTCTCCTGGTTTCAATAAATGCAGCTTTAGCGAGTGTGGAAACATCAGTAGCTTGGTGTAAACTGAACACAAACTGGCAGCATGGCGTAGGGTATGGTATCGGCTCCAGCTTAAGGCGATGGGATCTGGTTCTGAGCTAACCCACCACGGGAGCACCGGGGTGCTGGCAGGCGGTGTGAGAAGCCAGGCGTTGGGCATTAAAGCCTCTTCTGGACTTAAACAACTCTGTCATGGGCCTGCTGGCATCTCCCAAAACAGGTATTGATTCAGGACCGGGACTAAAGGAACTGACAGCCTGATTTACGAGCAGCCACAGGATTCTTTTCCCTGCGTGTTGCTGCCTGGCAGCTGCCCAGGCTGGTGTGCGCTGGCTGTCAGCTGCGGCTTGAGCTGCTGAGGACTCTACCTGAGGGTGCTTCTAGAGGGAATGTAAGAAATTTTCCACTGGGAAGAAAAGTTTCTGTTACATTAAACTATCAGAAACGCAGATAATTTTGGAGTAAATACTAAACAGTAGTGTACAATGCATAGCAGCAAGTAACCTGCACTGAAGTTTGAGCATGGACGTGATGGAGATGTGCTAGTGTGCACAGATTTACGCTGAAAAAGTACAGGATGTCTCCAGTTAAATAAAGGTATTGCAGAGAAATATTGTGTCGGAAAATAACCTGGAGGGGCGCAGTTCTCTGTAGGTGTCTGACTTCTCGGCTTTTCCAGGACTAGAGTCCAGCCCTGCTCTCCAGCGGGGCTCTGCAGAGGACCCGCACCAAGCGCTGGTTCCCTCTGCCTGGCGGGAGGAGGGAAGCGAATCCTTTGCTCGCCATCCACGGGTTTGTCTGGGAAAGCTCCCTCCCATTCGGTCCACAAGCAGTTAAGTGCCGGGGGTGGTGGGAAGTGACAGACGGAACAGGTGTCTGCTCTGGGAGCAGTGTCAGTGTCACCGCTCCGCCTGGCAGCAGCCTGCCGGAGCCTGGTGCCTATGCTCCTTGCATCCTTGCGTGAGCTGTGGTGTGGGTACGTGGATTGGGGGAAAGATTTTGCTGCTTTGTGAGCCTTAGCTCATGGAGAGAGGTGTTTCTACCTCTTCTGATATGCAGCGGTGGCTCTGTCCAGGAAAAATAATTAAACAAGGCTTTGGTGTTCACAAGCTTTAATGAGTAGCAGCTCGTAACTGTCCACGGTAAAACAACCAAGGACGGTGATTTTCACTTCCCAGTGCAAAACTTGGCTGAGCTTTCCTTTTTTTGTCTGCTAACGAGCTGTTGGTGGATGTTCTGTTTAGCATAAAATTAGCTTTTCCATGCAGACTGTCTAACTTGCTTGTGGTAATGCTGCGTGCCTCTAGTGGAGAAGGTGCTCGAGCTTATAGCCATTGTTCTCCCTTACGTGAAAGTGTTTGTGCAGTAGCTATTTAAACCGTGCTTCATTATTGCTACAGAGAAAAGAAAACGGGAGAATTTCTTGCAAGCAGAGGCTGATGCCACCTCCAGTAAAAGAAGTAACATCACAATTTGCTTTATAGGTGACATCCCCTAAGCAGATTTTCCTAATCGCTGCCACTGAAGGTGTTTGTCAATGGCTGTCCCTCTCGTACAGCTTACAGGTTTCTGCGTTACAACAGTTGGTATCCAGCAACCTTACTCCTTCTCACAAGATCTCTTGCCATACAGCGCTGCAAGGTCTTCGGTATGAGTCAGAATGCAAGAGCTGGCTTTCATTGGGAACAAGTATGTGAAAAATGCTTCAAAGGAGCTAAGGATTAAAAAAGCTGTTATCTGGAGGCTGAGACAGATATAAAAAGAAATGGAAGTAGCACAAATCAAGAAAGAGAAGAAAAGATGTGCCTGCTGGACTTTAAAATAGTGTGGCATGCTGAATACTTCAGCATTCAGAAGCATCCTTAATTTTCCACTTTTAACTTTTTGTTCAGCGTTATCACTGACAAGTGATAACTGGCAACCAGTAACGAAGCTAAATGGGAACAGCTCGATGTTAGCAGTTTACACAGGAAACTTGCCATAAACTGATTTCTCCCTCTGGAGATGTAGAAATGAGGGAACTTGTTTTGGAGGCTTACTTTCAAATTTGAAAGTCTTAGGATGCGATGCTCAAATCTAACATTTGCACTTTCTGTTGACTCCTGTAGTTGTGCTGGATGTTTTTTCTGCATCACACTACTCACACCGTAGTGTGTAACATCAGCATCCTGAACAGAGGCGTTAGGACAAATCCTTCCTTTTTGCACAAACAATAGACAACTTCTAATAAAACCCCATGAGCAAAAGCAGATCATGTTCAAATATTAATGTCATAGATCATTTAATATCTGGTGCTGAAGGAATTTCTGTAGCAGGGAGGTGATAGGGGACTGGTGAAGCACAGTATTTTTTTGGGAGGGGTGGGCTTGCTCTTCTGCAGCAACTGCTTCTGACTCCACGTGACATGCTTATTCTCTCTGTCCCTTTAACCTAAAATTGGATGGGATTGTTACTCAAGCTTATGCAGTTGTTTCAACAAAGGCTCTGAGATCTCGGAGGGTGAGAACTGGCTTGCTTAGCAGAGGTGTGGTTGTGCTGTAGGTTTGGGTTTTTGAAACTTGCATCTTGGTTAGGCAGCCCGTGGTATTACCTTTGTTTTAGGCATTGTTTAATGAAAATATGATGTGGTTCAACACCTCAGTCTGTTCTGTGCTGCAACTCCGAGCGAATGTTTGACTTAATCTGTTGACTGAACCACTGCTGTGTAGGTTCTAAGAAAAGCCCTTCCAACATACTGCCAAGAAATGAAACATTTCTTGGGATTTTAGCACTGACTCATCTGTGTGGATAAACTTGACTCTGAATTACCAGTGGCTGAGTGAAGTCAATATTCCTGCTATCCACCTCCTCAGGATCTCGATCCTTCGTATGAGCTGAGCACTCTTAGTGTTTGGACTTACTTGTCTGTATAGAGCTTACATTGATTATTGTGGCTTTTTTTTAACAATGCTTTGAATAGTTTAATTCTTAATTAGAGCAAACACTGACTGCAACCTTATGGACAACTGGGTTTGGATGTAATGGTAGCCTCCTTTCCATAAAGGTATGAAGCTCTCACTTGAGGTTCTTCTCTGTCTACCTGAGGGCATTACAAGGAGCCCTAAACTCAAGTCTGATATCTAGAAACCAACACGAAATACAGCCGTTGCCATACATTTTACACAGAAGGAATGTATATAGACTAAGTGGGGGGGATACAGTGACCTCTAACTAATGGGGGCTGTGTGATGCCTGGCAGGATTTAAAATGCATGCAGTAGCAGCTGTAAAACAAAACAAACCCTGATGTCATATGGAAGACAGACCAGTTGAATGAATAATTTCTTCCCCCATTCCCCTATTCTAAATGCCAAAGATCCATCTATCATGAGTTTGTACTGTTCGAAATGCTGTATCAAGAACTTAAATTTGGCATCAGTTGGCATTTATATTGGTGTCTGACCTGCAGCAATCAGCTGAGACATTCTTTTCCCTACCCCGACTTCCCTCTTTAGGCAGTACTCATTTGAGGTGTTTCTTCCCAGATCTTGTGCTTTTTACTGGAGCAGGCTGAACACAGTTGGTAGAGTCTGTATCCAGGCCTGACTTCTGTATAGCTGTTTCCAGATAACTTCCTATCTGGCTGTAACTATACAAAGTAGCTTACAAACTTAGAATCCTGTTTTGCTTATCACTAGTGGATAAAACTGTAAAACAAACAAATGAAAAACATAAGCTTATCTTCTAGGCTCACTTCTAATAGTTCAGAATTTAGTAAATTATCATCTCCAAAATGCACTGGGCACATATCTCAAATCTTTTCAGAATCTGAAAAGAATCATTTAAGGGACGTAGGATGTTAGTTTTAAATAAAGAATGTGTGTGACTTTTCTTCTGTTAACATTTTTCTAGACCTAAAAATACACTTGAGTTTAATCTGGCTGCTCAGGGTTCTTGTGAAATAGTGTGGCTCTTTAACTAGTAGCAAACATGTGGCTTTTCTTCATTTGCATGCACACCTGGTGGCAGCTAGTTTAGGAGAACATGTCTGAAGGTGCTGAGTACAGCTTGGTCATCCTGCTCTCGATGCACTCAGCTGATGGTGTGAGTCAGGCTGGGTCTCCGTTCTGGCGGCATGCAGCTGTACGTGGCAGGGAGTTGAGGATACTCATCCAGATCATAAATCCATCAGCAGACACCAGGTTGCTGAAAGTCGTGGGGTTTTTTTGGTCACCTACAGAGGCATGAGCAAAACCAGCGAATAAATACAATAGGCACCTAAAGTCACTCTTAAATTCTTTTTCCTACACAGAGCTCAACAAAAATCCAGTGGAAGGCTTTTCAGCGGGCTTAATAGATGACAATGATCTTTATCGATGGGAAGTCCTTATTATTGGTCCTCCAGATACACTATAGTAAGTACTGCTACTTATATAGAAACTTAAGTAGAACTCTTATTTACTAGTTCTAGCTCCGTCTAAGTAGAGATGACCTAAATCTTCCTACTAAGTTAGGTAATGCTGTTTAGTTGCTAGTAAAGTATTTGTAAATAGCTGAATTTGCTATGAAGTTCTAAACCTCTTTGCTCCCCTGGGAAGCTGCAGCACTGATCCTGTTGTGCACTTGTGTGGAAAAGAGAGGATAGGCTATGCTTAGGGGCAGCTTGGTTTCTATGCATTGAAGTAAGGCAGGTGTAATCTGCTTGCTGTCACTGCTGTGAGGCTCTAGCTTAGCTGATAGCACAACCTCAAACCATTCCAACTTCAGGCTGGCCACTGTAGGAAAATATTTGAGAAGGATGCAGTTGGGAAACTGCAGCAGGCCACAGAACAAGCCTCAAGTCCTCGCAGTTTGAGATGGGTCAACCCTTATAGTGATCACTGTTTGCTGAAGGAGAATTTCCCAATGTGACCTAGAGTACTTTAACGCTGATCAGATTTGTGTTGTAGGCAAACCTTGCATGGTAGGCTTCAAAAAAGCTTGAATCTTTATCCTTGCTCCTAAGGGCAAGATTCTTTAATGGACAGTTGCACAAAAATGCGTGCAGTTCACAGTGTAAGTTCTTTTGCTGGACTTGAGTTTGCTGTGCTTGTCAAGCTACACACATATGTATGTATATATGTATCTGAAGCACTCTGGCATATGCAGTGCAGTAGCTTTTTAGAAAACAAACAAAAAAAACCTCTGGCTAATTGAGAGAATAACTTCTTTTTCTCAGAGGTTGCATATGATCATTTATTCTAGCTCCTGGGAAAAGGTTTTATGCCCTGAAAAGGTCAGCTTAAAGTGTAGCTCTCGAAGATGAACTCTGTTCTCCTTTATTAAGCTGTTCCAGTGGTAAATTACTGATACAGAAAGCCTTTTAGTAGCATTTGCTCGAGGTCAATTTTAGTTCCAATATCAAATCATTGTATACCTTTGTCTGCAGGCTTCTGAGAAAGTAGTTAAGCACAACAATCAAATTGCTTTGGCTTGTCAAGCTCGCTACATTGTGATTCTCAAGTCTTGCATGAGAGGAGTTCTCCAACTTGTGTTGACCTCTTTTTGAACAGTGTTGTAGTGGCTACATTATATTCTCATGGCCACTTTATAAATACTGTCAGTAAAGACATATTGCTTTTAATTGACCTTTTCCTTATATGTTTAAAATTGCAGTAGCATTTTTTTCCCCACTTCAGTAAGGTGCTGAGCTTGTTTTGAGGCTTGTTAGATAGCAAGCTCTCTTCTGCTCTAGTCCTTAGCCACTTTTTGTGTTGTAAACTCAGGAAGACTAGACTTTAGACTTAGTGCATGATGCTACTGATAGAGGCTCCTTTATCAGAAATATTGCTAAAAATGGTACTGGTCTCTCTTGATTGACAACTCAATTAATTGGATACACACTACAAACCAGGTAAAACTTTATTTATATGATGTTGATGAGGGGCAACCAAGTACCGCCTGGTTTACAGCCTGGATTTATTATCTGCTCCTTTAAGAAGGGAAGGTGGAACTCTTTTCACTGTGAAATGTAGAATTTAATTGGTTTGGGGCTATCAACAAATGTAATTTAACCTTCCTTTATCTTGCCTAGTATGGATGTTAAAATATCTGGTGTTTCTGGAATTCTTACCCTTCCTAGGAAGAGTAATAATTCTTTGGAATTTGCATTCCTGAAACTTGTTAAAAATGAATGCTGTGGGTTCAGATCCCCTCAGCTGCTCTCTTTTTAAAAGCCAAGTCATTTAGATATAGTGTTGTTTTTTGAGACACCTGCTAGAATTACACATCTTCTTTTATTGTTGGTGGTAAAAACTTATTTTCTCAGTAGCCTGTGAGCTCTGGATGCAGGCTTCTTCTCCATTATGAATAGAGAAAAATAGATGCACAGAACAGCTCTTTCTTACTCCAGTTCTCATGGGAGTGGCTGTTGAGGAGTAGCTTGTCATACTGCATATCTCATGCCACCTTCTTTGGAGGTTATGTTCTAGTTTTGTAATGTCTGCCTCTGCAACTTCAAACTTGGTAACAAACTTCAGTTACAAGAAACGATTATATTTGCTAAGTATTCCATCTGTAAGACTTCCTCTGAGTACAGGCCGTCACTTTTCTCAGAAAGGAGTATTTCTAGGTATTGAAACCTAGCTACTTAAACTGTTATTTCAGTTAAATGTGGACCTGACTTTATGCAACTCCCACATAAAAACTGGATGGCTCATTTATTGTTGTTCTCCAGTTTAGTGGGTAAATGTAATGCTGAAGACTTCACTGTTGTGCCTGAGTCCATTTAGATGAGTATTGAAAAGGTATTACGGGTAGACATGAACTATAAGCTTTCTGTAACTTTTCACTGAGGCTGATACTGAGAGATTAGGACAGAGGTGTTTAAAGGAAGAATATAAACAGATACCTGTGGGGCTGTACTTGAGAGTTATTGGCAATATTTTTGTTGTTAACAAATGTGCTGGGAGGAAAAATGAGTTGTAATTCCAGATACTGAATTCCCTGTCACTTTTTTCCTATGGAATGTCATTCCAACTCTTTAAAAAACAAACAAACAAAAAAAGGTGTTGGGGAACTGGCAGCATCTTGTGAAAGGATCTTCTCAGTCTAGAAACTCCTTTCGTTGCCTATAAGAATGTTGGTACTGCTAATTAACAACATGTTAAGCTGTATGAGGGGTAAACGTAGTTTTTGGTGCATCAGTAAGTTCCAGCCTTCAACTTAAGCTTACAAGAAACTCTACTAAGATATTTTTGATTCCCCAGTGAAGGTGGTGTTTTCAAGGCTCATCTTACTTTTCCAAAAGACTATCCACTGAGGCCACCAAAAATGAAGTTCATCACAGAAATCTGGCATCCGAATGGTAAGCAATGTCAAAGTTCCAGCTTTTTGCAATTAAGAATGAAAATATCAGCAAGACAAATGAATACAATTCTGTCTGTGTTAGAAGTATTAAAATATTTACATCTTTCTTATGTGAAGACAACAATAACTAAACATGGCAGAGTTTTTAATAGTGCTGCTCTGAGAGACTGCTCCTAGAGTATCTTTCACTAGTTTATTGGCTTCTAGGTAACTTATGATTATTTTTTTTTACATATATATCTTTTAAGTGCAAAGTTCTGGTCTGAGGAGAGTGTTAACTTCTATACCTGCCTTCTGTTATACCTTCAAGTGTTTCATTTTTACTGTATTACCAACTTAACAGTTCAGTGTAGAAGGCCCAAGGTTGTCCTCCTTCAGTGAAGCATGGAAGGAAATAACAGCATCTCTTAGTCGCTCCAGAGATGACTCTTCCAAAGGTTTCTTTTATTTCTAGTCTTCTGGACATAGATGGGAAGGTGAAATAAACTGGAAGAGGGTTTTTACTGGGAAGTAGGAATGTTTTTTAGGTTTTAAGTCTCTAGTGGAGATGTAGATGTTGAAAGCTGGGAGGAGACCAGCACAGTGCTCCTGTCATAAGGGAATGTGAATGTGTTGGTGCGATGTCAGTTGCAGCTCTGGAAATGTCAGAGTACTTGCCAGCAGTTTCTGATTCTAGCAACTTAAGTGATATTCCAATACATTGCAGTAGTATCCAGCTGATGCTTATGCTGTGGAAGAAGTCATCCTCCGATTTGTTAAACTTTAACAGGAAAAAGAAGACCTTCAGTGGAAGCCTAGTTAAATTAGTTTTGAGAGTTGTTAGCCTGGTGTTAAAAAATAATTTCTTCCCACCCATGTATTGCCTCCTCCCCCAAAAGTCTAGGCATAGTAAGACTTCCACCAAGCCTTGTTTCTTAGAGATTGAGCTCTGTAACATATAATTACTTTCCTTTTTATAAACTTTATTTCACCAACATGTTTTTAGACTAGCTGGAGTGAAGGTTAACGGTTCCATAAGTATCCTGAAGAAATGCCAGCGTGTTGTTCATTACTGAAGTATGCCTTGTTCTATTTTGTAGTTGACAAGAATGGTGATGTCTGCATTTCAATTCTTCATGAGCCTGGAGAAGACAAATATGGCTATGAAAAACCTGAGGAACGCTGGCTTCCTATTCACACAGTGGAAACTATAATGATTAGTGTAATTTCTATGCTGGCAGATCCCAATGGTGATTCTCCTGCTAATGTTGATGCAGCGGTAAGATTTTTTTTTTCTTAGCCTGCAAATTGTCTTTAGTGTAGAAACAAACTTGAGATAGTATTTTGCTTCTACTTTGACAAACAGTACAATAATTTTTCAGGTGAACTTTGTACAGCATGGACTAAGGCTACCTTTTTGTTGCGAAAAACACTCATGTTGTGAAATAGAATTTCCAGCTAGCCCTGGTAAATGTCTTAGAGAATGCAAGGGAGAGATGCTGTCAAGCTTCATAGGCAGTGGTTTGATTTCTCCTATGCAGTAATGCAGTTACTTGTAGTAAATAACTTGAGCACAGATGTATTTCAGTAAGCCTCGGCTGCTTTGGTCTCATGGAAGCTGGCTGTAAAATCCTGTGTGGTTATATATGTGTAACAGTTACAAGTGCTGTTAAGTTTAGCTGTGGAAATAGACATATTCTAGAACCTGTTTATGTTTGTAGTACATTATTTGTATAAATTAGCAACATTTTGTCTTAATGAATCTATTAACGGCTTAAATAACTCACTTTGAAGGGAGGGAGAAAATTTAGTGGGGGTACCTCAGTATAATTTTGTTGTGATTTTTTTGTATTCACCTCTTTAAAACAGTCTTAACCTGAACATGGAGTAGAACTAGGTTTGTCTGTGCAGGTCTGCTTAGAGAAAATACTTGAAGGCTTCGCTGGGCATCCGGCCTTTAAGTCTGGCGTTGTCCCAGACTTGAATGCTTGAGTGAGGGAGAAGGGCACAACTTATAGTCAGAGGCTGGGGTGAATCTGCAGTGAGGATCCTGTCATAAGTGTTTGATGCAGGAGTTCCGTGCAGCAAGCACAATGTTTCTGGAGCATGGCCTGTGCTGCGTGGGTGTATAAACACAGCTATCGGATCTCTAGAAGAGCTGCTTTTATAGCAGAACAGCAATCAGACTAATAACTGTTTGTGGTGGGGAGGGAAAAAATTCTCAGTTCTGGGGGAAGTGGGAGAACAGACTTCTGGCCCCAATCATCTGAGAGATGCTAACATAGTTACTTTCCTTTGAATTACTCTTGAGTTGCAGTACAGAAATGACTAATACGTGCAACGTGGTTGCAAAAGAGAAATTCCAGGTTTAACTGGAAGAGTGAGGAAAGGGAGATAGCAATTGGAAGACACAAAGTTTTCTAGAAGCATGTTAACTTCCTCTGTCAAGCTAGCTTTTCCTTCCTAAGGTGGGCAGGAGTTTAGTTTCTGGAAGCCTTTCATCTGCTATGCTGTTAGCGTTTCCAAAGGTGGTCGAGCTTAGCTGAAAAATCATGTGAACAGTCTTACGTGGAACAAACTTAATGGGGTAAGAAAAACAAAGCCGCCAGAAATTGTAGTGAAGAATTTCCACGTTTAATATTCTTTTGTGTTGGACCTCCCCTTCTCTCAGCACTTGTGGAAACAAATATCCAGGACATGTGGATGTTTTCTGCTGGCATACTTGAGAGCACTGGAAGGAGCGAGTTATTAATGAAATGCTAAAAGTACCATCAGAATTCCTCAGCTTATGAACTCGTGTGTGTTGAATGTAGGTGACCTAACGCTGGAGAAAGCTTGTACTTCTAGCTATACTTATCACCAACTAGCATCATAAGTTTTGTTTTTAAATCTTTCTATACTGTACCCCACTCTCTATCAGCTGCCTCAGGAGCAACTTTGTACATGAGAGCTGTCTTAGAGACAAAATTACGCATTTGTTTACTGGCTGGTAAGTTGGTCCAACCTTAGGGTAAAGACTGAAAATGCCTTAAGGAAACAACTTTCTTTTACCCCAGCCTGAAAGAACTGAAAGACAGTACCGAGGCATGACTGATATAACTTTGCATGCTAGTAACTCTTTTTCTGACTAAGATGTTAAGTAACTTAAATTTAGTATGCTGCTTCAGCAGCTTAGCATCTCCTGCTGGACTGTAGATTGCATCCCCTTCGTGTTAACCAGAACATCCTCATCAGGGTAGTAAAGACTTGGCGGCTCATGTCCTCTTTTCTGGTCTGCTTATTGAGGAGTCTTCTAGTTTACTGCAGCAACATCATTTGGCAGTTACTAAAAGTTATTTTGCTCTCCTTAACTTCTAGTCTTCAGTGAATCTAGAAAATGAGGTGTTTACAGGCAGGTCATGGCAGTAAAGAGCAGGGGAAATAGCTGCTTCCTGGAAAACTGAAAAATGTGGGTTGGAATACTCTCTTGGGGTGGGGAAAGTGACGGACAGGAACCTGAGTGCATGCTGTGAGAAGCAGACAGAACTAGTTTGTAGCCTGAAATGAGAGTTTTGGAGAGTGTTGTCAAATTGGGAACTTAACTTGGTACTTAATTCTGAACACTTGCCTCATAGAACTACAAATAAAGGGTAGGAAAACAAAATACCGAGAGTCTGAAGCTAGGAAAGCGCACATTCAAAGCTTTTCTTGGCCTTAAGTACTCTTGTGTAAGCTGTCCTGTGTCCCTATCCAAGGAACCACATGCTTCAGGATTAATTACTGAAAATGGAGAACAAACTAATTAGTAGCCTTGTTTGTGCTTTCTTTGGAAAGATAAAACACGCTGGGCTTTCCAAGATGTTGACTGGTTAGGTGAGCGTGGAGGTGGTGAATGTAGGGATGTACCAGTTATCCCAGTTTTCTCTCTCGCATGTGCTATGGCCTTCACCCCATGCGGGGGGGGTGGAAAGGTGTTGCCTGCCAGGTTACCTCAGGAAGAAAGTGTGATTATTTTTTTTCCAAACCCCATAAGAATGTTGATAATATACTTAAAAAAAAAAAAAAAAAAAAAAAAAAAAACACAAAGAACCCTGTATTTCGTAAAATATTTCCTGTCACTTCCTTGCTGGGCTGTAAGGCAGCACACAAGATGTCAACCTGTGTCTCAGTGTGTGCTAACTCTCCTGTGCTTTCATCTGAGTGCTTCGTGAAGCTGACACAAAATAGCTTAGAGTGACTGCACTTCTTCCTGTGAGGTTTTAGTGATACTATGGTTTGCACATCTCTGGGTTCAGACTTATCTCTTGCCTATCTTCATGTTCATCTTTGTTCTTAATCTGTGTAGTTCTGAAATCAAGTACATGTCCCAGGGACCATCTCCGTAGGTATGCTGAGTGTTCTGTTAAGGTCTTCCTCGTGGAGATGATACTGTGCAGCTGCACCGAACTAGGAGTTTTTTCTTTCTAAGGATACTGTTGTGCCTCTTCTGAATACTCTGACTTCTGTACTTCTATCCTGGGGTGTACTAGCTAGATGTAGAGAGTTGAACTGTCCTAAAAGTTGCAGAACTACTGGCTCTACAGTAGCTGTGTGCCTTTTTGTTCATCACTGCAGTTCAAGCCAGTTCCTATAACCCGTAACAATAGCTTGTGGTCTGCAGTTTGCTTCTGCTTGTCAGGCTGAAATAAATGGATTTCAGCCCAGGCATTGCAAAATGCTGGTAGCTACTAGATTAGTCTTGGGGAATGCCTAAAAGCCAAGGGGGGGGGGGAGGCTAAATCTTCACTGTCTTGTGAGCAACTTGCATGAAAACCCAGAGCAAGTGTTCAAGCCCTGAATGTTACAGGTATTTAGTGAATAGCTCAATGATTGTAAGCAAACTTAGGTGTTGACTAGATGGTAAATGTCTGAAAACAAACACCAAGATTCTTCCTAGAGCTTGCATATGGTTATAGCACTGACATCTGAAAGCTGTCTATTCAATTACAGAAAGAATGGAGAGAAGACAGAAATGGAGAATTTAAAAGAAAAGTTGCCCGCTGTGTAAGAAAAAGCCAAGAAACTGCTTTTGAGTGACACTTATTCAGCAGCTAGTAGCTTCACTTTTTTCAGGGTAAGTATCCTTTTGAAGAAGAGTTAGTTTACCTGAGTTGAGGATTTTCTAAGTGTTGCTGAGTTCAGTTTTTTCTCAGAAAGGAAAAAAATCTTCTCAGCTGCTTGGTCTTAGTGGAGTTCTTTGGCTGTGTGCAGCCAAATGACTTCATAGTTAAAGCAATGCTTAAACTTTCTAGTGCAGTAACAGCCCTTCTGCCTAGATTGGGGAACTTCTGAATAGAATAAATACAAGAGTACTAGAGAAGTTGCGATTCCCTTCAGCAGTGTTCATCTTGCTTCCCTAATAGGACTTAGGGATTACTAGTGTTGTACTAGAAAGGAATACTCATTCCTTCATGTTCATTATTGTGAAGAACACTTTTTTTTTTGAATATTAAAAGCATCCTGTATTGCTACCTTAAGTTTATATGCATGTATGTGGCACTTCTCTTGCAGTTATTGGTGGCGTGTTGCTTGTTTTAACTAAGCTTTTATTGCCATTGTTAGGAACTATTCAGATAAGATTGTTTCGGGTATCTATGGGACTTTTTTTAACAGTCTGCTAGTATATCAGAACTAAGTTGAGATATTAGCCATAGATTATATCAAGAAAAGTGATATTCTCTTCAGCAGCCCCAGAATGACTTTTTCACCGGGGAAGCTTTAGGAATAGTTTCAGAAAAAGATTCTGCTTGAAAACTGAACTAGCATATCTGAGAACCTGTTTAAGTTTTCATGTCAGAGTAGCTGATGTGGTATTTACTCTTTCACCCTGATAAAATGAATTCCTGATTCCAGATGCTTACTGTAATTTGAACAATCCCATCTTCAGTGTTTTTTTTTAAACAATAAGTACTCATAGAAAGTGCTGTATTAAAATGTGGCCTTTAAATACATGGCCTTTGGTTACTTTAATCTTGGTACGCCAGAAAATTCAACTAGCTAATTTTCCACTCTTGCGTTTTCAAAGTAAAACAGAACTTCATGTTGAAGCTGCCCTTTCTTAATGGTTGGCTTGGCAAGTAAACTATTCTAACCTATTTTGCTGGGGAAGCCCAAAAACATGTAATACTAGAGTGCCCATATAAAGCTTGGGAGGGAGGTGGTGGTGGAAATATGGTACTGTGTGTTGTACAGAAGGGTTGTGCTGTCTGGACAACTAGAAAAGCTTGTCAGATGTTCCCACTACTCACAGCTTTTCTTCACGAAGGTTGCATAGGAAGTATTTGCTTGTTTTACACTCTTGGTAGTAGTGCTTCTGGGAGGAGTCAGGGTGTGTATGTGCTCTGCGACAAAGTAGTACTGCAGCATCTCTCCTGTGAAGAAATGCTTTGATTGAACTGAACTCTCTCCAGAATAGAGAAAGCGTGAGAAGTTCATAATTCTGTCCAAAGACTAGGCAAAGGAACTGAATGGCTTATACAGCTGCCCTGAACCAGAGTGTAATAGTTTGTAATGTAACTGGCAGTTCTTCCTTAGGGAATAACTGAGCAATACTCCAGAATATCCTGAATTAACCTTAACTCTGTTGCCATGTTAAACTTGGCCATAGTGAAACAATGCTTCTGACGAATACTAAGAAATTGGTTGTAATACTTCTTTGGAAGGCAAAAGTTTTTCCTAAATCCTGTTGACTCCTAAGTAAGCTGTGGGTGATGAATTGGATGAGAAGGGGCTTTGTAGCTGGCTTCAAACACTGCTTGCTGCTTAATGAAGCACTGCTGTGCCACTTTGTACTGTACTTCGCTGTTGAAACAGCATCCATCCTTCACAGTAAGTGGTG
Source organism: Anser brachyrhynchus (assembly GCF_964034855.1). Classification (NCBI taxonomy): domain Eukaryota; kingdom Metazoa; phylum Chordata; class Aves; order Anseriformes; family Anatidae; genus Anser; species Anser brachyrhynchus. The sequence goes on along the minus strand of NC_137713.1, from coordinate 8,629,960 downwards.
CACAGAAGCTTCGATGAAAAACCTATAGGTGTTTAGTTTTGTGTGAATAATCAAACCTCTACACACTATGAACTTGGCAAGCAACACAAGTGACAGGAGCCTGAAACACTGATAGTTGGGCTGAGTCGCACAGTATGCTGAACCTAACTCGAGTCTTTCTCAGGTGATGCTTTTGGATGTATGCATCTTCTGTACAGAGGTAGGTAGACTTCTTGAATAAGTAATACGTATCTTCCTTGAGTTTGAAACACTAAAGTTTTAAAAGTAATTAAGGATCATGAGTGTTTTTATTCTAATAATTGTGATTTCTTTGTAGGTCTCCAATTGAGAAACATGGCACTGTTTTTTTCCTGCACTCTACCCACCTATTGCTGGACTTCTGTTGTTACGAGTTGGCAAACACTGGCTGGAACTGGGCTGCAATAAAACATGCCAGTTATCAATGCTGACAAGAGCCTAACAAGTGCCAACACAAGATGATTACGCATTTTGAAATCTAATGAACTGCTTTAACCTTCAGGAAGAATTGTAAAGATGTGTACATAGCACAACATGATCCGGATAATATATATACTGTTCATGTACATCCACAAATACACATTGTACCAAATAATGCTGTCTGTAGTTAGGAATAGAATCGTGTAAATTCTAAAGATTTTAGCAGGTTTTTCTTTCCCTATTCATTGTTTCCTATCAGTTTAAAAAAATCGAAACAACAAACAACAACTTGTGAAGCATGTCAGACTAAAACCAATTAGGATTAAAGTCTTTTTTCCACTTTAATTTTCCTTTGACCCACTGAGGCTTAATTAAAATCTCTTGCTTATTGAAGTTTAGTATCTCTTTTGTTTTTTGGAAATGTGCTCCCTTTTATTCCCTCATCAGAACTTAAAATTTTCCTAATTAAACCTGAAGGGATTTGCTATCAATTACTTGTGTCTTCTTTTATGATGACCTTTGTAGTCTCAAAGGTGCTCTTTTTTTCCTTCAACCCTCTTTTTTTTTTTTTTTAAAAAAAAAAGAAAAAACAAAAAGCCCAATTGCACATGCTTCTTGAATTGGGTATAGCAATAAAACTGGCCATGGAGCACCCTTGAGCAGCCTGCTGGGTTTTTCCCTTCCAAGGGACTTGAGTGTTTTCATTTGGAAGTTGAATTGACTAAGTTAGTCCAAGATGGGATGAGCTGCTTTTTTTTAATGGGTGACTTTTTTTTTTTTGCCTTTTGCATTGCCTGTTTGTGGGGTGGGGTGTGTGAGGGAGACTTGTTTTATCTCGAGGTTGAATTCAAGCATGCGCATCTGTAGGCTTTCAAATGACTAACTTCTGGGTTTGGTATCAAAAATAGTTTTCTCCTTATCCCTTTTCTCTCTTCTGTGGCCCTTCATATTCTTTGCCTTCTACTTCAGAGTTTCCTCACCTAATGTACAAAGAAAATTGCGATGTATATTTTCATGTAATTTGATTTTTGGAATTCTGTCACCTTCTGTAGTGAGTTCTTCCAAAATATAATTTTTTCCAATAATAATGTGTCAAACTGGCTGTCTTCAGTATCTAAATAGGAAGGGGGAGCTGCAGGTGGAATGCAGTTTACCTGAACATCTTCAGCAACCTGACATAAGCAAACTTCTGTTTAACTTGACATACTGTGTTTAATCTTGAAATTAAAAAAAAAAAAAAAAATCACACTTTTCTTCCAGTTGGAACCATCCTTGTCCCTCCAGTGAGCAAATATTAATCTCACAGTATCTGATACTGGAGTTTCCCAAGCATGCCTGAAACACCTTTCTACCAAAGAAACTTTATAGAAGATTTTGCAACTACCTGACTGTTCTCTGCTCTGTCACAGGTTTGTTTTATCACAGTTTTTAACAGCAGAGTAACCTACTAATAAATAAAGAGTTCAGTGTTAAGAATTATCTTGTAAGAAGCATTCAATACTGATTTGCTAGCTGTGGCTGGACTTCATTTCAGGTTGTACCATGCATATACTAAAAGGCATAGCTGCAGGTTTCTTGTGGGGATGGCTGAGGTGAGAGAAAGGAGATGGTTAACAGTGGCAAGATAGGGTATGGGACAAAAAAAGCCATTGAAGTATAATAATTAAGACTTAAAAGTGGAGGCATTACTTCCTCCTACAGGTATTTTAGATAAACAGATGTTTAATGTTCATATTTACATATTTGCTAACAAAGTATTTTGAGAAACCATTATTTATATTTGCTTTTAGTTGGATAGCTTCCTCATATGTAGAGAGAAATATGCACAGTATTTCAGATCTATTAGTGCTCAAACACAATTGCTAATTCTAGTTCCCTTTTGAATGCTTGTCTAAAACTGTCTGGGAGGAAGTTTCTTGCCTACCAGCTGGCTGCCCTTTTTCAGTTACTGAAGAGTTAGGACTATGCAGGATCCCAGCAGCATGGTGCTATTCTTTCCATAAACAAAGTATTGGAAGAAGCTGCTGCTCCTGAATCAAGTAGTGGAGGACTACTTCACTGGCTGCCCATCTACCTTTCCATAGTATATCTAAAGAGCTGGCAGTAATGCAAGATAATTGTTACATGCTGCTTTCATCAAGTTGAGTGTTCCATGCTTTGTCTTGCTGAGTAACATACATAGTTCAGAATTGATTCATCTGTAGACTTCACAAAATAGTTCAAAGCTTTTTGTTTTTCTCATTTCTTCTCTAAAAGAGCTACTTGTGTATTCCTTTTAGGGAAGGCCTGGAAATGTTAGTCTTGCACCAGTTGTATGGAAGAACTGTTCATTCCATAGCAGGATTGCTTCTGCTCTTGTAAATTATTTGAATACAAAAGCACTTGCAGTCAGCTTACCCAAGATGGTTTGTGATTCTACACAACCCAGATATTCCAAAGGAAACAGTGTTAATGTGAGATACTGTTAAGAGGTGCAAGATGCAGGTATTGTTAATGATGTGACTTAATGAAGTGACTTAATGAAAGAGACATAAGATATTGGGGGCCGAGTGTCTAGTTTGTAGAAAGCTTCTGGTAGGCACAGGAGGGACCTATTCAACTTTTCTGTGATCACAGTTAGCTTTTTCTTCCTGGCCCACACATCAAGGGGATCTGGCTACGATGCTGACTGATAGGACCAGAAATTTCTGACTTAGCTCAAGATATGAACACCACTGAAGAGATGCAGCATGTGCAAGTAGTACTAGAATGCTTGTTGAGCAATCAAGTAAACAGGCATTTTAAATCACTTTCACTTGTACCAAGATCTTGCATTTAGTTTGATTTATGTAGACAATCAGAGTACCAGATGATTAATTACTCTTATTCTTAGTTCTCTGGAGACTTGGCTGAGGTTTTGTTCTGTTTTTTATTCCCAACACACAGTGGCTTGCTTTCCAGATAATACTGCATCACTGGGGGAGGGGGGTAGAAAAAGCATGGAATTTTAATAAATATCGAAGTATTATGGCCATCCTAGTTCCTTTTTATCTCTCTCCATGCTGTCCTTTATGCATCAGAGAAGACTCTGTAAAAATCAGGCTGTTAAGCTGTTACTCTAAAATTCTTTCCTGCTGCTGTGATGCCTGGAAGATGCTTACTGAAACTAGAAGATCAATAAACATAGAATGTTAATTCTGAAGTGAGTGTAAGTGCATTTGTTAGAGTCACTTTTATTTGTAGGCTGCTGGGGGATGGACTTTTTATTGCATCTGTACCATCTGGTGCACGGTTGTTGGTATGGTGCCACCACAATGCAAACGGGAGCACGACCACTCTTACAGTTTCTGAGTATCTTCAGAAGTACGCACTAGTGATTTCAAACTGAAACTGAAGGTGCTTGGGTTTTAAAGAGAGGTTGTAATAAGGCTGTTTTCTGCCCTGTCAAACAGGACAGACATGACTGCTGATTCTCCAGATGCAAAGTATAGCAGAAGTTTGACACCTGAGCTCTGTTACAAAGAAATTGAACCAAGACTAAAATCTCATCAGGCAATGACTGTTTCCTCACAGATGATTAATAGCACCCACAAACAGTGATTTACATTAGCTGTGTACTAAAGCTGTATGTATTTGTCAATGAGCTGTGAAAAATGAGGTGGGGCATGTTTCATGTTTTGTCTAGAAACAACACCAGGTCTGTGGCTCTCCTGCGGCCAATTCTACTTGTGCTGCTTTGTCCAACGTGGGCAGAAAGCTAAGACAGGAGGCAGAGGGACTTTACCAACCCTTGCTTAATGAAGTCGGGAGAAAACAATGTAATTGTAAAATGATCCTGTGATAAAAAATTTACTTGAAAATGGCTCTTTAGAGCAAACCAAAACATTGCAGCTAGGTCAGGCATATGAAAGGTGCTGAATATGCATGGAGCCGGTGGTGTTTCTGTTCTGTTGGGGCAGGAAAGCTCATGAGCAACGGGACCAGCTGAGGGTGAGCTGTATGGCACACGAGGTTTAAGAAAGCATCTCGCGGCTGCTCTTGGGTCGCTGTCTGTCTTGATCCCAACCCCACTTTGCACCCGCCGGGCACAGATCCAGTTGCTGAAGTGAAACTGAAGTGAAAACTGTGTGCGGGAGCTGAAGTAGCGATGAGGCAAGGGGTAGCCGTGTGCCAAAGGCACCCATCGGCTCAAAACCCCCGGCACCCCATCCCTTTTCTCTAACGGCACCGGGCTAGCGGGCAGGAGCCGCTCGGGGGGAGGGGGGGCGTGGAACCGAGCCCTCAGGCACCTCAGCGCCCTGAGGCGGGAGGGGTCCGCGCTGCTCTCGCGAGAACTCCCGCCCTACCCGCCGGCCGAGCGCGGCGCTCTCGCGAGAGCTGCGGCCGCGGACCCAAGATGGCGGAAGGTGAGGGGGGGAGCCCGGGCGGGGCCGCGGCCGCCGGGCGCAGCGGCAGCGCCGCCGGCTGGGGAGGCTCCAGGGGGGCACCGGGGGCGGCCCCCGTGTGGGGCCGGCTGGGCCCTGCCCGCCGAGGCTGGGCCGGGCTCGGCTGAGGCGGGCAGACCCCGAGGTGAACGTGAAATGGCGGGGGGGGGGGGCGCCCCGGCTGCCGGCTCCCCCTCAGGGAGCGCCCCGCGGCAGGGCCGGCCGTGCCCCTCGGGACGGGGGCGGTTTGGGAAGAAGTTGCCGCTTCGGGAGCCCCGAGGGACCTGCTGTGGTGTGGGGGGCCGGGTGGGGCGGGGAGGGGGCCCCGGGTCCCTCAGGGTGAGGCGGGGGACCTGCCGTCCCCTGCTGCTGCCAGGCCTCCTGGGTCTGGGCTCGGCTCGGAGCTGTAACTCCTAAAGAACGCCCGAACTGCTTTTGTACAGCTCCCAGGTTGTCAGTTACACCCCTCCACAATGAACCGAGGTAATGGGGTTTGAAAAACGCTGGGATGTCTAAAGTCCTTTTCCTTAACGCGAGACAGAAGCTTCCTCTTTTCCTCCTTGGAGGAAACTGAATCAGCAAACTGAGCTGAAAGTCCCAAGTTACAGGCATGGTAAAAGCTCTGACTTCCAGTCTTAACAGCGCTGCCTTCAACTCCTAAACTCCAGCGATCAGACTGGTAGAATTTCAGAAGTGCTTGTTAAAGGTTAACCAGCATGTGCTGATCTGGTGTGCATCAGCTGAGAAGATGCTCTGTTCAAGCTTGCTTAATAAATCCTTAGAGCAACATCTTAACTTGTAGTTAGCTGACCAGCTTACTGGGCTCACCTTTAAACCTCAGCGGCCCACCACCTCTGATGTCAAGGATGTCAGCAGGCGATAAAACTTCCTCACCAAGACCCTCAAAGATCTGGTCTGGGATCCTGCTCTGGCAGATGACCCTGTGGCTGATGCAGGTCCTTTTTTAGATATGCACACTTCTCAAAGATTCCTCCCTAGCAGTTCCCTGAGCTTTCAGCTGAAGAAAGCACACAATCATTTGCGAGAGTGTGTGTAAACAGGAGTAGTGAACTGGAGTTGTAGCTCTCCTCACTCAATTCGTTATGGGACCTGTGTGGAGGGACTCGTTTTGTCCCTTCAAATAAAGTACTCATCTTCAGCAGTGCTTTTTTATAATTATGAACTGTTGATACTGGAGAGTCAAATCGGAAATGAAGGTTTATTAACGAAGGGAGGTTGTCAGGTTGTGGTCATCTGCCCAGAAGCAGGCAGAGCGCTTTTTCTTATGGAGGTGTTCCCTCTGCGTGCGGAAATCTTGAATTAGATTTATTGCAATTGCTAGGTACAAATAATTCAAAGCTCATAAAGGCGAGTGCAGAGCTTGCTTTTGGAGCTTCTGTAAGAGTTCTGTCCCACTAATGTCAGAGGATACTAGGGGCGTGCAGGCAGGGGTAAAAATTGTTGGAGTAATGCTTGAGTCTAGAGCAGCAGGAAGCATGCTGCAGTGTTCTTGGAATGGTCATCAGGGTAAAGATTATAAGTGGACAAAACTGAGGGGGAACAAGGAAGCCATGATTTGGACAGCTGCGGGGAGGAGGTGCGTCAAAGTGGAGCACTGGATGATAGACCTGACTTTGGGAAAGGAAATAATGTGTTTTTCTGTAATACTTCCCTGTGACGCTCACTTCAGAAGTAAAGAGCTTATCCATGCTGCTCTGGAAGGGTGGGATGGACAGCGCGATGGGTTCCACCAGGCCCTCCCTCTGGTTTTCGGTACATGCTATCTGCCACCCCGTTGCCTATTGCCTCCTTCCTTATCTCTTTGGGTTCAGCTGACAAATCGCTCTCGAGACTTCTGTTCCTCCTGCTGTAAGAAAACTCCACTAGCCTCTCTGAAGTCTGTGATAAGGACCTTAAACTTCTGCCAGTTCATGAGATACTAGTGCATCTGCCAGGAATGTGTTAACAAACACTGCTTTTATTTTCTCGTCTAGCCATCTGTTAACTCTACACCTAGAGTACAAGCTCCGAAAAGGAGTCGCTCTGTGTACGCCTCTCTGCCAAACCCAGCCATCCTGTTCGTGTGTGCACCGCGTTTGTGTTTAGCCAGAGACCTCCCTGCAAGTAAGGCTGTCTTTTCAGGGCCTTGATCCAAGGCTCTTTGTTATTGTGCAGTTACTGCACACATAGGTGCGTACATCTGTGCTTGGAAGACAGCCAGAGAAATGTCCGTGCATAACTTGGACTGGCAATATTGTGCACTCTGTCAAAACGACTCTCAGCTTGGAGATGCAGTGGTCATTTTACATTGATTTTTAAGTGCTGACCTCCCCTGAGATTTGAGGACTGTAAATAGCAGACTTGGAGCTGTGGTGCCATTGCTTTAAGCAGATGATGCTTCTCCCTGAGTGTCAGTGTGCTGTCCTTTCGAAGTGATAATGCAGTGTGAACTCTTCAAATGAACAACATACAGGGAAAAGTTGATGTTCTGCTCTTTTGCACTGAATGCTGGTTAGGTGGATGTTGAGGTCTGTCTTGAATGTGCACCTGAAAGGTGCTGTAAGATCCAGTGGTCTGCAGGTGTGCAGCTGTAGGTAATACGCAGCTGTTACACGTGCTCTTGTGTATAGAAGAAGAAACTCTGGGTTTATGGCTCCTGCAGTCCTTGCAGCAAGTGAATATTGATCCATCTGTCTCACTGTGGTTACAGGAAGTATATACAGGAGTCGCCATCCCTGGGGGTGCTTAAGGAAAGGTTGGACACGATGCTTAGGGACATGGTTCAGTGGGTGATAGTGGTGGTAGGGGGACGGTTGGACCAGAGGATCTTGGAGGGCTTTTCCAACCCTAATGATTCTGTGATTCTGTATGCCATCGATCTGAAAACATGACTTCTCAAAGCTTCAGGTCTTTCAGGTGTTATCACTGCCAGTAGTGGTTGTTTTGGGTTGCCCTGGAAGCAGCAGTGAAATGGGCTTGATTTTCTGTGTAAAACTGAAGCTGCTGCTGCTTTAAGCTGCAAGGTAGTTCTGCATCGTGTCCCAGTGACTTCAAAACCATCTCACTGGCTCCAGGTTACTTAGGTAAAATGAGAGAACCTGAGGTGTTACCTTCTGATTCTGATTCTTTATTCCCCCATTCACACTTCCATTGCTTGGCTTGAAGATGCAGCGTTTATTTGAGGTTATACGTGCTGGAAGGTTCAGCAGGCAACTTCTTGTTCCTACCACTTGAGTTGAGATGGCTCCTCGGAATCTCAGTGTATGAACAGCAGTGTTGGTGCACTAATTTTTGCAGTAGTTCTCTGGAAGTGTCTTTCAGGATCACCCTTGGCTCTTACCAGGCATCGCTCTCCTTCCTGTAGCAGCAGGGTTTGCTTTGTGCCACCCTTGGCACCTTCCTTATGAATCACTCAGGAAGGAGCGGTTGCTTCAGGGACGTGTCCCTGTAGTTCTGGGAACATGGGCGCTGCATCATCTTCAGGTGGAAGGAACAGAGCAGAGCTTCAGCTCCCTTTGAGGGCTGCTCTGGTAGCACAGTTTTGGAATCACAGAGTACCTCGGCAGAATCAGTATCCCAGAGGAGGCGATATCTATTAACTGGTAAAGGATGGAGCTGAGTAAATGGCTGTTGAAGCAAGTGCACTGCCAACCTTGCTTAAGCAGTATTAACTGAAGAGTCAAACAGGGTAAATTACCTCCTCTTTGTCCATTACAGTCGTTAAAAGACTTACGAGGGAGTGTTTGCCACAGCAGTCGCAGAGGAAAGGCTAAATGAGGCATTCAGCCCGCAGCTGAGCGAGGGGAGGATGCTCTACCCTGGGGACCTGCTGGAGCGAGGCCAAGGCCAGCTCTGCTGTTGAACTTTTCTCTAGGAGCAGAAAGAAAACACTGGTCGCAGAGCTCGCCTTCTCCTTGTTTGTAATACTGTTTTACATTTAGTAAATATTTGAGGAAAACTTGTTGGACAGTGAATTCCTGGCTAGCAGGGAGGAATCTCGTGAAAACTTTCCCATTGGTTACCTTCCAAATTTCTCCTCCCTGCTCCGTTCTCGTTTTAGGACTGACTTTGGATGTGTACCTCGTTTGGAAACTTGCCTTATTGGTGTGGATTGTTAGGGGTGGGTAATAGTCAGCTAACCACAGTGATAGCTGCATGTAGCCTATGCACCTCATCCATGAATGCTCCTCAGTTAGTCTGGTTTTAAGCACCTGTAAAGACTTTCACATCCAGCAGTAGAGGGTTTTCATATAAGTGTCCCAGGTGAAGTTCTACACAGCTGTTCAGCAAAGCGCCTCACCACAGCTCTTCGGTGTGGTGGAGGAGCAGGCTCTGCAGTGGGATGGGAGCGCTTGGTCAGGGATCCGATGGCCGGGTGCTGCTGCTGTGCCTGTGAATTGCAGTGGCCACCACGGACCCAACTCTGCACCACGATGCCTCGTCACTGCAGAGCCTCCGCGGGGGGAGTGTGTTGATGGAGAGTAACCGGCTTTATATATTTTTTGACTGGCCTTTAGAAACACAGGTTCTGGGGAAACTTTGCTCTCTGCTCTGGCTATTTCTTAAGGAGCTTCTTAGCTGACAGTGCAAAGAGTTCTAGACAGGTAAGTTAAGCGCTCTGGGTTAGATGTTGTACTGCCAGCAGCTCTTCTGATGCTTGCATGTGCTCGATGACTGCTGTCAAGGCAGGCAGCATCGCAGCTGAATTGATTGGTAACTGCTGCCGAGCGAGGCTGTGCTCTACCCCACCACAATTCCGTGGCTTTAGAAAGCTTGTGGTGCACCTGAGTGGATAGCATTCAGGAACTCTATTTAGGAGTGGCTTTTATCAGTGTGTTCTGTTTTTCTGTGTTTTTTGTTTGTTTGTTTTTTCAATGTTCTTATGGCTAGCAGTGATATAAAATAAAAGGTTTAATACTGGGGATGAATTACTCAAGTAGTGTGGAAGAAGTGTTTACTGGAATTCCCCATGACTAAAGTAAGTGTGTAATGCACCTGTAGAGTGAAGTTACTCCCAGATGCAATGCACAGATGTGCAACGTTTCAGCCTTGTAGTAACACTGTGTGCCTCTGCAGAGGAGGTGGCCAAGCTGGAAAAGCACCTGATGCTTCTCCGCCAGGAGTATGTGAAGTTGCAGAAGAAACTTGCTGACACAGAAAGGAGATGCAACCTTCTGGCTGCCCAGGCTAACCAAGACAACGCCAGTGACACTTTCATCAGTCGACTTCTTGCCATTGTATCTGAACTCTATCAGCAGGAGCAGTACAGGTAAGAAATGTTCCTTTGGGGAAGGGGGGATTACAGGAAGCTTTGACTTTATTGACTTTATAATATGTGCTAATCTTGGATAAGAAAAATGCTTTCACTTCTGCCTGGTGTGAGCAGGGTCCTCATGTAGATGTTGCAAAAGCACTCTAAGATCAGGCAGCATCTCGAATCCAATTCTCGGATCAAGAGCTCTAAGCTCAAGTTCATCTTTGAGGCTGGCATTTAAGACAAGCTTAAAGAAAGTCAGTTGCTTTCATGGTCAATGTCTGAGCTTCCTTTGAGCAGAAGTTATTTTACACTGTCCTACAGCTAGGTGACACATTAATTATGCAGTGTATCTTACAATTGGAAAGCCCTACTTTTTTGAAGGACTATCTCCTGCACGTTTTCTACTCTTTTTTTATGTGTAAAGAAGCCTGATTTAATTGGCTTGTCTGTTTGTATGGCGTAACAAGCTTTGGGCAGTTAGGACTTGACAGTGTAAATGATAATGTATTTCTGAGTTTTAATGTAAAATTAGGTTTCATCGTTTATCTTCCATATGAACATTAAGGATCACTGTTAATACTCTAGATGCCTCAATGGATTTAGTTCCAAGACCACACCTGACACTTACCGATTTCTTTGCTATTACTGAAACCAATTCCAGTATCGCAAAGGAGGCTAGGCATGTAAGGGAAAATAGGTAGTTTTGTTTAAAATGTGTTCCCACCGTGTCTCAGGTTTCTCTGAGAAGTCTGTATGTCCGATGAGAAAATTGCATGCTGGGTAAAAGATGAGATTTGTTAGTTGCCTTATGTCAGAAGAGTTGGATTATTTCTTCAGATTCTAGGTTTAAAATCGTAGAATAGTGGCCGAACAAGAAAAGGAGAAAGGAAGCAAGTCCCAGTGAAAGCTTAAAGTAACATCTGTGTATTTTGTACTTCAGTTCATAGTGGTGTTTTGATTTAGAAAATTGTCTGGAAAATACACCTACATAGGAATAACACTTGCAAGACATGGATCTTTAAAATAAACAGGGCAAGTACTTTTTAAGTACAAAGGATAACCTGGTGTTAAAAGGTTTAGTATGAAATTAAAGTGTTCTTGACAGCTGGTCTCCGAGGAACTGGGCATTCTTGGAGTCTGCGTTGTCCTCAAGACTACTGTCAAATGTCGTTTGTTCTGTTACTGTTCTTGCATGAAACCTTTGGTGCTTAGCTGACAGTGCTAGAATGGACTCTGCAACCTAAATATTTAACCTCAAGATTGCTGGATTTTCCTGTCTTCTGCAGTAGTTCCCTAGCAGTTTACTGTGAAACTGTTAAACATTTAAATACTAGAGACTAATTTCATTCATATAAAAATAATAATTGCGTCATTTGGTGAAGTATTCCACTTAAGCAAATGTGTTTTGATATCTCAAACAATCTGAGTCTAAATGTGGATGCAAAGACAGATACTAGGAGACGCTGAATCCTTGCATATCTAAGCATGGGGAAGGCCTGCATAATAAATGGATATGCTTTTTTCTCCTCTTATCAGTGATCTGAAGATAAAGGTCAGAGACAAGCACATCAGGGCTCACAAGTTTGTCTTAGCGGCACGCAGTGATGCTTGGAGTCTAGCCAACCTTGCCTCAACAGAGGAGCTGGATCTGTCAGGTCAGTCATTGCTTAGTAATACGTGATGCTTCACTTGTCTTTAGGATGACTGGTGAAAGGGCCTGTTGAGAAAAGGTTACTCCTGCACCTTTTGGACTACTGCTGTTTGCAAAAAGTGGTGTTTAATCAGTTGATAATGAAGCTTTCTCTGAAACATGGTGGTGGACTTGTGAACGTGATGCTAGTGCTAGTTAAATCGATAACCTACCTTCTTTTTAATGAACAGGGGTTGAGCATGGTGGCCTTTTTGTCTTTTCTAGAGTCAACTAAACATAATGACAGTCAAATCTATATGGAGGAGCTTGACTTCTTCCTTTCTAAGGACAGGGCTTTTTGAGGTAGTGTGCATAATTTTTCTGAAGTGTGTAATGGAAATACCTTGCTTCTTGTTAACAGTGTGTGGGGAAGAAATAAATACAAATATTGTTCTTACAAAAGTGATTTGATTTGGCATTTTGATACCTTTGCAAAATAGGCTAAGGAAAAAGAAGTTTTTGAAAGGCTATCTTCTGTAAGATGGTGTTTTGTTCCAGTGTAGCTGTTTCTTGCATATGCTTACACTGGGCAGCATTCCTGCAAATTGAGACTTTCTTCTGTACGTAACTGTATAGGAAAGTCTTGCACAATTAATTTGTGAGCAATAAAAATGGGTATGAAGTTAAGCAGGTTTGCAGGCTTGCATGTTGAATACCAAGCACTGACCTGACTTTCCGTGCTGTATCTTATCATGAGTCCTAAATGCAGACAAACTGGAAGGAAGCAAGTCACAGCAAGCCAGTTCTGTGAGACAGCATAGCAACTTTCCTGCAGAAGGATTTAAGGATCTTTCTGCAGCTGCAAGAGAACAGATGCCAAGGGGTTTTTTTTGAATTGAGTGCTATGTTAGCATAAGATTTGTTACCAAAAAGCCCTTATGCTAATTGTGACTTTGTTGCAAGGCTTTAAGTGGTAGTCCATAGCACTTGTAGCTTCCCATTCATGGTAATCGGAGAATCTCAAATGTAGTTGTGGTCTTGTGTGTTTAGCAATGTAAACGCTTCCTCTTACTGAATGATGCTTAAAACAAGTTATGTAAAGAATACCACCTACTGTTACAGAACTAATTAAAAAAAAAAAAAACACCATCAGAACAACACTTTGATACATAGCACAAAGGTTAGTTTTATGAAGTAGCTCTAGCAAGCAACAAGCTGTTCCCCCAAAAGCTATGTCAGGGTTTTCTTTAAAATAAAATAAAAAAGTCCTTTCTAGAACTTGCAAGTTAAGTTTGCCTAAATCCTGATTTCAAAATACAGGCAGCATTTGAAACTGAGTATTTTCAGAGTTCATGTATTCTGCGGAATGAATGTAAAAGATAAGCACAGGTTCTCGTGTTGGGAGGGAGGACATGTACTCTTTTCTCTGCCAAGGCAGAGCTGATATTACAGTTCAAGTAGGCTTTTCTGATAACTTCAAGTTAGGCCAAAGATACTTGCCTTATTAAAGTCTCCTGTTTCTTAGGAGACAGTCTACATGCTATGTCAAGTACTGTCTGGTATTCTGCAAATAATCTGAGACAACTCTGTGTAAAGACGTTTTAGGGTGGGTTTTTCAGTCTTGAACATCTGTCTTTTATCTTTAAAAACAAAACAGCTTAAGAGACTATTGTTACTTTGAAAAAAAAAACACCAACCACCATTAGTTTAGAAATTGGGCTGATCTGATGTTATATAGTAATTCTCATCTATATCCTTGTAGGCAGGACTATCAGTACAGTGCTTCTGCCTAGGTGCTGAGGCCCTGGCTGTTGGGCCTGCATCGCTTGTGTCCTGTGGATAGGTTTCTGTAGTTTTTGCTGTGTTAACAACATGCAGGCTTGGTTGGGATCAGTATTACAAACACCTGAAGTCTATCCAGCTTCTTAAACTCACTTTCACCTCTCTTAGAAATGGTTCCTAGCAGTTGTAAGTACTTTGTAGTCATTCCTAAGATGTAAGCAAGCTTAATGACACGCCACAGTTTATAACACGACTGCAATATGCCAGAAAGGGTTCTGAAAATGAAAGGGGGATTTGGGCATGTCACCCCTAGATGTGGATTTAGCCATATGTGAGGGAGCAAAGACTTCAAAGGGGCATCGCTGGCCCTTTAAAGTGATGTTCATTTAGCAACTGGGAGATGGTACAGGGCTCCCTGTATTCTGCACAGTGTTCCAATGGAAGAAAGGTTTTCCTGGTTGGTGCCAGCACTGCTGCTAGCTTTGACTTCTGCCCAGTTTTGTCTCTTTATTTTGCCATTTTGATTAAGCTAAAGCAGTGCGGTTTCAATGAGATGATATTTTTCCTGGTAGCAGTGACTTTAACAGTCAGAGGAATCGCAACTACTTGAATAGGTGATTGTTCTTTGGGTATTTTATTAATCCCTGTTGCTCCCTGTACCAGATGCTGACCCAGAGGTAACCATGGCAATGCTGCGCTGGATCTACACAGATGAACTTGAGCTACGAGAAGATGATATCTTTTTGACAGAGCTCATGAAACTAGCTAATAAATTTCAGCTCCAGCTGCTTAGGGAAAGGTGAGTCTTGGTAAATACAGTGGTTATTCTTGAACTCTTTAACCTTGTTTGAATAGAAATAAGTTGACAGCTGCTAGCAGTTGGCTGCAGCTTTGCTTTTCTCAAAGACTTGAGGTTTTTGGTAATGCAGCAGGACATTCAGCTGATCACAGGAAATGAAGCCTTGCACTATAGTTATGCTGTAGCAGTTTTTCCTTACAGCTGTTATGTTTACTTCCCAGTTCTTCTTCCAGTCAAACTAATAACCCTAATTTGCCAGTGAGAGGAAGTGGAGAGCAATATATTAATAACAAGCTCTGGAGAATTGCAAGAAAGGAAGAGTCAGTGACAGTATCTTGTAATATTAAAAGGCCACAGGTGAAAACTCTAACTTAAATAGTTGTTCTGTGTGTCTTGATAGCAACTTTTCACAAAGAAGGGTAATGTTACGCTAAAAACCTCCCCGTTATGGAGAGGATGATCACACCATTTTAGTAGGGGATAGCTTGTTATCTTGAATGTCTAATGTTCTTAACCACTTAGTGACAAGTCTGAATGTACAAAATGATCAAGTTTTGTTCAACTCTGAAGCTTTGAATTTTATCAAAGGTGAAGTATCCTTTGATAATCTCTTGCCTAAGGGGTGTCTGGTGCTGTAGTAGTACTTAAGGTCCTTACTCAATCTAATATTTGTGATACAATGTGAAGCAAACTAAATTGTTAATAATAATTTAAAACAAGTATTTGACATCTGTATGGCCAGTGCTGAAACTACCTTCAGACTTCGTACGACGGAAATATTCCTCTGCGTGGTAGTCTGGTGGCAAGGAAAAAGCCCAAGTACAGCATGCTGCTGGTGATTAGTATATGTCTTCAGGTGCAGACACCCAAATAAAAGTGTTTCCTTTTTGTATTGAAAACTACCTGGAGTTCACTGCCATGCTTAACTTCAAGTTCAGTTTGCAGTTTTCTTCCAACAAACTCAGCTAATAGCTTCACACCTCTAAAGATGATTTGGTGGATCTACTACTAAACCCTGTCCCTTCTCTTCATGAAACAAACAGTTATTTGGCATTCTTGTGATACTGTAGTACTTACGAAGTAGGGAAGATGTCTAAGAACTGCAGCTTGTTCCCCTGGGAGAACTGGCATGCCTCTATTTACTTACAGGATCCTACAGTGAGTAGTGCTATTATGGGACCTCAGCTTAGACAAACTCTGCCTTAATAGGAGTCTGCTTTTGCGGGAACTGTCTTATAGGGCTTCTGATTAAAGTATATTTATGCTGCATGGCATTACAGTAAAGTAAGTCCAGGACTACTTCTGTTGGCATCCAGGAGAAGAGTATATAGAAACCTGTAACAGCATGGGAGGGTGATTACTGTAAAGCTGTTTACTGAACCCTTTTTTTTTTTTTTTTCCCTATTTTGACAGATGTGAAAAAGGAGTTATGTCACTAGTTAATGTCAGGAACTGCATTCGTTTCTATCAGACTGCTGAGGAGCTGAATGCTAGCACTCTTCTCAATTATTGTGCAGAGATAATTGCTAGTCACTGGGTAAGTACTGCTAGAAGGAAGCAAAAGGAAAAATGTTTACAGAGAATAGAAACTTAAGCACTAGAACTTCACTTACTGCGCTGTCTAACCTCAGAAATTTGTCTTTGTATGCTACCATTCAAGCATTCCAGCTGGGATAGGGATTACATGGATTCCTGATGCCTTTCAGTGACTAAGGCAACCTGTTGCCCTGACCCTTAGGTTTTTCAAGGGGTCAAAGTGTTAAGTGTGAGTGAAAGGGCTTTTCCTGAGGCAGGAATCACTTTCCCTTCCCCTCTTTCTCACTTATCTTTATAATATGTTGCTTTTGGCAGTGCATTATTTAGTATTTTATACAGTGCTAAAGCATAATTATTTTCGAAACAATGTACATTAAATGGCTATTCCCCTAAGTTTTTTTCATTGTTGTCTCTGGAGGTTATGCCCCTTACCCATCTTTGTATAAATGTCTTGATGGGGCAGGGGGAAGTAGCTTGTAGCCTGAAGAGTTGTTCTGTTCACTGGAAATACTTCGCTGTCAAAAACCTCTTACTTTTATAAACATGAAACAAACCAGAGCCATTGTGATAGGCAAGAGGGTCGTATTATCAAATCTGGACTCTAAATTGTTCAGAGGTTCACCCATAGTTTGGTCCCTGTCTATATAGGATTACAAATCCCAGGCCTGCATTTACTTCTAAAAATAATCCTTGTAAGTAAGAGCCAAGCCAGGAGAGAGTTTATCTTCTCTAGCAGGGGGAGTGGCAAGCAATCTTGCAACTGACTTGGAAGTTTCATTTGCTCTGATATTTTGAGGAAACCGTGATTAATTGTGTAATGGATTAGTCTTTAAAATAAATCTGTTTGCCAACAGCAGACTGGTGTATGAGGATTTAGGTTATTCTATATCTAAGACAGCACATCCAGGGGTCAGATGTGGATACTGCTTTGTATTCAGAGATCAGATTTCAAACTTACGTGGAGTTGTCATTCCTCAATAGCTCTTTTGACAATAAGGCTTAATACTAACCTGTGACTAGAGTCCAGATAGAGAATTAGTGTAGGAACTAGATGTTTATCTACTGTAATGGATGGTAAAATGCTTGTTTTCTGTACCTGTCACAACGGGGAGGAAAAATACCTCACTGTACCAGATCTCAAAACTAAAATGTAAGACTTCCTCTGAGTGTTTCCTCCTAGTCTTAACAGGATATCTTGGATTGTTCCTGCTTGTTGTAATGTTGCGCATGTTACCAAAATGGAGCTTTTAACTGAGCTTGTTTTGTGAATTTCGTAATAGCATTGTGCAATGCCTTGTTTATAAACAAAACAAAAATACTGCTTACCCTTTGTTTTTTTATTGGTTCTAGGATGACTTGCGTAAAGAAGACTTCAGTAGCATGAGTGCTCAGTTATTGTATAAAATGTTCAAGTCAAAGACAGAATATCCTTTGCATAAGGCTATTAAAGTTGAGAGAGAAGATGTAGTCTTCTTATATCTTATTGAAATGGATTCACAGGTATAGTGAGACTAACTCTTACTGTCTTCTGTAACTTCATGTTTTAAATAACTAGTTTCTAACTGCTAGTGTAAGCTATTTCTGTCACCAATTCTTACTTGTATGTTTATTGTTGTAGCTACTTTTATGTTTGTAATAGAGGCTGAGTGATAAAGGCTCTATAAAGACATAATTAAGAAGTGAGTCAACACTTTTGATGTAATCCGTTGCATGCAAGATGTTTTAAATAAAATCTATACCTGATATTTATACCACGCAACTTCAGAGGTGCATGGTTTAGTAAACTTTGCTACTTCGTGGCAGTTCGGTAAGCATTATTTCTTTGAACAGGCATCTGTTCTGTTCAGATGAACATTCTAAACTACCAAATAAGCTTTCCAGTAGATGTTAGGATTTGAGACATCTTAAAAAGGAATACTTGAAGAATTCTTCCTATTACCGTGTTGACTGTGCCTAGATAGGCAGAATCTTTACAACTGCCAGTCTTGCTTCCTGCGAGTTAAACAAGACTTGTAGGTAGAACTCCCGTTTTCTCATGGAACCAGTCTCCTGCTTAGACTTGCATTTGGTGACTCGGCTAGCCTTCTGATTATTTTCCTGTATAAGATGTGCTTACCTAAATGCAACACTAGCATTTAGAATTAGAGTTTAAGGTCTACTCTTATGGTAGTTGGAATGGGCTGTTAAAAATGTTATGTTGGGCCGTTGAGCATACCTGTTTAACTAGTGTCATCTGGTTACATTTGTGTTGTAGCTTCCTGGGAAGCTTAATGAATTGGATCAAAATGGAGATCTTGCTTTGGATTTAGCCCTCTCCCAAAGACTGGAGAGTATTGCAACTACACTGGTCAACTACAAGGCTGATGTAGATAGGGCAGACAAGAAAGGCTGGAGTCTATTACATAAAGCCATCCAAAGAGGTAAGTAAATAGGTTATGAAGCCCTTTAACTTGCAGTTCCAGTGTGGAATATATATTCCATAGTCTATTTTTGTCTCACTCTGTAGTTGACACTTTAGTTAGAAACCTCTAGTCACAGATAGATATTGTCCTGTTTCTTTTTGCTAAACTTATAAAAAGGGTGTGTCTGTTAGTTTTTTTGTTTTTAGGATCTAAAGGCTAGCCTGCTGGCTGTTGCATTAAACTTGTACTACATGACATCAAGAAGCAATCCTAATAGAGTATTTTATTCTGAAGGAAGAAATATGGGGAGATGCAGAGAGTATTTTAATGTGGCAACTTGCTTAATGTCCCTGACAAATGGTTGAATCAAGCAAGGGCAACCTAGCTATAAAACGAAGATAAAGCCTTCTAAACATGTTTCATATGCAGCATCTGCTTCTTACTGATCATGGTTAACCGCAAGGGACCTCTCCCTACTGAACAGCAGTTTGAGGGGAGGAGAAACCCACTGGAAAAAGATGAGGAGCAGAGGGACGTGCTATGCCAATCTAAATATCTGCAAATTTAAGTTTTGTTAGCTCAGTGCAGCTTGCGACTTCTTCCTTTAATCTCCTACATATCTAAACAGGGTAGTGCTGGTGTCTGGTCCGGTGAATGAAGCTTCAGCAGCAGGAGTAGGAGGTCTTCTAGGCATAGGTCAGTGTTGTGGTGGCTGCAGCACTGAAAAGTTTGCAGCAGGCTTCTCTTAATACTAGCATTTGTGTTCCCCTTCTAATGTCTGCTTTCAGTCTAAGCTAGAGCTCTGAGAATGCTTGCTTTTCAGTAACAAAAGCTTCAGTGACTCCATCACTGTTAACAGTCGTGTTCTGGAAATGGAGCTTAAGCAAATTGTCTGAACTTGCCACGTGATTCTTATTTCTGATCACTAAAGAGTGGGGGAATATCAGATAAGGAAATGGGGGGGGTGGGGGGGGGATTGGATTTTATTTCTTGATGCCAGAGATGACAGCAATCCATACTGCTTTTTCAGGCAGTTTTCTTTGTTATCCAGTCTTGCTGTCAGGACAAGCAACTTGTGAATGCATGTACTCAAACTAGTATTTGGAATAAGGGAAACTAGTAACATGCTGAAGGCATTCTGTATGTCTTGTTTCAAGTTCAAGGTCTTGTGCACCTTGAAGCAGGCCTAAGTTCTGACTTCTGAGAAGATCTAAGGAAGGATTTCTTAGGAATGCCTTTCACGATAGGTCCTGGCTGTTGAAGCCGTTACTTCGTGGGGGCCTATATTTTCAAGAGCAAGGACTGCATTACTGCTTGTTTATATAGCAACACTGAACAGATTGCAACTAACTTCTGCATTCTTCCGACTGCCCTGGAATAGCACCTTTCATTCAGAACTGTGGGCAGTCTCACAACTTGCCTGGTAGCGCATTAAAGCTGCAGTGGATTTATCTTGATACAGAAACTAACAAACTTAGTACCACCATACCAAGTGAACTAGTGCGTGAACTTGAGTTGCATGTAACCTCAGGGCAAAAGGGAGAGGTAGTTATGAAATATCTTAATCCTGGCTTTGCAGTGGAGCGTTCCTGAAATTATCTATTACTGAGGAGTGCTAAGAGCAGACTGTTCTATTGGAATGATTGTATGATATAGCAGGAAGTCACGTATCCATTTTCTAGGCTTGTTTAGAACATACAGGGTTCACGGTGTATCCATAAATAACTTTATCCTTTTTCACAAAAGGAGATAAATTTGCTGCAAACTTTCTCATTAAAAACGGTGCCCGTGTGAATGCTGCTACGCTGGGAGACCAGGAGACTCCTCTGCACCTTGTGGCGTCATACAGCCCCAAGAAGCATTTGCCAGATGTCATGGCAGAGATGGCACAGATAGCAGAATCCCTCCTACAGGCAGGAGCCAATCCAAATATGCAAGACAGCAAAGGAAGGTAAATACTGGATGGGGTAAAGTCTGCTACCAGTTTAACAGATAACAGTGCAGCTGTCAGATACAGCCCACCGGGAACCTTCTCAGGTCTCAGCAAAGCACAGGTGATGGTGGAAGCAGGGAAGGTGAAGTCATTTACTTCAGTTTGAGACCTGCAGGTAGCACTCAGAGCAGAAGCTGTTGCAGGCTGAACGGTACCCTGTCATGACCAATTTTCCCTATAGAAAGCTGGGGGGTGAGTTGACTGCTGGAACAGATGGCAAGCAGTTTTTTGCCTTTATTGGATCACTGAACAGTAAAGTAAGCTAACCAAGATGACAAATGACATTCCTAAAAATCTGCCTCTTCGAAGCTCTGTCAATACAACAGAAATTATCTCAAATAGCCAATATGTGCAGTGTGTTTATCTGAAGTGCAGGGTCTCTAAACTGCTTTAGAGGTTACGTTGGACTGGCAAACAAGTACATAAAATGGTGTAGAAACCTCAGAGTGTATTAGCTACTCGATTTGGGTAAGTCAAGCTTTAGTGCTCTTACCTTGAAGGTTAGCTCTTCTATTAGGGTAAAGAGTTGCTAACTTCTAAATCCACTGGAACCATACCCACTAAAAGGGAAGCTTGCATTTCTGTCAAGATGTACTTGGGCCCTTCACCTGAAAGCAGAGGTGAAGGTTAGCCCCATAAATGATAGGGGCATGTTGGCAAGCACAGACAAATCTTAAATGCCTCACTTATTGATGTAACTGTACTTTGCTCCAATTGCAGGACCCCATTACATGTGTCGGTTGTGGTCAGGAATGAACCTGTATTCAGTCAGCTTCTTCAGTGCAAACAGTAAGTTCTGCTTACATGTAAAATACACTGAGTACCTATTTCAGTGCAGGTATGAAAACTGTTTAACAGCTCTTTAGGCCTTTTTGCTGTATCGTAAGGCTAGCAGTAGGCTAGAGATGCAAAACTGTGAAGGCTTTGCATAACTTGAGATGCCAGAAGCCAAGCAAGTTTACCCTCCTGTAAAGAGGAAGCAAACTGCATCTCAGTGTTTTTCTTAGAGAGCTAGATGAAATGTGGCAATATCTTCATTTGTAGTGGAACCAAAAAGAGTAATAAGAATATATTCAGACATTTTAAGTCTTGAGTTCAACTTGGATTATGCTTAAAGCTATCACATGTGACATTATAGGGTCAGGAAGCAAAATGCTTCATTTTATTCAGTTTCTCCATCGTTGACTTTACAGTTCTTGTATGTGACTTAAAAGAGGACTTGCCTGTTTGAGACAGTTTGTTACAAGCCAAATCTAGCAAGACCACACTTCTCTTAAGAGTCATGGGCTTAAATTTTGTAGTCAATAAAAGGCATCTTGCTTGTTTCAGAGTATTCACAAATTCTACTGTAGCTCCAGTTACTTTGGAAGTTTTTAAGTGAGCAGAAGTTGTCAGTGAGGTATTGAATAAACTTGCACAGCTTTTCAGACACTTGAAACGTAAGCAGCACCAGGGACCACTTTCTAAGGTGTAAGAGTTAATATTCCTCAACTTATTTTTAGACTAGACCTGGAGCTGAAGGATCATGAGGGAAGCACAGCTCTGTGGCTTGCGGTTCAGTATATCACTGTATCGTCTGATCAATCTGTAAACCCTTTTGAGGATGCCCCTGTTGTAAATGGAACTTCGTTCGATGAGAACAGTTTTGCAGCAAGGTTGATCCAACGAGGCAGCAATACAGATGCTCCAGACACAGTAACAGGTAAAACAGAGGTTTGTATTTCCGTGTAGGTGGAAGGCTTGTGAGTTAACTGCCTAGTACTGGCTGCACTCTGTGGTCCAAATTACTCTAGCATGTCCAAATAGCATGGAACTAGGCAAAATTTTTTGTGTAGCTGAATGAAGTTTTGACAGTTATTGCTGTGTAATGAATGGTATGGGTAGGTGGTAATATCTTTACCCAGAGCGGGAACACTGACAGGTCATGAGCAGAACTTGACCTGCAGGAAGTGACAGAAAATCTGGACTCCTTGCTAGGTCCTAATATCCTCTTTTCAGTTTCAAAATGTGTAACTACTAAGTAGTGTATGTGACAGTCCAACGTTTCAAAGGCGTAACTAATAGGTAGGATTTTCCTTTTTGGCTTCAAGTTTCAATGTAGAAAGGTAGTGGGGAATGTGCTAACAAACACTTTTTAGTGTCAAGGTATGGTTGCAATAGTACTCTAATAGTATTTGTGTTTTTCCTTAGGGAACTGCTTGCTTCAGAGGGCAGCTGGTGCAGGGAATGAGGCAGCTTCTCTCTTCCTAGCAACTCATGGAGCGAAAGTCAACCACCAAAACAAATGGGTAAAAACAGAAACTTTTAGACTGTATGAAAATTCCCTTATTTCCTTTCAGAAATAAGATGGCAGAGATCTTTGTTGCTAACCCTAGCTTAAAGCAAGTTTAAACATCTG
The DNA here is from genome assembly GCF_964034855.1 of Anser brachyrhynchus. NCBI lineage: Eukaryota > Metazoa > Chordata > Aves > Anseriformes > Anatidae > Anser > Anser brachyrhynchus. The sequence goes on along the minus strand of NC_137713.1, from coordinate 8,607,322 downwards.
CTGAGCCTTCTGCAGGTTTTCAGGTATTTACTAGTGATCAGACAACTGTAGTATAATGGTTCTAGCACTGTTCTAGGAGCACTGCAAGTTTAACTCTTCTGTCAATGCTTGTTGTAATAAAGTCCTTAGTATACGTTAACTCATGTAGCTGAAGGTCCAAAAGAGCTTCAGCTACTAGCGCTTAAGTTTTTTCACACCCATTTGTGGGCATATTAGTTTAAAAGCTATCTTTCTGGTTTCTCAAGCTGTTAACCTAGTCCCCTGTTTGTTTAAGGGGGAAACACCACTGCATACTGCCTGTAGGCATGGCCTAGCAAACCTGACAGCAGAACTTCTGCAACAAGGAGCCAATCCAAACATCCAGACTGCAGAAGCAGCGCATGGTCAGAAGGATGCATCTTCTCCAACAGCAGAGAATGTTTATCGGCAAACTCCCCTTCACATGGCTATTGCTCACAATCACCCAGATGTGGTATCAGTCATCCTGGAACAAAAAGGTAATGTTTTTCTAGTTCAAACTATATTGATGCTTTAGCGGATTGGTATGCCAAGATGCCATCTAAACTGTGTTTTGACAAGCGACTAATCAAACATGCTTTCCTGTAAACCTTGTTTAAGTAGAGCAATTAACAAGATTGGTTAAACAGTTGTCTTAAAACTCAAATCGCGTGCTTGTTGAAACTAGATAATTAACTTGCTCTAAATAGTCTCTGTTACTGATCTCTCCAAACTTTCCACTGGACGTAATGGACTTGAATTTTAGCCCCAGGTTGTATTCTGACTGTACAACTGAGATTCCCTTTCTCTCCTTGTCCAAGTATATAGTTCAGGTAAATGCAGGACTTGAATACAGATAAAGGCATCTTTCTGTGGTGAGATTTCTGCCTCCTTCAATTCTCAGTAAGATGATTTTGTACAGAGTAGTAGTAGAATTGAGATAGAGTTGAGTCTCAAATGCTGAAAAACTGGTGGATGACAGTTCTACACTTAAGGAACCTGGGGTATTTGTTAGATGCTACTAGTTCAGCTTTTCCTGTACAGCACCAGGAAGTGAAATAGGCCTTGCTTCAGCTGTTAATTTTATCTCCTACCAGAGATGGCATTTGGAGGGAATAGGTGAACTGGGGAGAATATCCTCCATTCCAGGGAGCTGAGAAGGAGGGATGCTGCCACCATATTGCAGTATAGCTTACACAGTGAGATCTTCATTCTCAGAGCTTTGGGTAAACGGCTGTTTGGAAACAGATAGCAAGGGAAGGAGGTTAAGCATCTTAGTCAGAATGTTGGATGGTTTTTAGTATAAGTGTTAAGATTAGGAGATTAGGGAGTATTGTTACTACTGCTTAGGACCTCCCAAGCAGCATTAGCACCTAGGAAGTTGAAAGTAACTTTCTCAGGAAGAGATCTTTCCCTAAAAGGGAAATGGTTTAGCAGTGGACTTATAGTGTTAGGTGGTTGGTTAGACTTCATGACCTTCAAGGTCTTTTCCAACCTAAATGATCCTATGACACTTCAAAATTTGACACTGTTACTCCTGCAACCTTCAATCTGCAACTGCAGGTCAAATACAAGAATGCTCTAACAGAATGATTTATTTTTTTTCCTAGCTAATGCTCTTCATGCTACCAATAACTTGCAAATCATTCCTGACTTTAGTCTAAAGGACTCGAGAGACCAGACTGTGCTGGGATTGGCTCTTTGGACAGGTATGTGCCTATGGAACAAGATAAAAAAACTTTACTATGATAAAGGGGCTATGATGTGAGAGAGATTTCTGTGACAAGCCAGTGGTTGTGTGTTCATGGCCTGGCTTGTGCTGCTAATGAAAAGCTGTCAAGGAGAGCTTTAGATGATTATTTAGCTTCTAAAATGATGTTCACATCTGGCTTGCCAATAGATTTCCAGCCATACAGCTTCACTTGTTCAGTAGGGGATAGCCTGAAGCCTCTTGCCTACAACTGTACTTGAAGTTGTGTGGAATTGTACCACTGTGAACTTTTGGTGGTTTTCGTTTGTATCCATTTATATTGTCTCTTCATGGTTAACTCTGTAAAGGTCAGCATTACTGTATTATCCAGCTTCTAGAACAAAGGGAGGGTGAGCTACTTTAAGTAGCTGTGAGGTGGAATGGAACTTGGAATACCGCTTCAGAAGATTTTCTTCTCTGAAATGTGAGGGGGAATGTTTTGTGGAAAAACAGATGCTTGCAGACAAGTGGCGCTTCTACCATACTAGGTTATACCAATAAGAGAGTGGTTGTGTGGTCACCACAGGATCAGTATGGTCCTACTGAGCTGGAGACAGTAGCTGTATGGGGAATGCCTGCTCATATCTTGGGCTTAAGAGATGAGGCAGAAAGCTTAGTGAAGGGCTCTGCACAGAAGTGCTAGATGTCGTCCATGTGTAACAAATATCTTTACACTCAAGGCTCTTGTTTTTTTTCCGTTTCTAATGAAAGGAAACAAACATAGCTTTATCCTTACTATTGTCCTGATCCACCTGTGAGGTAAGGAAGGACTAAGCTAAATATCTAAATACAGTAATATTCATGTGAATGGCTTATGAATGTAATACTAAAAGCTAATATGATTGCTGGACAAAAGTCTGAGGTGGTATGAAGTATTAGGCTAGGTGTGGTCACAGAGGACCGTATTAAATTTAGGTTGGCAAAACTAATGGGGAATCTGCTGTACATCATACCATAACTTTTTTCTTAAAGCAAGGCCAAAAGGAGTCAGTAACCAGTATTTGACAGGTCTGTAAATGCATTTTTAAGCTGGGTGGAGTCATGAGTTGGCTTAGCTCATGTATGTGTATTTTAATAGGCTCTAATACATCTCTTTTTTGTAATTATTGAAACTGAAAGCTTGAAGCTTTATTTTTTATGCTTCAGAGGGTGTCTGTTTTATAGAACTGAAGGCAAAATATTAATGAGCTGTAACTCTTCAGGCATGCACACGATAGCAGCTCAGCTGCTTGGATCTGGGGCATCCATCAATGACACAATGTCAGACGGACAGACTCTGCTACATATGGCAATACAGAGACAAGATAGTAAGAGTGCACTCTTCCTGCTGGAACATCAGGCAGATATAAATGTCAGGTAAGATCTTAACTGATACAACACTGAACAGGGTATGTATTTAGGAGCAGGTGTGATGACTGCCTTGCTCATGAGCAGGAGCAAAGGGGGAGATGCTGCTCTCTTCTCCCTGCTGACTCACGATAGGACCCAAGAGAACAACATGAAGCTGTGTCAAGGGAGGTTCGGACTGGACACTAGGAAAAGGTTCTTCACCAGTGGGTGGTCGGGCACTGGAACAGGCTGCCCCGGGAAGTGGTCAAGGCACCAAGCCTGCTGGAGTTCAAAAAGTGTTTGGACAATGTTCTCAGACATATAGTTTGATCTTTGGGTGGTCCTGTGTGGAGCCAGGAGTTGGACTTGATGATTGTTGTGGGTCCCTTCTGAATCAGGATATTCTAAGATTCTATATAAAGGCTTGAAATTGTTATCAAATCATGGTTTGTGCACAGTTATGGATATGGCCCTTTTTATGGCACTAGTTAATGCAGAGACATTAACTATGGCACTGTGGCACTAGTTAATGCTGAGGAACCTATGTGAACATGGATCTACATATAGCTCCATCAGTCCAGTTGAGGCTGCAGAGGGAGGTTTCACGTGGCTCTAGGTAGACTACAATCTTCTGTAACAGACTCAAGTCCTAGAGACATGGTACTGTCTCATCTATACTATCTACTCATACTGTAGTCTCATCTATTTGCCTGTGGAGCTGCATGTGTTCTGCTGTCTAAACTAATTAGATGTAGTCCCAACAAGAAGATTCAGATAGAACTAGTCTCATGAGTATCTCTAGACAACTGATACTAGACTTAACAAAACGTTTATGTGCTTACATGACTGACAGGCTTTGAAATTTGGCTGGCTATACCTAATGCGAGTCATTGGGACAAACTGCCTAATAGGGCTAACTAACTTCAGTTCTTTAACGGTTGGTATTTCTCAACCATTTGAAGTGTTACCACAGTGCAGATAAACATGTTCCCTTCTGTGATGTTAGGTAAAGGGAACTCTGTTCAAACAGTGGCTGTAATTAAGGAAAGAAAGGTAACTGGGCCAAGAACATTAACACGATTCTCAAACTTTAGAAGTCACTAATTTGCTATTAAAGAGGGAAAAAAAAGGTAAACTACATAGCTGCAGTGAAAAACTAACAGGGTAGGTTTGCCTGACTGAACATATTACCACAGCAAAAACACAAATGTGGAGATATTTATTGGCAAAGCCAAGAATTTACTGTAACAGAGATCTAACTCTTTAATGGGGTAGTAACATGCTTTAAACTATACCTATTGCAGAACACAGGATGGAGAAACTGCATTACAGCTAGCTATAAAAAACCAGCTCCCTCTTGTGGTTGATGCTATCTGTACCAGGGGAGCAGATATGTCTGTGCCAGATGAAAAAGGAAATCCTCCTTTGTGGCTTGCCTTAGAAAATAACCTGGAAGATATTGCGTCAACTCTGGTAAGACTGTTAGTTGACTTAATTTAGTCACGTTCTTTGAGTATGTCACTAGTGGCAAAGGTCTCACCAGCAGAAATGAACTCAAATGCCTGAAAAGAACAGAGTAATCCTATACATTTAACTTCTAGAGTTTTTCCTTCACCAGAAGTTGCTTTTTCTTGGGTAATCTTTTATAAACACTGTAGCTTACATAGCCAAATACCTCACAGCCACTATAATAACATAGAATGAGCCATCTGGATTCCTGGTGCTGCAAAACAGATAAAGGATTTACCAAAAGCATCAGGCTGTAGCATGCCTGGCTTCTGTAATGATCAGCTTCCTGAGTGAAACTACTATGAACCTGGATTTTATTGCATCTTAAAGTTTCATCAAAGCCTTTAGAGGCTCACCTTTATTCCTTTTAAAATTGGGTTCTATTCAGGCATAGGTGATCCAGGAGGAAACTTAGTCAAAGTTCCTTATGACTCCTAATAAATGTATCTCCAGCAGGCTCCTAGTACTTTATATCAAAAACTTCACTGCTTCATTGTGCGTTTCTTTCCAGGTTAGACATGGCTGTGATTCGACCTGTTGGGGATCAGGACCAAGTGGATGCTTACAAACTCTTCTTCACAGAGCTATTGATGAAAACAGTGAACAAATAGCATGCTTCCTTATTCGCAGGTCAGACACTCCCTACTCTCCTACTCTATCTCTTCCCCCCCCCCCCCCCCCCCCCCCATGCAAACTTTCTAATGTGCTTGTACTTATTTTCCTAGTGTAAACTAATTGAATGCTATTTTGAGCCAGTAACAGGTGTGTGCTTCATTAGACTTCTGGTGAGTGAATGGCACTTATGGAAGCCTGACTAATCTTGAAGACACCGACACATTCTATCATCTAAATTGTCATGTTCTTGATGATGAGTCAAATTAAAATTTGGAGTTTGTGTTTATATAGGATGTGTTAGCAGATGCTGAATCAGCTCTTGCAGAAACCTTTTTCTGACCTTTGTTTGAAACTGTTTCAGTCTAGATGACATTTAATAAATTGACTGTGTTGTGCTTCTCTTAGTGGCTGTGACGTGAACAGTCCCAGAAAGCCTGGCCCTAATGGAGAAGGAGAAGAAGAAGCTCATGATGGACAGACGCCCCTACACCTGGCAGCCTGCTGGGGTCTAGAAGAAGTGATCCAGTGCCTTTTGGAGTTTGGTGCCAATGTCAATGCTCAGGTATGTATTAAAATGGTGCAGTTTCTTTGAAACTGGTTCTTTAACTTCAATACAGTGAAAACAACTCTCCCTTACCTGTGTATTTTGTTTCACAAACAAAGAACAGCCTGCTGCTATGACTGAGCTAGTGCAAGGACTGGCTGCAGTTCTGCTTTTTTCCTGTCCCTTGCTACCAGTTTTGGTGCTCATCTGTCCACATGTATGGTTCTTTCAGGAAGCCATAGTGAAGGAAAACAGTGATACAGAAAACTTCTTGTAGTTCTAGTTTTTTTTTTGGTGATGTAATGATCCAAGTTGGACTCTTCTGTTCTTAGTGTGAACAAAGCTGATCATTAGATCAGCTGTAGTGTAAAACTCCAGAATATTTGATATTTGACTGTTAGTTTACCTGGGAAGCATTTCCTGTTATCAAATAAATCAAGGTGAAGCAATTGTGAGCTACACTTCATAATTCTTGATCACACAGTAGTCCTTAAATAGAAGCTAGACAAATTGCAGCAAAAGAAATAAATGCATAGCATTTCCAGGTGCTGATGCTGTTGAAAGTGGCATTAAAGAGCAACAGAACAGTCACGTCACAAAGCTGCTGTGGCTGTAAACTCTTTCTTCATGCAGACAAATGATTAAAGGCCTTATTCGAATTTGATAGACTGTACTGTTTGCATAACAAACATGCCTAACACTTAACATTTTTCAGTGAGTGAACTTCCAGGTGTCTAGCTTCTTTCAGAAAATTTAGCACAAGTGCCTGAGAGTCAAGCCAGGGACATACCTACACTAATGAATGTATGGAAATGATACCTCAGATTTGAATATTATTTTTGGACATTGTTCTTTCAGTTAAAAATAAAATCTACAAATTTTTAATAATATAAGGTGTTAACATAAAAATAAAATAACTAATATCAGTTTAAAGCATTCTCGTAGAGTGCTTGGCTACTGTCGTGAGTGAATGCTCACCCAAAATGTCTGGCTGCATGGGAAAAGTTACCCTGAGCTACTTAAAAGGCTATATAACACAGAGGATTGAGGTCAGCCTATTTGGAGGAGCAAATACCAATTTGCTTCACTTACATTGTGGATGTGAGCTCCCACTGCAACTGCTTTGTGTTCCAGCTGAAGGCTACGGGCTATGTCACAAGAGCTAAGCAAAAAGCTTCCTTTGTTTTTCAGACATGGGAAAGATTTGTTTATTGCTGCATCTTCATGTAATGAACTTCCTGGTTTCCTTCTAGGATGCAGAAGGAAGAACTCCAATCCATGTCGCCATTAGCAACCAACATAATGTTATAATTCAGCTTATGATTTCACATCCAGAAATTAAGCTAAATGTGCGTGACAGGCAAGGAATGACTCCCTTTGCATGTGCGATGACGTATAAAAATAATAAGGCGGCTGAAGCAATTTTGAAGAGGGAGCCAGGAGCTGCTGAACAGGTAAACTGGGAGCATTTAAAGCATACTGGTCTTGTTGCTGTACAAGTCTACAGTGACAGGCATTCCACAAGCAAGTTCTGCTGTATTCTTTTGTGGCTTTGTATGTCACAATGTTTGCCAAATTTCAGTTTTCTATGGCAGGATTTATTAGGAAACTAGATAGGCACATGCTATGTGTGAGTGAGAACGTTGAGGGTTAGTGTCTCATCAAACCTTGTCAGTACTAAACTGAGGTACAGGCAGAGGAATATAAGGAGAAAGTTGTAACTACTTGCATGTCTTGTTTCTGTAATAGTGCATCACAATGTATGACCTAGCTCTCATAAAGCTATCCGAAACAAACTCTGTCCTGTAATAATTGAATAATAGGTGTTAACACTGCACTGCTGAACTGGAAAACCTCCACTGTATCTTCAGACTTCTAGTGTGACACTTCAGGCAGCTGTTCAGGAATTTCTTCCTACACTGTAAATTTAATTACTAGTGATTACTAGAGTGCTTAGGGAGCTCTTGTATCCATGTTTCAGATGTATCACATACACAGCCAGTTCTGAATATACTTTAACATCAGCTTCAGGACAAAGATGAACAGCATGCCCTTGGCATTTAGCCAAAAAACGAGCATATTTTGCATTAGTATGGCAGAATCGCGTGTTGCTTCCTTCTGCGGTGTTAACTGCCAGATTGACTGAAGTTTGTCTCATTTAGTAGAGTTTATCATCAACTGCTGCCCCATACTTAGTACAAAAGCTAACTTTTGCTTGTAATACTCTCCAGTGTGTTGTCAAGAAATGACAAGTTTAAACTAGAAATAAACGGGTTTGAAGCAGACTAGAACGAGCACATGCAGCTGATAATTTCTTAGTTCAGTGTGTTTGATAGTGACATAAGTAAGTCTCTAATGCCAAGCAGCAAAAGGAGCAAAACTACAGTTTACCTCAGGTAGAGGGAGTAAGTATCATATCTCTTGGTAGAAATATGTTCTGTGCATAACTCTTTGCTGTTCTACAGAAATAACAGGGGGTTTGTTTTGTGTCCTCTTTGCCACAGGTGGATAACAAAGGTCGAAATTTTCTACATGTAGCTGTTCAGAACTCTGACATTGAGAGTGTGCTGTTCCTGATCAGTGTACACGCTAATGTAAATTCTCGCGTCCAGGATGCATCCAAACTAACACCTCTCCACCTGGCCGTACAAGCCGGCTCAGAGATCATTGTGCGTAATTTGGTATGTACTGGAGAATCACTTTTCCCTTCTGCTTAGAAATACATATTCTGCTTTAATGCAGATTGCTTATAGGCTGGAGAAGTCAGCTGAGGGTGGTGCTACTTCTGAAGCAGAACTCTGTCTTTCATAAAGCTAGCTTGGCTCAGACTGTCAGCTGAGCTGCAGTTTAAAGCGGGAACCTTACTTTGCACTTGCTGCAGATCAGAACGTGTACACAAGTTGCAGCAGCTCAGTGATAGCGTTTTGTGTATATTGGGTGGAGGCCTAGAAATATTTCTGTGCAGTGAAGTCTCGTGGGCTTCATTCAGAAAGAAAATGTTGGCTCATAGCCCTGGAAAACATTGAATGTATTCCTTCTTGCATCTTGACAGCTGCTTGCAGGTGCCCAGGTGAATGAACTGACAAAGCATCGTCAGACTGCTCTTCACTTAGCAGCTCAGCAAGATTTGCCCACAATTTGTTCAGTCCTTCTGGAGAATGGAGTAGACTTTGCAGCTGTGGATGAAAATGGAAACAATGGTAAACTTCTAAAGTTTCACAAGTAGATGTACAAAACTTCAGTAGGCCTGCTACTAATTTCTCCTGCTGGTAGAGAGAACCCATTGAATGGGCTCACTTCTCAAAGATTAAAAGGAAAATCCAAGAAATCAAAGCTGGTGGAAGGAGTTTTGGAGAGGGAAGGTGGGAAAGTAGAAAGGGACCACTTAATTTTATTGGGGTGTAAGTACTGCTGACATGAACTACTCAAATTCTTGAAGCTTCTCTTCTGCTTTTCAGCTCTTCATCTGGCAGTGATGCATGGCCGTCTAAACAATATCCGGGTCCTCCTCACGGAGTGCAATGTAGATGCTGAAGCCTTTAATATTAGGTAACTACTGTAGTCTTAACAGACTAAAAGAATGATTTAATTAAAATGTGTGCTGGTGTGACTGGATACTATACAGCATAGTGAGCTGACTGAGGGAAGTGATTGTTCTACTCTAGTACTGCGTGCAGTTTTGGGTACCACGGCATGAGAAGGACATAAGACTACTAGAGAGTGTCTGACGGAAGGCAACAAAGATGGTGAAGGGATCAGAGGGCAAGATGTATGAGGAACAGCTGAGGTCCCTTGGTTTGTTCAGCTTAGAGAAAAGGAGACTCATGGCAGCCTGCAGCTCCCTCACGGGAAGCGGAGGGGCAGGCGCTGAGCTCTGCTCTCTGGGGACAGCGACAGGACCCGAGGGAACAGCATGGAGCTCAGACAGGGGCGGGTCAGGTTGGATTTTAGAAAAAGGTTCCTTACTGAGAGTGCAATTGGGCACTGGAACAGGCTTCCCAGTGAACTGGTCATAGCACCAAGCCTGCCAGAGTTCAAGAAGCATTTGGACAATGCCCTCAGACATACAGTTTACATTTTAGGAAGTCCTGTGTGGAGCCAGGAATTGGACACTGATCCTTGTGGGTCCCTTCCAGCTCAGGATATTACGATTCTGTAATCAAAGCCAAATGTTTTATTTTCTATTTGTACAGCACTTTCACAGTGAAGTGCACAGACAATGCTGTGTGTAAACAGTACCGAAATTAACTCCTCCTTGGTATGCATGAAGTAGGCGGTTGTATATGAGGTACTGAGGTGTATATATGTGAGGTGCAGCATTGTTTAAGTGTGAAACAATTTCTAAAAGACGATGGCTAGTTGGATGAGTAACTGTAGTTGCAAACAGACTTTGATCGAGTTAATAAACTCCTTTCCCCAGAGGCCAGTCACCAATGCATATTTTGGGACAATACGGAAAGGATAACGCAGCAGCCATCTGTGACCTTTTCTTGGAGTGCATGCCAGAATACCCTCTAGACAAACCTGATGCTGAAGGAAACACAGGTAGGTGAGACTGAACGGCTATTAAGCTTGAAAGTCACTCAAGTCATATTAATGGTATGTCATTTTAAAGCTGCACTAATTGGCAGTAGTATGTTAAATACAGAAAGATGCAAACATTGCACTGAAGCTGCCCTTTTCTGGACTGAGTAAAATAATACTACCTCCACTCCATTAGCTCTGACATGTCTGGCTTTTATTTTTTCAGTGCTTCTCTTGGCTTATATGAAGGGAAATGCTAACTTGTGCCGTGCAATAGTGAGAGCTGGGGCTCGTCTTGGAGTTAACAATAATCAGGGAGTAAATATCTTCAACTACCAAGTTGCTACAAAACAGCTTCTCTTTAGATTACTGGGTAAGTACTGCTTGCTATGGTTGGAAGGTAGTTTAGCTTACAATTCTGAGATTCCTAGGTAAAGAAAAAGAACTCTGGACAGCTGATTTAGATGACACTAATTCCAGACGGGCTGAACTTCTGAATATTCTAGTGCTTGAAATGAGGTAGAAATACTCATTTTCTAACGATAAACTGAAAAATTGTCCAGTGCAACCCTGTCAAACTTCTCCATCCTTCCAGAAAAAGGAAGTAATGTTCATGGGGAATGTTGTCTGGTATAGTAGTCAAATGTAGCTTAAAACTAGATGCTGCTTTATAACTTGTACTGTATTCATCGCAGTGACTATACATGTTCAACAAACAAGATGGCAGCTACTGCAAGAGAATCAATTATACTGAATATTACCTAAAGCTGTGGGAAAAGTCTCCTTAATCTTATAGTATACTTGAGAGGTGTCAGAGCCCATTTTGCCTTTACGTTTTTACCTCTAACAGATATGCTGACAAAAGAACCTCCCTGGTGTGATGGCTCCAACTGCTACGAATGCACTGCCAAATTTGGAGTCACAACAAGAAAGCATCACTGGTAATGTGTGACACATCTTGCTGTGCTTACAAGGAAACAGATTCCCATTCCAAATGTTGCTAGGCTTGTTCCTTCTGGTGCTTTAGAAAGCCTCCATCCTAATGTAGGTGTATAACCAGTAATCCAGTTGAAATATTCCCCCCTGATTTAGTTAACTTGGGTCTGGCTTGTGCTCTGGCTTAAGTCATATCTTAAGCAGTTTGTGCACTTAAAATATTCTGGATTTGCTGGAAATTAGAAGTCATGTCAAAGTTCCTGTAGTAGAATAGATGACTTCAATGCCTATTTTCATTAGTGGTGCTGACTTGCTCTGAAAGAGGTGACAAAAACATATCATTTCACTTGCTACTCTACATTTTTAATGATGCTGTCATTGACAAAGGATACCAAGCAATAAAACCCTGGTGTTTACTGCAAGGAGAGCTCACTTCTCTCCTACCCCTCTTCTTTCAACAGCCGACACTGTGGACGCCTGCTCTGCCATAAGTGCTCAACAAAGGAGATTCCTATCATAAAATTTGATCTGAACAAGCCAGTTCGAGTTTGCAACATCTGCTTTGATGTCCTGACTCTGGGAGGAGTTTCCTAGTATGCAGTGGAAGCAAAGGGATTCCTGGTCAGTTCTCCTGACAGCAGCTGTGCTTACAAGCCCTCTGGATAGGGAAGAGGAGGCCTATACATGTCTTCTGCAATAGACTCAACTAATTAAGGACCCTGTTATGATATATTCTGGTATAAATGACTTCGTATGACTGTAAATGTATCGGGCTGTGATAGACTTCACTAGGAATTCAAGTGGATTGTTGAAACCAAGTGACAAGAGAATTTAGACCCTCTTCTAGTTGCAGTGGGGTATGGAAGCTGAAATGTAAGACTGGTGTTTGAGTTGACATAAAACAGGTCTGTCCTTGACATGGTGCTTTGCACTGAGCAACTCTATTAAGTCCTGTTGCTTTCAGGCTGCTTAGTAGAGATGGCATGAAGTTTCAGGGTAACCAGGTATCTTTCTTTGCTTTGTCTTAAAGATTAACGTTCCCTTTCTCTAGAGAAGACTTCTTGTGAAGCTAGGCTGAGCTGTTACAACCAGTGTTCATTTCAAGAAACTTCAAAAATGGGAGTTAGTTCTAAGCATAGCTCAAGAATTGTGGCCTTACAACAGAAAGCTTTACAACATCTGATGCAAAGCAGTCAGAATTGCAGATCCACATCTTGATACCTCCTCATTAGTGTTAGCATGTTCAAGAGAAGTGCAAGATTGTTTAACCAGTAAATACTCTTGCTCGTACCTGCTAGAGCTGTCAGAGCCTGCCTTGTTGCACTTTCATATCTACCTTGCTAGTCCTTCCAAGTCATAAAACTTGTGTAAATGACCTTAAATGTGCTGAAAGGCCTAAGCTTATGCTAAACGGAGAAACACTAAAACTGGTTAAGTAATCTAACTCGCAATACAGCAATAAATGCTGAAGTGCATTATGAATCCCGTGAGGGAGAGTAGCACTTTCCTTTGGTTTAAAGACCCTGGTTAACTGCTGCAGAAGAGCCAGTAAACCTACCAGTGTAGAATGTGCTGCACCTTTAAGCATTAAATTTGGGTTCAGTCTCAGCAGGGTTGCCAGCAAGTGGGAGCATATTTGGAGGTTTCCTATTAACATAAAGCCTCTGGCCTTGAAGGAAGAATTCTGGATTAAGCTGCAGTGTTTTAATCGAAGCTGGTCGTGTTCTCTTAAACATGCTGAATCTGAAACTCCTACACCACGTTTTCTAGGTAAACAGGAAATCACTTTGCTGATAAACAGGGTTGTGGTTTGGTGGGCAAAGGCTTGTCAGAAGAAAATGTGTGCTTAAGCAAAAGTACATGGCATGTTAAGGTTTTCTTTTCATCCTAAGAGAGAAAGCTAGTTTAGACTCAACTTGGCATTCCTCATCTCTGTTCCCTGAACTGGTATGTTTACTTATGGACTGGCATATGAGGTGTGCAGTATGGAAAAGATGATGACACATTGCTCTGTTTCGAATACTGACTTGTCAGTCTTAGGAGTAAGATGAGATGATGATAAACCAGACTGCTGCTTTTATAGGAGACTTGCCTGAGGGTTTTTCTCGAACTTGTACAAAAAATGATGGGAAAGGGTATAAACACTGTCATTTGCACAATGAATTTCACATCAACTCTCACTTGATCTGCACTTTGATCTTCCAATATGCAGATATTGTAACTGGAATCTCACTCTTGTAACGCTAGAAAAGACTAATGGATGATGCAATACAAATTTGCCTCACTATTTTATGTCTGCTGCTGGCATGTTCCAATAGAACGCCCTGGGTAATAGAACTGGTCTGTGTAACACAATTCCTAATATAGATGATGCATCTGTCATTTTACTGTCAACTGCATTTTAGGCTGAGATGAATGAGATGGTAAATAATGGTGTCTGAAGCATTAAGCTGCAAGCTAAAGCTTGGTTTTTTTGAGTGGAATAGATTGTGGAAAAGATTCTAGTCCATGTCCTTCCATGTTTCAAATTATCATTGAGTGCAAGTCTCTAGCAATGAAAGGTAGTGATGGATAGAGTGTGTTAGGCTACAGAATTCTTGACTATAGCACATCCCATAACATGTTAACTTCCTTCCTGGCTTGGAGCTGCGATGCTGTGAAGTAGTAAGTGACTGAAAGACTGAACATAGTGATAGAGGAGTGCTCTTCCAGGGCTGCAGCTGATGGACTTGAACTTAATTGGAAAGCTGCACAACGCGAAATTGCTAAAGCACTTAAATTTGACCTTTTCAGCGACTTCCCTGATGGAAGGTTCAAGGGAACAGTGGCTCTATTCCAACAGATTAAATAGCCTTTTAAATGTTTTTAAAAATGCAGATCTCGTGAAGATTCAGCTTTACTGAATGTGAGTTGAAGGCTGGCTGGCTGATCTTTTTAAAAATAGAATATGAAATAAGACTGCCTGAAACTTTGACAAGGATCTGGGAAACTGTACTTAATGCTCCATTTGTCCTTTCCAGCCAATATTCTACTAACTTTATCTTTCTTACTGAAGTCTGCAAGGAAAGTTACGGTTATTGATAAGCTAATATACAGCCTGAAGCATTCATTAATTTCAAAGCAACTAAATCCAGCAAATCTGATCATTTTTAAAGTGCCTTTGTGATAGTTTCCTTACAGCCAATTCTCAATAGCTTGCTTTCTGTCATAGTTAAAGGGGAAAAGCCTCACAACTTGAACCAAAATCCCACTTTAGTTTTCTTCTTCTAGTTCTAACCAGCTAAAGAGACTGACCCTGCCAAACAACCGGTGGGGTCAGTCCTTTATGCACTCTGCCAAGTATTGGTCCGAAGCTCAGATCTCTGAGATTCTTTTTGGAGTTTTGCTGGCAATGCTCCACTGCAGAGTACAGATGTGAATGGAGGCACTTGGTAATTTAGTAGTGGTCAACACATTTCTAGCTCCATTAGCAAATGCACTTCCTTTTTGTAGCATACTGCAGTTGTGACCAAAAACCCCACCCCTCTTATCCCCGCTGTCTTTAAGCGGTGTCTAATAACTTGAGACTTGAGTCTGCCAAGCGTTGAACAAAAGGGTATAAAGAAAACAAACTTTCTGTCCCTGGAAAGTGATGCTGTCAAACCAGGCTTAAGGCACTTCAACAGGGCTAGATGGAAAGTCTGTGGTAGTTCATAATGTAGCTTTTTGTTCCGAGTCTGGATTCCTTTTGATTGTAGTCATCCAGCACTTTTATACAAGCACAAAATGTGGTCTGGCTTAAATTTTAATTTGTGTATCTATCTGAGGAAGGTGTAATCACTGTTTCACACCACTAAGTGGAGTGAGAATGTTAGTGTTAAAGGTACTAACAGAGCGTGGCGAGTTGCTTGCTAAAAGCTGACAGATGCCTTAATGACTTCCTGTGCTGGAGATCAATGGCTTGTACAACTTCTCACATAGTGCTTATAAATTAACACGTAACAACAAGGGAGGCCATGGCTGGATTTTTTTTCTTGTAGATCAAATGTTAGTGGGCAACTCCTTTTTTTTCCTTTAGCCAGCAGAGTTGAATACTGCAGCATACTCCGTTCAATCAAAGCATGTATGAGTGATTAAAAAGTAACCGAACCTTCTAATACCCTCTGTTGAATAGAAAAGGAAGTCTTAGAACAATGGCATTTTATCTGCAATGTTTGTCTGGAGTCATTGTAAAAATGTATTTTTCCAATATGCATTACTTTGTTGTGTAACGATTCTACTTGTAATAAAATGCATACTTAGATAATGCATCATGAGGTGGAAACCTTGCTAAGAAAGTATTTTCTCTTGGAGAGACAGCTGCCCCACCCCAAGCTATGGTTGCTGAGTCTGACAACCCATGAGGAAAGCTAGAGATACAATACCCAGTCAGGCATGACAACTTATTCTCTGTTCCGAAGTTATTCTAGGTATTTATTTCCACGCTGTGGAACTGCTACACTTTTCTTTTGGCTGACAAGGTCTGGTGTTCTCCTATTTATACCACGTAAGTCATCTTGAATGCCTTATAGAAGGCATACCTATAATCCTTATAAAACAATCCAAACTTCCTACAGGCCAGAGCTGTTCTGCTGACTGAGCTGCTCAGCCCAGATGCACTTAAATGGACACGCTGAGCCGAGCTGCCTCTAAGTAGCATTTGTTTGGGCATTCAGTCATGTACTGGCAGGCACCTTCTCTTTCTCAGAGCATGCAATTGCTGTCGCTTTGCTCCAGAAAAAGGAAAATAGCAGTGGCAAGACCAACCAAAACATTCTGAGGTTGTGATGCATTAGCCTTATTAATAAAAAAACTTAAGTACAGCTAACAGAGGTGATTTGTGAGCTTTATTAAGCACTGTCTCTGTTTACTTAACCCTGCGTAACTTTTTTCTCCCCATGGGAGAATTAGCTGAGCTTTTGAATTAGAATAGTAGAAACAAGATAATCTTGGAACACTTCAGGTCAGTAAGGGAGTCTCCTTGTTTGCTTTAATAGATGACTTATTCCTGGTGGAAGACAAACTTTTTCCTCTAGTGGTTCCAGCTAAACTGAGGAATAAGCTGTGAATTAATTTTCAAGTTGGTTGACAAATAGGGTGGAAGTTAAAGCAACACTAACAGAGTTTCTAAAAATCAGTCTTGCCTTCTTACTTGTTTTTGTGTAACTGTTAAGATCAATTCCTTCCCCTCAGCAGTTCATGCTATTTACTGAAGAATAAGAAGAGCAGTCCCAGCTACACAGGATGAAACTTGCTAAGAAGCTGCAGAGCTGGTACCTTTACTGGGAATCCAGCTTGTGAAAGTGATTTGCACTTAAAAACCTACTGATTTTAATATTTAATAAATTTGGAATCTCTAACTTACGGAGGTATTTTCAAAAGACACTTGTCACTTGCTTCAGTTGTAATCTGAATGAATTCTTGAGGGTGGTTTGAGGTTAGTTGTGTTGCTGACCTTTAAAAGCAAGTTCCTGCTAAGAGAGCACGTGTCCAAAACCAAATACCATGCTGACCTTTATAATGCTCCCACCGAGTTGAGACAAAGCAGCACTGCTCTGCAGCCCTTCCTACAGCTTTCACACAGTTTTAGTGCCTTCAGGATTGCTCCATGAAGTGAGTAGGTGAGTCCATAAGCCCAAGGCAGCACTTCAGTTGTGGAAGGATGACCGAGGACTTGAACAGTGCGATGGCTCCACTGCCCCCACGTAGATGTACAACTACCAGTGACAACCAGTAAGAGCTTGCACATCATCCTGAAAGAGCCATAGAGGACTTATCTTAAAGATGGTGATGGAAAAGAAACACAACAGAACCAGGTTTAAAAAAAAAACACATTTATTACAATGAAGTATGTACATGTTTAGATTGCTGTATGGTTCTCATCCATGACAGCTGTAGCCTCATTAAACACAACAGGTGAAAAGTGCTGTAACACATTCCTTCTGTCACTGCAATGATTATTCTTGCTTTTAAGGAATGTTGCTCAGCCTCCCATAATCCCACTACTTCATTAACAAATTACTTCAATTTGTGAGATTTTTCTTAGGGGTAGTGGCAGCTCAAAACGGAATGAGTTTGTAAATGCCTCCCAGCTGTTTATAGGTGTTGAGTTGCCTTGAGGAAAAAGAGCTGAATACAGCACAGCACAGATTTTTGTGGGTTTGTAGGTAACCTGAGTGCCTCTCCTGCAGCTACACCACCAACCCATTCTAACAGTAAACAGCCACTGCCTCCCCCCAGCTGGCATTAACAGCACCAAGGCCCCTTGTCCTCAGCCCTGCACAAAATTGTGATGATTCGACTTGCTCTTCTGGGAGTAACAGATTAACAAATTCTGCCAGCTCTGATAAAATATGTACAGCCTTTAATGGATCTGGGCGTCGTGAGGATACATCAAGGTTATAGCCTGATGGACACGTAAATTGGATATTATAAACCAGGACGGAAACAGGAGGCAAATTACAGCAGGAGGGTCATGTTGCTACATAGCTTTTATTATCGCCTAGTTCGAACTACCAATTCCTAAAGTTTAAAAGCAGTGAATGAGAGGATCAGGGTGGTGAGGTTAATTTAAAGCAGCAATCCTCATAGGTGGCTTCAATATCTTCTTTGCTCCCTATCTAATACAAACACTGAATGAGGAAATGCTGCTCTGACCTTTGCCTCCTGTATTCCAAGGTTAACAACCGCACAGGCTCCTAGATGCTACGTACCTTAGTTGTAGGGGAAAGTGAGGCTTTTCCCTCCTACCTGTGAATTCTTTGGAGCAAAGCAGGTGACTGAGAAAGAGCATTAACACTACAATGCAGCGAGCACATTTCAAGTGACAGTGGGTGGTTGTGCATAAACCAGTGCTGCTGCTGCAGCAGTTCCTGTGCTTGCTGCCTTACTGTCCTGAAACACAACACGTCACCCTCCCTGTCATGCACACAAGCAGCTATTTTCTGACTGTACAAGAAACCCATTTTTAAGTATAGTCCAGGTTGTGCATCTTATGGTTTGTCACCAGATATAAAAATGCTGTAAGCAAAACACTAAGAAAAATTGCTGATTTTTTTTAGCCAGTGTGACTTGGCTAAAGTGTTTCTTCCTTCTCTCGCCTCCATCTCCACATTAAGAAAAGTGACAACACAAATTGCCACCACTCCCTTTGCACAGACAGATGGAAAGGAACGGAGCTGAAGTGCTCACCCCAAGTACAACATCTCACTGGAGGACTCCACGGCCCTCAGATCCAGAACTCAGTCACACATTCAGGACACACTGCTCGGCCAGTGGATGGCAGCCATCATATTCCTCCAGGTGAGGGTTATCCAGATCACCTCTGTCACTGTGCTCCGTTGAGTCCAGCTGTCCCCAAGGGGGCCCCGTAGTTCTCACGCACACACACTGAGTCCCCCTCGAACCAGGTGTGTACAGCTTCCGGGGGACTCCAATCCAGTCTCTGTTCACTCCCCCACTAGAAACAGAAAATTAAAATCGATTACAATTCAAACACCCAATTCAAAACCATGAAAATGTTTCCAGTAAATAGAGAATCATCTAGGTTTAAAAAAAAAAAAAAGACCATCTGGGAGAGGCAAACTAACAATATGTACTCTGGGGTAGACTTTGCCCCCAACATCTCACTGCCTTCTGATACCCATTTATTGGCTGCACTTCAGAAACCTGCGGCTTGAGCCCGGTTTCATCAGTGCTGCTGCACGCACCCTTCTGGGAGCAACTAACTTCTGCTTCCCTTGTTTCTATTACTGGAAAAGGAATATAGCTCTACTTAGCACAGGGTGCCTAATGGAAAAATGCCTTTTTTGGGGCAGCTAATTGCTCACAGATGACCACATGCCTTCTTCTGTGAATGCTGATTTTGAGAACTAGGGCAAAAGCAAAGAAACCCTCAATTACTTCTCCAAGTATTTCATAGTGTCTCTTTGCAGGCTAAATCCTGCCTGTTCCCCTAACTCCAGGCTTAAGAAAAGATGCAGTAAACTCTTACACAGGAGACCACCACACAACACGCAGTCCAGAGACTGCAACCAAGCTCATTCATGTGTAGGAGCAGATTCCCAAGGTACACAGTGCTAATGTGTACTTCTGTACTTCAAGTGAAGCCCAAGCATCCTGCAATACAGTTCGCAATGTGATTTCAGCTAAGAACAAAACAGTCCCTAAACTGAGAGAGGTACACAACTAAACAGGTCTAGTAGGAAGTGACTGTTCAAAGTCAGTTTAATGTAGCTTTAAGAGAAAACTGTTGTGGCAATAGCCTGAGAGACGGGCTGCAAAACAGTCTGAAAAACATGAGTTGATCCTTGGATTCCTGATAGGTGAGAAAGCCTGCCTGAATGCTGCCAGCAGTCCCAGTGGGATTTCTGGCTTGCTTCCCTGAGAACAGGTTGATCACGTGCACGTGTGGCAACTTCTGAAACATGATTTTGTTTCCAGTGCAACAACAGTTTGTCTCAGAAACAAATTTCCCGGAAGTGCCAACTATCAGGAGGAAATTTTATTTTCCTTTTGCCCACTTACCAGGTCAGTGAGCAGAGCTCCTCTCTGCTACCTCCCACTTGAAAACACTGACCAGCCAAGCCTGCACCTGTGTGCTCGTCCAGCCTGCATGGAGGCTTTCAGCTCCTGCTGAACCAGCAGAGGAAACCTCTGTTCACACAGCAGCAGCGGTTAAACCTGGCACAGCGGAGAACAGCACCACTGCTCGTTGCAGGTTGGCTCTGCTTCTGCCAGAAAGCACAGCTGCAGGAATGCGGACAGGGGAAGGGACCAGGGCTGCCATATCCCAGCCATGCCAGCCCTCAGCACGTTAGGATCAACCTATGGTTTTCTGTGGGGAAGTCACTAGAGCTCACCCAAGACTACAGAGCCTGGTGGCTGAAGGAGCCAGAATGTCTTCCCATGCCACTCCTGCTATGACAGAGCTCGGGATGTCCAAGCAAAGGGGCAGAAGCGCTCTGCTCTGCTCCAAAGGCTCCGAACACAATGGCAGGAAAGCCGAATTTACCTCTGCCTGGAGCACCAGAATCGGCTGCCCTTGGCAGAGCTCCACTCCGAGTTGCAGGGTGGAAACTGCTCCTTCCTGCGGTCACTTTCTGCTTTCAGCTTCAGGCCTTCTTCCATCGCTGCCTCAGCCTGCCGCAGGGCTTCTGTCGGTGCCCCGTTTTCGTCATAGAACCTGCCCACCAGCTTCCCTTGGAGAGAGAGGGATCGATTAAGACCGTAATATGGAAACAAGGAAAAGCAAGGAATATGACCGGTTTATATTGTTGTTAATTAAAGAAAAAAGAGAACTACACCAGAGGATTTTCCCAGGAGCCCCATTTTACAGCAGGCCTGGGCTTACACCCCTCCCACTTTTTGGCCTCACAGCGATGTACCCACACTAACAAACCCCTGCAGGACGAGCTCAGGACCCCTCACAGACCCCAAAGGGCACTTCCAGACACAAACCCCCCACCTCCCCCCAGCCCCTGCCCCTCGCTCCCACCGCAGCTCCCATCCCCTCAGCGCTCTCCCCGTTCCCCCCTCACAGCGCCCGGCGGGGCGCAGCCCCGGGAGCCCCGTCCCTACCCACGAAGGCGTAGCGGCCGCTGTAGAAGTCCATCCAGCCGCGGAGGGCGGCCAGCTCCGCCGGGGTCAGCGCCGAGACGTCGTCCACCAGGCCCGCGGGGCTGAAGTCGCCGGTGGCGAGCGCCCTGCTCGCGTCCCTCCCTGCGGGCGGCCAGGGCCGGACGGTCAACCCCGCGCCCCCTCACACACACACACCCCGGAGCCGGCCCCACGCACCTGCCAAGCCCTCGTACGCCCCGCCGGGGCCGTAGTGCTTGCGGCCGCTCTGCACGTCGAAGACCCGGCCCAGCAGGGCGAGGTAGAGGCCGGGCTCGCCCTCAGCGCCGCGGTGCCGCCGCAGCTCGGCCGCGCTCAGCAGGCGGCCGCGGGGCTCGAACCCGCGACCCAGCAGCCAGGCGGCGCCCAGGCACAGCGCGGCCGCTACCGCCGCGCCCCTCCACATGGCCGCTCTTTGCGACGCTTTCCGCGCCGCACGGCGGTGTGGCGCCGCGCCGCCCTCCCTCCCCGCCGGGTGTCGCGCGGAAGAGCGGCGCGGCCGGGCGGGGAGGGGTTTGCGACACCGCGCCGCGCTTGGCGGCAGTGTGGCGGGGCCGCCGCCGGCCGGGCGCTGACAGGTGCGGCCGGGCCGGGAAGTTGCTGACTAAGGCGGGCCGGGCCGGGCCGGGCCGGGCAGGGCAGGGCAGGGCAGGGCGGCGGGGCGAGGAGCAGGAGGGCGAGAAGCGGCAAGCGGCGGCAGGAGGAGAAGGAGAAGGGGCAGGGACAGCCGGGCCGCGCCGCCGGGAGGGCTCTATGGGGACGGCGGGCAGCCGCAGCAGCGAGGAGGAGGAGGAGGGAGCCGAGGAAGGCATGGAGGGGGCGGCCGCCGCGCCTCAGCCCGGTTCCCCCTTCCCGGCCGCCGCCGCCCCCGGCCCGGCGCCGCCGCTGCCGCCGGCCGAGGTGCTGCTGGAGCAGGGCCGGCTGCGGGAGGCCACGGCCCGGCTGCGGGAGACGGCGCTGCCCGAGCCGCTGGTGTCGCGGCACCACAGCACGCTGGTGCGCTGGCTGGAGGAGCGCCTGAGCCGCGGCGACGAGGCCGTCAGCCTGGAGCAGTTCTGCGAGGTGCTCGAGAGCGTGTCCCGCCTGGCAGCGGGCTCCCGGGGCGAGAGCGAGGAGGTGAGGGGGCTGGGGGGGGGGGTAAAGGGGTGCTGATGGGGGCTGGGGGGCTGAGAGGGGCTGGGGGTGCTGATAGGGGCTAATGGGGCCTCATAGGGGCTAGGGATGCTGAGAGGGCAGAGCGGGTGCTGGTAGAGGCTTTGGGGGGCCTCCTAGGGGCTAAGGGGGGCTTCATAGAGTCTGGGGGGCTCATAGGGGCTAGGGATGCTGAGAGGGCAGAGGGGGTGCTGCTAGAGGATTTGGGGGCCTCATAGGGGCTAAGGGGGGCTCAGAGGGAGGTTCAGACTGGAAATGAGGAGACATTTCTGCTCAGGGAGAGCAGTCAGGCGTTGGGACGGGTTGCCCGGGGAGGCGGCGGAGTCACCGTCCCTGGGGGTGTTCAAGGAATGGGTAGATGTGGTACTTAGGGACGTGGCTTATCCCTGGGGGTGTTTAAGGGAAGGTTGGACGTGGTGCTTAGGGACATGGTTCAGTGGGTGATAGTGGTGGCAGGGGGACGGTTGGACCAGAGGATCTTGGAGGCCTTTTCCAACCTTAGTGATTCTAGGATTCTGTAGGGGCTGGGGGGTGCTGACAGGGGCTAGGGGGCAATGAAGGGGCCGGGGCACCCCAGTCAGCCCCACCCAGGATCCACAGCAGGTCTGGGGCAAAGGGCTGTGCTCACCGAGGCTGGAGGCACCACGCTGCTGTCGGGCCGGCTGTCAGCCTGCTGCGGTCCCTTCCACTCGTTCCCACTCCCAGTGACCGTGCTCAGCAGCCGCTCCTCAGTTGGAGCCCGTTTACGTCGGCGGTGTGCCTGAGGATGCCCCCAGCGCAGGTGGCACAGCTGGGAGAGCCCGGGGAGTGATCCCTCAGAGGGACCTCGTAATGGGAAGGTCCAAGTTTGCTAGGCGTAATTTTATCGCTGCTTTTCAAAATCAGCAGTGAAATTGCCAACTGTCCCATCGGTGTCCTGTCACTTGCTGGAAAGTTAGAGTGTTGGAGGACTTGGAAGCAAGTAGTAGCAAGCAACCAGTTCCCTCGGCAGGCAGAAGGCCTTGAGACAAGGTTTTACTGGTAGAAGAGAGCAGTGTCCTTTCACCTGTGGGAAGGGGTATGGGGAACTTAACATTTAGAGCATTTAGTTGTGCAGCTTTACTCTCTAGCTAACGTTTAAAGCCCAGCTGGACTGCCCTGTTGGGAATTTCACACTCAGTTAAGGAAGTGGTTGTGTCTGGATTTCTTACTGCACGCAGTTCCTGAGCCTCACCAGTGACTTCCTTCTGTCTTTGTCGTGCTCCTGAGTAGCAGAGCAGCATGGTAAACTGAGTATTAAATTGCACGTGCACTCCTTGAAGTCAGTGCTGACATGGAAACAAGACTGCTGGAAACTGGGAAGGGATTAACGTTGTGGTACAAGTCGGTACGTTTGTACCAGACTGTTTTACGTAGCATGCTAAAACGCTGCCTCTGAGTTTCCAGTTCCTTTTCAAGAACCAATAAACAACAATTCTTCATTTGTCACAACAGTAAAAGCATGAAATTAGTACATCGGGGTTCTTTCTGTTACTCCAAGCAGCTGAGCTTTGCAGGCTGCAGAAGTACTTTGGGGGTTGTCTGTAGTACAGATCCTCCTCTGCATGAAGAGTCCAGGGCTTTTCCACGCTCTTGGGAGTGAGAAAGGACTAGCTGCAGGATTTATGATGGCACAGACTTGTGGCCGCATCTCGTCTAACCTGCAACGTGGAGATGTTGGGAGCTGTGTGGGAAACCCTGGTGTCATTACTTCTGCAACTGGCACTAGCCCATGGGCTGGAGCACTTAAGATTTCTGGCATGTGTTTTGTGGGGATGAGACATTAGTATGTGGCTCTCTGACGTGTACAGGGACTACATTTTGATCTCCCATTAAGCCTTTCTGCTCTCAGCGTGGGGCTTGTGAACACATGTTGAATGCTTTATGGGCAACATGTACGTCTGTTTAAATACACAGTCTATTTGCTAGATAAACCGAACCTCGGAATCCTTTTTCATCCATTAGTGCTTCAGCAGCTGTCATGTAACATACCCGACTTTTGCTTGAGACATGAATGTTTCGGTTCCGCTGAGAGCGAAGGACGGAACACAGAATTTTCCTAAGTCACCCTTGCGATGTTCTGTCGTGCTGCCCTGCGGTGAGCGGTGATTTATCCCTGTGCTGCGTTTCTGAGAATGGCTGCGTTGTCATATTGCCTCTCTCCATGGGCACGGTTGAACTTGGTAGGAAGCGTGCAGACTTAATGGCTTTATTGAGGAGCAAAATTAATCTGGACCGTAATAAAGCTGTTCCTGTCTTTGTACCATGTCCCACACGTGGACGCAGGAGCTCCGAGTGCTGGCTTGCGTACGGGTGTTTTGTTGGCTGCCCGTGTGTAGCGTTCTTGCACAGCGCAGCTTGGCTGAGCAGTGGGAGTTGTGCGTGCCTGTGTCAAATACAGAGTTTAAGTTATCCCAAACGATCAAAAATAGTTTTAGGCTTTAGGGTCGGTGAGATTATAGATCTGCTGAGATCGTAGGAAGAGTTTGCAAAGCAAGGTGCAGACCAGTGCGTTCATGTGCGAAGACAGGCGTGCACGTGGCAATCCCTCCACAGGTGAAATAGCCAGATATTGCCTTAAAGTAGCGCTCAGCAGCTCCAGCTCGTCTTGTTTGCGGTTTGTTTTCACCGGCAGCATCACAAAACTTGCTCACCTGTTCACTTCATGCCGTAGTCATTACGGTTTGACTTCAAGTAAGAGGAGCAGAAGTGAGGCAGTGGCAAGAGCCGTGGTACGAAACTGCACCTCGATTTGCTTGGGCAACAGTTATATTAAACTTAATCCCTCTGTGTTGTAGACCTTAAACAAAGGTCTGTGTTTTGCTCTCTACCTGATGCCAGCTCCGGCCCTCTCTGCCAGCGAGACGTTTTGGGGAGGGCTGGGTGTTAGCGCAGGCTGGGCTGTGACAGGAGCCTACCAACGTGCCGGGCTCTGCTCGGCTCCGCGCACCCACGCGCTGCTGGAGCTGTGGGCACTCCGACACGGTACTGAGCCCTCTTACCTCCGGAGGACTTTGCTCTCATTAAGGTGCTGTAATTATGTCATGGCTAATTGGCAGGTTATTTTGATCTAATCGCTTCAGATTATTTCTCTCCAGGATAGTGTTTTAATGGTACGTCAGGCCTGATAGCCAGCCAGCAAAACGGAGGTTCAAGCAGAAGCTTCTGCCCAAAGAGCAGCCGTGGCTTCGCCCTGTCCGACACCTGGCAAGCTGCTTCCTTCTCAGAGGCCACCCTGACCTGGCTGTGTAGCTGAACGTCAAAAACCAAGTGCAGGGCTGGGAGACTCGAGGCTCTTTTGTTTTTTAAATCTCTTTCATAAGCCCATTCCCAGTTTGTATGAAAAAAGGTGGTTCTGGAAATTTCGCTTCTCTTCTTTGGGTATGCTCAGATAATTTTTTTTGAGCATTGAACAGAAGGTCATTTCAAAATTACTTGTGAAAATATAGCTAGTTTATTTATATATATAATATATACTGATATATATATCTCAGTGTGTCACTGGTTTACGAGTTCTCTGAAGTAGCTAGTTTAAACCGTTTACGTTTATGAACTCAGTTCTCTTTTATAGGCTTAAGCTGGATAAAAATATCGTGTAATTTGTTACCACAAAGACGTGAAATAAACAGTTGTGTAAATTACTTTTGATAGATGCTCAACACACCTTTTTATATTATAAATTTATATTCAGGTCAAAATTAGTAAATCTGGCAGCGGTTCCCTTCAGTAAGAAAAGAAATCTTATCGACTTCTAACTTGTTCCATTGTTTTCATAAATACTTTGATAAACTATTTGAAACTGGTATTCAGTGCAGGACGACAGCATATGGAGGGAAATGCACTTTAAAAATCTGGTTCTAGGGATACTTTCTTTTTTTTAAATAAAGATTTAAAACCTGAAAGAATTTGAATGGGCGCAGCGTGAGGTAGGTGTAGCACTAATGAGTAACGGATTGTAATGCTTCTAGAAGAAACTTGCCATGTAATGGAGGAGATTTTTAACGTTCTTTTGTGAGCTCCTTCTCAGTCACAGATGCTGGGTGGACGGATAGTGCTGATTCACTGGTATAGAAGACATGCTGTCTCCACCTAAGTATAACTACAGTTGACTTTTATAGGAAGGCAGTGTAAATGCCTTAAAACTTGCTAAAGACTGCAGATTTTCAACCAGGCTGTTTGCCATTGTCTTTAACTCAATACTGCAGAAAACTGATTATTTTGATTTCATTTAACGGTGTTTTAATGTTTACTGCTAAGGCTTATATTCAATACCTTGAATTTCTGCTTGAAGTACTCATGCTGAAATAAATTTTCCTTTTTTTGTTCCTCTTCAGGCTTTTGCACAATTTGATGCTGAAGGGGATGGCACCGTGGATGTGGAGAATATGCTGGAGGCTCTCAAGAATTCTAGTGGAGCTAATCTTCAAGGGGAGCTGAGCCATGTCATCAGGCAGCTGCAAGCTTGTTCCCTTGTTCCAGGTGAGAACAGAGTGGCACAAAAATGTTTTCCCAAGTCCTGCCTCTATATAAGGAATGCTGCTTCAATAAACTGCTTTAATAGTGTTTCTTGTCCTAATCTTGTCAAACCTCTAGTCCGAGCTGTTCTTGCTTCCCTAGCATCAGACAAGTGAAGTTGTAAATTAAAAATGTCCTATAAATACATCCAGCTGACTTACTTTCATAAATAACCATTATTTTCTTCTCTGTGTGACTGAGGAGCTTCTTCTCCTTGTTTAGTTTATCTCACAGACAGAAAACAGTTTCTTGCAAAATTCTGGGGAGTACTTAACTAATGCAGTAATAGTCTTGTACTCGCTAGCTGGAAGAATAAATCTTCCACCGAGTCTGTTTCAGGTGATGAGTCATGTACTTTATCATTATATTGTTATGTAGCTTTTGGAATCCTGCTAAAACATATTTCACGTTTGATATCATATATTCTGGGAAGTGTCAGTTTCCAGAATTTGAATTCTGGGATAAGTATCAGTTACTGTCTTTCCTTCCAAGCTTTTAATGCTAAGTGGCTAAAGGGGATTTGCCCTAGAGGATCAGACAAAAAGTGTTAGAACTGGCTGATAGAGAAGTCAGCGGAGAGTACTTATGGGGTATTATTTGATACATCTAAATATGCGGTGATTCAGAATACCACCAGTAAGAAGCTGAAATTTCTTATGTAGGTGGTAGAAAACATTAGGCACCTCTTTGGGAATAATCCATAGTGCCAAAGGGAGATGCCTAGTGTAGCTCAAGGTGAGTGATGTGAATACATCACCTCTTCAGCCAAGCAGCATGTTTCACCTAGATATTCAAGGTAAGGGTTTAGAACTTCTGGGACAGAAAAGTAAGTGTAAAACTAAGATTTTTGGTGATTGTTTTGAACCCTTTCAGACATTTCAATTAACTGGCAAGTTATTTACAGTCCTGCTGTAGAGGTTGTAAACTTGAGCTACTGCACATGGTGGAATATGGTTCCAATATTGGCTCTCATGCTTCATTTGAACTTACAGGGTAGTAAGAAGTAAAGGGGAAAAATGATGACCTGGTTGCTGAAAGGTCAAGCCAGATGTTGCAACAAAAATGGAAATAATATCTCTTTCTAGGTTTTATTGATATATTTTCTGAATCAAAAGAGCGCCTCGGTCTTCATGCTTCAATGATATTGAGATTCTTGCACCGGAATCGAATTTCTAGTACTGCCATCCCATACCCGGTGTTGGAGTACTTCAACAATATCTGTACTATGCGGTCTTCTGTGTTGAAGGATTCTTTAGATCGACTTCTCCTAAAAGAGAGAGGTATGTAACATTTTCTCTTTTTTTCCAGAATGGTAGCATAACCATAGCTTGAAGAAGAGATTGCAGATACAGTAAAAAGTTTTCTTTACTGTTAAATCTTTAACAGGCACGACTTTCTATTTTTATGAAGTTGATCTGATTTTTATTTATTTAAACTTTGGGTGCTCATAAGTTGATTGCCTAACGGCCTAGCATTCCGAGTAACACACTTGGGTGTTTCTCGTCTTTCTCCTGACCTGTTTCAGAATGGCAATTACTAATTTGTGTTATTCTTTATCTAGTCAAATATCTCTACTAGTTGTGGGAAACAGATACTCCATGTGAACGCAAACATTTTCTGAAGCTGACTGTTCAGTGTTAAAATAACTTACTGTTATGGGGTGGCAGTCGTGAAACTTTTGTTATATTTCAGATGAGACTGTCTTGGTGGTTTCCCTAGAGGAAGAGATCGTTTTCTTCCTCTTGAAGCTTGATTTCATGATATTTTCAGATCTCTGCGCTTTTCTTGAAACAGATCAAGTTATTTGGGGAAACAGTCTGCTTTGTCCTTTCCCTAGAATAGCTGGATTAAGGTTTTCTCCATCATAAGTTACTTTTTCCTCTCATCTTTTGGGATTTTGGCATAAAAATAATAAAGTGCTGATGAAATCAGAGAGGAAATGAGGAGATAAAGGCTATTGAACTAGAGGTAAAGTCAGTGTTTTCATACTGCAAGTGGTAAAGTAGGACTGTTGTGATTTCATCTGAAGTAAAACTTCTCTGTCTTTCATTTTCTGTCAGAAACTCTTCCCCAGGAGCTCTGTTCTATACCACCAAGACAATTCATATGAGATTATAGTAAAAGTATAATGATTCTTGAAAACAAGGAAAAGAAGAATGTTAGGAGTGCTTTTTAAAATTTTTTTTTTTTTTTCAGAATACCCCAGTGACTTGAATGGCAATCAGGAGCTGGACAAACTGAAGTCTGTCACAAAGTGCTATACTCACATAGAAACCTCATCCAATTCTGCTGATATTGACAAGATGACAAACGGAGAAACAACGTCCTTCTGGCAGTCAGATGGGAGCGCTCGCTCGCACTGGATACGGTGAGTGTCACAGCGATGTCCAGCCGAGTTTTGTAGGTCTCACAGCGAGTGTGATGTAACTGGAAAAAATCTGAGAATTACTGAGTGACAGATGAATCTATTTGAAAACGTGTCATGGATTTGTGCATAAAGTTTAAAGGCCTAATGAAGCCTTTAAAGGCCGTGCATCTTCCATGCTGATGCACATGGTTGTTTAGCTAAACTTTCCAACCCATATTACTGTGGTTAGTGCTTGAATGGAAGTGCTTTGACACCAGCAAGACAGTTACTGCTCCTTGAAACAGAAATGTTTAGTGGTTGTTTGGTAGTAAATCTAGGAACTTGGTGGTCAGGGGGAGTTTGTTTGTTTTAGACCAAAAAAATATTTTTTTGTCCATTATTAACACTACACTTTTATTCCTGAGGAATGAATTCTCAGTTGAAAAGCTGAACAACAGAAAGTTATACGGTCTGTCTATCAGAGGTGATGGTCTTTTAAGCCAACTACAAGTTTTCTAACACGTATACAACAGTACAGGGTTGGTAATGCCTATGAAGCATTAGATAACTTCCAGTGGATTTATTTATGTTTGCAAAAGTGGAAACTGGGTGAGGCTCAGCTAAAAGTGAAGCGCTTGATTTATCTTTTTCAAAAAATGTTTTTTCTTTGCTTTGCAGTTTAAAGATGAAACCAGATGTTGTTTTGAGACATCTGTCCATTGCAGTGGCAGCTAATGACCAGAGCTACATGCCACAGCAAGTTACAGTGGCAGTGGGAAGGAATGCCAGCAGTCTCCAGGAGGTCCGAGATGTTCACATTCCAAGCAATATCACTGGCTACGTAACACTGTTGGAAAACGCTAACATTAGTCAGATGTGTGAGTCAATAAAGATACCATTGGTGTATTGTTTCATTGCTTTTTTGAAGGTGAAAGTTTGGCTAGGTTACAGAATGATGTGTTGAAATGTCAGTCATTAGAGCAGAAACTCTTGGCCTTCCCCTTGAGTCAGAGAAATTGTTTTAACTGTAGCTTAATTTCTAGCCTGTAAGAGAGTCTTCTGAGCCTTTGTCGTGTTGTCTGTAACTCAGGTGAAGGGTTGAAGAGCTAAAATGATTAAAACACGTTTTCAGCCTCTCACTTTGAAAGCATCAGGCGACGTTAAAATATCTTTGATTGCAAAGTGAAAGCATGTTAGATAATAGTATCTAGCAAAAAAATATATCTGGGAGGCTATTTTTTGTAGCAAAAATCTGAAGAGTTGGTTAGGTGGTTCTTGTAAAGCAGTTTATAGGCTAAGGGTTTCTAAGTAGTGTTATTTTTAAGTCTGGTAGATCTGTGATTGCTATATTGTAATTAATCAGAGGAAAGCTGCTCCTTCCTAAGATGTTTCTGAAGCTTTAGAAACTGTCCCTTCAGCTCAGATAGATACTTTTCCCAAAGGCAAACTTTCAGGGCCACAGAAGCAGGCAACAAAGATGTTGTTCCTCACAAGTAACTAATAGAATGTTATCTTTGCAAAATGGTCAAAAAATTATGTGAACATTTTAATGTAATTTAATAGTTTGCATTTAGGCTTTACTTTTTCCTTACCTTTCCCATCCCCTCCTGACCCAAGACACTTCCTAAGTATGTAGATAAAAAGGTATGATTAGTAGTGGTGAAATAATCTGTAATAATTTTCCACTTTGAGGTTCTTGTACTACTTTTTTCCTAATGTGTAGCAGTATAATATATAATGGATCACATAAGCAATTTCCAAGGCTGCATTTTCCAAATCATAGCGTGCACGGTTAAGAAGCATACAAGTGCTAGTTTCCCATATGTGGGAGTACTCTTGTATGTCTGCTGCTATTTTTCTCTGAGATTTTGCAGTATTTGTGGTTTTAAATGTCTGGATTCTTCTACATCTAATGCAACAGAAGCAATGGAAAAAAAATCTGCTTTCTGTTTTGACAGATGTACAGATAAACATCAAGCGTTGCCTTAGTGATGGATGCGACACTAGAATCCATGGACTCAGGGCGATTGGTTATCAAAGAGTTAAGAAGGTGGGCGTCTCAGTCTGTGATGCTTCGGCTATCTGGTACTGGTCTCTGCTGACCTCTCTGGTAACAGCTTCCATGGAAACAAATCCAGCATTTGTTCACACTATCTTACAAAATACTCAGTAAGTACCAAACTTCATAGTCGGATTTTTTTTCACTACTTCCAGCTTTTGTAAACTAATCTACTTTGTGTAACTGGTTTCCACTCCCTCTATTAAGGTATTTAAATGTCTTTTTAGCTACCACATTGTTTAAATTTTTATATTTCACCTTCACTTACCAGAACAAGTATAATTCTCATCTCTATTTTAACTAATCTAGTTGTTAAGCCATGACTGAATGGCTTTGACTCCTAATGTTTTCAAGAAGCCTAGAATTAAATAGCTTTCTCTTCGTAAATTTCATTGATTATAAATATTGGACAACTTCCACTTATGAATGGAGCTTAATTTAGCTTATTTTTTGCCATTTTTTGCTTGTGTAATGCCTTGTCATTCATTACATGGGAATACAGTGGTGTGTATGCAATATCTCTGCAGATGCTTACTTGTGGTGATTGGCTGTTTTCTCTGTAACGTTTCCTTGTTTGACTGCCAAACAGTTCTGCCTGATGACTTGAAGGATTGGAATCCTAATAACATTGCTACACACCCACGTTGACTTTTATAGAGCTTAGTTAGCGTGATACCACTGCCTTTAAGAACACCACTGTCATTAGCTAATGAATACTGTAGGCTGAAGTCCATTAATGCTATCTTTAATTTCTGTCATCTATTCAAACTCTAAAGAGTTTAGGTGACTTTATATGTGTTCATGTCTGCTCGAGGAATGTTCATAGCTACTTTACTGTAGTTCATAGTTCCTACGTAGTTTAGCTTTATTGGAACTGACGGCCTTCAGTTTTGCTACAGTGTAGGTATTTGTTAGCTCAGAATTCTTCTTATGTTTCTAATAAGGCCTAAAAACAGTTTAAAAGAGAAATCTTGACAAAAATATAAGCACTCAGGAATTACAAATTCAGTGTTTGGAGTTATGAAGTCCCAAACCAAACTTTGTTTTTGGATAGAATGTCTTTGATGTAACCAATTAGAATTCCTATTTCCTATTTTCAGGGGTTATTACATTACCTTAGGAAATCAAACAAAAAGTCACGTTGAAATTGGTCTGAAAGAGTTTAAAATCAATTTTCCCCTTGTTAATGGGCTCTTGCTCAATTCTGGAACTATTTAAAATAAGGTAGTGTTTAGACATTAAGTTATTTCTAATTCTGTCATAGATTTAATTCAAAACACCTTGATTTATTTCTCATTAAATGTGAGATTGAGACTGAGATTGAAGACTACCTAACAATCACTGAAGTTTCCCTACCTACAACACAACATTGTTTTTAACTTTTGAGAAGATTATCTGTGTAAATAGATTCTTTCTTCATTCAGCAGCTATTTGTAGAGACCTACTTGTAAAAAGTGTAAAGATTTAAATGTGTAATTATAGAAGTCTGTTTTCTTTGATTGAAGTTACATTCCATCCTTTTTTCCAGGAAAGCGCTGCAACACATGCCACCTCTGTCACTAACGCCAGGCTCTACAGATTTTTCAAGCTTCTTATCTCCAAATGTTTTGCAAGAAGTAGACAGCTTCCTTATAAGAATAACAAGGTGAGATTGTGTTAATGTATTTTGATACAGTGGAAAAGGGTTTAGATGAATTTGTATAGCAAATGTATCTTGTTTGTTACTTACTTGCTCTTTATTTTACTATCTTGAAAACTTTAAAGGCCTTAAGAAACAGGTACCTTAGATTTTCTGTGTGAGCGTTAGTTGTCTTCATTTAGAAACAGTGTCTGCTCCACTGTATTTGGTTTGAAATGTTGTGTGCTAATGTAATTTAATATTAAGATGGTGTCCAGTGGCTTAAATGGGGCTAGAGGAGCTTTGATCAAGGAAAAGAAATTTCAACTCCCAGTAATTTCAAAGGTCAAAGACTAGTTTTGATTGCTTGGTGCCGTATTGTGATGGAGCACCGAAAGCAACGGTTAGCAGGCCAAGCTGGGACTACTGATAATATGAAAAAGAAAACTGAGCTGGGATAGCTGTGTTTTTGTTTGTTTGTTTGTTTGTTAAGAAAAAAAAATAGTCCTTAGAGCCTGGCTGCTAATACTAAAGGGAATGAAAATTTTGCAAGTGTTACTGTGTTACCGCTGTTTCAAGAAACCACTCTTTCACAGACTGTTGCAAAGCACAGTCCAAGAACCTAGTGTCCATTGGTGCAGGCAGTTTAGGCTGTGTTTGCTAGTCATGATGTTGTCTGGGAAATGTTGGAGCATCCAGATGGCCAAATTCAGGTCATAGGTTCCCTGCTGGGAACTGGATCTGCACAGAACAGGATGTTTTATTCCTCTGCAGAACTCTCTCTAAAATACCCGATATTTATTATAGCAACTGCAACAAGCCACGCAGCTACTAGGTTTGATAATTTGGTGGTTTAAAGACTTCACCAATTAGGTTACCACAGAAGAAACAGATATCCCATATTAAAATTGTACTTAATGCACTTGTCCTGAGTTTTCTTTTCATATTGTTTTTTTTTGTTCCCCTGCCCCTCTTTTCTTTCCTCTCCCCAGTTGTTGTACTACTCCAGAGGTTGAACTTACACTCTTGGCCTTTGCCTTAGCCAGGGGGAGTGTTGCTAAAGTGATAAGTTCCCTTTGTACAATCACTGATCATCTGGACACTCCATACAAGGCTTCATCGCTTATCGCTTCTATGGCAACAGTTAGACAGAACCTGCTGTATAAATACGGTAAATGAATAATTGTTGGGTTTTTTCCTGTATGTATGTAAGACAATAGACAGCTTTCACAGTTGTTTTACTTGTTGTTTTGCTGGGGTTTAAAATGATATAAGACGTACAAGTTAATGACTGTTACCGAGAAGATAGAGCTTGTGCAACTGAGCTGCCCTAGGAGTTTGTGATTAGATAAGCTTTCTGTGATTCATGAATTGAACTGGGTGGCATGATCTTGAGGGAGAAGACATGAACTTTGTAGGCAGTGGGTCCTTTATCAAGACGGTGGTAGTGTTTCTATAGTATTAAAACATCAGATGCCATTTTCCTTTTATTCTTCCAGTAACATACTTAATTTTTTGTATGTTTAGCCTCAGTAAATGGTCTCTCTTGCAGACACATGGACATACACAAATTTAAAATATTTTAAATATAATGCCATTAACATCTATTTACAGTTCTTTTATTCTTGCTTTTATAAATTAATCTGAGTACTTGTCATAACTGTAGAGCCATACATGCTCTGGCATAAGGCAGCAGGATTTTGCTGTATAGACTGTGCTTGTTTGATAAATCTGTATTTTTAGGTATCAGTTCCTGAGATTATCATTCATATCTCATGAAGAATTTTCCCCTTTGTTTGCCTTTTAGTACCTTTTGTCAGGACTTTTTGGCTTGTGCCTAAGAGTACACTAATTATTTTATAATTATGGTATCGGTATTTGCTTTCAAAATTTTTGAAAATCACTTTGTTTTTCCTGTAGTAGCTGCTGCTTTTTGCAAGGCAAGAGTGGTGTATCGTGTATAGTGAATTCCAAACAGTTGAAGGACCAGTCAGTTGTTCATTCTCCTTCTGTACATATCTAAGGCTCTAGCTATGGTAATCTAACATGACTTCTTATACTGCTGTTTCTTTCTCCTTTTTCTATCTGACAGTGGTAAAAAGCTCATAGTATTGCAATATTTTCAGTTGCTCTTTGTATTAAGAACTTAAATCAGGCAAAAAAGCTATATATTTTTTGAATTTGAGAAGCCTTGTTCTTCTTGTTTAGGAAAACCATTACGACTAACTTTGCAAGCATGTGATGTAAAGGGAAAAGAAGATAAATCAGGGCCTGAAAACCTCCTTGTAGAGCCATGGACTGGGGATGGTAAGAGCCTGGACTTAAAATCCAGAACATTCAACCATACACAAAGACTATTAACAAGGCTGCAGAGCTATTGCATGTATATTTGGCAATACTCAATAGGTTTATGATGTGGAAGATCTGTAAAAGCAAACAAACAAAAAACTATGTGCAAATTCTGTTTTACAACAAGGTGAATCTCTCAGGAACCAGTTTATTGTCAAAACAACAAAAGGATATGATCTGAGGGAGAATTATTGATACTTTGTGTGAAAGTAAGCAATAAACTGTCACATACAAAATTACACTATAGCACATTTTATGGCTTGAAGTCATGAATCATTCACTGATGGTTTCCCAAATATTGATGGAGAGCTATGGTGGAAATCACTGAGATTTTCACTGACTGTGCATACCTATTAATTCTTCGCTAAGGCCTGTCTTTGTTAATAGAATGTTTTTATGTACTGGACACAACCTAAAGAAAGAGAGTTGTGTTTCTTGACCTCCTTTTTAACTGAAATGCCACATAACCTTTCTGAAAGAAAAACCCTGTATACCGTCTTGTACAGTGCTACTTATAAATGAAAGCTATTGTGACAGAAAATCAGGCATGTTCTAAACACTTATTTTACCCCTTTGTATACTTGAGCATATTATTTATTTTTTTAGTTATTTTGTGGATTGTTTCTGGTGTTTTGTAGATCAGTTTGAAGAACAGTGAGTTGTATCAGTGAGCAGAACCACAAGCTAAAGTAATATTTGGGTGTAACTAATAACCTTTAATGGGTAACACTCAGAAAATTGCTGCAAATACTGCAGTCCCAAGAGATACACTGCTGGAGAGACCTATGTATACTCTGTGGGAGTGTATACTAACATGATACATTTTTTTACTTGTCTTTTACTCTCTTATTGGGAAACATATCCTAATGAGGTACAGCATTTCACTAGAAACACATCTTGTTCTTGTTTCCCCCCTATTAGTCCACCATCTTGGTGTTCTCTTTCAAATGTTTTGCCCTAGCAGTCCCTCCAGCCTCATTCTGTTTCCACGGCTGCTTTAGGTTTTCTTACTGAAACTGGGAAGACCAGAGCAAGTATCATTCTTTCTACCGGCACTGAATCTTCATTTCAAGTGACACAAATTAGAATAAAGGTATGTAGTTTCTTTATGTTTTTCAAGGAGAAGGCTCTCTCTTTTCTCTTTTCCCTAATGGTAGAGTTGAATTTGATTTTTTTTTTTCTTTTGTATCAACTAAATTTTAAATTCATCATGAAACAGTGGTATTTTGGGGTTTTACTTTTGTGCAAATCACAGGGATCTGAAGGAAATGGAGATCTAAAATTGCATGGAGTCAAGACATTTATTTTCTTGCTTTTGTCTATGTCTTGTACTATACTCGAGTTATTAAGGTGTAGAGTATTAATTTATTTGTAAGGTCATATACCTAGTATTTAAAGTAATATTTCAACTCTGAATCGCAGAGTTTCAAGATACAGTATGTGAGTTCAGATTAAACGGAGGGTTTCTCAAATTCTTTTCAGAGACATCAGTGTAATTTGAACACTCAGTGCAATTTTATCTGGTTTGAAAACAAGATCTTGTGATTAAATCTTGTGGCCAGGAGAAATCTTTAGTGAGATTTCTGCAGCTGAATTTATTTATTTAAGGCAAAGAAATAATTGAATTCCTGGAACAAGAATGCGTATTTCAATGCCCAAGGGAATCAAATAAGAATGGAATTCTGGCAAGTAAATTCTAACTGGAGCCATAGAGGCAACTAAACTGTTGCAAAGCAGTGCAGGGATACTGGGATACAATTTTTTTTTTTCATTTTTAAGTATACAAAAATTAGAATGTGAATTAGTGTACAAAATTAGAATTAGTATACAAAAATTAGAATGAGAATTAATATTTGGAAGTATAGTTATTGTTAGGGTATTAGCAGAGTAATAACTGTAGCAAACATTAACCATGCACATGATCCAATGGATTACAAAAGCTTCCATAACACTTCTCCAAACTGTGTTTCATTTCCTTCTTTAGGTTAAAAAGTGTTATTCCAGAGATCGGTTTTGTTAGTACTTAGTTGCTTACTGTAACATTTTTTTTTTTTTCTGTGAAAACAACACCTTCTTTTATTGTCAGTTTTTATGTATGTTTCTCTGTATTTGTTCTTTTAGGTTCGAAGAGGTGCCATTGGAGCCCAGTGTGGGCTGGTGTTTGCTTACAATAGTGCTTCAGAAAAGTTCCATGCAGAGGAACACTTCAAAAGATTTGAAAGCTATGACAAATGGAAGCTACAGGAATTCAAACAATTTTTAAAAAACAGGTAAAGGGGCACTTTTTTCTAATGAAGGGAATATAAATGCTATATTAGGTCATTTTGCAGTGGCACTTGAGCTACTGAGAATTGCTCCAAATGACTTAAAAATGATGCATGTGTCATTTAATGGTTACCTGTTTGATTTTAATGGGCCTTGGTTTGATGTGTTTGAGGAAATGTATACATAGGTGTTGATTTCAACCTCTTGATTTAAAAACCCGTT
The DNA here is from genome assembly GCF_964034855.1 of Anser brachyrhynchus. Lineage (NCBI taxonomy): Eukaryota > Metazoa > Chordata > Aves > Anseriformes > Anatidae > Anser > Anser brachyrhynchus. Next base: position 8,569,940 of record NC_137713.1, on the reverse strand, counting down.
TAGAAAAAGATGTAACAAAACAAATGTTCTACTTACAGTGCAGATCTCTGATAACAAACCATTTATAGGAAGATGTATTTTAATTAGTTTTATTAAGTTACTTTCTCAGAATGTTGCTTAGGAGTGAGGGGAGATTAGGGACCATGACTATGAAGACTTTGTTCATTGTAATACACAAACTGTAGCATATATAAGGTATGCGAAAGTTCCTCTTCCTTCTCTGTCATCTTTACAACCATAACATGTTAACAATATTTTGGTAGCATATCCAGCTTTGCAGCAGTTTCTTTTCTTTACAAAGTTTATTTTCTTCTATACATAGAAGCAGCTGTTCGTGTGATGATTTGGGAGATGATGATCCTATTGGCTGGTTTGAAGTGGAAGAAGAGTGGGATGAAGTGGATGTCAAAATGCAACAATGCAGAGTTTCCCAGGTAAGAAATGATGAAAATCCATTAGCCCAGTCACAGTGAGCAGAGGCTCATCGCTGTGCTTTGTTGTTATGCCAATTGAAATAAACATAACTTTTTTGTGCAAGCAGAACTCTTCTGGGTAGGAATCAATTGGCTTCTTGCTGAAAGGATGATTTGACTTTTGTTCTCTGTGTTATGTTCTTTTCCTCTGCATGTACACATATATAGTTGTAGTTAAATGGTTCTTCAGGTTTAGAGTTAATGCAAAATTATGTGATTATGCACAGATTAGTGGTTTTATGAGTGAATATTTCTAAGGATGATGTGGTTCTTGCTTTATTCTAGTATCTTTATTTTATATTCTGTTTTTATATTTCAAATATATATGACTTTTATATTTATATAGATAGATACACGTTTAGTTAACTAGATATTTAGTTGAAATATATAGTATCTTAACTGCATAGTTACAGATTTTATTCTTCTAGAGGCAGATTCTTCAACCCTTGTTTTAAGGGACAAATGATTAATAAGCAGTTCAGTGAGTTAGATCAAATACCTTGAGGAATGTGGGACTTTCCTGTTCTGAGAGTGGCAGAAAATGGGTTTCGTTTTATATTGTTTAAGTAGGAAGCTTTGATTTTCAGTCGCATTTATCTTGTTTCTGGCATAAGCTGTTGAATAGTTCCCCTGAACTTTTTTGGACTCTGAAAATTAGCAGAAGTGGTTGTGGGACTTTTCTGAAACCATCACTGCTTGTTAAAGCATTCGGCTGTTGTCTGTGTAACCATTAACCCCTTAGACTTTTGAGTGAGTGGAGTTAGTAAATACCTTTGGATGACAACTTGCTCTTCCTTTCAGCTTTACGTTTTGTATCTTAATGTGGACAGATTGAATAAAACTGTTTTAGATATTACATGCTGATGCTCTGCTTGCTTTTAAATGCAGATAATTTTTTCTACCTGCAAAAATGCTGTAATTATAGAGCTAAGAAACAGAGTATACAGAATGAATGGAACTGATAATTAATTAACTAACTTTGCAGATACATGCAGAGGTCACAGAACCAGTACTGTGACTTTTTGAGAGTCCAAGCTTAGCCTGAATCTTGAGCTCATTATTTTAAACTTCTGGGGGTGGTTGGCGGGGAAAAAGGCATAAGGCTTGTCTCTCTCCCTAACCTGCAGTCTCCTCACACATGTGCTCTCATGTCTTGTAAAAGCCAAGTTTAGAGTAACTTTTAAAACCCACTCTTGTGCTGTGTTTTATGTTCTTTTAGTACTTAATGATAAAGTTCCTCTGCACAAGACAAGACACAGCAGAAAGGCTCGGAGTTCAGGGCCTGAATGTTCTCGGGTACCTTCGGCCTATGCGAGAGGAGCCCAACAGGAGCATGAACTGCTTGCAGTGCAGGAAAACTGATGATGATACAGTGTGTGGCACAACTCTTCTCCTGAAGACGCTTCATTTCATTCAGCAGCTTGCACAAGACCTGGTATTTTTACTTCTATTTTGTTTAAGCCAGTATTTTCCGTGCTAAAGGTAATAAGGCTATGCTGACAGTAACTGTAAGTGGATGAAGCACAGTCTTACTAGTGAGTAGTAATAATTATTAGAACCATGCTGTGGAAAAAAAAAATGCTCTCTGGAAAAAGGCATTCTGTTATGGTTGCTGAAGTTGATTGGCAATATGCTCTCTTTGGGTTCTGGAGAGAGTTAAGAACTATTTTTCAGCATCAATGCTGAAATAGCAGTGCTGGGTGAAGTAAATGCAAGAGAAAGACACTGCGCTGTCTATTAGTGTAACTATTTCTGAGGCAAGTATAGGAAAGGTATAGAGTCACAGAATGGCTTGGGTTGGAAGGGACTTAAAGATCATCTAGTTCAAACCCCCATATGTAGAGAGGTAGCTAGGCAGGTTGCATAGATTAAAACATGTTCTCTTTCTTTCAGATAACGTCAGTGTCCAAGGTGAGATGTATATAGTTAAGAGGTACATCAGTGCTGGTATGCACTGATTTATGTCAGCATTGATGTACCCTACTTCAAGGTTACATGCCAAAATCATGTTTTTGTTCATACTGTGCATGATTCAGTGGCTTGTCAACTTAGATTCTGAGTTGTGGGCAGTCTCATCTTGTCTATTACTTAATTTTAGTCAAATTAGAAGAGGTAGGGATTGTAAAGACTCTTGATGGGGTGGCGCAGGATAGGGTTGTTGTACTAGACATCTGGAAAGAGGAGACAGAGTCCCTGTTAGTAGCCCTGTGAAGGGGAAGATTTCAGCCAAAATCACCAGAATATTTATGATGGTGAGAGAACTATACTGGAACTCATGTTAGATGCAAATTTATAGCAAGCTAGGCTGCTTTAAATCCAGTGCTCAGATAACTATTTTTTATAAATTTGTTCTGTTCAGAGTTAACTTTCCTATCCTGCATTTTCTTTGTCTTTTTTAAGGTTCATCAGAAGGAGAGTGGATTAAAATACAAGTCATTTTTAGATTTCACAGGCCTTGATCTGCAGCTGTTCTGGAATTTTTACAATAAACTTCAACAAAAGTAAGTTGCATCTTTACTGTGTGGTGAAGCACTAATCTGTGTGTGCATGTGTAAGTAAGGTATGCTTAGTTGTGTTGCAGCAGGTTTTTTTTTCCTAAAGTGCATCACTTACATAAATAACATTTTCCTTCTTCTGCCATATGGGTTTTTAACTATAATGTTGTAGAGAAGCTTGAGGAGTAGATTTAGCTGTTAGCAACACTTTTTTTTTGGCTATGCTGTCAGCATTTTTTTTTTTTTATCTATCTGAGATAGTAAATCTCATAGCATTATTTATTTGCTATAAAAGAGCTTCTCCTTTCTAGTTTTTGCTTCTGTTTGTTTTCTGTGTTCTTACAGCCCGAGGGAAGAATGCATCTTTGCTCAAACGTTGCTGTTGCAGCTACTCCAGAGCTGCTTCTCTGTACTTACTGGAGACAATAAAATTGCTAAACCTCAGGAAACTTCTCAGAACAAAACACCTGGTCACACAGAAGCTGCTGAAGAGCTTTACAGACATCTGTGTGAAGGTAATGTATACTGAATGTATTAACAGTTTTGGCTGTTCTGGCTTACAAGTGTGTTACAGTAGTTAGAATTTGGGAAAATGCATTTATTTCTAAAGACTAAGCCAGTTACTCATTCCTTTGTTTCTTCTTCAGGTCAGTGTGTACTAATTAGTCTATCACAATAAAACTTCTCTTGACCTGTGAAACAGTTTTATAGGCTTTCTGACAACTTATGGCCTGGAAGCAGCTTCAGTAGGAAACTTCTTTTGAACCTGTCACCTGCTCAAACCAGCAGGGAATGTGATCCTTTAACTGAATGAAGTTCATCCAATTCAGATATTTCACGTATATAAAAATGATCTTAGGAGGAGCCTGTAATGTGTACACAAACATGAAAGAATCTGGAGCCAGTGAAGAGAATGGCAATTGCGCATTAGATTTGGCTGGAAATAGGATTTTACCCTCTTTATTGAAGTATATATATATTTTTTTTGTTAATTAGCTGACAGTCTCCTGAAAAGTAAGCTAGAGATAAAAGTTTATACAGAATCTGTCACATCTTGAAAGGTTTATTAGCTTTGATTGTTGTCAGGCCTTAATGTTCCTTGAATTAATTTATTCAGTGAATAAATATATCCTTAGAGAAATCTTTCTTGCTAAAAGTCAAAATGTTTTCCCCCATTTTTTGGTGTATAATATGGGACTGCAAAGACTTAAAGTTGTGACAATTATGCATTTAATTCAGTTGTGCCTCTAACGTATTAAGTATTGATTTGAACTTACCATTTTGTTTTCTTTTTGTATGAGCAGTAGTGGATATGGGGGACAGTAACCTCATGCCAGTGAAAATGCTGAAACAGGAAGTTAAGAACACCTTACTCAGTGGAGCAGCAATCTTTTTCCCAGACAGACAGACCAGGCGAAACCAGCTCTTCACCATGATGGTAAACCATTAAGTGAGAAATTGATTGTTTAGTACCTGCTTTCTTTATGCAGAAAACACCAAATCTGAGTTCTTGTTGTCAAATAATGTATGCTTTGTCTGATTCAAGTAACATGTTCTTTGTCTCTTTTTACCATCCCCCTGCCCCTGTAGCTTATCTAAAGAAAGAAAAGCTATACTTGCCTTTTTGTTACCAAAAATGAATAGTAAAGCTCAGAAATTATAATTCTTTCTCATAGAGGAGGGAAACAGAACATATCATAAAAATAAATCTTTTTCATTTTCTAGAAAAACATCACAGAGCAAGAACATAAGCAATCTGTACATCTTGCCTTCAGATCCTTGTGTACCCACTTCAGGTAAGGGGGTTTGAAACTGAAAATACTTGTCTGATACCCCTCCTCTCTTAATAAATTCCTCTTTAATCTTTTTTATAAATATAATTCTGTTGGATAACAGTTCTTCATAATAGTCAACTGACTTTGCTTTAGAGAATACTGCCAGTTAGGATATTTATTAACGGAATAGCTATATAAAATATTCAAGGATTACCATTGGTGCTGAAATCACAGTATGCTACTCAAAGACTTTTACTAGGCTGTCTTTCAAGTTTTTAAGTGACTCTGGATTGTTTGTCCCTCATGATGGTTGGCATTGCTTTAATCAGTTTGGATTCATCAGAACCCAGTCGCTTTTAATAGTAATGATACAGTAGGTTCTCTACAGGTTTATCCTTGTCACAAGGATAGCTACATTTGTATTTTGGAACTATGCTACTTGGTTTTGGTTAGTAAGAAGGTCTTTGTTTTGTAGTGATCAAGATCCAGGTGGACTCTTACTATTACCAGAGAAGGGAGTTTCTGCAGATTTTGACATAAGTGAAGTGCTGTCAGTCATGGAAACCCTTCTGCTAGTGGCAGCAAGAGAGGTAAGTGTCTTCACACTGTTCCTCTTCCTGCTTCTTTGCTGTGATTTTTGTCTGTGTTCAAACACAAGCTGCATGCCTTAGATGTGTGCTTAAAGAAACTAGTTTTCCAGAATGTCCCTCTGGATGAAGCTATTAATCTCTACTAAGGACTGTAGGGCTAGGTCTTCCAAACGACTGAAATATTTTCTTTTAAGTATTAAAATTTTGTAACAGAAGGGTAAGTAATGTATGGGATAAGGTGTTTTGTTTCTGTTTTGCGGGGCTTTTATATTTGTTTTTTTCCTGTAGCATATAAGAAAATCTATGGACCCTATCAACACTAGGAAACAGAAGTAGTCATTCCATATTGAGAGGTTAGATTTGGTCATGCCTCTAAGGAAGGTGTAAATGGAGGAGGGTCATTTACATATGCAGAAAAATGTGCTGAGAACATCGACTGATTCACATGTAGCTGTTCCTACTTAAAATTGTGATTTATCAAAACAAAATACATTACTTGGCTCATGAAGTTATATGGTTTCATGATGTTATATGCAGTTTGTCGGTTGCATTTAATCTTTTATGAGGGAAGAGTGGGCAGATTATGTCCGTCACAGTTTACTTAGTTACACGATGTGTCATTCTGCAGCAGAAGAAAATATCCTTTTGTTACATTATTTTTTTTCAGTGTGAAATGATGATGCTGGATGTTGCACAGCAAGAGAGTGGCACAGTCCTGTCTTCCTTATTCTGGTCTGTTCAAGGTAGCCTCCTTTCATGGTGCTACCTGCAACTTAAGGGAAGTGATAATTCAGCCAAGGATCTTGCTGTAGAAATACTTAAAAACTGTAAGTGCTGGGACCAAATACAGAATTAAATGTGGTACAATATGTGACTTTACAATCTGATTTAAGTAATAGCAGTATAGTAATGGTTCACCAACAGTTGACTGGCATATCAGGCAACTTAGAACTTTAGCTGTACTGATAATTTTAAGTTGGAAGAATATTCAGAAAACATATCAGTAAGTTTGGGGGTTTTACAATTGAAAGAAAAAAATGCAATTACAAAATATCATTTGAACATTTTGTCTTTTTTATATGTCCCTTATTTTGATAGGCTCCTAGTGTGGTAGTATGTTTTTTCGTAGATGTTTGTGATAGCAAGAAGAAAGGAACTTACTTAGGAAGCTGGACACTTATAAGGGATGTTCTACAACAGCATCTTTTAAAATTATGTTTATTTTTCTTAACGCAGCAGTACAGTATTGAATAGTTAATTTGGCCAAGTATTTAACAGAGAAGCGATCCTTGGAATTTTATGTAAAGTCACTTCTTATATATGTTTTTTTTGTATAAATAAGTTCATTGTTTCTCTGTATTGCCTTTAAAAATGTTGTAAGGCTATAGTTAATACTTATTAGTGTTATTTTTCTTAGTATTGAAGAGAGGCTGGTTACACAGAGATTCTACCATCATTTTTGGAGTGTTTGATTTAAGTTGTGGTCATTCATCTCTTTTTAAGTTAGTGGATGAGTATGAGTTGTTTCCATAATAGAAATATCACAGAAAAGGTCTCTGAACTTTCTCCCAAGTGTCAGTCTTTTGGGGCAGAGGATGCCTTCCCTGTTGTCTTTCCTGTTCTGCATGTCACCGTGCACTTTAAATAGCATTCAGTAAAGCAGGTTGTGGTAGCAAATCTCTCCAGGTTTATCCACCATCCTTAAGGTGGCTATTAAGTTGGCTTTTGTTTCTCTTTAGATGTAGGCCAGTTCCTGTCGAATATGAGAAGGATTCTGCAATCACTTTTATCCCAATATAGTGGCAAAACAATAGTAGAAAAAATCAGTAACTCTGTCTTTGCAATGGCAACTCGTCAGCTGGTAAGTGAACACTGGCATTTTGTACTATACCCAGGTTGCATGGCTATGGCTACGTGTGTTTTAACAAGAACTGTGTTTTCCCCTAGGTCATCTTCTTGTTGGATTTTTGCACTTTAGACATTCCATATTGTACTCTGCTACAGGGATTCAGCACTCTGGTAGAACCACTGAAAAACCTTTGTAGTGAGCCTCATAAGGTAACTAAAGATATAGGCAGACAGTTCTGAATTCTGTATTTCATGCTCTGGTTGTTCTTTGTGAGCATGTACTCCCTCCAAATTTTATTAATGCTTTTGAGTATTTTGCTTGACTGGAACTCTGGTCAATTCTTCTGGGCATTCTAAAAGTGATTTTTAATGCTTATTAAATAATATGTGTGCATAAATGCTATTTAATTGTACCATGAAATTTTGCAGTGCATTGCAAAACACAATAAAGCACTAGTAAGTACAATGAAACAAAAGGAAAATTGCAAGAAGGGCATACGAAACTCAGATAATTCTATTACTGAGCATTTTGAAAGGAGCTGCAAAGCTTTTACAAGTAATGGGATGTGCAGTGAAATATTGAGTAAAGAACTGGAAATATATCTCTTTGGATATGGAAGTTGAGCAAAGTGACCAGAAGATGCAACTGGAATGAGAATAGAAGGTGGATAGGAGGAGGAGGAGGAAGTCTGAGAATGAGAGAGGAAGATAAATTAAAAATAGCATATGCTTAGCATTTTAGCTTCATTGCTTGTAGTGATGCTAATAGAGTTTGTATGTCTGTAGTGTAGATGTTTAAATCGGCATTAGTCATCCAGATGCTTTTGTTGTCATTGGAGACTTACAGGAACTTCTGGGGTGAGACTGTCTCCTCCCCTGGTAGACTAGATGAATCTTGCATTAGAAGTGCTTCTCTACCCTGATTATCAGAGATGTTGTTGTGACTGATCTAGGTGTAAATCAGTGCTGTATGTACATCAGGCAGCTTAAATGTATAGACACAAAAATCTAGTGTGATGTTTGTTTGTTTGTTTTTTGTTTTTAATGCTTTACATTTGTATCGCAAGAGTGTATTTTCATTATACAGATGGAAATGGAAAGCTGGCAGCAAGAACAGCCCGTAGTATTGCGAACATGGACAATGGAATCTCCTCATAACTATGAAAATAATTGCCATGAGGTCTCAGTCTTCCTATGTCATGGGGCAACTTACTTTGAGGTGGAATTTGATGAAAAATGTGAAACTGAAAGGAGGTAACTTGATCTTGTGCTCTGTTAGATATCAATATCTATTTGCAGGATTCCAGTATCTATGTGTGCAGAGGGGCAAGTCATGTTCCACTGTGCAAGGAATACTTCTTTCACCCCAAGTGTGCCCTCTCAGTTTCTTCATTGTCCTGCTTACCATACAAGACGTTATTTTGAATGACTTAGTCTTGTGCTGAAAGGCATCTCTCCTGGCAAATGTGTAGACATGCTGTTTGTATGAATTTTGCTTCCTTTGATCTGTTTTGCAATGTTGCAGTGACTACTCCAATTTATGAAATTTCTCATTGTGGTATTTATTTTGCCTTCTTTAGACAAAACTCTTTTTTTGTTTGCTTGTTTTGTCTTTTATGTTTGTTTGTTTTGTTTGTTTCTTTCATAACATAGTAGGTTACTGTTTCCTTAAGGCATATGACAAATGTTAAAATTAGTACCCGCTACCAGTTCTGAAGGATTGGGAAAGTTCTACAGGAAAGCAAGTCTGTGTTTGCCAGGACTATTGCACTGAGGCATGAAATAAATTCCTTAGCAATGTAGTTGTAGTTCTGAGAGATGTGGTGGGATACTTGGACTCTGAGATGCAGCACTTGTGAAAATGCAGAAGGAAATATTTTCCCCCAGAATTTAAGAAGTAAATTTGAAAGTAATGAAATGCAATTTTCACAGGTATGATTACCTGGAGTTTACTGATGCCAGGGGTGCAAAAACTCGTTACGATACAAAGGTTGGCACTGAGAAGTGGCCTAAGGTGAGCACCTTTAAAATTCTGAACCCAATGACATATCTAATCTTTGGAAATTCTTACGATTCTTGTGGAAAACCTATTGTTTAAAAATACATCTGCTTTCCTGCATGTGTGTGCTTAGTCTCCCTCCAAGATGGGGGCAGGAGGTGGGGAAGAAATTCTGCAGTGATGCAAATAAAAGGAGCAAATGAGTAAAGAATCCCTTTCTGTTCCTGTTCTAGAAGGAGCAATCAGTCAAAATTAAAAGTAATAATCACGCTTAACTGTTTACATTGGCAAAATTTATTCTTTGATACTCTGCCCTCACAATTTTTAACATCATGAGATGAGCTAAATGCTTTCCATGGCTACTCCCTTTCTTTGACAACACCTACTGCTTCTGTATTGTTTTATGGGTCCAGCTTCAAAAGCTCAATTGACTATAAAATTTTCTATTGATTAGAAATATTACTGGCTTATTGCTAGGGGTTTCTCATTTGCATGGTGGGGAAATCAGATCCGTTATGGAGAAAAGATAATATTGAAAAACCACGATTGCTGAAGGGAATTCATTACCCTGAAACGTCTTCCTGTCATGTACATTTGGCAAAATGACTGTTTTGTTGCTCTGTAGAAAGTGACCTTTAAGGCTGGCCCACGGCTGCAGTTTCTCTTTCACTCTGACAGCAGTAATAATGAGTGGGGCTACAAGTTTTCCGTCACTGCTTATGGCCTACCAGATGTTGCCGTTTCTTGGGGCTTGGATTTACAGCTTCTTGTATCCCGGTTGATGGGGCGCTTGGCTTCCCGAAGCATGGCACTGAAATCTCTACGAGGTGAGTGCACTTCATAGCTCCAGAAGTTGTGGTGTCATGTAAGGATGAGGTACCTTGTGTTTTGAATCCCATGAAAGGATGAAGTTCCTTTTTATTTATCTCTTGACTGACGATGCAAGACTGCCTAACGAAGTCTGGTTGTTGGGCTAAACCTGGTTTTGTGGTCTCTGTGCAGCAAGCCTGATTGCTGTTCTGCTGAACTACTGAGAATGTCGCAGGGTTCACTGTGATCTTTCTAATGTTCAGAAGCCAATATTAGGAAGAGACAGACGCCTGGAAGTCATCATATTAAGCTGCATTATATTTATAAATTAATATCAGGGTTCATCCAATCTCCTGTTCTTTTTTTCTTTTAAAATTGTTCCCTAGTGCTGTGATTCACCCCTTAGTGGTGGAGTTAATATGGAGCCAGAAAGCTGAAAAAAATACAGAGCAGAGAACAGAAATTTCAGTGATTTAAAATACTTCATGCGAGCATTTGGTATTGATTTAAATTTGAATTCACAAGTAAACTTTGGCTAACTCCAAAAGTTGAGCACACTTAAGATTTGGGCAAGCGAAGATAACAAGATGTGAGATGGTTGTCGTAAGAAAAAATAGATGTAGTTTATTGTTTAATTTCAAAACCAGAACACTTCTAGCTAGCTTCCTAAATCTGAATTCATTCACTACTTTGCAGCAGTTAAAGAGTCAGAGTTCTTGCTTCAATCAACTGGTCAGGACTTATCTTGGAAAATCAGTCATGTACTGTTCTTTCCTGTGAATTTAGGGAACTAATTGAACTGCTCTTATCATGGAATATTTTACTCCTTTGTTGATATGAATGTGCTTACACCTAGCAAATTATTGTGTGTATTTAGTAGGAGAAGAATAAAAACATCTGGTTTCTGTACCACATTAGAGAAATTGAAGTTAGAAAATGTTGTTCAATTACTTGTTCAGTTTGTTTGCTTTATTTTTTCCGCACTGGATGTTCAACATATTATTTCATTAGTCTGTAAAAATGAATGAAAATATTCAGTAACTGAAGTGTCCGTTCTGAATTTCTTGCAGAACTAGGTAGTGAAGCAGATTTGCCTCCTTTGAAAGTAACATCAGTTCTTAACTCTCCTTTGTGGAAACCTGTCTTCAGGCATCAGATGTGTCCTGAGGCTATCCCAGGATCCAGTCAAACCAGTAGACTGCACCAAAATAAAAAAGAGGTACTTTGGTCATTGCTTTTATTTCATTGGCTTGAAATCTCTGTGTGTGACATGTTTTCATTCAGCCTTAATTAGCTGATGCATCATTAAGTGTATGCTGTTGTGCTACAGTTGTTATCCATTTGCACTGGATAAATATCAAGGAGGAGGGAAACTGTTGTTCTGTGCCGTTTTATTAGTTTCCACTTAAACTGCTGTAGATTTACTGCAAGTTGACCTAATTGTAGAAACAAGATGCAGCAATTTTTCAGACAATATTAAAGTAAATGTGTTCTAACATTCTTTCCAGGCTAGGAACTCTCACCAAGATGACTGCCGTAACTTTCTTATCGACTTTGCAAAATCAGATCCTGCCCAGGATTTCAGTGGGCAAAAATCTGAACTTTTCAAAGGACTTATACAGGCATGTAAAAAACAGACCCCAAAGACAGATATAGTTGCTGGTTCTACTGTTGATCAAGCTGTGAACTCAACGTTTGCTGCTTTGGTGTATCTCACTCCAGATTTATATGAGAAGCTTCAAAAATATGGTAACTCTAACATTAGACTATCTTAATAATGAAGACTTAAAGTTTGTAAGAGGCTGTCTTATAGTTCAGTTTATAAACTTTGAAAAAACAGTTTAGCGTGGCGACTTTTAAAAAGATGTTTTGTCCTGTACAAAGAAGTCATCATTTAGGCAGACTAGGTAAGCCTTATCTTTAGAGTGTTTGTTTTATTAATATATGCTTTTATCTTCAGAGCTCTGTCCAAATATTAATAACCATCATAAACTACTAAGTCTTATTATAAAAGTGAGCCAAAGTGGGTAGTGATTTCCCCTGTGGTTTTAATTCAGAGGGATGTAGTTCCCAGTGATTAGCAGTTCTTACGTAATTTTCTAGTCTCGTAGTGTCTTTTCTAAAAAGCCAGCGTCAATTTGTACAGGTTTTTAAACTTTGGGGCTTGAGGAGGTGTGAATTATCTCCCAATATGTTTGGCATCCTCAAAAGTTTTTTTGGTTGCTTGGTTGTTTTTTGTTTTTTTTTTTTTTTTATAAAAGAAAATGATTTGCTTTTAACTTGTATAATGTCCTTTGTTATTACAATTTGTATATTTTTAGTAGGTAGAGTAAACAACTGAGTAGTTTACATCATATTTTCATTAAGCTTATTGATATGTTTGAAATATTGGATAATAAGGTGTTACTTGGTTTTGAAGGGTTTTATTTTAGGAGAAGCTAATCACCTTCAGTTTCTGTCACAATCTTGAAGTTAAACATCTTTTTGAGCTTTAAAGTTACGGGTAAAAATGATTGACATAGACTGACTTGATGACTAAAGTGGTTATTGCCTTTAGTCATTTTTGTCTATGTCTGACAGTTGATATTTTCTGAGTAAGATTGAACACTGGTAACTCAGTAATATATCAAGGAGTGGGTAAGATATCTTTCCTACTGTTATGTTAGTAGGTTCATCTGTCTTAGTCTGGCTGGGGCAGATTAATTTCAGGACCATGTTGACCTGTGCAATGTTAAGTATGTACAGTTGATACTGTAAAGAAGGGGGGGGGAGGAGGGGGAAGAAAAGAGGCAACATTTGAGTAATTGGAGGGGGAAGACCCTGAACAGGAACATCTTTTTCCACATAGTCATTGTCAGGCCACTTTTGATGGGAACTGTTTTGTCATGTATTTAATTTTTGTAAATCGATTTTGAAGGTCTATTCTAGAAACAGCATAAAACAAAAGGGAAAAAAGATAACTAAATATATCTGTATAGCTTTAAATTAATACTAAGCAGTTCTGAATGTTCTGATATCAGTTTGCATTAGTAACGTTTGCATGTATAGGGAGAAGTTTTTATTTTCAATGACTGCAGGCATCAATTTTGGAGGAGATGAGAGAGATTCATAATTTAACTTTGCAAATAGCTCTGTCGTGGTGCAGTTAATGTATTCAAGGCTCAGGAAAGTTGGCAGTTTTTATTCCCTATTTTTCTTACAGGCATAATTCCAAGTATTGACTAAGAGACAAAGGCTCTAGCATAATTTTTTAGTTAAGTAGTCAAATTGTGTAAAAATGGAGCTGTAAATAAACAGGACTCTTCTTTCTCTCGTTTCCAGTCAACAGTGGAGGCAAGGTGCCTTTGAGCGATGAGTTTGCACAAGTATATTCCCTGGCTGATTCAATTAGAATATGGATGGTAAGATCGCTCAGGAGGCTATCTGTTGATGTCGTTTACCTTAATATATTACAATGCACTGTTAAGGAGGCGTGTGGAGCCATGTTTTCCATCAGTGATTCTAGGTCAAATATTTTCACTTAGGAAAAACATATATTCACTTCTAAACTTTGAACTAAACATTTAAATGTGTTCTTACACTCCCTTCCTTTCCTCGGCCCCAGATGTTCGATCATGAGTATTTAGGACTGAATTGGGCTCAAAATCAGTTATATCTGTGTTATTTTTCAGCGGGAATGTGTGTTGTTGATTAGGAATATTCTTGCATAGCAGTTGAGAGCTCTTCTGAGGTATAGCTTAGAGATCTGTCTTAAACATCATTCTCTTGGTTCTGCAGCACTAACAGGAAAGGGAATAATTGCTTCTTTGACAAGCAAGTAACTGGCTGTAGTTCAGGATATGTTCTTTGCACATAATTTTCCTTTAAAACATAAGGCTTATGTCAAGAGCTGGTGTCACCAGCTCACAACCTGGTGAGAGGTGTCTGCATCACCACCTGCAGCTGCAGAGAGCCAAACTTCACTTAAAATTCAGAAGTCTGCAGGAGATTCTAAATGTTAACAACGTTGTGGCCTTTGAGAACAGCTAATTTAGTCTATGGCCCACTTTTCTGCTGCTCTTGCAAACCCATCAGCCATAAGCTGGCCGATTTAACTGTTCGAGTCACTTGTGACCTCTTCCTTGCTCTTTCTTGCCTGCAAGAATTCCCTGCAGCATGAATATGGGCTGGTGATACGATGAGTGGAGATACACGTTAAGATGAGTAATAGCACCGTACTGTTACTAGACAGGTGATGCTTGCATTCCATTTGCAGTCCATTTACATAGTGGGTGAGGCTCCAGTGACAATGACATCTGAAAGTACTCTGTAGTTAGATGACATGATGCCTTTGGAGAATCTTATCTCATCACTAGATGTACATTTTTTCCTGAGCGGTGGGGGTAGTGGGGAAGCCTTTTTTTTTACAGGGCAGGGGGTAAACATCCAGGCACATGACAGGGAAGGCTCACAGCCAACAAATTGAGTTAAAAAAAAAAAGAGTTAAATTCCTTTATTGCAATGCAATCTTCTTACTGTCTTGCTGTATAGATATATATATTTTAACTATTTTAACGTCCTGTCTACAGTTGGAAATGAAACAGAAATCCCTGATGGGTAGGGGAAATGATACTGAGGAGAAGCAGAACACAGAAGCAAGTGAGGTGAACCCAGAGACTCTTGGTAAGTGGTGCTTTTCCAAATGTATAAGCATTCCGTATGGTTTAGTAGAGCATTACCTTGTAAACCTCAGTCACTATTTTTCCTGTGAAAGGTGAGTTAGTGACATGGGTTACTTCATAATTCCTTAAGAGAGAAACTAGTGTACTTTATATGAACTATCTGAGATTGTGTTTTGCTGTTCTTTGCAGAGAATAGTATGTGAGAAAATTCTGCAGGGTGTGCCCCATCACTTGGGTCACCTAGTTCTGAACTTATATTCATCTATTTTTGTAGATACTCATTGCCACAAATAATTGCTGTTAGAGTAGCAGCTGATTGTTATTAGAATAAAATGTGTTCACATTGACTAGTGTATGCTTTGTGTGGTTCGATGTAATTATTCAAGGCATTTGGAATCTAGAATTACGTATCTGATAGCATCATGATCAATATAATAAGAAAAACAGTATTTTCAGTCTCTCTTGGCTCAGAAGGAACAAGATAAACTGCTTTCTTCCTAAGCAAAAGATAGCAAGTTTGGTGTTCTGCTGTCATGGGTTTAACTCTTTTAATTTTTATCCTGCAGCAAAACTTTGTATGCAGAAGAGCCTTTTGTTACTGAATTTTTTGCCTGTGAGAGCGAAGACAAAAAGTTCTTCAGACAGTTCGGAAGGCCAAGATATTGATAATATCCAACAGCATGTCAGTGATAAATGCCAAAGAATAGGTTCTGTTGTGGAAACAGACTTCCAGGCAGCACCCTCATTGTCTTCCAGTAGAGTAACTCATCCTGTTTCAGAGAGGGGGCAAATAACACAATCCGATACAAAGACTAAACAAGTTCCAGACCCTCTCCAAACAGAAGAAGCATCTGCATTTCATAGCAAGCCTGCTGAAAATGCAACTTCACAGCAAGAAGATGTATCATCACCTCCTTCCACTCCTACACGAAAATCTCAGTTCAGCCGTGGAAGACTAAGGCTGCTGTCTTTTAGATCAATGGAAGAGCCAAGAGCAGTACCTACAGTGAAGGAGAAATATCCCATATTGAAAAACATATTAGACTTTATTAAGGACCAATCACTTTCCCATGAAAGGTAAGCAAATTGAAAATGTTGTCAATTATAAGATGCTGGAACTTGTCTTCAGACCTTTTCGGATAGAATAAAACATGACATCAAAAAACAGTTTGTACTTAAGCAGTTTTATGTTTCAAACCTCTGTTGTTTCCATCCATGTAGAGTCTTGTAGAGCATATTATTTCCTTTGGTTCCTTTCTATCACGTAGATCTTCAGAATGCTAAAAACAATATGTGGTTGTTTCTTGACTTCCTTCCTGAAATCTGTTTTCAGTGGCATTTTGCTTCCTATCTACAAACAGGGAAGACATGGTATATCAGTTCTAGAAATCATTGATAACAAATTCTAGGCTAATTGCACCTTTCATTAAATTACCTGGTATTCTGAGAATGTAAATGGAAAACGAAACCTCCAGTGTCTATTACAGTCTCTAAAACTTAGACTGGTGCAGGAGATGCTGGATTCTATTTGAAGCTTTCTCGTTCATTCCAACAGTTGTTAAAGTGAATGCTTTTGTAATAAATCACTGCTGTAATATAAGGTTGCTGAAATACAATTGAAAATGTAGACACTAATCTCTTGAATTGTGATTTTTTTGGTGGATTACTTTAAGCAAGGTATTTTGAAGTCCTCATTGTTTGTTTGTTTTGGTTTTGCTCATAGTGTTTTAAAGGTTCTTGCTTTGAGAAAATCCCAAGGGCAGAGTATCATGGAAGTGCTCAAGACAGTCCGCCAGTGCCTAGACTCACTTGGGCAGCCACACTGTTTTCATCCACCCTGTGTACTTTTTCTCTTAGAACTTCTAGCCTGTCAGAAAGATTTTACAAAGTAAGTAATTATTAGAAAATAATTTGTCTAATACAATTTATTTGAGCCCTTGTGTTTTCCCAGTCATGAAAGCTGAAAACAGTAAAATGTTGTTGCTTATTATTCATGTGGATAATTAAAATGTGACATGAAGATTAGCTTTTAGGCTACTGAGCTTATCTTGCGTGCTTAATTAAAAAATTAATTATTATTTTCAAGTGGGACTCAGTTGGACCTATTCATGCCGTTAGGTATCATGCAGTTGAATCACAGCGTGGATGCCTACATACATACACCTTCCAACCTGCAAGCTCAGAAAGATTGTAGGGTCTGATTATTGCTTTAGTGTAAATTCTTGTCTATTTCTTGGTTGGTGTCTTTCTCATCCAGTAAAGCTGGAGTAATCTAACCCATTTTACTGGCTCCTAGTACAGGATTCTTTTACTTTCCTTTGAAAGTGACAGACTACATTTTAAACAAAGTTAACATCCTTACCACTTGCAGCAAGTGATGAAAATATTGCCCACTGGTAAAAGTTGCACAAAGCATTTTATGTAAGATGTGACAGTGAATTTTAGACTACTAAACTGACTCTTTAATTTCTAGCTACTTTGGAAACTTGGAAGGCTGTGGTGCTGAGCTACACAAAGAGATTCGAGAGTCCTACTATCAGCTTGTTTTGTTCCTGGTAAACTCTGTGAAGGGATTTAGTACCATTAATGACAGGTATAAGCACATTGATTACCTAAGTAATGTGAGATTTTTTTTCTCTTTTCTTCCTCACCCCTTCCCTTCTCATTTGTTATTGTTTAATGTTCAATGAAGTTTGATTATACTTTGCATTACCTACACAACTAAATAAGGAATCTTGATCCTGTGGCCCAGAATGCTAAATTACATTTTTATTAAAACTATGCATGAAAGAGCAATACGTTTATCAGTGTTAAAACTTCAACTTAGTATGGCATTTTGTAGATACGATACTGCCATATGTTTCTGAAGCTTAGTAATGACATACTAGAAATAGCAAATTTATTGCAAAATACTTTGGCAAGAGTACTGCAATGAGAAACAGTTCTGCAGACATGCTCTAACTTTAAAGCTTATGTTTTGGTAATATTCTGATCAGAATTGTTGGGATTTATAGCTAGGTGTCCTAGAGGAATGGGGATTTTATGAATATTATGCCAATTTCTCTACTCATAACTTCCAAACCCTTTGTCCAGTTTCAACTGGAAATGGCAAACATTTTCGAAGAGAACAAGTCCCTACGGGTATTGAGGAAATGTACTGCAGAGAAGAGACAGATCCTCTTGCTAATGCTCAGGCTACAGTATAATTTCAACTCTGTCCATAGGAGTTTATTCAATCTTTATTTCAAAATGTCTTGGCTGTGCTTCTTGTTAAATTGTGTAAGTTTGTGCATTAGTAAACCTGAGGTTCTGCCACATAGTTATTTTAATGTGTAGTAAACCTTGGAACTCAGTGTATAGTAATTGTACCCCTTTAATCCCCATAATATGCTATTTTTTTTGTTTTGGTTTTTAGATCATTACTTCCTGCCTTGTCATGTGTGCAGACAACTCTCCTTCATCTTTTGGATATGAGCTGGGAACCGAGTGATCTTTCCTTCTTTGTTGAGATTCAGTTACCCCAGCTTCTGATGACAACATCACAAGAAAACATAAGTATTCATGATAGTGTGATTTGGTGAGTCAGGAACAATGCAACCTTCACATGGTACTAACTATTGATGCCATTTTTACCAAGAAAGAGAGTCCTGAACTGTGTTGGAGCAAGAAGTAAAAGGTTTAACTATTAATAAATATGGCAAAACTTGGCCAGTATTCAAGTGCTTAATACTGCAAAAAATTCAAATACTTACTAGTGCTAAAAACATTAAAAACTTATCTTTGATGTGATTACTGCTGGAACGCTTCACTTGTTTAGCTGTGTACAAGGACATATATAATGCTATTTCTCTTCCTGATAAATATAAAATGTTTTTAGCAGCTGCATGTTATATTTTTATAATGCTTGTGTATCTTACATCTGAGCAAATGTAAAGGCCAAGAAGCTTTTAAAACTTCTCACCTGCTCTGCCAGCATTACCAAAAGCAGTTTTGTAAATGTGGATTTTTCTGGTTTTGGCATTATGCTCTGCATATGTATGTAAGAACTTGTCACAGAGGCAAGAAGGTGGTGTCTATGTGGTCAGTTATTAACCAAGTGAACAAGTTCTTACAGTTTTGTTTTTATTAGTATATTATAGCACTCTTTTTTTAAAGGTATCCCTAGTTATATCTAGTTATCTTAGAAAGGAGCCTAATTGCATTCAAACTTAATTTTGAGCTTGCTTTTCTTTTAGTCAGTGGAGTGAAGAAGATGAAATTGCAGACTACAAGCAAAACTGTGAGTGGATGGATGAATGTCAGGATGTAATGTTTGAGACCTGGTATGAAAAGATAGCTCAAGCTGACCCAGAGAAGCAGAGAAAGGTGACCTCATGATTTGCTTATTTATCTGCAGAAGGGGTAAATAGGAGACTTTTAAAAGCATAAAGGAGAGAAAGGCATCTGGCTTAAACTGATTTTTCATGAGTTGGATCCCTGGCTCCCTGTAGGCCTTCAAAAGTCTAAAATCATTAAAAGATCCCCATCCTTTTTCAGCAGGGGGAGCGTTCTGCTTTCTGTCTAGAAAGCGTTCTCTCAGAAAATAATGCTCAAGTAAATTATGTCCATTTATTCCTCTAGATGCATATGTTTGTCGCCCGTTACTGTGACCTGTTAAATGTGGACATATCCTGTGACGGCTGTGATGAAATCGCACCATGGCATCGCTACCGCTGTCTGCAATGCAATGACATGGATTTATGCAAAACTTGTTTTCTCGGTAAGAATCTTTTAAAAGACCCTCAATACCGTATAGTTGAAGGCAAAATAGTCTCTTTTAAATTACGTATAAAGTCAAAGATTTTTCTGCTGGATATTTTAGAAATGTTAGGCTTTTCTTTTCCTAATCTGAATATAAAGTTGAAATTAAGAAAGATCCTTTATCAACAAAGGTTTTCAGAGGAATTGTAAAATCTTTCTTTACAGGTGGAGTTAAACCTGAAGGACATGAGGATGACCATGAAATGGTTAACATGGAGTATGCCTGTGATCACTGCCAGGGGGTCATCATAGGTCGGCGAATGAACTGCAATGTGTGTGATGACTTTGACCTTTGCTATGGATGTTACTCTGCAAAGAAATACTCTGACAGGTATTAAATGTGACACTTTTTTCCCTTACACTTGACTTGCCAGAAAAGTGATAATTAGCAACTAAATACAGTCAGTCATTCTCATATCACATCCTACAAGGTTGTATCTGACATCAGAACATCTAATAGCTGTCCTTAGGGGAAACTTAGGAAACGTAGGACCAGTTCAGCAAAAAATTCTGTAGTTTGCAAATGTGCCCCAAGTTCTGAAGTAACTTATTTCTGCCTGTTGTCTAGCCATGGCTGTGTAAGGTGCAGAGGGAGGATTGTACACCCTGAATGGTGTAGGATGGAAGGAGTGCATACAGTGCTGTGGTTAGACAACACAGATTTCAATGTTTGACCAAAGATGTTCACAAATTTTGTTTCTAGAGCAGGACCGCGCAGCACAGTACAAGTTCTGTTAAATGAGCACTACTAGCGTCAGTGAGGGGCTGACAGTGTACAGCTCTTGAAGGTCTACAGTTTGAAACTGTGGAATGAGTTGGGTTTTTCATAGTTTCCTGTAAAGGAATCTTATGTTTCTAACTACACTGGTTGTCAGGAATGCGGCTGCATTTCAAAATTATATACCTTCTTCTTACCTTCTTTCAGTCACTTGCCCACTCACAGCATCACGGTGTATCCAATGGTGACTATTCGAATCAGTGATCGACAGAGGCTCATCCAGCCGTATGTCCACAACTATTCCTGGCTGTTGTTTGCAGCTTTGACTCTCTACAGTGCAGATCTGGCAAATGGGGAGGAAGTAGAAGGAGAGAAACTAGATTCACAGGTCCTCAGTCATGCCAGAGTTCTCCAACATCAGTGCATACAGCTCATTGGAGATTGTTTGATGAAAGCACAGCACGGAAAAGGTGAGTCAGCTCCTCCTTCAGTGAAACAATGGCTTCTAGCAAGTGTCAGAAAAGTCTGTGATTACTCACTTTGAAGTTTCCAAAGGAAAGGGGAAGCTACTGTGTACTTCACTGAAAATAATTGTTTATGTAGAACGAGTGTCATTCAGGGTCATTGGAGACATGGAAAATAGGGTGCTTGAGAAAATTAATGTGCTGCTTACATAAATGCTGAAGACAACT
The DNA here is from genome assembly GCF_964034855.1 of Anser brachyrhynchus. Taxonomy (NCBI): domain Eukaryota; kingdom Metazoa; phylum Chordata; class Aves; order Anseriformes; family Anatidae; genus Anser; species Anser brachyrhynchus. The sequence continues at coordinate 8,549,079 of NC_137713.1, read as the reverse complement.
TGGCAACCCTTTGGTAATTTTTCTTTTTTTTTTCTTCCTTCCCATCATGAATGTTGTAAATGGATCAGTAGAGCTTCATGTTCTGTTACTAATGTGTTACTGACAATTGAAGGACTCAAAGGAAAGCAAATAGCTTGGTGCAAAATGGTTCTTGTTCCTTATCTACTGGCAAGATTTTTTTAACTTTATTTGTGATAAGTCACTGGGGATGATGTCCCTTTGCCTGGAAATGAGGATTTCTGTGAACTGAGACCTACTTACAGAAAATAGGGTGATAAAATAGAGGCCTATGTTGAATTTATCAAAATCTGATACTCAAAGTTATTGGCATTTTTTGAGCAGCACTAGTATTGCTGAAATATAACCACCACCAAACACTTACGCATACTCATTATTTCATCTGTTTTTAATATGCGGTTTAGTTTTATTGTATAAATATTTAAGTGGTCAGAAGATTAAAAAGAAGACAAATCTACCCTCATAATTCACACTGCTGGGAGGTATCCCTGATACTTTTTAAAATTAATTAGGACTTCTGCCCTGATGGCATCCCTGTGAGGCAAAAAATGTCTCTACCTGCTCATCACAGAAGCACTTAATGGAACTACACAATTAAGTGAACATGATGGGGAACATCTTTCTGATAGAGTTGTACTCAACAGTATTAAAAAAAAAAGTGTGAGGGGAAGTTTGAAGTTCTCTTTCAATATGTTTCAGTTCTGCTTTTTGGCTATCTTGCCACTCAAAAGCTAAACAGCTTTTGTAACTTTTTTGCTTTCAGGTCTGAAAAATTTAGCTCTCCTCTGCATGTTACCAGAAGGTGAATCCTTCTCGGAGAATGACACTCTTTCAGTCAGTCCTCCCACAGATGGTGCTCCAAAAAGCTGTGTTGGTGATAAAGAAGTGAAGGCAAAAGATGAGAAACCAAGTGTAGGCTCTTTTATGCACTGCAATGTAAGTACCCATTATACACAGACCCCTGATACCAATTAGCTGTGTCATCTTCAGAAGCTTAAACGTCCTATTGCGGAAATGTAGCCAAAATGATGGATAGTAATGATTTCATTTGTAGGTAAAAGTTGGGAGGCAAGGGGAGGGTGATTGGTTGGTTTGTTTTTAATTAAATCCAACTGGTCAAAGACTAAGGCATCACTTTATGTTCTCATAGGCAACTTTGATTCTCAAAAATTTTGGAGGAAAGGAGCAAAGGACATAATTTCTGAAAGGGTAGTGGTTCCCCTAGTTGTTAGCACTGCTTAGGTGTGAAAAAAGATTTTCTACGGTTTTGTATGGTGTGTAAAGCTATGACAGTATAACTTTATGCATAGATACAAGCAAAATAGAAAAATATATATTCACTGTATGGGAGCTTGAGACATGTATATGTCAAGAAATTGCTAACCAATGAAAGGTTTTGGTATTCTAGGAAAGATGTTTGTCAAGAGCAGATTTCTTGTTTTCTCTTTTCATGGCTGTTTCTGCAAGTATTAAATTTTGTTTTAATCTTTCGGTATCTTCGTTTTATTTTAGGGGAAAGCAGACACTCGCAATGAAATCCAGTATCCTGCAGAAGATAAAGTACAAAAACAAGGAAGTGAAAGCAATCATAGTGCTGTCTTAGCAAAGAAAGCTGTTCTGAGACAAGAATCAGACTTGTCTGTGGATGATAATATTTCTCCAACAGGTAAGAGGTTATTTCTCATTTTCCCTATCACAGGAATATCTGTGCGTATACAAAGAAAACAGCTGTATTTCTTTATTCCTAACCCATTTTTGTGTATTTGCAAACGTCTTTAATGCAAGTGAGCTGTTTGCTTTGTAAAAACCTGCCAAGCATAACTCTTTGAACAACTGCTACCTTGCAGTCTGTTTAAAGGATTCTAGAAATCAGAGTAGAATTCCAGCAATGTATATTCATGCTGGGAGATGATACTTCCTGCTGATCTAACACAATACTTGTGTGGTCTTACATACTCAAAACCAGAAGATAGGTGCCTTATTCTATTAAAGACTAGTATTATTAGAATTAGGATAAGAAAACAGATCTGTACATAGTACAGTCCTGTATACACTTTTAAATAAATGGTGTAGATAAATATCTTTACCTGATATGTTATTTACTTTTTATAAGGATTTATCAATTTTTTTAATAAAAAATTGGAAAAAAATCATCCTTGCATTTTTGTAACCATAAAAAAAATAACTATCACTTTCTTCTTTTATTTTTAATGTCATTTTATGGGATTTTCTTCTTTTGCTTTAATTTAAAAAGCAGATGACTGCACTTCAGAGGATTCAGCCCAGAAGCAAGCAGAGAAGGTTTTAATACCTAGCCAGGAACAAGTTTTTGCTGAATGCTCTCAGAAGAGGATTTTAGGATTGCTGGCTGCTATGTTACCACCTTTCAAATCAGTTAGTTCTTTTTACTTTCTATCTGTGTAGTTTGCTAGGTGTTACAAATAACATGAATAAAATTCATAGCAAATAAATTGTGGGAAATGGGCTTTATTTGCTTACGTGTAGCAAAATGCAAATGTCAGAATCAGAATGTCTTAAACCATTCCACGTTACTAAGGAACGTAGGGCCTTGTTCCTGGGTGGGGGGAGAGGGAAGGGAATTAGAATTTAGAAGCTTACCTTAAGTGTTCAACATCTGCAAACTTTAAAACATCACCTTAAATTTACATGTCAGGTGTTACTACTGAATACAGTTTATACTGTGCCTTCATTCAGTTTGACAGAACATTTCTCATACGGAAAATCCTGATGTAACAAATCTGTGTAAAGATGTTTGATTTGCAGTTTTATGCCAATGTAACACAAGTGTATCAGAACCTAGTTTCTCATGTCCTTTTGTCCCGTTGGAAGGAGCATTAGAACAGAAGGTTTTGTTCATGCTGTGATTTTGACTAAAAATCTTGTTTTCTTTCCCTGCCTTACTGAGTTTTGTTTTTTTTTTTTTTTCTGTAGGGCTCTACAATGTCTCTGATTAACCTGGAACAGATACTTCCACTGATGTTTCAGGTTGTCATCTCAAATGCTGGCCACCTAAATGAAACTTACCATTTAACACTGGGACTTCTGGGCCAGTTAATCCTGAGACTTATGCCTGCAGAAGTGGATGCTGCAGTGGCTAAAGTCCTTTCAGCCAAACATAATTTGTTTGCTGCGGGAGATGGGTCTACAGTGCCAGAAGGCTGGAAGACAACTCATCTTCTATTCAGTCTGGGAGCTGTGTGTTTAGACAGGTGCTTTTTATTTAAACCTATTAGTTGCTCTCTGATGACTAGCACTAATTTTCTTTCATGCTTGCCTCATGCATACAGTTGTTGTTGGTTTTTTTTAACAGAAAGTCAGTTAAACCTACATCTCGATCATGGGAAGGGCATAGCATCTGCAGCCCCTGTTGCAGTCAGATTATTTTAATTGCCTTCCAAAAGAAGGCTGTCTGTTGAAGAATGGCTTAACTTCCTGTGCTTATGTAGATAGCATGTTATGGTGAAAGCAAGGTTTTGGAATTTCTAGGGGAAACAAGATAGTCCTCCTTTTTTATTATTTTTTATTTTTATGATGTTAATTCTCTCATTTTAAATTAGATACTCCTTCTGTGACTTGGGAAAGAGGAGTGTCATGTGGTAGCTGTCACAGGTGCTGAGTTCTGGATCTGCCCTTTTTATGTAAGAGTATTAGAGACAGAGATTTTGTATACTAAAATTGCACTGGAAACAGGAGGGGCAGGGAATAGGTTCCATTTTGAAGATCTTGAGAAAGCTCCTAAGCATTCTAAGATTAACGTTCTGCTTGTTAAATACAACAGTATTCATTTTCGTTACAGCTATGTTTTATAGGGAAGGTTCATAAATGAATATAAAAGCACGTAAAAGGCAAAATATCCAAAGGATCATCTGAGAGAAAGGAGTTTCTCAAAGACTCACTTTAGAGCAAGGAGGCTAATCTCTCTAGAGATAGTAGTCCACAGAGAGCAGGTAGTCATATACGTAGGAAATAGACCACTTGCTGTTGTGCAAAGTCTCGAGCTCTAAACTAAAATTAGGATTTCAAGGTGACGACATTTATTCAAACTTTGACTTGGGACTGTAAACCTTTTAACAAAAATAGAATAGTATTTATGCTCTAATGATGAAAAACAAAAGAGAATGTGTCAGCTGACATGAAAGCTTCAAATATTTGGATAAGCATGCTGGTATTAATGATACGAAAGCTACAGCTCTGACAGATCGACAGTGGTGTGGTGTTTTGAGGAAAAATAGTTTCAGGTGTGTAGTCAGCCCTCCTAATACAGACTGCTCTTGCTTTCCAGTCGTGTAGGTCTGGACTGGGCAAGCTCCATGGCAGATATTCTCCGATCTTTGAACTCTTCTGCGCAGTGGCATAATGTGATCGCTGCTTTCACTGACCATTGCATTAAGCAACTGCCCTTCCAACTAAAGCACACCAATATCTTCACTTTATTGGTGCTGGTTGGGTTTCCTGAGGTAAGTGGCCTATCAATAGTAAACGAAACAAAATTGGTTAGAGTTTTTAGGTTTGTTTCTAATACTACAGATCTTATCAATTGGAGACATCCATTATAAACCATTAAAACACGGTGCATGTCAGAGCTCACATCTTTCCACTTGCGCACAATTAGTGTTTGTGTCTAATGAAGAATAACGTAGCTGGTTTTGCTTCGTGTTGAGTTCTGCTTTAAACTACATTGAGAAAACCAGCTTAGTACATTAGAGTATCAAAAAGGGCTTTTTGTAAAAGTGAAATGAATAATCTCATTCTTGATAGTTGTAACTCTGATATATTGCCTGTGCAGGATTTGTTGTAGCCATTTCTTTGTAGAAATTAACTGCTGTTTTCTAAAGATCAGCAAATATCTAGCAGCAAGCAGATTGTTCAGCTAAAAAATACAACACCAAGTATACGCCAATGTAACCAACAAAAAAGTTGGCAGTATATTTTTAAATAAGTATTCCAAATCATAACTGAATCTTTTGTTGCAATTTCAGGTGCTGTGCATGGGGACTCGTTCTGTGTACATGGATAATGCTAACGAGCCTCATAACGTGATCATCCTGAAACATTTCACTGAGAAAAACAGGGCAGTTGTTGTAGACATCAAAACCCGAAAGAGGAAAACAGGTTCTGTGACATTCTTATCTTATTAAAGGATTACAGAGTATTTCCTTGCACTTTCTTGAATACCCAAAAGTATGTTTGAAATAGAACACTTTATGCAGGTCTGCAAAGTTTGACTTCTGTTATTGAGTCACCTGATTTTCTGCTCATAGTTTAAGCCAAATTGTGACACTTCTGCAGTAAAGATTATGGAAATCTCTCATCTTTTTAAAACTCTGATATTAGTTTTTATTCAGGAGAGAGGATTTAGGAAACTGTCAACCATTTTATTAATTGAGTAATCTCAGAAATAGGCCTTTTTTTAAGCAACTATTTTTGTTTTGAAGTTTGCTTGTTACTTTTATCTTATCACTTGTAAACATGTGCTTAATGTTTTAAAACAATGGCAAATCTTAAAAATGCACATGCTCCCTTTGTGTAGTTAAGTGCTGCTATATGAAGGCAAGCTACTCAGAACCTGAATGTGTATGGGATAGTCCATTTTGTTGCTCCCAAAATACTCTGAGTTTTTATGAAGTGCCTGTTTCCACTGTCAGCAAGGTGTGCTACCTACTAGCAAATGAAGACTAAAAGCAAACAAAAGCATGCTCATTATTTATCATTTCCATGTGAAGCAAAGCCATCTTGGCTGTTCTTTTCTGGTGCTGTAAGAAAGCATGCCATGAAGATAGGCCCAACTTACTTAATCATGTCTTCTATAAAGTGTCAGGAGCCTGGTTTTGCTCTGCTTTCCTCCAGTCTGGAAGAACTTTTCAAAACAGTTTGATAACCCTAAAATTTGAGACAAAAAAGTCAAGAGTTAGACGATATGAAATACTGTGTACTCCTGGGAAAGTGTCTGGGTGTTCTAGTATAGACTGTTCTAGGACACATCGATAGGCTCTTTTTGCTATTATGGTGTCTAGAGGCTATTTTAAAATAAAAGAAGAACAACAAACAAACAAACAAACCCTAGATGCTGCTTCCTGGGTCGTTGTACCAGAGAGAATTTTCTTTCTGTGTTTCACCTTGTTAAATGGTTCTGTCGAGCTAAATACTTAATACACAACAAATCAGTTGGATTCATAGGATCAAGGGTTTTCAACTTTGGCATTCATGACCTAATATTGTGAAGTTAATAAAGCAAAGGTTGTCCAAATTTGACTGTTGAAGTCATTTAAAAGACACTTGGAAAACCCAACAAACTAAGCTGCATTTTGATACTAAGGAAAGATTTGAATGTAAAAGCTTGATTATTATTATTGTTTTAATATATAGGGTTTTTTAATTGATATCTTGAACAGTAATTATCAGCACATTTTATTTCATCATATCAGTTGCAGGTCAGAATTTTCCCCATAGTAATTGTAAAATAGGACACCAGCTGATTTGTATACTGAGCTGTGTGTGTTCAGATATGTGCAGGCAACCAACTGTTGCAAGAAGATATGTATTCTATTTAGATAAAAATATTTTCTTGATTGTTCAACAAATTTGAAATAATTTCTCTACAAGGCCATAATTTTGCCACAGCAAAGCAGAGAGGTGGTTCTTGTTAATAATGGTAATATGTTAATATTTCAGTCTTGTTAATATGACTCTGGTTATTAGTATGTACTTCACATGTGGGTTGTGTTCGCATCTTGGCTTACTAATATGGACTGGTAAGAGATGACTTCACAACATTTTAAGATGAACCTAGTGAATTGTGTCTTTTCTTTCTTGCAGTGAAAGACTATCAGTTGATTCAGAAATGTGGACAAGAAGGCAGCGATTCCCAGACCCAGCTGAGACAGTACCTCCAGCACTTTGTTCTTATATCCACGCACCTCTTGCAAACCAGCATGGACAGCAGTTATGCTGAGGCAGTGGAAGCAACGTGGGTCTTGTCACTTGCTTTAAAGGGGCTTTACAGAACACTTAAGGTATCTTTTGCCTGATGCGTAGAATATAATAGATCAGTGCCAGAAGTTTGTATTCTGCCTTTCTCAACAGCAACTTGCATGTTGACTAAGCCCATTGGGAAACTAATATAAGCTCCTGTATCTTTTGTCTCCATTTATTCCCTGTCTGTAGGGGTTGAAACTGTAGCTAAACTTTAAACAGCATTTGTGAGTCTAAAGTTGGGTTGTTTTTCCTCTGTGGGGGCTGATCATTCATGAAAATTGATGAAGAAATTGCAGGGATAATGCTTCATGGACTGAAGCTCACTTGCCCCTTTTTGGGGCAAGTAGCGTTTTGGACTGTCAGAGCAAAACAGACATCCAGTTAGTACTGTGTGTCATGGTTTATACTATTAAGGTATCTGAAGTGGGGTTCTGTGTTTTTTTTACTTGTTTTTTGTTTTTAAGGAAATAAATGAATATTACTTGTACTGTAGATAGGCTGTGTGTTAAGGCCCGGCAAGCACTGTGATATGTTGTCTGTTCGTATGTGCAGATTCATGGTTTTAAGGAGATCCAAGCTGCTTTTCTTCAGTCTGGTTTACTCAAGCTTCTTGTGAAGAAATGTAGCAAAGGAACTGGCTTCAGTAAAACCTGGCTTCTCAGAGACTTGGAGGTGAGGAAATAAGCTTTTGACTTCTTGCAAAATGTAGCTTCACATGGTGACATGAAATTTTAATGACATTGTACTTTCCTTTTATGAACAAAGTCCTAAGAATATTTTTGAAAAAATGTTCATTTCCTGTATCCTTGGATCTGCCTTTCTTTGTCATAATTGTGTAGATAATAGTCTAACTTTATTAAAGATGGAGTTGATATTAATTAATCTGATCATATTTGAAAGAAATTTGGAAGATGAGGAATTAACGTACTCAGTTTCATTTATAAATTTTATTTAGACTGTTCTTGAAGATTCCATTCTTCAATTTTAAAAAATAATTAATCTAAGAGAAAAATATTAGTTGTGTTACTCACTGGCATGTGCAAGATATTACTGCCGTGCAATATAGGGACGTCAATATGTATGTGGGCACATTGTTTCTGAATATTTAATTGCAGAAAGATAAAAGTGGTTCAATCATTAGTTGTGCTTTATCATAGGCATGAAGAGTGTGTAGGGGCAGCTCTGGCTTATTGGTGATAGTTATCTCTCTTCTGTTTTTGTCTAAGAATCCTGAAACCTTTGATGTTCTAAAATGGTTAAATGTTTTCTCAATTTTTTATGCTTTTGGCTAATTACTGAAGTTGTCTTTAGTAACCTGGAAGGTGTAACTTATTTGTGAAGTGGGAAATAGTTTAAGTTCGTGTTGCTTTTCTTAGGTGTTGTTTCTTTTTAGAATAGTATGTGCTAAACTCTGTCCAAGTCTTACAATGTTCTTAAATGCTGATTGCTGATACACTAATGATATCTACAGCTGTCACACCATATGCTACCTTTTTCTGTATAGATTTTGTCAATAATGCTGTATTCCTCAAAGAAAGAGATCAGTTCCCTGGCTGAACGTGAGGATACTGAACTGGAAGAAAGAGAACAAGATCAAGATGTGGAGCAATCCGTTGTTGGTTCTGCTGATTTAGAGCAGAACAAACTCGATCCTCTGGAGGGTTTGGATGAAGCCACCAAAATATGTTTCTTGGTACTTATTTTTCCCTCCTTGGAAGTTACTATAGACTTGCTAGTTGCATGAAATATTTGGTAGTTTATATGGCTGATTTTCTTCTAGATTTATATGCTATAGGTCTATGATTTCAAGAAATAAAAAGGAAGGAAACAAAAAAAATAAAACTTCATACTGGGAACACAATAATGAATGCTATAAAATCATTATAAAGGTTTTTGCTAAACTACTCTTCATTTCTACTAATCCAGATATTATTAAATTCATTAATTTTTTATGTATATGATAAATAGAAAATAGTACCTCAGTCTCCGTTAAAGAAACACATCTTTCATCTTCACCTGAAATGTCTTTTTTTTTTTTTTAATCTTTCTCAGATGACACATGATGCACTTAATGCACCTCTCCATATTCTTCGAGCCATGTATGAGTTGCAAATGAAAAGAACAGATTCTTTTTTCCTAGAAGTTCAAAAGAGGTATGTGAAAGACTGGGTCCAATCAAAAACAAAGTTACTGTAAGATAGAGGTTGTAACTTAAAACATGAAAGGTGCTGAATAGAAGTTGTTCCATGGTTTTGTTCTTGGTTTTCATGTGTGAAAAGTAAGGAATTGAACTCTGTTGAGTTTTAGTTGTAGTTATGGAAACAAGTCACCATCTTCTGAAATATGCTGCATGTTCTTTTCAATACAATAACTCCCATATGTAGGTCTACTATATCTCTAAATTATCCTAACTGAGAAAGAATGAACAGACCTTCGTGTGACTTCTAGTAATCAAAGCATGTCTTGGAGCCATCATGTTTTTACAGAGATGAGCAATTTTATGTCATGTAAAACCCTCTACTTGTTCAAGCAGGGAAGCTAGTTAACATAATGTGACAAAATAGGTTGAGTTTAACGAAGCTTTTTAAATAGGCAGTGGGAAGACTTTAATTTGTATTTAATTGTGTTAATTTTTTGCATTAATTTCAAACACATTTATACTTTTTTTTCTTTTGTCTTTTTTTTTTTTTTAAGGTTTGATGGAGATGTAATTACAACAGATGAGAGGATCCGAACACTAGCTCAGAAATGGCAACCCAGCAAGCGTTTGAGGTTGGAGGAGCACAGTTCAAAAGCAGTCGATACAGATATGATCATCTTACCATGTTTGGTGTGTATGTCTCCACTAAAAGGCACAGTTTATAAATAATTAGTTGCGGCATTTAGTAACTTCGGTTCTGTTTAGAAACTTCAGAGTTTTTTTAACAACTGGAGTAATCTGTTGTTAATGTTTTATGTCAAAATGAATGAGCAGATGCAACAAGAAGCAAGTATTTCTTCCTTTTAAATTCTTCTGTAAGGAAGTAAGAGTACTTGATTCTCAGGTCAGGAGAACAAATTACGATTGCATGCTGTGATTTCCTCTCCTTATACAGGAGAGATTGTATCTAATTGCTGTAAGCTTGTGCAGTTATCGTTTTACCATTGTAATGCTATCTTACAGTAACTGCAGCAGAACAAGGAAGCAATGTTGTTTTGCAGAGTAGACACTACACTTGCAACACTGAGGTTTTATATTCAGTAGTGTGGTTACGCAGCTTTTTGCTTTATTTCGGTGCAAGTTTCTGGCCACGTGGTATCACCAGCACAATTTTATATCAGTTGTGTAGACAAGTGTTTTGAGGACCTCCTGAAGTAGTTTCAAGTAATTATAAGAAAAAATTTTAGATGTTACAACAGTTCATACAGGAGTTGTCAAATATCCACCCCTGGAAACACTCCAAACTTGACTGGACAAAGCCTTGAGGAGCCTAATATAATTATGAATAAGGCTCAGCTTCAAGTCTATTTTGGACCAAATGATCTCCAAAGGTTCCTCCCAACTTGCATCGTTCTGTGATTATATTCTAGGGTCGCAAATAGCATGGCACTATGTTGCTTTACCTCTGTAGTTCAGCTTAAAGTAACTTCAGGTTAGAATTCTAACTGCTGTTCCTGATCATATGTACAATCATGAATGTATCAGTGTATGGGGAAGTCTCTTGATATAAACAGGGTTTTTTGAAGAACTTGGTCCCTCTAGGTGCATGAGAGATTGTACTTTGTGCTCTTTGCATCTGATTTTCAGTATGTAAAAGACATAAATTTTTAAATTCAGCTTTCAGTCTGATGGACTGGTCAGATATCCAAACATAATCAAGGAAGAATATTGTTGAGAGTGTATTTTCAAACTTTTTATTTCTTTCTCAGTCAAAGCCTGTGCTCTGTGATAAAGCAACAGAAGAAACCAATCCGGTCGCCCAGAAGTTGATAACTAACACGGAGAGTGATCTTCAGCTTAGTTATGCCAAGCAGCGTCGCACTAAGAGTTCCATACTCTTGCATAAGGAGCTGGACTCCAGAAGCAAAAAGTCTGTGAGGGACTACTTGTATCGTGTAAATGAGGCAACTGCTGTTCTTTATGCCAGGCATGTGCTGGCATCGTTGTTAGCCGAATGGCCGGATGATGTGGCAATAAATGAGGAAATCCTAGATCTTAGTGGCCCAGCCCATATGACATACATACTGGACATGCTTATGCAGCTAGAAGAAAAGCAATTATGGGAAAAAGTAAGTGGATTTCACTTATGCATGTGAGCAAGCCCTGTACCTACATTCTATAAGCCTCTGACTAACAAAAATACGTGCAGTTCTTTTTTTAAGCTAAATTGAAACTCCAAAATTTAAATTAGTTCTGAAAAAGCAGTCGGAATCTGTCAGTGTCTTAATGTACTGATTTTTTTAACAGGAAATGAAAAAAACTAGCTCCTTGGAGACGACTCTTTCAGTTACATGTGGATAAATCTTGTAGAGAAATTGGCAAACTAGGCAGTCCATTTTGAAAACTGATTTTTGTTAGATCTCAATGTGTGTATTGTAATACCTGCAACCCCATTGATAGGCTGAGTGTTATTGTGGTGGAAGTGATCTCGGAATTATAATAGAATATTGTAATGAAAATGTCAGTTGAATGCTTCACAGCAGTTGCAGCAAATCATGTGCTAGAAATCTTCAAAGAAGGAATTAAAAATAAAACAGAAGGCATCAGTATGCCACTGAACCAATACTGTGCTCTCATCTGGACTGCAGCACACAACCTGACTCCCTCATCTTAAGAAAAAGATGCAATGCAACTAGAAAAGGTCTGCAGAAGAGTGGCAGGGATTATTATAGCCATGGAATAACTTCCTTATGAGGAACCAACTGGTTTTCTTGACCCTGGATCTTTGTCCTGTGGGTACTGAGGGAGGAGAAATAATAAAAAGTCTGTTCCTCCTTCTCTATAGTCTTAAAATCATGAGCAGCATAGAAAAAGTAAACAGCAAGTCTTATTCACTGGCCCTCCCGGTAAGAAAACAAAGGAGTGTCAGATTAAGGTAGTCAGTGGAAAGTCCAAAACAAACCTAAAGAGCTGATGTTTGACACAGTATGTCATTAAAGTTGTTGCCACAGGGTGTTTATATAGGATCAGAAAATGACAGGATGAACTGATGTAATAAAAATCTGTTAAGGCATATAAAATACAAAGGCGTAGCCTTTGACTTAGGCCATTCTACAAGTTTGTGGAGGCAAAGAATGTATTGAGGGAACCATGCTGTGTACTTCCTGTGTTTTTTATATTCATTTTTCTCAAAAAATCTACTACTGGCTGATTTGCAGGAGAAACTTTTAGCCTGAGCTAGTATGGCTGGTTTTATTGGAGAAGATAGCAAATTACAGGTGAAGCAATGCAATGGGTTGCTAGAAAGACCTGTAAAGGACCTTTGAGTAATAGGACTCCTGATAAAGAACTTCTGTGCACTTTTGAAAAATAAGAAACGGTGGAGAGTTAAGGTTGTTCTGAATTATTACTTAATGTGTCCTGATAGACTCAATGGAATTTATGTGTATTTGTAATGATACAACTCTTGCATCGAGCTCTTTCAAACACTGCAACCATTTGACTGATACTTAATCCTTCCTTTTTATATGTGGACTTGTACATTTTGAAGACTAAAATATAGGATGTGTTCTGTTCACGTTCTGTTCAAATTGAAGCCTGTAGATATGGCAGGTAAAGGTGTTTGTTTAGCATGTTATCAAAGTTTTTAAATGATATTCCTTGTTTACAGCTTCAGTTCACTGTGAATTACTCTGTGAATTAACCTTTATTCTAGCATTTATGGAAAGAGACATAGCTAGTAGCTGTCATGTTTTTATCACTTAAAGGCTGAAAGGTCTGAAACAGAGAACAGAGTAAAATCTTCTGCACCTCTAGGTGCTTGTAGACATGTGAATTTGTCTCATTTCTTGCTGGTACCTTGAGTCTCTATTCTGAAATGTTATGCAACTAGAAACGCATCAGTCATCAGAGTGTAAGTTTGCAAATGTTGCTTAGATAGCAATTTGCATTTACACGATGTGCTGCTTCTCCTCAGATTCTGCAGAAAGTGCTGCATGGATGCAGTGAGAGCATGCTGGGAACGATGGCGCTGACAGCTTGCCAGTTCATGGAGGAACCTGGGATGGCAGTCCAGATGCGTGAGTCTAAACATCCTTACAACAACAATACGAATTTTGAGGTAAGTTATAACTATTGCAGTGCACTGGGCTTACATGTCTTGAAGACTGAAAAATATCAAGGTGTTTGAAGCAGAAATGTCACGGGGTTCCATTTGTATAACCATGGGACTTCTGTGCTTGAAGTACCTGCGAAATATCCTGTTGTTTTTGAAGAAGTCAATGTCAGATGGCTGAAGACTTGCCCTGCAAAGAAATATGTTCAACAAGGCACTTCAATAGCTACTTTAATATACTAATTTGATCATATGAAAAGTCCATAACTTAAATGGTTTTAATATGCATGTGTTTGAAGCAGTTCATATACTTAATCAGGGCCTTAATGAGCAAATATTTCTACCTTTCATCCAAAGGTTTGTTTCTGTTGGCCTGTTACTTTCTTGTGCTGCTAGGTGAAAGCTAGGAGTGGAATCTTTCTTTTTTTTTCCTTTTTTTTTCATTGTATTTCTCATTTTAGAGTATATTCTGACAGTTTCTAATTGTTCTTTTCTTGATATTGTTGAAAGCATTTTTCTGAGCATGCTCATGCAAATAGCATTTGGTATGTAACTACTGCCTCTGGGCAGCATTGGGATTTTTACTTCCCTGCAGCTAAGACTCTTCTATTTTTTATTTTTAAAGGCATGTAAGCCCTTAGGATCTGGCAATACAATCAATATCAGAAACGAATACCACCACTAGCATTGCTAGTAATTAATTTTTACACTCTTAATATCTAATGCAAGCAATAGGACATGCTTTACATTTGTTAGATTAGTTCCCTATTAAACTAACAAAGACTTTTTTTCTTGCTATGGAGGTACTGTAATATTCTCTATACCACTTCTGTTTGTAAGGTGAAAGTTAAATAGCTTCTTGGTAATATAGCATTACAGTATACAAAGATAACGTGTTTATTTCTCAGGATAAAGTTCAAATTCCCGGTGCTATCTACCTCTCAATCAAATTTGACTCTCAGTGTAATACAGAAGAAGGCTGTGATGAGCTGCTCATGTCCAGCAGCAGTGATTTCCAGCAGGATCGGCACAGCTTCAGTGGGTCTCCGCAGAAATGGAACGATTTTGAGCTTCCAGGTGAGCATGCAGTGCTTTAACGCAAAAAAGTGTTGGGAATTGCTGGTACCTGGCACTCTTGAGAGAAACTACCAAAAATGCAGATGTTACTGAGACGTGTGAGGGAAAAACCTCCTTTTCTTGTCCCTGTCTGTTTGCTCTCACAGGCTTCTCCTGCATTTATTTTTCAGAAGTGGGCTTATCTGTTGTTATGCTACTTGACACATTCCATACTGTTTTATTTCTGACCTTTTCTTCCCCACCTCAGTCAAAGTAAGCACTTAGCTACTGGAAACAAATTTTGATCTTGATTCTGTTCCAACACAGCCCTTGTTCTGCATGATATTCACTTACATTGTTTCTGCCTTGTCTTACTTTCCACAGGAAGCACATTTTTTTTTAAACAGATAGGCTTATCTCTCGTCTCCGTACTACACTAGTGCTCAGAGCAAATAAAGAGAGTGTGCCAATGCCTTGTCTCCAGTTGTTGCCACTGAGCATAGCTGAAAAAGTCAGTCCCTTCACTGACAACTTTGGTCTGTATTCTGTAAGCACATTTTTGATAGCACGGTACCAAATGCCAGTGATCTGAGGGGCTGCACGGAGAAAGCAGTACAGATCTCATGCTTCTCAGGTTAAGCTGTTTTAACCCACCGAGTTAAATGCTCTGTGGCATTGCTGGAAACTTGACATTGCATGTTGTCAGTAGCTGTAAATAGATCTAGGAACTTTCTCAGCAAAGGAGTTTGGGTTATAGGGTGCAAGTTAGAAATCATGTCTGTTCTGTAGACATATTTTGGATTTTTTATGAACTTTTTTTCCTTCCTCTTCTTCCTCCCAAGTAGTTGCAGAGGTTTGCCAGGAAACTGAACTTTGAGGCCCATTGTTTTGGAGCAGTCTTGGCTGTGAAACTTGAGTCTCACCCTGTGAAACTTCAGTTTCAGCTACAGCTCTCTGGATTGAGGCTCGTGATTTCACTCAGCAGGGTCTAGCTGAATCCAGGCACTTGAAGGCAGCTTCTGGGCTTTACATTTGATGGCAGGGTTTTCTCCAGGCAGTCATTGCTGCGTAGGAGTAGGAGGGAGTAGTGACTCCATTTCGTGATGAAAAGGGGAAAATGAATGGATTTATTTTTTTATTATTATTTAAAAAAAAACTTTTGTTTTGGTTTTCTTTATCTTAACAAATGTTTTTGAAGTTTTTCCTCCACGTGAAACTTAGAAAATTCCACACCCAGTGAAAACTAGCATGTCTGCCCAGAGTGACTTTTCAATGGAAAAGAAGAAAATTGAAAGTTTTAGCCAGATCTGACGTTACAGAGCACAACAGATAAAGATCTGTTTTGCTTAGCACTACAGCTAACTACCAGTAGTCGTCTTTGTGAAGCTGTAGATAACTACAAGGACAAGAACTTCTTGAATGTTCCACTGCACAATTGTAAACTGGTCAAGCGTTGTGGTAGTTCTTCCAGCTTCAGGTGGCTAATAATTTTGTTCTGTAATGTAGAAATCTGCAATTTTGTTTTCTGACACATAAGAGTAATGCAACTTTACTTTCACAATTTTTTCCCTTTTGCTTAGCGGACTGTGAACTTGGCTGCCCATGCAGAGGTTGTTTCTTCATAAATCATAACTGATCCATTACACAAGTGGGAAAAGTGAAGTTCAGTTGTGTTCTTTAACTCCCTCATCTTCTATGTAGTTGACAAAAATGTAAGAGACATTGCAAGTGTTTTTATACAGTGGAAATCATTCTGTATTTTGCTTCGGTCTCCTGTTCTGCACATTTCAAAATTACAGGGGAAAAAAAATCACCTGTCTTGAATGACAATATCTAGGATTAGTTTATTTTAATGACAAAGTGCATTTGTGACAGCAAAACTAACTCAGTAGTAATGTGTATTTTCTCCCTTCCCTCATACACAGGAGACACGCTGTATTACCGATTTACTTCTGACATGAGTAACACTGAGTGGGGTTATAAGTTTACAGTGACTGCAGGTCATCTTGGAAGGTTTCAGACAGGTGAGTGTTGTTCAGACTGTAACTGAAAGGACTTCTTGGAGTTATTTTGCAGGAGCTTTGACAGACTTGTGTTTATCTGTTTTTGTTGTTGCTGGCTTTTTTTTTTAATCTGCTTCCCTCAGAATTTTGGAAATATGTGATTTGTCTTGTTTAAGCTGAAACTTGGCTAATGTCTCTTATATGCTGTGACTGTACGCTAGAAATACCAAATCTTTATAGAGGCTTGGAGATAACAATTATAATAACATTACTTGCATTCAAAGTCTTGTTATATGACAGTAATTGCACACAGGATTTAGTAAGCACTCACAGGTGCCATAATTGGAAACAGATATTATTTTAATTGTCTTTTTAAAAAGTACTTGTCCATTAGAATAGGTTGTTTCTGGGTCTAATTTGTAGATATAGCATGGAAGGCTTTGTTAGTTTATTTTAGAGTTTAGATGTTTTTAATAGAATTGAGGATGGTGGGTGATTTGTAATCAGCAAAACTCTACTGAATATCACATAATAGTGAGGACCTGTGTTTGTTTTTCCTTATTTGGGGTAAAACTTCAATTTCAGATAGGATTCTTGCTAACTTTTTATTTAATTTTAGTCCCAGAAAAGACTGGCGATATCAGACTGTAGTCTGGAGTTATCTCAGATTTTTGTTCTTTGTTTTTATTCTTGCTTGCCAGAGCAATGCTTAATATATGGAGAAAACCATGGGTGTATGAGCAAAATGGGTCCCTACAAAGTAATAGCTGTTTGATTTTTTTTTTTTTCTTTTTTACCAGGGTTTGAAATTCTAAAGCAGATGCTGTCTGAGGAGAGGGTAGTTCCTCACCTCCCACTGGCCAAAATCTGGGAATGGCAGGTTGGGGTAGCGTGCCGCCAGACCGGTCACCAGCGTTTGAAGGCTATCCACTTGCTCTTGAAGATCGTGCAATGCAGCGCCCAGAGGTAAGTGCCCTGTTCTACGTTGTATACTGGAAGGCAGGGTTGTATGCTGTTTTTTGTTGGTGGTGGTTTTTGTCAGTTTTTAATTTATTTTTTTTAATAAACCAAAACAGGAAAAAAAATAGTTTCCACTTGATTTTCTAGAAATTGATTATCTTTCTATTAGACGTCCTTCAGAATTAAGGTGAGGATGGAATCATAAACTGGTGAAAATGATGATCTGATTCGCTAATCAAGTAAATAACTTTTTAATGATTATTATAGTTGTACCATTGCAAAGCCTGTAATTGAGTTTCAGAAAGGATAGGTGTGCTAATGCATCAAGTATGCATGGCCTGGGTATTTCTGAAAATAGATGTTGTAAAAGATACTGAGTTTTTATAGTCTCGAAAAAATGTGCAGTTGCATTAACTCATTAGCACATCACAGCTGACACTTACCTCAGTTATGCCCTTTTGGTTTAGAGCAAACAAAACCAATAAAATGACAGCATCCTAATAGTTTACTTTGATAAAAAGAAGTCAGAAAGTGTATTTGCGTACAGTAATAAAAATGGACAATTACATAGAACCATTGCTTACCTCTTTGTGTACTCCAATCTGCATCAAAGTCTGAAAAACTGATTTTGCTTTTATTTGTCATTACAAATCTATGATATTTTCAAGTTTCTTTAGCTTTTTTTTTTTTTTTTTAATTAGAAAATGTCTGATTTGTCCTGTGGACAAAAAATTTAATTGGTAAAAGATCAAGTCTCCATTGTGCTTATATTTTATACTTTCCTTGTATTAATCTGATGACAGATTCTGATAGATTCTTTCCCCTCTACGTAACTGTATTTATCATCCTGTCTGTATAATTAGTGCCGTTTGAATTGGCTTGCTTTAACTCGGGAGTAGGAAGGAGGCAGGGCTGGAACTGTTTGTAAAGAATTGTATGTCTGCCCTAAACCAGGATGTCAGCTGCCCGGTGTTGCAGGTTGATATTGTACAATTTCAAGCAGCTGAGCTAGAGCATTAAGCAAAATGATACATGTAGTTATTTTGAAGTCCTCATTTCAGGAGGCTGCTCGATTTTAGAAGAGTCATTTAGATGTGTCCATGAATATAAGGTTTTCTTCACTTCACTGATTCAGAATGAAATTCATTGTGCTGAAACACCTGACTGAATTTGGATTTAAAATCGTTCTTGTGCTTCTCCCTTGCTTTATACATCTAACTGTCAGAAATGTATGTTTTTGTTCCCTTAAACTGGGGGGGGTTGTTTTGTTTTCTCCTACGAGTAGGCTTAAGATCATGGTTACTCACTATTTCATTTAAATGACCTCTTTTCAGGGACTGTGACCTCACCTTGTTGAAGCCACTCTGGCAGCTTTTCACCCATATGGAAAACAACTTGTGTCATGATGTGACCAAGCCTGGTATTCTCCTTCCTCTTCATCGTGCACTTGCAGAACTCTTTTTTGTTACAGAAAACAGAGTTACTGTAAGCAGTTCCTTTATTTACATCTCTCCTCTCCCCAGTGCTGGGAATGTTATGTAGTTCAGTGTCAAGCTAAATGCATTTTTCCTTTATCTTGGCAAAGTTCATCAGAGCTTTTGTATGCTTTAGAAATATGAGCAGCTTTCTCTTGTGGAGTCTGGTAGCAAATTCTAATTAAGGGGAATGTAGTTGCCTTATCCGTCATGGTCTGTAAGTAATAGTCATGACTCTTCCTTGTGCAATTAAGGCGTAGGCCATAAAGCCACTCTTAAATCAGCATTCCTCTCAGAATAAATAAATAATTTAAAGGCTTTTGAATGCAGTTCCCTTTGGGTTGATTTTGGACATTACATATGAACAGTCTGTAATTAACTGATTTCTATAATCACAAACTCTGTTCTAGTCCAGGAGTCTTGTGTGTAGTTCAGATGCATTTGGTTCTTAGGGACTGCTAGTGATCAGTATTTTAATGTTTGTTAGTAGGATGATATTTTTGGTAGAAGTGTTAGTGATCATTGAATGCTTTGTGGCTGCAGGAGCTTGGATCTCTACAGGAGTATTTGCTTGCCTTAAATACTGAAGATCATCTTCATCGCTGCACAGCACAGGTAATTACAAGATTGCACAACCCCAGAGATGTGTTTTTTGTAATATTTTTCTGGCAGATGGAAATAATGAACCATTTCTGATTGCCCATAGCATTTTATAAAATATGGGCTTTATTATACCGTGACAGGCCTCTGAAATTTGTCTGTGATGAACTGCACACAAATGCTTTTCTCCTTTAATAGTCAGATGATGTGGCACAAACTGACTGTTAGGAAACAACACTAACTCATTCTAATACAAGTAGTTTAATTGGGTTTATCTAATTTAATTGTTTTGACCTCTCAACTGCCAAAACATGGAAAGGGAGGTAGGGTAGGGGTGGTCTTTCAGCCACTGAAAATGCAGTTGCCTTGCTGAAACTGCGTGGATGTGTGACAACTAATGGAGTACCAGGAGGTAACCAGGTAGAGACAGGATGGTTATTTAATTATTTCTTTTAAATTCATACAAGAATTTCTTCACAGTTTTGAAATGGGAGAATATGTCACATGATTAGCTTTTTTTCTTCTCTCTTCTAGGCCCTGAAAAACATTGCTGCTATCAGCCTTGCCATTAACTATCCAAACAAATCAACAAGTTTCTGGAATGTTTAATACTGGCTCAGGCCGGAGTGCATGGGATAGAGTAGTTTGTCCATAGGAACCTTGGAACAAACATCTTAACTCCGTTCAGGAAAAGTTCCTTCAGCTTCAGTGTATGAGCACTCTGCAGCCTTCCTTCCTTCCACCTTGATGTAGAATTTGTAAAAGTAAAAGCGCACTTCAATGAAAAAGCACATCTTGAAGTAACTCACGCGTCGCCTACAGTTATGTATGCACATATTGTAGCATGTTAGAGTAAACAGAACAATTCTTTTTTTTTTTTTTTAAATTCAAAGAAAGTAAATGAAAGAAGGTAGCTGAAGTATGAGAATGGAAGGCCCCCCATTGGTATCATCTGCTCCCAAGGAAACGACTGAAACCTGAAAGCTTTGTAAAGATTACTGAACTTAGAACGATGCAGTCAGCAGCACCTATCATTGGAGTGAAACAGGCAAACCAGAATCTGGTGGGCTGATGCGGAAATGGTCCACGCTTGAATCCTGTCGTGTTTACTTTTGCCTTGAAGGCTACTACCCAGGGAGAAGAACTTTAATTACTGGTAAACTACAGGTTGTAGAACAAATTCCAGGTGATCACATAGCAGTTAAAGAATTCCAGCTTCAGAGCATCCATGTGCAAGAGGTTAATGTTTCTCCTGTTCTTTGATTCAATCAGCTGGATCATCTGTTCTTACCTTAATTTATCTCTGATGGTATTATTCTAAATAGTACATTATTCTAGGGCAGAGAGCAAAGGCAGGCCTCCATTCACTAAGCAGTGATGATATGAAGAACTGAGGAACTTGCATGTTTCTCAAAGATCATAGAAGAAATTATTCATGAGGGTTTTTTTCTTGTAATTATTTGGGTACTAGTGGCTTAAGGAGGTCCTTCTCAGCAATGGTGGGAACCTGGACTCCCAGCACTCAGGGCGGGGGTTAATGATCAATCCGGTCTTATCTTACACAGCAATAACTGCATTTCTCTTAATGAACGTGGAATGAATTGCAGACCTTCTATGTTGAAATAAATTGGCTTTCTTCCTTCTCAACTACACTGGTTATTCCCTTTCCAAAGAGTTATAAAGAACATAGAAGGATTTAGGGATAAATTTTGTATACTGTTATGCAGTACCTATAGCTGGTCTTGTCAACCGTCAATTCAGAGAACTTCCAGTGAGAATTATTTTCTTCTTCCCTTCCCCACTTCAACAATAAAATGCAAAAAAAGGCAACCAAAAACTTCAGTAGTGGAGTCTAGGTGACTGATTTAAGTTGGGTAAAGGCAGCGGCTCTGTGAGAAGGGAATATGCTTCTTGACCTTGCTTGGTGAAAAGGTAAGTGGTGCCTAAATAGCGCTGGGCCATGAGCACAGCAGCACCGCTTCTGTAGATGACCTCTGAATTGATGGTCTTAGCAGCTGGGTCTGGACTTACTTTAAGGGCGGTCCAGTCTCCCTCTGAGAGGGAATTGTGCAGTATGCATCCCCATTTCTTGGATGACCTCTAGGGCTGTAGTTAAAGATGTCTTGACTTCTTTCTGTTCAGCCAGGGGAGTGTAAAGTGAGTGCTGCTTCAGGGGATGAGGTTCAATCAGAATGTCATTATTCTGCCTGAAAGACTTAAAACTGAAGACCAAGCTGTGCTGAAGCCGTTACCTTCAGGAATGGAGTGGCCCTCTTAGCAAGTGAGAATGCCAGAATTCAGGAAAAACATACCATTTATCAATGACTGAAAGGATGCAGAGATACTGCTCTGAAGTGCCTCTCTGAGTATACTGCAACTGAAAGTCGAAGCCCTTCTTCCTTCCAGAAGGAGCTCGTGATGGGAAGGGAGTTATCAGAGTTGTGGCGTATGTTGAACGCATGGATCATTTTGTTCCCACATCTGAGTAATGTATTGGAGTTTGCAGTCTCACTGCAAGGGTGTCTGAGAGACCCATCCGTGAGAAACCAACTAGTTCACACTTCCTGAGAGCGTGAACAGATTCTGAGTTGCTACACCAAAATGAGATGTTATTATTAAGCCTGCTTTAGGGAGTCGCATCAATGGGACAGGTGAGCTTTTGAAATTGCTCTTCTTGAGCAGTAGGACTTCCTATTCACTGCCTCAGTGGGAATCCAGGACTAAGCAGTCAAGGATGTGCGACGGGCTGATTTGCTAGGGCATGTAGCATGCTGCTGAGATCTTCCTATGTTTTAGTCAAAAGAAGGCTTTTTTCTTGTTTTCACATCAGGGATGAAGACTGTAAATAAACCATTCATAGAACCTGTGACGGCTCTACCATACTCACAATTTTCAGTTGGACTGTCTTTTTGCTTTCTGTACGAAGACACACGAGGCTGCAAGGATGACACAGGAGTGGCCAGTGTT
Source organism: Anser brachyrhynchus (assembly GCF_964034855.1). Taxonomy (NCBI): domain Eukaryota; kingdom Metazoa; phylum Chordata; class Aves; order Anseriformes; family Anatidae; genus Anser; species Anser brachyrhynchus. Next base: position 8,526,750 of record NC_137713.1, on the reverse strand, counting down.
CCTTACTAGGCGCACCACCTACTTACTCTACCAGCAGTAACTGGCCTTGAGTCAGTCATCTTGCCCTGAAGGGACTGTCTAGAAACGTTGTCCACTAAATATTATTTCTACCCACTAGATGGAACTGAAGGACTGTGACCTGAGTTGACACTGAATCTGTTGCTGCCTTACAACTCAATCATTCATTACGGATTTTTAAGAGACAAGAAACACTTTTCTTTTTTTTTCCTGATAGTTTTAAAGAGGAAGAGAATACCAATAATGAATATTCATGATCAATCACATCTTGAAAATCCCCCAGCACTTCCAAGTTGGATGCAGGTGATGATGCTATTGAATAGTATAAAACTGGCTGGAAAACAGGTATGCTGAAAAAAAAAATGTGCCTAATATTAAAAATAAAATAGAATAAAATAGTTGTCCTGCCTGAATCACCTATGATGTGTTTAAGACAAACCACATTGTTCGTAATGATACCTTTGACTTGCTTTCATTAAACACTTTAAAAAGTTTTATAATTTCTTTTATTACGGGTTTACTACTTTGCAATTTTTATCAGTTGTTAAAATATATCAAACCTTTAGATTTATTCCAGTTCAGTTCAACATGTAAAAAGAAAGCTACAGATGTGGGTAAAATATGCAAATGAAGAGAAATATATTGTAAAAATTATATAAAAACAAAAAAGTAACAACACAGTGTCTGTTTTTTGTTTGCTTTCCTGCTCTGCTCTCCTCACTGAGTGTTAAATGTTTGAATTTGCAGTGAGATCCAAGGTTTTTCTTAGGAATCTTCATTTTTGGTGCCTATAAGTAGACCTGCTTATCCTCACCCAGTGGGAATACATCTGCCATTGCATCAAACTATGCAGGACACGTACAACTGGAGTCTTCTTTTAAATTCCAGCCCTGCTGTTTACATTCCAGTGGCCTTATCCTAAAAACAAAGTTTTGCCATGGATACCCCTGGGGTTCAGAGCCGGTGGTTGTTTGCCTTCAGGCCTGAAATGCAAATCTGGGGCCCCAGGTGTTGCCTCGTGCTAAGCTGAGATTTGTCTCCAGGACCTCTGTTCTAATAAGCAGTATTTATCAAGGGCTGGTGCCCACCTTGTCCCCTGGGCTTAGCTTCACAGCACCAGTGCCTTAGTTTTAGCTCGAGGGAGGTTGGTCAGGGAAGGGTAAGCGAGGAAGCCGACACCATTCTTGTATTTACCCAATGCCCCGAGTTGTTTCCACTGCTTCCACATGCTCTGAGAACGGTCTCGATGGGTGATTTCACTAAATACAAATAAATAACGGGTTGTGGAAGAGTGGGGACTTTGCTGAGAGCCAGGTCTGAGGTTTCAGGTGCTGTAAGCAAGGTTACGAGTGGAACAGATTCAGCTCCCTCTGCTGCTAAAATCAGCGGGGTCCCAGCCCCTGGAACGTAACAAAGCTCACAACCAAAAGAGCTGGGAGCTGTTGCTCAGATGCCCTGAATCAAAACCATTTTTCTCCCAAAAGCTCAACCTCGGGCTGTAAGCCAGTTTACAGGGGGAGATTTGTTAACCTGCCTTCAGGAGCCGGCCACGCTGTGCTTACACAGGAGCGAGCGATGCCGGGTCTCTGCTGAGGCAGCCACTGGCCCTTAGGTAAATAGGCTAATAGGGTAAAGCAGTGTAAGGCCATAAATAGGGCGCTTGGCACCCTCCTGCAGCCACCCCGGGGGCACCAGCTGGCCCCAGGGGTGCGTGGGGCCGCATCCAGCAGGAGCCGTGGGGCTCTGGGGGAAAGGAGCGTGACCCACCCCGGGGTTAGAGCCAAGAAGGCATTTCCCATCCGTGTGAATAAGGGAGATCTGCTGTGAATAGGAAAGGAGTTAAACAAGAGGTGAAGGAAATCAGATTAAAGCTCATTCTTTCCATGATGGTTGGGTCTGATTTATTTAGGTCCTTCTACCGAAGAAAGCACAAATAATGAAAAGCTGCCACCCAGCTCAAACCCAGGCTGCAGTGTTGTGCTGGGACTCATAAGCGAGTATGCAATCCAAAGAAGAATATACATTTAAAAACCAAAAAAATCGCCTTTCCTCTACCCAGAAACATCAATAAGCATTCCTGACAAAGAGATGGAAATCTTGCAGGGCTTTGTAGCAGCCCTGTGCATTTAGAGCTATGTTCCCTTTGGGTTCATGGGCTGAGAAGCACATTTAGATTTAGGATGCGCATGAAAAGAAGTGGAAAAAGGATTGAAATTCAAAATTCAAATTGAAATTAGACCTTGCTGCATTGCTCAGCGGCCCACTGGGTTCCCTGGGTGGTGTTGCGGGGCACACCAAAGGTGCAGGGCTCACGGCCCACCAGACCCCCAGGGCACGGCCAGGGCACCAGAACCCAGAACCGCTCTGCCCCTGCCCTCAGCAGCACCTTGCATGCAACAGCTCTCCTCTTCTGCCTCCAGGACTGTCACAGACCGGGTCTCTCCACCTCTGAGCTGGGCAGTTTGCTGGGGAGCTTCTCCTCTTGGTGTTTTGCTGGCAATTCGCATGAGTTTTTGCAATTGGTTTCTTGCTTCATTCCCTATAAATACTGCAGCTATGCAATATGTGAGCTTGCATTGCACAGACAAAGTCAGTTTTAGAACTAAAGAAATATGAAATTAAAGTGTCTGCAAATATACCTGCTCCTGCAGGCTTTTTTCCAGGGCTTTGGCACTTCCCAGGGCCCGAGGTTTAGGTGGCGGAGCCGTGCCGGGCTTCGGAGCAGCTCCGGGGGCTCAGCCAGGCGGCACTGCCGCAGGGTGGGGGCTGCACCGAAGCTTTCCCCTGGTTTCTGGAAGCAGCCCCGTGCTGCTCTCGGGTGCTGGTTGTTCTCCTCCAGGAGCTAACTTGGTGCTGCACAGCATGCCTTCTTGCTGTGCTGTCCCGAATATCTGCCCTGCAAAGGGCTTCTAGCTCTTTGCAATGAGTCATCACCATTAAGGAGCTGTTGTGGAGGTGCTGGGAGCACAAATTTCACCTCGCTGCCTTCTCGGGGCTGTGGCACTCACAGGTTTTGGCCACTTGGCCATGGAGCAGCTGGGGGAAGCAGCAGGAGGCCCCTCTGCACCCAAAGGAGCTGCTGCTCTGCTGCTGCTCTGCTCCTCTGGTGCTGGCACCACGTGTGTGGGCAAATCGAAACGGATGCAGAAGTGAGAGACAAGGTGGTGTGCTGGGCTTCGTGCCATGCTGGGAATTATTTTGGTTAAATGTGTTCCCCCTGTGTTTTCAGCCAGACCCGGTAAAACTTCCTCTGCCAGTGGGTTTAGCGGCGGTGGCTTGCTGTGCCGTTCCTGGCCCCGGGCTGCTGAGGTTCTGTTGGGGTTTCTGGGTGAAAGATCCCACGTCGGTGCCCGAGGAACCGCAGGAAATGCTTCCCCTTCTGACCTTATGCTTTCTAATCCATTCAAGCACCCCACAGAGGTTTTACTCTCTCCAAGCAGAAGTCTCAGCCCTGCGATGGGTGCACGAGGGGACTTCACCGTGTGTGTAAAGGTGGGCATTTAGAAGGGCTTCAATCCCTCGTAACACTTATTTTACACTGAATTAAGCAAGGAATCAAGGTGTAATCTTAAGCACACCTAGTTAAGCGATCAAAGGTAGACTTTAAATTGCTTCTGTTGCCCTGAAACCTGAGCAGAGCAGTTGATAGGAAGTTCACAGGCTGTAGGACCTGCTCTTGCATCCAGCCGGGGCCGCAAAGGCAGGAAAAAAAGGGATGAGTTCTCGAGCCAGGAGACCGCTAGTCTCATCGGCTTGCTTCAGACAAGTCGTGTCTGCGTTTCTTACCCTTCTCCTTTACATAAACCACCCACAGAAAGCTCATTAATCAAAAATGTCAATGGTTTCACAGCCGTCTTCCCACTCAGACCCTGGGTTTTACATCCCTGTGAGTGGCAGACTGGGCTTTTTTTTTTCTTCCTAACAATTGTAATTTTTCTTTCTTAAATGTTTTTGTTCCTTCTTACTGTGAGAGTTAATATTTAAAGAGAAGAGAGTGTTTCGTACCCTGTTGGTCAATTCAGGATACGCTGCTGGGTTTTAAACATGGCTTTGCCTCCAGTAACCACCCTTCTCGCCTTGCTTTGAAAAATGGCATTTTCCTCCACTTGTTTGCTGGGCCCAAAGTACATCACGATGAGTTTGAGCTTTGGCACCTCTCTTGCTAGAAGGGGACTCAGCATCCTCAACACTTTCCGAGGCCGTGCTCCTTGCTCGCCCTGAGGTTCCTGCATTTCCATCCCACCGGGGGAAGCCAACCTCCCGCAGGGGCAGGACCCGGGGACCCTAAAATAGCTGCTTCTTTACCATAACCTCACTGGGCAAAGCAAATCCCGCATGAATTTTGATCTGATGATGCTTAAGACTGCAGATGGGCTATAGCTTTGCTTTAATTAGATTTGCACAGCGCCCAGAGGGGCTGCCCATGGGTGAGGGGTTGGTGTCCAGGAGGTCTCCGCATGGTGGCACCGCCACCAACTGCCCAGCCTGGCCCCGGCGCATGGTGGCAGGAGGTAGAGACACTGCTCTGCTCCGTGCAGCAAGAACTGGTGCCAGAAGCACACAAGAAAGGTCCCTTCTGTTGCTTCTGGGTTCTCACCCACTTTCTATGTGGTGCTCAGCGCTCCTTTGTGCCCTTGGGGCAGAGCTTGCACGGGGTGCAGGAGCTGCCGGTGCTACCGCCGGCTGCTGCTGTCAGAGGGTTTCTTCTGCAAAAAAAAAAATAATTTAAAAAAATCACGTGTTTTCTTCCCAGCTTGTTCCTGCAAACACTCAGAGCTCCCGCCAGGCAGCCGAGCGCCGGGGCTCGCCGGCTGGGAACAGCCTGTCCCCGCGGGCCCGGGAAGCGCCTGTTCCCGGTGCGGCGACAGCGGCAGCATACGGCCCCACGGGGCTGCACGCCCCCGGAGCAGCTGCCGGCGGCGCCGGGAGCAAGGAGCATCCCCGGGATCTGTGGCATTTCGGTGCTGTAATCCCCCCCCGGTGTCACCGCTCGGATGGCTTCACCATCCATGTTTGATTTATTGGCTCCTGAGCAATGTCGTGGGGCAAAGTCTTGATTTCCCCCCTGAAAATGGGGGAAATTCCCCTCGCCTTGCCCCAGCTGCGCTGGTGGTTGCTGGGCTTGGGCCAGGTTTGTGTCCACCCCCCTTGGGATGTGGCTCCTGGGACACACAGGGCCTGAGGTTCAATGCCCCAAGAACCACCCCCCGGCTCTTGCCGCTTTCCTGCTGTGAGGATTTCGGGTGGTTGCCACTCTCCCCTCACCTCGCACCATTTCAGCGCAGCTGAAGGAGATGAGGGACACGCGGCGTTGCTGGCACGGCCCCAGGGGGACCAGCGTAAGGTGACTTCCAGCTCCTGATTTCCACCTCCCCTTTTGCACAAGGCCGTGTGGGGGCTGCTGGGGGAGGCAGCCTCCTGTGGGTGGGCTCCTCCTGCGCTTTGGGGACTGGCTCCCGCCACCTTTCTGTGGTCACCTACACAGCCTTTCCTACCAGCAACGAGCCACTGCCCTCCAGGCTGCCAGGGCCCAAGGGAGAAGCACCGCTGCTTGCTCATTTTCTCAAATATCCCCCCCCACCACCCCAAATTTTCTGGATTGCGAGGGCTGGGCTCCTCTCAGCCCCGCTCAAGCGGCGTCGAGAGCCTGTATGCGGAGTCACGCAGATGTCAGCGCTGATCTATGGCTTTAATTACGAGCCCGTCTTCGGGTAAGGCTCAGATAAGTCAAAACGGAGAATTGCGGCTCAGCCCCAGCCTGCGAGCGGCTCGGTTCATTATTCACGAGCCCTCGTCTGTGGCAAAGCTCGCCCCGAATGCGAATCTTCTTGTGCCGAGGACGCTGCAGCCCCAGAGGCTGGCTCCGTCCCCTGGCCCCGGGCACCGCCTCGCCCCGGTGTCAGTCACAGCTTCGCTTTGGGTGCTGCACCGGGGCTGTCAGAGCACCCAAAGGCCCCTCGGGAGCCTTTTGCCTCTCCTGCTAGGGGTGCCCGTGGCTGGAGCGGTGAGGGGGGGGCACGCAGCTCAGGCACCGAGCAGCACCCAGGCTCCGGAGACCTCAAAAAGCCGGCGAGCGCTCACCCCAGGTTACAACCACAAGTGGAGGAAGAGGAAGAGGAAGAGCAGCACCCAGGGGGACCCCAAATAACCCCTTCCCTGCCTGCTGCAGAGCCGGGACCCCACTGCAGCGATGAGAGAGCCCCCCCCTGCACAAATGCCCCATTTCCACGGACCACAGAGAAATGCCACAGGGGGATGCCGGGCGCAGCGGGTTGGCACCCAGCGCTCGCTCGCCCGGTGCTGCTTTTTTGGCTCCCCAGCCCTGCGTGGCCAGCTCGCGAGCCACTTTTAATCCATAAAGAAGGTCTTTTGTGCAGCCTTTTGTCAACAGGGCTGTCCCATTGCTATAGCTACGGCCCCTCCGGTGCCGGACACACCTGTTTGTTTTTCCAGCTCCTTTCTATTGCCGTCAGATTTCTCTGCCACCTAAATAAAAATAATGAGAAAAGCCCTGCCCTGGCCCTGCGCGGTGGCTCTCATGGCCCTTCCCGCCTAAGGAAACTCCCAGCTCCCCTGGGACTTGTTTTGTGCAGGCAAAACAGCCTGCTCGGCGAGCTGCCCTCTGCACAGCTCTCGTTATTTCTGGTTTTTGCCCTTAAAAGTGCTGCGCTCGTGGTGGCGCGGGGCTGAGGACGTCGTGGTTGCAGCGAGGTCCCTGGGCAGTCCAAGGTCCCCCTCAGAAAGGACAGAGGACAGTGGTGCAGGGACTGTGCAGCTGCACTGTGGGGTTTTCTCACAGAATGCTTTTTCTCCTCCTGCATGACTCCAAAACTGGTGCTTTGGGGATGTCAGCCCCAAGTTGCCCAGGATCTGCCCCAGCTCCTGGTTTCAGCGGCACTGTGCGCCTTTCCCACTGGGCACCTGGCCCTGTGCTGGCCCCGTGCTGGCCCCGTCACCATGAGCTTTCCCAGGGCTCGGCATCACCCTTTCGGAACATTAAAAATTCCCCCCCCAAACCCATCGTCCGTATACACGGCAGCTTCAGGCAAGGTCCTTGAAAGCACTTCCACGAGCCGCCAGCCTCTGCTTTCCTCGCTCCGCGCGCCACAGCTCGGCGAGGCTGAGTCAGGCTGAGTCACACCAGCGCTGAGATCGCACAGAAACCTCCGGAGCCGGCAGAGAAATCCACCCCCGGGCTCTGTCCTTCTAGCCGAGACCCAAAAGGATGCTAAAAAGGAGAGGGGAGAAGCTTCCGAGGGACACACAGCCCTAAGGTGTTGTGGTCCCACTGCCGGGCACGGTGCAGGATGCCAGGATTTGGCTGCACTTTTGCCAAAAAGGTGCGAGCTGGGAATGCAATAATTAAACCAAACCTCCTCCTTATTTCCCATGAATATTACTGCTATTTATTGTCCTGCTGCTTTGCTGCTTCTAAATATTTCATGCCCTTGAAATTGTATTTTTTGATGAACGTGGTGTGCGATGTGCACGGTGCGTGCGTAACCACTTGCAGAAATAAAAACCTTCCACGATCCTCATGAAACAACCCAGGCTTCACCACGCTGGTGAGGTCCTGCACCTCGTCCAGCCCCACGCCCAGCATCCATCCTGAGCCTCTGAGCAAGCTGGCCTGAAACTCTGGCTGCTTGGGACCTGCTGCCCGTGGGGACGTGCTCGGGGGCGCTGCACACCTGGAGCACAGCTGCACATCTGGGCAGCTGCCGCGGGCTGGACGGAGAGGTTTGGGGTGCACAACCCAGGCGGGAGGTGGGAACAGCTGGGAGATTTCAGCACTGCCCCAGCTCTCCTGCACACGATCAGCCCAAGCATCTCGGGTGAAAAAAATAACAAAACCCAGGCTTTTTGCAAGAAATCGGTCACACTCATTTTAATGTTTCTGTAAGCAGAGAAGGGTGAAGGGAGCGCGGTGAGCGAGCGGGCCGACGCGCCGTGCAGCCGCAGCTGCTGGCTTGCCCCGCAGCCCCATTTATCTTGTAGAAAAACATCCAGTTTTGATATTTAAGATTTCCAGTAATGGAAAATTCACAGCAGCCTCGGGGCCCGGGAGCCAAGAGCTAATTGGCGGAACTTGTTGAAAAAGCTTCCCTCGAGCTCTTTTCCACTGGAAAATCCAAAAGCTTTCTAAAACTGTTGATTTCTCATAAAAACTAAAGCAAAACACACTTGGGGGGAAAACAGGGGTGAGAAAAGGTCTTGACAATGTCGGAGCAGCCCGTGTCACTCTGTCAGGACAAATATTTACATTTTTTGTTGTAAAGTTACCCTTGTTTTGAAAACGTTTGTTTTATTTGCACTCCGTTACCACACTTTAAAAAAACCACAAGGAAAACAAAGTGATTTTGCAGAAATACAATGTTCTGGCCGAAGCAGAATGACTTTTTTTTTTTTTTTCCCTGTGAATTTTCCCTGGGAAAGTTGACATTTCGGGGCTTTTTCCAAAGCAGAAATCTCAGCGCAGTCTCCAGCCCCCATTTGCCCGGCTGTGTCTTGTAGGAATAATGGCAATTCTCGGGGGGTTAATGAAGGCTTTCAAAAGAGTTTAATCAATGCTCGGCGGCCGTCAGGCAGTTTCACTGCCGGTTTCTCCGGCCCGGAGCCATCTGTACCGCTTCCTCCCAGCGTGCTCAAACCCACCCAGAGCATATGCTGCTCATGGCTGGGTGGCATTTCGGTAATTCATTAAAATAGCTCACCAGCCATCAAGGAGGGAGCGCTGCAGGTAGGACCTGGAGAGCACGCAGGCATTGTTTAAATAGGAAATCTTTCCTGATGGCAAATCCGTGCCGAAAGCAGCGGGTTTTGGGAGCGCGTGTGCATCCCCCACGCAGGTGATGCGCCGTCCCGCCAGGTGTGGGAGTTGCAGCAATTATTTTCCTTGCCTGGGGGAGGATGGGAGCAATTTGGGGATTTGGGTAATTAGCCCAGTTGGGGCTCGGAACAGTTAATAATTTGGGTGAAATAGAGATATGAATGCCATGGTGACACAGGAAATGGCTCCGGTGTGATCTCGTCTCGGCAAAGTCTGAGTCCCAGCCTGGGGTCTTAGGCTGAGAGGTGGCTTCCCCCATCCTGACCCCGGCACGGGATGCAGCAAGGAGGGTGTGAGTGCTCTGCAGCCCCAAATTCATCCGTCCCAAGGCAGAGGCTCCCTCAGGCTCCTGCACACCCAACCTCCTCCCACCCAAAGATCTCTCCAGCTGTTACTGAAGCATGTTTCGATGCACACATGGCCCAAGACACTGGGGTTGGGATGGATCCTGCACAGGTAGGGGTAAGCTTTCTGCTGGAAAACTGCCTTTGGGGGTAAAATATGCCCTTGTGCTGGGTGGGGGAGAGCTGCTCAGAGCCTTCAGGTGTGGGTCTCTGGCTCAGGTGCCTGAATTAGGGCAAAGCCCTGCCCATTCAGCAGGGGTGGAGAAGGGGGATTCCTGCCTTTAAAAGCCCCTCACAGGGTCTGGATGCCTCCAGGGTGCATGGTGATGGGTCCAGTGCTGCCTTGTGTCACTGCTTCCAGGTCCCCTGGTGAGCTCCCATGTTGCACCCTCGGTCCTTATGCAGGTTTTGGGGATGCTGAGGGCCCTAAAAAGGGCCCTGGAGTCAAGGTGCAGCTGCACTCAGCACTGATCCCCCTGTGAGCCCCCGCTGCTGAGCTCCTGGGCAGGGGGGGCACTGTGGGACGCCCCCATATCCTGCACTAGCAGCATGAGCTGGGGACCAGCACCTGGGTAGGACACCCTCTCCAGCACCTGCTTTTGGGATGCTCAGGGGAAAAGGCCGACAGAGGGACCACCTGGGGGCTGTGCCCCCTCTGCCACCCCTGCTCCTGAGCTCTTCCTTCCTCCCGTCCTGCTCCGACGGCGATGCTTCCCCTCAGCGCCTGCCTCCTGTCCCAGCAGCTGTTTCGTAGCACCGGCTATTTTGACTGCTCGGTTAACTATTTATCCAGACGGAGCGGGGCTGCTGTCCTTCTCCTGGCAGGTTTTTTTCCATATACAAATCCCGTGCCGAAGCAGGGAGGATGAAGCCTGACCAGCTCTGAGCTGTCCCCAGCGCCCCGCAGGTCGCAGCCCTGCTCCTCCCGGTCCCTGCAGCTGCTGCAGAGCTCTTGTGGGGCTGTGCTGAGGGACTGGTGTGCCTTCATTTCCCTAGCACTTGATTTTAAGCAAATGCGAAGCCAAAGCACTTTGCAAGCCCCGTGTGGATCTTGATTGCTGCCGCTGGGGATGCCGTTTGCCCCGGGAAGGGGCAGGATGCGACCTGTGCGCGCTGACCTCGCTCCTGGGGCGCAGTCCTGCTGCACAGCTCCACTCCCAAGGAGGCTTTTTTTAGCCTGTTTCTGCTGCTGGATGCAGGCTTTGGGGGCAGAAGCTGCCTTTCCCCTGCAGCACAACCTCCGTGACCCTCCCCAGGGCCAAGAAATGGCTCTGCCGGAGCAGACCCCAGGGAGGGTTTTGCACCGTGCCATGCCCCCAGCCTGCCCCTTGGTGTCCAAGAATCCACCCTCCAGCGAAACGTGTGGCTTGCAGCCAGCGGGGCCAAGTCCGTGCCGGCACCTGAGCTTCACGCGGGCTGGGGCTCAGCAGCATTTGCATTGAAAATCCCGACTTTGAAATGCAAAAGGTGCCCAGCCCGGGTGCGGAGCACTGCAGCAGGGCGCTCAGAGCACGGCCTAGGGGGTTGTCCAGACAGCTCGTGTTTCCCTCAGCGCCCGAGGTTCGTGGCGTTTATTTCCCGTGAGTGGGGGCAGCCCCAGCTCGGGCAAGAGAGGGACCTGAATGGCAGAAAAAGGCACCGTGCCCAGGCGCTCCCCTTTGGCGGGGTTTCTTTGCTTTTTCTGCTCTTTTCCTCGCGGGGCCCTGCCGTTTCCGAGCACTTGTCGCTCCGTGCGCGAGAGGAAAGTTGGCAGCGCCTCGCGCTATTGTCACACGACTTATGAAACCCAAGGATTTCAGCCCCGTTTCCTACCCGCCGGCCTTATCGGGGCCCTGCATGCTCTTGGCACCTCCTCGTGCCCCGGGGCGGTTGCAGGGCGCAAAGCGCGCGGCGCGAAGTGCCGCTGCCCTTGTGCAAGGGGAGAGCGAAGCCGCTCTCAGCCCGCAGCCAGTGCTGGGACCGCAAGCTGCCTGCAGCGAGGCTGTGTCCCCAAGGGCAACGGGTGGCATCCCCGGCACCTGCCTGCGTAACCCCACGTCGCTGGGCTGTGAGGAAAGAGCCCGCGGGGTCAGGGTTTCCCCGCCCTGGAAGTGGATGCCAAACTCATTTGAGAATTACAGAGCTGGTGGTGCTCTTTGATGGGGGTTGCTTTTCCTCTTGTTTTTTTTTTTTTTTTTCCTCCCATTAATCTGGAGAGGAAGATGCCAGCAGAGGCTCCAGGTGTTTTTCCAAAAGCTTTTTTTTTTTTTTTTTTTTGTATCTGTTGGCTTCTGCTGAGTGCTGGCAGGGCAGATAGAGGGCAAAGAAGTGACGGAGCCGGCAGGCACAGGGTTGTGCCGTGTGGTGAACTGCTGCCGCAGGCCCTGCCTGATCCTCCCCCAGCTGCTCATGGGTTTTAGGGATCATTTCCATTGCTTTGCAAAGCATCTGAAAAATGCAAACCCACTCTATAGCCCTGACTATGGAGTGTGCGTTGGCCTTGGTGCATCCCTGGGAACACGGGGCTGTCCCCAAACAGGGCTGTGCACCCTGCGTGTGGGTATTTCCGCAGAGATAAGTGCCTCCTGCACAACTTATTTAGCAAATCCCGTGCTATTTCTGTCCGTGAGCTGCCAGCCAAGGCTTGCTGAGCGGCTTGTGCGCTTCTCTCGCTCACGGCTGCTTGCAGACACTGCCACCACCCTGTCCCGGGTGGCCGTGAGGTCCCTGGAGGGACCCACGCCAGGGCACACACATCCTATTCCCTCCCAAAATATGTGGTGCTGTCCCTCTGCAGGACCCGCAGTGCCCCAGGAGCCTGGGAGGAGGCCGACGTCTCCTCTGCCTTTCTCGGGGCTGCCTCAGGGCACTCGGCATCGTCGGATGAGCAGCAAGGACGTGTCCCCGCTGATTTACACGATACACCAGCGAGATAAAGTCAACAATATTTATCTTCGGTCTGCATCACGACGCCCATGCTGTGCACGGCGGGGGCACGCTGCTGCCCTGCAGTGCTGCCCCGAAATACCCAGCGTCTGCCCCAGCTGGGGACCGGTATCACGCCCAAAATACCCAGCCCCAGCCTGTGGTGTCCGTGCGTGCACGGAGCAGTGGCACGAGGGTGCTGGGCTTCCTCGGGGCCTCCTGGGCGTGGAGATAAGCCCGGGGCAGGAAGCTGCTGGGGCTGTGCTGGTGCAGAGCGTGGTGCAGAGCGTGGCGCAGCTCCTGCTCGGCTCCCCAGCGGGGCCAGGCAGCACCCTGGGACCTCCGCAGTGGGGTGGGGACAGTGGGGACGTCCCCAGGGCTTGGTGTGCCGTGTGGGTACGGCGTGACTGGGGGGGTGCTGGAGGAGGCAGGGGGAAGGGATGGGCTGCAAGGACACCTCCGTGTGCTCAGCGTCACCACCGATGGCCAGTTTTGGGAGGGGGAGACTTACAGGCTGGAGAAAGCTGCTCCATCTACCAGCAAGCTGCTGCAGAGAGCCCTTGGCTGGGACGTGGTGTCCCGTGTCACTGCCGTGACATCTGGGGGACAAGAATTGCTCCCTGCTGGCGTGGCCACCTCCGGCAGGGGACAGGCTTTGGAGGAGCAAGCGGTCCTTACGGCCCGGCTGTGCCTCCAGCTGCAGCACAGCTTGCAGAACAGCAGCTCTCATTAACATCCCTGATATTGATGCAAAGCCTGCTTATTATTATTTATTATTTTCTTTTCCTAAAGGGCTCTGGCGCACAGAAAGAAAATAATTCTAATGCTGATGGGAGTAATAAAGCAGGGCGTGCAGGGGGCTGAGCACCAGCTAGCCCCGCACCACGGCAGCGGAGCATCCTCGCTTTATTCCTACCGAGGAGGGACAACGGGAGAGAGCCAGGGGCCAGCTCAGCATGGCCAGCACTGGCCCTGCTGCTCCCAGGCTCAGCCGGGTGCTGCGGTGCTGGGAGGAGAGGGATCAGGCTAACGCAGTCACTCGCAGATCGTTTAGGGGGTTTATTTCTTTATTGGTGATTAATGGCCGTGTTTCGTTTCTAATGGAAGGAAATAGGGAGGAAATGGTTTCTCGTGTTCATTTATCAGGGGTTTGTTTAAACGGTGCTGGAAATAGGTCAGGATTGTGTACTTTCGAGAAGAAAAAGCCGGTGGGGCTGGGGCTGGATGTCAGATATTTGGACTCTTTCCCTGCACGAGGCCGGCCCCGCCACTCCCCGCCCGGCACCGTGCAGTCCTGCTGCCTGTGGCAGGAGTGAAGCGGTCCCCAAACTGGCCTCTCGCTGTTGTTCCCCGGCTGTGTAAAGGGATCTGCTGTTAATTAGGTGGGAATTAATTGTTTTACACCTGCCCCAGCCCTGCAGTGGGGAGCGCAGAAGAGGGGGCATCGCCTCCAGGAGATGCGCCCCATCCAAGTGCTTTTGGGGCCAGTGCTCGCTGGGCGCTGCTTTTCCTGCTGAATTTAAAACAAATCCCACTTCTGAATAAGTGATGGTGTTACCCCCAAACCCTCCTGTCACATGGGGGCTTGGAAGAGTCTCCAAAAACTCTCCAACCCCCTCTGGGAGCCTGCATGGGTGCTTTAGGTGCTGGAGCACTTAAAGCATGGAGCGTGGTGAGCCTCGTGGTACCCAAACACCCCCAAACTCCGGTCCTGTGGGTGCCAGCACCCAGCTCTGTGCTTTGTGGGGTCGGGGGGAATCCACTGCTCGTAGCTACTAAAAAGCAATGCTCCAGCCAGCTACTTTTGTCTGCTTTTGGATTATGGGGGGAATCCAAGGCTTTTTGCAGCGCAGGAGCTACCAACACCTGAGAGCCCAGCTGCCTAAAAATGGATTCACACCCTGGATAAGAAAAGTTACTCATCTCCCTCTTCATCTGGAACAACATCATTCCTCGTGGCCGTCCTTCCCCGAGCATCACCACCCGCTCTCAGGCTGGCCAGGCAGCCAGAGCCCGAAAATCCTAGCAACAATGACATTGTTTGCTATATTTGCATCCCTTAGGGCTGCGCGGCAGCGATGACACACCGCCGAGCTGGCAGCGGGTCTGCTATTGATGCCATCTGCAGAGAGCCTCCTACTCACCCCGTTAAAATTACATTCCCCAAGCAGGTTGCCTCACAGAGAATTGGGGTGCAGGGGGCTCGGGGTGGGGACCCCGGGGTAGCCCCAGATTCCCCCGGGGCTCTCTGCCATCGCGTCTCGTCCCTTCCTCGGCGAGCGCCCAGAGGCACGCTGTGTGCTCAGACGCCTCCCAGACATCGCACTCTTCCCCTTAGCAGTTTCCAGCAGTAAATGTTCCTCTGATGTTATTTTTTTCATCCTTTTCTGGCTTTATCGCGGGCTTCTGATGTGGAGAAGAGGGGCTCAGCTCCTCTTGGTCTTCGGGGATGAGAGCTGGGCAGCTCAGGAGCTCCCTTAGGGTTTGTGCATCTTTGGATGCCTGCATTTGAAAAGTAAATTTGGCTCTTTTGTATTTTACTTTAAGTGCTCTTAGGGACTTTTGTGGTCGTGAAATTCAGGTTGAGAGGACAGCGAGAGCTTCTGGCCTCGCAGGTCAGTAGGAAAGCTTGACGACAGGCAGGAGGCATTTTGCAGCTGGGAATGTGGACAGGAACCACTATGGGCTTTGCTTTTGTGTTTTGGGGTTGAGCAATGTCACCTGCTGTGTTCAGCACCCCCCTGGAATACCCAACCCTGGGGGAACAGCCTCCCGAGGGGGCGATGCCTCCCGAGCCCAGCTGGCCTCTCTTGCGGAGGCCGAGGAGGGGGAGCCCCGGGGCTGCGTCCCACCAGCAAGGTGCAGGAGCTCTGCTCCTGGTGGGGCAGTCCATGCCACCCAGAATGTGAGTCTGGGCCTACAGAAGTTAAGGTTTTGGGGTTTTTAATCTTAAAAGCTGGATTCTATTTTTTCCTTCAGTGCTGGATTCTGAAGGTATGGATCCTGGGGTTTGCATTTAGAGAACATTTGCTGCATGGCTACAGCCAGGAATTTGGGATGTAAAAAGAGTGCAAAAGCCAAGGGTGTGGAGGGAGGCTTCCAGGACAGGTTGGGACCAAATGGCACCAAATGCCCGTGCTGAGCTCAGCACCCCCAGCCTCCCCGTCACCCCTGGGGCACCGTGATGACCTCTCATTTTTGGGGTCCAACACAAGCAGAGGCCCCTCCGGCACAGGAGAGCGCTTTCTTGGTGGTGGGCACCTGGGAGCCTGTTTTAACTGGCAGAAGCTGAGTGCCCACGAGTGCTGGGCCTGATTCTCACTGCCGTGTGTACAACAGGGCACATTTCTGCCCTTACAGCCAGGGCAGGAGCCATGAGAAGCCTCCGCGGCCGTGCCAGGACCAAGTCACCCTGGCTTAGGAGGACAAGGAGCCATGAGGGGGGAATGAAACAGTCGGTCATGCTTAAAAGGAACTGAAATCGGCCCCATGGCTTTATTAGGATGGGATGTGGAGGTTCCTTTCAGTAAGGCCCCAACAGCTCCACGAGAGGTTTGGGTCTGTGCAGAGCCCTGCCCTAGGGATGGTGAGCACCAGGCTGTGATGCTGCCAGTGGACACCTGCACTCCTCCTGGGTTTGGGATCTGTCCCATGGGCAGGACCGGCACAAGTTCAGCAGAAATCAGGTCTGTGTTACAGAAAGCTGGCTGGTGCCCCAGAGCTCTGCTGCAGTCCCTGGGACCAGGCTCCGGGCGTTGGGCAACAGCAGTGCCATTTCTCAGGATTTCCTGGTCATCTGGGGAACACGTTCCCCAAGCCTAGCTGTGCAAAGCCGTGAGCTGCCCAGGGTTGGTTTTTGGGGCATCATCTTTATTTTCCACCTCCTTCTCCCCTGGCTGCTGGGGGAAGCGCAGACACAGCCTGGACCCACTTACCCAGAGCTCCCTCTGCCCCTGCCTTGGAGGGGTGCTGGGGCGATGACTGGAAACACCACTGCTTCCTCCAGCTGGAAACGGAGAGGCCAAAAATGGTGTAAAAAAGCTTCCCATCCGCAGCCTGCCATGTGCGGAGCCCTGGCAGCGCGGGGCAGCATCCAAAGCGACGCCAACTGAGCAGTCGCGCGTGTGCCGCCTCTGCGGAGCCCAGATCTGTCCCTATAACCCTATACAGCTAACGATATATATTTGCTTGCTGATCAACAGAAGTTGTGGGGTTTTTTTTTTTCCTTTTTTTTTTTTTCTTTTTTTCCAGGGAAAATGATTGTGGAAAGCAACAGCAGCCCGTGAAGTATTTGGCAAACAGCTCCTTTTGTGTTGCGCGTAGGTAGCTCTGGCTGTATCTGTGAGCTATATATAGATAAATACATATATATCTCCCTCCATGTAATGTTTCCACTTTTTTTTTTGCAGACTACCTGCAAAACACAGACACTATCACAAGCCGTAAATGCAGGAATCATACCGCTGACTGACAGGCAGTTCTGTAAAGCTTTTTGGTACAAAACTTTGTGTTTTCCAGGGAAAAACGATGGGTCCTGTCTGTCCCACCTGGCAGGAGGGGATGTGACCCCTGCATTTTGGGGTATTGCTGCACTAAGAGGAAGGTCCTGGGGTTGTAGATGCATGCTGGTAATGCGGGATGGATTTTTTCAGGAGGTATTTGGGGAATTCTAGGAAGCACAAAGCATGGAGAGAAACTTGCTGGGAGAAGGGGGCAGGTATCAGAGGGGCGTGGGGTCGCTTTGGCTCCTACTCTCAGAATGAAAAATAAGGCAAAAACTTCAGGAAAGGGAGCTACACCAAACACAACTTTTAATTTTTACTATGTTGGATCCCTACCCTTCCTAAACAGAGCTTAATCTGTGTGCCTTGATTATGAAAAATTCCCACTCATTCATTTAGGAAGGGTTGGAACAAGATCCTTGGACTGCTGGGAAAAAAAATCTGCTGCTGTTTTTTTACTTCCACCTGCAGTGCCTGCTCCCACCAGCCCCACCCGAAACCAAACCAAACCCTTTTACCCCTGGGTGCATTTTCTGCTCAGAAGGCAGCGGCAGAGCCCTGGCCGTGCTCTCTTGACTCGTGCACTCCGTCAGCACCCAGCCTGCCCCCTCCACCCCGAAGTTGCACCGAAGCGTGCTTTGCCCAAGTCGCCTTTTTTTTTCTTCTTTTTTTATTTTTTTTCTCATGGGCTTCCCTGCCTCGGCACGGAGGTTTATCTGGTTTCCCTTTGTTCAGCGCGCACGAAAGAGAAAGAGGAAGGAAACCCGCCATCGCCTGGCCTGATGCGGGGTTAAAAATAGCAGCGCGGGCTCGGCCGGGGTTCCCGTGCTCGTGAAAGGTCACTTGTCCCGGCCCCGTGGTGCAAACAGGGTGCCGGGCTCCTGGCAGATCGCATCTCCCCTCTGTGCCTGTTTTCCTTGCGAGCCCTCAAAGCCAAAGCAGCTCCAGCAAACCGCCTGGTGCAGCACGGTGGGCGACGGTGGCCGTCCTGCCACCAAAAGGGTCACTCTGCGCTTGGGTGGCTGCTCATCCCCCAGTTGCTGAGGGCACGGCACGTCATCCATCCGTGGGATCCCGGATGGTTTTTGGTGCGTGGTTTTTGGTCCCACTCGCTTGGAGAGAGGGCAGCAGGAGCAGCAGGAAGCAGGAGGCAGCCCTTACCCACCCTCCGCACATCACATCTCCACGGAGAGCCCAAATTTCTCACGCAACCCAAAACTGGGAAATTTTCCCTGGAGGGGGATGCGGACGGAAAGTGTGGGACAGCGAGGGGGGTGCGGGAACCTCCTCGTGCAGCAGCCCCGCAGGGCTCGCCGCCACCTTGGAGCCTCCTCTGTGTTGTTTGCTTCTGCTGCTTCCTAAACTCCAGCAAAACCGCTGGGAATGGCACGCCAGAAAGGCAGGTTTGGTTTTTGTTTGTTGTTTTTTTTTTCCAGGAGGTATTTTACAGAAGAGAATAAAAGCATTAGAGCGTCAGGACGAGTGTCACGGTGCTCCCCCTCAATGGATATTAATGGGTTTTCCTACCTTTGAGAGAGATCGGAATACGGTGTAGAAAAAAAACAATAATTATTGCCCAATATAGGTCAGGAGTCATAAACAGACACTCCTAAGTGAAGTGCTGCTGCTGGGTTCAGAGCAAATGCCAGGAAATTCGGTCACGACACGGGATCCTCGCTCCAAGCCAGCCCTGGGGAGCTTCCCACTGGGAAACAGCCTCCAGGCTCGGCTGGGTGCTCCAGATCCGCCCCGATCAGGGCGGAGGAAAACCCCACTTTCAGCTTAATTACAGAAAAAAGCACGTGGTTTACAGCTGGAGAATCCTGCCCTGCCCCATCCAATTTATTATCCAAGAAGCCAAATTTATTATCCAAGATAATAATTTATTATATCATATCATATATTTATTTATATCCAATTTATTATCCAAGAAGCCAAATCCCAATGATACCCACGCTCCTACGACCCCTTGAATTGCACGTGTCGGCAGCACGGGATGCAGTTATACATCTCTAGCAAGGATGGAAATACCTGAGCTGCAGCCCTGGGCATGGCCAAGGTGAGGGCTGATGCCATTTTTGAGTGTATTTCAGTGGTTTTGGGGATCCATCCCCCGGGAGCAGAACCCGGCCCGCAGCTGCTGGGAGTCCTGGCTGGGGGATTAAAAAGAACACCCAAAGCCTGGCTCCGAAAGGTCGGCCGGCGTGTAACATTTAGAAGAGCCTCAAACTGTTATTTCAAGGTGGTTTTTATTTTTTTTTTCTCCATAGGAAAAGCAAATATCAAAGTTGCTGTGGAAAAAAAAAAAAAGCCATTCCTAGCCTTCCCCTGCGGACAGGGGCTCGTGGCACGGGGAGAGGGGACATGGCGGGCTGGGAGCGGGGTGGGATACGTGGCCCCGTCACCTCCCGTTATGAAATAATGGCACTTGGTGGGATGGGGCTGCGGCCCCTCGGGTGTGATGCTGCAGAAGTGACACGGGTGAAGTATGGCCCATGCCATCCCTGTCCTTCAGCCCCGCTGCCAGCCCCCTGCCTCCAAAGCCCTTAGCTTGGCACCGGCTGCTACCGGCCTTGCCAGAAAACCTCGTTTTTTCCCCCACTTTTTGCGAGCAGAGCGGGGATAAAAGCGGACTCTCCCACAGATTGCAAAAATCCCCGCAGCATCCGATGGGATTGGGAGCCGGCTCCAGCACTGCAAATCCCAGGGTTTTGGTAGAGTTCCTCCTGGTTTCCCTTTGTAGAACCAGGAGGAAAATCAAAACCATGGGCAGGTTTCCAGGCCCTCGGTGACCGTCGGTGCCCTGGTGCCGCAGCCAGGGCTGTGAAAGGGCTTCAGGAGATTGGGGGTGTTAAAATCATGCTGTTCATTTGTTTTTTTTTAATGACCCCATTAAGCTTTTCTAACTCCAAAACTTACTACTGGGAGGAAGCCAGGACAAATAAGGTTTGCCTTTTGTTTTGAAGGTGGCGAGACGTGGGGCTGATGTGCTGCAGGGAGGAATCCCGAACCAGTGGGCTCCCTACTCCATGGTCTTGCTCAAGCACCCCTGAGCCCTTCCTTGGCCACCTTGAGGCTGTTTTCACTCCAGACCAGTTTCCCTCATTGCTCATTATTGGACTAATTTACTGCTCCAAGCTGCTAATAATTCTCACGAATTGCTTAATTACAGGTGGGGTCAATGGTGCTGCCGTTCACCAGGGCTGCCAGCTGGTTCCCCGCGTAAATCTATTTTTGTTTGCTTGCAACTTGGTGAAACTTTAACCTTTGGGGCCCGGACATCGCCTTCCTGCTGGCTTCCAGCACCAGGACTGGCAGCAGCTGGTGAAACTGGAAGGAGCCCGGAGCCCCAGCACGGTCTGGGTGCTGTGCCCAGCAGATCCGCGATGCTCTCCAGCCCCAGGGGCTGCCAAGATGAGGGTTTTGGAGGGATCCTCTGGCGGTACCAAACAAAATGCAGCAGGCATGGAAAGCGCAAGGAGCTCCAAGGGCACGTGCTAGTGGAAAACACGGGGCTTGTGTCCACGCCTTGGCTGGTAAATCCCACGGGGCAGGCGCTGGGGCCGGGGGACGCTGGGGAAGGGAGCGGGGGACTCCTGTTTGCTCCCACACGGCCCCGGGGGGCTCTGCCTCTCCGCACCCCTGCTGAGCCCCCAGCACCAAGCCAGGCCTTGGCAGGTGCAGGGAAGGTGATGCTGGTCCCTGACGCCGTGGTGTGGGGGCATCCCTGAATCGCGGCCAGGAGGACATCGGGATCTCCCCTTCCCAAAAACTGTGCCCTGGAGCAGCGGGATGAGGTGGGGGGAGCCCCTTGCCGTGCTCTATTTATTGGCACCCCCAGGGGAGGGGAGAGCACGGCAAGGGCAGGGCATCGCCCGCAGGCCCCAGCAAGCAGCACGGAGAAAAAAAAACACCCAAACACTACTTTCTCCCCCAAACGAGAGGCAGGCGACCGCTTGAAGCCAGGCCAGGCCGCAGGGCTCGGAGCCGCGTTTCCTGCAGCAGGGCCGCAGGGGGGGGCCCGGCCGCGGCTCGCAGCCCTGCACCTCCCACCCCGCCGGAAAACTTAATTTAGCGGGCTGAGAAACGCGAAGCCACGCTTCCTCCAGGACCTCCATGCCGGTGGGATCGGCGAAAGGCTTTCCATAAATAAACGCACCGATAAATAAATAAACCGGAGCTCCTCCCGGCGCTGCGCGCCGCCACTTCCTCCTGCTCGCAGCCCGCGGGCCCAGCACCGGCTGGGGTTGTGTGGGGCTGGCGTTGTGTGGGGCTCGGCTCTGTCACCCGCCGGCTCCTGTTCCCACCAGCCTCCGCCTGTGGAGGCCGTGGGGTGAGGTCTGGACGTACCTGGAGGCCGGGGGAGGCTGCTGGAAGCCCACCTTGGCCGGGGCACGGGGACACCGCAGGAGCACAGGGTTTGGGCCACCACAGGCGTGGGCTGGCCGCTGTCCTCGGCTGGTTGTACCCAGGGGGTTGGGGCAGCCTCGTGTTTGTAGGCGAGGGGAAACTTGTCCTGTGCACATGGAGGGCTGCTGAAGGGATGTTTGGGTGCCAGAAAGTGACTTCGGGTGCCAGGAAGCGACATTTGGGTGCCAGAAAGTGACATTTGGGTGCAAGAAAGTGATGTTTGGCTGCCAGAAACTGACATTTGGCTACTAGAAACTGACATTTGGCTACTAGAAGCTGATGTCTGGCTACTAGAAACTGACGTTTGGCTGCTAGAAACTGATGTCTGGCTATTAGAACCTGACCTTTGGCTACTGGAAGCTGACGTTTGGCTGCCAGAAACTGATAGTTGGCTACTAGAAGCTGATGCCCGGCTACTAGAAGCTGACGTTTGGCTACCAGAAGCTGACGTCCGGCTGCAAGAACCCCTCGTTCCGGCAGAGCATTAACAGCAAGCACAGCCCCCCCGGCACAGACGGGTGCCCCCCGGGAGCAGGGACCGGGGAACCCCGGGGGGGGGGAGGCACCACGGGCACGGCCCCGGGGCCGGGCAGCGCTGTCCCGGGCCGACCCGGGCACGGTCCGGGGGGGGCCCGGGGGGGCGGGGAGGGGCGGGGAGGGCCGGGAGGAGGGGCCGGGCGGCGGCTCCGCTCCCCGAGGTGCCGGCGGAGGGTGAGCGGCGGCGGCGGCGGCCCCCGAGTGCGCTCCCTGCGCGGCCCCGGAGCCCGGTGCCCGGTCCCTGCGCCCACTCCCCCCCCCCCCCATCCCCCTCCCATCCCCATCCCCGGACCCCCCCTCCCCGGGCCGTTGTTGGGGCATGGAGGCGGCGCACAGCCTGCCCGTGCTCGACGTGCTGCGCCGCTTCGGCGTGGCCGAGAGCTGCGGGCTCAGCCCCGAGCAGGTCCGGAGGAGCCGGGAGAAGTACGGCCCTAATGGTGAGCGGGGTGCGGCGGGACGGGGCGCCGGGCTGCGCGGAGGGGCCCCGGGGGGCGCCCGGTGGGGGGCGAGGGGGGGGGGGTCCGGAGGCACCGAGCGCTGCGCTAGGGCTGGGGGGAGGTTTGGGGTGGGTGCGGGGGGGCTCCGGGGGAAGTTTTTGTCCCGGCCGGGGTGCAGGGGGTGCCCCAAAATTGGCCCGGGGGGGGGGGGGCCCGCTGCTGGCTTGATGCGGGGTGGCGGCAGGACATGGGGTGACAGCGGAGTGGCAGCGGGATGCGGGCTGGCAGCAGGGTGGCAGTGGGGTGTGGGGTGACAGCAACGTGGCAGCGGGGTAGCAGCAGGGCGTAGAGTGGCAGTGGGGCGGCAGTAGGGTGGCGGTGGGACACAGGGTGGCAGCAGGGTGTGGGGTGGCGGCAGGGCTTGGGTCCCTGCGTGGCCGTTGGGTGCTGCTGCGGCTCCTTCTGGGCGAGCAGCGAAGGGCAGCATCTCTCTGGAAGCTCTCAGCACGACCAACAGCCTGGGGACCCACTGGGCTCCCCCAGCCCATCGAGTGGGGACAGGGTCTTGGGTAGTGCCCCAGCCCCAGGGGGGTCCCATTCTGCCCGGCAGCACTTGCCCTGAGCCCCCCCAGCCGCAGGGAGCGGAGCCTCCCACCCACTGTCTGCTTTGGGGTCAGAATCCCCCAAAAGTGCCGGTTCCAACCCCGACTACAATCGCTCCCCAAATTCCCCCCGGTCCCAGGGGGGCCTCCGGGTGCTCCCTGCCGCGGGGCAGTGTCACCTGCAGGCCTGGCCGCTGCGGGGCTGGCGGTGCCTGCTCCTGTTTGCCCAAGTGAATCATCCTCCCTGAGTCAGGCTGCTCGGCGGCACCAGGCTCTCTGCCTCCGGAGAGGTGCCTCAAACGTGTGGCGTAGGTGCCAAGCAAAGGCTTAGCGGTGGCAATCCATTTTTCTGTGAATTTTTTTCTTTTTCGCCCCCCACCTCCCTCAAGCAGTGGCCGTGCGCTTGCCTCCTCCATCTGCGGTGCAGCAAATTTTGCTCCAGACCGCAAATTTCTTGCAAAGTGGTGATTCGTGAGAGCTTCTCGCCTGGGGATGTCCCGTGGCTGTCGCCTTCACGGCACAGCCCTGTGCCTGCTGCCCAGTGCAACGTGCGGGCAGCAGCATTGGTGGAAATGTGGCAGAAGGCTTCAAAAAATAATGGCTTTTTGCGCTCTTGTGCAAATCTTGGGTTTTTCTTGTGTGTGGCTCAGGTGTGACCACTTTCGTATTAAAATGGTGAAGAATGGGATCCTGTATGGCTTGTTCTTTTTGTTTTAAAAGCTCATTTTTAAGCAAAGGGCCTTTTTTCCAGCACGATGAGGGCTTGCAGGCTGTGTCGTGGCCACAGGAGCCGGCACCTGCGCGCCCTGGGTGCCCGGTCTGCTGCAGGAGCAGCGTGGGACAGCACGGTGGGCTCGAAGGTGGCTCACATTAAATCATGTTTTAATTTAAGCTTAAATTAAATTTTGGCAGCGGAAGTGCGGGGCAGTTTGGCGTCTCGCTTGAGCTCGCACAGAGCTCAGAAGGGGGAAGAAAATTCAAATCTCGCGTCGCTTGCAGCGCGGAGCAGCCCCGCGGCTCTGGCGGGTTTCGTTTTCGCACCC
The DNA here is from genome assembly GCF_964034855.1 of Anser brachyrhynchus. NCBI lineage: Eukaryota > Metazoa > Chordata > Aves > Anseriformes > Anatidae > Anser > Anser brachyrhynchus. The sequence continues at coordinate 8,503,123 of NC_137713.1, read as the reverse complement.
TCCCGGCTCACGTTCATTCATTTCCTTCCACACCTGAAATCCAACTGCCAGCGGCGGCGTGAATCACGGCCCGAAATACAGCGTCTTCCGTAAAAACTTCTCCTGACATATGCTGGGGAGCTGCCTTCTTCATTTTATTTTAATTTTATTTCTGATTGGGTTGATGCATTTCAGAAATAAGAGCTGCAGCGAGCTGCACCACTGAGCGAGAAGCAGTGGCCGCTGGCATGCTTTATTTAAGTGTGTGTAGGTATTTTGGGGGGCCACATTTATTTAAGTGTGTATATGTATTTTTTGGGGGGGCACATTCTTTAGGAGCCTAAAATCGCTTTTCAGTTCCAGCGCTCGCAGCTCCCTTTGTAGGAGGAAGCAGAGCGCAATGCTGATTATTTAATATCTCCAATTAGCGGCTTGGCAGCCGAGCAGCGTGCTATAGATTACTGGGCTCGGAGAAGATATTTCTCCGTTCGGAAGAGCTCGTGTTTGAGTTTCAAATCTGTCATCGGCGCTGGCAGCGCGGCGATTTCGTTTGCCAGGGGAGCTGGAGGAGCCGCGGTGCACTGAGGTCTCGCCGTGGCCACCAGCAAAAGGCTCCCGAGCCTTCGAGCTCCGAGTCGCAGCTGCTTTCAGGCCACCTGAAACAAGAGCTCTGCCTTCTTTTATTTTTTTATTTTTTTTTAATTTTATAATAGACAGGGCTGGAGGGTATGGGAGTGCAAATGTGGTTTTTTTTTTATTTCTGAACTTAAAAAACAAAGGCTGAATTTCCTCTGAAATGATTCCAGCTCTGCCGAGGAGTGACAGATGTAAGCAGGAGCTGCCCCGCGGCCAGCCGAGTGATTTTTCTGATTTAAATATAGCCGTGATTTCTCTTCTAAATGGATTTCCATGTGTAAATGAGCGCACATTTCGGGCACGGTATTGCCAACCTTAATGCATATGCATAATTTTATTTGCCTCATCAGTAACCTAAATGGACTGTGAATGTCAGCGGAGTCAAGCGCCGGGATGTTTGCAGCATAGGGGCATTTATCTCTTTGCGCGCCACCTCCTCCAGCACCGAAGCAAAAACCCTTCAGCAGTGGCGATGGCAGCGGCCAGGATCAGGCCCTTCTGCTCGGCCTTTCACCAATCCCCTCCGGGACCCCAGCTGTGCCTGGGGTGACCCCAAAACCCTGCCTGGTGGCCTCCAGAGCCTCGTGCACCCCATTGCGAGGTGCAACAGTAACGGCGTTACCTGCTGGCTGTCCTAAGGGTTATTAGTGTTATTGGATGATTATTAAGAGCCAGCTCCAGCACCGGGGAAACACCCCGGCTGCCTCCCAGCCCGGGTTAGTGCTCCGGCTCGCTCCTGACAGTTTTAAAAAAGAAAGAGAGAAATTTCTGTTTCGTGCTGAAACGTTTGAGGTGCCGGCAAGGAGGGGAAAAGCAGCATTTTCTGACTCATCTCACTCTGCTCTCTGTTCCTCTGCGCATCGCCCACCTTTTCCACCCCCGAAACACACGCTTAGCAGTCTGATTCATAAACACACTACGTGGTTTTTTGTGTGTTTTTTTCTTTCTTTTTTTTTTTTTTTCTTCTCCTCCTCCAAATCCTCTCCCTTAGGAGAAATGCTGATGCACTCAAACAGTGTGAGCGCCTTCAGGGTTGTGGAGAGACCATGTAATTTTCCTAATTGGACGATAGGAAATTCGGGCTTTGAGCCCCACACCTTCCTCTGGGGTTGCCCAATTCCATTCCTATCTTTTTATTAAAAAAAAATAAATAATAAAATAAACATGAGTGAAGAGCAACGTTCAGAAAACCTCCCATCCATCCTGTCCTGCCTGGCTCCTGCAGCAGTTTAATACATCCAGGGTAAGCAGAGGCAGTGGCTGCGCTGGTGTGGAAGGGATTTTTGTGCAGGTGCACCCACGGGCCTTTACCCAGGGGTTTACCCTTGGGGTTTCCCCCCGACCTCATTCACAAGTGTTATTTCTTTAATGTTTGTATTTTCCTACTGTTTTTTGAGCTGGTCACCGCTGTGCTGCAGAGCACTGAGGTAGGAAATGGGGTGCACAGCGAGTCCTCGGGTGCCCGCTCAGGGTGTGCAGCTTCCCAAAAGTGCACCCCATGCACATGGATCCTCTTGTCCCTGTATTTCAGGTGCCTGTTTTAACAGAGCCGAGTGGTTTTGCCCATTGGGTGCCGTTTTTGCCATATAGCCCCAAGCCTGTTTGCTCTTCCCCCCCTTGCAGCTCGGTCTGTCTGCCTGTTTCAGCCTCTTGCAGTCACCAGATCCAGTTCTGAGCTACTGAGTCGCTTTTCTACGGTTGTCTCTCATGGCTAAGCCTTAAAAAATGTTGTTGATGTTTAGGTTGCAAGTTAGTTTAAATATTTTCTCTTTTCTCCTTCCTCGAACACAAAACAATTTTGTTGCTTTGGATTTCTTTCTACCGGAGAGATTTTCTCTGCTGGAGGAGCGTGCGTATCGCTGCGTTTTCGCTCTGCGTTTTCTCTCCTCTTGCAGACCTGCTGGTGGGAGAGCAGGGCCCCGTGCTGCCGGTGGAGCTCCCGTCCTGCAGCTCGCTCTGTGCTGGTACATCCTTGCCCTGCACACGTGTGTGGCCGGCATCACCGCTTGCACAAGCGCTGCTACGTGCCGCCAGCGCCAGGCTTGCAGAGCCCTTCATCCGCACATGTCCCCTGGGACCACGTGTACGTGGCACGTTGGGTGACCCCCCAGTGCAGCTGGTTCGCTGCCCCGTAACACTTAATTCACTTGCTCCTAAAAGAAACGAGGGTATTTGGTGCTTTTTGTATGCTCAAACCTCTGCAGGCTCCACCTTCGATTTTTCTCCCACGTGCAGTGTTTGCAGACCTGGGTGGGATGGTGATGCCCCACCAAAATGTCTTTTATCTATTTATTTATTTATTTTAAGGATGATTCATTGCAAACCATCAGCCTGAAGCTCAGCACAGGCACGCCATGCCTGTCACCCAGCTGGGTGCTGGACAGGGAGCACCCCTCGGGGGGTCCGTGGGGCAGCACGCTGAGCCCCCCGGGCACCCCGTCCCCACCGACTTCTATTATTGTGCGTGTGACATGTTGTTGGTATCGTGACTCACGATCTTTTTTTTTTTTCCCAACATCTCAGTGCTGTAGTATCGGAGGCAGAACTTATAACAGTAACCTACATTAAGAAAAAAAAAAAAAAAAACTAAAATAAAATTGCCAAGCACTGCAGCGAAGCGTCTGCAGCGATTATCGCGCTGTAAAACAGGTAGCGGGAGAAGGCTGGAAGTGCTGAGGGGCTGGAGCCAAAAAGCAATAGAGAAAATTGTGGTTACTTGAGTGTTTCCATGACGTGAGCGCGCCGCCTCCGTGGGCGTCGAACCCCGCGGGTTAACCGGCTGCAGGCAGGGCTGCTGCGATGGGCGACGCCAGGGCGGGAGGCTCCCTGCTCCTCTTGGGATTAACACAATTAGCGCTCATGGATATTTTCCGGGGGCTTGAAGCCGTGGTTGGGGGGCGGGGAGGCTGCTTGCCTTGTGCAGCCCACGGGGGAGAGGGGTCGCATCCCGAATTTTGCTCTTTTGCGAAGATTTTTGTGTTGAATGAATCCTCGCCGGCGATTCACCTCGTGCCTGTAGCTGGTGTTTGTGGGAACCTCCCAGCATTGAGATCTGGCTACTATCATCCTATAAAAGCCCTTTTTCTCTATTTATTTCGTTTCATTGCTTATTTATTTCCCCACTATCGCCGGTACTTGCAGCACCCCTGGGCTGGAGCACGTCCCCGTGGGCTGCGCGCTCGGGTGCAGCCACCAGCGCCGTGCTTTTTTGGGGTGAAACGCCAGCTTCTCTGGGAGCATGTGAACCTCCTGCACCCCCAAACGTAGGTGTCTCTGCTGTGCTCGCAGCAACCCTCCTAAAATTTAAATGTTCAACTACCTGCTGCTTGTGCAGCTGGATATGCTGAGGTGGGTCACCCCATTTGATTATTTCATCCCCCCCTGCACGCTTGGGCTGCGTTTGCAAATCGCCGTGGCCTTTTGGCTCAAAGATTCCCTAACGGAGGGGAAACAACCCAGGGGCAATAAAAAGAAGACCTAGACCTCTTTCCTAGCCAGAGCTGCCGTGCCCGTGCCCAGCTGGGGCTTGGAGGGCTCGGAGGGCGCGTGCCCTGCGCACCGGGGGCACCGGCGGCGCTGCAACGTTTTGGGGAGGAAATCCGCTCCTTGCTTCTTGCGCCTCCCCTGCGCCCCGGGGTTCCTGTCCGCGGTGTTTTGGCATGGGGTGTTTCCTGCTATTTAGCGACCGGGTGTATTTTAAACCAGCCCTGGGGAGGGGAGGCGGGGAAGGGACAGGAGTTACCGGGGGCCGCATGGCACGGCTGCCCCCCGGTAGAGCCAAATATGAGGAGCTAAGGCTGGGTGGTGGTTGGTTGTGGTCCCCCCTCCCCATATTTTTATCCTGTTTTTCCTTTCTAAAATGCCCCCAGGTGCCCCCACATCCCACTGCCGTCACCCCCTTTGCCCCAGCCTGTGCAACGCCGTGCCCGCCTTTAATTTTTATTTTTTAATTATTATTATTTCTGCTTTGGAAACTTTTTTTTTGTGCTTGTGGCTGATAAAAATCGGTTGGTTCCTTTTCGGGAGGGGTGCGTGGGCGGGGGAGATTCTCTTCCTTCGCTGCGGGGAGCGAAGCACAGAGCTGCGAGGAGGAACTCGGGCAGCAGTGACTCGGTCCCCTCTGCCTGCCTGGGGGAGCCAAATCCCCAGGGTTTTGCCCCAAAACCATTGGCTTGGTTGCCCACGCTTCCCCTTGGCCAAGCTGGACTGATGGGGACAGCATCCGAGGTGGGGACACCCCTCATGCTGCCCGGCGCCGTTACCTGCCTGTGCTCCCTTCTTTTTTTTTTTTTTCCATTTTGCAACCTCCAAGTCAACAAAACACGCTAAAATAAGGAAAATGTGGTGAGCGAGTGGAAAAACGAAAACAGAGCTGCAGGGGAGAGGCGGCGGCGGCCCCGAGCCTCCTGCTCGCTCCGTGGAGGACGGCGTTCCCCAGGGCTCCGCGTGGTTTGGGTTTTGCTGCTTTTCTGCACTTTTGCGTGGTTTTTCCCTTTCTCACCTCTTCTTGACACTTGTCTTCTTGACACTAAGTCTTCTTAAACTTGTTTATTGGTACCTTTATAGGTCTCTGCGTAGGTACCTGTATCCTTGTAGGTCCATTCCAAGTGAACCATTCTATTCTATACCCATCCGTATCTGTCTGTAGATATCATATATGTATATGTCATATACATATGTGTGTATCTATAAAAATAAAATTCCATCCCTTACATGCACGCACTATACACAGTGGGAAGGAGGTCACAGAAATAAGATTAAATGGGACCAACTCTTCCAGCGACCTGCCTCCTTATGGGAAGGGGATGGGCTCAACTACACGGGGATGCGTGATCCCCGGAGAGTTCATCCCTGAAAAGTACTAATTACCTAACTCATCCCTTTTTCCCATCCAGAAAGACTTTTTTTTTCTATTCTGCAGGATATATATATATTTTTCTTGTGATATAATCTGAACTCAGCACCATACATACTTCGTTTTCCACAAACACCCATCCAAGGCGACCGCTGAAAATAGCCCCGAGAGCGGGGAGCAGGAAAAGCCAGCATGTGTTTGGGGAGCGGGGTTGGCTGGGGCAAGGAGTTCTGCGAAAAGAAACCAACCAAAAAACATAATAATAATCTCCGCTGAAGTTAATTGAGTTTAAAAGCATCTCATTAGCTGCCGTGCGGTGCAGGGCTGGTGGGCGCCGCGCCGCCTTAGCCTGGCCACGTGTTGCCAGCCAGCCTTGCTCTGCCAGCAGATGGGAGTCGCCTCGAGATGTGAATATTCCGGCTGTCGGATTTCACAAACGCTTTCTGGAGTGGGAGGCGTTTCCTCCAGAAAACAAACAAATGGAGAACAACAAAAACAAAACCCACACCCTACCCCGTCCGAGCCTGTGCGTATTGGGATGGGGTCACCCCTGGCAGCCCGCAGTTTCGGGCAGGGCTTTCTTGTCTTGACAAAGAAAGGAACGAGCAGTGTTAGGGTTGAAAAGCAATATATTTCAGGGCTTTAGGTATTTACTGAGGTTGCTGGCTTTGCTTTTGGGGGGGTTGCACCTTGCAAACGTCTCCCCCTGGTTTGGTAGCGCTGGGTCCGTGCTGGTTGCAATTCAGCCCCGAGCCTGCAGCGTGCCAGAGGTCAAGCAAAAAATGTGGAAAAGCAAATGGTTTTGTTTGTTTTGGTGGGCGAGAGTGCTGCAGAGAGCCCCTCCTGGGGGGGGAGGGAGGAAGCTTGGTCTCGTTCTGCCTCTGTCCCCCTGCCCCATGCCGCAGCAGCCCCTCGCTGCCTGCTGAGCAACATCGCTCCGCCAGGAGCAAGTGCGTCCCATTCTGGAGACGCACCCTGCTCTCATTTTCCTGCCTGTTTTTCTTACCTCTGCAGCCCGGTAAGCCATTTCTTCTGTTTTTTAAGGAAAAAAGCCATGAACACGTTTCCACCCGGCTCTTCCCCAGATCTCACAGAACTCAGCCGAAAGGCAGCAGTGCAATTCCCAGCACCAAATGCCCTCCCCGGGGATATTTAAAGCCTGACGGGACTTTGCAGGGGCTGAACCAGCATCGTGAGGGCTCGGGCACTGCCGCCTCTGCAGCTCGGCGTGTTTGGTTTGCTAAGCTGTTATGTTAGCATTATTTAATCCTAAACGTTATTAAATTTTATGCCGCTGGGTGTTTGACTCGCTGGCTTGCAGCACGGTGTGGCGGTCCCAGAAGTGTTGCAAAGTTGGTGTTTTGCTTGCCGTGGCTTGGATGGGACTTTGGTTTCTGAACATTTGCTGGTTTGGGGAGATTTTGGCTCAGGGGTGGCATCGGGGTATCATGATGATGGTGATGGTGGCCAAGGGCAGAGCCCACAGGGATGGAAACCCATCTGTGTGCCAACAGAACTGACTGAGTTAAAAGTAAGCACTGGAGCATCAGTGGGAAGTTCTCTGGGAAAAAAAAAAAGATAGTTGTAGGGCAATAAAATGAAACCTGCAAGAAGAGGATCGCAGTGTGCCCCTGGGCTGGGATCGTGGCACTTCTGGGCTCACAGGAGGCAGCGGGGCTCCCTCACCGAGGCTGTGGTGAGGCTGTGCTGGGGCTGAGCTGGGCAGGGGAAGCTGTGCCTGGCTGTGGGGATTGCCCCCTCAAGGTTTGGGGTGCAATCGGGTGAAAAAAGCCCCATCTTAAGCTTTATTTTGTTCCCGTGTCTTTATTTTAATTTATTTTCCTTCAAATGTCCCCGAAGCTGTTACTATTTAAATGCAGATTTTTAGCTTTTCCACCCGGGAGCCGGAGCTGGAAATTCTTTCCGCTGCGTTGGTGCAGGAGGGAACAAAACCTGCCTTTAGCTCGCTCACATCACCCGTCCGAGGCCGGGGCCGCACATTCCTTCTGCCATGCGCCCTCCTGTCCCCTGGGGACCCGCGGGGACCACTGGGGGGACGAGGCCACCGCACGCTGGGCTGGGGAGTCCCATTTCCCCGTGTTTTTCCCCGAAATTTCCCCAGGCATTGTTAAAGGGACTTTAGTTTTGCAAATAAGGCTGCTGGCCTGACTGGTGACTTGATTTTTCAGGGGAAATGGGTGAAATATTCTCCCCTTGCTCTCTTAGCCTTAAGAAAAGGAGGAGAAAGGACTTGACATGTGGTTTTCCATACAAAATGATTTGCTCTCCTCCATGGAGGAGGATGTTTGGGGCTTTGCAGCCCCATTGCAGGATCCCTGTGCATGGTGTTGGAGGGGAGCTGCCCTTTGCAGGATGCTCAGGCCACGCAGTGTTTTGGGGCTGAGCCATTCCCAGGAGCAAAGGAAGGAGAGTTTGGGGTGGGACAGGCAGGTTTCTCCTGATGCCTTATGCCTTCTGCTCAGCTCTTGGGACTGTGGGGCCACCCTCGCTGCTTGAACCATCACCCTGCCTTGAACACTTCCTTATTTTTTTTTTATTTTTTCCTTATTTTGGGGCTGCCATTGCCCCACCAGGCAGGACGCTGGGTTCCTGCAGGGCTCGGGGATGCTGCCGGAGCAGCGATCCCAGGGTGTTTGCCGTGGGAGGGGTGCTCATCCCTTGTCCCTTTTATCTCGGTGCTGCTCCACCAGATGGGTGCCACGGGCGCAGGAGGCAGGTGCAGAGCGGTAGGCAAATCAGGCTCCCCCCAGCACGGCGCACCCAGGGCTTTGCTTACGGGGGGGGGGAAACGGGTGGCAAAGCTTTTGGGGCTGTCCCCGTGGGGAGGGTGGCACCTGGGAGCAGGCTGGGTGGTGTTACGTGCTCAGGAGGCTCCAGCACGAAGCTGCAAGTGAAAGGAAAGCTGAATGGCTTCTTTTGGCAGCTGCACAGCCGAGGCTCTCGGATAACTCCACGTTGTCCCCCGCGAGCACCGCGCAGCGTTAGCACCATCAGTCCTCGAGTGCTTGTCATCCGCGATAACGCTAAAACACAACGGATCAGCCTTCAAACATGTTGCTTTCCGCACTTGCAACTCGAGAGTCGTGATGAAAAAGCGCCTGAGCACCCGTCCCCAGGTGGCATTCCCACAGAGCAGGGGATGGGGAAACTCAGCAGAGGGTTTTGGGGGCAGCCAAACCCTGCACGGTGCCGGCTGCCACCGGGGCAGGGAGCGGGGCCTCGCAGCGCGGCTGGAAATATAAATTTGTTCTGCAGGGTGAAGGATCCCAGAGCAGCTCCTGCTTTATGTCACTGGGGGAGGCTGCTGTCCCAGCTGAGGATGTTTTAGGGGCTTATCTTACTCTTTTTACCACTTTTTTCCTGCCTGCTGGTGAAGTCTGGGAATCGGATGCATCGTTTGTTTTACCCATCCATTTCCCCTTCCCTGCGTACGGAAAAATAAATTAAAGGGAGGAAAAAAATTAAAAAAGAGTTTACGGCGTAGAAATATGGCAAGGAATAAGGAAGTTTTGGAGTGGAGTCTGGGGGTGATGCTGGTCCTTAGCCCTAGGCTGGGTGCTGTGCTCCCTCGTGCGGGGCGAGACGGGTCCAGGTCCCGCCTGGTCCGCACTGCCTGCACTGTGCTCACCTCGCCTGGGCTCCGGGACATCACCCTTCTCTCCTTACTCAGCAGCAGGTGTGTTTCCCATAAGGGAAATATGATTTTATCCTAGAGAAGCTCCAGAAACGTAGGGATAAGGGTGTTTCAGTGTTCACCTGTCACGATGCTCGGTGTTGGGGCTCACGCTCTGGGTATGTGCATGCACCTCAAGCGTTTCCTTCCAGCGCCCCCTGCGCCACCCTGCCGTGTTTTATTTGTTTGCTCTGACCCGGAAAACAGGGCCGGATCTCCCCAAGGGCACCGTGCTGCCAGCAGGTGGTACCTGGGCTGCTTTGCCTCGCTGTCACCTGCTCGCCGTGCCCTCCACGTCACCGGTGCCAGCCCTGCTGGGCTGTTTGAGTTGGCAGGAGCTGGCGATACCGGCCCCGTGCCCGCCCCACCTCTGCCTCGTGCCTGCCTTTGGAGCATCCCGTACCCATATAGCCCGGCAGCGGGAATTCCCGTTGCAGCCCATCTGCGCTCGCTGTGCTGTCCCACGGGACTCGTGGCTTTGGGCTTTTGCTGCTCCGCGTTGGGTTTTGTTGTGACACGGCAGCGCTGCGGCCACGGTGTGGCACCGGCTGCACTGCGCTGCCTGGTACCACGGGGCTGACCTGATAAAACCTGGGGTTTGGAGAGTGGTGAATCCTCTTATTTCTGGTGGGGCACTGGAAGTGAGAGAAGGGGGCTTCAACCCCAAACTTCCCCATTTTCAGGTGGTTTTAGGCGGATGCAGACCCAAAAATGACAGTGCATTATGGCTTTTGGCCCTTTTTTGCAGGGTGCAAAGTGGGTGCTGAGCTGTCATGCGAAGGGAGGTAGAAGGGGCGCCACTCGTAGGAGGTTTGCCTAGTTCCCAGTGTGCTCAAAATTGGCTTTTTTTGGGGAAGTAGCCGCAGCAGCACTGCTGCTGTTTGGGGTTCGGTGGCACGGTGTCACCCTGGTGGCGGTGAGACCCGTGCTGCCGGCAGGGTGTTGGCTTCCTCCTGAGTTCACGGTAACCCATTTTCCTGCCCCGTCCGCAGAGCTCATGCAAAGTCCCCGCTCTGCAAACAGCCTCACCACGACTCCTCATGCAAACGATGCCCGGCAGAGGCACAACGGGCTGGCGGCGTTACGCACGGCTGCTCGGGGCGCAACGTCACCACGGGGTGCCACGGCGGAGCTGGGACCTGGCTGAGCCCTGGTTCCCCCCCCGGTCTGTCACCTTGCACGGTCACACCCCTAAAAACCCAGCCTGGATGGGGAAAACGGCCCCGGGTGCCCCCTGCCTTTCGTTTTGGGGCTGGGGAGAGGAAGCTGCGGGTGGGGAGGAAGCTGCTTGCAAAAGGGAGAAGAGCAGCTTTCCTTCTGGTGCTCTGTAGAACAAGCCGAAATGGTGAAGCCGCTCCAAGAATTTCATTTTTTTTTCGCTGTGAGAATAACTACGGGTGTTACGTTGCGGTCTGTGCCCTCCTCACGGTGGCAGGGCTTCAGAGCATCGTTATTTAGGAGTTTAGGAGGGACACGGGCTTAAAAAACCTCCCAGCGAGTGCCTCTGCCAGCAGTTGAGGGGTAAACACGCAGGGTGCTTGTTTTCACCGTTTTGCTCAGTGAAGGTTGCTGGGGCTTTTTGTTGTGTGTTGTTTTTTTTTTTTTTTCCTTTCTCGTTTCTCTGAATGAAAATAGAGGGTGGAAAACAGCCGAGCTGGTTTCGCTTCCTGCTCTCGCACGTAGGGCTCTGCGTGGGGGGCTTGGGGCGGCCGGCGGCACCCCGCGTCTCACCCCACATCTGCCCTCGGCCCCCTATTCCCTTAAAAACACAAGGAGCTGGAGAAACATCTTCTTTTGCTGGACAGCTGCAGGAATCTTACTGATATGGGATAGGGTAAACCCTTACTGAAAGGGCGCGGGTGGGCTATGACGGGCGCGTGGGGCTATCGGGGTCTTTTGGTGCCGTTTTGGGCTCGGCTTGGCTGGGAGCAGTCTGGCAGGAGGACAGCTTGGACCAGCACAGCATTGGCTTTGGATTTCCTTCCCAGGGTGTTGCAGGCTGTGAAATACAAGGGGATAATAGGAAACATGGTGGGGAATTTATGGGCCCCAGCAGGTCCCTACTGGTCCCTGGCAGTGTGTTTTATGGGACGCTCGGAGCTTTCTGCCCTGGGACCAGAGAGGGCAGCTCCCAAGGGTGCTGGCTCTTAGGAGGCATGCGTTTTTTAGGCAGGCTGAGTGCAGGGATGGATGCTGCCGCGCCCCGGCTGCAGCAGGGAAATGACATTTCCCTGGCACGGGGAGCAGCCGGTGCTGCTTGCCTGATGTCAGGCTTTGAAGTCCGATCACAGGCAGCCTTCTTGTGGCAATATGTGCAGCACGAGCTGCGTTTGGGGTACTTGGTGAACTGCTGGGGTATAAGGGATTGCTTTAATCCCAAATTAATAATTTCTTTTTCTCTCCCCGTTTTTTCCCTTCCTGCTCGTTGGGCTATGGATGGAAACCCCCAGAGCTCCCTGCAGAAGAAGGTAAGTGGGGGCACGTGCCCAGGGTGGGACGGGGAGGGGCGAAAGCTGGGGACAAGGCTGCCGGAGGAAGGTGAGTGTGCGGGGTCATTTCTCCTAATCTCAATTTTAATCCCAGAGACAGCTGGGCTGAGAGCAGAGCCTTCCTCTGACGGAAAGGCTGCCAGGTGGGAGTAGGAACACAGGGGATTTGGTTTCTTTAGTTACAAACAAGCGTAGTAGAAACAGGGCAATGCCAGAAAGGAAGGCATTTCATATTAGAGAGAAAAATCCCTCGCTGCTGCAGGTGGAGCTGGTGATGATCTGCAGATTCAGGACATTACTTTCATTTGATTCAACACTGCCCACAACAATGGGTGTCCCCTGTAGTGCCCGGAGCAGCGATGCTGCAAGCAAGGGACAGGCTCTGTGAGCCCTAGTGGTCTCCATGTCCTAAATTCCCTGCCTTCTGGGGCGTTTTGGGCACTGACGGTGCTTGGGCTTGTGTTTTTCCCCCAGGAAAGTCTCTCTGGGAACTGGTGCTGGAGCAGTTTGAAGATCTCCTGGTCCGCATCCTTCTGATGGCCGCTTTCCTCTCCTTCGTGAGTACCGTGGGCTGGGCACGGGCACCGAGCGCGGGCGGGCTGCGGCATCCCTGGGTGGCGGTGGGAGCTCGGGTGAGGAGGGAGCTGCGGACCCACACCCGTGCTTGAAAGGTGCTGTGTCTAACCAGAGCATCGCGTTTCCATCAGCACTGGTGAAATAGGACAGAGTTGTTTATTTTTAGGGGGAGTAAAGAGGCCGGAGGGATGCACGTGCTGGATAGAGGGGATGTGGTTGTGCAGGGCACAGCGATCGTAGCGGTGGCACCGTATGTGCTTAGGTGAGACTGGAGGACTTCTCAGCACTGCTGATCCATCCAAAAGCGATATCCTGCAGCTCTCCAGCCTTCCTTACATTTCCCTAAGACCGTACAGGCAGAAAGGGGCCCAGGGGCACGGTTCCATCAGCTGATCCCAGCGTTGCTGCTTAAAGTTAATGCCAATAGCGTGAATTAAATTAGAAGCCCTGGAGTAATCTGCGTGCCTTGAAGCTTTGCCACTGCCAGATTCTTCTGCCGCAGTTTAATGATATCTTGGCAGCCTTGACTCCTTTCATTCAAGTAATCCATGCTGAAAAATTCATGTCAAGCTGTTGAAGAAGTCACAGCTGGGTGGTTTTTCTCTCATTTGGAAGATGCTCTGTCCCCACCCGTTCATTCAGCTTGGGACTTCCACAACCTAGAGCCCAACTAAATAATGCTGAGGAAATGGGCAGGGGAGATCTGGAGATGACTTCTAGCCCAAGGGAAGCATCATACCTACTCGTGTTGTTGCTCACTGAGTGTCTTTCAAAACTTCTGATGGGGATCTCCGATGGTGGAGACCTGACAGAGGTGGATCGAACCCTTCGCTACCCTGGCAGTAATTACACCTGGCTCTGCTGCGCTGCCTGCTGAGCCCTGGCACTATTTCCTGGCTCAGACCTAGGCAAGGAGATCACGTTGTGTGTTTCCAGCTGCAGAGCAGACCGTGCTCCTCCAGAGGCTGTTGTTGTGCCCCCCTGGGGCTACCAGAAAGCTGTGGTGCTGGGGTTGTAGGGTTGGGGCTCGGGGACAGAGCCCCAGCGGGAGCAGGTTGGGAAGGGGCTGCCAGGGGACGGTGAGATGTGCCCAAAGCTTTTTTGTGTGATCTGTCAATATTGTCTGACCCTAATTTGATGAGCAGTATGGGCTGTATGTGTTCTCGTTGTCAGGTCAGAACATGCATCATTTTTCCTTTATTTCCTAGGTTGAGGGAAGCATTTTGATTTTCCCATTTGTCATCCCGTGTGAATCTGTGACGCATTCACTGATGTTTTCCAGGGTTTCAGGCTTCTTCCCCCCACTTTGTTAGCACTGTGCTAAATGTTTTCATTGATTTGGGCCCAAGTAGCCTCTTTTGGTGTCCCTTCTCTGCTTCTAATTCTTCCCAATTTCTTTTCAACACTACTTTTCATCCAGTGCAACGTGTGCTGTGCCTCTGTGTGCACGGAGGTTAAATAGTTAGGGAAAATTACTTCCCTTTGCATCTTTTCTTTGGGAGCTTTGGAAAGTAAGGACTGGCAGCACAGAAACATCCAAAGGTGTGTGTGCAGCACCTGCCTTGGAGTCCGGCCATGACTCGGTAGCCGTTGCTGTGCTGCTGGGGTCGGGTACAACGGCGCCGTTTCTCTAGCAAAAAATGGTGATGCAGGATGGAGTGCAGGTTTTGAGGGCAGGAGAGAAGGCAAAGGGTCTGCGGAGATGTCCGTCCACGGGGCAATTGCAAGTGCTCAGGGAATATCCGTGCCTATCTGGCAAGCAAATTCCAGGTGGCCCCCAGGGAGAGCACGAGAGGAGGAAGAGGAGGGAGGGAGGCAAAGCTCGGCTGTGAAGTAACCCCCTGGTCTTGCCATGAGGAGGCGTTGGGTGGGGGGCAAGTGGTGAGGGCAGCAGCACGGATACGTGAAGTGAGCCCCGAAATTCCCCGTGCCGTGTTCGGGTGCTGCCAGCAGCGATGGGCACCGGGCTGATGCACGTGCCGAGGCCAGGAGGGTCTGGGAGCATTTCCAGCCCTCTGTGGCTTCTCTCCTGGGAGTAACGTCTCCCTCCTGAAGCCCTTCTGCTGCTGCGTGGAGGCATTCGGATTCTGGATTCGAAATGAAAATCCAATCTGTTGTTTCATTTTTATTTTTTTATTCCTCCTCTGGCCTGGCAGCGTTTCGGCTGCTCGTGTGGGAGCTGCCTCTTGCTGCTGCTCACGTCCTTCCCATCCTGCTGGCATGGCCGGGAAGGTTTGGGCATCCCAGGGCAGATCCACGGGGCAGGGCAGGGCTCTCGCGTATGGCCAGACACCATGCATGGGGTACAGCTTTCCTTTAATCCTCTGCTTTTGGGAATGTCACCGGGAGCAGCTTCTGGTAGCGTCCAGCCCCCATAGCAGCACACGGTGCTGTTGCTTGTCCCCAGACGCTGCCTTCTCCAGCAGCACGGCTTCTGCAGGGCTCTTCCCCCACCTCTGCTGGGGGAGATGCTCCCAGCCTCGCCACCTCCACCCAGAGCATCATTTTTTTGCTGATTTTGGTCCTTATTTGTGGTGCCTGAGCATTGCGCCCCATGAGCTGAACTGGGGAGCGGTTCCTGGTGGGGCAGTGGCTGGATGAGGTTGCACTGTTTCCTTTGCTGTGAAGTCAGCGCGAGAAAACCTCTCCCCAGGGGTTGCCTTTAGCTCGGTTTTGCCCACATTTTACCTTGGGAGCAGCTCAGTGGGGAGATGTTTCCCACCAAGCTGCTGGAGGAATATGTGGGTTTGGGTGCTGCCACTGAAGGCAGTAGGATGACAAAATGTGTCTCGTGTCTCCTCCTTTTGGCTAACTTAGCAACCAGCTGAACAATTTCATTTTAATAATTCAATTTATTTATTTATATTTAATTAAAAAATAGGCAATTCCTTAAAGTTTCCCAGGAAAGAGAGACCACATTGCTGTCTCTGCTGGAGGAAGAGCTGAAATGCTCACCCTCTCCTTGGCATGTGCATGGAGGAGAGGCACAAAACCAATATTTTTCTAGGTGAATATGAGAAGATGCTTTTTCAGTTCCTAAACAGTGAATCCCTGGCAGCGAAACACTGGGGCTAATGGGGCACAAGGGACACGGGGAGGTTTCCAAAATCCCCTCGAGGTTTTGCAGAGATGTGTTTGTGCTAACCGCTGCACTGACACATTGCAGTGCGCCCTTCAGATGTCACCACCACTGGTGGTTCTCCCATGGGCTATGATTGAGCCCGGAGCGGGGGCAGCGCTGGTGCTGGCAGCACGAGCCGTCTCCTGCTGAACTAAGTCATGCGACACTTATTTTGGGATCCCATCTCACATAGTCACGACGTTTTGAATAAAGGTTTTAGCACCAGCATTATGTGTCCTACTGGTCTGAAAGCATTGGGTGGTAGGGCACCCAAGTGGTGGGGCATCCATGGGAAAAGTGAACGGCAGGGGTAAGACTTGTGGGGAGGTAAGGAGGGAGGCTGGACCCCTGCAAGATAAAAATACATTCCCAAAATAGCACACGGCAACATATTTGCTGGTGATTTGCTTGGTGGTTGAGTCTCCTGGCATGGCTCAGCTCCTAGAGCACATGCAAAGCCCCATGACAAAGGTTTTTGTGCCGGTGCTCGCTGCAGCGGAGCAGCCCGGTGGCGTTGTATTGACACAGCAGGGGCTGACAAGCAGTTAAATGGAGTGAAAATATTTGTACACACTTCATTTCTCTTATGGCGTTGGGTCTTAGTGGGATGATCTCACCAGTAAGAAGCTGCAGGGTCAGTCCGTGCCACGTGTTAGCTGCCTTCTCCTCTGAGTCTCTCTTAAAACGTTGGTGCTTGTTCTTTCAACTGCTCTGCGTTCCTTCTCTCCTCCTGCTACCAGATCCTGGCCTGGTTTGAAGAAGGAGAGGAGAGCATGACAGCCTTTGTGGAGCCCATCGTCATCATCATGATCCTGATCGCCAATGCCGTGGTGGGTGTGTGGCAGGTAAGGGACAGCCCCGTGTCTCTCTGCTCTGTGTAGGGCGTCATTTATCCATGCCTTACCTGCAGTGGGGCTCCTGGAGGCGGTAAAGTATGTTGCTGGCTGGTGAAAAACACATCCAGGTGGGAAGTGCTGCTTCTCAAACCAAGAGCGAGAAAACTAGACCCAGAGATTCAGGTGGTGTCCAGGAACTGTTGTGATTTAACCCAGCAGGGATCGTTTCAGAGAAAGCAGCTGGGGAAGGCGCAGCACGTTCCCCAGCCATGGTGCCAGTGGATGCTGGTTGGGGTCTGGGTGCATCCATTTCTGCAGCTCGAAGGAGCCTCCCCACTTGGACAGCCCCACCACTGCAGCTCTGTTCCTCCACTGCTTGCAGGAGAGGAATGCCGAGAGCGCCATCGAGGCCTTGAAGGAGTACGAGCCCGAGATGGGGAAGGTGATCCGTGCCGACCGCAGCGGGGTGCAGAGGATCCGCGCCCGGGACATCGTCCCCGGGGACATCGTGGAGGTGGCAGGTAGGGCACCGTCACCCAGCGGCACGGAGGGGAGGGAGCCGGGGGTGGGATGGGGATGCTGGCCTGGGGCTGAAGGCACCCTGCGCCCCGTGGCTCCTTGTTGCAGTAGGGAGAGGGCAGAAGCACCGGATTGCATGCCCTTGGGTGACATGGGGTGGCCCAGCTGCCAAGTCCCCTTGGTTTTGCACACTTGAGGTTTTAGTTGCTGCTTTCAAATCCAGCTACACATTTGGGCCAAAATCGGGGCTTATCAACCTGCGGGGGCTTCATCCCTGTCTGTAGGGTGCGTATTGATTAAAGAGCAGCAACAAAAAGTGGGTTTCTGGCACAGGTGCTGTGTCTCAGGGGAACTCCTGGAAAAAGAGACTTTCCCCCGCGTTGCCCACCAAGCTTATCATCTGGATTTTGACATGGCATGACCCCTCTGGCTCTTCTGTCTGGGCTTCGCCCTTGGTTATGGGTGCCTCAGCGTCTCCTACCTGCCACACCAGTTAGGAAGCGATGCGTTCCAGTTATCCTGTGTTGTCTGTGCGTTAAACTATGCTGTAAACCCCCAGAGCCCCTGTATTAATCCTCCCCTTTCCTCCTCATGGCCCTGCTAGTGGAAACAAGCTGCAATCCCTCCCGCCCCAAGCCAGCTCATTGTTATTTATGTCTTCCAGTTGTGCTTCGGCTGGAAGATGCACATAAAAACTGTGCGGAGGCTGGAGCTGAGCAGCGCCTCCAGCCATGGGCTCCAGCTGCTGACCCCAGGGTCTGAAAAAGCTTTGAGGGACACGGGACAGAAGTGTGGCACTTGGGGACTAGCTCTGAGTGTCTCTCACAAGCTCTCCCAGGCCCAATTCCTCCCCGTTCACCAACCTAAGGGAGAAATACATGGCAGTGCTGAAGTGGCACAGGGACCTGCACCCGCTATAGCACAGCTTAATTCAGCCTTGCCACCTCGCCCCAAATCAGGGGCTGGCTGCCTACCCGTCAGCTGCTGAACATTACTTTTTGATGGCTCTGTCTGTGTCACAGCTGGCAGGGAAAGAGCTGAGCTGGCCTCTGGAGCTGATCATTTACAAATTAAATAGCAAATTGTGGTTTTAGCAGGTTAGAGCAAGGGGCAAGGAGGCTGCCAGGTGGGAGAGGTGGGTAGGTATTCCTGCCTACTTGGGACGTGGCATGTTCTGATTTTATCACAGCCACGAGTTCCAGATATATTTGTGCCAGTGATTTGTCCGTACATAAACACACATACATGTGTGTATGTGTGTGTGCACGCAGGGGACGCTTTCCTGGCTACAGAGGGCAGACAGCTGGCAAAGCTGGAAACTAAGACAAGCAGGGCTGGACAGTTGCAAGGGGGGTTTCTTGGTTTAAAAAACTGGCAATTGATTTAAAACAAGCCAACTTTGCCTGTAATAAGCCAATTGAAGTGAGTCCTTGTGCAGGCAGCTGCAGATGGGTTAAACTCATCACAGCTGAACAGCATTTAAAGAAAACAGTGTTTGCTTCTGTTTTCTTCCCCTTCCCTTAGCTTTCAGCACGGCACGTCTCTGATAATCCCCCGAACAGCAGCTGCTGGGTCGGTACGGGGTGCCCGGCCTGCTGTGCGAGGTTATCAGGCTACCTGCCCTGGAGTGGGTGCTACCCCTATAGCTCGACACGGTATCCTGAGATGCTGTCAGCAGATTGTTAGCCTGCACGTCCAGCTCAGGTTTTGCAAACCCTCTCTGCCCTTCCCATGGCGGAGGACGAGCCCTTCGCCCCTTTCGAGGGGCTCAGGCTCCCTTGAGCATCTCCAAAGCCTGCGCCTGATGGGTTTGGGGGAGTCTGCGGGTCCCCATGTTTGGCATCCAAAAGCACAGGGAGCCACAGCTGGGATAAACAGCTGCACCGTGGAGCGGCGCCAGGGCAGCCCGGCCCTGAGCTCGGCAGGGTTTATGGGCCCCGCAAGGAAGCGCTCCTTGAAATCCGGGACCGGAGACGTTCGCTCGCGGCCAGGCGCTGTGCGGTGTGATGTAAGTCCTTGCAAGCGAGGGCTCTGCTGACCTCAGTGTTTCCGAAAAGCAGTTGCGTTCAGGCGATAAGGGAGCACGAGGAAGAGCCGTGACATGCCAAGAAGCCGGGAGGAGGAAACCCAGCAGGAAAAGCAGTTTTCAACACTTTTTTTTTTTTTTTTTGGTTTTGTTTTGTTTGCTAACATGCACTTCGGTGGGCAGCAAACAATGGCTGTCAGGCAGCCAGGCTGCTTTCACCCGCGACTGCCGCGCCGGGGAACCCGCAGGCGGCTGTTTGTCTTGGCCTCGAAAGGTCCTGGAGAGCTGCTGGCTGGATTGGTGCTTCTGCAGCACCTCCAAGGCCTTGCCGTGCCCCTTCCTGGCATCTGACTGAGCTGCCCTGCTCTTTTTCTTGCAGTCGGTGACAAGGTGCCGGCGGACATCCGCATCATTGAAATCCGCTCCACCACGTTGCGGGTCGACCAGTCCATCCTCACAGGTGCGTTGGGGTGGGTGCTGAAGGCACTTTGCCCCCCTGTCTTCTGCCAAGAGCAAGGTTTGGGGGCTGATGCAGGGCTGAACAGTTTGCTGGGGTGAGAAACAAGTGGAAGAAGAAGATTTGGGGCTTGGGGAGGACTCAGCACCTTACCTAAAGCTTGTGGCACAGGTGGGCTGTGCGCGGTGCTTGTGCATCCCTCTGCTAAATGCAAAGCGAGGGGTGTTCCCATGTGCTGTTTAACCAGAGGTTCCCAGCCCCCCCGTGCAGCCATCGCATGATAGCCGCTGGTGCACGAGGCCTCGTGACATTAGGGGGATGTGACACCACTGGGGCTTTCTTTTAATTATATTATCTTTGTGATAAGCAATGGAAAAGCCCTTAAAGCTGATAACCCGTAATATTTCAAAAATTATCAAACATGGCATTATAAAGGCTCCTCCCTCAGTCCTTAGCTCCTTATCCTGGAGATAAAGAGGTCGTTGTTCTGCAGCCCTCCTCTTCAGAGCGCTCTGCGATCCCCGTGGTGGATGTTCTGATGATTTTGTGGCCGAGTGCTGCTGTGGGGTTTGTGATGGAGGCATTGAGCAGTTCATCTCCCCGCTCTTGTCTCGGCAGGGGAGTCCATGTCAGTGATCAAACATGCAGACCCCATCCCTGACCTGCGCGCTGTCAACCAGGACAAGAAGAACATGCTGTTCTCCGTAAGTCACCGCCTCACCCGTGGTTTTGCAAAGAGATGATGGGCAAAGAGCCCAATGGACACAGGAGGTCTCTGGGCTGGGCACAGTAGAAGCTGCATGTGCAAGACCCAGATCCATAGAAAGGGTCCCAAATCCATAAAAATGGGGACTTGCTTCCACAGGACTTCGTTTGGGTTGTGGCATGTGTTTCCCTGAAACACCTTGAGCAATCTCAGCTGTTTTTTCATCTTGTAGGGTGTATTATAGGGTAGAAGGAGAGAAGGTTTATGGTTGAACCTGGGGCTGTTGCAGGTTTGGGTTTCCTCCTTGCTTATGCCCCTTGGACAGAAGTCAAGCCTGGGAGGGACAAGAGTGCTCTCAGGAGTCACCTGCTGCTTCAGGGTGTTTTTTTGTAGAGTCCCAAACAGCCATGAACCACGTGAGACAGAAACTCCTCCCAGCATGGATTGGGAAATGGGCAGGTTGCCCTGGGTGCTTTGGGGTTCCTGAACAGCTGGCGTGCCCCTTGCTTCGTGCTGGAGGGACTCATGGCATTCGATATAAATCATTCAGGCTCATTATGGCTGAAAGAAATTAGGAGACGAAGTTCACTCCTCTGTAACCGAGTAATGGCCAGGGACCATGCATGGGTTTAGGATGGGCAAAGATTTGTCCCAGGTTTTAGCAGATGGAGAACTTGTGGGGCCTGATGTCTCATTTTCTCCTCACCTAAGATCTCATATTCTCCTTTCACAAGAAGCCACACACTTCCCTGCTCAGGCTGGGAGATTTCATGCCCATGTATTTACTCTGTTCCCTTCCATCCCTTCCAGGGCACCAACATTGCCGCTGGGAAGGCCGTGGGGGTCGTCATTGCAACAGGGGTGTACACAGAGATCGGGAAGATCCGAAACCAGATGGTGGAGACAGAGCCTGAGAAGACCCCCTTGCAGCAGAAGCTGGATGAGTTCAGCCAGCAGCTCTCCAAAGTGATTTTCCTGGTGTGCATCGCTGTCTGGGTCATCAACATCAGCCACTTCAGCGACCCCGTCCATGGCGGCTCCTGGTTTCGAGGCGCCATCTACTATTTCAAGACCTCGGTGGCCCTGGCGGTGGCCGCAATCCCCGAGGGCCTCCCGGCCGTCATCACCACGTGCCTGGCGCTGGGCACGCGCCGCATGGCCAAGAAGAACGCCATTGTGCGTAGCCTGCCCTCGGTGGAGACCCTGGGCTGCACCTCGGTCATCTGCTCCGACAAGACCGGCACCCTCACCACCAACCAGATGTCTGTCTGCCGGGTGAGTGCCAGCGGCGTTTTGGGGTGTGAGGGGGGTGCTGGAGCATGGCCCCATCCCTATCCTGGGATTAAGGGGCTTGATGTCTCCACCGGCCGGTTGCAAAGCTCAGGCTTGTTTTGTCCCCGTGCAAACGTTGTGTTTTGCTCAGTAGGAATTTCAAGGTGAACTTGGACGATGTTTTGTTGGATGGTGGAGGGAGCCCCGAGCTTCCTTCCTACCCAACTGGGGGTGAGGTTTATGGTGTACCTTGGTGCGCTCTGAGTATAAAACTCACTTTTTCATCAGTACCAGCATGGAAGTGCAGTTTTGTTCATTTATTTCAGGGCTCCCACTCCACAGAGCATCTCTTCTGGCTGGGTTTCGATATTAAGGCAGAGCTCCTGGAGAAGCCAACGTGTTCTGCACCGCTTCTGCTCTCTTGCCCATTTTCCCTCTGTTTTCGACCAAGCCAGTGAGAAATTCTGGACCGTGTAAAGTTAGGAAGTCTGGATCTGTGAGGCCAAAATGGAAGGGTCAGTGCAAGGCCTGGGTCCAGCTGTCCGTGGTGGTTTGTTAGGAAAGACTGGGCCATCCCAGTGCTTCTCAGTTTCCCCATTATTCCTCAGGAAAGCTTTTTTCATGGTTTTGGCATGTCAGTTTTATAGGAGAACCTTGGAAAATGTGTCGCCAAGGGAAAAACGGCCCTGGCCACCGTCCCTGCTCTCTGAATTTTGGGTAGTGAAGCAGCAATCGACCACAAACTTTGGTTTGCTTAGCACAAGCTCCAACTGGCTGGAGACGTCTGATGTTTCTGCCCTGTAAAGGATTTAAAAGGAAATCCCGTTGGAGTGAGGGGCTGCCCATGCAGGAGGAGGAGGTTCCCATCAGCTCTAAACAAATAACAAATAAAATAATAAATACAAATAAATAATGATGGGCACCCCCAGCATCTGGGGGCTCTGCAGCAAGGCAGGTAGGATGTGGCAGTGCTGCCCCCCGGCACCTTCCCGCTGCAGGACACTGCTCCTTGGGCTCGGGCGGAGGCACAGTCGGACGCAGCGGCAATGCCTGGGAGGGGGAGGCAGAGCAGGGCGATGGTGACAAGGTGGTTTTAGCATCAGTCGTCGTTGAGCTCAGCCCAAGCTTGATAACAGTTTGCCCAAAAGAGTGCATTTGCAAAAAAAAAAAATCTTAAATTTAAAATTCAAAGTATCCTGCTCCCTACCACGTTTCTGATATCCGTTCTACTTGCTTGGCTGAATTCTGCGTCTCAGGGCGCGATACCGACAGCCAGGCTGGCTTCAGCGCACGAGAAGCATCCATCAGTGTTTAACCGACGGGTGCTTGTGGCCAAGGTGCCAGCAGAGCAGCTCAGCAGGATGCAGGGTGTTAATCCCACATGCTTGTACGTGCTCCGTGCATGGGGCGGTCAGGTCTTGGTGCACCAGACACCAGCCCCAAACCTGCTGGAGCTGACAGCGCTGCGGTGAGGCAGTCAAGCCACAAACCCACACAACGTGTCAGCTGGAAGCTGTGGTTTGCATCACTCACCTTACGGTCGGCTCGGGCTCTCTGGTGTCTGAAGCAGTTGATAGCCCTCTGTGATCGGAGCGCCCGCTCTGTGGATGAAGGGATGCCGTTTTTCTGGATTTTAGCAAGGCTTTTGATGCCGTCCCTCACGGTGCCCTTCTGGACAAAATGTCCAACTGTGAGATGAGTGGGCTCATGCAACGCTGGGTGAAGAGCTGGCGGACTGGTAGGGTTGTGGTGGCTATGTCTGGCTGGCTGCGCTCCCCAGGGATTGGCTTTGGGGTTGGATATTTTCAGTGTCATGGTCATTGATCCGGGTGCGGGGCTGG
Organism: Anser brachyrhynchus; assembly: GCF_964034855.1. Taxonomy (NCBI): domain Eukaryota; kingdom Metazoa; phylum Chordata; class Aves; order Anseriformes; family Anatidae; genus Anser; species Anser brachyrhynchus. The sequence goes on along the minus strand of NC_137713.1, from coordinate 8,480,116 downwards.
GACACATCCTTGGCAAGTTTGCTGGTGGCACTGTTCACTCTCAAGAGACGAGAAGCCTTGCAGGGGGATCTGGACAGGTTGGGGCAGCGGGTGATGAGCAGGGGAATGAAGCTGAGCACAGGGAACGCCGGGTGCTGCCCTGAGACGGAGCAGGGCTGGACATGGGCACAGCCAGGGCGCGAGGGCTGGGGGGCTGCCTTGAGCATCACGTGTGGTTCTGGGCTCACCGGTATAAAAAGGTCCACGAGGTCGTCCAGAAAAGCATGTCCAGAAGAGGGTATGGTATGTCTGACGGTCAGACTCCATGATCCTTGTAGGGCCTCTTTCAACTGAAACTCCTACTCTACTCTACTCTACTCTACTCTACTCTACTCTACTCTACTCTACTCTACTCTACTCTACTCTACTCTACTCTACTCTACTCTACTCTACTCTCCATCATACTCACCTAAAACTTACAATACGCTCTCATGCACCACAACTAAATTGTCAAGGAGCACAAGGATGGTGTTTGGAAGTTAGGAAGCGAAGCGGAGATGCTGCACAGGTTCGGATGTGCTGCTGTGCCTTGATTCAGCAGCTTTGTCTGTCTGAACAACCCCAGGTGGTTATGACTTGGTGCCTGTCGTGCCTGGGGGTTTCCCAGCGTCACCGGCTGTGCCGTGCTGGCGTTGGGTGGGCGCCGTCAGCTGGGGCCACCTCCAGCGTGGGAGGAAAATGACGCTGCTCCGTGGGCTGGCAGATGGGTGAATGATGCTGATTACAACCTTCCACTATTCCAGACAGCTCTCCTACCTCGTCTGCCTTTTGATGAGTGCTTTTTTTAAAGATGCCACAGAAAATACGTAAATGCAGGCATGTATCACTCATACCCTACCCTCTTTTTAACCTGGAAATTTGACAAAACCTACCCAAAAACTGCAAATGCCCACCTCCCCCTCAGCTCCAGCTTGCCACTCTGTCGGCTGTACAAGCTGGGAGCAGGCAGGAAATCTGATGTAACCTTTGGTTGCCGTGGGTTTCACGGCACCTCTTTTAAATAGGCATGGAAAAATAAAGGGCATGGAATGATTTTTTTTTTCCCTTTTCTATTAAGAAAGTTGCTATTGTGGAAGTGCTGATTGTTTTGTGGCTGTGCTTGAAAACAAAAGAGCTCATATCAGGCAAAAACACCAGTGGCTGGGGTGGATGTTTTCAGGTCTTTTTAATAAATGAGAGTCCAGTCTGTGTTTCTGAGCATGGGAATCTATTTTCTGAAGGGCCCACGAGATTTTGGCTCAGCTGAAGGCTGATGTCATTGGACATCTCAAAAATGCACAAAGGATGCTCCCCCTTCAAAAATCACTTTTGGTGTTGTCTCAGAGCAGGCTCTGCATTGCCAAAGCCTCCGACTTGGGAAATTTCAGCCACTCTTTGCCTCTGTTTCTGATGTTCCTCATCTTGGCCTCCTGGGTAGAGGACCCGTGGAGCCCCAGCTCTCTTCTGCCACCCTTTGCCTCGTGATTTTCTTCAGAGCCCCTCAGGGATGCTGAGAGGCCTCGAGGACAGGCTCAGGGAAAGGATAGTCTGCTGTGGAGGCTGGGTTGGGTTTGGAAGGATTCCCCTAGGAGATGGGATGCACGTTTTGAACACGGAGTGCCCTGTGCCGACTGTGGCTCATTTTGGATGTGAGTGTGCCTGGGCACCAGCCTCATCCCAGCACAGGAAGCTCCCCTCTGTGACACAGGGGGTTTGCCTTCATCCCAGGGTCGAGCAGGGATGCAGTGACCAAGATGTGAGGGCTGAGACCCCAGCCCAGCTCCCCATTAACCACCGGCTGGTTGTTCACAGCTTTCAACTGGAAACACCTTGGCTTTCAGTCTGGGAGAAGGTCAGGCCCAGGTGAATTCCTCCTGGCTGATTTAAAATGCCGTTTCAGAAATGGAGCCTTAAAAATCATAGCAACAATAATTGATAATAATAAGGAATTAACCTTTGTTGGTTGCTGGAGGGAGCGTGGGCGGCACGTGGAGCTGCTGCATTGCTGGTGCTGAGCGATGCCTGCTGCCTTCTCCAGCGCCCAGCGCTTCCTCCTGCTGGTGAGCATCTCAGATGAGCAGAGGAAAATAAACGGGGAAGAATCGTTGAGATGGGGAGCACCCTAAATTTGGACACGTGAGCAGTGCCCGGGGTGCCCCTAGCAGTATCGTGCTGGCAGCACGAAGTCCCACCTGGCCCCACACTTACTGCATCAGAGTGGAGCCAAAATATTTAATTTGCCCTGTATGACGTGTGGCAGCTTGCGAAGGTTTCCACGTGCAAGGTTTCCTCATCCCACCACCTCTGCATCTCTGATGAAATGCCATGTTTTGAGTTTGCTGAATTGATGAGGTGTGACTGCACCGTGGTAGTGTGGCTTTCCAGGGAGGTATTTTCTCCTGAGGGATTAAAAGCCAAAAAGAGAGAGATTTTCAGTGTCTTGGATGAAATGATTCAGAGATGCTGTTCCTGGGGAGATGGGTGCCTGATGGTGCTCAGCCACAGGGCAAGCATCACAGCAGGCGGTGTCCTAAATGCAGCTGTGCCTTGATGATGGGTCGTGGGAAGGGTTTAACTGAATCATCTGGAGATGAAGGACAATTGTCCCTGCACCACTTTCACAAGCCACCAAGCAGATCGAGGAGGGCATTGCTCCCCCATGGCTGGGGACATGCATTCATCAAACCAATTCTCTTTGCTAATTATGTTAGTTTTTGGCTCCGGCGTGGGACATAAATAATGATTAGGCAGCCAGCAGCGTTGCTGAGCCATTGCCCCGGCTGGGTCGGGTGCTGCTGGTGCTGGAGGCGATGCCGACGGCACTGCTGGTGCCGGGAGCTGCCCCAGAGCATGGGATGTGCTGGGACAGAGCCGAGGGGAGTTTGGGGAGAGGCGGATTTTTATGACATTTTCATTTCTTATTTGTTTCATTGCTCTCACTGTAATGGCAAGGGAGTGCCTGGAAGGCATTTGAAAGGCAAAAATCACTAAAATTGGAGCGTGTGGGACTTTTACAACTCCCCGGGGCTTTATTAACCGGGCCGTAACCCCAGGAGCGCGCCGGGTGAGCCGGTGGCCGGGAGCTGGCTGGAGAGGGGGCGGTGCGGGGAGCCCAGTCCCGAAGCTTGCAGCTGGCCTGATCCTTCCCTTCCCGGGGCAGGAGGAGGGATGTGACCCCTGCTCCGAGAAAAGCAGAGGTGGCTGCTAAGAAGCTGGCTTGGCCCCGCTCCTCTGCGACAGGCAGGAATCGCTGGATGAGGCGGGCGTGAAAGCTGGGAGGATTTGGGGAGCGGTGGGCACCCAAAAATCGCCACCTAACGCTGCGTGTCCGCCTGTCCCCCTTGCAGATGTTCATTATGGAGAAGGTGGAGGGCACCCAGTGCAGCCTGCACGAGTTCAGCATCACCGGCTCCACCTACGCCCCCGAGGGACAGATGTGAGTACGGTCCGCGCCGTGGGGACATGGGGCAGGGCTGAGCTGGTGGCCACGCCGGGGGGACCCCAGCCTCACCCCTTGCGGCTGGGAGAAATCTGGGCTTTTGCTATCATTTCACAGCCACACTGAGAACTGCACATGGAAACCCCAGCTGGGCACTGGTTTTCAGCCATGTTGGGCTTGCAAGCAGAGGGTGGCTGCTCCTCATGCTCCTCACTTTCGGTGGCAGCTGAGAGAAGCCGTTTTCAGCCGTTGCCTCTCTCATCAGAGCTTCCCCAGCCTGTTTTGAGCTTGTCTGTGGGTCAAACCGGGCACCCTTCTGCCCCCGCTGCATCCCTCTGGGAAGGAACCATGCGTTTTAGGGAGCATGGTTATTTTTCCCAGGAGAAGATGAAATCAGTGCAGGGAATCCAGGGAGGATCTGGGGGAGGCAAAAAGCTTCTCTGAACTCCCCAGGTTTTCTCCCTGGCATGGGGTGATGCCTCCCGGCGTGGGGAGATGCCTCCTGACGCATCCTTGCTGTGCTCCCCTCGGCTGAGCTGTGCAGCGGCTGCACTTCATCCTAGCCTCAGACTTAATTTCATGAATATTTATAAAGCCAATTTGATCCTTCAGTAAGAATCTCCATTAAAAAGTGAGCCAGGTCATAAGTTGGTATTAATCATTGCATTTCACTTAAATAAGGACCGAGGAGCTGTGCTGGGGTCTGGTCCCCTCTGCAGCTGCAGTGACCCTTTTTTCGGGTTCTTTCACGGCACCGGGGCAGCAGCGCTTTGGCCAATGCCTTTCCCAGCGTGGGTCCAACCCAGCTCCAGGCAAGGACAGCCAGCGACAGGCATGTTCCCTAATCCCTTCCCAGCTCTCTCCAGGGCATCACACACCGCAAAAAACATCCCAAATGTTTCTGCTTTCTCAAACACCAAAATGCAGCCCAAAGTGCTTTCGTCCCTGTGCAAACAGATTTTTCAGATTTTCTTGGCCGCTCCCTGTTTTCCGCTCCCGAGCTGTAAGAAGGGCTCCAAAATGTTCTTTCCATTGGGAACCAGCAGTGGAATAAACTGATCCTAATAAATGCCTGACAAATTATTTTTCCAGCGAGCGGGCGAGCGGCTGGGTTTGCACAGCCCTAACCTGCAGTTACCTCTCCTCGAGCCCGGATCATTTTTCGCTTCCCCTGAAAATCTCCGCGGCTGTTTCCACCATCGGGCAGCAGGCGGGCAAGGAGGAGCATCCAACTTCAGTGCTGCTTGCTTCCAGACACGTTTGTGCTCCTGTACATAGCACAGGGCTGCTGCTTCTGAAGCCCTCACCCGAGGCAACATTTTGTTGCCTGCTCAGAAACGGCCCCAGCGGTGCTGTTGTGAAATTTGTCTCCCTCGGGTGCCCTCCATGGAGCAGGGAGGAGAAGGGACACGCTGCAGGTCCTGCAGCTCCTCCGGGCACAGAGCACTTGGAGACCCTGTGATGTTTTTTGCCTCTTTGCTGGTCCGTCACTTTCACAGCCAGCCAGTCAGTGACCCAGGGGGAGCAGGAGGTCTGTAAAAGGCCGCCGTCAGTCCTTACCATTCCTCCGCAGCCCCTTTTATTCTGGGGCATTTCAGGAGTTGATTTGCTCAGTGTGTCTATCGGCACCTAGTCCTGCCCCACTTCTTAAAGCACAAAACGAGAGCCCAAGCGTTTATCGCCGTGCCCTGAGCCTTACGCAGGCTCTTTCCCCCTCTCTGCAGAATATTTTACTCAGGCTATGTGGGGAGAAGCTAAGCAGTATTTGTCGCGTGGCCGGGCGAAGCGTCAGGCTCTGAGCCGTTGCTTTCCTCCCGCAGCCTGAAGGACGAGCAGCCGGTGTGGTGCGGGCAGTACGACGGGCTGGTGGAGCTGGCCACCATCTGCGCGCTCTGCAACGACTCCTCGCTGGACTACAACGAGGTGTGTGGCGCTGGGTCACTACGGGCTCCTGACCTGCTTTTCCCTTCCCTTTGTGCCTTTTTGGGGTAAAATCAGTGGAGATTTGCCTCTTGCAATGGATGCCCAAGGGTTTCACGCCCTCAAGCACAGCCCATCCTTAGCAGGGATGCTGTGAACATGACGTGGCACCTTCTGGTCTCCATCCCTGGGGTTTAACCCTCAGCCTGTCCTCCCTGCATGGGGACTGTGCTCCGGGATGACCTGGCAAGTGACAACATCCTGGGTTGGAGATGTGTTATGGGGCCGTGCTGCGAAGCTTGAGCTCTGCTTGTTTTTTTCCCTGCTCTCCAGTCAAAAAAAGTCTACGAGAAGGTGGGGGAAGCCACTGAAACAGCCCTGACGTGCCTGGTGGAAAAGATGAACGTCTTCGACACTGACACCAGCAAACTCTCCAAGGTGGAGCGAGCCAATGCATGCAATTCGGTGAGCAGGGAGGGAGGGAGGGCTTGGGGACGAGCCATGGCCACTTGGGTTGAAAAAGGGACGGATTGGGCACAAAGGTGCCATTGCTGGGCTGATGGGGGGATAAGCCTCAGTAAATCCTCTTGTGCCCGGTTTGTACTGACCCTGAGGTCTTGACCCAAACCCCACTGCCACCCCTGGGACTTGCTCTGGGAAACACCTCTGGTTTTCATGTGAACCTCCAGTGCTGGCTGCTCCGGCTCACTGGGGTCTCTCTGTCCTCCTGGTGAAGACGCACTTGGTTTCCCAGCTGGATTTGGTGTCATGCTGCTAGGTCTCTTCATGTCTTTGCTTGCTCAAAGGAAGGGCGCTCGGTTGTGCCGCTTGTCCCATGGATAGGTCCAAGCAGGTTGTCATAAATCCCTGGACTGCTTTTTAAGGAGGAAAATGGAGTTTCCCATCTGTTGGCAATCCGGCAGCTGCTTCGTTACGTGGCGCTTTCGCTCTGCCTCTCCCGGCCTTGTGTGCTCGCTGCGTTCATCCCCGTTTGCTCCTGTGCTGGTTTTTGGCCTCTCTGCCTGCCTGTGGTATCCACAGACAGCAAATGCAGGCGCCAGCATCCCCCTTCTTGCATGATTAACCACAGCACATCTCCCTGCACATCTCTCTGCCCACCTCACTCCTGCGCACAGCGTCGCAAGGAGGGCTGTGTCCTTTTAACTCTGAACTTGCAAGGTTTTGCCACAAAAGAAGCTCTTTTTTTCTGACCCCTTTGCTGACTTATTGAGATGTAAGTAGCTGTAAAAGTCCTGGGCAAACAGCTGTTTGTGTCCAGTCGCAAATGATACGTACCCTCCTAGCAACAAAAAATAATAATTGCACAAACAGTGTAGCCACGCAGAGTCCAACGAGCAAGGTAGGCATCAACATCCCTGCTCCCCTCGCCAGAAAATAATTCAAATTGGCCTCAAATGCTCTCTAAATGGCTTTTTTGGGAGCATCCTTCCAGGAGCTGGCTCAGCTGCCGCAATGCTGATGTGGGTGCATGAAGGGGATCGGTCTGACAAGGACTGGCTGCTGTCTCGTTGTGCGTTTGACTTCCAAACCTAATAATGTTGGCAATAGCAGAGCCTGGCTTTTGGGGTGTCAGGGTGCACGAGCCGGTCGGCATGCCCCTGCCCGTGTGTGTGTGCACCCTGCCTTGCCTGCCGACACAGCCCTCACTGTGCAGACCTCGAGGCACCGCCCGGGTGAGGGATATTCCACCCGGCGGGTGGGGAGAGGCCCCCACCTCCCTGCTTTGCAGCAGCCCCCCAGCCGTCCCGGCTCAGCCCCGTGCTGTCCCCGCAGGTGATCAAGCAGCTGATGAAGAAGGAGTGCACCCTGGAGTTTTCCCGCGACCGCAAGTCCATGTCAGTGTACTGCACGCCCACCAGCCCTGGCCACAACTCTGCCGGCAGCAAGATGTTTGTCAAGGTAAGGACGAGGTCCCCATACCTGCCCCAGCAGGTTTCGGTGCTCACCCCAGCAGGTTTTGGTGCTTTCTGGGGTTTGTTTCCTGCCTTGCTATGTGTTTAACCAGCGGGTAAAGTGGTGTGGCCAGGGAGGGGGGAGTCTTTGCAGAAACAAAGGGGGGGGGGGGAAAATAAAAGAACTAAGTAAAAGGGTTTAGAGGGAGGAAAACCTCTGAGCATCCTGGTTCCAGGGGGCAGGGGAGCTGCCCCAGGCCAAAAGTCAGGCTCTTGTTTTTATGCCTGGACCCTGCGGACACCAGCAATACCCAAAGGGTTCAGCTTTCCACTGGAACCAGAAATAAAATAGTTCTTAAAGGGCATTTTCTTCCCAAGAGAAAGGAGCAGGGGAGGTGCAGCAGGAATTACACTCCGCTGCCTCTGAGCAGCTTTGTGTCCTGGTGTTCCCACCCGGAGACCTTTGGGGTGATCTCTGTACTCCGGGTCGGTTTGGGGTTGAGTGGAGTTGCCATCCTGTCCCCTTATTTTAAGGGGAGTAATGGAAGGATTGCCAGTTTCATCTGAAAGGGGAACCTTTGCCAGGGTCAAAAAGGGACAGGGTGAGATGCTGTGGTGCTAAAGGCTCTGTTTTCCTAAATCACAAAGGCATTGCAAGCACCCGCTGAGCATCCTGCGGGGAGCACGTATTTTTGGCAGGGCCCTCCTGCCTTCACCCCTTTGGCGACAGCAGGGTGGGAGCATCATGGGCAGCCGGGGGGCTGGCAGGAGCGAGGCTGATCCCCACGGAGCAGATCCCATGCAGATCCCAAGCCACCCGATATGGCTTCATCCTTCCCGGCTGTGTGCTCGTGTCAAGGCTGCCATCTAGTGCGCCGTGCTGCCAGGATGCATGCGTGCTCACATTTGGGGAGATTTCCTTCTTTTTCCCAAACATTGTGCCTCCCTGCACCGTGGCGCAGTGCTGGCAGGAGATGCACCATCTCTGGGCTCGTATTCCCGTAGTGTCCATCCCTTGTTCACACTTTGCTCCCAGGCTCGCACGCAGGGGGTGTTGCTCTGCCCGTGGCAGGATTTATCCCCTGTACACAAAGGTTCTTTGTGCTGGGGTGATGAGAGTGGGGGACCAGCAGTGACCCCCCAGCAGGCACCTCCTGAGCCCCTCACTCCTCCCCAGGGCGCCCCGGAGAGCGTGATTGAGCGCTGCACCCACGTCCGCGTGGGCACGGCCCGGGTCCCGCTGACCACCCCGGTGCGGGAGAAGATCCTGAGCCGGATTCGGGACTGGGGCATGGGCATCGACACGCTGCGCTGCCTGGCCCTGGCCACCCATGACTCGCCCGTCCGCAGGGAGACCATGCAGCTCCACGACTCCGCCGCCTTCATCCACTACGAGGTAGGCAGTGACCGGCTGGCACCAGGGGCTCTTCTCCTTATTCCCAAAGTACTCCCACCCCCTTCCAGCTGCCCCAGCAGTGTTTTCTCCCTTGGTTTCCCCAGTGGTGCCAGGTGGTGAGGTAGCTCAGCTCTTTCTCTGCAAACCCTGTTGCAGAGCTGCATGCAGTGAGGCTCATCCCAAAGCCAATGGCGCCGTCCCATCAGGTGTTCATCCCTATGGGGGTGGTTGCCAAGAGGGGTCTGGGGACCTCCAGGAGGGATGGGAGCAGAGTAGAAACATGCGAGGAGCACTGGAGGGGGTGGGAGCATCCTCTTGCATTGGGATTATGGGGTGCATCCATTGACAGGACATGTCCCAAGGGTTTCCTCCCCTGAGAAGTCCCCAAGTGCCCTGGGATCGCTATGCCTGGGACTGTTTCATGGTGCAGAGGGATGTGGCTGCATTCTCTTGGGGTTTAACGTGGTCTGTGCTGTCCTCCCCCAGACCAACCTGACCTTCGTAGGCTGCGTGGGGATGCTGGACCCCCCCCGCAAGGAGGTCACCTCTTCCATCGAGATGTGCCGCAAGGCCGGCATCCGCGTCATCATGATCACCGGCGACAACAAGGGCACGGCGGTGGCCATCTGCCGCCGCATCGGCATCTTCTCGGAGAATGAGGATGTGGCCGGCAAGGCCTACACAGGCCGGGAGTTCGACGAGCTGTCCCCCGAGGCCCAGCGTCAGGCGTGCCGTGACGCCCGCTGCTTCGCCCGCGTGGAGCCGGCGCACAAGTCCCGCATCGTCGAGTACCTGCAGTCCTTCCACGAGATCACCGCCATGGTGAGTCCCCGGCCTCCTCCTCCCTGCCCAGCCCCTTCCCTCGCACCCCTTTAATTACGGCTCCATGCAGACGGGTGATGGCGTCAACGATGCCCCAGCCCTGAAGAAAGCTGAGATCGGCATCGCCATGGGGTCCGGCACGGCCGTCGCCAAGTCGGCTGCTGAGATGGTGCTGTCGGACGACAACTTCTCCACCATTGTGTCGGCCGTGGAGGAGGGCAGGGCCATCTACAACAACATGAAGCAGTTCATCCGCTATCTCATCTCCTCCAACGTCGGGGAGGTCGTTTGGTGAGCACCTCATGCCAGGGAGCAGTGATGGGGACATGGGTTTGGATACCTGAGGCGGGTGCAGGTGTTCGTGTGTAGGGTGGTGGCACCAGATGGCACCAATGCCCTCCTCACCAGGTCCTGTCCCTGTCCCTGTCCCTGCCAGCCATTCCGTGCCATCCCCTGCAGCGCGGGTGCAGCCCTGCAGAGGGCAGGGAGAGCTCGAGCATCTTTTGCCCTTGCATTTCATAGAATCGTAGAATGGCCTGGGTTGGAAGGGACCTCAAAAATCATCTAGTTCCAACCCCCTGCCATAGGCAGGGAAGCCACCCACCAGACCAGGTTGCTCAGGGCCTCATCCAGCCTGGCCTTGAACACATCCAGGGATGGGACATCCCCAAGCTGTCTGGGCAGCGTGTGCCAGGGCTTCCCCACCCTCTGAGTGTGTGTTGGGGATGTTCGGGAACGTGTGGCTGCAGGGAGGAGCTCAATGGTTTCCTTTCAGCTGCAAAGCACATTTTACCAGCAAAAATAATCATAGCTGCAAAACTCAGCCCAGGCTTGCAGGCTGCTGACTTGGGGGTCACAAATTCATCCTCAGAGCTTTGCATGAATGTTCATTTGGACTTGGTGTTCCTGCTTGCTCTCCCCTCACACCGCACACTTTCTCTGGCTGTCCCCGGAGCTCGTCTAACTCAGCTTCTGGTGCTTTCCCCCTGCAGCATCTTCCTGACGGCCATCTTGGGCCTGCCCGAGGCCCTCATCCCCGTGCAGCTGCTGTGGGTGAACCTGGTGACGGACGGGCTGCCGGCCACCGCGCTGGGCTTCAACCCCCCGGACCTGGACATCATGGACAAGCTGCCCCGCAACCCCAAGGAGCCCCTCATCAGCGGCTGGCTCTTTTTTCGCTACCTGGCCATCGGAGGTGAGCCCCGACGGGCGGGGGATGAGGCTGGGTCGGGGGGGCCGTGGTGGGGGCTCCAGCTGAGGGATCTCTCTCTTGGCCACAGTGTACGTGGGACTGGCCACAGTGGGCGCAGCTACCTGGTGGTTCCTGTACGATGCCGAGGGGCCGCAGGTCTCCTTTCATCAGCTGGTGAGTTGGGGTCTTCCCCTGCCTCCATTTGTCTGTGGTTGTGACGTTCCCACCTTCCTGATGGAAAAATTGTTCAGGAAAGAAATTTACCCCCTCGGGGCCTTGTTTCCAGCCTCGCTTCTGTTGGCAACTAGCATGGGGGGGGGGAAATTGATCCCAAGAAGCTGAAAGTGGTCCCAAACCCACGTTGAGCGGGGTCAGTTATTGCATTGCCATCTCTGAATGGGGTAGTGGGGAACTGTGTGCCAACTCACCCCAATGTGATGTGCAGTGGAAAAGGGTTTTTGCTGGAGACGTGTGTGTGCCCAAGCACCCTATTAACCACCCATGAAAATCTCTAAGCCACGATGCAGCCACAACACACAGAAGCTGAGGATGTTTTGTCAATTGTTCCGAACTGTGGGATGTCTAATGGTGGCCCTGATAAAGTTCCCCAGCTGCCCGCAAGCAGTCGCCTCCTTCCTCCCCTTTCCTGCCTTCCCCTACCACCAGCTCCTTACAAGCGGTTTCCTGTGCTGGCAGAGGAACTTCATGAGGTGCACCGAGGACAACCCCATCTTCGAAGGAGTTGACTGTGAAATCTTCGAGTCCCGATACCCGACCACAATGGCTCTGTCCGTGCTGGTGACGATCGAGATGTGCAACGCTCTGAACAGGTGGGGAGATCACAGGATTGTGCTGCACACAACTCATTTCTTGTAGGGTCTCTTGAGGCATCTGTCAGTGGCCAAGGGCTTTGTTCTGGCTCAGCAGAGCCATTCTGTTGGGTGTCTGGATCCAAATGATGGCAAAGCCTGAAGCTGAACAGCCTGGAAGAGCAAGGAGCTGGGCTGTGTGGGGACCTGGAGGCTTTTTGCACCAACGTTGTCCCCTTGCTTTTGCAGTGTCTCTGAGAACCAGTCGCTGCTGCGGATGCCCCCGTGGCTCAACATCTGGCTGCTGGGGGCCATCGTCATGTCCATGGCTCTGCACTTCTTCATCCTCTACGTCAAGCCCATGCCCGTGAGTACCCTGTGCCATCTCCGCATGCAGCCTGCGGGCTCTGCTTGCAGGCGAGGATGTCTTCTTGGGGTCTGGAGTGCCCTCGGGGCCAGGTCCTGTGACTCAAACCAGCGCAGGGACTGGAAGTCACCAAGCCCCAACAAGTCAGATGCTCTCCTTCCAGTCAAGGCGAAGCTGTGTATCTACCCCCAGGAGGTGGCTCAGCCCCTTTTGGAGGCATCGTCTCCCTTTGCAGTCCAATCTCAATTAATTCCCAAGGGTGTGTGACATCGAGAGGGTCACTGCTCCCAGGAGCTGGCATTCTCCCTTGTGCTGCTGCTGAGCACCTGCATGACCATGTGCACCCAGTCCTAGCTTGTGCTTCACTTTTCCCATGGGAGGGAGAAGTGAGGGGCATCATTTTTGACCCTTCTTGGGATCATTTCTTGAAGAAATCCCTCCTTATGCCAGGGACAATTTTTTTCTCAATCTGTGTCATGCAACAGAAGCTAGTCTTTTAAACAAAAGGAAATCCCATCTCCTTCCCTATTAACACGTCAAATCCTTTTCTGCCTCACAGCTCATCTTCCAGGTCACCCCCCTGAGCTGGCCGCAGTGGGTGGTGGTGCTGAAAATCTCCCTGCCCGTTATCCTGCTCGACGAAGGACTCAAGTACCTGTCCCGCAACCACCTGGACGGTGAGCAGGGTCTGCATGGTGCTTGGCTGCTGGCTCCATGGTGCTTTGCTTGGGCAGGTGATGGCCTGGTGGGCGCCTCACCCGTGCCCCCTGCTGATGTGGTGTCTGTGCCTGCACGTCCCTGCACCCCGCTTGCCCAGCTGCCAAAAAGGGCCTTTTCCTCCAACCCCCTTCCTCCCCAGCTGCCACGCCAGGCAGAGCAGTTGATGCTCAGGTCTGCTGGAAATGCTCCCCGGGAGCTGGAACAACAGATAAATCTGCCATGCGTGTTTATCCAGCTCCTCTTGAACCTCGGGGAACTGGATCCCTTCCTTTAAAGCAAAAGGAGTCCAATACTGGTTTCCAACAGGAATTCTTCATTTTTTTCCCTTGGTTTTTCCACCCTTCTGTGGCTGTCCCTGTCTCATGTTGCCATGTCTGTTTTAAGACCAAGTGGGAGCTGTGGCACTGTGTAAACTGGTTTTAATGGGGCTGCCATTGGGGTCTGGCAAAGGGCACGCACGATAGGAGTCCGTTTGCACTGGGGCAGTGGTTCTCATGCACCATAAATCACAGCGTGTGTTTAGACAGCCTGCTGAGAGGATGATATCATCCTCTTCTTTAATTTCTTGCAAAAAAATGCTGCTGTGGGTGATTTCTGGGCTGAGTTAAACTTTCAGGGCCGTGGGGATGCTGAGCAGCGCTGTGCCTGCTACAGGGTGGCCCCTTGCTACAAAACCAGACTTTTTTTTTTCATTTTTAAGGGTGTTTTTTTTACTGTCCCCCACCTTTTGCTACCTGACGGGGATAGCAGTGGGGAGAAAGGCAGGAAAACCCCATCCTTGCCTGCAGGGTGAGTGTAGTAGCTAGGGGAGAGATGAGCAACCTGAGCAGGGCCTGGAGGTCCTTCCACAACATCGCCTTGCTCCAAGGCTTTTTTTCCCCCCCTTAAGCAGCCATTATCCTAGCAATTCCTCTCCTTTTGCCTTCGCCTTCTACCAATAACCCAAGCAAACTGTCTGAAGCCATTCTTGCATTTTGGGGCTAAAGGCAGGTGCGGTCAGCCCTGCTGAGGAGGGATCTGGGGCATTTTAGAGGATGGATGGGGAATGATTGCAGGCAGGAAAACACTGCAGACTGGTGGCACTGCCCCTCGCCGGGTCCCAGTGCACTGGGGGTGCCCACAGCAGCATCCTGCCAGGCTCTGCCAAGAGATGGAGGTGCTCTTGCCTTTACCGACCAGATGGAAAGCGTTTCTGGGTTATTTTTATTCAATTGTTGCTTCTCTTGATGGGCTGCTAGATGCTTTGCATCAGCCAGGCATGTGTTGTCGTGTAGCAGCAATGACGGCGTGGCACTGGGCTGGGACGTAGGAGAGCTGGTTCAGTTCTTGGCTGCCTCATCCATGCATGCCCCTGGTCCTCGCTCCACCATCTGTGAGCCGGGGATGAGTGTTTCTTGCTCCCACACTTTGTGTTCCTTTATAACAACCCAGCGCTGTTGGAGGAAGGGCTTTGCATCGGCTCCGTCAGCACAGCTCCGAGCGTAGCGGGGTGTCTGGAGGCGGTTTCTGGAGAAGGTGCGATCCTTTTGAAGCCCGTCACAGCAGCCTGGAGTATTCCCTGCTTCTGCCCACCCCCCGGGGCCTTGCTCCTGCAGTGCTGGCTCCTCTGAGCACCCTCATCCCCTCGGTCACAGCGTGCGCATGCTCGCGGCTCGCTCTGTCTCATCCCACAAGGGTTTGGATGCAGCTACTCAGTCATGGCTACGGGGCAAAATCATGCTTAAATCATCTCATTTGAAAGAAATCATGAAAATCCTGCATCATCCTAATTCCTCTGGGCAGATATGTTTTTTAAAAAAAGAAAAAAAAAGCCACTTTTAAATGTGGTGTTGTGGTTTTTTTACCAGGCATTCTCAGGACAGTAAGAAACACGTGGAGCGGGGAGCACCAGTTGAAAACCTGCAGGACTCCAGAGCAAGGGTGGGCGTCCACTGGGGTCTGATCCCCCTGCCAAACCTTGGTCGTGTCGAGGGGGGACCCAGAGCACATCTGGGTGAAGGTGGCGTGGAGTTTGGGCCAGTCTGAGCCCTCTGCAGGGCAGGGCTCGGGGACGGTCTCCAGCCTGGGACCTCCTGCAGCTGCCAGCAGAGAGGCCAAAACCCAAGGGGTGGCCAAGGGCGGTCATTTGGCGGGTGCAAATATTTAGCTGTGGGTTCTGCTGATTCGGGTTTTGCATGGAAAAGTTTCTCCACTGATCAGACTGAGATAAGCAGTGTTTCCATTACACTGGGTTTTCCTTGTCCTTGAAGCTGAGGTTTGCGGCTTTCATCGTGGTCTCTGTGTATTGTGTTCCTCTCCCCAGCCCCAGGTCGCTTCCATCTCGCAGGCAGGGTGCAGGTCGCTGCCCGCATCCACCTCTGGCCCTTGGAGGTTTCTGCTCCTGGCACCCAGACATGGCACGACTTCTTGCCCCAATGTTTTTGGTATTTGCTGCTTAAGGGTGTTGCTCTCGGTGAGCCCTGCGGTGTGCAAAAGGGAGGTTTCCAGGCATGTGTGCTGGGATCTTGCAGAAGTCTCTTGTCCGAGTGGGTTTCAGGAGGTACAAACTGCAGGCACTGGCTCCAAGCCTGGAAGCACAGCCGTGGCAGGGGCTCATCTGTGCCGTAAGAAGAGCCGGGGCAGTCGAGAAGCGGGTGCTTCCCTCGGCAGCTGCCCATGGCAGCGGTGCTGCTCCTGAAAACCCCAGCACCCCAGCAGCGCTTTTGGGGACAGTTCCACCGAGGCAGCGAGGCGATCCCCTGCCCGAGGAGCACCTTGGCTTTTTTTGTGGCACTTACGCAGCTCTTTGGTGTTGCTCCTGGCTGATTTCACAGGATCTGCAAGGTGGTGGCTGTGCCACCGGGTCCCTGTCCCCAGTGGGTGCCTGTCCCCTCCCTGGCGGTGACACCGTGCTCCTTGCACCTGTGTGTGTCCCCACCACCTCCACGGGAGATTTGGGCCCCTCGTATCTGCAAAGCCCGGGGCATCCTTGTGCTCTGAGTCCCCCCTAGAGGAGGGCGCTTGGGAGAGGAGGCCGTGCCGTGTGAGCGTGCCACTGTCCCTGCCACCGGTGCTCCGCATCCCAGCCTGAATCACAGCCAGCCCAAAAGCTGCAGGGACCGATATCTCCGTGTCTGCTCACAAAAAAGCCACAGCAAAACCCCACGTGTACCCACCCTGGGGACAGTTACAGTCCCTAAAACTCCCTCGGGAGCCCAGGGGCTGCCGCAGCCCCCGTTTTCCCTGGAGTTGTCCCTGCTGCGGGAGCGCAGCGAGCGCCCCGAGCATCCCGGCGTGCCCTTGTAGGGTAGTGTGTGTGCACGGGATGTCAGTGCTGCACCTTTCAGTGCGTGAGTCTCTCTGGATGGGGTTTTACGGCTCTGCTGCCTTGCTTTGGGTTCTTTTTTTTTTTTTTGGCATGCGTGCACACACTTTAGAAACAGAAGAGCGGAGGGAAGCGCGCGGTGCCGCTGCCCCGGCATTGCAAAAGGGAGCTGGCAGGGATGGGGGCTGTTTCCCTTTCTTCCGAGGTCTCTGCTGTGGGTTCCCCCACTGCGGCAGGGTCTGTGCGATTTTTAGAGCCCTGCAGCTGCAGCAGTTCCCTGGGTGGAGGGAGGGATCGGTGCTGGGCTGCATCCCTCCTGCATCGCCCCTTTCGGGAGCACACTGAGTAAAGCCAAAAGCGAGGGGACAGCCCCAGAGCCTCGCCTGGCGCAGAGCAGATCGCAGAGGAGCCTAGCTGCCGGAGGCTGGATGCAGATTTGCAGGAGTTTAAGGACGTGGGGGTGAGAGGCAGGATCCAGGTGGGTGTGAGCACATTGTGAGCACCCCATGTGAGCGGTCCTGAGCCCCCACAGCGTGTCCCCGGGGCAGAGCCCTCAGCAAGGGACAGGGTCCCAGCGGCCCTGTGCAGGTGCCAGACCCGTTTCTGGCTGCAGTTCCTACAGAAACGCTGCGTGCCGGGGGTGTCGCTTGCAGGAACATTTCCAAGAGCATCAGCCGAGGTTTAGGGGCCTGAGGCTGTGGTTAAACAGTTGCCGTTGGCCCTGCAGCTGGGTCCCCTTCCTGCCCCCATCCGTGCCCTGCGCCTGCCTCTTTGCACACCCGTGCTGTGAAATAAAGCAGCTGGGGGAAGCGATGTTGCTGGCAAGTAACCGCCTGCTACCCAGCTGCCTGAAATGCCCCTGCAACTCGGAGCAGCGGGGTTGGGAGTTTTGCAATGGTTTAGCACAAGCCCTGGGCTCCAGCAGCATCCCCGCCTTGCTCCGCACGGTGCCAGGTCCACCCAGGGGACGCTGCCGATGGGATCCGTTTCTTCTCGGGATGCAAAGGGCCCATCCTGCAGCCAGCGCTGGAAAGGTATTCTGGCAGAAGTTGAGGAGAAGCTTGTTTTGTTTTGTTTTTTTCTTTTGTTCTGTTTTTTCCTTCTTTCTCTCCCGTTATTTATTCATTTCCTTGGCTGTAAGGTGAGGCAGGACCCATGTTGGCAAGGGGACAGTGGCAGCAGCCCACCAGAGATGTGATCGGTGATACGTGCAGGGGTGAGAGATACAGGGATACAGCCCAAAGATTCATGAGCAGGGATTGTATAATTCTTCTCAGGAAGTGCTGTCATTATTTATTTTTTTAAAGAAATAAAGAAGAAAAAGGAAATAAATGCAAGTAGCTCTGCTGCACAGACTTTGCAGCTGGTTTTCTCCCACCTCCATCATCTGCTCTTGGCTGCTTGAAAATTGGGGATCAGGTGGGTGTGAGTTGAGGTCTGCAGCCTGCTCCCATGAGCTCAGGCCGAAGGAGGAGGGCAGCCCTGGGGCTGTGGCAGTCCCAGGCTTTGGATTTGCTCCTGTGCTTTCTGCTAAGCATCCATGGACTGGAGCCGTCTCGCCTGCTAGCTGTGCCTCAGTTTCCCGAGCAGGAAAATGGATTTATTTAGCATCACAGAGCTGCGCCTGCAAAATCCCGGGGCCAAGAAGTGCGATGGGTAGCATGGTCCTTGCTCGTTGTCCTGGAGGTGTACGTGGATGTAAATGCGTAGAGCTGAGCAGCGTCCATCCATCCACCAGGATGGTGGTGGGACGCAGCGGGGGAGGCAGAGCAGAGCCTCCCGCTCTGCTTTCCCTAGGGGCGAGACCGAGGGGTCCTGCCTGTCCCGTGCCGTGCCGTCCCGTCCTGTCCCCAGCTGCCTGCCTCTGGCTCGTCCCTCTTCCCTAGGCTGAGCCCTTCCTCCCCTAGGGCCCATCCTCCTCCTCCTCGCACAGCCCAAGCAGGAAGGAACCTCTCTTGATACCAGAAGTGGGGAGCTGCTGTGCTTCCAACCCCCTGCCAATACTTTGTTTTCTCTCATTTTTCTTCGTTTTAGGAGAAGAGGACAAGAAATGAACGACACGAAGGAGGCGCTCTTAGCTAAAGGACCCCTAACTTGTAACTCGGACTGAAGTCTTGCATGCGTGACCATCGCTAGAAGCCAGCAGGACATGCATGTGTCCGACTACCAGACAAATGCGGGTGAATCGTCGAAAAGAAAAATACCGATTTTTGTTTTGTTTCGTAGCTTTCTTTTTCCTGTACATAACAGTGCAATTACTGGACATCTGGCGTAGGGTTTGGGGATGGAGCTATACATGGGCCACAGGGTCATCGCAACGCTCTTCCTTGGGGATTTCTTCCTGCAAAATTTGAGACCCCCCTTTTTCAAATCTTCGCCCTGGCGGAGCGAGCTCAGTCAAGGCATCCTTCACGGGGGGTCGCCGGGGTGCTGTGGGGTCTGTGCGCTGCCCAGCCGGAGGGACGGGCAGGGGGGCATGCGGTGATGGCCTGAAGGTAGTCGTGAGGCCGGGTGCCGGTGGCCTTGAGGCTCTCACAGCTGCGTGTTCGGTGGAGGCTGGAGATCTCCCTGTCCGTGATCCCTGCGCCGTGGAAAGCCCTGCTCCTTCTCAGGTTCATCCCACACCAAAGCGAGGTGGCGGCTTGCCCGTCCTCCGCCCGATGCCCCCTGAGGTCCCCCCTGCAGTGGCTAAGTCAAAGCCAGCCTCCCGCAGAGGCGCCCGCTCCAGGCACAGCGCGGGGATGAGCCCAATGGCTTTCCTCATGTCTGATGCTCGCTCCTGGCCACGCTCCCTTCACTCGGTTGATTTTCAATTATTTCCCTGGCAGGAGTAGTGTGTAGAGCTTAAGATCTTGGGAGAGCCGTGAGCTCATGTTCTCTGCTTTAGGGGACAGCACAGCCTTGGCACCGGTGAGCTGCCCCCAAGGCGGCAGTGAATGCATGCTCGGACGTAGCGTAGTCCTCCTCTGGGACTGGTGTTTTCATGGCTTCCCTTTTGTAGGGCACCAGCTCGAGTGTTTCCTCCTGGGATTTTGCTGCTGGGGGCCAGGAGGGGACCCAGCAGGGAAGCTGCCAGGGGTGGTTTCTTCTCCAGCCCCCCGAGGGCTCCCTCCTGCCTTCCTCGCTTTTCCCCGCGATCCCTCCTGACGGTGTCGGGCTAGCCGGACTTCTGCCTTTGCTTTCTCTTAAATCCCAGCTTGGAGGAAGCGGCAGCACTAGGGCCAGGTTTTGGGATAGCATTTTGCTCTTTGCCGTTGGGGTTTTTATTTTACTTTTTTTGCCTCTTAAAAGCTTCCGGCGCTTTTCTTGTTCCTCTTTCATGTGGGCAAGAGTGCATCTTTCTCTGGACAGTACGTGCCAAAAGTCATCCTTCCTTTCTTTTCTCCATCACCAGCATTGAAGAAGATGAGCAGAGCCCCCAGACCAATGGGAATGTACAGAATTGTTATACTACTGAGCTGATCTACTTGTACAGAAAACCTTGCATGAAATGTTGTTACTGTATTTAATATATAATGTATTCAAGAAATTTTAATATGGAGCTCTTTAAAAAGGTCTTTATAGTTACTCTGTGGTTAGAAGAAGGTTGTTGCTGATTTTTTAAAGATATTATTATACTTTGTCTTGAAGAAGTTTTATTTTTCAAACATACTATGTCTAATTGAGTTCATTGGTGATCCCATGGGGGCAACCAATTTCTTTTTAAAGGCGATTTTCCCATGAACGAGACTCAGCCCAGCACAGAGGAGCGGGGCATGCCCCAGGTACTGCCTAATAAAATAAAAGTGGGATTTGCCCTTCTCCAAATGGGTGGATTTCACCTTGGTTTGGTACAGATCACCTCCAGCTCTCTGTTCAGGGAAATAACCAGCAGGAATTGCATCCAGGACCCAACCGGTACCAGCTCAGGGACGTCAGAGGAGGTTTGTTTCCATGTTTCCCTGGGGCTGGAAATAGATCTGGGAGAGGGTGGATCCAATTTAGAGCACCCCAGCCCCGTCCCTTTGCTCCCAGTGGGGCTTTCAGCTGCCCCACTGGCCTCTCTGAGATGTGTCTGCCTCTGTCTGTCTGTCCATCCATCCACCCATCTGTCCATCCATCCATTGTGCTTGCGGGGACCTGCTCAGTCCTGCATGGCACCGCCTGCTTTACACCACTCATGGATGTGGGATTATTAATCCTACCTAAATGTGGACGTGTTTGGAAGGGTTTCTTGCGGAAAAATCCCAGTAAGGGGTACTGAGTGATGGGCGGGTGTCTCTGCCTCGGGCTCTCTCAGGAGGTTGGGTTCAGGTACACGCTTAGAGAGATAAATCATGAAATTTTAATTCATTATTAAATTCCTGCTGGTGGTTTTTGTGTGGTCTCCTCTGACACCAGAGAGAGGAGGGTAATAGGAGCAGACATCCCCTGAACCCGCTAGCAGAAAGGCAATGGGAAGAGAGGTCGCATTCAGGCTATTTTACTGTTAGCAGAGCAGCCAGGCTTGGGTTATTTTAGCATCGACGGCTGTGCCAGGAGGTACCAAACCCCCGACATCGCGGGTGAGAAAACAGAGCTGTGGCCCGGGCAAGGCTTGTTCTCCCAGCAGCAGCAAACTGCGTTTGCCTTTTCCTTGTAAACCTCTAGATCCATCTAAAAATGAGGTGGTGGGTGCAGGAAACCCGTGCCGGAGCAGGTGTCCCGTTTCCCTTCCCACCAGCTGAACCACATCTCTCACATCTCTCTCTTCCCGCCCACCCTTTAATTGCTCATCCCCCGGGGTCAGCTTCCACCCCATGGCGACAGATGCTCGGAGTTCAGCTCTGCTAATAAAATAGCCGCAGACGTGCTTACATTTCCTTTCTGCTCGGTGAAGGGGCAGGACAAGCGGCAGAGCAGGTGTGTGTGGTGCGTGTGCCACCCGCTGGGTGCTTGTGCAAACCCTGGGGTCCCAGCACGGCGCCTGTCACGGGGCGGCTGTGTCACCCAGCAGCCTGCCCAAGGAGGCAGCCTAGGGCAAATCCTCGGGGACTGCTGCGTGTTTGGTGGCGGAGGGCAGGAATAACCCCCTGCAGCGCTTCCTTCTCCTGCTAGGTGCAGCGAGCGGCTGAGGGCAGGCAGGGGATGAGTCCTCGGTGTGGCTGGACGAGCTCGTGGTGCTGGCAGGGGGTGCGGTGGGAAGGGAAAAAGCATCAGCGAGAGACTCAGCACCTTGCGTCCTCTGCTCAGGGTCTGGAGACTGACCCCGTGTGATTTCAGAGATTCTTGGTGCCCCAAGGCCGGTGGGTGCACGAGTCCAGTGCCGGGTGGCGCTGGCCCGACTGGTGGGAGGCGGTGCTGAGTTCAGTCCCCTCAGCATCGCATCACTCCTGGTGCTCCAACGCAGCCATTCCCAGCACCAACTCCTGGGCTTTACTGTGGTTTTTGGTCCTAGCCCGGCCACTGTCTTTTACTCAAGGTGCCCGAGGGTTGGATGTCCCTGCTCGGTCCCACCTGGGCTTTTTCTTCTTTGCCCCTGTGCAGTGGCACTTTGTGGAGGGGTGTGTGGGATGATGGAGCAGGACTTCACCCCGTGCAGAGCTCACAGGGGCTTTTTGGGTTACTGGCTGCAGTGAGGAAGGGGATGCAGGGGGTCAGCTGTGCTCCCTGGACCTGCCTTCTCGGTGCCACTCAGCTTTTGGTAGGAGCAGGGCGTTAAACAAGCCGAAATCTGCGTGCACCAGCAGTGATGGGGGCTCAGGTACCGCGGGCTGCTGTCCCAGCCGTGGGTGCTGCTGGGTCCGTGCAGGCACGTGGGACCCAGGGGAGGCAAGCAGCAAGCCCTCGCTGGGTGGCTTCGGGCTGGGAATGCGCTTCTGGGTTCATTATGGGATGCCTGAACAGCCTGATATAGAAAAATGAGTTCGTGCTTTGTAGCAAAAGGTAAATCATTCAATCTGGGGTGGGGGGGAGGAGGGAATAGAACTGAGAAAAACGAGGTTTCCTATTTTGTTATACAAGAGATATTTTTCCACTAAATTTCCCCTTCCCAAGCCGTGCCCCATGCCCAGCTGCGGCCAGCCAGGTGTGCCAGGAGGCTGCGGTCAGTCTCGCCGCACGCACGCCGTCCCCTCTGTCCACACAATATTGGACTGTTGTGTTTTATACTTAGGAAATGACAGAAATAAAAGCAACTTTACCAGACAACTCTGGATTTCCTGTTGTTGTTTGCTGTTTGGTTGGTGGTTGGTGTTGCTGCTGTTTCCCCCCCCTGCCCGTTCGTGGCAGATTTGGGGGGCGGCCGGGAGCCCGCGGAGCTGCGCGCGGTGCCTGAGGGCATTCTTCAGCCCTAAAAGGAGCTGTGCTCACCAGATCGGGATTTCTTGTGGGTTTTCAGAGCAGCCAAACTAGAAATGGAGCTGAGCTTGTCTCTGGCATCGGACGACAAAGGCGAGATGGAAGGAGTGGCATGATACGACTGTTGGGAATGTTTAAAGTACCAGCTAATTCGTTCGTGGGGCACGAGAATACAAATAACAGTGCTAATTTTGACTGCATCCAGAATAGTCCTCACCTTAGCTCCCCCGGCTGAGTAGGTTTGAATAAGCCCTGCCATGATCTCCGAAAGAAATAATTAATAAAGAAAGGATAATTAAAGCAATTGGCCTCCTCTGGGGAGCGGAACAGGGCACTCGGGGCCATGTGTTTCCATCTCCAGATCAACCACGGCTCTCCCCATGGTCGTATTCTGAGTGGAAACTCCTGCCACAGCCGGGGTCGTGCTTCGGAGCAAATCCGGGCTCATGCTGGCATCTGTCCGTGTATGTTTTTATGGGGTTGTGGCCCCACGTGCCCCTTCCGAAGGTTACAAGCAGGAGAAAGGTGTCGTGGTGGTGATGGGATCCCAAGATGTGGAGCACCCGTGAAGGCTAGGTTTTGGAAGAGGACGTTGGTTGGCATCATCCCCACAAACGTGCAGTCTCCAGCCCGGCACAGACCAGCACCACCACCGCTGTGCTGGATGTGGCCCTCGCACCGGCTGCTCCTGAGGCTGCGGCATCGCCTCAGCGCATACCGGTGAGCACAAAATGCCCCAAATCCCCCTCTTTGCATTGAACCCATCCCTGGACCTTTTACCCTTGAGGTTGCACGTGTCCCTGGAGGCATGGGTCCCAAAACACGTGCTACCCCCAAAATAACCCCACGGCGCTCCGTACCCCATGTGGCTGAGCGGGCGCCCATGGCTAGGATGGGAAGGGGGGCACCAAACCCGCCAGTACCCACAGCATCCCAGCATCATCCGTTTGCCTTGGAGCAGCCAAACCCACGGCCAGGGATGCGGGTTGTCACGGCAACCGGGGATGCAAACGCTGCTGCCGCGGGCTGAGCACCACCGAAAACATCCGTCCGCACCCGGGCGTCACGGGGCGGGCGCGGAGAGGAGCCAACGCTGCTGGGAAGGAGCGAAGGGAGGTCAAGGACAAGTTAAAATTGGAAAGAAAGCTGAACATGCCGTTTCGTAGACCTCGCTCGCTCACATCTGCCAGTTTTTGGTTTTTCTTTCCCCGCCCTCCCCATCGACGGCGGGGCGGTGGGAGCATCTCCTCCAGCTGGCAGGGGCAAAGGGGTCCGCGGCAGCCAAAATTACTGGGAACGGCCACCAGGTCACGGCGGCTCTTCCCAGTGACCTGGCCAATGCAGGTCCCCTTTGCACCCACCATCGTATTTTAAATCTACTTGCCACCGTGTTTCTCCCCCCCCACCCCCCGGCCCCCAGATTTGCAGCGTGCTGCGCATTTTTTGTGCTGAAATTCGGAGCTCCGTGCTGGAAGCTGCCAAGCGTGAGTCTGGATTGTGTAATGAGCTTCATCTATTATTATTCCCCCCTCTCTACTGCAACCCCCCCCAAGAATTTTTTTTCAAAAAGCAGCGTCTGAGAGCCTGGAAAGCCCTGGGAGCTCTGACCCTGGCTTTGCTTTTCGGGGTGTGGGTGGGCTCGTGCCCCACACGGAGGCTTTCAGACACCCCCTTCATGCCCCAGTGGCTCTCCATCCTCTGCGCCAGGGTCCCAGCTTGAAGTGAGGGTGCTCTCGCGTTTCCAAATGTCTCCATTAAAAATATAAAAATACTCTTTTTTAAAAATTATTATTTCATTTTGTATTTTTCTCTAGGCAGCCCCAAGCAGAGGTAGAGTTTAAGGAATGGGGAAGGAGGAGCAGCACGGCCAGGGATGCCCTCAGGTCGGTCTCCAGCCCTCGATGCCCCCGGCTCTGGCCCAGCGGAGCTGACGGGGGCGCTGGATGCGGCCAAGCGCAGTGCTGGGGCCGGACAGCACCAACCACGGGCAGCATTCAGGCCTGGTCCTGGGCGTGAGTGCAGGGTTACTGAGGCTGCACATGCTCTTGCTGTGTGCACGTCACCTCCCGAAGTGCAGCTCGCTCTCCTCCTCAATACCTGGCTGTGCCCTCTGTCCCCACAGTGTCCCCCTCCTGCCCTGCTTGGTCCCAATTTTAGGTGCTGCCAGCACGAAGCCCAGCTCGGTGCAGAAGGAGCGTGGAGGAAGTGGCCGGACACTGCAGGAGCTGCGGAGCCGCCCGAGGTCACCACAACCCCCGGGCTGCACCGCACCCGCAAAGCACCATTTCCACTGATTTATTCTTGTGAATCTTTTGCTAGCCCTTGCAGCAAGGTATTAGCCACTGGAGACTGTTGCAGACAAAAGCGAGCCCTGGTGTGGGGACGTCCCAGCACCTGCACAGCATCACGGCCCCATGAGCTCAGCGTCTTCCTGCGGGCATCCACCTTCCCTGGGCAGGTAGGTCCCACACCATCACCATTTAATTTATGGACATGGGCACACCACTTCCCTGCGGTCACCACTTTGCAGACAGGGCGTTGTTAACAGATCACAGCGTTATCATCTGGGGAAACGTCACTGCAAATGGGGGGGGGATGGCACCCGGGCACGCCGGCCAGCTGGCACTGCCTGTGCCACGTCGCGCTGTTGTGGGGCCGGTAGCCTGGCAATGCCAGCCCCCGGCCATTAAACCCCTGCTGTAAAGCAATTTAGTGAGCATTAAGCCCTGGGAGGGAGCAGCCAGGGGAGAGGTGTGAGCGGCGGTGACGTGAGCAGGGCGCAGCAGGAGATGAGGTTTCAGAGCTGGTTTGCAAATGCTGGGGTGCCGCGGGCAGGTGGTGCCCAACGCCAGCACTGCCACGGCCACGGGGTCTGCGCCACGGCTCCAGGAGGGACTAAACTGGGTGATGCCCATTATCTCCTGATGGAAACTATTTTAGCTAAATCCATGCTCTAACCATTTTATTGACTCCAAGTACCAGAGGAAGGTTAGAAGTGACTCTTTTACAAGTCATTTTGCTGTTAAATTTAGCTGTCCTATTTTCATTATCCCCATGGCTTTGGCAAGGGTGAGCAGCCTTCCCTAAAAGGCCTCGTTTCATACAGTAAGTTATTTGCTGCTCTCCTGACAGATATCTAAGCTTATAAGGTTTGTCTGCTCAGCTCAATAGCAGGATCAGCCTTCAATCTGACACGATTAGCATCAGCGTTTGCTTTTGGCCGCCCATCTGACAGCTTTCCACGTAGCCCCACGGTGGGGAGCTGCGATGGGGCCGTGCCACTGGAAACGTGGAAGCGTTGGAATTGGAGTCCCGAGCTCCTTGGGGTGCCCAGAGGCCGCAGATAAACGTCTCGCCTGCCTCCCCACCACGCTTCCCATCGCCCAGCAGTGCAAGCGATTTGTTCTGCTGCTTTCACGCTTGTCGGGGCTGCGCCGACGGGGCAACGCAATGCCGAGCCAAGGGCAATGGGCCGTGACAGGTGATGTCAATAGACATGGCCTGGAAAGGGGGGATTCCTCCCGGCAGGTTCAGCTTGCCCACGTTTCCCAAACTGTTTTCCCTGCACGGGGCAGAGAGGAGCCGTGCTCGTGGCTCCCGAGCCCCGTCCAGGCGCTGCCTCCCGCGTGGCTGGGACATGGCGGGGAGCAATGGCACTGCTGGGGATTTTGGAGAGAGCATCCTCCATTCCCCCCAGCCGGTCCCAGTGCTCCCCAACAAAGGACCCCCCCCACCAGTGCCCCGTTCCCAGGGGTCCCATATCCACAAGCTCTGTGCTTTGCCCAGTGCTGAGCCCAAACCCCACTGCGGCGATGTCAGGCCCCGAATTTCAGCCCAGCACGTTCAGCTCCAGCCCCGTTCTGTGCTGGCCACGTACCGCAGTGCTGCAGCATCCGTTGCTCGCTGTGGGGTGTGCCCACCAGCCCCGCTCCCAGGGGCCTTTCAGGAAATGCTGGAAATGCTGAAAATGCTTCGAAATGTGCCCGGATCAGCCCCTGGGCAAGCGCTGGGAAGCAGCCAAGCCCCAGCAGGGTGACCTCATTGTGGGAGGGGGCCAAGCCAGGGGTCTGGCTGCCCCACGGGCTTGTGTCCCCAGTTCTGGGGTTCAGTGCCCCCACCTGGGGGACCGGGGTGGCCTCTGGGGGGATGGAGCAGGACATGGGTTAGGGACAAGCACGGGAGATGCACAACCCCAAACATTGAGGGAGCAGAAAGGTGATGCCCTGACCTCACTGCCTAAAATCCTCCTCCGGATCCCCCTGTCCCTGCCCAGACCCCCTCTGCTCCCCGCTCCCTCCCTGTCCCCAGGGAGGGCCCCTGCACCCTCCCGCACCCGTCCCACCCCCGCTCCATGTAGGGCACCGCTGCACCCAGCCCAGCGCTTATAGGAACAGGAAACCCCGTCCCCACGCAGAGGAGGAAGCCCGACAGCCCGGCCGAGCACGGAGCAGCCCCGATAGCGTTTTTATTATTATTTATATTTATTTATTTTATCTCTCTGCAAACAGAGGAGCGACGGCGGGCACGGCCCAACCCGCACCGCGGCGAGCAGCGGGGCCGGCGGCGGCACAGCCCCGGTGCAGCCATGGGGCAGAAATGCATGGAGAAGGTGTCCTCCTTCCTCTTCGAGTACGACACCCCTCGGATGGTGCTGGTGAGGAACAAGAAGGTGGGACTGACCTTCCGGCTGATCCAGCTCATCGTCCTGGCGTACATCATCGGGTAAGGCTCGCCGGGGCACGCTTTCCCAAATTAGCACTTTGCCATCACGTTAGAAAGGAACGGGGAGGGAGGGGCTCCTGTCTCCCCTATATCTCAACACAAGGGGGTTTTGCCGGTGGTATCGCATCCCCCTGCCCGTTGGCACCCACGCTGTGTCCCGCCGTGGGGCTGAGCCCCGCGTCCTCCCCATCCCGGCTGCTCAGAGGCACGAGCCCTGCCCAGCCCCAGCGCTCGCTGAGCCGCCTCCAGCTGCTGCTCCAGCTGCTGGCCAGCAGCCTGAGAATCTGTTGTTATTTTTATTTTTCTTTATATGAAATAAGAGGCAGCTGGGGCCAGCGCGGTGATTTGTGAGACCCAGGCGGCTGCAGACAGGACCATAAATTTCCCCGTCCCCTCCCCAGCTGCTGTGGGGCAGGGACGCGGCCGCACTCCAAAGCCCTGTTTTGCTTTGCTTGTACGAGGCAGCCCCGAGAGCAGCTCAAAAAAAGGGCAGCGAGCCGGGCAGGCGGGCTGGAGCTGCACGAGGACATGTGTCCTTGGGTGCCCCAGGGCTCACGGAGCTGCTCAGAGCTGGCTTCAACCCTTGGGATCCTTCCCGCAGCGGGAGAAGGCACTGGGGCTGCAGTGGTGAGAGGTGGTGGGGCATGGGGTGCCGCGTTACGGGGCTGGGAATGATGCAGAAATCATCGCTGTGCCCCGACGGGCTGGAGAGCAGCACCTGCACCTGGCGCCAGGAAGGACCCATGGTAGGAGGTTTACATGGAGAAGGGGTGCCCAGCTGCTGCAAGTAGAGCAGCACAAGAATTGGGGGAAAAAATGGGTATTTGGGGAGCACAGTGTGGCTGGCGCAGTACGGCAGAGAAGTGGCCACTCCTGGGGCTCAGAGCGAGCTCCTGGCAGCTGTAGGGGCAATCCCAGCTTCACTCCAGCTCCCCTAGAAGGGGGGAAAAGCATCCCAGGGGCTGCACCGCGGCGGTGGGGCCCTGCATTGCTCCTGCCCAGCTCACCAGGGAGCTCTCAGCCCAAACCGCCAGCTCCTGTGAAGGGGGAACAGGCAGGGACGGTTGCTTGCAGCAGGATTTCCGAAGTAACCATGGCTTAAGTAACCCAGCTAAAACAGGCCGGGCAGCAAGGAGAGATCAGCAGAAAATCCTGGAGGGGTGATGAGCAGGGGCAGAGGAGGAGGTGTTGCCGTAATTCCGATGTTTTTGCTGCCTTGGTGGGGTTGGGATATCCTGGCACCCGGCTGCTGGCATCCCTCAGTGCCTGCACCAAGCCGTAATGTTTGAGATCAGCTCTTCTTCGAAAGCAAGCTCGGCAGGCAGATATTGATTTATTTGCAGTTATCTCAGCTCCGTGCCCCTGGCAGCAGGCACAGGATGCGTGACAGTGTGGCGGCA
This sequence comes from Anser brachyrhynchus, assembly GCF_964034855.1. Classification (NCBI taxonomy): domain Eukaryota; kingdom Metazoa; phylum Chordata; class Aves; order Anseriformes; family Anatidae; genus Anser; species Anser brachyrhynchus. Next base: position 8,451,776 of record NC_137713.1, on the reverse strand, counting down.
GCGGGGACATGAGCGCGGAGGAAGGACCAGCCCCCCGCTGCAGACAGCGCTGCGATAAGGCGCTATCGCTGCCAGCCGGGCGGGCAGCGCTTCGTGGCTTTGGCTTCCTGAAATGTTTGCGTGCGAGGAGGCTTAGATGATGGCAGGATGGGGCAGGAGGCTGGGTGACACCGCTGGGGGATTTCTGTCCCCTAGGCAGGGCTTGAGGCGGTGCCAGCAGCACGGGGAGATGCTGCCCTGCTGCCAGGGCTCGGCGGCTGGGACGGGGCCGCATCCTGCCCTCCCGGTATAACCCAGTACATGTTTAAGGTGAAAAAGGCGAGTTCTTCAGCAGGGCCCCAGTTTCTGCCCTCAGCCCAGGGTGCTATTCCCTTGGCTTGGGACACCCATGGGGTTGCAGACCCCAAAGCACCGTCCCCAAAATGTCCAGCAGCCGCAGGGCAGAGCTCCAGGCGGGGACAAAAACCAGACCGCTCCTTTTTTAGTGCCGGCAGTGCTACCCAACATGGTCGCTCGCCAGTGTTTATAGGCTCCCTGAGTCGGACTTCATCCAGTGGCAGCTTGTTTATGCCCTGGGTTAAAAAGCGCCAGGAGCTGGCCCCAGCTATGCGGGCTATGAGCCGGCTACAGCCGGGCTATGTGGGCAATCAGGAGGCAGCGGCACGAGGGATGCTGCCAACAGCCCCTGGCACTGTGGCTCCCTCGGCTGGATGGGGAACTGGTGGCCCTGGAGGGGCCGTGGGCTCACCCGTGTCCCAGCACTGGAGGCAGCAATTTGTGGCGAATATTAGTGCAGTGGATCAGGATGGACCAGGTGGGTTGTTGTGTCCAGCAAGGCTTCAATCCTAAATGCCCTCCAGACATGGCTCTTCCTGCCTTTGCCTGCCCTCAGCCACAAAACGTATCCCAAACCCCCAAATAAACGAGCCTGCGGTCAGTCAGGTCCTGCAGCTCCCACACGCCGTGAGCATGAGGTGGGAGAGCTCAGCAACACGTCCCCGGGCCCTCTAGCAAGAGGAAATTTGGGAAGTAATTGAAGATGTCCTGGAGCACAGGGAAACACTCGCTGCATCTGCCCTGTCCCCTCCTGTCCCTGCTGCACCCACCCCTCGCCTTCCTCCCCCAGGTGGGTTTTCCTCTACGAGAAGGGCTACCAGTCACAGGACAGCATCGTCAGCTCCGTGTCGGTGAAGCTCAAAGGCCTGACGCTGACCAACGAGAGCGTCTTGGGCCCGCACATCTGGGACGTGGTGGATTACGTTTTTCCACCGCAGGTAAGGAGGCAGGAGGGGCTGGGGGGGGCTGCTCTCACCCCAACCCCATGGAGCAGGTCCTGGTGGGGTCCTTGGTGCTGGCTTTCCATGGGGCCACCCATGGCACAGCTTGTCCCTGCTGGAGAGCAGGTGGCTCCTGCCACAAACCTTTCCCCATGTCGTCCCCAGGGAGCGCCCGATGCTTGGGACCCCTCCTGGTTGATGGGGCACGTTTGATGCTGCCCCCACAAGGCTGAAGGCTCCTTCGGTGCCTCCAGGTGTGGGCAGCAAGGGGGGACTGGTGACACCACAACTGCCCAAGGCCACCACCAGCTTCCCACGTTGGGACCCAAGGAAACAAATTTGGGGGAGAAAGGAACCGCCCGCCTGGCCATGCGCCGGTGGTTTCGGTGTCCCATGTGGAAGGGGCTCCTCCGCTCCCCAAAAACACTGTGCTGTCCATCAGCTCCTTGGCTGTGTCTCCGCAGGGGGACAACTCGTTCGTGGTGATGACCAACTTCATTATCACCCCTGGACAGAAACAAGGAACCTGCCCGGAGGTAAACGCCCTGGCTCCTTTCAGCGGTCACCGTGTCTGTAACTCGGGGGGCTGAGGTGGTGGCGCCAGTGGAGTAATTCTCCTGAAAGCGAGAAGTTTAGTAAAAGCGTGAGCCTTAAAGCTTAAAAAAGAAACCCCTCACCCTTTTCCCTGCTTAACTCGGATGCCTGTGGCTGGGAAGCGGTGGATGGAGGAGGCTGTTGCCCCGTGAGGGGACGGACGGGCGGATGCCCTGGGGGGTGATGGTGGGACACAGCGCTGAGCGGCTTTCCCCAAACAGCTGCCGGATGCCGGGCTCTGCACGAGGGACAGCGACTGCAGCAAGGGGACGTACAGCCGCCAGGGACAAGGTACGGCACTGCCGCTCCTGGTGAGCACAGCGAGCCCCAGCGGGGCCACGCAGCTGGGGGGGCTGTGTGGGGACCTGCCCCGGGATGCCCTCTGGCATCCCCAAAGATCATCCCACCTGGGCCGGCCCTGCTCGCCTCTTCCAAATGATGTCTGAGCTGCAAAAACCTTCCTGACAAAAGGATAATCAAGGAAATTAAATGTTTCCCCCCGACTTACAGCTTTCTAACAGCCGATTGGCCACAACTAATTGCCCTTTTAATCAAGGGGCACTGTTTTGTTTTTTGGATGGCCATGGCAGGGCTGGAACCCCACCCAGGTCCCCCAGATCCCGGTGTTGAGCTGGGGTTTCCCAGTACCCAGGGACGCGAGCAGCTCTCTCTGCCCCGCAGGGCTCATGACGGGCAGGTGTGTGAATTTCAACAGCTCGGTGAAGACCTGCGAGATCTTTGGCTGGTGCCCTGTCGAAGTTGACTACCACGTTCCCAAGTAAGCAGAGATGCTGTTGCCCCATTTTGCAGCTAGCCGGGACCAGAAGCACTCGGTGTAGGGCAGAGCAAGCCCAGACTCTGTGGGTTTCTGCCAGGACAGCCCGGGTAGATGCTGCCTGATGTCCCCAGGGGGTTGTGTCCCTCCTGGCCTGATTTTCTCCTGGTGGCTCTCCCCTTCTGTGCTGGGTTCTCCACGCGTGGCCCAGCTGCCCTCAGAGCAAAGTCATTCTCTGCCCATGAGCTGTTCTCCACCTCCAGCCTCCATGGACCGCTGTGAAGCACCTCTTGGCATACGCCAAGTCCTTTCCTCCTTGCCATGGACATGTGCCAATGCTTGTTTTTCAGCCCTGCCCTCCTGTCAGAAGCGGAGAAGTTCACCTTGTTCATCAAGAACAGCATCACCTTCCCCAGGTTCAAGGTGTCCAGGTACGGGGAGGGCTGGGGGGAGGACTTCTGCTTGGCCGTGGCCCTGAGGGGAAATCAGGGGCAGAGCTGGGTGCGTGACATGGGGGTGTCATTCCTCACCAGCAAGCCCAGCACTGGCCCAGCTGCTGCCCCCTCCAGCACCAGCTGAGCTGGTAGGAACTGAGCCATCTCCCTCCAAACCCATCCCAGCACAGCTGCTGGCTGCAGCTGCAGGGAAGGGGCTGCTGGAACGAACGTCCCTTGAGTTATCTTCAAACCACCTGCATGAAAATGCAGTTTCTCTGGTCCCCTGTTTTTCTTCTCCCTATTTCCCCCCCACTACAAAAGCAGTAAAAAATTAAATATGACCATGGGGTGTGAGCAGCCAGGAGGAGCCTGCTGCCCCCCAAAACAAGCAGCAGTCCCCCTACCCTCACCATTACCGCTAGGTCCTGCAGCAGGACATGGGGCCAGCCCCTCCAGGCAGTGCTGGATGCTGGCGTGCATCTAAGAGGATTTATGGCACCGCCGGTCCCGTAGCCGATTTGGAGCAAATTAGGAGCAGCTATTTGTGCTGAGCATAGCGGATTCCTCGCTAAGCCAGCCGCATCCCCGCTCTGCAGCCGAGGTTAAATGCCCCGGCAGCGTGGCATGTGTGGGGCTGCCCCCCAAGGGGTGGTGGGACCCTCAGCAGCAGCAGGGTGAGGTGGTGGCAGGGGCTGCAGGGGGGACATGGCAGGGGACAGCAGGGCCTGGGAGGAGAGGGTGGCCGGAGCCAGCCAGGGTCAGGGGGGGACTTCCTGCCTTTGATCGCTGCTGCTAATGAACTGCCGAGCAGAAGGGGTGGGACGGGACTGACCAGGGCACGGGGCTTGCAAAACCATCCTGGGCAGGGAGGCTTCAGGGAAAGGCTATTTTTAGGAGAAAGGGCAGACCCGGGTGGCAGGCAGGACGTCATCCTTCCCTTTTCACCCTTTCTGGGCAAGATGGCAAAAAAATGGCTGAGGGTGGGTGCCGTGGGATGCGCTGTCTGTGATTTGTCCCAGATGGAAACTGACTGTGCTGAGAGCATTGCTTGTGGATGAGGAGAGGTGAGGCGAGGGGAGGCGAGGCAGCTGGGAGGGGTGGTGGAGGCCGCCGGAGGGCTGGCAGGCCTGGGGGACGAAAGAGGGGGCTGCAAAAAGAAGTGAGGGTGGTGGGTGTGTGCTGAAACATGGGTTGGGGCTGCACGCAAAGCAGCGAAGCCAAAGCTGATGTAGAGACCGCTCGTGGGAGAGAAAACAGCAGAGAAGTGTCCTCCACGTGGGGAGGTTCAGGAGGAACAGGCCCCTGGTGGGGCGGGGGAGGCCAGGCGGGGCTGGAGGAGAGGGTCTGCGCTCCGCGTGGGGATGGAGGACGAGGCCCAGTGCCTGACCCAGCTCTGAAGTGGCCCGGCTTTGGGCAAGGCCTTGGACCAGAGCCACACAGAGCTCCTTTCTCACAATTTTTTCAGCTCTTCAGGGTCTTTCTCGCTCTCCTTTCATTCGCAGGCGCAACTTGGTGGAGAGCGTTACCAAGCAGTACCTGAAGAAATGCACGTACCACAAAGTCACCGACTCCCTGTGCCCCGTGTTTGACCTGGGCTACGTGGTGAAGGAATCGGGTCAGAATTTCACCGTCCTGGCCGTTAAGGTACTGGACGTTTGGAGACGTGCCTTGGGACACGGGGGGCCGGCCGAGCTGCCACTGCTGCAATGAGGGGTGGGATTTCCCAGGGGCTTGCACGGCAGCGGCAGAATTAAATCTCGTAAAGATGATGAATCTCCTTGGACGTGGCCTTTTCTGGTTTAGTGACTGATGTGTCAGGGTTGGGCCATGGGGCAGGCAAAACTCATGGGCAAAATCGGACAAGGAAGGGCCACAAAGACCATTGTTGCTCAGGACCATGCCCTGGGCGTAGCATGATGCCCAGGAACAAGAGGGCATGAACTTAGCCGTACATCCAGCATTTAGGACGAAAGCGAACATCTCAGCATAGGGCATGCAGCCTGATGGGGAGCCAGGGCACCTGGTAGCACCCAGGGGGGCCACCTACGAGGAGGGACGGGGTGTCTCTGTGCCACCCGGTGCTGCTGTCCCCGCTGCAGGGCGGAGTGGTGGGCATCACCATCGACTGGAATTGCGACCTCGACTGGCCCGTCCGGCACTGCAAGCCCATTTACCAGTTCCACGGCCTCTACAATGACGACAGTAACGTCTCGCCGGGCTTCAACTTCAGGTGAGGGCACCCCCCTGCCTCCCCAGGCAGGGTCTGAAGGTGGGTGTTTGGGGGATGCCACAGCGCTCAGCGGGTGGCAGTAAATCCAGGACTGCCCTCCAATATAGGTGGTGGCTTTGCAATGCCAGACAGCAGTGCTTGATGGAATGGGATAGGAAGAGATAACCCAGTCCCTCAGGGGGTTAGGAGAGGGTCAGGAGCATCCCCTGACCCCATCCTCCTTCGCATCCCACCAAGGTCCCAGTGCTGTGGGGTGGCGGGGGGTGGCAGACACCCGTTAACAAGCCATTAATGTCCCCTATCTCATGGGACAGGTATGCCAAATACTACAAAGAAGATGGGACAGACAAGAGGACCCTGTACAAGGTGTTTGGGATCCGGTTTGACATCCTGGTGAACGGCAAGGTAAGGGCGGCTGTGCACGGGTGTCCGCACCACAGTAATGCAGTGTCAGGTCCCATGGGGCCAGTGATTCCCAGGGGACACGGAGGGGAACCCGTTGTATGGGCTGCATCTATCAGCTGCAGTTCAGCCTGTGGTTTTGTCCCAGAACAAACCCACTTTGGGGGTTTGGGAGGACCGTGGAAAGCTGAAACCTTTCACTGACATTTCCAGAACACTTGTGTTTATCTTTTTTTTTTATTTATTTTTTATTTTCCCCTCTCTTTCTTCCCACTGGGAATGAAGGCTTTCCTTGTGGTACTCCCACTGGCAATATTTAAAGGGTATGCATTCTTTTTTTTAGTTAAAAATATGGGAAACAAAATAATTTCAATTTGTGTCAGCCTAAACCCGAAATAACCGTATTTTTCTGTTTGACAAATGAACTTAAAATCAGCTCCTAACCAGCTCCTGTTTCTCTGGGTTGTGGGGAATTTCGTGGCTGGAGCTGCTGCAAGGCTCCTCAGCTGAGCCCTACCCATGGCTATTGCAGCCTTCTCCTGCTGTGAGCTCGTTGCAGCATCTCACCGCTTCCCTCTGACTTCATGCAGGCGGGCAAATTTGACATCATCCCCACCATGACCACGATCGGCTCTGGAATTGGTATTTTTGGAGTGGTAAGTTTGTGTGGCTCCAGCCCCTACTTTGTGTCTCTGATTAGCGCCCTGGTGACGAGCAGGAGCGGGAAGGAGCTGCCCCAGCGCCCCGTTAACGTGGGGAGCAGGGACCCATGGCCATGGGCCGGAGGGAGCCAACGTCCTGCTGGGCGAGAGGAAGGTGGGCTGGGCAGCCGTCCCGACAGCTGCATGTCAGATCCATTGCTAAGGGGTCTGGGAGGTGGTGAGCCGCATTTCATGCAATGCACAGCCCCGAGATCCTGTTTCGTTATGATCATTAAAGACTTTGGCACGACCCAAAGGGTGCGTGCGCTGCATGTACCCAAAGGGGAAGCATTTAATTTCTGTTGAAATTGCCCGGTGTCAGTCCCAGCAAGCTTCTTTTCTGCCCTAAATGGACTTTTGGAGGATTCATGCTCTTCAGCAGCTGCCATCAGTGGCCTGAAGCAGAAGTGACCCGTTTGTGGGAAAAACTGGGACAAACTGGGAACACAAGAGGGCACAGGCGAGCTGGGAGGGCAGCCCCAACCCTGCCTGTGCTCTGATTCAAGGCCTCTGTGCTCTGCGACCTGCTCCTGCTGCATTTCCTCCAAGGACGGGACTACTACAAGCAGAAGAAATTCAAGTACGCGGAACAGGAGCCTGTGAGTACCAGCACATCCCTCCCTGCCAGAGGCTCTCGGTGGGCGAGCGTGGGTGCGTGCGTGGTGATGCCATGCCAGGGACCACGTTCATGTCGAGGAGTGCCCAGGCACCTTCCCAGGCTGCTGGGAGCCCCAAGCCCCTGGGGCTGTCCGAGGCCGGGAGCCGTGAGTCTCCCCTCCAAAATTACTTTCTGCATGACCCCCCCGTTTCCTCCCACTGCTCACTTTCCGAGACCATCCTCATGACCACGGGATGTTTCCCGTCCTGTCATAGGAGGTGGAAACAGGTCCCCCCCAAATTCATCTGAGAATATGCTCGCATGCTGGGGGTTAGGAGCTGGTGCTTCCCAGCTGCTTGTTCCCCTGCTGTTAGCAGGGGACAGGTCTGTAAAAGAATTATCGTTTTCTCTTCTTTAACCCCCAGTCAAAGTCGCATAAGAAAGGGAAGGAGCTGGACAACACGCAGTGAGAGGTGAGTGGGGTTCCTAGCCTAGCTGGTGTATGGTTATGGGTCTCAGGGGGCTCCTAAGGCCCTGGGAAGGGCACAGGGTGGGAAACAGCAGTGGGCTGTAATGGCTGATGTGGCATCTATGCTTCCCGGGGCAGGCAGGGTGGGGATGTGGGATGGACACTGCGTTTTGGACAGCAGCATCTCTCCAGGAGGCGAGCTGGGGGCAAGACACCTGAAACCACCATGCCTCTCTCTCTCCAGCATCCACGCTGACCGACAAACCTGCACCTTCTTCCTCCTCCTCCTCCTCCTCCTCTTCCTCTCCCAAAACACGGTCGTCATCCCCAGCCCCAGCCCCGAGGCCAGCAGGAGCAGCATCCAACGCCAGCTCACGTGAACGCAGCACCCTGCAGCCAGGGCAGGATCTGGCCGGCCCAGTGCCCTGCGTCTGGCAGGGCTTGCTGTGATGCTGGGGTGGGTGACGCCTGCATGGGACACAGGGGCCCTGCACTTGCTACAGCACCCACAGGACCTCCACCAGCCCTGCCTGGGGTGCCAGGGCCATGCTGGGGTGTCCTGCACCCCGAGCCCTGCAAGAGAGCATCGCTGCCTTCCCTTCCCCAGCAGTGCCCCTGAGTGGCTCCAGATTGAGGAGAGGGGAGTGGAAGGAGAGCTGGCAAAAACCATGCGTAGTCCCCCAGCATGGGAAAGAAAGGGTTATTTTGTGAGAATGTATTTTATTAGAAAAATAAACCTTTAGTTTTTCTACTACATCCTTTTGCAAAGCCCATGCTTGCCCTGGGCAGGACGCGGGGTACGTGGTGGTTTTCAGCACTGGGGAGTCTGTGCACGCAGAGGAGCCCTGCAAATCGGGCTGGAGCACCGAGCCTCTGCGACGGAGCTGGCACAGGCTCCCCCAGGCTCTGCCCTCCCATGCAGGGGCCCTGGGCCTCCGGCCGCGAGCACGGCTTGTTATCAGCGTTGTCACTTGGGTTTCCGTCTCAGACAGGCTGGCTGGCGGGGAGCCACGGGGAGCTGCTGCCCTGCGCCAGCTCTGCCTGCTGCTGCCCACACCAGCGGGGCGAGCAGCGCTGCCCCTCTCAGCTCCTTGCCCCCATCTACAAAAGCACCCCGAGGAACCCCTGTCCCTCTGGGCTCTTTGCCCCCAGCTTCAAAACTGCCCCGAGCAGCCCCTGCCCCACGCTGCCGGCTCTGGCCGGGGCTCTCGGGTTGCACCAGCTCAGACTTGCTGCGCTCTCTCTTCGAGGGTCTGACCTCTTTTTCGGAAAAGCTGAAATTTTGAAAAAGCTGACATTTTGTCTCGGTCAGTTCAAAACTGGATTGCAGCAGCCTTGGGGAAGTCAGCAGAGGGGCCGTGGGGATGCCGCACCCGTTGCAGGATGGGAGCGGGCACCAGCAGCACGCAGGGTACACGCAGCGCTCGGGCTCCTATGGGACAGGGGCTGCAAGAAGCTTCAATCTGGCCATGAGGGCAGCAGAGTTAACATCAAGCTGTCCATCCCCCACTGGGAGGTGATTTGCTCTCAGAAGGATGCCTCAGCTTTCAAAAAAAAAAAATCTATTAAGACTATTTTTATTGTTGGGTGTTTTGTTTTGGTTTTTTCACCCTTTCTCGTGCTGCTGCCGTGTCAGAGCGATGCCAGGTGCGTGCACTGGAGGTGCGAAGAGCATTGGGTGCAAAGCTGGCCGGAGCCCGGAGGCCTTGGAGCCAACTGGGTGGTGGCAGCCCCACGCAGCGGGTGCGGTGGTGCAGCAATCTCTCCAGCTAAGCCTCAGCCAGCAGAGGGGACTGGCAGACCGCTTCTCACATCCACGCCTGGCAGAACTCGCTTCCCGAGGCTCAGAGGCAGCGAAGCGACAGCGTTCAGGTTCACCTCTCACACCCGCTTAAAGGGGGTCGGTCTGCAGGCAAAACTGAAAATAGCCAGGGCAGGGCTGCAGGTGGAGCAGGGGATTGGTTTTGGCTGCTTTATCTTTCTAGCTGCTTGTAATGCAAAGCCTCCGTTCTTTCCCAAAGAAGTATTAAAAGGCAGAATAGGAAATTAGGAGAAATGGTACTTGTACACGTTTCCCTGTAGTTGCCATTCAAAACCTCTGAGCTGGGATCCCTAAAAGTCCCAAGATTGCTTTAAAAATCACGGGAGGGTTTATTTTCTTTTCCATGCTTGCTTTTTACAATACATGAGCTTTGGGGATCCTTGCCTTTGCCTTTCCCTCACCAACCACCTCCAGCAGGACGAGAGGCTGTAATTTGAATTCTTTTACCAACACAAGTTCCTCTCCCAAGCCAGCGACCCCAGAGCCTGCGGCCTTCAGGTGGAGACCATGCAGAGCAGTCGGCGTCTGGAGGGAATGCAGCAAATGTCTGCTGTGAATGGAAACCAGTCCCCTGTGCAGTGTGAAAAGGTCGGGGAAGCCCACGGCAATTGCTACGGCTCTGCTTTGTGCAGGAGGGGCTGGAGCTGGTGCTCAGGGGGGAGAGCGTGGAGGAAAGGCTGGGAGCCCTCCCTGGCATGGTGCCCTGTTGAGCACTGCAGCTCCCAGCCCCTTCTCCCGTTGCCTTTCAGTTTGGTAAAACCCATGGCAAATTGCTGAATGCAGGATTGTAGGGAACAGTTAAAGGTCTGCAGATGTGAAGTGCTGGAAAATGGAACTGATGATAGGTTTCAGGTCGTCCTGAGAAAGCAGCTCCCTGCGGCGTGCTGGCAGCTCGGGGCATGGAGGCGTTTCAGCACAGACCCCAGCAGGGCAGGACCATCCTTGCCCCTCGGTTCTGACCTGCTTGTGCTGTTATAAAAGTTCGCGTGCTTGGCATCCATTGTGGTCATTTGAAGCTGTAAAAACATGCCCAGTGCCTCCTGTGGCTCTCTGACCTCTGAGCAGCAAGCACTGCACGACGGAAACCCAACGGGACTTGGTCATCGTGCGAAGACCCCTCAATGACAGCTTGCTGTGTTGCTTCCTACTTGTGCTGTGACAATTAGGTGTGTTGCTTTTTTGTTTGTTTGATTTAAAACTCTATTTAACTGAGTTTGGGCTTTTACAGCATCATTTACCTATTAGAAAAGTCCTAATAGAAAAGTAACCCTCAGCAAATTAAGCACTGCCTCCCCTGAGCCAGGAGTGCAGTGCCACTACTCCCGTGTTACATAAAGGGAAACTGAGACACAAGCAAATAATTTCTGAATGTGAACAAAGACGTGGTGGGCAGCTTCTGCCTCCGAGCAGTTATTATTACTGGTGAAGGTTACCAGGTTGGACCTGCAACAAATATATCTTTTCCTCCCCTTGGGCTTGGTTACTCTGACATAAATCAAGTGGCACAGCTATTCTGGAAGGGAAATTGCAGAAAAACTTATTCTGCAATAATTATGCTGGTTAGTGATTCTGCAGAGATGAGGGACGGTATTTCAACCTCTGCAGAGCTGGCAACATTTAATCATTATGTTTGCGCACAATTCCCAGCACAAAGAGGCCCTGATTTCCACCTGGTGCTTCTAAACACCATAACGATGCAAATTGAAAATGATTAACACTGAAGAAAGAGGCGGCCCCTTTCTCTACAATCTCTCCTATCTCTAAGCCCTCTCATTCCTTCTCTGGCAGAGGAGGCTCCCGTTTATTTTTAACCCAGCCCTCCAGATAGGACATTCCTGGATTTTTCCCTAAAAAAAGCACCTGCCTTTCTGGTTACACTAATTCCCATTCCCTCTTGATTTGGGAGAATGTTTTCAGCTGGATAAATCCTCCGACTGACACAAGCGCAGGACCGACAGGATCGTTTCTGTCCTCCCAGCACTAAATGATGATTTTATTTCCCTTTGTCCCAATGACACACGTTCTCAGGCCGGACTGTGCTGTGTGGGGAAATGTCCCTCTCTGCCACCACCACGTTGGACACGTGCAGGGCAGCCTGCAGCCGTACTGCCAGCCACAGTACGGTTCTTACAGCTCATTTTCGCTGCTGCCAGCTCCGCTGTACTAATTATGCCACGCTATTTTCTTTCGCTTTCTTTGGTGAAGTGCTCTCTCCTTCTGTTATCTATTCCTAATTGCTTTATTGCCTTATTTTAGAAGCGTAAAAGTCAAAAGTGGCCAAATGGATTCTGAATATAGCAACCGTGAAGTCGACCGAGCAGCTCTTTTTAGCAGCGGTGAATCAGGATGGCTGCAGCTAACAGAGCTCTGCTGCTGGCACCAGCATGGATCCTGCTCACTTCTGCGGCACCGCAAAGACATTTGGCCTAAGCTGTTCTTAAAAGAAATGCAACTCTTTTTTTTTTTTCTTCTACCTAAGCACACCTGTGAAACGTCTGGGGAAATGTAAAGTCTCCCTCTCGTGTCTGCAGCTCAAGGACAGGTTAACCACCCCTCCGGGCCCTGCACCCACAAAACACGGGGGAAATACCAAATGCCAACCATCCACACCCAGCCACTATTGAACAAAAATACCAAAGTCTTATTTTAACATTGTTACAGCCATTCTGGCCTAAGCATCAGATAAGCATTATTCGGGACTCATTTTGCACTAGTCATTGGTGCTTTGCAGTGCAATCACTTGTGTCTTATGGAAAAGGGAAACTGAGGCACGTGGGTTTTGTTTTCTGGGAGAAATAGCAGCTTGGGACTGAGGTTTGTTAACCAGGTTACTGCATTAGGTCAAGTGCTGGCAGTCTTTGTCAGAGGCAATAGTTTCAACCCGTGTTGTTGGTGCTAAAACTGTTTCAGACATCCCTGGTGATTTAAGCTGACTGATGTTAAAGGAGACAGGTCTTTAGGGACAATCCTCAGCACTTCCCAAACATCATCATTCAGACATCTCAAAGCCAGAAGTGAAGCAGCCCAAATGACCTCTGAAACCCTTAAAACATTTCTTGGCACTGCTTATGACAAGAAGAGCTGGAGGCTGAAAGTTTCATTGCTCAAGAAAAGCAGAGATCAGTCTTTGCCTGGGGCACAGGGGCTGCACTGTGTGGGGATTTCAGGCTCCAGGACTCAACAGGGCCCTGGCCAGGCGCCTCGTGGAGCTTCGTCCCATCAGAGCAGGATGCCAGGGATGTAACCCAGCTGCATGACTGAGCATGCACGGGACCCTGCAAGGCCTTACGAGAGGTGGATGTCATCGCTGTATGGGCCTTTTTCGTGCTTCTGGGTGATTTGGAACAAGAATTAATGGCGAACAGCAAAGAAAGTGCCAGGATTTGGATGTGAAGCCGGTGAGACTTGGTCCCCAGGCAGCCCCATGAGCCCTGCCTCTGCTCTTTGTGCAAGGACAGATCTGAGGCGCAGAGGGAATGATAACGCTCTTCAGCGTGATCCTGAAACTGCTGCCTTCCTCAAAGGGCACAGCACCACGAACGCGTACCTGGACCCCAAATTGCTACAGGGATGCCTTCGTTCCCACCCTGACCCTGGGACCCAGCTGGCATCTCAGCAAGGCCCTGCAGGCTGCTGCACCCCCTTACAGCGGGTCTGTGCTGCCCTGCACGGCTCCAGTTGGACATGACCTTGAGCACCTTCTGCTCAAGACCATCACAGAAGCAGTCAGGGCCTCTGGTTTTACCCAAAATGAGGCTCCACTGCCCCATGCAGAGAGCAAGCATGGCCTGGGAGGGCAGCGCAAAATGCTGGAAGCCTTTTGTGCCAGGCTTTGCTGTTGAAAGCAGGTCCTAGAATTGTCTTGCTTCCTTATTTCTGTCAGAAGGGCCTTCTGCATGGAAAAGGAAAAGAAAATGTATTTTCAGATGCTGGTGATCTATCCGAGGATGGAGAAACTGTCCCAACTGCTTTCCTTCAGAAACCATGCCCTCTCTGCATCATTTATATTTTTGGTTCTGTTTCCCTGTTGTGTTTGCTGTAGGAAGGAATTGTGCACCTGAAGTGCAAGACTGCACCCAATAATATTTAAAGACACGAAACCACAGAAACACCGGCAGAACTATAAATAAAATACCTTGAAAGGGACTAACTGTCAAATTGCCAATAGTAAAAACTAGCAAAATGGAAAATGTAGTTTTTGGTCACTCTAAAATGTCAGCCCTACCACCCTTCCTCTCGTTCACATCACACTGCTGTTCACCAGATCCCAAAGCCCTGCTCTGCCCCATTGTTTCTGGTTCACGGGGGATCATCTCCACTGGGTTTTCTCCCTGATGATCCTTTCTAGGTTTCTAACACGGGGATCATTTAGCTGAATGTAAGAATTCTCTAATAATCAAGCTTACAGCCACGCATGCACTCAACTTCTAGCTTGCTGGTTAAAGAGAAAACAGCCTAGTTTTGTTTGATTGTTTTTTTCAAAACAAATAAGAGGGCAGAGAAAGTTGTGGTCATATAATGGGATCCATTAAAATTGCCAACAAGCCAATTTAAAGATTAATAGTAGGCAAATAAGCTCTCAGAGGTTTCAAGGGAAAATCAAAACATTTCAGTTCCAAATATTTTGACTGCATACTGGCAGATCTGACAAATATTTTAGGTAGTTGTGAAAGGGCATTAACCCCAGATAAGCATATTCATCCGTAGAGTGCTGCTCAGCCGCATGTGGTCTACCAGGGTGACAAAGCACATTTCTACAGAAAATGCAAGACTTTGATGCATACAGTAAATTGCTATAGGGTATGTCTGACTAAAAGACATGTATCCGCAGAATGAGTAAGGGAAAAAGTTCATGGTCTTTGCACAACTTGCAGAGAACTTTGATGTTTTAGTGATTTTGTGCCTTAATTACATGTTGATACTTCTCTAAACACTGTGAAGACAACCTGACCAAGGTCTTTTTGGAATGGGAAACAAAAAGTTTATAGTAAACCACAAGCTGTATTATTAACAAGTTGTGTTATTTTGCAATATGAAACACGTGTTAATAAATTAATTCATGTCCAAAGCAGAGGGTTGTTTGAAACCCACTGGAAGTAAGTGCAGGACTTTTCCATCCGCTTGTCACAGCAGGAAGGAACAGCAGTGTGCCGCAGGTTGACTCAGGGTGAGGATTTAATCCAACTCTTGCTCTCAGGCTGAAGCCAAGATCCCCTGGTGGGGACACCGGCTGCGAGCGGGGTCGCAGCAGAGCCCAGCACGAGTCACCAGGCACAAGATCGGCATCCTCAGCAGTCCTGCGAGAAACGCACCTCGTGGCTGGCTGCGGGGCTGCAGTGGGAACCCCTCCACCCAGGCGCCCAGGGCCAAGTAGGTAAGAGAGAGCTGGAAGGGGATGGAAATAGAGCCAAAATGTGAGTCATAGAACCGAGGGCATCTGCTTGCAGGGACTCCTCGAGTGGAATCTGTTGACGTGCAGCGTTTCCCTTCATCACCATAAAACTTCTGAAAATGTATACGTGGTCAGGGCTGGCTGTTAGTGCTCTGGAGCCTGGGTGAGGGGACGTCTGGCCGTAGGGACACTGCGGGATGAGGGGGAGCTGCGTCCCTGTGGCAGCACCCTGGGGAACAAGGTCAGGAGGGGGAGCAGCATCCCTGTAGCAGCACCCTGGGGTGCAAGACCACCCCTGTGAACACCCAGCCCAGGGAGCAGCCACCCTGCTGCCTGTCCCCACGCTGTTGTCCATAGATTTGCGCCCAGTGCGCCCCGCCAATAAGCACACAGAGTCAGAATCCACACGAAGACCTTTTAATTAACTCCTTAATTACACGGCTCTGCCCCCTCACAGCCCGTCCCTCAGCCCGGAGCAAGAAGACCCCCAGATCACGGGGAACCTGCGCTCCCTGTCAGGCTTCCCCTGGTTCAAACCCCCCGCGGTGTTCTCACACCCCACCCACACCCAGGTGTGCTTCTGGTCCTACACCACACTTCCAAAAAAAAAAAGAGGTGGAGGGGGACAAAAAACGAGCGTTTTTGCCTCAAAACTCCCCGCCGCGCGGGGGGCCGAGGGGCGGGCTGCGGCCCCGCCTCGCCTCACCTCAGGGCGCCGCCAGCGGCCGGCGGGAGGCGCGGCCGCCGCCAGCCAATGGGAGCGGGCGCGCGGGCGGCTCTGTAGCGGCGGGGGGCTGCGGCGGGCTGCGCCCGGCAGCTGCGGCGGGCAGGTGAGCGCGCGCGCGTGAGGCGGGCGGGAAGGGCGGGAATGGCGGGCACGCGCCCGGCGCCGCTCCGGTCCTGTCAGGCGGGGCTGAGGGGCCCCGCGTGAGGGGACGGGGCCGCCGTCGCCGCCGCTTCGGGCTGCCCCGGCCGCTTCCCCTCGGCCCCAGCCGCAGCCCCTCGGGGTTTTCTTCCCTCCCCAGAGGCCTGAGGCAAGAGGGGAGCCGCGGGTCTCCTCAGCGGGCGGCTGTGGAGGGCGGCGGGGGACTCTGAGGGGGGCTCCTGAGGTAAAGGGGGGGGGGGGTGACAGCCCTCAGTCCGGCCCCGGGGGGCTCGGAGCCGGGCTCTGGGGGCAGCCGGCCCCGGCTCTGTGTCCCCTGGGTGAGGTGCTCCGTGAAGCGCCCTGCGGTGCGGCTGGAGAGGCCCGGGGGAGCGGGGGCTCGCCCCGCTGCTTGCAGCAGGCTCCGTGGCTCCGAGTTGAGCCCGCGTCGCTGCTTCCCCTGAGGCGCTCGGTAACCGCTTCCCTGCGAGGCAGCCCCGGCAACTCCGGTTTGTGCTGGCGTTCGGCGGGGGGTGGCTTGGGAGCACGTTGAAGCAGCCAAAGGCAAGCGCAGAGCCCTCGTCTGCTGTTACCTCTTCTGCCTGAAGAGCAAAGCCCAAGGCAGGGAGCTGGGGCCGTGCTCCGACGTGGCCCCGCGCACGGAGCAGCTCGCTGGGCGGCAGGAGCAGGACAAACCCCCGTGCGTGGCGAGGGTTTGGTTTCCCCGTGTGCTTCCTTGGCTCCTGCCTGGAGAAGGCCAGGTCTTGGCAACCGGGAGCCTGAGCGCCGGCCTCTCCTCGTCCCGGTGAGGAGCTGGGGCATGGCGCCGCTCGGTGCGGGCTGGGCTTTCGGTCACACTTAGTGCTGAGCTGCTGGGCCCCGGTGGTCATCAGTTTTGAGACAAGCCGTGTTCGCTGTCTCGGAGTGCTTCTGTTCTGGAGCTGTCTCCAGCTATTTCTTCTCCTTGCTTTCGGGACGTGTCTCACTGACGAGCTGGTGTGCTTAGTGCTGGGCACAGGTACGCGTGCACATCTTGCAGGACACCTCCGGGCCCTGCAGAGGGTGGGCAGAGCTGTTCCCCAGGCTCGCCCAGCCCTTCTGGGACACACGTCAGGGCAGATGTGTCTGCCTGTCCCAGCATTGCCCCAGAGGATGATGAGATGCTCCCACTGCTTCACAAAACTTGTTTGTGCCTTACTTCTGGTGTGGGTTTCAGAGCCAGTGCCTTCCTAACTTAGGTGTTCATTAAGCCCTAAATGTCTTGGCCTGTCACAATGTTCTTGCGCTAACCAGCTTTTCAAAGCCCAATTTTACTTTGCTGGGAAGGGCTTAGGGGATTTCTCTTCCCCAGGGGCTCTTGTGGGAGAGCTACAGTGGGAATCTCAGCCTGCAGTGCAGGGCTTGGCTGGGGGCTTCCTCCTCCCACAGAAGCTGTCTTTTTATTTTATTCCTCTAAGCTAATAAAATATTATCAAGCTCCTGTATCTCTGAATGAAATGCTTCTGCAGAGATCAAAGGATGAGTCTCAGGTTGTTTTTCTTTAGGTCTGGATGAGAGAACGGCAGAGGAGGGGTCCCTGCGAGGCTGCGTGCCACCCTGCAGCAAGTACGGTCTGCAGCAGCTGCCAGCTCGGTGAGTGCAAGCATATTGAATTCTGCCTGTGTGTACACAAACCTCAAGCAAACACCCCCTTTCCTCTAAGAGGAAGAACATCTGTGATATGCTGGGGGGTGGGGGGTCCTCGAGAGGTTTCATTTATCTTGAGAAAGTTGTGGGACGTGTGTCTTTATCAATAAGCACTGTACACCAGATGCAAAAACAGTTCTTGTCCTTTTCAGCGTGCCAGCAGCAGCAGTGCAGGCAGTGCCTGTCTGTGCACGGTCTGACACACTTCAACTTCTCTGCATAATGGGATGGGAGGCTCTGGGTGGGGAGCAGCTTGTGTCTGTTTAGGTTTTTTGTTTGTTTTGCTGTGGCATCAGCTGATGGAGCTGGGCAGGGAGCAGTGGGTTAGTACTGCAGCCCTGAGGAGGTCTGACTGTGGTGCTGGCCTGGGCATCAGATCAAGAGTTTTCAGCTTGTCTCCCCTTCACAGTGCACCATCGCAGCCCTGTGACGGATGCTGATGGAGATCCTTTCTCTCCTCTAGCATCTGTGTGGGTGGTGGTCTCCCTTGCAGCTGGAGAGCTGCTGCTAGCCCTAGCATAACTCCGGTCCTGCTGCAGCAGAGGAGGTACTGAAAAGGGCAGCAGGGCAGCGGTGGTTGCTGGAGGAAGAAGTTGGAGCAGCAGGCACCGCAAGAGCTTGTGTGGTTTAGAGGCTGGCAGGGTTTGAAGAGGTGGCACCGTGCTGCTGAGCATGCCCCTGTGCTTCAGCTGAGTCTGCTTGCCGGAGTGCTGCCTGTCGGGGCGTGTGTCCCGAGGTTACCGAACGTCGTGTTAACCCAGGTGTGTGTGCCAGCCTCTCGAGCTGTGGAAGGAACGCTCCTGTCTGACAGCCAGATCTTCTGTGGGGTATCAGTGCTGACTTTAGGAGGGCCTTTGCAGACTCACCGCTACCTGGAGCAGGGGAAGGAAGAACTTCTTTTGTAAGAGGCTTCAGGAAAAGCTGCCACAAAGGTTGGGGGAGCTGAACGGCTCCTGGGGGCCATTAGCAGGGTGCGCGGGGTCTCCGGAGCGTGTCTCTGAGAGGATAAATCTGGTGCAAACCAGGGCATCCTGAGCTAGTGGAAGGAAAGGGACACGTGTTGGCGGGGAGCTCGGTGTGAGGATAGTGCCTGTGCTGGAGGTGCGCAAGGCAGTTTGCTTGATAACATCTGAAATGGATGCATGCAATTAGTCTGCCCTGGGAAGGCGCCTGGAGAGAGCCCCTGCCCTGAAGTGCAGGTAGCTGTTGGGTGGGTGGTGTGGACGGGTCTGTTCAACAGCTGGAAGCCCCAGTGAATGCGGGGGTCAGGCTCTGATGTGTGAGGTGGCGCGTCCCTGCTGTGCATGCGGACAGAGCCAAGCAGGGTGAGCTGGCAAGTGGCGGGAGGGCAGAGGGTTTGCATGAGGCCAGCAGCAGAGGCCGGCTTTGGGCAGCACCAGGCTGTTGTAGCAGCTTTCCTGACGCCTGTGAGGGAAGATGAGCAAATGCTGCTTCTGGGTGGTTTTTGGTGCCCTTCAGCTTGTGGGGTGTGTGACTTGTGGCATGCCCTCTGGCAGGTGCTGGCTGCTGCCACCCAGCCCTACCAGTGCTGCCCAAATCTGGCCGCGGAGTCCGACCCTTTGCTGAGGGGCTGTGAGGAGGCAGCTTAACCAGTCAGACACAGGCCAAAAGCAAGGCTTGGGTTGGCAGTGTAAAAGTGGAGTATAAATCCAGTATAAGGCAAAATGTTCTTGGCTTGTGCCTTACCAGATAGGAAAGCAGACGTATCTTGGGAAAAGTAACAGTAGCCCTCACCCAAATCCTTCCGCTTACCCGTTTTTCTTCATGGCTTCAAATTCCTCTTCTCTGGTTTCCAGTCCCTTTTTTGGTGCAGGATGTCACTTGCTTCTCAAAGCAAGTTGGCCCAACGTGCAGGGAGGTGACCATCAGCAAACTGCCGTTAAACAAGTGGAGTATCCGGCTGTAAGCGTGGTGAGGATGAGAAGAGCATGCAGAAGCAGTTGCTGACGTAACTCAGTCCTTGTGGCAGACCTGAAGCCTAGCACCGATGCTCAGCAGCTAAAGCATCAAAGCACTGGCTGCGGTGGGTAAATGAACGGTACCAAATAGTCACGTAGTCAAGCGTGCTGCTTTAATTAAGACTGGTTAAGCGTAGCGTGTCTGGAGAAAACTGTCTGAAGTGCTCAAAAGGAAATCCTGATAAATTGGGATAGGGTACCCTTCGGAAGGATAATAGTGGAAAGAAACTGCAGTGACTTCAGAGCTGCGTGGGAGGGCGGTTTGTGGTGCTTGGTGCGGTGTTAGTAGGCATGCGGGTGTGTTCCCGCACCCAGGAGCTCAGACGTTCCCAGACTTGTGTCGTTAGCCACGGGTGGTGGCTTTAAGGGTTGAGTCTTTGGTCACAGAGAAATGTGTCCAGTGAGGGACGCTTGCACCAGAGCAGGTTCTTTTGGAAGCATTGCAGAAGGGTCAAGAACTGGAGCCGTGCAGGATCTGGGCAGTGGTGGCTGCCCTGTGCCACCAAGCACAGTGTGGTTCATCCCTGGAGCTGCCCTTCCTGCACATGGGGGCCCTGGTGTTGGGCTGGGGGAGAAGTCACCAGGTGACAGGCAGAGGGCGGAGGAGATGAAGCCAGAGATGTGGGAAAGCAGGAGGACCCCGCGGGCTGCAGGGGAAGGCTTCTGCCTTGCTTCCAGGGCTGCTATGAATTAACAGGGGTAACTTCTTTTCTTCCAGAATTGAACTTCAGGCTATCAAAAAATCCATCTGAAAATCTGACAAACTTTCCTATTTTCGTAGTTTTCAGCTACTGAGGTGGTGTTTTCCAGTCTGTTTTTTTCCTGTACCCTATGAAAATACAGTCATCTTCCAGTGTTTACCGTTAATGACAGGGTACAACCAAGCACTTCATAACTGGCATCCATAACTTGCTTAGGGGTTTGCAGGCTGGACTTGGTGGTTGCATTTCTTAGTGGGTCAAGACAAGAAACATTCTTCTGTTCCATTACAGTCTTCAGTTTTATTTTTAGCATAAGTGATATGGGCAGAAACAGATGGAGAAGTATAAATATTTGTCATAAGTGTCAAGTACACGACACTGGAGGATGATTTCGTTGCTTCCATGTGCTCGTGTCCCTGGATGGGGAAGTTCTCCTGAAAGGTCACAACCTTCTGAGGACGCAGCCTGAGAGGGAGGGCTGTCCCGTGGCGGCTGGGAGCTTCGCATCCCAGAAACCTGCTGGTTCAGGGAGTGGACCTGGCTGAAAATAAATCCCTATGTTTTATTTCTTGATGGAAGCCAGCTCATGAGCTGAGTCATGCCTTGTGATAAAGGTGTGGTTGGTTGAGGACTTGTTTCTGTTGGGTGGCTGCCCTGAGCAGGCATTATTTTAGGGCGAGTACCTCTGAGAGAGCTGTGTGTCTTTTTTTTTTTTTTGCCAGAAGCCATGTGGGATTAATTTAGCCTGTTTGTCTCTGGGGTAGTTTCAGTGTTTTCTGCAGGCTGGTGGCTGTGTGCAGGGAAGGCTCTGAAGTGTTGTGATTAATTATTCAGCATTGTTTGGAGTTTATGGTGAAGTTGTTAGCTAGTTAACAGTGACGGCTCTAATTATTCTGGTGTGAGTATAAACAGTGAGGCTGCGATGTGCCGCTCTGCTGGAGCAGCGCTTGAATAGATGCATTTTGGAGACGGAGGCATCCTTCCCCTCCTTCCTGTTCCCAAGCTGTGCTCTCAGCAGAGCAGCTTCCAAGCGGGGACGCCCAGAAACCTAGCCCTCTGTTCTGCTGATCCTAGAGCTCAGGGGCAGCAGCGTGCCAGTCTCACTGCCTCACTCCTTCTGCAATCGCCTCTCCCTGGCAGCCTCCACTTGCTCTCACTGCTGTAAGCCAGGAGGATCCCGTCGCGTCCTTTTCGGCTGGCTGGCAGCAGAGCCTGGGTTCTCAGCAGGAGCCCTCGCTGCAGAGCGGGGTGGGGTAGAAAAGTCTTCCAGCGGTGGGAAGCACAGAGCTGTGTGCCGAGGTGGGAGGACAAGGACGCCTCCCTGACCCCCCTGGTTCCTATGCACTGTTCTGTGCATGTTTCTGGGGTTGGCTGGCTGTTTTTATGGAGTGACTCCATAACTGTTTGACAACGTGCTAATGGCATGTTTTGGAGAACTCTTTGGTCTTAAACTTTACGCGGCAAGACTCCTGGCTCGGCACAGCTGTGCAGATAACATTCTCTTCAACTTCAGAGGGAAAAAATTCTTGCCTCTGGTGCTCTTGCTTTACGCTGATTTGTGCTGCGGCTGTTGAGCTCTACGTGTGCTAAATAAAAACAAGGCCTGCAGATCCACAAAGCTCTGAACTGGAGAGGGCTGGTCTGGTTTGTAGGATATTAAATTAACACAGAAGACTGAATCGGTTTCTCTTTGCTGCAGATTTCCTTGGTAACACGAAGCCCCAGCTCAGAGAGAGACCCGAACGCCGAGTACATAGCAAGGGTGTTAAACGGAGTGGGCATGAGGGGCTCAGCTGGGGTGGGAGCGGGGAATAAATATATGCTGTGGAAGCCCAGGCTAAATAACACCTTCTGAGGATGTGTTAGTGTTGGATTCACAACTGCTGGTGGCTGTGGTGCCCGTCAGTCACACCAAGGAGTTTCAGATCATGCCCTGGACTTCAGTCCCTGTACCTGCAGCTTGGTGCTGTGTTGGGGCAGTGCTCGGCAGTCTGCTGCTGCTCTTCTGGTGGCGGCTGCTGTTTTGTGGTGATACCTGTGGTGCAGAGCTCACTCACAACTTTACCTTGCAGTCTTGTGAGTGCGGCAAAAGGATCAGTAACCCTGCAGTTTGGCTTGGTTTTGCCCTGCTTTTTCGTGGCATATTTACCAACTCAGGCTGAGCCCTCCTAGTCATGGTAAGGAAAGACTTTACCATGGGTGTCCCCTTCCCTCTCCCACCTCTAGGTAGTGGCTGAGTTTCTGTTCTGAAGAACAGAAGTAAGCCTGAAAAACACGAAAGAGCTGGTGATGACAGGTTTTTCACCTGCTTTTATGCAGGTAGCTTGGGCACAGCCTGCTGAAGCCCCCAGTTGCAGGTTGTCACAGCTGCAGTAGATAAAGCAGAGGAATTGGGCAGCAGCAGGGAAAAATGTATATTTTTGCAGAGCGCTGTGTGCATGTATGCTCACCTGAGGCTGGCTCTAATTACCAGCCCCGTGATGTTCTGCTGCTGCGTCCAGCTCTGTTAACCTGCTCCAAACTAGCTCCTGCCTTTGTGCTTCCTCACCATAGCAGTGGCAACACGCGGGCGTCACCAGAGCTCTTCCTGCCTCTGGAACTCCTCCTGGGCTAGCTACAGCTGGTGGTCTTAGTCTGCCCTGCTGCTTTGATGGGCACTCTCAGAAATCGGGGTGCTCAAAGGGACCCCTGCCAGAAGAGGACCCATAGCTGCTGCTTCGTGCTGGGTTTCTGCCACCAAGCCCTCCCTACCCCTTGCACCACCGTAGCACACAGGGCCTTGTCTTTTTGTGGGCAGGGAGCTGGAAGTTGTGTGAGCTGCCTCCTTGTTAGGAGCCTGGGATGGATGTTGTCTGCGGGTGAATCACGGCTCCATGAGGGAAGGAGGCTTCCTTGTCACAGGGTGTGAAAAGCGATGGATGTAACACAAAAGCAAATGGATTTTCCCCTGCAGGGTGTCACGTACTGCCCTGGAAAAGCGTGTTCTGCTGCTTCAGAGCTTCTCTCCCTGTCTCCTATGAATGGCTGCACACTGCTGTGGAAGAACTGGGGGGAAAGGAGTAAGAACTGGCTTTGGGTAGTGGTAATACAGAAGGCATAGCCGTGTGCCAAAGAGATCAAGCGAGCTGAAAATGCAGCAGGTCCTTGATGCAGTGTTCCTGTGGCCAAAGACAGACGCTTACAGTTCCCATGCCTACGGACAGGTGTGTGTGGCTGGACAAGTCAGGGCTCCATGCTGCACTCCCTCACCTGGCTCTGGTCCCGCTGCCGGGGCAGTGCTGTTCTGTGACGGTGGGGGTCCTCTTGTGCTGTGTGCCTACAGCAGGATGAAGACAGAAGGCTCATCCACTGTGCTCTTGCTGTTTTCCTGTGGCTGATGAGATGCTCTGGTGCTGCAGTCAGGAAAGACCCCTTCTACAGCTGTCAGGTAGCTTGGTGACAAAGGTTAACAATACCTGAGGCTCCCAGCTCTGCCAGGCAGAGCATGCAATGGACCTGAGAAGGGTTTTTGCCTTATAATGTAAGCACCTCAGCCCCAGGCTGGCAGGTGGGGCTGGAGAAATGGGAGGTGTCTGAGTGCAGCTTGTCATGCAGGGCCTTGCTGAATGCAGAGGGACCAGGAACGTGTGCCTCTGCCTGAGGACTGGGTTATGGGGTCACTACACGTGTAGGGTGAGACTTGGTGGAGCTGTGAGAACAAGGTCCTCTGGCTCGGCTTGTCTCGTGTGCGCAGCACTGGCCGAGGAGAGGCTGGGGAAGTGGGAGCATGTGAGGAGAGGGGGAGGCTTTATGCAAACGTGGGAGGGCTGCAGCTTTCCCTCTGGAAGTGCAGCTCAGCCCAGACCATGTAAAGGTGCCGTGTGGGCTTTGCCTGCCTTTGTTCTGTGGTACTGCTCGTGAACCTCAGTGCTTTCAGCTGGCAAATCAGGCCGCGTCACTACTGTGCACTACACATTAGAGAGATCAGGCATCTCTGCCTGCATGTTTCCATACTCTAATCAGGCTTCTGCCTTTTCCTTTCTCATGCAGTATTGATGGGAGCAGTGCGTGCAATTTGCCTTGAAGCGATAGTGAAAAGGCATGACTTATTCATAGCGATTGCAGGAGTTCATTCCTTACTGCCAGATGGACTGATTGAAGTCAGGCTGCAGAGTGGAGCTGGCCTTTTTTGTAAGGATCGGAGCCTTCGCTTTGCTGCTTCAAAGGAACGGAGAAGTGGCCATCCAGAACGATAATCGCAGATGGGAAAGGGCAGTACGTGATCACACCTCACCTGGGGGAACTGGTTCTGCTGTAGCACATGCTCCTGGCCACTGAACGAGTGAGTAAAGCCAGTGCTGCTTTCTCCATGCTCTTCAAACACCTGTCTACTTGCCTTGTGGTTTCTTGTGCTAAGAGCCCTGTGGGGACCAGCGTTGTCTTAGTACAGCATGAGGCAGAGGTGGTAACTGGGCTTGAAATACTCTGGCAATGGAATCAGCCTCCAGATCCGAGTTAATGAACCACAGACGCACTCAGAACACAAGGCCCCGGGGCTGTTTGTTAGCAGTAATGTGTCCGGTTTGCCCCCAGGGCAGCGTGTTGCTGGGCTGCTTGGCTCAGCGCCTGCCCAGCTCCCCGGGAAGCCCCTTCCTGCTGCACCCGCAGGGGGCCTGGCCCTTGCAGCTCCCAAGGCTGACGCGGGTCAGAGTGGAAAAGCAGAAATTATTGGTGTGGCTGCAGTGCCAAGGTGTTTTTGCATTTCTGGTGTGAGCTGGATAGTAATACCTGGGTTCACTGAGGTGTGTTGTGGCTTCTGCAAAGTGCCAAGTCCATTAGGATCTAATGGAGGGAAGGAAACCTCTCAGAATCCTTAATATTTGGAGTTCTTTAGCTATGAAGAAGTACTTCCTTGCCTTGAAATGTTCTCTTGCTGTGAAATCCATTCCAGTCTCTAAGACAGTGAGTCTCCTTCCCTCTCTTCCCATGCCCCAGGTTTTATTAACCTAGAAATGTGCTGACACTTCACCATTAAACTGGTTTCTAGCCCATTGAGGAGCTCTGCAGTTCCTTTGCAAGCTGTCGGTGCGGCTGCATGCAAGGGGAGAGGATGGCTCAGTTCATCTCCTGGGGTCTGCATTCTTCCTAGCCGATGGCTTTTTGCAAGTCTCTGACAGCACAGAGCCGTGTCCATGTGTAGCTGCTCCCCTCTGAAGGAAGGGTGTGGGGAAGAGGCATTGAAGAGAATTGCATCACTGTGCTTTAATGCGTTTATTTTGGCAGTGCTGTCTGCCTGCGGAGGAGCTGTCTCAGCAGACAAGGGCACTGCTCAGAGCCTCACCGCAGCGTCTGTCCCACCCTGGGGACCCGGGGGCCGCTCGGTGCCCAGGCAGTCCGTCACTCTCAGCAGGCAGCTCAGGACCCTGGCTGCGCCCTTCCAGCTCCGCTCCCCGGCAGCTTGGCCTTGCTGCGGGGGGCCCGAGGGAAGCCCCCGCGGCCGGCAGGAGCAGGCACCGGGCCTGCATTGCTCAGGGTCAGCACTCGCCAGCAGCCTGCTCGTATCTCTGCAGGTAGCACCTTGTAGCAAGGTCATCCCAGCCACAGCTTGCTTACTGATGTTGAACAGCATCAATCTGTCTTCTCCAGAGCCTTCTGAACACTTCCTCGGCCCTGGTATCTGCTGGGCTGAGCTGTGCTGGCAGCTGGGAACTCCAGTGTCCAGGCGGAGGTGCCTACAGTCAGTGCTGAGGCCGAAGGACTCTCTTGATGGCCTCTAACCTCACAGGGCCTGGTTCTTCCTGCCCTTCCCAATCCTGCTGTCCAGCTAGGCAGCCCTGTGGAGGCTCACCAGGGCCAGAGGACTCCTGAGCAGCCCCTGCATGCAGGCAGGCAGCCAAGGGCTGCCCGAGGCTGCTGAGCAGGTGGAGGTGTGGAGGAGGCTGCCCAGGGGGAATCTGAGGAGACTGAGGGGTTGCCCCAAGGGTCTGTGCTCCTTGGGCCTCTTGTCTTTATACCTCCCTGAAAAGTGCAACCCCAACACCTCCCGGGCACACGGAGCACCCAGTGCTGACGGAAGGACCTTCCTCACATAAAAGGCAGATGGATGGAGCTGCTCCTTCCCACACAGAGCAGGCAGCTGTTGGGCTGCACCACCTCCCGCAGATGCCGGGGAGCAGCAGCTGCTCCTGCCCTTGGTGCCAGGCAGGGCCTGCATCCGGCTCTGCAGCACATTAAATCACGTGCTCTGCTCAGAGTCTCTCTCCTGTCAAGCCGTTTGTTCTAGCTACATTCTTGTCTGCTTAGAAACTTGTCATTTTTCTAGCCTTTTTCAAGCTCACCTACTAGAGAGAGCATGA
Source organism: Anser brachyrhynchus (assembly GCF_964034855.1). NCBI lineage: Eukaryota > Metazoa > Chordata > Aves > Anseriformes > Anatidae > Anser > Anser brachyrhynchus. The sequence goes on along the minus strand of NC_137713.1, from coordinate 8,425,516 downwards.
GAATTATCAGTATTTAGGCATACGATAACGATACAAGAAAAATAAAATGAAGGGTTTTAATTATATGGTTTTCTTAATTCCTTTGATGTAGAGGCTGGTGGAAGCTAAGTGGATTCAGGGCCAGACTTGCACAGGCATCTGGGGGAAGGGACTGCAAATGAGCCTAGCCAGCCAGGAAATTGCACATTTAAATATAGTTCTCAGTAGGGTCAGCAAAACACCCGGGGGGTGAGTTAAGAACAAAACTTGTGCCGTAATGGGTTCATTTAGCTGCAGACATCTTAAGGGAAGCAAAAAGGGATCCTGGGAGCGAGGGAAGCAAAGCGAAGGGTTGGTGTCCCATCTGATGGGCAGCTGTGTGCTGCTGCAGGTCTCTCCCAGGCAGCAGCGTCCTTCTCATCCTGTGCTGGCTGCTGCACGGGCTGATGGCGAGAAACTGCTGAAGGGATTTCTGGTTTTGGGGTGGTTTCCTGGGAGGCTGTAAATCCCTAGTTCCCGTAACGCAGTAAGGCTGCTGGTGCTGCTGTCAGCCGTGGCACAAAGCACGGCCTGGGTCATCCCGTTCACCTGGTGGTAGGAAGGTGGGAGCAGTGGCTGCCTTGGTTGCCCTACGTGAGGTAGGGGACAGCTTTCCCTGGGAGGCTGCTGCTCTCGTCCCGAATGGGTGAGTGGGACGCTGCTTCCCACCCCCGTGGGCACAGACCAGTTTCCGTGCCCTGTTGGGTTGGGGCAGTGACTGGAGTTGGTGACAGGAGCCTGATTTATCCTGGATAAAGGGATTTCGGGGAAGTGAAGCTTGGCGCTTGTCCCTTTGGAAAGCTGCAGCCATGGGTTTTGTCCTGCTGGGACCTGTGATACTTCCAGCAGAGGGACAAGATCAGTGTCCCCTTGGGCACCTGGGTAAAGCAGGATGTAAAGCAGGCAGAGCCCAAGGTGTAAGGCGCTTCCTTACACCTGAGTAACCTGAAAGCCAGCAGTGCTCTTCAGTTTGACTCAGACAGAGTTTGCCAGGAACGAGGCCTGATCCTGCCTCCCTCCCTCCGGAGGGCTGGAGAGCTGTTGGCCTCTTTGGTTAGCTGGAATGAGACTTCACAAAAGCTGTGCACCCACACGGGAGGGAAGCGGTGAGCTGCTCGCCTTGCCTGCAGCCTTTCAGAGCTCTGCTTCTGTATCGTGCTCCCTGGGGGAGCTGCACGGAGCTGAGTAAGGAGCTGTGAGTGCAGCCAGTGCCTCGAGCCCTTCTGAGTCAGTTGTGGTGTGCGTGGTATTTGGGGACCTTGATGACCTGCTGGAGACCCGTAACTGGGTGACACTCGCCTTGTGACTTAGAAATGGCATGGGAGGAATGCCTTGGGGTCACGGAAATGGTTGAAACCTTGAACTTGGAATACGAATGAAAGGAAGTGCAAAGGAAGGAGCAAAACTCTTTTGAATTTGGGAATATAATTCGCCTATGAGTGGTCTGTTTGTCATGGGTGCTGCGTATCGTCTGACTCTCCTGAACAATCACACCTTAAAAATGGTGGTCCTGGGTCACTGCATGGGGTTTCTGTGCTGCTGCTCCTTAAAGCTAGCACAGACTTGGTAGGTTTGTTTATGCAGGTGCCAGCTGGGGTTCACTTTCAGGGAGTTCAGCACCCCCTTAAAAGAACCGGCCTTTTAGGGACAATTTCTTAAGCTTTCTTTGAAATGCCTGCCTTGCTGATAAGCTCGTAGAGCTGGCGCGTGCCTGTCAGCGTGTCCTACAGCTCTAAGCACAGTGGGGCAGCGAGCTCTGCACTAATTGGTGCTGTTGCCACGCTATTGAGAAGTTGTACTCACTGGCCAAATTTTCAAGTGCCGGTCTAGGCTCTCTGCCTGGATGTCAGGAAGGGGAAACTAATTATAGTGTGAAACCAGGAGAGCAGACCGGCCTAAAGGAAATGTCATTAAGGTTCTCTTCAGGCCCTGGGTCAGCCTGTGTCAAATCACAGCTGTATCAACCTCTTAATTTCTTCCTCCTTCAATTTAAATTACCACCAAGTGTTTTCTTGGAAGTGTAACCACCTTTTATACCAGGGGAGTGAATTCTGGCTGTTTCCTCTAATTCCAAATAAGAGAGGTGGGGCTGGGATTGCCGAAGCCAGGAGGACAGTTTCTCGCCTTGCCTCTCCTTCTTGCTCTGTAGCACTGTGCAGAGCTCTTGTGTTGGCTTCCTGGGGGCTCTGCACTGGGGTCTGCCGTGGGGCAGTTGGGTTTTATCCTCTCCAACACTGCAGGAAGGGTGGGGAGGATGCCTGAACTTGTGTGTGGCCATCACGTACAGCACATAATGCTCTCTGTGCGACGTGTGTCACGCCGCAGAGCTCACTTCGCTCATTTTTAAGCTGTTAATGTCTGCACCACCCTGCCTCCAGCATCTGCTACTGGCCCCCAATGGAGGTAGGTACGTGCCCTGACTCAGTATGGCTTGTCCTGTAAATCATCTGTCGTCTCTTCTAGATGCTCATGACCCGCACCTCAAGCTCAGTGCTTGTTCAGGAAGCTAGAGCAGCCCTGAGTCCATAACACGCGTGTGTTTTGTTGTTCTCCCTTGCAGCTCCTTCCTGAGATGGGAGATCTTGGCATCAGCTGGGGCCGTGAGGTGGGACTAGAGCCATGTAAATCAGAACTTGCTTTATAAAAGAAAGCATATTCCAGTTTTTAACCTAGTTTCCTTCTGGAACCAGACCCTGTGGGGAAGATGAGCCATGCGTATGCCGTGTGTCTGTCGTTCCTGTCTCCCACCCTGCCGCACAGCAGCTTCCAGATCTTTGTTCTCCTGAATTCGAGTGTCTGGTGCTGGTTAAGGCTTCAAAGACGTGTCACAAGCTGCCAGGGAAACGCTTGGCTGCACAGACAGGGAGGACGTTACGGTGAGGGGCTCTGTTAATTAGTCCTGCGCTTCCCAGCACAGGGGAACGTGGTGCTGCTTCTGTCGTCTTCGGTCTCTTGCCTGCCACCCACACAGCGCCCTCATTTCCATCAGCCTGTGCTGCTCGGCCCTGAAGGCTCCTCGTGGTGGGACCCCCTGGGGCTGGGCAGCCCTCCTGTGGTTCAGGCCTGGGCTGCGGGGACACCTGCAGAGCCGCTGCACGTCCTCTGCAGCGGAGCAGAGAGCTCAGGAAGAGCAGCAGGCTGGGAGCCATGGCACAGGTAGCCTGCCCGCCTAGTGCAGAAATCTTAGCTCAAGATGTCTCCTGCCAGCAAGGCTGGTCTGTGTGACACTGCAGCACTTCAGCTGGGGTTAACACGCAGCCTCTGGATGATCCAACTGCTGCTCCTGAGACCAATTTTTCCCCTGTCAGAGTTCATACCGAGGGTTAATATAGCAAAGAAAAATCCCTAAAACATAAATAATCGGCTAGTTTTCAGCTGGACACAGCTCTCCAGCAAAGAGGATTTGCAGTGCCCCGTTGTAACACCTGATCGTCCTCCAGCAGCGCTGAGCCCCTGTTGCGCAGAGGGAGGAAGGTGCTGGGTGTCGAGGTCGGGACGAGCGGAGCAGGGTCAGGTCCAGGCACAGACGTCCTGCCTGGGGTCCCGAGCGACCTGAGGGAGCCAGCAGGATGTTCGGATGTGCTCGTGAGCTGGGCGACTGCACTTCCACTTGGGTGCTGGCTAATAAAGAGTGTAGCACGGGAAATAAAATCCTTGGAGGAGATTTAATAACTGGGGAGAATAATTGTGAAGTGCTTCAGAATATTAACCAATAGCTGAATGCATTTAATTAGCTTAATGAAGCTGGGTGCCTGGGCTCTTTTTTTAATCAAACAGATGGGCAAAACATTACGCACAAAAAATGAGTTCTAAATACAATGAATGCGTTTAATTAGCAAATAAAAGATGGAAAGGGTTTGTTTTTCAACTTCAAGTGAGAGATTCTTCTTCACTGAGTGCTCTCAAAAGCAGCCGTCCGTGCTGTGGGTTCCCAGCAGTCCCAGGCTGGTGGAATTTGGAGTGGTTTGGGTGCTGGAGGTGGGAGCCAGGTGCCAGCCTGTGGCTGGCTGTGCCGGTAGGAGCCGTGCCGTGCCGGTATGCCACGATGGCACGGAGCCTGCTGTGGGCGCTGCCGTGGGCTGCGTTCCCCGAGGGCAGGCTCAGCAGTAACACTGCTCAGCCTGCAGCTCCAAAGCCTTTTACCTAAGGGTTCGTACGCCATCACCTCTGCTCTGCAGAAGGGGAAGGGAGCAAGCAGTAACCGGGGCTACGCAGCGAGGGTGTGAGTTGGGTGTGGGATGTGGGGTGCTGGTGAAGGTGCCCTCAGTATTTGGGGCACCAGGGGAGCGTTTCACTGACGGCCTGGGCTTGCTTCATCTGTGCCTGTAGGATGTGTGGCCACCTGTCTGTAACGCTTCTGGCCCCAGCTGAGGGCATCACCTGCTGCTGCTGGTCTCACTGGCCTCCCTGCGGTGCTGGTGGCCGTCCCTGTGGGTGCCAGGACAACACAGGACACACCTGCCACCTCTGTCCCACGGACAGCCTCAGTGTGCTCTGGGCTGTGCAGAGGATCTGTCCCCGTGCGTACAGCCACGCACAGCTCGCGCACGCCGTAGTGCCCGTCTGCAACGAGCTGCCTCGTGCCACAGGAGCTTGTTGCAAATGAATGACCTGCCTCTCCCCACAAACCTCCACACCCGTGTGGGTCTGTAACGCAGCTCTGTCATATCGCCGAGTCTTGCCAAGCCTGCGAGCGTTTCCTCCAGCCTCGTGTTCTGAGCCGAACAAGCCCTTTTGATATTAAGCCTATAATAATAACACCTTGTAGCTAGAGTATGTTTTCCCCATTAGCGGATTACTCAGCGCTCTGTGCTTTTGAGGTAGTGTTTAACAAAAGCAGAGACTTTCCCAGACTATATTTAATTAAACAGAGCTCCGAGATCTCTTCCGCTTCATTTCAGTGCTGTGACTGTATCGCTCTGCGGTCTCATCCCTGCAGCAGCCAGGAGTGGAGTGTGTGCTCTGCCCGTGCTCTGCGTGTGCTCAGGCCAGAGAGGGGCCCGGCCATGTGCTAACACCGGGCGCTCCCGGCGGGACCCGTGGGTTCCCTCTGCTCCCGGTACCTGTGGGGAATGCGGCCCTTGGGCCAGCCTCTGAAATCGAGCAGGTACCTGGGCTGAACCGTGTGCCCTGTTCAAGTGGCAGCCCGACTAAAGTGCCTTTAGCTACAAATAAATTTGGGATCTTAAGTTCTACCTGTTTCTTTTTTGAGGCTAGTGCAGGTATGGGAGCGTTTGGAGCATGATGGCTCGGTTATCAGCAGTTAGGTGCAAAGGGGGGGCTTCAGTTTGGAGGTTCCTTACTTCCGCCTCAGGAGATTTCTGTGAGCAGATGGTGATAGGCTCTGGTTTTGCTTATCATCGCAGATTATTTGCCAGATAACTGTTGTGACTAATGCTTTGGCCTGTAGACTGTTTGAAATCCCGGAGTCAGGTTTCTGGTAGAAATACTTGTGTTTGCAAATCTTACAATCTGTTCCTGTGCGCAGACGTCACCGCTAGCAGGGGGCTGCTCCCCTGTGGCAGGTGCCCTCAGCTCCGCAGCACAGGGGCAGCCCTAAAGCAGAGCCCCCTTCCTGAAGCAGGGTCAGAAGTGGCACCTTTGTGCCCAGTTTTGGGTTTATTGGATTTTAGAGCTCCTTATGGCTGAAGCCCCAACCTCGGCAGGGCACTGGTGGCAGCACCAATGAGGGTCCTGCAGCCACCAGCTTGCCTCTCCCTCTCCTGAGAGGCTACTGTGATTTGTTTATCTTCTTCTTCCACCTCTCCCTTCTTTTAAAAAAAGAAAATTTCTCTCAGATGTCTCTGGAGAGCTGGCTACAGTAGCTGCTTGACTGATTTATTCTAGTATTTTAACATTTACTGGATTTACATAACAGCCAAACAATCTGTTTCAGGAGTTTAATATAAACCCAACTCCAGTGAGTCACATCCATGTCAGTAATAATGCAAGGAGAGGCAGCTGGGGGAGCGAGGAGGTGACTTTTTCTAGGTTTCTGCATGGGAATATCTGGCTGCCTGAAATATCTCTGACGCCTTGCAGCCGAGCGACGCTGCCAGCTCTCCTCCACCATCGGGGATTTGTTCTGAAACTTGGAAAGGTCAGTGGGTGCGTCACGCCAGCGCTCCTGGCTGTGCTCAGGACCCTCCTGAAGCTACCCAGGCGGTGCTGGTGCCCTGGCCGCTCCCCAGCCACGTTGGGTGGTCGGTGCCAGGTGAGCTGGGCTTGTTCCTTCGGGGCTGTGGGAGTGAGATCCGTCGGGATGAGTAACAGCAGGGGGTTCCTGCAGCACAGCACGTGGTGTCCTGCCCAGGCAGAGTAATTCTGCAGCTCCCCAGGTTGCTCCGTGCGGCCGTGTGAATGCAGCCAACCTCTGGGGCAGCCCTGCTGCAGGCAGCCTGGCCCGCCCTGCTCCAGAGGCTGGTGGGGGCAAAGTGCGGTCAAGCAAACCAGGCCTGCAAACGGAGCTGGCTTTTCGGGGAACCCGCAGTGAGGGGCTACAGGAATGGGGTTGCTGGATTAGCGTCCGCATCGCCGCCTGCGTTAGAGGCTGGCTGTTCAGCCAGGCAAGCGCTCCTCTCCCTGCAGCTTGCCTATTTGAATTCTTGTCTTTAGGATGGGAACTAAATGCTGGCTGATGAGATCCATTACAGCACTAATTTTAGAGCATGCCAAACACTAGGAAATTGTTTTCACCCGCCGGTCTCATTTCTCCTTTGTTCCACCCCCCCTCTTTGTGAAAACTGCCATTGTCATTCTGCTAAATGTCTGGTGATGGATGTCCTGCTCGCTGGGATCTTCGGGCATTCTCCTTCAAGCCCTTTTCTGATGCTTCTTCACTCAGCCACTTGACACTGCTGTTCGAAAAGCTCTCTTGGGGCTGCAGGCACTCCGTGCAGCCTTGGGCAGCCGGTGCAGGATGCCAGCGGAGCCTCCTGCAAGTCTGGGGGCAGCAGGGGAGGCAGCTTCCGAGTGGAATTTCTTATCCTTGCGTGTCCGGGGCTTTACAAGCCCTTCCAGCCCCACCCCAGCCTGCTTTCTTGATGAGCAAGAGGAAAATATGAATTTCCCTTCGGTCTGCAGAAAAGTTTAGGTGGCGATCCCAAAGCTTCAGCATTTCTTCTTGGCACTGATGAAAACCTGAGTCATTGCTCAAGAGGATGGAGCAGGCAGAGAGGGAAATTTAGTTAGGAACTGAAATGCTTGATCAATGCCAGAGGGAACAATAGCGCACAGAAATCCAGATTTCAAATGTGATTGCTTTCTGTTGGCTGGAACCTCGCAGGGGCTTGAGAAGAGCCTGGACGTTTAACTGGTTGTCTTCACTGAAAGGTGGCCGCAGATAGCAGTGCTGCTTTTAGCACTGCTCTGCCTCGCGCTGTTTAGCAGTCTTATTGTGCTCTAGGTTAAAGCTGGTGGCAAAAGTCCAAAAAAGTGGTTTCAAGCCCTCCAATTTTCAGGAGGTCTCTGGAATACGTTTTTGCAGGGGTTTGGCAACCAGATATCCCCGCCAGCAGCTGCTGCAACCATGAGCAGACAGATCTGGGCCTCTGAAAATCTGCGCGCTCCTGCCCCATCTCCCCATCCTCATCTCTTCTGGAGGCTGGATCCCTCCACGAGAGCTGTCTGCCTTCTTGTGCCCCAGCCTGGGGGCAGCACTGCCTGCTCCTAGCAATTATTTCATGCCTTCCCCGGCTGTGCTCTGCGCCCCACGGCTGCTCAGAGGTGTCAGCCTGTGGGAATTCGGCAGGCGAATGTCTTCATAGTCAGCCTCTGTGAATGTGGCGGAGATAAACCCTTTACTGAACTAAATGTGGTAACAGCTAATCCCTTGGAAACAGTCACCTGGGCCCTGCGCGATGAAAAGAGGCTTTGCTGCTCTGATTAACTGCGCTGGCAAGAACATTAACTCACTTTTCCTTGGAAATGAAAAGCACCTCTCCAGGAGCGCTGAAGGGATTAGGTACCAGCAGGAATATTAAGGTAGGTTTTTGCACCTTCCTTCTAAATGTGGCACTTTAAAAGACAGGTCAGCCCTGATGGGAAGGGTGGGTGCTGCTGTGTGTGCCCGTGCCCTGGAAGAGGGCACTCGCTGCGGTGCAGAGGCCAGCACGAGGCTGGGGGCACCGAGGAGTGTCCCCAGGAGGGCTGCACGTCCCCAGGAGGGCTGCGCGTCCCCAGGGCACATCTTCTGGCACCAGCCACCTGCGCTGGGGTGTTCAGCTGGGGAACAGAGCTCAGTGCTGTAAACGAGCCCGGTCAGCCTGCGCAGCCACCACCTGAAGGACTGGAGCTCCTCTAATCCTCGCTAAGAGCCAAACGGCACTGACCATCCCCAGCCTGTTCTGCAGCAGGTGCTGGAGGCCTTGGAGAGCGTGGTGCTGTTCTGATGGTCTTGGCAACTCTGCTGTGGTTTTTGGGTGAGATTTGCACTGAAATTTTTTATTTATTTTTTTAATACAACTCTTGCTTTCAAAACCCTGTACTAGAAATCCCACCTACATTGAAAACAAAACTCTTGTACTTTAGTGAAGGCCACTTCAGGCTGGGTTTTGAGGCCGGGCTTTTATCTTGGTGCTGCTTTCCACGAGGCTGCGTGCCCCAGCGCTGAGCCTCTGCCCTGGCAGGAGGGAAGCCTGCCCAGCGAGCTGTGTTTGATACTGAAGGCTGTTCAGCAGCAGCCCGGCTGGCTGAGGGGATTAAAACCAGTATATAAAAGATTTCTCTTTAAAATAATGAGAAATCGAGAAAAGAGTAAACACTTGTATTAAGTATTTGTTGTTCAGAGCAGGTCTGACTACTTAAAACACTTCAAAAATCCCGTTGCCTTTCAACCCAGGTTTCTCCTCCTGAATTTCTATTTTAAGTAAATAGCACAGGGTTAGCTCGGAAGGGAAACGGTACCAGCGCCGCCGTTCAAAGGCTGCTTTGCTGGCTAGGTATTTATGGGAGACATTCAGAAATGAGCAAACACTTGAAAGTCTATGTATTATTTATTATTGTAGCTGATTAAGAACCACTTGAAACCTTTTGGTTGGTGTCACAGCTCTCATGCTCCCCCAGGCAGTGCTCTGGCAACGTATGTGCTGGGACTTGTCTCGGTTAAACCTTGCCGGAGATGAAAGTGCCGCCGTTGAGATCTGGGATCTGGGGCTCTGAGAGGTGGAAGGTGACAGCACGGCACCGGGTGCAGGTGAGTGAGATCTGCACGGGGGCAGGACCAGCGAGACACCTGGTGATGCTCAGCCCTCCGAGCCCTGGCCGTGGGACTGCTGGCCCCGCTCTGGGGAGAGGTCAACGTGTCTGTGTGGTGAGGTGGTGCCAGTCAGGAGTAAAACGTGACTCCCAAGCTGCTGGCAGTACTCCGGCTCCCTGTCTCTCCAGCGCCGATTCCTCCTCGGGAGCGGAGTGGAGAAGTGCAGAGGGATTGCTTGAAAAAAGGAGGTGACTCCGACCTGCCCCAGCCGTGCAGGTGGCTCTGAATCCATGGGCTCGCAGGGCTACGCGGCCAGCTCCACGTCCTCCTGGAGTCATCGTTAGATATTGCAGGAGGTGATGCAGCACCACCTCCCTCCTGCCCAGTTCCCAGCATGTGCCTGGGAAACCTCGTCAGCTCCTGTGCAGTCCCCGGAGCGCTGGGTGTGCGAAGCACAGCTCCCGTCCGGCAGGCCCTCCGTAAGCAGCGTGTGCTCCTCAGCCTGTGCTTAGCTCTAACGAGAGCTTGGCAAAGGAGGCAAGTTTTGAGGTAGTTATTTCGTTCTAAGCTGCACATCTGGAGGAATAATGGGATAAAACCCAACTGGAGGGGGAAGTGGGACTCTGTCCTCTGCAGAGGCAAGCGGCAAGCTGCTGTCTCAGGGCCCGAGTGAGCCGATGCGACGACGGCCAGGTCGCGATGCAGTTTTATGATGTTGTGCTCGGTGGCAATGGGAAGAGCCCCCTTCCCCTCGCTTTGCTATAGCAGCCTGAGGTGGGCCCTTCCCTGCAGCATCAGCCAGCCGAGTCTGAGCTGCCCCACAGCAAGATGGGCATTAAATCACCCTGAAAAAAAGTTTGCAGACTGCTGCCATCAGAACATTTCCATAACCAAACTGCTCCTCTGGGGGGGAGAGGAATGAGGGGGCCTGCAGAGAGTCATGAGAGAGAGAGATGTAGGAAAATGCTTTTTATGGATTGAATAATTTTTGGTGCAGAGGCGGCAGTGTTGTATTTAATTCTAATTTGGGGATTTGGGGGAACATGTGATTGACACCCAGCGAGGAGAGCAGGATGCTGTCTCTCATCAGGTTGCTGTTCCCACACCGCGTTTACCTGCCAGCGCTCCCGGGGAGCCCTCTCCCCCTGGGTGCCGTTTGCCCGTTCGCCACAAGACTTCCCCGCAGCCTCTCGCAGCTTCCCAGAGCCAGCAGCACTGGGGGGGCCCCATCAGCCCCCGCAGCTGCTGGGAGCTGCGTTGGGGTGCCTCCGGCTTGGTTCTCTTCAGCTGGTTTGCCGTGGCTGCGCTTGGGTTTGATTTTCTCCTTCGTTGTCCTTCTGTGCGCGGGTGGGCAGGAGCCTTCTGCCTTTAAGTCACCCGGTGGCTCGCTCCTACCGAGCACACCTGAGCCACCCAGCCTCGCTCAGGAGAGGAGGGACTGCTGGCTCTCTTGTCATTAAAAGGGCCAGTAGGAGTTTTGTTTGGCAGCTGTGTAACTTTCAGCCAAATTATTCCTCTTGGCCCTGTCCATTCAATTAGGAGCATGCCAAGTGCTGTGAACCTGAGCAGCCTCGTTGCAAAGTGAGCGAAGCACGGGGCACTTCGGGGAGCCTCCTGTTACTGCCGTGCAGGGCTTATGCTGATAACGGCAGCAGAGATTGAGCGCAGTCCCCGGGGAGCTTCCAGGAGTCTGATTAATCAGTTTAACAATGGATCTAGGCTTTGGTTTGGGTCTTTTTCATAAGAGTCACATTTTGTCCCTCTCACAGTAGCTGTGGAGCATGTAAGCACAAGCACTGCTGTTGCCCTAACTGGCTCCGGGTCTCTCCGTGTCTGTTACGTTACGGCTTTGCAGGAGCAGCCGTCACCATGGCATCGGAGCGCTTCCTGTGCCAGAGCCACCCGATAAATGCATCCGTACACGTGTGCGCGTGCTTTTTTTTGGTCTGGTGGAAGCTGCGAAGACATTCGGCTGGAAAATTGTGTTTTTGCACGGTTGTATTCCCCAAATAGTTAGCTGTGCAAATAGCTCTCTTCTGCTCGTGCTGGTTATGGCTCTGCTCCGCATGCCGCTGAAGAGAGGCGGCTTTCCACGGAGCTCTGAACCAGACCCTGTGCGAGCAGGATTTTGCATTTCATTTGTGGTTCCTATCACAGGGCTGGCAGGGCAAGGTCCCACTGCCCCGGTGCTGTACCAAGAGAGTCAGTGACAGCCTGACTTGAAGCCTTCTCGTCTAAAGGTCAAGGTATAGCCAGGGGAGGGCAGGAATCAGCAGTCCTGTGGTGGGGAAGCAGGAAAGAGGAGCAGGGAAAGAGTGCAAGTGGTTCACCAGTCCCTTGTGGCCACAAGTGCTCTGCCTGGCTTTGACTTTCTGAAAGATGCAGCAGCAGCACAGGGAAGCAAGGCACTGAAAGCGAAGATGCAGACGTTCGCAGTAACAGGACCTAAAGGCGGCGTGGCACAAGGTGCAGGGCGGCGTAGGGTTGGGTGAACCAGGCTGCCCAACGTGCACTCGGAGAAATGATATTTACAGCACGGGCTCCTTCCTCTCTTCAATTCACCTCTTCTTGAATGCACGCGGTGATTGCTTCTCATGTGAGTGCTTGTAAAAACGGAGCTCCCTCAACAGAGCCGAAATGTTTACGTGAGTTAATGACTTCGGAGAGCTCTGGTTGTTTAAAGACGGAGTGGCGACGAAGTTGCCTCGGCTGCAGCCGGCAGCACTGCGTGGAGCAGATCCAGGGCAGGGGCAGCTGTTCCCACCTCGATCCTTGGGGATTTTTGTCATCTTGTCTTTGCTAACACGTGGGAGGGAGCCTTCCAGGGGTGAGAAACCCGTGTGAAGTGGGCAGCCTCCCTGGGACCTGTGCTGCCGCAGTGCAGAGATCAGCAAAACCTCACCGCTGATTTCCAGTTGGAGCAGGGCGAAACCCTCGGCCTGAAACCAGGGAGTTGGGAGGGCTGGGTCTCCATGAACCGCTTGGTTCTGGCTGGTTTCCTACAGGTTATTTCCTCTCCCCAGCCCCTCGGAGTTCAGCACCAGTCAGGAGCTGCAGCTGTGCGTGAGGGTGGCCCTGGCAGCGGCCCGGCCGTGCCCACCAGCCTGGTGCAGACAGCCGAGGGAGCATTGCAGGGTGAGGCTGCCCTTGTATCTCCACAGCGCGCTCCCAGGGAAAGGGATTAAGGTGCCCTGATAAAAGTAAGCTCCTTTCTCCCTACCTCCCTCTCCCCAGGTGCGGCTGTTGGCGTGCTGAGCGGATCTGTCTGCCTTTGGGCTGCTTGCCACCACAGCCAGAGGTAGGTGCTCGGAGCGCGGTGGCGGTGAGGCAGCCCGCAGCCCTCCGGCAGCCACTGAGCGCCTGCGGCAGAGGCTGGGGGATCTTGAGGCTGCTGGGGAGGTCTTGCTGCCTCCTCCGTGCTCGGGAGAGTGGCTTGGAGGGGGACAGGCAGGCAGAGTGGTTATCCCAGCAGGGAGCAGGCAGATCTCACGGTGCCCTAACCATCCAGGAGCGATAATTGCCCTTTATTTTGAAAGATGCCTTGAGCTGGGGAGAAGGGACGTGTTTGCAGCAGTGAAGTGCAGTGCAGGGGAGCTGCTGTGCGCTCTCCTTGAAGGCTGTCGGTTTTCCCTCCCCTCTCCTTAATGCATCCGATCCGACCTGACAGGGAGCAAATTATTTCTGTGAAGTTATTCCACTTTTTGGAGGTTTTTATGTGCTGCACTAATTGAACGTGGAGCAATGAGCAGCCCCGTAGAAAGGCTGGACTGTGAAACGGGTCGGACAGACCAGTTGTTTCTGCCAGCGTGGGTCGCCCGGGCTGTTTGGGCACGTTTTGCACACTTTGCTTACTCCCTGATGGTGGCCCAGCTGCGCCAGGGCCTTTGGGGAGGGAGCTAGACCCGCTTCTGATCTTAAGCTCACATCTCCACCTGTGCCCCAGTGCTCTGTGTCCCTGCCCGTGGATGCATCCCACAGGGTGTTGGTGAGGATGTGTGCATGTTAATTTTGGGAGGTGCTGAGTTTCCTCTGGAATAGCGGGATGTTCAGGTACCATTTTAACTCAATGCTTTTGCAGCTTTGTATAAGAGCTGTGTAAGAACAACAGAAGGATGTCAGAAGTCTGGCTGCAGCCCTGGCACCTGCCCGCATGGAGCCCCGCTGGCTCCGGGAGCTGGGGCTGTGTTTGTAGGGTGCTGAGCCGAACGTGAGGCTGCTGCCAGCAGCCTGTACATGTTTAACCCAGGCGTTAGCTGAGGCTGGAGGCGTCTCAGAAGTGGACTTTCAGAGCACTTCTAAATGCAAGCTCACGACTTGGCTTTTCTTGACTCTGCAGCGCAGGGTTTCTTAGCAGTGCGCTGCCTACCTTGGCGTGAGATCAGCAGCAATTACCTGGCATCTGAAATGGGAGCCCCTGCAGGACCTTAGAGTGCTGCGGCATTACCGTACGAAATGGGCAAGCGATTTAGGTAATGAAACGATTTGTATTTGGTCATGAATTGAGTGAGACTTCGAGAGCTGATGTGCTTATTCATCAGCTGACTCACGTCTTAGTCACTTGAGAATGAAGTGCTTCTCCTTTTGGGTGCTTCCAGAATGGCAGGGGTAGAGATGAGCTTAAAATTTCCACCCCTCCCTTCAATTTTTTTTTTAAGTATCTAAAAAAAGAATGATTGTGGGAGGGAAGATAATACAATTAAATCAAGGCCATGGGAAAGAATGTGATGGGGTGGTTTGTGAGACAGAAGCTGAAACAGCTCTCTCTGCCAAGCAAGGTGCATCCCAGGAACTTAGCCCGAGTTTTGTAGCAGTGCTTGAATTTGGGTCTTGGCTTCCCGGCCAGGCAGAGTGAGCTCGTGCCTCCAGTCAGACTTCTCAGGCTTTGTTCTCAGGGCACTTGAGCGAGTCCCCGTTGTAAGTACAAGTCTGAGCCTATTCTCCCGTGCCACCAGCAGCGCATAAAAGCTTGTTTAGATGGGAGCTGGCCCCTGAACCACTCTGAAGATTGCTGTGCAAATAAACTCCGCTGTTCTCAACTTGTATTTGTAACTGCCTTTTTCCATTACAAGACCATTGAAGAGGTTGACTTGAAACCCACTTCTTCAGAAACGTGCACGTGTTTGAGCAAGTGAATAGGATATCTGAGAACCTGGTGGAACGATGGAAAATGACTAGATAAACCTGGCAGTGGGTTATACATCAGCAAGCAAACTGAGGTTTTCCCTTTTTTCCTTCTAATCTTCCAGCTTCTCTTTCTAATGTCAGCCCCCCTGCAGCAAATACAGCACAGGCTACTCCTCCTCCAGCCAGCTGAGCTCAGCGCGGCACGGCATGGTCTCTGCACCTCGCCTGACCCGTGCAGCTGGTGGCAGCACAAGTGGGAGAGCTGAGCAGAGCAGCACGGGGCGCTGCTGACGGGTTAGGCGTGGGCTTTGCCAAGCTGGGAGCGGTAAAATTCTTACCAGTGCTGCAGGTGTCAAAAAGGATGCGCTGACCATCGAAACCAGGTCGCTGATCACAGCTCTGGTGCTGATGGGCTGGTTTCTATCAGGAATGATGATGTGGGGGTATAAAAAATGATGCTGACATCTGCTCCTCCAGCGGTGTGCCCAGTTAGAGGAAGAGTACAGAGGCAAATAAAGAAGCCAGAGGTCAGTAATGAGAATTTGGGCTTCTCTCAGCGACCTTCGCAGAGCCGTCTAAGCCAGACCGTTTCACCCCGAGTGCTCCCGCTGTTCTCCCACCCCAGGGGAATAGGCAGCGTCTGGAGGATGCAGCAGGTGAGGGCAGGTGGCAGATAGCATGTAAATGGGAATTTCCCAGGGAAATGCATTAGGCCACGGTTTCTAAACCAGGAAGCAGAAGAATGGGGTTTTATTGTTAAACAGAACTGGTGAAAGGAAAGCCAAAAATAGTTTTATTGTGAGTGTCCTGTGGCAGGTACTAGAGAATAATTCACAGGCTCGTGGGCTTTAAGGTCCCTGTAGCTGTAAGCTAGATCTCCTGGGCCACAAGCGTGGCTGACTTGCCCAGCAGTCCGGCTTGGAGAATTCAAGTACAGAGGGAGTTACTGCTTCCTCAATAAGCTTCCCAGTTTGTTTTGCTTTTAGTAATTTCAAAAGAAGCATCTTTGTGTTCTGTTTTACAACCTACCTAATTTGCAAAACTGTTCCTAAACCTCAAAGGCGATAGACGATTATATATGTGATAGTATAATAATAACAGAGGCAAATGTTAGTGATTTGGTGGTGTTACTGGTCAGAAAACCTTCCAGGTGAGGTTGCTTCGCTTGCAGGGACCGCAGGTAGAGCTCCAGATGCAGGTGCCTCCAAGGGTGGGTTTATTTTTCCTTTCTGCTGAGCAGTTGCTGAGGTTGGCTGTTCCTGGCATCCCTTTCCAAACGGGCGCGCGGCCTCCAGCCATCAGCGAGCGATCGGGACGTCTGGGAGAGTGCTGCGCTCCCTGCGCCCCCGTGCACCTCTCATGGGCTCGAGCGTTGCAAAGCAAACCAGTCCCGGTGGTTTGGGGCACGAGCGGGGTGATGGGAGAGGAACTGAGCAGGAGCTGCGTCGAGGTGCTGCCGGAGCATCTGCAGCATCTCCAGGACGCAGGGCTCACGGTGGCTGCGGCCGGGGGTCACGTCTTGCTTGAGCAGCTTGTGCAGGTGGAGGGAAGAAAGCTGGGCAGAGGTGGGCCCCACCTAGGGGATGGATGTATTGAGAATTATTTCCAGTGCTCCTTTGCCCTCAGGAACAGCTGGAAGTGCAAATGGGGAGGCCAGCACAATTGTCCTCCGCCCCTCCTGGGACAGGAGCCCTGGGACGGCTGCGTGGCTGGGCAGCACTCCTGTTCCACACGTGTGACACACGGTCACCCAGCTGCTCACATGAATCTAGTTCCTCATTTTTGAGGCTGCGTTTTTCAGTGCTGTTCACACTTCAGCACGGGAACATTGTCCCTCCTGACGTCCTGGGACTGTAGTTAAAGTTCAAGTGTGTGCTTAAGTGTTTTGCTGGAGCGGAGCCGACATCTGCAGCACGGAGACGAGCAGCGTGCGGTGAAACTCGGTGGCTGCACCCAGACTAATTGCTCCGAGACGCGTCCTGGAAGGTGCTGAGCACCCTGGCGAGGAGCCAGCGAGGCTTTTAAACACATGCTTTCCTTTTTCTCCGCGTTGTTACCAGTTTTGTTCTTTGATTTCTCTCCCCCTGGCAACCAGGAGGATATCTGAGTAGCTAGAGCTGTGTAACTCATCTCCCAGCGACACGCTGACCTGCGCCGCGGGGATGTCTCCTGGGACGGCTGACGGGAGCAGGTATTGTTGCCGGTGTCCGAGTCCGTTGGCTTTAGGTTTTCTTTTTCTTTTCTGTGCTCTCCTGCCGGGCATGGGGCAGGCCACGCTGCACGAGCAGCGGTCAGAGTGAGTTTGCAACCCACGTTTGCAATGCCACGTTTCCACGTCTCTGCTTGCTATGAAACTGCACAGACTGTGGTTGTTTCCCTCCCTCCCTCCCTCCCTCCCTCCCTCCCTCCCTCTTAACCTGGATTTGTGTTCTCCTGCCTCGGTAATTTTTGGAGGCAAACTGGGAAATTCGGGTCGTGTTTCAAAGTGGCATTGCCTGCAGTGCTCTGGACAAGGGGTCTGGGGTCTGCTTGCTTGTGAGGTTTTTAGGGTGGTGTTCTTTAGCTTTGCCTGCTGTGTGCACAGGAGGTGTTACGGCCCCAGCTGGAGACCAGGAAGGAGGCTTTAACTCTGTAAAGAGGCAGCCCCCTGCGTTCTGCCATCACTGCTAGCTCTGTCCCTGCTTTTTAAGCTGTGGCAGCTCCTCGGTAGCTCAGTGTGCTTCTCTGAGCCGGGAGCAGGGCTTGGGCTGTGGAGCGGGGCTCTCCTCCAGCTGCCAGCAGGAGGGTGAAAGGGTTCCCCCACCTCTTGGCTCGGGGTGGGGTGGAGCAGGGGGTGCTGGCTGACTTCCGTACCTTCTTTCCCCGAGGACAGGCTGTGCTGGCTGGGAAGGATTGCAGGCTGCTGGCTGTCTGCAGCCTTCCCCCGGGAGGCAGAGGGGCGGCAGGCTGTCTGCAGGGCAGGCTCATCAGAGCCCCGAGTGCCTCAGGCTTCCCTGAACCCAGCCGCAGGCTTGATGTGATTTGCAGGCGGGATCAGCTCAGACATTCAGGCTGCTGAGCTCTCGGGAGAACAAGGCACAGCTGTGGCGGCCCAGCAGGCGAAGCAGGCTGGCAGCCTGTGCTGCCATCCAAAGCACACCTCCCTCAGCAAAGGAACGTCTTCGTACCAGCAGGATTGCTCCTCTTCCTCCTCTGGCACCTGCTGGCCCACAGCGTGCCTCTTTTTCTTCTCAGTTGCAGCTCTGTGGAGCCGACACAGCTGAGGGATGGCTCACATCTTCTTCAGATGCCTCCGACAGGGTCTGGCAGGTCGGTTACACCTTGTGGTGCTTTTCCTGAGCCACAGAAAATGGGGACACTGCCGTGGTGTCCCAGGGCTGCCGGCACCCCAGCTGTGGCTGCCTCTTGGTCTTGGGCTTGCTGTGCAGAACCAGAGTGGAAAGCGGGAGCCCCAGGGTGGCGTTTTTGTGCGTTTTTCCAGGTAAAGCTGCACCTGGAAAATGTCTTGGGTAGGCTGCGAGGCCTTTTTGTGCTCTGACAAGTGCCCCAACTTCTGGAATAGCATTACAGGGACGCAAAAGAACAGCTTTGTGCCGCAGCTTTTGCCTAACGCCTTGCTGGATAATCT
Source organism: Anser brachyrhynchus (assembly GCF_964034855.1). Lineage (NCBI taxonomy): Eukaryota > Metazoa > Chordata > Aves > Anseriformes > Anatidae > Anser > Anser brachyrhynchus. The sequence goes on along the minus strand of NC_137713.1, from coordinate 8,407,550 downwards.
CCAGTCATTGACCTTGGGGCTTTGAAAGTGCATTTTGGCTTAGAGAGCTAAAGCTTAAGGCTTCAAAGGAATTGGGAAAGCTGCTACCCTTCAGATCTCCAAGCAGCAGGGGTTCTGTGTGCACGTACCAGGGGAACTGACGGGGGTCACCTGGCTGGGACTCCGGTGGCTCTCCGCTGCCTCACATCCCCGGAGCCTGTTCGCCCTGCGCGGGGAGCCTCCCCGCTTCTGCCCGTGGTCTTGTGCAGGTTAACTGGGGCCAGGCTGGGGTTTCTGAAGAAGTGAGGATTATCAAAAGATGGGAGTTACTCATGTGGAAATACTGCAAATAATTTGAGCTCTGGGTTTGAAGTCCATTTGTCTTACAGCTGCTGCTGCTCTTGTCTTGCTCTGTGTAGTTCTCCCTTGATTCACCTCCTGTCTCGGGGCATGCCGCAGAGCTTCAGCACATGGGTGCTCAGAGGTGGGTGCCGGGATTATTTCCCTGATTAAAACTCTTTGCAGAGATCACCTTGAATGGAAATCTGCACTCATATTTGAACCGCCGGGAAGAAGAAAGCCTGCTGTGTTCTGTGCTGTACATTTTTATTGGAGATTGGCAATCCTAGAACAGCTGGAAATTAATGTTTTTAAAATGCTGGAAAGACTTTTCACTGCGGCCTTTCACAGAACTGAGCAACTTAGATACATCCCCTGGAATACCTCCACATCTCTCACAGGCAGCTGAAAGCTTTTTCCTTATCTGGGAGGAAGATAAACCTCTAAGCCCAACATGTATAAATGTGAACTTGTTCTGTCTGGCGGCTTGTTCCGTTTAGTGTGGATGCTTTTTAGACAGCACTGACTTCAGCAGCTGTCTGTGCTGGGAGATCTGAGGCTGCCGAAGGTTTGTGATGCTGAGCTGCCTCACTGCGCTGCTGAGCTGTGTTTATGTACATTTTCCCCAGTCCCACTTTGCTGCTCCTAAACTACCCCAGCCTTGTTTTTCGGTGATTTGCTTTTATACCATTAAATCCTCCCATATTGTGCGGCACCGGGGGATCTGAGCTCTGCCAGCACCTCGAGAGCAGAGGAAACCAGCAGTTGGAACGGGAAGGTGCTCCTGGGGAGGAGGCAAGCAGGAGCCGCTTCCTCAGCTGAGCCTGAGGAAAAAATGCTGGTGAGGCAAATAAATCAGAGAGGGGAGGAAAGCAGCAGCCTGGAAGCGTGCAGGCTGTCCCTGCTGGGTGCCAGCGTGCAGCACAGGGCCGAGACGCCGCTGTCGGGAGAGAAGCCTGTCTGTGCACTTTTGGGTTGCTGTTTCCCTTCTCCCTGTTTCTTTACTTCACCAGTGCGCACCGCAGGCTGAGCTGCTCAGGGTGCTGCTCAGGCTCATGGGGCCTCGCTACAGAACATACCCCAGGCGTGGGCACTCAGGCAGGAGCACGGCTGCGGTTGAGCTGGCAGCAGTCGTTGTTGGGAACCCCTCATTTGCCTGTAACCCGAGCAGGCGTGATGCGGAGAGCTGACAGCAATGCCACGCAACCTGTTTGCTGACCAAGACTTCGGTAAACTCATACCTGCAGGAGGAGGGTGGCGTGTTTTCCTCCCTGCTGCTTCTCTCTGCAGCGTTTCGGTCCAGCTGGGCAGAGGAGGAACCCTCAGACCTGAGCTGCCAGCAGGTGCGGTGACTGCTGCCAGCAGGTAGGAGAGAGGGCTGGGAGAAGCCCCAGCCCCATCGGCACTCTCGGGGACGTGTGCTCCTCTCCCTTGGCCTCCATCGAGGTGAGAGAAAAGCCCGGAGGCAAACGAGCTACCTTGGTTACTTTGCTTGCACAACAACCTGTTTACACATCCTTTCTCCAAAAAGAAACGTAGCCAAACTTGACAGCTCACTGGGAAGAGCAAACTCAGGCCTGGCAAGAGGAAGGTTTCCCTGCTGTGTTCAACCCGTGCCTTTCCCCTTGGCAGGGGAAATCTTTGCTTTGGGGGAACCTACTGCCCTGTCACACAGCCCAGGGGACAGGGATCACTTCTGCTTTGGGGCTGGAGTGTGGGAGCTCCGTGTGCCTCGGAAAGCTGGGTTTGCCCTGTGCTGCTGGAGGCCAGGGCCCTGCAGGGGTACGAGATGAGCACGCTGCTTGCCTGTAGCCAGCAGGAGGGGCAGAGAGGGGAACTGCACGGACATGCTGGGGCAGGGCCAGCGAGGGACCGTAAGGATGGAGAAGCTGTGACAGCTGGGATTGTCCAGCCTGGAGAAGAGAAGGCTCAAGGAGATCCCCATGTGTGTACATGCCTGGCGGGAGGAGACAGGAAAGAAGCCAGAGCCGGATTCACCTCTGCAGTGCCCAAGGAATAGACTGGAGGCAATGGGCACAAGCTGCAATGCAGAAAACTCCATTTAAAAAGAAAAAATATATATGTTGTGGGCTTTTTGCTGTGCAACAGTAAAATCCTTGAACAAATTTGCCTCGGAAAGGGAGCAGGAAGGCTTTTCCTCACGGTCAGCAGAAGGTGGGCGCAGCCAGGTGCGGTGCGTGGTCCCTGTGGCTGCTGCTCTGTGGTTGAACTTGTGCAAACAAACACCTCCTGCGCAGTGCCGCGGGCTCCTGGTTGTGCTGGCCAGCACGCAGCCCCAGCAGGGAATAATCCCGGACTTCTGCCTACGCTGGTTTTCCATTCTTCAGGATCCCAGCCTAGAGCGAGGGAGCTGGTTGCCTGGCTGGAGGCTCCCCGGCTTTCCTGAATCCCTTCCTGGCGGCTAAGCTCCTCAGGAGTGAAAACCAGACCTCACGCTAAAAGCAGGGGGCAGATGCCCTGTGTTGTCTGCCCCTGCAAAGCTGTTGGTGTGCTGCCTCGCTCGGTGCTGTGCGTTGTGCCTTCGGTTCTATTTCTCCCTTATTCTCCTCCTCCCTTTCTCTCCATGCTACAGGAGGTGATAGAGTTAGACCGTGCCCGTGGAGGCGAGGACCGGTGTGCCATTCGGCTCCCCTTGAATTCTTCGTTTCAGTTTGTTCCTCGCTGCATCTTCTCTGTGGCAATTCCGAGGTATCGTTACGGGCTGCAGCGGCAGATGGCTCAGCTGAGACAAATCCCTTACCCATCAAACAGCTTTTTGTTTTAACTGCCATTTACTTTCGCATGGCACAGGCATTTGAAAAGTCATTATTGCAATGAAGACCCTGAATATTAAAGACTCCCTGACTCTGAGGTGGTTATTTTGCTCGTGAATCGATCGGGTCTGGCTGCTGCCCTGCTCGTTAATACTTGTAAAATAATCTAGCCCTCTCAAACTTCATGTAATCTGACATTCTCGGTTATTTTTTGAAGCACCCCCTCGCCGGCTGTTTCAGTGCCACCTCCAGCAAGCTGTGCTCCCCGCCTCTGCTGCCCCCTCTCCAGGGACTCACTCGCGCTGCCTCTCAGCTCAGCAAGTGACAGTAACCGTGACACTTCGCCTCCTCCCTGCTCAGCTTCAGCTCTGAGTCTTCTCCCTTGCTGCACAAATTCTGCACCGACCCTGCAGGTAGCCCCTGTGCTGTGAGTACGCGGTGCTCGTGCCCACCCATGCAGCCTCGGGCTGTAGCAGCGTGTGCTTTTGTGGGTGGTGGCCAGAGGGCTTTTTTCCTAGGGGTTATGGGGTTCAGCTTTTCCTGTGCAAGGTACAAGTTGCGTGTGGGGTATTTCCTGCACTCCTGATGGCTTTTGGAAGAGGAGGTTTGGGAGTGCAGGTTCTGAGGTCCAGGTCAGTCGGGATAGTGCCAGACGGGAGCAAGAACGAGCAGCTTTGGAAGCCAGGGCCTCCTGAATTCTTACTCTCTTCCGATGTCAAACTGTGATTTACGTATTCTTCAGCTGTGCGCATATCACCAAGCCCAACTCCTCTTTACTACTGTCTGTAGGGTCCTGTGGAGGTAGGGCAAATGATCCCATATGGCTGGGACAGCTGCTGCGTGGTCACCCAGCACGACCAGGCTCGGTGCTCTCGTCTCGCACCAGCCTCCTCCCGTCCTTCCTGGCTGCGGTGTGTGGGGCTGACGTCAGGCCCGTACAGCGGCTGGGCTCCTTCCCCTGCAAGGCTTTTGTCTCTTGTCCCAAGGGCAAACGGGATTTGTTATAATCTGAGGTCAGCGGCAGGGGTGCTGTGGCTGTGCGGACCTGGCTGTTGGGCTGTGCCGGGGCTGTGCTGCCTCCCAGGTATCATAGGGGCGGCGAGGGGAAGCGTTTGTTCCGCACGTTTTGCTCGCAGTGGTGCTGTGTGGGCTCAATGCCTCCCACTGGCCGTTCCCCGTGCCTCTTCGGCTGTGACTTGCAAACTAATACACCTCCAACGCACCCCGTCGAATGAAGGTCCTGGCAGGGCTCCTGCTTTACCCGCATTACCTGGGGTGCTCAAAATATGTATTAATATGCTTAATATCACTGTCAGATGGATTTGGCAGTCCTCAGTGTTTTCTTGCCACAGGAATTTCCTTAAGTAGAAACTTTTTTCTTCGGAGTAATTTTTGGTTGATTATTGCTTACATATGCAATTAGTATAATTGCATCTGATTAAGCAAATGTATTTAATCATATAATTAGAACGTGGGGCGAGGAAATATAATGCAGTTGGGAAAGCTTTTGTAAAACTCCCTGAGCTCAGCGCGCTGTGCGCAGGGTGGTTGTTAGCGCTCCTGCCGTGGGCTGGTAGACTGGAGGTTTTAGTTCAGCATCCTAGTTAGTTCCAAAACATAGCTAAATGTGCTAGCAGTTACTCCCAGCATTGGAATAATACCCTTCATGGAGTAAAGGCTTTTTTTTTTTTTGTATGATGATATCAGGAGCCTGCTGTTGAGCTCAACCCGAGCATCTCACATCTGCATGCATGCCTTGCCCCGGGAACATGAAAGCAGCAGAGCTGGCTTCTTCACCGAGGGGGACTGAGGAAGAGGAGCACAAGGATGGAATAATGTGTCCTTGGGGTGCTTGTCCTTTGTGGCTCGGGGACTGGACTAGTCCTAAAATGCTTTTTGAACCCCCCTGCCTTGTTAAGGCACGGAGACACTAAGAAAAAGGAGGCAGAAATGATGCGTTTCCCAGGCGAAGAAAAGTGGCCGGGAGATGTTTGTTGTCATTCAGGAAATCTAGCAGGGGCAGGGGCCTGAACGCTGCTTTTCAAGTGTCTCACACAAGCTAGAATCGCAGAAATACTGTTTCTTGTCATTCAGTGGTTGCTTTTAAAGCTGTGCTAGGAGCTTCACAGAAGTAATCAAAGTGCCTCTCTTTTATGATCTAATTTTCAGCTGTGGCACAACAGCCAGGCTCACTGCCAAGGACTGGGGAGAAGCGAGGAAAAAAGACTTGAATTATCAGAGCAGGATCGGGTGATTTCTCAGCAAGACATGACTGTGCTCTGAAACAAAGGCCTCGAAAAGCACGTGTATGGTGTGTGTGTAAAGCACAAACACTGCGCCCCTACTTAGTGTTTGGGTTGTGGGAATTTCTCCTGGTTTCAGTCAGGGGTCTGTACCTGAAGCAGTTCACCCTTTTGCCAGGCACGCGGGCTGCTCTGGTGTCCGGCTGTCCTGCTTATCTCTGCAGGGGCTGCAGGGACTTGCTGTCGTTGGCTTCGCAGGTACATGAAACAAACCCCTTGGTTCTTGGTGTCTCACGTGGGGCTCGTGGCAGCTCAGCTGTTGTTCTGGTGCATGAGAGACAAATCCCCCATCAGCTTCTCCATCCTGCAGGTGTCTGAGCAGGCTGGTTGGTATTTGGGTGTGTGTACGAGGTTGCTGGCATCAGGGTGGTGCATGTGCGTCTCCCTCGTGTCAGGGCCATGGGCTGGTGCTCAAAGATCTGCAGACCCAGCTGCAGAAAGGGGAGCTCAGGAGACACTCCGGGATGGAAATAGCCGTAGGCTGTGGTGTTTGGTGTGGAGAGACAGCCCGGGCTCTGAAAGGGACTTGCTGACCTAATATTTCAAAAATGTCATCTGAGGAGCACTTCAGGGCTTGGCTGCCCAGCCTCGGACTCGCCGCTTCTCTCCTTAAAGGGAGTTTCTGGCGCTGGCTGACAGCAACAGAGCAGATAATTAATCCGTGCTGTGCTGCTGCGGGGGAACACCGGGAGGAAACCTAACACAAGCAGCAGGCGGGGCGAGGAGGGCTGGGTGTGCCCAAGGCAGGGATGGATGCCAAGGGCTGGGGGACTGACCTGGAGGGTGCTGGTGATGGAGGTGGCATCCCGTCTGCGGGTCATCCATCCCAGTACGTGGCTGGCTGTACCGAATGGAAAACTTGCCCTGATCCCTGACCTTGCCACTGTCTATCAAAGGAGCAGACAAAGCCTTCCGTGGTCTTTGGGACCTCTCTTTTGCCTGTGGTCAAGAGGCACCAAATGGGGTCAGCCTTCAGGCAGCGCCGTGGTGCGACATGCTGACATGCCCCACACTGTCCCTCCGGTCCCCACGCTGTTGTGGAGGACACTGCGGGCACCTGAGGAAGTCTCCGGCTCCGAGCAGGGGCAGGTTTGCTGCCTGGGTGCTTCCCGTGCAAACTGCAGGTGTGGTTCCCGGTGCTCTCTTCTACTGCAAGGCCCCTCGGTGCCTGAGCACAGGGCAAGCGTGTGCTCAGGGACAGAAAGGGGAAGTGGGACGGGGCAGGCTGAGCGCGGCATCGTTCCTCTGAGCCTGGGATCTGTGGCACATGAAGCTGTCAAGTCGTCTTTCTGGGTAGCCTGAAGCAAAATCAGGAAATGAAGCTGGAGATGCCGAGCCCAGGGCCCTGTAACCTCCCCGTCCCTCCTGCGAGAACGTTTCTCGTTAGCCAAATGGAAACACCAAGCAGCAAACCAGCTTTGCCATTTCTCATTTTTCAGACAATGCTTTGAAATACGTTGTGGAGCAGCAAAATTAATTACATTTGCTCGTCTCCTGCTCCCACGTGCAATACAGAGACATTTTCTCCAGAATCGTATTCCCTCTAAAAGCTTGTTTTCTGCCGTGCTCTGCTCAGAGCCTATGTGGGAAACGTGCAGCCGCTTGATAAATACACTGCGGAAAACACGGGCGAAGCGGCCGTCTGCCTGCAGGAGAGGAATAGCTGGAGGGAGAACCAGTAAATAAGGTATGTGTAAGTGAATTAATTCTGCTCATATAAGCTTGTTTGCAGCTTCAGTTCCTGTCTGGAGCAGAGTGCCCTGCTCTGCAGCAGGAGTTCACTGTTTGGGATCGGGCTGGTGACCGGGAGAGGAGCGCCGGCCCTGTGCTGCAGCAGGAGCCCCTGGAGGGCAGTCGTGGTGTCCGACGGTGAGCTGCCATCGCAGCGAGGTGCACTCGTGGGGCGGCCTGACCAGCTCTGCTCCTTCCCCTTCGGTCTTGCAGAAAGAAGTGATTGCCTTTTGTCCAGGGCGTCCTGCACAGCGAGGCTGCTCTGGGTGCGACTGCTCTGCTCGCTCAGAAACCATTCTTTTCTGATAGACTTCGGGAGGGTTTAGCTGTGAAAAGGAATCCTTCAAACCAGTAGAATCCAAACCAAGCCCAATTGTGCAGATGAACAATTGTTCTCTCTGAGTCTTGCTGGATTTCTTGCAGAATACTTCTAGCAGCACTGCGTTGTGTTGCGATGCTGTATGGACCTGTTTGGTTTGATCTGATGGACTGGTTTACGGGGTTGATGTGAAGTTGTGAATTATCCGATGATTCGCGTTGAAGCATTACACTTCAGGAGGCAGGCAGGTGAGCTGTGTGCTGCCCCCTTCGCTTGGTGCTTCGCTGTGTCCCCAGTTACAGTTCACCTGGCTGAAGAGAAAGTGCAGCGGGAGCTGGAGTGATCGAAAGGGACGAGAGAGACTCGCAGCCCAGCCCTGCAGGTGCTGGAGCACGGGGAAGGTGGCTTGGGAGGCAGTGGGGCAGCTGGAGGCTTGCCATTTACCCTGACCTGCTGGCCCTACGTCAGACCAGAGACTTTCCAAGTGCAGCCCTCGGCTGTCTGTTCTGCAGGCGGCAAAGCTCGGCAGGTTTCACACGGGTGTGTTTTGAAGGACAGGATCGGTGCTGAGCCAGCTCGGGGCTGCGGCTGGCTCTGGAGCATGCAGCTTGGTAATAAGGACAAGCTAGGGAGGCTGGGGCCTGGTAACGGGAGTTGTAGGGGAACGTGGTGTGGGGCTAGGCGGAGAGGGGAGATCTCGCAAAGGGGGTGGCACACTGGTTTTTCTGTGGGTTTGGGGGCTGCGTGCTGGAGCCCAGCGCCCCTTCCCCTGCTGCTGCTGTGAGCCACCCCCCGCTGCCTGCCTCCTGCTCTGGAAAGGATTTGTGCTCGGGGATTGAAGGGTTTAAATATAGTTTTAATAGAAGCTTTTAAAGCTGATTTCACCATTTCATTACTGCTCTGAGTGACTGACGTTTCTGTCAATTTGTTTCAAACATGCTACAGAAAAGACAGGAGAAGGGGGGAAGATTATTCTGGGATGGAGACGGAGAGGAGGGAGGTGAAGAGCGGGCCTGTGGGGAAGAACGTGTTGGGGGTGGATTTTTCCTCCCCGTGGCACTCGGTGCATGGCGTGGTTGACATGCAACCCAGGGCTACGCCCGCCATCCAGGTCTTCCTCCAGTTTCTGTACCGACATAGAAGATTTGCTCGAGTTTGGCTGCTGTGCTTCTGCAGGGCACTCGGAGGTCGTTCTCTGCAGCAGCATTCAGCTGGAGGTGTTTACCGGAGCATCGCTGGGCAGCTCCAGGCCAGGCTCGACCTCTGCTCCCTGCTCCTGCCTGGGGAGCCCACCGGCGTTCCCAGGCTGGTGGCTGCCCGCGGCTTCCTGAACTCACCCGGCCTCCCCTTCCCTGTGTAAACTGAGCGTAGCTGGCGTGAAAACAGGGCCATGTGAGTGTTATCTGCCTTGTGTGGATATTTATGCACCGCCTGCTTTGCCTGTAGCGAACCAGAGGTTGCAGTATCTCGGTGGTAAGCCCGCAGTTCATGGATGCAGCCCGGGGTGCGGTGAGTAAAGCCGCGGGGGTCCCCCCGCTGCTCCCAGAGGTGGGCAGAGCGACCGGGTGACGTGTGCGGCAGCAGGTCATTCAGGGCTGGCAGCTGGGTGCTGCAGAGGATCGTTTCCTGCTCTGGACCCCGCCGGGAAGACTGAAATCTCTGGTTTAGATCGAGACTGAAATTAGCGTGCAGGAAGCGGTGATTTTATTCGGCAGCTTTGTGTGACGTCTTGTGTTGTGCAGGCCTTTTCCAAAGGAAAAGACAGAGCCCACATGCCGGTGATCGTAAAGCTTTGGTGAGTTGCAGCTCCGTGTAGCTTTTACACACGGTGGGCAGTGAGGCTGATGCGTGTTTGCATGTAGGCTGCAGCCATGGGGGCCAGGGCAGACCCCAGACCCGCTTTTAAATCCTGCCTCGGCTGGTGAGGAAGCTGCACGGACTGCTGGGGAGCGAGTCGGTGGCCGTGGCTTGGCTTCCAGGCTGCTCTGTGACACCGCGGGGCCGAGCAGGGCAACGGAGCCTGCTGTGGAGCCCTACATGGTTGTGGACTTGGTGTGCGGCGTGCTGGGTTTGGATGCGTACCAGGAGCTCTTGTTCCCTGTAAGTAAGAATTCAAGAGGCCATCAGGCTGACCCTTTACCCTTGGCTGGGGGAGAAGCCGCACTTCCCCGTGCTGTAAACGCGGGCTGACCCGCTCGAGCTGCAGGAGAAGTTCTCTTTGTCTGCGTGTCTGGTCGCACTCAGATAAGATCTCATCCTTATCGCTTGTGGAAGTTTTTGCAAGTAGCATAGTGCTCGGCGTTGCCTCTCCTTCTGGGTGATGCCGTTTGCTTGCAGGCTGCTCGCGCCTCGCCTGCCCCTCTTGGGGAAGGAGCCAGGGGCTGCATCGGCTGTGTCCGTGCTGAGCGCCCCTTACCGCTGTCACCTCTCTGTGTTTCCTTCCAGGTGTCTCGTGGAGCCACTCCTCCGTGCCACATGCTGCCGGTGAGCGCTAGCGTCGCCGCGCTCCGCAGTGCTGCCTGAGCCGGCCCCAGTGATGGGGGACTCCCCGACCAGCGCGGTGGGCAGAGGCACGGACGCGTGCTGCCAAGACACGCAGGTGGAGCTGGCAGAGCGGGTCGCAGCCATCGCCGTGGCTGTTAGCCCGGACAGAAGTGACCAAAATGGTGAAGACAACGCCGAAGAAAACGACATGGTCTTTTCTGAAAACATAAAAGACATCCAGAGAAACGGAGTCAGCAGTGACGCGGGAGCGAACGAGTTCCTGCCCTCCCAACAGCCAGATGATGCTCACTGGAGGCACGGTTCCAAGAGACCTCTCGCTAGGCCTGTCCTCTCCAGCAGGAAGTTGTCTCTCCAGGAAAGATCATCGGGAGGTTATTTGGCTTCGAGCAACTCTCCAGGTTTTGGTGCTTATGCCACGGGGCCGTCACTGCGGATAATGAGGAGGCCGACGATCGAGTCCAATCGGGTCTCCATCTCGGATGCCGAGGTAGGCATGTTGCATGTTCTCCCCCCTAACTGTGCTGCTGGCGTACGGTAAGCTGGAACTGCTCACGGGAGTCTGTAGTCTTTTGAAGCAGTAAATCTGAAAGCAGTGTTTATTCTAAGGGGAAAAAAACCCTGAAACCAGGGATTATACTCGCTTGAAACGGCTGAACACCTTTATATCCATCCCCAAGCCTGACACGTGGCTTCTTCAACCCTCACCGGGCTGGGACCCTGGGGTGTGAAGGGGCCGGGACCCCTGGTGTGTAGCAGTAGCACGCAGGAGCCCTGTGAGGCTGTTCAGAGAAAGGGCTGTGGCCAAACGGATTTGCTTTGTGTCCCTGCAGCGCGCGCCCTTTGGGGGTTTATCAGTCGAGGCAGCTTTGCCGCTGGTATTTTATGGATTTAAGCTTCTGGAGATTATGTATCTCCTATTATGTTTTTGCCATTATTGAATGCATGATTTAATTTTATAAAGAGCTTAAATGCACTGGTGTTTCCTGCTCCTGTAAGGATTTTCTCTTGTCTCGGAAGCGTTTGCGTGGCTTTGTAACAGCAGAGGTAGCTGAGGGCGGTGACCGCGTCCTTCAGAGGGGTTTCTCTGCTGCCTGCGGCCCCTCCTGCCCCTGTCCTGCGGGGCTGTCCCACGCGGGCGGTGCAGCAGGGCCGGTGAGGGAGTGGGTGCAGATGGAACTGAAACTTCAGCAGGGCTTTCTTTGAAAGTCAGGCATGATAGAACTGGAATAAATGCATGTTTCTTGAAGCAAAAATGTTTTGAAGTCCTACTGGCTGGGAAGATTTTTTTAGTAGGGAATGGGCTGACTGGGGTACCAGAGAGGGAATGTCTGCCTAGTGGGGCTCGCAGCTGGTTTGGGAAAAAACAGTCTCGTGCATGTTTTGTCCTCCAAGCCAAGGCTGCCCCTTTCCCTGGGCGCTGAGCAGGACGGAGGCAGCAGGCGGGCTCAGGAGCAGTGCCCGTCTGACCCCAATTCCCCCTCGCTGCCAATGGGGAGCCTGGTGCCCAGCGTCGTTCTCTGGTGCTGCCACACCGCTGCGGTGCTCTTGGGTGCTGTGATGACCCTGCTGCGATGCCTAAATCCCACTGCAGGTCCTGCCCTGTGTCCTAAGCAGCCAAAATCACCGGAATTGAGACCTGAAGCCTAACATACGCGGCTTAGTGCTTCCTTCCTGCAGGCGGGTGTTTTCCCCCCGTACGTCTGAGAGGACAGTGCTGTGCACATGCAAATCAGCCACTGTCCACTGGGAACGTTTGCAAGTCACGGTAGCTGTGAGGTGGGTGACGGCTGGGAAGTGGATATCTGCATAAGATGAGCTGCAGAGATTGCAGCTCCTCTGACGACAGCCCTGTGCTTTAATAAAAGCTTCAGGAGGGCGAGGAGCCAGCTCCTGGGAACGGACGTGACCGGTGTGCCGGCGCTCCCCTCCTGCAGTGCTTGGCTGTGCCAGGAGCGGGGCTTGTCCGAAATCTGCTTCCAAGTATCTGCAGTCGAGTGCGATTCTAGCACGCTCCAGGCTGAAAGGAAATAGAAAATCCTCCTTGCACAGTATTTGCATCTCAGGGAGCAACCGTTACTGCCTTGGGACGGGAGATGCTCGGTTAGAAATGCAGGCGCGGAGCCCTCCGTTCCCTGCTCCCGCAGCAGTCAGGCAGCTCTGTTTTTAAAGGTCACTTTGCTGGAACTATTTCGAGCCTTGCTCCAGTGCAGAGGAGATGCTCGGCAGTGCTGTGCTTATTAGAAGCCATCACTCACGTTAATGGGGAGCGCTGCAGCAGCAGGCAGGGGGGAGGCTGGCCAAGAGCTGTGCGAGGTGCTCAGTGGCACTCGCTGCCCCAGCAGGGCCCTCGGGAGTAGCTTGTAGGGCCGGGGTCTGTACCCTGTAAGAAACAACAAAAGGACTGGGAAGACGCACACTTGTTTAGGAATTAAGTCTGAGGCTGACCACGCACTAATGAAGAATAAGCATGAAATTTGTGACAGCAAGAGGAGCACACAGCCTGGCTCCGGCAGCCGGTGTGCCACCCGCCAGGTGCTGCCGAGAGCCTGCAGCACGGCGCCCGTTCTGTAGCTGTGTGGGACACGGGCAGTCCAAACACAAGCTGCACGGCTGGCCAACATGCAGTGGGAACTCGGAAGAGAAATGGGGAGCAGATCTTAGGTTGCCCCGTGCATTTGTTCGGTACGTTGGTTGTGAGCCGTGAGCAGAGCCTTGCTCGGGAGCTGGGAGGACCGAGCAGAGCCAGGAGATGGGGCAAAGCTTGTAAGAGCTACTGGGGACAAAGTGTTGGGGCTTTCAGTCCTATGGGGAATAAAATAACCCTGCGGTGAGAAACAGCAGCAGCTGCTGCTAAGCACACCAGGATTCTGTGCTTCCTCCTGATCGTTTTGATGTGCAGACCCTCGGCGAGGGGGGAGGCTGGCAGGTCGCTGACACCTCGCCGGTCCCGGCGTTGCCCCTGCCCTCCCTGCCAGTGACCCCTTTGCACATCTGGATCGAGGCAAGCACCACGTTAGTACCCCAGTGTGTCTCTCGCCTGCTTAGGGCCCTTTGGGTGGCTGCTTTGTGCTTGCACTGGGAGCAGTGCCTTCCCGGTGGCAGGACACCGTCGCTCTGGCTGGCAGCTGCAGTTAGGTTTCAGCCTGCACAGAAACGAGGATGAGGTTCGTGAGCATTCAGGCGTCTGTCGGCGGTACGCGTGCAGGTACCATCCATCAGGAGCCAAGGCGGATGGCATGGCCACGTATCCAAATTCCCTGTGTGGTGCCGGTGCTGAGCTAGGGCTGGATCTGCTTCCCCTCCCCGGGAGCGGAGCCTCGCTGCCGGCAGTTCCTCTGCCTTTGGCCAGGAGAGGTAACGCGGGATCGTGCTCTGGGGACGCGGGCTGTGACAGACGTGAATTTGCTGCTGCTCTCCTCCGAGTTACAGCAGACCCATGAGTTCATTTAGCCGTGCTGCTGAGCTTTTTACCTCTGATTTAATACTTGGTCACAGTTCAGGAGGAGCACTTACGCTCACGGACCCGAGGCCCCAGAGCCGAAGCTGCCTCGAGCCGTGGGCTCTGCCCCTGTCCCCGCACCCTGTGGCCAGCCCCGGCCTTCAGGGGGGGCTGCTTGTGTCGGGGCTCCTGGGCTGGCGGGCTTGAAGCAGAGCCAGGGCTTGTTGTCTCGTACAGACAGCTCATGCTCAACCGAGCAGAGCCACCAATTAGCTAATTGCCCTGGGATGAGGTGTTGGCAGCTGCTGGTTTCTTGCAGCCGCTGCCGACAAGCCTGGAGCTGCAATATTAACTCGGCAAGGGACGTAACTCGTTCTGCTCTCCTGGCAGTGGTGCTGTGCACTTAATTAACCCAATCTGCCACAGCTCCGTGAAAATGGATCCGCAATTTTCAAAGCACAGGGTGTGAGGCAGGTTCCCTGCTTGGTTCCCCCCTCTCTTAGGCTCTCGGTGGCCCGTCCCCTGAAGGTCCTTCCAGCCCTGTGGTCCTGCTGGGAGTGCCCATGAGGCTGGCGGGATTTTTCCTTGCTTTTCTCATCAGAGTTTCGCTCCACCAAGGGAGCGGCTTTGCCTTTAGCTGCGGCACAGAGTTATTAGGCTGAAGCTATTAAAGGCGCATCGCTCTGCAGAGCTCTAGCACAGGGCCCAGAATTTAGGGCGCCGGCCCGCACTGCCTCTGCCGAGGCGCGGTGCTGGCAGCGTGGTGGAGAAGAGGCCTTTCCACGGGGTTGCTAAATGTACCTTAAGCTTCACTGCTCGCATGAGGGCCTGGCCCTGGTGTGTACCAGGAAAAGGGCGAGAGCCTGCGAACAAGTTGGTACAGCCCTACAGGATCTCATCGCTGGGTCTGACAGAGCGTGGCCTGCCTGGAGTGGGTGCGGGTGCTACCTGCTGGGAGCTTGCACTGGAAGGTGCACTGCTGCTATTTTATTTGGCCATCCCAAGGCAACCTTTTGAGGTAGCCGAGAGAAATTCCATTTGGTGAGCAGCTAGACAGAGCTAGAAGATGTCTTTTTTCAGACTTTCTCCCCAGACCTGCCCGCACTGTCAGTTGCTTTATCCTCCTCCAGTCTCTGCTGAGTTCTCTTTCACACGTTCCCTTTCTCCCCCCTGGATCCATCCTGGCAGCCCGGCATGGTCCTCCCAGCCCTGGCAGCAGCGTGGTGTCTCCGCCGGGGCTCAGCACCTCGTCCTGCGGCTCCCCACTCTGTGGGTGGCCCTGCATGCTTGAGCAGGAGCGCAGAGGATGAAACTTCCCCTGCTTGGTGCTGCTGCTGACCCGAGCCCAAGGCTGGAGGGTGAGCTGACAAAGGGAATTTTCCTACACTCCAAGTCTGCAGCTCATCCCAGAAAATAAATCACGGCTCCGTCCTTCCTTCCCTTGCCTTTCCATGGCTTTATCGTGGGCCTCCTGCCTGCTTGGCCAACTGCTTGGAAGCAGCTGGTGTCGAGAGCTGTGAGAGGCGGTGCTGGTGGTGGGCTACACCCAGGTCTTCCCTCAAGTCCCTGGAGCAGCCAGATTTTCTCCCCAAGGTTGTGATTTCCTTGCTGTGCACCAAGATAACCCCCCGAGGGGCTGGGGCAGCCGTGGGGCCTGGGTTTCGGCACGGCTGGCCTCCCCATCCAGCCCCACAAGTCCCCGGACTCGTTTCTCGTAGAGGTCTTGCTGTGGGGCTCAAGCTGCAGTTCTCTTGAAAAGATCAAAGATAAGTGGGAAACGTTCCTTCGAAGGAGAATCCCCCACGGACGTTGCTAATTTCTTTTCCTAGGACTAATTAACCTTTATTTAAAAGTTACATTTCCGATTTACCTAAAGCTCGGTCTTAAGGGTGTAGGGTGGAGAGGAGGAGAAAGCCCGAAGCCAGAGCTGCGGCGGGGCTGCCTCTGTCCCGCTGGGCTCAGCACCCTCCCTCGGGGCTCGGAGGGGCTGGGGAAGCTCAGCTGCCACGCTGCACGCTGAGAAAATACAAAGCACGGAACTGTGCCGGCAGGTTTGGAGCTGAAGTGTGGAAGAAGACGTCTCTGTTCTTGTGGCCTCTCTCCAGGTGAGACTCCGGGCACCCAGCGGGCGCCTGGGATGCTGCCCCTGGGTTTGGAGGGCCGGGCGGGTGAGCCCAGGCTGGTGCTGAGCTTTGGCGTTGTGCTGCCTGCACAGCCCCAGCAGGTCCCGGCGCGAGTCCTGCGCCTCTTTTGGGTCATGTTTCAAACCTGGCTTTCCTACCTCCATGAGCGCTGGGCCTCCTGTGCGTCCTGCTCTGTCCCTTAACAGCTTTCTGATTTGTATTGACTGCTGCCCCCGATGCCCCCTGTCTGCCTTGTATTTTCACTTAGGCTGTTTTTAGAACTGCTTTCGCTTCCCCTTCCAGCTGGGATGATTTTAAAACAGCGTTGTCATCATTACTGACTCGTAGTTCCCACTTTTCCTTCCCATGCTTCTCTTTAAAATGTATCTTGATGA
Source organism: Anser brachyrhynchus (assembly GCF_964034855.1). Taxonomy (NCBI): domain Eukaryota; kingdom Metazoa; phylum Chordata; class Aves; order Anseriformes; family Anatidae; genus Anser; species Anser brachyrhynchus. The sequence goes on along the minus strand of NC_137713.1, from coordinate 8,391,643 downwards.
AAATCAACTGTTTGAATTCGGCTTCTTTTAAGGACAGAATTTTTCCCGGTATCTGTATGTGCGGCCAGCCTAACCATTTTTGAAGACGTCTTCCTTTGGACGTTAGTCCTGGCTCTTCCTTTCCACTCCATCGTCCCCCTTGGGCAGCAAAGGCGCAGTTCTCAGTTTCTTGGGCTTTGTCACAGCACTGGCAACAGTGGATTTATGGATTAGGCCCGCGCTCTGGCCTCTACCTTGCTTTATGACTTTTTGATTGATTTTTGTGTTCTCTGTAGCTTTGACCTCGCCTCCTTCTCTTGAGCAATACCTTGGACGTGCTAACGAAAGGGGCACCTGGTTTTTAAGGTGGAACGATTACTGCACACTGAGGTGGGCACCGCACACTAATTTACCCACGGCTTTCATTCAAATTTCATTTCATTTCACTCATTCACATCGTATTTATCAGCGGTTGCAGTTACATGGACGTGATGCAGTCAGCAGGGCCGTACAATGTTATCTCTAAGAACGCTTGGCCCAGAGGTAGGAGTTGGTGTCTGGTAAGGACACGGTACGGCTGTCCCGCTCCCGGCTGGAGCCCTAACACCAACACAACAGCAACGCTGCCAGTCTGCAGTGACACGTGGTGGGAGACACCAGAGCTGTGAACTGTGGTCTTTCTGCAAGAAGGAAAAGAAATAAAAAAGGTAAAAAGCACCTGTAATCTGGTTTGGGTTTTGCTGAGTTGAGCTCCAAGTGCCCAGCGCCTGGCAGAAGTCAGGAGGCTGCTTTGCAGCGGGTGCGGGTCCGGCTGGGGGCTGATGCAGAGCTCCGGGGCCATGCTGCAGAGCCGTGCCATGGCGTCAGCCTTCCCTTGGCCCCTCGCGTGGTGTTCCCACGGCAGTACTTCTGCAGTTCCTTCCAAGAAGCGTTCCCCCAGTGTCGTGGCATCGCCTGTGAGCCCCGCGTGGCACAAGGGAGGAGCCCTGGAGGTGGGAGTGAGCCCGGTGAGAGTTTCCCCATCTCTGCGGCGACGCCGTTCTGCGCGGGGCAAGGCCGGGGGAACACGAGGCCGAGCACGGCGAAACCAGGCCAGGAGCCATCACCAGAAACTGCTCCTGCTTAGTGGGTGAAAATCACCCCAACGCCAAGCACAGCCCCAGGCTGGGAAGTGAATCTGCTGACTGGGGGCTTTAGGGCAGCTGTTCTCTGTGTCTGTACCCGGGGTCCTGCATCCCTCTGGGGAGGGCAGGCCTTTAAAATTCAATGGGCTTTTCCTTCTCCGTACGTTTCAGTGGCCTTGTGCTTTGCATCTTGTCTTTTACTCGTCTCCTCTCTTGCTGCTTCTAGTTCTGATTGATTGGGTTTTGCCTTTGGAAAGATTTTATAAGCTTTGCTAGCGGCGGAGTTAATGCACTGCTGTGGCTCCATTACTCACTGTTGGCTCTTTCTCCCTGTCAGGGTGGTGGAAAAAAACTTCCTTCGCTGGAAACAAGATGAAGATTTAAATCATTCCTTGTAGTCCTGACAAGGCACTGCTTGCAAGCTTAAAAGTCATCATTTCCCCGGTTCTTCATGCTCCTTCACTGTGGCGATGGCTTGCGCTGGAAGTACTTTCTGCTTCGTGGGGGGGGAATTGCCCCAATTACCTCCCGCTGCACCAGCGCCCTGATGCACCTCGAACAGACCAGTTCACAACCAGCGTTGTTTGTAGTGGAGAGGATGGGGCTGTGACACCTGCCTGTTCTGACGTGCACTGGGGGTGCCTGGCAGCCCTTCTGCTGTCCCGGTGCTGCTGCTGTACATTGCAGGGCTATTTGGAGGCTTACGAGAGGTCTGACCAACCTGTCTGCGTGTTTTGTCTCAGCCTCGTGCACAAAGTGCCAGGCGTGGAGGCTGGGAGGGAGTTACTAGCCTGGTTTAATGCTTGGCAGCCCCAGGGAGAGCTATGGTTTCTAAAAACACTGGGGCAGCGTGGCCTAAAGCAGCACACACCATGTGCACCACTCGGAAACTCTCCCCTTCCCTCCCTCTGTGGCGTTTAGGGCCGTCCCCTCGCTGAAACGCTTGGGACCAAGGCTAAAACCACTGCAGCGTCGCCAGATCTCTCCTCGACTGAATGTTTACAAAATGCTGAGCCAGGTGCACCTGTTTTCCCCTCTCCTGAGGGATGGGGGCTTGGTGGTGCTCCAGGGGGATAAGGGGCGATGCCTTTGCACTCCCTGGGTCCAGCTCCTCAGTGCTGTAAGACCCCGGTGCCCTGGGCTGTGGTCTCCGTGCTGCTGCGTGCCCTTTGGGGGTGCACGGGAGGTGTGCAGGGCAGGTGTGTGGAAATGCAGGCGCTTGGGCTCCAGCAGAATGGGATCTCACCTGAATTTCTGGAGGAGCACTGCCAGGGTAAGGTGGGCTTTGCAGGGTTTCTTTTCTTGTTTTTCTGCGAGACCGACAAACCCCCAGAAATGTTGCGGTGCTGTAAATAATTCCGTTCCTCAACATCTGCTCCTTCTGCTACGAGCTGCTGAAAGGGCAGCCTGACCTTCAGAGCCAGCGGTTCCCAGGGAAGGCAGGGGAAATTGAGCCTTTATTACCAACGTGTGTGTCAGGGCTTCGGTTTTATTCACAGAATATAGCCCCGTGGGCTCAGCTAAATGGTGCCAAGGCACAACCCAGCTGCCGACAAGCAGATAGCAGGAGGAGATGCTTGAAGAAAATAGATGGAGCTGAGCAGACCCAGAGCAACCTCTTGGCCTGGGCTGACTCCTTGGCACCCGGTGGTCTGAGCTCTGTGGCCTCCAGTGCCAGGAGCTGGTTGGCACCTTGTCCTCAGCGTACAGATTCCTCGTCCAGGACTAATCTCCCTGCCGTTGTTGCTTTTTAACTCGTTCATGTTTTCAGCTGCCGCAGCATCGTGCAGCCAAGAGCTGCAAGGGTTCACCCGGCACCAGCACAAAGTCTGATTTTCTTGTACTTAATGAGGACGGAGGGGCCAGCCCCAAGCGCAACGAAGCTGCAGAGCTCTTGCTACCTCGGTGGAAAAAAAACCATCTTCCTTTAGGTAGTGCAGTGCTAAAGGGAGCCGTGGATTTAGCATGTGCGTGAAATGTTAGCAGTGCATTAATTACAACCCTGCCAAGGCCATCTGTCTGCATCCACCACCCGTCAGCCCCCCGGAGCTGCGGAGCTCGGTGGCTTATAAACCAAGCCCAGGCCTGCTTCGGGGTGGTTTTATTTCACTACTGTCAGCTGAGGGGAATCCCTTGTTTGTTGCGTTGCAGAGGAGCGTGACTGCGTTTTCTCCTCAAAGAGCAGCCCGCGATTCGCCTGGGGCCTCCACGGGTGCAGCCAGGCTGTGCCAGGTGCTTGTCCCCGTGGCACGAAAGCTGCTGTCGGATGCCCTCGGGGACTGTAAAGGGCCAGGGTTGGTTGGGCTGAGCCCGGCGCGGCGCTGGTGCCTCGGGGCAGAGGTGCTGCCGGAGGTGCTGCAGCACAGCTGGGGCTGGAACTCGGCCGTGGCAGCTCTGTCCTCAGCTGCCAGAAGTGCCGCGCTGGGAGCCTACTGGGGAATGGTTTAAGTGAGGCTCAGCCTTTCGTTGTTCAGCACGCCACCTCTGCTCGGTACTGAATCAAACTCGGGCATTTCCTTTTACCAATACCCTAATTTTCTTCTCCTTTTGATCCACAGGACTGCGTGCAGTTAAACCAGTACAAGCTGCAGAGTGAGATAGGCAAGGTACGTTCCTGGAGCCTGTTTGTCGCAGGCGACCGCATGCACACGCGTACGTACGGGTGGAAAGTCTGTGCCAGCCCCAGGGGTCTTACTGGGCAGGCCTTCCTGAAACCCGCGTTTGTTTTCTTTGGGGCTTTTATGTTTGTTTGTTTGCCTTGTTGGTTTGAGCAAGTTTTGTTCAAGGTCAAAGTGGAACGACTTCCTCTGGCATCTGCATTTGTTTCCCTTCCCTCTGGAGGTGGTTAGGTTGGCTTTCTTCCAAGGGATTTGCTTGCCAAATGTGACACTAAGTGCTTGTGATGCATAAATACAGCCCAACAAGGAGAAAAAAAAAAATCAGGGCAGGTGTTTGGTCCCCGCCAGGACTAGTGTAAGTTTTAATTTCAGTGAACGAGCTGCTGGTTTAGTTGTAGTGCCTGCTTCAAAGACGCAGAACAGTTCAGGAGAGATTCCTCCAAAGTTATTTGGAGGTCCAGGCTGGTGAGCAGCTCAGACACCTGCGTGCTTGGACACCTGCCAGCGCTGCAGATGGGTCCTCCAGCAACTCTGCTTTCTGGAAGCTTTTGCCTACTGCTTTGCAGTCAGCATGTTGCAGTCAAAAGCAACTGCGCGCTGTGCTGCAGAGACTTTCAGCGCGGGTTTTATTAGTTCAGACTCCTCTGCAAAGCAGGAGGCCCCAGGCTGGGAGGGGATGCGCCCTGCCGAGGCACGTGGGGGATCCAGCAGGGCATAAGGCTGGGGGCACCACGCTGCCTGCTGGGGGAACCACCACGAGGTGTGCTGGCCGCTGAGGGCTGGCTGCGACCGACGGCTTTTGTTGTTGGCTTCAGTCTGATTGAAGCAGAGTGCGAGGCCTTCCCCCAGCAGTAGGCTTGCTCCTGCCTCCTTCCCTGCACCCCGAGGTTAGCAGAGGGCCTGCTGGACCTGCTGTCCTGGGTCAGCCGGGGGGCTTGTCCGTCTCCTGTGGGACCTGGACCTTCATTCCAGCTCTCCTTGAAGTCAAGAGAGGTGTTTTGAAGGCTGTGGTGTTCATCCCACTCGTTTGTTCAGCAGACATATGTCAGGGTGATACCTCGCAGTAGTCTCCTGCTGAAAATGGGCTTGAGCAGGAAAGGTGTCCAGGCAAAGTTTCCAAACTTGCACCAGAAATCATCTGCTGAAATGATGCGATCTCCTCCCTCCCCATGTTTGACTTGAGACAGGCAGCGCCTTTGTCTCGGGGCAGGAGGCGATGAGCTAGCACGCACCTCCTCCAGGCATTAATCCTCAGCAAGTGCCCGTGGCGCCATCAGGGCTGCCGAAACATGCAAGGTGGTGCTCTGCCAGCCTTGAGCAGCAAGGAGACAAGGTGCTGAGCTGACGGTGCAATTTGTTTTTATTTTTAGGGTTCCTACGGCGTTGTAAAGCTGGCCTACAACGAGAACGATGACAAGTATTATGTAAGTGTCTCTCTGCTTTGCTCACTGCTGCTGCCACTGCTCCTCATTCCCTTCTGCACCCCTGAGAGCCACATCCCCCTTGCCTTGCTGCTTTTAGCAGATGCATTTCTGATCCGGGCAGCACGCAAGGCACCAAACCTCCCCGTTAGGCAATGTGCTGCTGGCTGCGCACCTGCTTGCACACGTACACGGCGAGAGGGAAACCGGGTGGGCTGCGTTATGCAACACACGGGGACCTCGGAGGCAGGCTGCAGAAGCGTGCTGCTGAGTTGGCTTGACATTTCTGGCTATGAAGCAGGTCACCTGAAATCAGAGGCGTGTGTGGGCTCTGGTACTCGGCACCTGCTGTGCGTCGGAGGCTCAGCCTGCAACGAGCGCGCCTGTTTCCCGAGGACACAGGAGGGTTTAGCAGAAAGATGCTGAGCAGTGCCTGGCTCTGCGGTACCTTACCCCCTTGCAGGATGCCTCCCCACACGCTGAACGGGGTGCAGGTGTCGGATGCAGTGCAGAGAGCACTCTTAAATGCTTTCCTGAGCTGAAGCCAGAGTTGAAGGGTTTGGGCTTCAAAAAGGCTGCTTATGCGGAAGGCTCCTCATCTGTCACTGCCATTTCAGAGGCAGGCAAATCCGAAAGGTCCCAGCTGGGGTTCCTGCAAAATCCGCTGGTGGAAAACACGTTCGTGTCCCTCGGCTTGCCCTGTGGCTAATTTTGTGTGGGCTGAGAGCAGGAGCTGGGCAGCCGGCGAAAGGAAAGCTGCGTGTGGAGGTGCCTGAGGGCTGGGGGAAGCGGCTTTGCTTTGAGCAGGTTGTGCTGGGTGGGCGTCTGCTGAGCGGTGCCGGCCAACCCAAACCCAGCTGCTCAGCAACGTGTGCGTGCTGGGGCCAGCCCGTGGCAGTCCTGCTCTCCCTGCTGCGATGGAGCAGCCTCGGGGGTGGTAAGGGACCTGTCAGGGTGCCTGGGCAGATTCGTGCACTGCTGCTTGCCCCAGCACACAGCCGCCGGTCCGACAGGGAGGGGAGTAGCAATGTGCCGTGGGGCTGCAAAGCGTCCTCGCTCCTGTGGGGCTGGGAGTGACTGCAGTCAGCCCTGCTGTTCCCCAGCCGCTTTTTTCCCCCAGCGCTTGGATTTACAGGTGACATGCCAGGCTGGAGGGCCTGGGTGGGAGCTGCATGCCTGTCTGTAGCCCTTCTGTGCTAGCATCAGGCACGACATTGCAGGAGGAATACCGTGAACCGAAGGATGGAAGAGATGAGACAAAAATCTGGAAGGGGTGCCCTGGAGCTGGCCCAGCAAAGGAACCGCAGTTCTATGATTCTGTGATTCTTTCCATCCCCTGTGCCTTCCAGGCTGACTCACCCGGCGCCCTGGAGCACTGAGATTTCCACCAGCTCCCTTCCTCTGCTGCCCTCCCACTGCTCCCTCTGGTGCCTGGAGCGACACAGCTTTGCCCTGCATCTGTCTGTCCCCGCAGCCTGACCAGGGTCCGCAGCACAGAGCGGGGAGCGCATCACATCACATCACCTTTATTGCTGTGATCACATTTTTTCTTTGAAAATCGTGACCTTTACGTTTCGGCACTGGCTTTCAGTGGCGGGAGTCGCAGTGCTGCTCAGCGGGGCAGGGCAGTCGTCATACTGCGGAAGGGGAGAGGTGGGTGTGGAGCATCGCGTGCTGCCTCTGTCCGTGTTTTGGGTGAAGGTTAACGCCCGGGATGTAGATCTAGCTGGTCAAAGCCAAAAGGGAAAGCCTGTGTCCCGCCTAGCCTGACGCGTGTTAGTTAATCCCCACTTAATCTCCATTTCTTCTTCTAATCTAGACAAACGCTTTAAAGCTACTGCAGCCGGAGTGGCTCCCGTGTCGGGACACTTCTGTGTCAGCCTCGCCACCCGCTTTGATGCCCAGCCCAGCGCCGCAGGGATGTGCTCTGTGCTCTGCCCTGCTCCTCCCTCCCCGTGTTGTGGGGTCGAGGCGGGGGCTGGGGCAGACTGCAGCAGGGACCTGCAGCCACCTGCATTTCATTGCCGTGCACGTAAGCAGAAGGGAGGGGAGAGGGCAGATGGCTGCCCTGCCGCCCTGCAGAGGACAGGCTGCGACGCTAACGCCTGAATTTCGTGTGCTTTCCAACCTTTCGGCTGGGGCAGTAGGAACTTTTTGCCTTCCCCCATCCTTCCAGGGGCTCGTGCTAATGTTTTCCAGAGGGGAAGCCTCTCCCAGAGAGACCTCCACTTTCCCAAGACGTGAAAGCGGTCCAGGGGCTGGCAGGCTTTTTGAAGCTTCAGAGAAGCCGGAGCAAATTGCATAATTAGCTAACGGTTGCTTAGCTCCCTGCGCCTCCCGGTGCGTCTGACCAACGTGCTGCTTCCAGCGCTGAGATAACCTCCGCGGGGCTCTGCCCATCGCTCCTGTCCGAGGCTGCTGCAGCACACCCTGACCCACCGTTACGGGTATCGAATGCAAACGTGTGCTACCAGCCACTGCTAGGAGCGACTCTGGTTCTGGGGAGGGTGTTTTCCCCCAGATCTGGCTCTGGAGGGTTGGTTTTGTCCCAGTGGTGTAAGGCAGTAACAGATAACGGGAGGAAATCAGTCCTCGGTTGGCATTTAGTGAGCAGCCCCACTGGTTGATTCACGTGGCATGAGGCCAGGACGCTGCTGCCTGCTTTATTTTCTTTAAGCAAGCGTGCTGCAATAAAAAGGAGCAAAACTTTAAAGCGGAAGGAATGATTCTGGAGTGTAATTCAGAGCGTGACACCCCGATTCTTGCTGAGGGACAGGGCCCTTTGCTAGTTCTTTGCTTAAATGCAGAATTTGGAGGTACCACAAATTGAATGTAGCTCCTGACAAAGCGAGTGGAAAGATTTCTCTTGCTTTAATGAGTTTTGGGTCTGGCCTAGAATTAGGAAAAACTCTGATCGCCACATCTGGGAAAAACGTAGATGGGCTGTATTTATTTTGTGGGCTGTTCGACCTTCTGTTAATGATGAGAAAGTGCTTCCAGGAGCTGCTGCGAACAACCGCAGCGCTGGGAAGCTGCTGATTTACACCAGCGGATGCAGGGAACACGTCAGCCTGGGGAAATGGAGCAGCCAGCACCAGGTACATGACTGGTGCCCCCTCCGAGGAGGAGACCCCCAGGGCGGCAGAGCTGGCTCCCGGAGCAGAGACCCCGCCACGGCGCTGGATTCTGGCTGCTGGGGAGCGCGAAGCCGCTACAGCAGCGTCGGCAAGGCTCTGCCAAGGAGCTCGTCACAGCTGGAAAGGTTTCGGTGTCACAGTTTGCAGGAGATGCTTTGACAGTGAGTAGGGGAAAAAAGGCAAAAAAAAAAAAGCCAAGCTCTGCGAAAGAGCAGCAAATAAAAAGCGAAGGCAAATGTGTCCAGGCGGAGATGGAGTTTGGAGTCATTGTGCTGATGGAATTTGATTCTGCCATGCCTCAGGTCATGTCTCCTTCCTATTTCCAATCTCTAAATCAGCTCTCAGAGAAAAGTGGTTATGATGGACATTTGTTACGCTAGCTCTGGACAAAAGCAATAGCATGGGAGGTTGTCAGGGAGTTTCCATTTTTTTCCTTTTTTAATCCGGTTTCCTAAGAAACAAGATTTGTGTGTTCGTGCGCTCCGCCTGCCTCTACCTCCAAACCTTTGCATCGAAGGCTCTTTTCTACCGAGTCACAGTGGTGGGGAGAAGTTCCTCCCAAACTGGTGAACCCAGAGAGCTGCATAAAGTGCTGCTGCTGAGGAAGAGTGGCCAACAGCAAGCCTTGAACCTTGCCAGCCCCTGGAGAGCTGGGACACGGAGGACGGTGGACGGGAAGGCACAGCTCCCGCGTTCCTCACCTTCTCTTGTACCTGCTGTTGAGCTGCTGCCAGCTCTGCTGCAGTGCACTCGGGACCAGGGAAATCATTTGTGGCTTACTCTCACAGCCCGTGCTGTTCAGAAGCAAGGAGCTGGATCACCCAGGGTTAAAGGGCGAGCCAGATTTTGGGGGCCTGGCAGCCGAGCCTGTCTGGTTTAGGCTTTTCTTTACCCACGCAGCTTTTCTTTACCCACGCTCCCATGGGAGCGGCAGGTAAGGACCATGCATAGGTTTTCTGCCCTTGCACAGGTCTGGGTCCTTTGCAACGCAAGTCCAATTAAAATGACATCCAAGTTAGCAAATAAAATGCCATCCTGAGTGTTGCGAGAGCATCACAAGGCACGAGTGGGAAGTTCCCTGAGCTCACTGGTTTGTCACCCTCCTCCCCCAGCTGAGGGACATTTTCGTGTCGTCATTACCAGACGGGGGCTTTGGATTTGAGGCCTCACTGTTGTGACAGCAGCTGTGTCCCAGGCATCCCTCCTGGGGTTTATTCACGTAATCCTGGGGTCTCCTTCCCCTGGGTGTCCTCACAAAACTGCTTCGCTGTGGCTTCAAGCTGCAGGGTTGCTAGGAGGGAGAGCAGGAGACTGAGATAATAAAGGTACATTAGAGGGGAGCACGGGGTTCCTGCTGCCTCTCGGAGGGCAATGTCACGGCCTGTGCCCACGTGTCACTCGGAAGGAACGTGGGCACAGGGCGCGTGTAGGGAAGTCTCCGAGGCTCCCTCTCTTCCTGAGGAAGCCGAAGCAATGCTTAGCAGTGCGAAGGGAAAATCCCTGGGCCTGGCTCTGAGCTGATTCTTTATCAGGAAGGCATTAGCTGAGTAATTAGCTCTGCCTGCGAGTGGAAATGTCACTGGCACTTTGAGGCCTGTGAGCCCGAAGGAGCGGTTTGCCGAGCATCCCTGTGCTGTTCCCATTCCGTGCAGCTACAATTAGTGGGGAAGCCTTGCCCTTGCCCTGCCAGCTCCTGCTGTAATTAGAGTGAAGCTTCTCTGCCGTGTGCGCTCGTCTCTGCTCTGGTGACCGTTCAGTGCCTCTGGCCTGCTGCACGGCGAAGTTTGTTCTCCATCCCCTGTTTCTGTTTGGAAGTGCAGGGGGTCAGGTGCTCTCTTCTCATCCAGCCCTGCTTGCATGACAGCAGACACCAAGGCTGTGGAGGTGGTGTGAGCACGTACCTGGCGCCTCTTCCCTGGCCGTGGAGGCGGCTTGTAGTCAGCTTGCCCACAACACAGTGACCCCCACTCGTCTCCCCGTCACCCCTCGTAGCATCCTGCAAGGAGCCCGGCTGGCAGCAGGAGCTCTTGTGCCCTCCGTTTCTGTCCACAAGAGCAATTTGTGTCGTCACTGGTGGCCCCCTCTGTCCCTTATGCTTCCTTCTGACCTTCCCCGAGCCTGCCCTAGGCAGGGCTGGGCTGATGCATCCGTAGCCGGGTGTTGGCTCAGCTCCTGGGGCTGGATTCCCCACGCAATGGTGCAGCTGGGTCTTTCCTGCAGCAAACTGCGTCTTCTATTTCTTGCTTCTCTAAAGTCCATTGCCAGAAGGCAGAGAAGACTGAGGTGGGCAAGGGGAGCCTTCTCCTCCTGGGCTGGAGCTGGCCGAGAGAGAAAAAGGTGTGCAGCACCCTGCAGACTTCCCTTGTGGGGAGAGAAAGTTAGGGAGTGTGGGAAGTCCTCTGGGCCTGGCCGTCCCCAGAGGAGGTTGCGCGCATCCTGGATCCCCTTTCAGCAGACTGAATCACTTGGCTGCCTGTGTTGGACACAGCCTCATGCTAACTGAGAGCTAAGTCCTCCTGAGCCTGTCTCTCGACGCCATCGTTCCCAGCAGCTGGCTCAGGAGCTGTCAGACAGGACCGAGAACCACACCGAGCCGCTTTCTGTTACACGGGTGCAAACCCAGAGGGTTTTGCTGGATCAGCGCCGAAAATAACGACTGAGTATCACGAGCTGTGAACCGTGGGAGCACGGGTGGGAGCGTGGGACGTGGGGCACGTGGCAGCGCTGCTGCCAGCAAGAGCAGCTCCAAGGAGCTCTCCAAAACGGCTCGGTGAGCTGCCCCTGGCGCGTGCATTAAACATAGGCAGTGTGCGGAGCCTGCCCCCGTGGCATTCATGCACAATTCCTTTGCATTTGACTGTGTCCTCTGGGAGTCCTTAGCTAATTGTATCTCACAGGGCTCATCCTGCTGGGAATGACAGATTTGGATGCTTAATTAACAAAAGTAACTACCCCTCCTAGGGGACGGAGCTAGCGGCCGTCCCAGCCCCTGGCAGCAGCCTGTTTTCCTAAGCAAGCCGCAGCAGGAGCTGGTTTCTCCTGACGTACTGCTCTCCTGGGCCCCGCGGGGCTGTCGGAGCGGCCCTCAGAAAGGTGGTTAATGCACAGAGAGGTGGAGGCACAGAGACTGTTCGTTAAACTCAGGCTGCCTTTTGTCGTGCTGTTAATCCCAAGTGGATGGCAGAAAAAACCGACACTGACGCTGCAGGGACCCGTGCGGTGTCTCGCTAACGGCCTGGGGCACGGCGGTGGGTCACGCTGCCCGTCCTGTGCATTGCTCTGGGGGTGTGAGAAACGCCTTGAGGGGCAAAAAAAATGTCCGTGAGCATGCACGAGGCATCCCCAGGCAGTGCAGAGCTGGGGAAAGGGCGGTGTCCTCACCTACCCCGGGTGTGTGGTGTAGGCTGAAGGGATGTTAGTGGTGTGGCTGTGATGCTCCAGCTCTTTTGCTTCATAGACCTTCTGGCGAAGCAAAACATCAGGTGGAGTAGCCTGGAAGCTGCTCTGACCTGCAGCATGGCCATAGCGTCATCCAAAAAGCAAGTTATTTAAAGGTCTGCTAAGGGAGCCCAGCTCTTCCCTTACGCTGTGGCCCTGCGTGCAGAAATTGGACTCCTTTTCCTATGTCCAATTTAAAATAAATCAAAACCATTTTTTTTTCCGCGGGAAAAAAATAAATGAAGCGAATAGCAGTGCCTTTAGGAAGGCCTGTGGCAGCGTGTGCCTGTGGTGGCCGTCTCTAACCAGGAGCCTTCTGCCCTATGCCGAGGGCAGACCCGAGCCAGCCTCCGATGCCCAGCGTGCCCCAGCCTCACAGCACCGAGCGTTTGGGCTCTTGGGTGGTCTTAACACTGCTTTTTCCTCTTCCTTCAGGCTATGAAAGTCCTCTCCAAAAAGAAGCTCCTGAAGCAGTATGGATTTCCACGTGGGTATCTCACACTTGGAGGTCTGCCTGCTGTCCTCAGCCAGGCAAACCTCTGCCTTAAAGCGCTGCCTGCCGGGGCTGCGGGACCTGGCCTCGTCCGAAAGCTTCCCAAGTAGCTGGGGGCTGCTTAAATACAGGGGGTAGTGAAAGGCCAGACAAGGATAAATTCAAAGCACTCGGTAATTAGGTTCCTGGCTTTGATTTTCGGAGTCTTTGAAGTGCTGGCTCTTCCCCGTTCGCCATCTCTGAAGCCTAACGAAGTGCTGGGAGTTGGGCAGGGCAGCCCCACTTCCCAGGGGCTCTTCTACCCCCTTAGCACCCGGCCCCAGTGCTGGGCCAGGGGATCTGGCAGACAGACCAGGCTGGGCAACCAGCAGGAGCTGCTCTAAATGTGGCTTGGCCATCCCTGTTCGGGGTGGGGACTGTAATGCTTTGGGGTGATATTAAGGTGATGAGATCTCCCCGAGCAGCTGGGGGTATCCTGCAGAGGGGCCAGCAGCTTCTCTCTCCTGCATGCCAAGTGCAGTTCTTCCTCAAAGTGAGTCCTCCCTCACTGTGTTATCACATCTGCAGGTCGGCCTCCTCCTAGAGGGTCTAAAGCATCCACTGGAGAGCAGCCAAAGCCAATGGCACCGCTGGACAGAGTCTATCAGGAAATAGCCATATTGAAGAAGCTGGACCACGTCAACATCGTTAAGCTGATAGAGGTGAGCTACTTCTGCAGCCTAAGCCACACTGAAACAGATCTGGTTTGTGTTGTGGCAAGAGGATATGTCTTCAACTGCTCCTACTGCAGCCAGAATTGTTTTAAAACAGGTGTTCAATAGTTAGGTTGGTGATTTTGAGTAAGATCATAGAGGTTGTGTACGACAAACCAAAACGCTTGTCCTGGGCTTTGGTGCTGTGCTGAGTGAAGGCAGCTGGGTACGCTGGTAGGAACAGCAGCAAGCTCTGACCGGTAAACTGGGGCGTAGACAAGCCTGGGAAGGTGCACACGTGCCAGGCTTCGTTGCCATTTTTGATAATGGCTGAAGTCAGACCAGGATAAGCAGTTTCTACAAATGTAGGTGGAAACCCTTTTTTTTTTTTTTTTCTGGTGACAGGTAAATCTGTGTCCTCCAACACCCTCCTCCCCTCCCAGGAATCTGTAAATATCAGCACAAGTCTTTCTTCATGCTCTGCAGCTCAGCACAGTATACAGGGAGCAGTAAAATGTTGTTTGATTAAAAACAACTCCTTCCGTGCTGTTTTTTTTACTCCCTCTCACCTTATCTCTCTGTTATCAATTGCAGGTCCTTGATGATCCTGCAGAGGACAACTTGTACATGGGTACGTGAGTCGTTACGCGTTAGCAGAACTGTCTGGGCTTTAGACCTAGCGGTGCAAGTAACTCGTGCTGGGACTCGGGGTCAGTACCAGGAGGAAACTTGTACCAACTTGAGCAGAGTTATTTCTTTTGAAAAGTTAAACATCAGTAAAGGCAGCTGAACTGGCAGGCCCCCTTGCATTGAGGGTAAGGCAGCCTCGTGTCTGAGCAGAGCTGCACGCATCCCCTTGACATAATGACGCTATGACAGCGGCTCTGCCCTCCTCTCTGTGTATGCCAGAGCCAGGAGAGAAGGGAAAGGTGCAGGAGGGCTTCTTGTCCTCTCAGTCTGGGGTTCCTCTCTCTGAACTTCTGTACACTGCGGATATTGGTAGTGACTCAAGCAAGCTGTCTCAGGATGTTCCCTGTGACCCCTGCAGACACGCTCACCTCCCTGATGAGCCTTGAGACCTTCTTAGCCTAATCCTTACCTTGGCTGTCCCGATGGAAGGTCACAGCTGACTGTGCATTTATGCCGAGGGTGGGAAACTGCCGTCCATTTTGTCTTCCTCTCCCTAAAACCTTGGAGGTGCCCCGATTTGGGCAAAACCCCAAGGGACAGGCCTGGGAGGGACTAGGGTGCCAAAGCTGCTGAGATGATGACATCTGCCCCTGTTAAATCTCTGCTCACCAGTAGCGTTCCCTGATGGCAGGCTTAAAGGCTGCTTCTCATGAAATGATTATGGGATGCTTTTTAAGCCGCCTGTGCAAGGCGTCTCTGCCTGGCAAATGAAGCCGTTTGCCTTTGAAAGGCCAGTGTTCCCTGTTGCTGGAGCCCCGTGGGCATTCCGGCAGCATCCCGAAGGTGCCAGCCAAGGCAGGCACGTGTGTCGTGAGGAGGGCGACCCCACTGAATGAAAACAAATGCATGAGGCAGTTCAAAAATCTGCAGAAAAGCTAAAAAAACAAATGAAAAAAAAAAAAACCAAAACTCTCCCTGTGGAGCAAGATAACGGTCCCAGAAACGGCAGCAATAGCAGCAGGACAAGTGGGAAGTCTCGTGGTCCCGTTGGCATTCCAGAGAACAACCAGAGAAAGCGGGGTTTGCTCACTGCTAATTACTGCTAGCCGTAAGCGCTGCGAGTACTCTCCTGCTGCGTGCTCAGTGGGAAGAGGCAGGGGATGGAGGGTGCTGAGAGAAACCAGAGCAACCTGTGCTGATACGAGATGGCTGAGTAATGCGGTGCTGCTGCCCACCGCCACGGCTATAAGCGGGGCCACTGCGTGCTTCGGGGAGGGCGTTCTGCCAGGAGCTCTTCAGAGGTGCAGCAAATCCCTTAGTAATTTGTGAGGAAAGAGCTCTCCCAGCAGGTAATGGCAGAGAGTTTTCCTGACACCACTTCTGGGTACACCCTACACGCCTGGCGCCAGGACCTTTAGTGGGAGCGGGCTGTGCTTTTTCGGATATGGATGCAGCCCTAGTGTGGTACTGGGTGTTATTGGCTTTTGCAGGGCAGGAGCTGAGTGATATTGTCTGCTTTAGTTTGTAGAAGGGGGCAGAGGACGGCCTCCAGCTGGCTCCCAAAGCGTTGTTCCCATCACCGCTGCTGTCATGCTCCCTGTGGTTTTGTACCCCAGCTTTTCGGTGGCTGAGATGTCAGGGGCTGCAGAGGAACGTTCCCCTTCCGAGGGAGCAAAGGGGCCCAGGCTGGGGCTAGGAGACCTCAAACATCTTCATTGTTTTTCTGCAAGTTGCTTCATATCCTAGCATTGCTACCAAGCAGTACTTGCTAAAACCCCAGTAATTGCTGCCAAAGGACCAGAAAAACACCCAGGGCTGGGGCAAGTCCCCATTTAACCCCCCTGCTCAGACACACAAACTCACATGCCCTACAAGCCTCAACTCATGCCAATAAATCCTCTGCAATTGTACCTGCCAGGGAGCATTTACCTCTCTGATAGCGGTGTAGCTGTGCTGCTGATTGACACAGCTGAAATGGAGCAATGTGTTCTTACAGCATCTCGTTTGGTATCAGCAATTTAGCAGAAATATCACACCAAACACCCTTCCCGGAGGTACTGAACGAGGCAGGACTCAAACCAGCAAGGGCTGACACCGGGAACAGCAGAAGTGTGGTTGGTAAATTAGCACCCGCCGTCTCCCTGCGTGGAGCTGGCAGGAGGTGGGGATATTTGTCTTTGAAGAGATGAATATTTTCATTTTGCATCCCCTGGTGTCCTTGTCATGTGGGAAGAAAGAAAGGTGCGGGAGATAAATTGATTTAGCAGGTTTGGGAATGGATGTGTTTTTATAGGTGCTAAAAAATGAATAAGCCTAGTTCTCTCTTCTGTGATTCATTCATGGTTTGATTTCCTTCCTTGCAGTGTTTGACCTCCTAAGGAAAGGGTAAGTAGTCCTCCTGGGATCCCTTGTGTTGAAATTTTTGGTGTTCGCTGTTAGCTTCCTGGGTGAAATGGAGATTTCGATCTGCACAGTGGGGCAAACCGCTGCCAGCAGGCAGGTGAGAGGAGACGACCCAGCTGCAGTTGCCTTCGCACCATTCCAGCCTGGGGGGATGCGGCGGGTTGTAATGGGCTCGGAGGAAATGCCCTGGTGTCAGGCTTTGCTCCAGAACATAAACGTGGTGCCACATCCCTATTAGATGCCTGGGAGAAAAGCTTTTTTATGGCATACTGTACTGGGATAGCAGCCCCATCTTCCTCTGACTAGGAAGGGCTAGGAAGTTCCAACAACATTCACTTGCCGCCTGCTGCCTTACTTTGCCCCCAGCATGACTCTGTCACGGGAGGCTATTTTGGTAGCACATTTCCACAGCAGGAGCAGGGACACGGCAGTGGGAGTCTCCTCACCGCTTTCTGCTGCACCTGGGCTGGGTCTGCAGCTCTACAGTCACAGCAAGGTTGGGATCGCTGAGCGTAGGGTGGGGAAGATTCCCCAAGGGCTTATTTCTCTCTCCAGCCCTGTGAACAAGGCTCCCGCACGCTGCCAGCTCCGGCAGGTTGCTGGTGAGAGGCTCCCAGTCTCCCTGGTGACCAGGCTGATGACTCTCCTGGAGGAGAGGGGGAGAAAAAACCTCCTGTGATCAGCCGAGGCCGGGACCAGGGAAGGTGCTGCCTGGCCGAGCGCAGCCTGCCCACCCCTAGCAGAAGGCAATTAGACCCCATTAGCGGCTCTGCCAGTCCTGCCGCTCACATTACCGGCAGAAAAATGTGCATGAGGAGGGAGGGGAGGCAGTGGTTAGAGAACTGCAAATTGGAGATGGTCCTCTACCAAACGGCAGCAGGGGGGAAGAGAGGAATGCTGCCTGCAGGTTTTTCTGCTGCTTGCCGAGGGGAAGAGCCCCGGAGCCTGGTTTGGTGATGGGTTGTTCTTGGCCAGGGTTTGACGTGCAAGGGCGGTGTTTCAGGAGCGCTCGCTTAAATCTAGCCTGCTCAGCGGGCATGTGTCCAAATGCGAGGTCCGGGGTAAAGCTGCTGAGCAGAATTAACCCCGCAGTGCAGTGAAGCCCTTAGCTCCTGCTGTTCGTCTGCTGGGGAGCAGAAGATGCTGACCGGCTTGTACAGCCTCTTTGCCCTCAGCTTTCTGCGGGTCAGGCAGAAGAGGGGCTTCTAGAGGAGAGGATGTGCACCTCTGAGCAGTGGGCACGCCCCAAGGGAAGGGGAGAAGCTGTTAACCAGCAGTTAATCCTGGTGGTAGTGAGGACCTCGTGGCTCACGCTGATGCGGGGCTGTGCAAAGCCACCGCTCACCCCTAGCCCAGCTCGCTAGTCCGTGTGTCACAGCATCCAGAACGGATGGCTACACCTCTGCTCTGGGTCACTGCACTGCTCTAAAGGAGCTGTAGCTGTGACATTCCCAGTGCATCTAGCTCCTGGTGCTGTCGGGAGGGATTAGGGGTCACTACGAACCTCAGCCCCTAGAGAAGGAGGCCGAAGCACTCAGTGCTGGTGGAAGCAGGTCCCCTCGGTAGCGCAGTGTGGGGGAAAATCCCAATGGCCCCTCCGAGTCCCAGGAACCCTCGGAGCTCCCTAAGGGCCTGAAGTGGAGGCACCTCTCCTGGACCTTGATCCTGGACCTGCTGGGAGCCCGTCCCTCAGCGGTGGGGCCGCAGTGATGCAGAGTGACGTGAGAACCCGTATCCATTGCCATTTACAAAGCACTGAGTTCCCTCCCTCTTTCCAACAGGCCTGTCATGGAGGTACCAAGCGAGCAGCCGTTCAGCGAGGACCAGGCCCGGCTCTACTTCCGAGACATCGTCCTGGGCATCGAGTACTGTGAGTACCACCACCACTGACAGCGCTTCACAGAGCGTGTGGGTCAGCCTGCTTGCCTGGAGAGAAACCTCTCAGCACCAGTGGGCTGTCAAACGAGCCAGCAACGTCCCCTCTAATTGTACGTGACAGCTGGTGGCCCTGCTCAGCTCGGGTTTATCAGGCTGTATCGCTGATGCCGGGAGCAGGCACTCCTTGGAAGGGACATTAGGAAAACAGTGGCTTGCTTTTTTCCTCTTTTTATCTCTTCTTGGAGAGAGTCTTTGAAAGCAATGGCAGTGCTAGGAAAGAGGCATTTGTAGTGACCTGGACTGAGTCAGTAGCTTCAGCTGGAACAAATCAATAAATTGTGGGGTTTGTGTCTGGGCTTCTCTTGTGACCTGTGCCTGCAGTGGGAGGATGCCCATTAAGTTGCCGGGAGCTTTCTTTTCTATAAGATAGGCCTCTGCAAGTAGCACGTGCAGCAGAGCTGGGCAGTTATGGGTGCAGGACACATCCGTACCACCCAGGGGGTTGTGGGCCACAGGGCGTAGGTGGCTTTCCACAGTGTTCAGTGATCTCACCATTGACTGGTTTCTCTGAACATCGGTGGACTAAAGAATTGGCTGTGGTTGGATGGCTGAATGTGAGGAGGAAGAGCCAATACAGCTTTTTCAGAGGGAATTCTTGCCTCTCAGACCTGTTAGTTTCCCAGAGGAGTCAGCACAAATGTAGATGAGGTGATCCTGTCACTACAATACACTTGAATTACCAAGCAGCTTTAGGAGCTTCTGTTAACAGATCCGGTCAGAAGAAACTAAGTTCTCTTGGCTGGCTGACCTCTTATGGATTAATGACTAGACAGACGATCAGGAAAGTAGGTGCACAGCGGAGAAAGGTCACCAATGCAGTTAAACCTGAATCTGTAACGTGGCCTGGGTTGTTCAATATGTTCCTAATGACCAGAAATAGGATGGAGTGCAATACGGGAGGCTGGTGACGATACTTCATCGTTAAGGATAGTCATTATTAGAGCTAACTGGCAGGAAGATGCCATGATAGTGAGTGCTGGTATGGTAAAATGGCAGATAAAAATCCATGTTGCTGAATGCAGGGTAATGTATGAGGGAGAGAAACAGCACTAAAAATATGTACGTCGTGACGGGCTCTAAATGAGCTGTTCTCACTCGGTCTTCATTCTGGAGAGTTCTCTTGAAAATGTCAGCCCATTACTTAGTGACAGTCAACAGAGCTTACAGGGTTTGCGGAATTATTGGGAATGAAATAAAGAAGAAAACAGAAAATATCATTATGCAGTTGTTTGGATCGTAAGAGCTCTTAGATACGAGCAGGGAATATCTTGAATGCTGTGTACAGTTGTGCTCAGCCTGTCTCGCAAACTGCTCTCTAGAGCTGAGAATAGCACAGAAGGGGTGATCGGGATGATCCCGTACAGAGGGGTGAGATTTTGATCCTCAGTTTTGATAATTATCACAGGATACGTACGGCAGAGGCATATAAAATCCTGTGTGTCAGGGAAGAGGTGAACACGGAATGAATCTTCTCTGACGGAAGAACCGAGGGGTAGCAAACAAAATAATTAGGTAGGAAGTTGAAAACAGAAGGAATTACTCCTTCATACAGCGGGTAATTAAACCATGACATTTATTGCTAGATGAGATGGCAAGTGCCAGAACGGAATGGGCTCAGAAAAGATGAGACAACTCCGTAGAAGAAAGGAGAATCGAGGGCTGTTATATAGGAGAATGCAGGCAGTTTGCCACTGGGAACGCGGGTACCGTACGCTTTGCATCTGTCTTCATAATGCTTTTCCCCCGGCTACTGACCCTGGCAGGAGACAGGGTGTTGGGGTGGGTGGGCCCCTGCTTTAGGGGGCTGCATCCTCAGCTCTGCTCCAGCAGCTTTACTACACCATGCACGGGTTATTGCTGCGCTGACCTGACAGCAGGGGTAATTGTGCTGTGCCCAGTTCCCTGAGGCTGCTCTAGGTTAGCTTGGCATCTCTCAGACATGGCGACTGAAAAATCTGGCTTACTTTAACAGTGCGGGTGCGTGATTTTGGAGGCAAATCTGAAGTCAGGGCAGCTAGCAGGGAGGGACAAGGCCATTTAATCAAGCAGTTGTCATCCCCAGTCAAGGAGCAGCGTGCGAAGCGTGAAAGGTCAGCCGTTTGCGAGACGGAGAGCTGTGCTGCATCCCAGTGTGGTTCAAGGCGAGAGGTTTTTTAGCTGGCTCAACCTCAGTAAATACTTGTTTCTCTCACAAATAAGAGGGAATTATTTCAAATGTGCTTTCAAAGAGCCAGCATGCAGCTGCGTCGAACATAAAAGGAACAGTTTGTGCTGCTGGAGTGCCTTGGGCCATGTCTGCCTTTGTTCTGCCAGATCTCAGGTGGCCCCTGCAAGCTCAGCAGTTCCCCAGAGTCGGAGTGAGCCCCTCGCTTTCCCAAGGCTTTCATTAAAGTGTTCAGCAGGTTTCAAACGCCTGCAGAGAACAAGAGGAGCATGATGGACCTTGCCAAAGCAGAGGAGGGTGGTTTGCAGTACGCTGGTCCATTCCCACACCGAGATGCAACATCACCTCGTTTTGTTTGTCTGATCTCACCGGGAGGGGACCAGCCGGGGGGTGGGAATGCAGTCGCTGCTCTTCTGTGACTGTCCAGAAGCTTCCATGTGCTGAAAGCTGCCATAAGCAGTCAGGTCACCCCAGGAAGTCAGCGGAAATGTATATGTGAATGGGAATGGGAAGCTCAGGACTGCTTTGCAGTAGAGTTTGAAGGGCAAAGACTGCAGCTTTTTTATTCTCATCAGTATTCACACTGTAGCAGAACCTGTGCGCCTCAGCAGGGAGATCCAGGCTCTGCTGTGCTGGATGCTGCTGGTGCCTGCAGCAGGCACCGGAAGAAAGTTTAGTTCAGAAGACAAGCCAAAAAAAGTTTGTGTTTCCTTCGGCAGAGAGGATGGATCTGGGCAATAAATTATAGGATGCCCAAGCAGTCACAGCAACAGGAACAATGGGATGCTTCATTTTGGGCTATTGAGTAAGCACTTATTTTATTAGCAAATGAAAGTTAAAAATGGTGTTGTGTCAGAACTGCTGGGTAAATGCATGGCAATTATTATGTAATTACAGGGGAAAAGTGCACCGTTTGTGCACGCTGAAGGAGAAGTGTTGCCAGGCAATCTAGAGATTGCAAGGTAATTTTAATGTAAGCATACATAATTGTTAGGTAATTTGGGAGAGTCGATAACCATGCAGCTGCTAGAAGCTCGCGGTCGTCACAGCAGCAAACGCATCCTTGCTGGCTGGGTTTTATTAAATTAGAAGCTGCAAAGTGGCTTCCTGTCGGAGCCTGCGTTAATCCAGGCCGTGTGCGGTGCAGGGAAGTGGCTGCAGAGGCCACGCAGGTGGGAAGTGTGCGCTGGACTTCAAAACTACAGGGGGTGGCGCACAGTCACCGCGTGTCTGCGGGGAGCGGGCTTCTCATGATGCTCGCCTGTGCGTTCAGCAGCCCTGGGGAGAAGCGTTTGGAGGGAGACTGGTCAGCGTGATGAGAGCAGGTGGAAAGGTTGCCGTAGGCTAATAGGCAGGGAGGGATGCCCCGAGCAGCGTCATGCTTCTTGGGAAAGCCCCTCAGCCTGGGTGGCACAGTGCCACCTTGCTTTATCAGCTGCTTTTCTCTGGGTTTCTATTTTTAGTAAGTTTGATGCTAGGAAGTGCACTCTGGTTATAAACACAGTCTCAGCCTCATCGAATGATCAAGAAAGAGAGGCAAGAGACAAGGTCTGAGAGGAGGGACGGTGTGCCCGCGTCAGAGTATCCCTTCCTCTGGTCCCTAAACTGCTGGGAAAAGTTTTTAAGCTGAAGTGTGGTAACATTACCAGTTCACCTGTTGTGTTTGTGTGTGTGTCTTAAACCTGTGCTCTGTGCAGGCTGCTTCAGGAGTCATTTAGGCACATGCACACTTAATTCACATCCTAGTGAAACGGGCCCAGAGAAGAAAGTGCTTCTCCTCCTGCTTGCAAGACTTTCCCAGTACCAATGGTGTTGAATGCATCCGCACGAAGTATGGAGGCAGTGTGTTGTAAGTGCCTCTGGAGTGGTAATTTAAGAACGTACTTAAGTGTTTTGGGTAGAAAAGTTTTGCTGGATTATCCGTGTCATTAAGTAAAGCATGTGCCTAAGTGGCTCTGAATTGTGGATACGTGCAGTTACCTCCCTTCCCTCTTGTAACATGCCTCTCGTAATGCTTATCTGGGGTTATTTAAGCTTCAGTCTCCCTCCTGGAAAGGCAAATATCGCTTTCCCAATGACACTCAGCAGGAATGGATGTGCTGGGAGGTGAGGAGTCACTGGAGGAGTCAGCAGCCACGGCAGGAGTCAATCCCAAAAGCTGGACGGTGAGTGGGATGCTCTCTGCAGGGCCGGGCAGCTGTACAGGGTCAGCCGAGGTGCCTTGCAGCCAGACCCGCGCTCAGCCAGGCAGGCGTACGGCTGGGCTTCGGCACCCGTGGCTCAGGCATTTCCTCGGCCAGAGATCGTCTTTTTATCTAATAGCCTCTGATGTTTTTTTCCACTAATGAGTTCAGTCCCTTTTTAAGCTTGTGTAAATCTCCAGCATCTGCTACCTGTTTACATGTGGGAAGCAGTCCCTTTCTGGGTCTGAGTCTGGTCCTGCAGGTTTCAGCTGATGTCGGGAGTGAACAGAAACAATCTCACCCTGCCCATGCCCCCCCGGTTTTATGGACCTCCATCACATCTTACATCAGGGGTGTCTTTTTGGGGCTGCAGAGTCTTTATCTGTACCATTGTTGCAAAACCAAGTGACCTTCCATCCCTTGAGCATCCATTAGGAAAAGCTAGCGATCCTGAGCCCCCCAGGCCTTATTAATGACGGCACTGCAGTATTTCAGAGATGTTTTCTACAGTAAACGTGGCTAAAATACTAACTGTAGGAGTTCATATCTCCCTCCCCCCATTAAAGCCTACAGTTTTCTGGACAAAGGTGTTCTGCTGTGCTCTGCTTACTCTTTTGCTCCTGATATCTTGGTGGTGGTGATATCCAAATACAGGTTGGACTTCTTGAAGGCAGTGAAGTTTCCTTCTGGACTAACTCAGGGTGACTGGTATTTAATAACTGCACGGTAAATGCGTTTGCTGAAGTGCCGGCGTGTTTGGCGTGACGCCGCTGTGCTCTGGCAGGTGACCAATGGAAGGCAGTACCAGGTGAAGCATGTAATGGGAGGGTTTTCTGCCATTGTTAGGCTGCTGTCTGTTGGCAAGAAGTGTTTTTCTTGTTGTGAGCAGACAGTTGGTTCAACACGAGGAGCAGACACCCGAAACTCTTCTCCAGCGGTGGGAGATGGACGCTGAGCTGCAGGAGAGGCACGGGGGAGAAGCCTCTCCCAGGAGAAGTGATGAGGGGTATGCCAGGGGTATACCAGTTTGGGTTCAGGACTGGGACAGGAGTAGTTTTATTTAGTAAGAGCCTTTTGTTTAGTAAGGCATAAGAATAAGCAAACAAAAGGTCTGTCTGAGCCCAGCCCTGACAATAGCCAGGAGCAGCCACTTAGCACAGAGCAAGCACGCAAGCTTGACCCAGGGGAAAACCCTGCTGACTCGCATAGTCAAGATGAAGTACAGAGGCCATCCCTTCTGCTATTTAGCTGCAAGCTCATTACTTTGTCTGGCTCATGAGAAGCTGAAGCAATTGCTGTCAGCGTGGCTGAAGGGAAGAAAAAAATATTTTCTCCCACGTTCTGTAGAAAAAGCACAATTTCCCTACTGCGACTGTGCCTGGGGAAGCTAAGGGTAGCAGTTCTGGTCCTGTGTGCAGAGGAATGCTTGTCTCACCTGTATGAGCTACTGGGTTCAAGGGAGGGTTGCATGCACAGCTAGAGGCATCGGGAAGTTACCTTTCCGGGATCAGTTCTCTGCTGCACACCCATACAAATGCCTGGGAAGCTCCAGTCCCAGTGTGCTAGGCCTGGAGCAGTAACGAGACGCCTGACACGCTGATCAAAGCCACCTGTCCTGAGATAAGACTTTAATCTACTCAGTCATCAATCTGTGAGTATAATTTCCGTTATCTTAAAAGGAAAGTTAAGCAAATAAATCAACAGCCAAGCCAGCACAGGCTTGTCTCTTGTGAAGGATATCAACTGCAACATGAGCCAGAGGTAGGGGCTATCAGGCAGCAGTGGTGTAGGTGGATTTGGTCTGTTTGGCTCTTGGCAGGGGTGAGCTCCTCAGGCCTTGTGTTGGCAAGGCTCAGCAGAGATTTGTTCCATCACAAATCCGTGATGGAGCTCAGGTGGGTTCCAACATGTTGTGCTCTCCTGTGACTTCCAGCGAGCTGCTTAACCCAGCTGTGCCTCCTTCCGTGTGTGAGCTGGGGACCTTCTCCCTCCCCGTTCCTGCATGGTGCCTCCACAGGTTGGTCCCCCCTTCGTATGCAGCGTGTCGAGGGGGAGCTTCTGACTGCAGCTCCGGCTGCAGGGTGCTGGGTGTTGTGAGTGACACCACCAGGAGGGGGACTGGTTTGTGTTTTGTCATGGACAGGGGACAAACAAACAACAACCTTTTAATATAAGTGTTGATACATGCTTGATGGGGACTGTGTGTAAGAGTAATTAGCTGGTGGAGAAGATCAGAGATGTGCTAGAACCTTTTGTGAAGGTTGGGCAATTTGTTGTTTGATGCAGTTACATAAACAGTTGTGCTGGGGGTTAGCAGCAGCCCAGGGTACAGGCTCTGCGGGGTGTTTTGGCGTGACTCACTGCACATACCCTGCTTGTGACGTTCCCAGGGGTCCCTTGAACACTGGCACATGTGTAGCCACAGCAGGAAGCTGCGTGTGTCCTCTGTGACCATGGCGTGCTCATGTGGTTAGAGGAGAGGTGTAGAAGGCAGCCTAAGTGACTCCGTAACACGCTGTCCCAGCTGGGAAGGCTGGGCATCCCTCCCTCAAACCAGTAAGGCAGTGGGACTCATCCTTCCAGCGGGCTCTACTGAAAGGCCTTGGCCAGCAACACATTCAAGTGACAGAGGATGGATGGACGCAGCAAGAGGACAGTGGCAAAGTGGTGAATAGAGAAAATCAGACCCAGGATCCTCACCTTAGCCCCCGGACAAGACCCCTGAAATGAGCTGAGCGGGGGAAGGAAACAGCCCACTGCATCCGTTCCCCTGGCTCAGTGCGGAACACTGCAGACAAGCAGAGAGGCTTGCCTCAAAGAGCAGCCTCTGGTTTAGACTCTGGATGGTGGTGCAGCAGTTTCCTTGGGAGGGTGTTAAATCATTTCTTTGCTACAGGAGTGATGTGAGCATAATACTAAGCAGATTCTGCAGTAGCACCATATGGGTTGCTTTTGCCCTTGGATGGGAACGGGATTCTGTTTTTAATCAAGTATAATTCAGCATCAGCCTCAGTAAATTGCAGGATGTGTCACTGCATTGCAAAGTTTTATATATATATAATTTTTAAATGGGCTTTTAGCAACTGAGTATGAATGTGCTGGAGCCCTGAGGTTTCCAGAAGGAAATGCAGTGAAAGGCACCTTTTTTAAAAGGGCCAGGGGACAATCTCTTATTTCTCTTTTCACAGAGCTGCTGTCTCTGCTTCCTCCTGGTCTTCCCTGGCTGTTTATAGGCAGGCAGGGCCCAGGTATTTGCTCCTGAAATAAAAGGACAGCCTGTTTAGTCTCTGAATAGCCTGCGGTATCTGGAAACGAGGAGCATTTCGTGTGTGTTGCAAAAAAAAAAAAAAAAAAGCTGGCTTGTCCCACCAAAGGCAGCAAAGGGAGTGAGCAGAAAGAGATGATTTGCTCAGCAGAAAGATTTGCTCGTTCGCTAATGAGCGGTGATGGAGCAGGGTGGCAGAGTGGCAGGAGGCCTGCAGAGAGCCCAGGCAGGGCCACGTGCTGTGCACGCAGATCGGAGCCAGCTGGCCCAGCAGCAGAAATCCTCTCCAAAATCCGCCCCCTTCCCCTGCCCCACCTGCTGTACCACAGCCGCCGAAGGTTTGCCCTCCTGCTGCCTTTTGGTCCAGGTGCTGCAGTACCTCCGGCCCACGCGCCGTGGGTTATGGCCGGGAGGCCGCAGGACCTCGGCCCTGCCCAGTGCCTTCTGGAGAGGCCGGGGTGCAGCTGGGTGGTGGGAGCCTCCCGGGGGCAGTGTGCCTGTTAACAGCGGTGATGGCACTCGCAGTGATGGGCTTCTGCGGGATTTTCGTTTTGTTGTTACCGGCCCTGACGAGTGCAGGTTTAGTTCTGCAGGGATGCTCACCCAGTTCAGAGACACATAAGCCTCTGCTTTCCTTTAACACCGTTCCCACATCACCTGCTGGCTTTTCATGGAGGTGATGCTCAGCACGTACCAAACCGTGCCCTAACAGGGCACGTTTTGTAGCCTGGAAGTACAGATTCACTCCCCGGAGGTTCAGCGCCCAGAGCTCTTGCAGGCTTGGAGCCATCTGATGGCAGAGTACAACCAGGCAGCTGCAGCAGCCTCTTGAAGGAATTTTTTCTTGTGGTATAGGACCAAGGTGAGATACCGTGTTTGTGGGGCTGATGAAATTTAGGGAGAAGTGGGTGCAGGCTGGCTGAAACTGTTGGAAGGCTTTGAGTAATGCAGGTGCAGCTGGGGAGGCTTGCAGAGAATCCATCCTGGGACAAGGTCTCCTGCAAGGACCAACCGCAGGTCACAGGCACCTTTTCAGGAAGCCCTGGCTGCTTTTTTAGTGCTTCTGCTTTCCAGGTTAGACTTATAGGTGCGATTTTGTTACCTTTGAGCTCCCTGGGGCTCTAGGGTTTGGTCAAGTCCAGCTTTAGGCTTGTGTGGCCAGGCTTGCTAACACAAGCTGTGGTGGAAGTGCAGTGCATGCGCCCTCCCCTGTCGTGCCTGCTCTGTGGGGCTTAGCAGACAGGTATTTCTAATGCGCTTTGGGATCTTTGCCTAGGAGATGCTCTACAAACCCATGGGATTGCTATCCAGATGCAAACAGGCCTGAAATACTGTTAACCTTTCCACGGAAGTGAAGGATGGGTCTAATGAAACCAAATTTAACAGAGTGCTCCAGAATCAGCCTCTGGCCTGAGGGCTCTGTAATATCTTACATTGTTTCATTTTCATTAGGAAGCGGTATTGATTTATTTTTTGAATTGGGTCTGTCAGCACAGCAAGTGCAGGGCATCCTGGAGCTTGGGGAAGTTGGTACAGCGAGCTGCTGACATCTGCTTTTAAGAGCAAAATCAAATCCAGACAACAGCAACGACGGGGACGGTTTCTTCAGTTTGTCGACGTGACTTCAGTGAAGCTCTCTGCTTTCACCAGTTCTGCATCGATTTCAGCTTCGGGAAGGATGCAGACGAGGACCTGCACGTGGGAACTGGTGTATTTTGGCTGTTGGTGTCCCCCTTGTGCATGGTATGTGGTGTGGTGGGGAGCAGCAACGGGATGGTCCTTACACTGGCCACATGCAGCCAGCACCCACGGCTCGGAGCGCAGTCGCGCCAGAGCTGCCTTCCGCCTGCTTTGGGACCGTTCCTGTAACACTGCAAGCAAAGAAACCAGTGCGCTGCTGGAGCAGGCGTCTTGGGGCAGAACACAGAGTAGCTGGCAGTTCCCTCTTGGAGGAATAGGATCAGCTGAGGGATTCCCAGTTCCCAAGGAAGGAAACAAGGAGAGGTCCTGGGTTGATTTAAAAAAATAATAATAAATGAATTTAAAAAAAAATCCCCAAACTCTCATGGAACAAGTGTAGGTGCAGCAGTACAGTTATCAACAAAGCTGATAATCAAAGCTATGTTCCTTTAAAGCACATTTGGGGGTTTTATTTAGATGTTGAAATTGCTTTTTCTTCCGCACTGTGCCCAATGCAGCCCAGCCTCTGCTTGTTTGCGGCTATGTCAAAACATGTCCTTGATGCCAAGGACCGAGACAAGTGGTGTGCTCCTGGGGTCTGCAGTCCTGCGCTCCAGTGACACTAAACAGCAGTTTTAGTGAGGCTGCCTTTCAGCCCTGCTGCTCTTATGTCTGCAAGGGGGGAAAGTTGCTCCCAGACACCTCAGGCTGGTGAAATGAGAGGGTTTACTTGTGCTGGGGGTTGCTTTTCACTCTGTTTTGTCTGACTGTGGCTTTCAGCTGCCCGAAGGTGGCTCAGCGAGCGGTGTGCTCCACACAGCGTTGTCCCTTCTGTGCCGTTACTGGCAGTCCGGAGGGCACTGTTAGCGCTTGGGTTTTATTTCTGAGGTGCGTAGCTCTCCCTCTGCAGTTCTGCAGGGATAACGCCACTGTTTCCTCTGCATGCTGTACTGGAAACAGGGATCGCACCGGTTTAATAAGGACCTTTCTGGCCAGACAACCCCAGGCTCCTCTCACGTTGTGGAGCAGCAGTGCCTGTGTCCCCGCAGGGACGTCCCGTGGTGTGGCTGCTCTGCCTTCAGCCAGCCCTGCTGTAAACTGCCGGGGACTTCGAGAATTGTGCTTCTTCAGAGCAGAAAAGGAATTTTAAGTTGCCTTCATCAGGTTAGCAGCTCCATACCAGATTATTTCCTGGCAGATGTGAGCTGATGCTCTTCATGTTTGTAGGTGTGATGGAGCCTCATTCATTTACAGCAGCTTGTTCTTGGTGCACAATTTCCGTCCCTCTCTCTTCATGGCTCTTACCCTGCACAAGGCAGCCAGACAGCAGAGAGGATGTGTGGGTAGCTCAAGTTTTTCAGGCCAGCTGGCACGAGACCTGCATTGCTGTCACTCACACTGCACGGCGAAGCAGTGTGCTGTGGGTTGGGTTGGGCCCTGCTCCCTGCATCGCCGTTCCTAACCCGGCCACCACTTCCCCTCTGCGCCCATGGCCTTCCCATCGCAGTTTGCTGCTCTTTAAATCGTGTGCCGGGGTTACTGACGCTGCATTGCAGAGCCCTGGGACGTGTCAGGCTGACTTCTGTAAGCACAGCCTGGGCTTCCCTGCTAGAGGCACTTGCGCTGCTTTCCTCCTCTAAGCAGTCCAGGTCAGACCGTCCCTGTCCCTAAAGCTCACGACAAGCACGTGGAGGTTCTGCTCTGGAAGGCACAAATGTTCATTGCCCCTCGTGTTCGCCTGCTTTGGTTGTTGCAGAGGTTGGGCTTCCTAGCTCTTCGTTCAACGTCCGTGTTGCTGCAGTGCCCAGACCGAGGTGGGCACTGAACAAGCACAGAGCACCTGGCAGACAGCCCACACCTTCTGCTTTCATCGGGCTGCACAAAGGCAGGGAATGCATTTTATGAGATAAATAGTATGGGGGGAGGAAAATAATAAAAATTTCAGAGTACCTGCTTCCCTAGTGTAACTCCTTCCGTTTTCATACTTAGCTCCAGGGATGAGCTTGTATGGTCCATACGTTTTTGTGGTCATTTAGAGGTGTTGGGAAGCTCAGCTCTGTGGTACCAGGCATGTCCCTTAGCAGCCTTCACCCAGACACCTCCATGAAAGACAGCTCACCATTTCCTGAAGGGAAACGTCGCTTCCCCCCCTCTCCGTTTTCTCTTTTTCTTGCTCTCCCTCTATTACCATAACGAAATGTCAGCCTGCCACCAGCCGTGCTGCACAGCAGATGTCTCCTCGTAATTGCTGCTGTTACAGGGTGTTCGGTGTTTATCCTGACTGTCTAGCCAGGCTGTTACAACGCTAACTGGCTCACGTCACAGCACAGACACATAGCGGCTGCACATCTGGAAGAGGCTGTAGCCACCAATGCTGTTAGCTGAGGCTCTCCAGCGAGCTTTTTTCTGCTGCGGCTCGAGATCAGCTCTTAGGGGATGGAGCAGCCCACTGAACCTGAGGGTGTGTGTGCTGCTGGCGAGTCCTCCAGCCGTGGCACGCTGCTTAATGTAGCACGTTTGAAATCTTGCCCTTCCAGCCTCGGCGTGCTGCCCGGATGAGTTATATGAAGGTGAGCCCAGATCTCTGCATGTCTTTGGGGCTCTCTGTCGTGTGCCAGGGATGGGACCTATCAGCAGTGCTTCAAACTCGGAAGAGGTCCTTGCAGAAGGTCTGTAAGCGTGCCTTCCCCTCCCCAGACGTGGCTGCTGGAAGCTGCCTTGGGAAGAGCAGAACAGTTAGGGGAAGTCAATTCACGCTCCTAAAACACAAGCTGGAGTGCTCTGGAGGGCAGGCTGCCTTTGTGGCAATGTGCTGGCCAGCTTTGTAAGCCACAGAAGGGTTAGGCCAGCGTTTTCCCCCAACCAATTGCATGGTTCCTACAAGATACAAAAAACGCTTATGGGGAGGTGTGAAACCAAACCTGCTGGATTTGACAAAGGAAACGTGAAAATGGGAATTGAGGCTGGGGGAGAAGGGAGGCTGCAGGGTCCTGTTCTCCTGGGAAAGGTGGTAAAGACTCGAGCATTTCTTTTCCTGTTCTGTAAAGTCTCCTGTGTTTTCTGCACAGGGCTTTTGGGGCCATTTCATGTTCTGTAAGATTTTTTGGTTTAAATTTGCTCTCTATGTTCGTAAGAAGTCAGCCACTTCCCTACAACTCCCTGCTGCATCTTCCCCCGGCAGCCCAGACGTGGCTTTATTGCAGCTGCAGTATTGCTTCCCAGATAGCTTGTAATGAGAGAGATTTTTTTTTTTTCTTTTTCAGTGTGTCTCGGCCTCCAAGCTCTTTGCAAGGGTTTATTTCATTTTGGAGGTACAAGCAGTTCCGCTGGTGCACACAGTTGACCTCCTGGAGCTGGGACAGAGCTGGAGTCTTTTAGGCAGCCCTATAGAGCGAGAGGCACACATAGGAACAGCCTTTGCTTAGGAAGGGCTCCGTGGTAGAGGTATGGCCATGGGTCTGGATGTGAATGTGTCCAGAGTGCAGTAGTGGAGATTTGGGATGATGCAAAAAAAAAATTTTAAAAAATATTGAAGTTTATGTCCTTGCCCCACTACAAAGCGTGGCTAGAGAGAACCTGCCATTTCTGGCGTGCTGGCACCAAGCAGACGAGGATTGCTCTATGCTCAGAGGTATCTTTCGACCCGAAAGCACCCCTTGATTTCTGAGTTGTCTAGCCTTGGTGCTTGGCTGCCAGTTGTCATATTTTGCCTAAATATCTCCTCCGGGCCTGTTTCATTCTGCCTGTGGCTCTGCTCCTTTTGCTTAGCTTTACGGCACCGCAGTTTTGAATTAAGTGAAGTGAAAATTAACCTCTCTGTCTGGAGCCCATCAGTCTTTAATACTGCAGGCTGCCTGGCCCATCATCTGCTCCAATGAAGCCACACAAATCTGCAAGGTTTGAACAATTTGCTTCTCTAACTGCTCTGCTCTGTGCCACTGCTTGGTTTGTTTCTGGGCTCATGTGTGGTTTTTTTGTACGATTGCTGGTGACAGATGTATTTCTCTGAGCGTCATGCTCTGGTATACATCCCAGCGAGGTGCTAGAAAGGAATGGCTATAGGAAATGGCATTTGTGCTACGTTATATATGCCTACATAGCAGCACCTTTCAGGGAT
This sequence comes from Anser brachyrhynchus, assembly GCF_964034855.1. Lineage (NCBI taxonomy): Eukaryota > Metazoa > Chordata > Aves > Anseriformes > Anatidae > Anser > Anser brachyrhynchus. The sequence goes on along the minus strand of NC_137713.1, from coordinate 8,360,361 downwards.
GTGTGGGCCTGCACTTCTATTTGCACCCTCCTGGAAAGGTTTCCTGTGGGTATGTCGGCTGCTGTTGCAGACCATATTGCTGTCTCTTTTAGTGCACTACCAGAAGATCGTTCACCGGGACATCAAGCCTTCCAACTTGCTCTTAGGAGACGACGGGCACGTCAAAATCGCGGATTTTGGAGTCAGTAATCAGTTTGAAGGGAACGATGCCCAGCTCTCCAGCACAGCAGGGACACCAGCCTTCATGGCACCAGAGGCCATTTCAGACACTGGCAAAAGTTTCAGTGGAAAGGTAGGTCTCTGCTCGCAGCCAGCACTTCTTGGGACCCCTCAGCCATGGCACAGAGGGCAGCACCACGCCTGCACCCTTTGTGTACTGTCCACCCAGGGACTGTGGTGCAGATTGGGGTTGTTATTAAGTTAATCAAAGCTCTAATTCTGTGCTCAGTTTAGGCAAAACTCAAGTCAGTTGTTCAGTGCAGCAGGTAGATGGACTTTGCAGGCCCTTGTCGAGACAGGAGGCGGGTTCGAGTCCAGCAGGACCCATTCCCTGCCCAAAGAGGAAAGGCCAAAACTCCCCGTTCCTTACCAAAACAGTCAAGATTCACAGGGGGTTGCTGGGCACCAAGACCATGTCTTGGTACCCTGAAAGTGAGGAGCGCTGGTGAATGCTGTGATGCAGATGTGGGAATAGGGGCCAGTGGTTTGATGTTGGGCTTTTTGCTTTGTTTGTGTGGTTTTTTTGTTTGTTGGTTTGTTTTGTTTTGCCTGGAGGAAGACTTGATGTTCAGCTCCTCATTGAGGTTCAGCCTTGAAGTGTCATATCTCCTGTTTCCAGTCTCCCCAATTTCTGAGAGACTCTGTGCAATAAGATTAAACATAGAAAAAGCTAAACACGTACAAATAATCTTCTGTGAGTCAGTGGGAAAATCCAGCCCGTTTAGATCATCTCTGGGTTGCATCTAATTTACTGCCTGCCCTTGCTCTCTTTCAGGCACTTGATGTATGGGCCATGGGGATTACCCTGTACTGCTTTGTTTACGGGAAGGTAAGCTGGCTTTCAGATGCTCCTGGCCCTGCCTGGCAGTGCCTGCCCGTCTGTCTTCTGACTCATTCCTTTCCAAATAAAGACAAATATTAGAAGCAAAGCCCTACTTTCTGCAAGCTCCAGTTTTCCCAAATCACACTGTCTGTGAGAAAGGGCTTCTAGAGCTGCCCCCTTAGCTCAGAGCAGTAGTTAGTGCTACAAGCCCTGAGCAGCACTGGTAGCACAAACGGTGGTTTGTGGAGGACCGTCTGCATTGCCTGTGTCCAGAAAGAAGCCAGATAAGGCATGGAGGGAGGCATAAATTTAATCCCAAGCCACTGCGGAGCACTTCAGCAAACCACATTACAGGAAGCTTTGTCTGCCAGAGCTGTGTTGGGCCAGATGGAGCCTGGTTTGGCTTTGCCAAATTGCATGTTGTCATGGCCTTCCCCTCTCCAGTGGTCAGAAGCTCCCAATCCCACCCGCTCGCTCCGAGGACGAGCAGCAAGGCAGGTGTGTGTGGTGTCCATATGCAGGTAGGTTACCGAACCTCCTGTCCAAGCAAGGACCACAGCAGATCACACCACACAGGCAGAAAGCATTCAGCTCAGGGGTAAGAAGTGCCTGGAGAAGGCAGCAGAGGCAGAACTATCTCCATTGCTGGTGTGGTACTGCTGAACTAAGCCAGGGTGGAAAATGTTCTCCAAGCTGTGTCTGTAATGTCTTATTTGGGCCAAATCCTGAGGTGAAAGTGTCTTAACGTTGTTTTTATATTCTGATATAATCTGTAATTATATTACTTAACTATGTGCAGAGCATTGGAGGAAGGAAAAAGGGAATGTAAAACCAAGCCCAAGGATCCATTTCTGTTCCACGTGATCCTGTCCAGTAAATATTGTACATTTCATACCTATTTTATATTTCATAATTTACTCTGGCCAGGCAGGATGGGAAAGTGTGTCAGCATCCTAAAAAAAATACTGCTCTTTCTCCTTCACTTTGATGTAGATGTTCATAGGGCCTGTGAATATGCTGTCCCTGCAGACCCCACAGTATTCAGGTAACTGCCCATCAGTACTGCCTGCTTTGACGGATAGTAAGAGCCAGAAGGTAGCTCTAGATGTTTGTTTCCTTTTAAAACGTTGGACACAAACAAAAACATGATGATGAGACCTATGCTCTGAACCCATATATCTGAATTTACAATGGAAAACGGTTGTTCTAATAATAATACCTAGCTCCAAATGATGTTTGTCATGCAGGCCACACAGTATCAGTATTTCCATTTTATGGGTAGAAAAAATGTCAGTGTCACAGTTGGGTTCTGGATCTGTTAGGTCCCTCTGCTGTTCTTCTGCTTTTTTTTTTTAATGAAAAAATTGATTTGTGCGAGGAGAGGTTTTACTTATTTCCATCTCTGTGTCAAGTCCACGTAGCGCACACAGAGAGTGCACTTCTGCTGCATGAACGACAAACACCGATGTGGTGCCAAGATCTGTGACAACAGGAAAATCTTTTGTTTGTTTTGCAGTGCCCTTTTATAGATGAATATATTCTAGGTCTTCATAACAGGATCAAGAACAAGCCTGTGGAGTTTCCAGAAGAGTAAGTAAACTTTCCTCAGGTGCTGTAAAATAAACTTCAGCCTTCTCGCTGTGCAGCATAAAAGCGGGTGACCGGTGGGTCACCACAGAGGGGCGGACGAAGGCAGGTGAGGTTCTTTGTGTTCTCCTGGGTCCTTCACATGAGTTCTGTGCCACCACTGCTGTCAAAGCCTTACAGCATTACAGGCGCCGAGGCAGCAAGGGGTGAGCGTTTGGGGTCTTGTCAGATGAGCGTAGCAGGAGGTGACTACACGTGGTGTGTGCTCAGTCCATGCTGCTCAGACACCACACCTTCCTCTGAATGCATTGGCCACTCCTTGGCATTTCCTCCATCACTGGGCACTCTGTTGGTGGTTAATTTGCTTCTGCTGTTCACTATCAGATGAAGTAGCCAAAGCTGGATTTCTTGTATTCCTTCCCAAGTCAGCACAGCAGTCAGGCAAAGAACATTTGACCTTCTTGACCTAAGAGTTCATTCTAATAAAAAATTGGAGATAAAATTACTTAATTTAAAACAAGCATGAAGGAATTAAAACTCTAACGAAAGGCACATCTGGTATTAGGGAGGGAGGGAGGGGTGTCTGCAGACAGCCACAGATAATGTGCAAATAGCCACTAGCAGTTACGTGAATGATTTGCAAGATACTGAATTTTTAGACACCTACAGTGAGGGGCTGGGCCCCTGCCTCAGCAATCCCAGGCTCCCTTCTGAGTGTGCAGAGGGAAATGGCCATGTAGGCTGTCCTATTTTAGACGTCTGCTCTGGCTGGATGACTCACAGCCCAGGTCTGTGTTAAATACTTCTGCACTAAGGCACAGGCACTGCAGGTAGCTCAGGGGAGCCGTCTCCACTCAGGCTGATGGAGCTGAAGACTGGGCAGTGCCCCTCTGCCCCTAAGAACCCGTGGCCTCAAAGCCTGGCCACTTGTCTGATGGCAAACACGAGCCCCAGTCATTGGTACAGAGCAATTCTGGCAGCCCGGTGCTGTTGGTGAGGTTTTGCAGGAAACCGGGCTTCAGGCACCGAGAGCACGAAGGCAAGTCGTGCCACGTCGCTGCGTTCCCACCCGTTGGTCTGCAGCCGGGGCTACACTTTGTCTTAACAACACTAGCAACAACAAAAAAAAAAGTGTGTTTCTCTGGCAGCCCTCTCTCTGCTTGCTGGGGTGCTGGCGGAGTACCCGTTCTCTGAGCCGTCGTGTGTTCGGGTTAGCAGCCAGCTTACAAGTGACTGCCCGTCTGTCTGTGCAGCAAGCTATTAACATTTAATGGACTAACGAGGTTGTGCTAAGAACGCTTTCTTCATTCAGACTTTTTCTGCAGCGATAATTCGGCCGTGTGATTTATTTGGATTTCTCAGCGACCTGCTCTCCATCTAAAAACAAACTCCACCCCCATTAGGCTGTTGGATAGCAGAGCTGCTGGGTGTTGTCGCCTGTCTGAGCCGCATCTATTTGTTAGATAAGGCAACAACGTGGAGGCGCGTAGGGCTGGAATTCACTGGACTGAATCCAGCCTGACCTCCCATGGAATTAGCACCTCGTTACGGTTAGGAATATTTTGGTTGCGATTTATTTCACCATGGCTACAAAAGCCACGTTCCTTTGTGCAGACAGCCCGTGGAAATTCATTGCCTGTTTCCTGACAACCCACAGGACAGAGATGAAGCTGACTGTACCCGTGTTGTCGTCCCTTCCCTTCCCTTCCCTTAGAGACACGGGGATAAATATTTATTGCTCCGGAGTTCTCATTCACTTCTGTCAGTCCTCGGCATGACACAGGGTGAATGGGGTTAGCTACAGCTCACACCCTGACGATCCTGGCACCGCTAAAAGCAAGCTGGAGAAGTTTCTGTCCAGGCATGTATTGAGAGAGCCAGAAGCTGTGCCTCGTTCCTGCTGGTGAGGTGCTGAAGTTCAGGACAATGTTCTCTGCCCTTGGTGCCTGTGGGCACCCTGCGAAATGATGTATGGGGTTGGCAGCCCTCCCAGCTAGGTGCTGAGCTCTGTGGTGCCTGGCATCTTCCTGAGAGCTGTTACAGGACAAATTCTGACAAATTCCAGATAACACAGGCTCTTCTGTTGGGTACAACGTGCACCCTGGCAAAACGGAGAGAAGGGAAAACAGAAGCAGGGTAAGGCAGCCCGTTACCTACCTATAACCCACGTGGGACTCGGTGATCTTGTTCACGGGGCTTTTCCTTGTGGCATCAGTCCTGCTGCGTAGAAATCAGTCTGGTAACCAAACTCGTTAGGTGATTATATAATCTTAAAATACAACCTTACGTTGCTGTTAAGCTGTTCCTGTTTCGGCACAGGTCTGCTGTTAAGTGTTTAACAAACGCCGTCGCGCTGCTGTCTCCATGCGGAGCCTGTTTATTCCGACCTGCTACAGGCACTGCCGCCCTCCGTGGCTGCTCCTCTGTGCCTGGATCTCATCTCAAGCAGCACAGCTTTTCCCATTCCCACCTAAATTGTCACTTGAGGTGCAGCCGAGGACATGGGAAGTCTCTCAGGACTCCTCCTGCCGTTCTCCTTGTCTGGGCTATATTGTACCCACCCTCTGCCCTTTCCCACTGAACGAGCAGTGTTCCCTTGGGGTTGTTTGTTAAGGATGCCGTAGCCCAAGTGCACATAAAGCATTCATAAATTATTGAACAGCAGCTCTGTTTCCATCAAACTAAAATATCCCTTACTGTGATTTGGCCTTCATTTATGTTTATGGTAGTTTATTCTTTCTTCTTCTTGAGGAAGGCACGGAGGAGGTGGGCACAGCACCTGGTTCTCATCAGTGTTTTGAATCTGATGGTAGCACTGAAATCCAGCCCTGCTGGGGAATGGCATTTCGTGCTGCCAGATCCCTTCTCCCTGCAAGTCATTTGTGATACAGACCTTCAACAGCCTAATGCACTTCTGTCACATGCTGGCATTTTATGTCAGTAGCACTTTGATCATACAGACCGCGTGTGTTTAAAGACGTCGCCTGCATCACTAGCAACAGAAGTCAGCGAAGTCTTTGGATAAGAAAGACTGCAGGAGAGACAGTAGGACCAAGGGCTTTTTGAGAATAGGGGCGGCTTCTGGGTTCAGGCAGTCTGTCATTTAGTCTTAGAAGTGGTCCTAAAAACTCAGACGCATTTCTCTCTCTTAGTCACATCTGTTCATTCCCTATTTTGATATCCCAAGGCTGAGCTATAAGGTAGGAAATACTGAGTTACCAAACTGGCTGCCGTCAGTGTTCATGGAAGCAAGTTAACCAACAACCTGCACGCTTAGCTGGGAAGAAAGGTCCCCGTTTGACATTCCAGTCCCAGCACGTAGTAGCTCATGGTGCAGGTTCTGCAGATCAGGTTGTGCCTTCCTGGTATCACAGAACCCAACTCCAGTTCTGCCTTCCACAACGCTTTGTTTTCACAGAATCTGTCCTCTGAAATTCCCCAGTAATGTGCTGTCTTTAAAAATGTCCTTAAATCCATTTGCCTGATCCCTTGCCCTGCCTTTTGAGAGCCTGCAGCCATGTTAGCAGGCAGAACAGGAGACCTGAAGCCCTTAGCAGTGACCATGATGCCTGAGAAGGCACCAAGCCACCTAGACCTTCCTTTCTTGGGCCAGTTTGCAGAGAAAATACCTTCTGATCAGAGAAGATTGTCTGACAAGTAACCGCAGGAAGGGCTATGCACACCTTGAGCATTTTCACTTCTCTTGTTAACTGTACATTGCTGTTTTATTTTCTCAGAGCACAGATAAGTGACGAGCTCAAGGATCTGATCCTACGTATGCTTGATAAAAATCCAGAAACGAGGATAACAGTCCCTGAAATTAAGGTAAATTGGACATCGATATTATAGCCTTTTGTTTCAGCTGATTTTTTGTTCCTTTGGTACCTCCTAATGAGACAGAGCCATTCCTGGTGTTTGTTTTGGGAGCTCTTTCTGGCAAACTGCCTTGGAAAGGGAGCGCGCTCGTTTTGCAGCGTGTCACTGTTCTGTCGCTGCTGCTTGCTTGGGGAATATTGACAAAAGCTCTCTTGTTTACTTATTTAAATTAAAATTGCTCAAAAGCTGCATGATCTTCAGCAAATCCCCAGGAGGATTAGCATTGTCATAGGAACGGCGAGCGGCAGAGGCCTCGCTGTGAGCGTTAGACCAGTGTTAAGGGGCTGGCAGTGCCCTCCTTCACTATTACTCGTGGCAGCAGCTTCAAGGCACACACATTTTTTTTCCATCAGCATTACTCGAAGGAAGCTTATTAGCACAGAGGGTGAATAGGCCTGGGTAGAGTACAGTGCTTTGCAGGGTTCGGTTCATTCTGCCTTTGCACGTGCTTTCTGTCCTCCTGTCACCCCTCACCGAGGCCTTGGACCCGCTTGACACTGTGAGATTTTCGCAGGAACCCTTCAGCATCCCCTGCTGGGCACACAACCGTTCTGCTTTGTCTCAGGCCAGCACCAGCACATTTGCCTCTAAAGATGATGGTAGGAAGGTTGAACTTTGAGAAGAAAGCTGGCATCCCTTCTCTCCGTGCCCGGGAGGCCACAGCCAGTGCCGATGGGAAGTGCTTCGGAGCTGCATTAAATAATTTTACTTGGCAGCCCTTGCAGGCACTGTATGTGGAAACCAGAGCCCCATAAGAACCCCTGGGGAGGAGAACGGAGCAGAGTGCTGCATCTTATCCCCAGCTGTGCAGGGAAGGTGCTTAGTGTGCTTGAGGACTTGTGTTTGATGCTGAAAGAGCACGTGTCCGTAGTGCCAGGCTGGGCCCTGGGCTCAGTGCCTCGAGCACTGCTTTTCTCATGTTCACCACCACGGAAATCGTCCTGTGGGAGGCAGTAGAAAGAGGGCAGCGTTTCTGTGCCGTTCCCCAATGTAGGACGATGGCCAAGCAGTTTTGTGGCAGAGGAGGCTTTGAAGTGGAGGGGAGCTGCTACATGAGTCCAGGTGAAAAAAAAATCATGTGATGACTGGGGAAGGAACTTCTAAAGAAAAAAATCAGACAGTTTGCATACCTGGTCAATTTTTTGATAGAGGAATATTTTCTGGTTCCTTCCTTGTTTACATATCAGGCCCCCTGGGAGAGGTTATTCCTGCAGCTTGGTGGCTCAGGCCTGGTGACGTAGCTGTGCCATCTGGCCACAAGCTGGCCACCAACCTTCAGCGGCACAGTTGCCAAACTGCTACCATCACTGAAGGCCCTGGCTGGTAGGGTTCAACCCAGAGAGTACAGGAGAGCCTGCGTGCAGCTGCTGCAGCCCAGACAAGATGACACACTCCCTTCATATTCACAGACCAATCCCAAGGAGCTTCTTTGCTGTGAAGTAGCATACAGCCAAGCCACATGGCATCAGGGCTCCAATCTTGGCTCCATGAACAATCAGATGTTTTCAAGCAGCTGCTCCAAGCCTCCTCTTCATCTTCCTCCTCATCCCCAAGTTTCTTCCCTTTTCCTTTTCCCCTGTTTTCACACTCTTCTGGTCCTCTTTCTCTTTCACCTTGTTTACATGTAAGATAAAATACTAACATGACTGCAAACATTTTTGTGTAGCTGGGCATTAGCTCCGTGTTGCTTCTCGTATGTAATCATTTATAGTTGATAAATTTCTGATGTCCACATTGAAAATAAACACAGCAAAAGCCAGAAGGCGATGGTAAGATTCTATAGGGAGTTAGGCAGGGACAAATACCCTAACTGCTCTACCGTCTGTGTTTGGAATTGCTGTTCAACATCAAAATAAATCAAGCAAATTGTTCATATGAGGAACATCGATCATACGGCTGGGCATATGGGCTTAGTGCATAGGTTTTGCTTAAGGCTGAATGTGATGTTCTGCCTTTGAAGAGAGTAGTTATGAGCACAATTAATGATCTTTGGAAAACACAATTTAAGTACCATAGAGACGCTCATTGCTAAGCCCTTGGAGAAGGCACTGGACACCTGCATCCAACTCACATGAATGGCACTTGGCAGTGAGAATTCGTCCTAATTCAAGTCCTTATCTTGGAGGTGAAGCAGGTCTTTCCAGTAGCTACACCGCAGGATGTTTTCCCTGACACGCAAAATGCCAGGCCTTGGATTTGCATAGGAGAGAGCCTGGCCCTGCCCTGCCATCAGCTCCCTTCGGCGACAGCACGGAGGGGACGGGGAGAGCTGGTGGGAAACTTCTCTGTCTCCTTTGTGCGGGTGTGTTGAGGTTTACCTGGTATCCAGGTGGCAAGGTGGCCACGTTTCTAGTCGTGTAGGCAGGAGAGCACTGCAGTAGCATCCAGATCTGAGTGCTCCATTTTAGGCACTTAAATCTTTCGTGCGGATGCATAAATGGTCCTGATTATCCCAGGTAGCGAGCACACACAGACCTAGTTGAAATGTGTGCACACGAGAGAGAGAAAGATGAAAAGGTTCTGGATAGCTCCCATTTTCCAAGCATTTCAGACTTGATTCAGAGGACGCTGCCACTGTGGCACTGGTTGTGACAATGCTGTGCTTTAGGGGGTGCTGTCTGGCCAGCACCACATTGCAGCAATTTCCAAGGGAGCTGAGATGCATCACTGTAAGTGGAAAATGGAGCGCAACCAGCAGGCCAGCTGCCCCTGTAAGCAGTGCTGTGCCCATTACCCTCTCCTTACCGACATCGTCACTCTCTGCTGTAGAGGGAAGACTTAGAACTGTCTGTGTTCCCCCCACTTAGGTGCATCCGTGGCTAACCAAGAGTGGGGAGGAGCCCCTGCCGCTGGAAGAAGAGCACTGTACCGTGGTGGAGGTGACGGAGGAGGAGGTGAAAAACTCAGTGAAGACAATCCCCAGTTTGCCAGCTGTGGTATGTATAAACCACAACCGCTTCCTCTGCGTAAGTCTAGAGTATGATGCCTTGCTGACGCTCTCAGTTGGTGAAGGAATTTTGGAGGGTACATGTGCGCTACTGGCATGAGAAACTTTGCCTTTCAACTCCCTGTGAAGTTTCTGGGTCTTTGAATATTGCAGGGGCCTGACCATGTGAGCAATCCTGCTTTCAACCTGCCTCATAAGAGCTCTCATAAGAGCTGTAGGGTCACACACCCAACGTGTCTGGCATCAGACATCCCAGAACACCAGAATCATCCCAGGTGTGGCTTGTTTCATTATCTAGAGGATTCAAGACAGCTCTTTTGGAGCCTCCAAATACAGGCTCCAAACCTGGAGGTGACCTGGCCAGAGACGCAGGGAGAGGACATCTACCGACAGAGTATGGAGCTGGCACTTACCTGCCAGCCTTGGGCACCATCGGTGGGTGCTTAAGGCTCTTCTGGCAGTTTGTGTGTGACCAGCTGGGGGTCTGGTCAGGGGAGCTCCCTGTGGTTAAGGTGCCTTTGTGGGAAGACCTGGAGTTCCTTGTGATAGGGAGAAAGGTGTTGAGCACAATGAGCACCCATTTTCACAGCTCTGGTGGTGTGGCATGAAGGTAACTGTCTGGGGCAGTGAAAACCATCCTTTCTCCCTGACAGCAGACCCTTTGTGTTGGAACACGTGGCAGCTGGCAGTACTTGCCCACCCTCACCCTGGGAGGGCAGCCCAGGAGAGCTCTGGTGCTGCCTCCTTCCAGGCTTGGACCACCAGGAATGTCAGGCGGCAGCGGCAGCAGCTGCTTTGACTCTTGCAGGCAATGGTTTGTGTCCAGGGGTCTGAGCTCCCTGCTTAAGAGAATGATGTCAACACTGCCTGGAAATAACTGTTCTGTGGGTTTCTCTGGTTCATGCCCTAGCTGTAATGCTGACAGATGTCTGTTTAATTATTAAGGAAGTTGTTGTTAGACTCTTTTGAACAAACTTCAAGGGGATGATATGTCAGTCCTGCTGCTCTCACTGGTCTTTTCTTCTTCCTCAAAGATCCTAGTGAAGGCCATGCTAAGAAAACGCTCCTTTGGAAATCCATTCGAGGTCCAGACCAGACGGGAGGAGAGGTCCATGTCTGCTCCAGGGAACTTGCTAATGTATGTATATAAAGCCTTGCCTGGCTCTGCCACAAATGCAGGTTAAAGGTGCATGGGGAGGGTAAGGGAAGCCATTTACCAACTCGAGTTTTGCTGTCTTTTACTCAATTCTTGCTCTTTCTCCATCATATTCAGAGTTAGGACTCTGGGCCACCAGTCCCATGAGTGACAGCTGGGCCGTCAGCCTCACCTGGGACAATTATTTTTGTGTTCTCACCCTGCAGAATCTGTAAGGCTGCAGTTAACAAGGCTGTGTTGTCCCAGAACAGTCCTTTTCCACTCAAAATCATCCCAGCACCATGCCCGGCAGGCTCCTGTGAGGGTATTAAGTGCCACACTGTACCTTAGACAATGCAGATCTATCTGAGTCTCTCTCCCTGGTGTGTAGGGATTTAAGGGCCCAGGTCAGTTCAAGGTGAGGGTTTAAGGCCCAGCTGTGTATTGAAGACTCCAGTAAAGGCTTTGCCCTTTGTCTCCAGGAGCAGTTAATACCAAACACCAGTTCAGTAGTTAAAACACCACCCCATACCTTGCCTGCCGCTATGGGGCATGTATGAAAAGCACCACATTCACAGCTCCTTTGCAAGCTCAGCACAAGGGATTTGTCCTCGCTTTGTTTCCCTTGGCTCATTGCCTTCCAGAATAGTTATCGCTAATTTGACACCAGTCCCTGACCATATCTTCACTGTCATCCCTGGTCAGTGCATTGCATTGCTCTGAGATGAAGAAACTTTTACTAAGTTCGAAGAAAAACATGTCGTATGCCTACCACTGTCCAGGACAGCTACTTCAGAACAAGGCAGGATTTCTTCTTTTCAAATTGATGCCTAAATTGATATTTCAAGGCTGTCTGGTCTAGAAACTTGAGCCTCTTTCCAAAAGAGACTTGTTTCCTTCCATCTTCATTTGAGGTGCTTGAAAGCTGTTGGGAAAACTTAACCCCGCCACGCTATGGCTGGTTCCTGTGTGGAGAGAGAAGGGCACTTCACTGTCTGCTCTGAACAAGCAAAGTTCATTTGATCAAATGTAGTTGTGAAGATTTTGATTAGCCACGTTATCAAGGTCTAATCACTTTTTAAAATATTTTGACCTTCAAGACAAGCTGTATGCTTCCATTTTGTCTTTTGTATCCTTTCTAAAGATAATAGTTCAGTTCCTTTCAGCTTATACAAAACCAGCGTCTTTCCCTGTCTCTACTCATTGTTTGGTTTCAGTCTTCTCCAAAAGGCTTTTGAAAACCATATCTAATTTTCCCTGTTGTGCTGCTATGTCAAGTGCCCTTGGTTTACCAGAACATGTCAGGTTAGGCACTGGTCTGCGGCCGTGCCAGGCTGGCCTCTGCCCAGCAGGATAAGCGCTTAGAGCTGCTCTGAAAAAAACACAATGTTCTCTGAATGTTCCAGTTCTCTGAATGTTCCAGTTCTCTGCTGTGCTAACCCCTGCACTTAATTTCTCAGTCTTATGCAATCAGTGCCAGTTTTTGTCAGTAACAATTCACTTTATCCTAAATTAATTCACGCACAACTGGAGCTTTGAGAACCCATCTCCAAACCCTTCTGTTTAAAAGAAAGGCCTTGGCTGGGTCTCTTCAACAAATAGTGTCGGTTATTAAATGCTACAGCAGGGATGGTTTTTTCAAGGAATGTGGATTATTATTTCAAACCTTGAAAAATCCTAGACTGGTTCAATCTAATTAAGGTGAATTAGATATAAATAGGTTTGTTGAATCTAGTGAAATTGATTTAAAGTGAATTGGGTCTAAATGGGAATGTTCATAGTTCGGTGATTTCTCTTGATTAGTGTCACTTCCACAGGGGCATACCGAGCTAGACGCTAAGGTCGTTCCCCATGCCATCAAGTTCTTAATTCATAGTGGCTTGTTCTGTAGTTAATTCACCCTTACTATTCATATAAAATCTAATATCAGTGCAAATGTTACAAATAACTTATTTTAACAAACACAGCACTTTAAGCCTGGATGGCTGTACATTTCTAGGGCCTAGCAGGAACAGATAATATTGTTGTAGCATATAGGATCTGTGGTTAGTGCATGTCAGGCACCATTTCCACACACATAGCAGGACAGGTTCTGAACCCTCTCTGGGGCCCTGCTGTTTCTGACTGGGACCCATACGTTTAGCAGAAGCACTGCACTCAGCTGGATGGCCGCAGCATGCCAAAGCCATGCTGGCTGTTACCTGGTCTTTGCTACCCGTCACTGGTGAGGAAGGCAGGGAAGGCCAAGGAGAGGGTGCAGATTCTCCTGGCTGTTTCGATATCACTGCATTTGGCATCCTAGTTTTGTTGAACACCCCCCAAGAAGTGGGGCTTGTCAGAATGGCAGCATCACAGCCATGCTGCTCTCTGGGCATGCTGCTGGCTGCTTGTCCACAAGGAGTTTGAACCAGCTAGTTTCTGAATTCCCTCCACTGCAGAGCTTCTCCTCCCCAGTGACAGTCTCTAGAGAGGTAAATCAGCTCTTGTAATATTGCATCTCCTTCCAGTTACAGGTAGAAAATGACTTTTTGTATTTCTATGTAAGAAAAATCAAAAGTAGTTAGAAAATCTCTCCAATTTCACATTCAATTTATTTAACTGGGCTGCATGTGAAATTGTCTGAGCCCCACTCACTGGCACGTCAAGTGCCTTGTATCTGTGCCCACACTGAGAATGTATTTTGTAGGAAATACTTTGACAGCTGAATCTGCTTTTTGGTGCTTGATGCCTAATGCGTGTGTTCCTTAAAGTGGATCTAACTTTTAAGAAGATAGGAAGAAAAAGGAGCCAGTTGAACACCTCACTCTTCAGGATTCAGAGAGGAGGAAACAAACAGTAGATCCCTTGGCTGAATTTTCCTTAGTTTCTGCCTGATCTCTGCATTACCCATGAAGCACGTGCCAGGCTCCGTTCTTGGAAATGCTTCCTGCAGAAGTTGCATGGGCAGAAGTCCTGGCAATGAAGGAGGTCTTCCATGTTTGTCACAGCCTTCATTTCCTTAGAGGACACCATTAAGACATCAGTGATTTGAAATAGTTTTTGAATTATTCCTGTCAGGAGAGGAAGCTTTTTTAGCTCTTCTCAGACCTGGAGAACGCAGTCCTCTGCTGGGTGTTGTTCATAGCTTTGTTTAATAGCACTGAAAAGCTAAAAAGGCGCCTGTTGGAATGGCAGGTATATAGACCAGATAGCCAGAAGGGAACTAAAACGAAGATGCCCCCTTTCAACAACTCTTCTTTTACAACACCAGCCTCTCCCACAGGAGCACCCCTGCACACCTACCGGCTGCGTGAGTGCTGCCAGCTCTCACTTTACGGGTAGCTGGGGCTGGGTGTCCAGGCGGCACCGGGATGGGGCAGAGTCACCCCCAGCTCTGCCTGTCGTGCAGCATCTCCCAAAAGTCACAGGGATTCATCGAGCCTCGCAGATCTGCAGACCAGGGCCAGGTTGCACCCAGCATCTGTGGAAGATACCTATCATTTATTAATTTTTCCAGTTGCAGAATACGGAGGTATTTTTTAAGCCAGCTGTTTGGTGTCCAAAGCTGATTCTGGGTTTCTGTTAGTGTTTGCCATATTTCTTCTGCCTGTTCCAGATTTCTCCTAATTGAGTCAGCGCTGGCTTCGCTACATTTTATTATGCTCATTTATTGCAACTACTACCTATCAAATTAATCGCGGTGTTTTGACAGACCCAATTTACTTTCCTGTTACAGCTGCTACTGCTATTGATGAAGCGTGGCTGCATGGGTGATCAGGCTCTATTTAAAAGCCTATCCTGCTTCCAGGCTTCCCCAGAGAGTGAGAGAGTTGTCACTACCTATAAGGCCTTCGTGACCACGTAGGGTAGGAACAAGACAGGAGGGAAAATTGGTTAAAATGTGGCTGACAGCTGGTCCAGGTCTCAGACCAGGAGTAGCTTCTCCCAAAGCAGCACAGAGATACCTGCCTCCTGGGGGCTTTGTGCTGAGAAGGTCCTGGGGCTTGCTGACATAGGTCAGGTCAAAAATACACTGCGAAGATCCCACTAGGCCAGCCAGGTTTTCAGCATCATCTTTAACAAGAAAATGGCCACAGGCTGTGTTTAAATTTGTCAGGCGTCTCCACTTAAGACAGCAGCTGGTGCTGTGTCAGGCTCTCTAGTCCCCAGAAGACTTCAGGTAGGTAACGCATAGATTCTGTCGGAACAGTCAAACCCAACCAAAAGCCACAACAGTTGTCGCTCTAAAGAGATAACTGTGCATTGTGGAAGAGCTGTGCCCCGCGGTGCAGGTAGGTATTCTTGCAGTCTGAGGACTGAGGCACAGGGTTTTCCTCTGGCAAAGACCCTCCGCCAGGAGGACCACCCAGTGACCGACCCTGTGCTTGTGTGGCTCTGCCTGCGCTGAGCTCTCAGCCACTGCGCTCCCACGGTACGTGTTGGTAACACACAGCCCCCAGACACACGCAGTGCCATACGACATGGCCCAGGTAAGCGCTGATGGCTGTCAGCAGAGTGCTAGCAGCAGCCAGGAGCGTTCAGCAGTGGTAGGAGCTGGAGCAGGTTTGTTCCAGTGCTACCAGTGCCCATCCTCATCTCTCCTTTGGGCTGCAAGTGAACTTGACTGCTGCTCCATCCTCTGTTTCACTCTGCTTCCTGGGCTCGTTAGGTGCAGAAATACAAGCTCGCTTGCCTGCTGCCATCATCTTCATGATCACTTTCTTCCTTTGTCTCATTGTTTTGCTCTCAGGGACAGATTCCTCTTAAACACATCTATATATTTGCATCCATCTTTAAGGTAATTCAGTGTTTGTGTTTCCCCTAGGTGCTGTAGAAATATGTGTCCTCCCCTCAGCCTGTGTGATTTGTGCAGTACTGAGAGCGTTTGGCTCCATCCTTCCTTCCTGTAGGAGCAATTTTACTGCCGTAGCTCTGTGTGTGTGTGACACTAATGCTTATGTATACTTTTTTATTATTGCTATTTGTTGTTCTTTGGTGTCTCCTCCTCCTTTTGGGAGGGAGGGGTGAAAGAAGCAGGAAGCGGTTGGGTTTGAGCAGGACTGCTCAGACCCATGTACAAGGAGCTGTAACAGAAAGATTTGGGAAAGGCTGAGACTGAACCTTGGAGTTTGGGCTCAGGCTGAATATCTAGTGGTTTAGTGGAGCTGCCCTGCAGCTCCCCTGCGCTTCTCCCTGTGACAGCTCTGGGCTGACCAAAACCACTCGTTCTGTGTGACCAGCCACCCAGCCTCAGCCAGGGCTGCTTGTAAGATCATTTTTCAGACCAGTTATATAGACCCTTCTACTAGCAGTCCATCCAATTAACTGTTAAATAGCAAAGTAACCTTCAATGTGAGCTACAACAAACCATTTAAAAACATCGCGGTGTAAAGTCTCAGCCACATTCAGCCTCACAGCATGAGCCCCAGCTCCCGTGCAGAATACAGAGCGTCAACACCTTGATCTTTGCTGCCACGTTCACAGCTGCATGGACATCGTGTCAGCTTGCTTTGTGCCGCATCCCTCCCATGTCAGCGCTGACAGCACAGGGTGCTCGCAGAGCCTGGGTGCAAGCGCAGCACCGCGCTGTGCCTCGGGAAGGGACCGCTCCTGCCCAGGGCACTGTGTTGTTTGAAGAGGGTGATGACGGGCACTGAAGACAGGGCTTTTACTTGGCCTCCTGGCAAGGAAATGCGCCGTGCTCTGAGATCGAGGACAGCTTTGTCACAGGGCTGTCAGAGGCAGAAGGGTTTTGTTGGTTTCTTTCTTTTTGAAAACTGGCACAGTCCTGTCCAGGGAAGTGTAAAGCTCTGTCCTCAGGGCGTGGAGACCAAGCAAGTGAAGTGCAAAGTCGCACAGCAACTTTGAGGTGAACTGCATGAAGTTCAACAAGGCCAAGTGCCGGGTCCTGCATCTGGGGCGTAACAACCCCAAGCAGCACTACAGGCTGGGAGATGAGTGGTTGGAAAGCTGCCTGGTGGAGAAGGACCTGGGAGTACTGGTTGATAGGCGGCTGAATATGAGCCAGCAGTGTGCCCAGGTGGCCAAGAAGGCCAACAGCATCCTGGCTTGCATAAGAAGCAGTGTGGCCAGCAGGTCTAAGGAGGTGATTGTCCCCCTGTACTCGGCTCTGGTGAGGCCGCACCTTGAGTACTGTGTTCAGTTTTGGGCCCCTCGCTACAGGAAGGACATGGACGTGCTCGAGAGAGTCCAGAGAAGGGCAACGAAGCTGGTGAGGGGTCTGGAGAACAAGTCTTACGAGGAGCGGCTGAGGGAGCTGGGCTTGTTTAGCCTGGAGAAGAGGAGGCTCAGGGGAGACCTCACCGCTCTCTATAGGTACCTTAAAGGAGGCTGTAGAGAGGTAGGGGTTGGTCTGTTCTCCCACGTGCCTGGTGACAGGATGAGGGGGAATGGGCGAAAGTTGCGCCAGGGGAGGTTTAGGTTGGATGTTAGGAAGAACTTCTTTACTGAAAGGGTTGTTAGGCATTGGAATGGGCTGCCCAGGGAGGTGGTGGAGTCACCATCCCTGGAGGTCTTTAAAAGACGTTTAGATGTAGCCCTTAGTGATATGGTTTAGTGGAGGACTTGTTAGTGTTAGGGCAGAGGTTGGACTAGATGATCTTGGAGGTCTCTTCCAACCTAGACGATTCTGTGATTCTGTGATTCTCTATTACAGCACCGCAGTGCATCAAGCTGGAGTATTGCTGAGCTGGTTACACAGTACCAGCACACCAGGCTGGTTCGTTGCTATTCCTCCTCGCATTAATGCTGACACGGGTTGCCTGTTGGAAAAAACACAGATTGATTTTTATTTTTATTTTTTGCATGGATGCATGCCTCTAACCTCTCTGTTTCTGTGCTGTTCGTGTAGAAAACAAGGGAGCAGAGAAGGAGGCAGGGACCCGGAGCTGCCTGACGTGTGTGAAGATGAAGCTACGTCCTGAAGCCATGTGGTGCCGCAGGCTGCTCACTCCCGTGCTGCTGCTGTTGTGCCCATCACGGTGTTGTCTAGCACACATCCGCCCTCATCACCAAGTCTGGGGCCTGCAAAGCAAAAAACAAAACTGACCAACCAACCTAGCATACTGAACAGGAGGAAAAGAGCAGCAATAAAGAAAAGAGTGGATCCTGGGGTAGCTCAGCTGGCAGAGGGCTGGCTCGGCCTCATGGGCAGCTGCGTTCCTCACGCGAGGTGTCCGTGCGCTCCTCCACGTGTGCCTTGCTCTCCACTTGTGCTTCACGTGTCAGCTTTGTAGATGGGTGTCTTGACGAATGAATGTGGTTTTATTTGTAACGCAACAAACCAAATGTTGTCTCTTGGGTTGTTCGCCCTGGAGACCTCTTTCTTGCTTTTTTGCATTCTCTATTTCAAAGTTCAGGAAAAAAAATTACATCAAAGTCAGGTCTTATATCAGAGGGCGACTGTTTTAATCAATGCACAGGTAAAGCACTTGTGTATAACAGTCCTGCTCCTGTTGGAGTTGGTGGCAAAATATCTGTTGACAGCAGTTGAACGAAGATGAGATCTTCCTTTTGGAGTCTGCACTGTCGATCTCTCTGCCTTTTTTTTTTCCTTTCATCCTCTTTTTTTTTCTCCTTTCATCCCTTAATTTTTGCACACTGTAAATCCTGACAACACCGATAGCTTCATTCAGGGCAGCATTGTAAAGGACAAGAACTAACGTGATATTCCCTGGAACCCGCAAGGAGCCTTTGGATGCTGTAGAGATCTGGACCATCGGGATGTGCTTTTACACATAAAGGCTTCGTGCACTGGGGACATCTGCTAATGAAATTGCTCTTCCCGAAGAGCCGCAATTTCACTCCATCAGCTGCACCCAGGCCTGTGCACATGCATGTTGTACTGAATGCTGAAAAGAAGTGGCAGGTTTGGCGTTCATGTCATTTAAGGGTGAATTCCTTTCTCACTCATCTCTTAGCTCCTTTAAAATTGCACACCTGATGCTTTTAAACTGATTTCCTGATAAATGGCCCAAACTGGGAGAGCTCTCTAGGATGGAAAACGTTGGTGGAGGATTTTTAGACTAAGGAAAGATACAGAACACAAGTGAGATCAAATCAAAACTTGATCTTCTGTTTCTTAAGGCTTTAGTTTTTAATTTTGTTTCAAGACTGATTCTTATGCACGTGCTGATGCTGCTGTTTTATCCATAGTTTGCTTCTAACCTTGGGATTAGAAGCTTCATCTCCACATTTTGACAACAGGTGAGAGATTGCACTCAAAGGGCAAATGCAGTCACTTCAGTGGCTGCTGACTATACAGACTGTGTATAATCAGGAATTGCACTCTTGCACTCCAAGAGTAAAAGCCAGTGACATCCATCCATCAAAAGACATGTCAGTATTTTTCCTGGAGATTTAGAGGGTCTGAACGTGCCCCGGAAAGCCGATGGGACTGAATTCTTATTGTACTTAAAGGACACAATTAAATTTGGTTCCTGCATAATCATCTTACAGACCTTTTTTTTAGGTTAACTGTGAGGGCTTGGGACTTTTAGTTCCCTATTTTTTTTTGTGCAAGGGGATATGTGTACAAGGATTATTAGTGTATAGCGGTTTTCCCATTCTGTTTACTGTAATTTAGTCTGTTTCCCAACAACGTTGCAGCTGAGCTTTGCTCCCAGTGCCTTCTGCTTGCTGTCCCCAGCCTGCCACCTCCCCATCCTACCCTCGGCTCGTCCCCATCAGCCCCGCAGTGCCAGCGGGAACCCCAGGAGCAGCCACCAGCCTGGGCTCTGCCCCACGTCCTGCCTGTAAATATCGGCCAAGCCCCGTGGTTTGGGAGGTAGCATTGTAGGTAAGGTATTTCATCAAGGAGACCTTCAATTTTTAAATCAAGCAGCAGGATTAGATCCTGTAGATGTTGCTGCTCCGGGGCTGGATTCATCACATCCACGCACTAAATTAAGCCTGGATTTGCACCTCTGCATGCTCCTACGCTCAGCATCCTCCGGGGGCTGTGGCTCTGCTCCCACTGAGCGCTGCGCTACGTCCCCGCACGTCGGAGTGCTTGAGCATGTGCTTGAACCACGTTGGCTCGTAATGAAGATGTAAGCACCCGGCGAAGGGGAGAGAAGACTGAGATGGAGCCTCGGCAGGTCTGAGAGGGCACCTGGGGCTCCGAAACACAGGAGGGACGAGTCAGGACGGCCTGCGCTGCCTTCGTGGGGGGGACGGTCTCTGCGCGTGGAGCGGGTGCACGTGGCCGGTCCAGCCTGGGGGCAAGGGGGTCTTCACTGGGGGTAAATCATGAGGGTGCCGGCAGGTCCTGCTGTGCACCTGGGACCAAGCTGAGCAGCCCCAGGAAACGGCAGGACCACCCTGCTTGTTTCTGCAGGCTGCAGAGAAATGGGATCTCTAACCAGGTCCCTGGGGACTGGCCACAGAGGCAGGAGCGCAGCCCCAGGAGAAAAGGGAGTTATCTCCTCAGTGTGGGTCTGCTGAGGTTTAAGAAATACTTCGGCGCTGCTCAAAGGGGTCCAAGGCTGCAAATGTGGTTTTGTTTATTGTATTTTTAACAGACGGTGAGAATAATTTGGGGAGGGGGAGAACTTTGCTGACCCGGCTGGTTGTTGGGGTTACTCTAAAAATGCCCACGGGGTGCGTTGATGGGGTGAGGCTGCAGGAGGCTGTTCTCAGCCTCGGGTAATGAGACCAAACAAGTCATAAATCACAGTTTGGCTATGTCCTGCTCTAGCAGTAACTAGAGTACTGCTTTAGTTTTGGAGGGTGATGGGGGAGAATGGGTGTGGTTTTTTGTGATTATTATTGCCCTTTTTGGTGAAAGAAATCCTTTTGGAGGTGTTTCCACAGGAAACGAAATGAATTAAACAGCTGAGCTTTTGTCAGACCTTGTTTCTCCAGCAAATCTGCCAGCCGTGTTGGTTTTCCCTTTATACCTCCAGAAAGCGTGTTGCAGACGGCAGCCTGAGAGCTGCACAGATCAGACAGGCAGGAGCAGCGCTAGCAGCAAGAGAAACGCTCGGCTGTATTCAAAGGCTTGGGTTGACTTCTGCAAAGATATTTTCTTAGCTGAAGTTAAATTCTTGCTCATTTATATGCGTGTAGGGCGGCTAGGAGCAGTGCTGTTCCTACTGCGAGGAGAGGAAGAGACTAAAGAGAGAATTCATTTAACGCTAACATCTCTGGCAAGCCGGCCCGTTTATTCATTCCAGAAAGTTGTTCCCATTTGCTGGGTGTCTGAATGTTTGTCTCGGTTCTCTCTCTGAACAAGGGATAGGATTCAGCGTGGCAGGGCGCCTGTGAGCAGTGCGAGGAGCTGCCGTAGGCACTCGCTGATGCTTTAAAAAAGTAAACAATCCTTTTGGTCCTCTCCAAATCCAATGTTTGTGCTGTTCCCGTGAGAGCCAGATCCTGACCGCTCTGAGCAGCGTTCGCTGGGTTGTGCAAAGGGCTCCTCCTCCTGAGGGCACGCTCGGCCCCGGTCAGCATTTCTGGCCTGGGGATGGGCCCGCATCGAGAGACTGCGAGGGAGATTTCTCTTCTGGAGAAAATACACATCTGTTTGATCTCTGCTTTAAAAATCCGGTTTTAATATCTGCTGTCTGGTGTGAAGGAATACCGCAGTGTGTCTCTAACGTTCTGGGCAAGAACACGTCAGTATCGATACCACATTTGCAAATAAATGAGCTTTTCAGCTATTTAATGATACACTACAGCGGATGCATGGGTAACAATTCACGGCACTTAGGAAGCTGCCTCAGCCAGACGTGCACGTGTGTGCTGCCTCCGGGGCTGCACAGCGATTTTCAGTGACACAGCCCCAAGAAAGCAGCGTGGGGAACCGTGGTGCGTGCACACAGTCAGCCCTTCAGCGGGAGCGTGGCTCGAGCCGGGGAGCAGAGCAGCCTGGGCTCGTAGCTAGCCCCTGGGTGGGTTTTTTGGGAGGTGTCGGTGCTGCTGCGGGCAGGGCTCAGAGGTGCTGGTTGTGGCACAGCCTGAGTCCTGCGGCCACCTCCGGGCACAAGGGGAATGAAATCACCCGCAGCACCAAGCGTGTGCTGTCTTTTTATTTTTTTTTCTAGTGCCTTGAGATACAAGCAGCAATCCGCACAGCAGCTGGGTTTTCTGAACGACCAGGTGCCACAAATGTCTCTGCCGTGGTTCCTTGGTTGTAACGTGGAGGGCAGGTAAGGCCAGGTGTGTCACACGCTGGTGGCATCAGCAGTGTGTCCTGTTCGTGTCGCAGCTGGGGTCGGCATCTCCTGTCCGGGCGGTGTCTCACCCTTTGCATCTTGCAAGTTGCAGATCAGAGACGCCTTGGACTTTGAAAGATGAAAGCTCACTGGGAAGCTTGTGCTGAGGAAGTGGTGCAGGGTGCTGCTGCGGGTCCAGCCGGGGATGTGACCTGCCATGGGGCATCACCGGGGGTTGCGGCACTGTCCTCGATGCAGAGAGAGGTCGGGGTGTTTTTTTTGGCCACGGAAACCGTGGCAGATTTGTGTATCTTCTCCGTGCATGTCCCCTGTGGTACATGCTGGGGGGGCACCTGGTCAGCGTGGGGTCCCCCTGCTGCTGTGCCCCTGCCTGTACGTGCCTGTCCCCTTGGCCAGGGCTGGCGGGTGGGCTTTCTGTGGGCTTTCCTCCACCGAGCAGCAAAGCCAGGTACGTGAGGAGCTGGCGTGTGGTTGCAAATGGTCCTTTGCTAGTACAGCTAATGTGGAGCTTCAGAACAAGTGCAGCGAAAGTTGTGCCTCTCCCAAACACTGAAATCTGTCTGGACAGCCTGGCTGTGTGAGTTAAATGGATTATTTATGGTGCTAAGCACCTCCACTGGTGATTTCCAGGAGCAGAGCCCCCATCTTCACTGTTTTCACCGTCATTCTGCTCAGTGTGGCTCTGCTGCAATAAAAGGGGGTCCTGCTTCGGGAGAGGTGATCTCAGCAGTGTCGGGTGGTGCTGGCAGAAAGGAAGGGCAGGAGCTGGGTGAACAGGAAGGTGCCTGCAAAGGAAGGAGGGCTGCAGGCAGTGGTGTGGAGCCCTGCTAGGAGCACAGCAGGCATCTAGCAGGGGGTCTGGAGACTGGTAACACATGATTTCCTGGGTATATTTAACCTACTCTGGGTACCAAACTTCCCCCCCCTTACCAGGGCATGCGTGCAGTGTCATTTGCTGAGCAAAGCCCGCAGATGCCCAGGCCCTCAGGCAGTGGCCACAAGACATCGGTAGCACGCCAAGTGTTCCGAAAAACTCTGTAAATTCAAGCAAAAAGAGAAATCGTGACGTTTCAGTATGTAATTCCGATCCTCTGTGCCGTAACCTTGCTGCCGTGTACCTGGTTCATGCTGTGTACCTGTTCTGTTGGTATTTAAGTCTCTCGTTCTCCTCGGTGTTAAATATTTGGCTCTGTCCGTGCTCTGCTCTAATTCCAGCATGAGGTATATGCACTCAGTACCGTGATGGCACGTGGCCATTACACTGTAAATATGTACCATGAATAGAGAGGCTATTTTTTGCATGCTTTTGTACTCTAGAACCAAAAAGAAACTGACAATAAAGTCCGTAGAAATGACGCTTGGTCTGCGTGTGGTTCCTAAGGGGGCACTGTGCAGCCTGCTGCTGCTCTCTGCCGTTGGAGGCCTCTCCGCAGCTGCACCGCAGAGCTGCTCCCCGCGGTCCCGCCGCTCCTGTCTGTCCTTGTCCCTTCCCTGGATGGAGTTGTCTTGCCTCGGGTGTTTGCTTCCAGCGACTCCTGCCATTTGCTTTGAAGGAGAGCGGGGCTCCGCCAGAGCTGGGCAGGACCAACCGGAGCCATGCGGCACCCGGACCTTCCCCCAGGTGATCTCTGGCTGCTGTAATAACAAAAACTAAACATGCCTGCTTTTTTTTTTCTTATCATTTGTCCTGACTATTCTGCCTGACCTGGCACAGGATAGACCCAACAACTGCTAACTCTAAACATGTTAATTTATTGGTCTATAAATTGGTAGCACCCCGTGAGCCTGAATTTAAAAGGATGCGAGTTACAAGGCGGGTGTAGTGAACTGACCTGCACGGGCTTGATCAAGTCTTGTCCGTGTGCCGCGATGTCCTGGGCTGTGTTTGCCTTCCTGCTGCCTTCGCAGCCAGGTCCCGGGTGTCCCAGCAGGCTGCGCAGGACGAACCCTGACAGAAAGTGCGCGTCGTGCGTCACCTGAAGGGGCTCCTCGCTCGGGTTGCACGGAGCAGACTCCGCTCCCTGTCCCCTTGAGCCAAGCGAAGGCTGGCGACAGGAGTGGGGAGACCAAAACCTCCCAGCCAGGACAGGTCCCACGCTGCTCTGGCTCCTTGGCCGGCAAAACCCACTAGTTATTTTGGAAACACTTCGCAAAAACCTTACGTGCAACCAGGGGTGTAGCCATCACCGCCTTCCAGATGCAGCCCTGTTTAAAAAAATAAACTAGGGGGTTGCTTGGATTTTATAAGGCACGAAGGCTCATTTCTCCCATAGGGATGCGTTTTCAGACACAGCCAGTCTCTGCGCTCTCGTTACAGGCTGGACCCTCCCTGGGGTGGCAGCAAGGATGGCTGCAGCTCTCCCCAAATCAGGGGACGTGCTTCTTCACTCCTTTGTGTTCGAGGCAGCCACAGACCACCCCTTTAAACTTTTATCCCCCCCTTTTTTCCCCCGGTTGGGTTTTCTAGCTTGTTTCCAGCACACCAAAGCCCGAGGGAGCAGCTGAAGAGCCGAAGCCAGCTTGGGGCAGGGTTGTGCGGGGCCGCAGCCATCCTGACCAGCAGGAGCAGGTAAGGGCCGCGCTGCGATGCCGTGTGGGATCATCGGGGATGCACCTTGGGAAGCAGAAATGCCCCGTGATGGGGACTGCAGAGGTGTGAAGGAACGACACCGAGAACCCGTTAACGCACACGGACTTCTGCTGCGCTAACGGCACTGCCCGGTCCCCTCTGCTGCATCGGCACCCCCGTGCCGGTCACTGGTCGTGCTCTCCGTCCTCTCCCAGGCCGGGAGCGTCTCCTTGCTGCGCTTCTGTTAATTTTAGGCTCTCGCTGAGGACTTGGTCGGGGTTTAATTGGGGCATGGTAACGGCCTGAAAGCCGCTTCTCAAACGGACTGCGTTTCCAAATGGCTTTTTCAAGTGGTAAATTATAATTTCACGCCTATTATCGTATTCATTAAGAACTGACTTCTCCTCCAGCACTGTACCAAATACTAATTATTAGAAATTAAGGTGACACGAGGGAATAATAATCCAAACAGTTTAAGCAGGAATGACAGGCTGGGGCGACGCAGAGCAGGGCAGCGGGGGAATTTCCTTTCTGCAGGGAAACGAGAGGCGAGAAAATCCCCACCAGCAGGCACGGGGAGCCCAGGCTGCCCGCGGAGAGGGCTTCCAGCGCCTGCGCCCGCTGCCCCCAGCCAGGTCCCCTTCGTGGACCTGCACACCTCGAGCAGCTCCAGCCCGCAGAAAGCCGCTTGTCAAAGCCCTTTTGTTGTTGTTTGCGCTGCTCCCGACCCACCGAGCTGCCTCCAAGGCTTCCCTCTGGCAAACGCTGCTTAATCCCGCTCCTCTTTCCTATTGTTTAATGATGGCGGAAAAAAAAAGGGCTTACATGTGAAAGTGTTCCCTTTGTTTCCAACTATTTTAAGGATTTTTCTTCTCCTAGAGTATAGCAGAGCAGGGGAAAGCTGCTTATCATTTTATTTTCTAAAGCAATTTCCAGGGAGGTCCCGAAGCCCAGCAGTGAACGCCAGGAGCTGCCAGCACCGAGCTCTGACCGAGTTTCTTCGCTCGAGCAAATCGGATGTTTGGCCGCTAATGCGATCTGAACGCGCGTTTTCTGTGCCCCATTTATTTCACTGCCTTCAGGAGGAAGCCAGGGAGGGTGAGCAGTGCAGACACACGAAGAGGGAGACCCCCCCCCATCACCCCATCCGTCCCTGCGCCTCTTTGCTGTGGGTCTTGATTTTGTTCCGGCAGCGGGAGTTTCTCAGGGCTGTCTCGGAGCAGGGCCGCCCTCGCTTGTCCTGGGCCGGCCAAAACACCTGTGCAGGAAAATATCTGGCAGAGCAGGGGGCTCGCCGTCGGTACAGCAGGGCGTGGGGGAGCATCCCGCAGGCAGCTCCTCCTTGTCCCGTTTGTCCCTTCAGCCCTGCTGCGGGATGGGGACAAGAAGGGATCTTTTTCCCCCCCTTTTTTCCCCCTTTGCTCTGCACTGTGAAGAATTTCCCCATCCCACGCATGTGAGTCCCCCGGGGACCTCGCTGCTGTTTCCACCCCAATATTACACACCAGGAAGAAGGGTTGGTGTGTGAGCATGCGCAGGAGCCCAGCCAGTTACCTCGGGATGGCAGCAGGTAAGCCGGCATGTTTGGGACACAGAAAGCTTTTGTTAAAATATGGACATTTTAAAAAATCTGTTGCTGTTGTAGGGAGCAGAAAGGGAAGGGCGTCTGCGGGTTGGTGCTGCCAGAGCCTGAGGCGCCCCGGGGCAGGTCCTTGGGCTGTCCCAGCTCAGTGCCCGTCACGTTTTACATCAGATCCTTACCTGAACGGCTATCAGCCTGCAAATCACACCTAGACATTCTTATGGCTGTATTTATTTATTTTCAGTAAATATTAAAATAAACAAATGCTACGTTGTATTCAAAGTTAACATTAAGGCCACAGAGATACCCTCTGTCAAGTTATCCCACCAAAAATTCATTTTCAGTCACTATGTTCAGAGCTACATCTGGCAGAAAACCAAGGCTGTGTTCCGCTCCCTACTCCCGAATTTGCTAAGCTGGCACAAACTGACAGAGTTCAGCAGAAGCACAGCAGCTTTCAGTCCAGATGCTGGCAGGATCAGAGGAGTAAAGGCATCGGGACAATGCTTTTAGGAAGTTAAGCCACTATCGTTTTAGGTGAGCTGTCTACATGCTTTTTGCCGCCTTTTCGGAATGCCTATCACAGTCACTCATCTCCTCTCTTTATTTTTTTGCTTTTCTCTTTGACGTCTTTCAGCACGTCTTGCAATTTCTTCGAGTTCTGCGTCAAGAACGCGAAGCTTTCCCTGAAGTTGCTGGTCCCGTGCTCCCTGCAGGTGTTCTCCAGCCCGTCGAACCACTGCAGGATCCTCTCCAGCTCGGCCTGGACGGCCTTCTGCTCCTCCAGCTCGGCTCGCAGCGCCTGCCCGGCAGCCGCCTCGGCCCTGCACTGCTCCCGCAGGCGAGATATCTCGTCCTGGAGCGCCTGGAACTGCTCCTCGCTGTAGGGGTACTGCTGGTGGACCTTGTCCTCGGGGAGCAGCACGTTCGGGGGGATGCTGAGCACCAGCTGCAGCAGCACTTCCTCCATCTTCCCGAAGAGCTGGTCGAAGTGATCCTTCATGAAGCGCAGGAACTTCTCCGTGCTCTTCCTGACGTCCAGGCGGCTCACCCTGCCGCCCGGCGAGGCGTCCAGCTTCTTCAGCACGACGCTCTCCACCACCGCCATCATCTCCAACAGGTAGTCCTGGAAGGCCAGGTAGATGCGCAGCATGCACGTCTGCGGCGTGAACCCGAAGAACTGCGTCTCGTAGGCCATGGGGCTGACCGACATGGCGCCGGGGGGGGCGGGCAGCGAGCCTCGCTGCGACGGGGGAGCCGGGGGGGAGCCTGGGGGGCCGTGAGGGGCTCGGAGGGGCGCTGAGGGACCGCGCGGGGGGGCTCTGAGGAGCTCTGAGGGCCCCCTCAGGCGCCGCTCCCTCAGGCGGCTCCGCCGCTTCCCGCCTCAGCGGCCTAGCCAATCAGCGATCAGCACCTGGCCGCGCCGCCCAATCCCCGCCCGTTCCGACTCTCCTGGGCGGGAAAAAAGATAGGGGGTGGGAGGGGGAGCGGCCGCTATCGGGGCTCGGCCAATGAGGGCGCGGCGCGAGGAGGTTGGGGGAGCGGGGAGGGGCGGGGCCGGAAGCGGAAGCGGCGGCGGCGGGGCGGGGGGCGCCAAGATGGCGTACCAGACGTTCCGGCAGGAGTACCTGCAGGTGCCGCCCGTGACGCGGGCCTACACCACGGCCTGCGTGCTCACCACCGCCGCCGTGGTGCGTGGGGCCGGGGGGGCTGGAGGGGGGGGCTGTGAGGGGTCGGGGGGGTCTCTGAGGGGGCTGGGAGGGCCCTGAGGGGGGATATGGGGGGGGCCCTGAGGGCTGTGGGGGGCCCTGAGGGGGCTCTGAGGGCTGTGGGAGGCCGCGGGCAGCTTCCTGGGGCGCTCACTGCGCCGCTCTCTGCTTTTCCCTTGCAGCAGCTCGAGCTGATCACGCCCTTCCAGCTGTATTTCAACCCCGAGCTCATATTTAAGCACTTTCAGGTGAGCGTTCCCTGGGGGGCAGGGGGTTTAAAGGTGCCCGCTGGGTGTGCAAGGGCTCATCTGCTGGGGATGGAGCCCCTCGAACCACGCTGACTTTTCCTGTCAGAAGCGTACATTTAAAAACCCAAAGAGGGATCGGTGGGTGGGAGCCCAAGCCTTAAACTCATTCACTATAAAGAAGATTTCAATTACACCGTTACTTTTCTTTCTTTTTAGGAGGTAAAAATAAGCTGTCTTGTCTAAATGCCTTGTTTCTGTCTTGTTTCCAGGTATGGAGGTTAATCACAAACTACTTATTCTTTGGACCAGTTGGCTTTAATTTTTTATTTAACATGATCTTTTTGTATCCTTCATCGGGTTTGTGTTCTCTCCTTAGAAAACACAGCTCCAGAGTGTAGGTCTGTCATCTGTCACTGTGTGTGCCCATAGTCAAAGGTTCAGTTCTCTTCCACCGTGAAATGCCCGGGAGCTCAGCACTGATTTCACCCGTGTCATAGACATCAGCAGCATCTCCGTAACTTGCCAAGAGGCCCGCCATTTATTTCTGCGGCGTTAAGCCTTTGTTGTACAAGCCTGATCCTTCATGGATTTTCCAGCAGGTTGGCTCTGAAACTGGGAATTTTCTCCCCTGTAATGTTTTTCTCCTGGGTCTGACCTCTGCTGCGGCGCCCAGACTGAGCCAATTAACGGACTAAGTTGATACCTGAGCTTAGGTGCGTATCTTGTGTAATTGAAACCTTCTCTCTTCAAATTTACTTGCTATCAAATTTTCCTGACCTGTGACTTCAGATACCGTTACTGCCGAATGCTTGAAGAAGGCTCTTTCCGAGGTCGGACGGCAGATTTTGTATTTATGTTCCTTTTTGGAGGACTTTTAATGACTGTATCCTTTCTGGTTTTATTCCAAGCTACTTTAGGAAATCTACCACGCTGTTAATTTCTCTTAATTCTCAGATGATAGCGTGTTTGTCTTGTAGCTTGCGGAACAGAAGTACTTGTTAAAGTGTTTTTTAATGCGTCGTGACTGTCATTGCTATTAAGGTCTTTTACCTTCTGCTGCTCAGCAGAATTACAGAAATGATATCCTTGGGTGAGGGCACTGCTCAAGTGCGTAATCGTGCCCGGGTTACCTGAGCAATGCTATTGCTTCAGTGATTTCACGCTAAATTCTATTTTAAAGAGATTATTCATGCTGTGGGCACTCTGAATCCTGATTTAAATGTTGAATTTGACTGTAGATCCAACTTACTTGAACGCGGGAAGGTAGAAGGAAGAATTGTATGGAAAACGTGGGATTACAGGTCAAGCTGACAAATTCTTTCCCCGCTTGACTTCAGAACAATTACTTGGTGAACTGTTTCCTTTAACCGCCCCTTGCAGCTTTTTGGCCTGTTTGTAAACCTGGTTTTCTTGGGTCAGGCGTTCACGATAATGCTGGTGTATGTGTGGAGCCGGAGGAATCCCTACGTCCGCATGAACTTCTTTGGTCTTCTTATTTTTCAAGCCCCATTTCTACCGTGGGTATTGATGGGCTTTTCACTGCTTTTGGGGAACTCCATCATCGTGGATCTTCTGGGTAAGGAACTGTTAAATCACAAGGATCTGGTCCTGCTGATGTTTTACATGAAACAAGGAGTGTGGGGGGAAAAAACCTGGGGCTAAATGCTTTCTTGTGGCTTACCGTTAGTTATCTGATATAATGATCGTGTATTTATACCAGGCTTTTCTGATTTCTAACTGTTGTAGCACTTTTTTTTTTTTTTGACTGCAATAAGGATTAAAAGAGCTTCTGAGGCTTTGGCTCCTTAATGCTAGGAATCAGTGAAGCCTTAAGCTGAAGGAATAATGTCAGCGCAGATAACATCAGCACAGATGCATAATCTAATTATTGATGTGAGACTTTTGGTATAAAACATCTTACAATTACTAGTCTTATTAACTCTATTAAAGCCTTAATGTCAGTATGTTTTACAGTGACGACTGTTTTCCTTGTGTTAACGTCTTGCAGTGTAAGTTAAGCTTATCACCTGACGTCAACATGCTTCATTGTTTTTTGTATTTCTATATTTTAATATTTTCTGTGAAGGAATCAGGTTTTTTTCTTTTTTCTTCCCCTGAAGACTCTTGTGAAGCTCTTGTAAAGAAGCACTGGAGAAATAACCGTTTGATATCTCTTTATTAGGCATTGCAGTTGGGCATATATATTTTTTCTTAGAGGATGTCTTTCCCAATCAGCCTGGTGGAGGAAGGCTTCTGAGAACACCATCTGTCCTGTAAGTATTGGTTTCTGATTTGGAATGGATTTACAACAGGGCTGGTGTGAAAGCTGTTCGTAATTCAGCCCAACTGACTCCTGGTAAACAAGGCAGCTTGAGACAGAACCGCAGTATGATGCACTCGCTGTTTTATTTAACTGCTGTTGCCAAACAGAGGAGGGGATGGCGTACAGATGTGTAGGTGGCAGGTAACTCAAGGGGAAGGGCTGAAGGGTTTCTGTAACCCTTGATGTCTTTGGTAATGCTTGGAAGGCTTTGCTAACCGAGCTCTGCCTGTTGGTGGCACCAAAGGTGCGTGTCTTACTGAGGTGTGAGGAACAAGTCCGGTTAGGTGTGAGCAGAGCAATCGTTAAATGCTGTATAGCTAATGTTTTCTGTCTGTAAATCGCCCTCCTTTCACAACTTTGGCAGAAGATGTCAGTGTTTATAGCACCGAGCGGTGCTGCTCAGGTGCCTCCTGCACAAAGGGCCGTGATTGCTGTAAGCTGAACGGCAGCGTGGGTGGGAGCAGCTGGCTGGAGCGGGGCAGCTGGGACATCAGAAGGTGGGGTCTGTGAGGCTCTTGGAGCTGAGCCGATTCTCTTCTCAGTAATTAAAGTGCCATATTCAGACTCGTTTAACTGATTGGTTGAGTACACTTGCAGTGCGAATTTTTTGTTCGGCAGAGCTTTGCCTTCAGCAGCTGTTTCGGGTGATCCTGCGGCAATAGCTGTCCTGGAGCAGCTGCGCTGGTCGCTTCGGTAGCTCTGCGCTCCTCTTGGCTGGCCTGAGCAGCCAAAGGCCGTGCCCGGTGCAGGCTGCCTGCCTGTAAATGCAGCCTCAGACAAACGGGGAGCCCAATTACAGATGTGTAACGAGGGAGTGTTTAGGATTTCTCTTCTCCCATATTCGCACCCAGCTGTGTGCAGGAGGGAATCGCAAAGCTGCCAGAGCAGTGCATGCTGCCTCAGTAGCTTTCTTCCTCCGTGGAAAATGTGCCACCGTGTTCTCAGGTTGCCATTTAAATCCCTTTACGTGTGTGTTCAGAAGGCTGCTCATTACTCATCTGGGTCCAGATTTGTGGATTTTTTTTCCCAGATTCATTAATTTTCTTTGATGTGTCAGCTGTAATCCTCTAATACTCTTGGTATATTCCGTTTTCCCCGCTCTGAAAATACCTCTGAAACGGCCTGTCACTCTTGTGAAGAGAAATAATCCCCTCAGCTACTCTAAGGACTGTCTTGTTAAACACATTACTTTTCAGATGTCTTGGATATAATAGTTGTTCTTATGCAGCCTGTGATTTTTTATTCCTGATTTTTTTCAAAGCATCTACTACACTGTTGTTTCTGGACAAACACACACAAAAAAACTAAAGAGAGGAAAAACGAAACTAGTTTTGGAGTTTGAATAACCTACAAGATTAAGCATGATTAGGTTTTTTTTTTGTAAATTGTAAACTCCTGATCTCTAATGCTGTCTCAAACATAAAATATTCTGTGGATTTCAAGTCTGCCTGTCAATGCCTGCATTTTGTCTGTGAAGTTGAGATAATACTGACGGTATTTGACTCTTACTTTGTCTGCCTCTTAAGACACGAAGAGCACTTCAGTATTCTGTTCATGTTTTTCTCTCTTACCCAGTCTTGAGAAAACATTCTAGCTGTATGAAATTCTGCCTTACACTGGAGATGGAAGTTTTAACTTTCAGTTAAATCTCATCAGTCTCGGTTGATTTAGCCACATAATTCTAGACCTCCTTCCAGATGGCTCCTAATTGGAGAGCACGTGTGACTTGGGTATAAATCAGCGGTGCTCTGGCAGGCTGTTTCTGAGGGAGGGCAGTGTACGCGTGTAGAATTTGAGCAGTCTAGGTTTTATTGTGAAACCTGTATTCTAAAGAAGA
Source organism: Anser brachyrhynchus (assembly GCF_964034855.1). Lineage (NCBI taxonomy): Eukaryota > Metazoa > Chordata > Aves > Anseriformes > Anatidae > Anser > Anser brachyrhynchus. The sequence continues at coordinate 8,328,329 of NC_137713.1, read as the reverse complement.
AAATATATTTTCCAGGAAAGCAATATTTGATACGCCAGAAGATGATCCTAATTACAATCCCTTGCCAGAAGAACGGCCAGGAGGATTTGCGTGGGGAGAAGGTCAACGCCTTGGAGGCTAACAGGTGGCTGTGCCAAAACCCAGCGACAACTGGGAGAGACTAACCTGATGTTCTGTACCGGGGAGTCCCTCGTTCCCCGTCGTGGAAAGAACACTTTTCAACAGCTCTATGGTTTTGAATACAAGCACTTTATGAAAGGGCAGTCTAATCCAAGACGCTTCCAGGCTACCAGTGTCTTCCCTTGTCGGGGAATTTATTGTGCTGGTAACGCAAATATTAATCCAGTGGAGCCAAAAAAACTAAAACTGGAAACCATTTCCTGTCAACTTCAGTTAACAAGACCATGAGTACTTGTTTGAAGTGATTTCTAAAGCATTTTTTCAAGTTATTTGATACAGGAAACTATATGGGAAACTTTGCAGGGGACAAAAAAAAAAACATATTTTTTAACTTCTTTTTTATTCTTGGATAAAACAGCTACAAGATGGTTGGAAGTGTAAGTCCCTGTTTCAATGGCAAAAGTTTCTTAGTCTGAGATGCTAACGTCTCCAGTCTTGTTTGACTTGTAAGAAATACAGCATTCAGCATAATACGTACAGGCTTTTTATTTTGCCAGTTGTTTCTGGAACGTGCCTCTGTGTGAACACACTTGCAGACTGAGACTACATTTTGATGGTTTTTCCCCCAAAGATTGCGTGTTCTGATAACCAGGTCTGAGTCTTACTGGTTTGTCTAAATAGGTAGTTCTGCAAAATCCAGCCCTCCCTCACACATGCACACTTCTAGCAGTCATTTTATTACTTGGAACACTAGGGAAGAGAGCTTGTCTGGAGTTGGAACTGCTCAAATATCTCAGACGATGAGTTGAATAAAATGTCTTGTGGATCCTTTTTTGTTACTCTTGTATAATAATCCTGTAATCTTGAGGCAGCTGGTGGAAAACCAGGCCCCTGAAGAGAGAACATTAATGCAAGCTTTCCCCAGAAATGCCTCGGAACGGCCAAGACAAAGGATTGTTCAGGATGTTTAACTTGTAGTCCCTGTATGAAGCTTGTTGCAGGAGCACTGAGTGGTAGGAGCATCTGTCCAGCATGAGTCGGTGACACTGAGTGGGATTTAGCTTGAAGCTGTGCTCATTTATAAATACCTGTATGAGGAGCCACACAAGGAATTCAGAGCACAGTTCAGCTCGTTGGGTTCAGTGACTCTTGACTCAGTTGGCTGTGCTGAGTAGCTCTGGTTGTATCGTAACAGATGAAAACGTGACGTTGATCTGCAGCTTCCAAATTTAGGAGGAAAGGCTCACCCTTAACACACATGATCATCTTGTTTAGGTGCAGATTTTTGCTGTTCTTGCGCTTAAGAACAAGGTTACAGGTGTTTGTAGTGTGGGAGAGCGATGCGTTGGGGCCTTGTGAGGTAATGCGTTGTCCCCAAGTGGTTAGTCGGGCACGCAAAACTGGTGAGTGCTTTTGTACCTGGATTCCCTCTGTTAAAGTTTATGGATACATAAAGGGAGAGGGGGCATTGTGGTTGGTTTGCTCCAAAACGGACCTTAAATCTCACTTCCCAGGATTACTGAGAACACTTCAGGCAGTGTTGTGTCCGGCTGCTTTTGGGGCAGGGAACTGATCAAGCCCTTTCACTTAGCTGAGCGTTCCCAAACCGTGGTGGTCCGCAGGTGGGACGTGAGCAGGGCTGGGGCTGGGATAAGGCCCCCGGAGCCTCAGGGTGCGGGACGAGGCCCCCCCTCCGCCCTGGGGCCGCCCTCCTTGGGTGCTCGCGGGCCCCTGGCGGTGCGTGGGGCCCCGGCACAAAATGGAGACCGCCGCTCCTCGTGGCGGCTGCCGCCCGCCCTGCCTTTAATCGCCCTTTAAACCTTCCCGGGCGGCCCGTCCCGCGAGGAAGCGTGCCTAAACCCCCACCGCTGAGCACCGCTTCGGTGCGGCGACAGAAAAGCAACCAGCCGGCTGTCGCGACGGAGCCCCGCGTGCGGCGGACTACAGCTCCCAGAACACCCCGCGCCGAACCACGTGACCCTCCCCCCTCCCCCCCGGCGGCGGCAGCGGCGTGCCCGGTGCCGAGCGGCTGCAGGCGGCGGTCCCGGGGCGGCCCCGCCATGCTGCCCGCCGCCCCCGCCCCCCCCGGGCCCGGGCCCGGCCTGCCCCCGGCCCGCCGCCCGCCGCCGCCCCGCCGCGCGCTGCCCATCTGCAGGGCCCGGGCCGCGCTGCTCGGCCAGCTGCGGGGCCTCGACAGCGCCGTGCTCATCGGTGAGCAACCGGGGGGCACCGGGGGGGCGTCAGGGAGGGACCGGGGGGCTTCGGGGGGGCGGCCCCAGGCTCCTCCTCCTCCTCGCCCCCGTGGGGCTGGTTCTGCCGCGTGCCGCTGCTGTCCGCACGGGGAGGTCGCTGAGCTGATCCTGAGGGGCTGCCTCAGATCTCAGGGGGGCAGGGGAAGGCTTGGCGGTGCCCCGGGTGCTCCTCCGAGAGCCCCAAGCCTTACCTCGCTCGCCGCTGCCGTGACAGAAGCTTGGCTTTGAGTTGCTTGCAGCTTTGCTTTGGAACTTGCTGGCGGGGAGTGAGGACGTGCGAGCAGACCCAAGGCGGTGTCTGTCCCTTGTTCAGCGTGGTTACCTCCTGCGTTGGCCGTGCACACAACGAACACTTCAAGCACCCAGCAGACAGCAACGTGTTCGTTAACCCAGGTGTGGCTGGAGAGAGCCTGGGTGAAGTAGAGGAGTTCTGCTGAGCAGGGGGCGAGTGGCTGGGGCGAGGCGTTGGATTCCTTCCGTGCCCCGCTGCTGCCTGCCTGTGGGCTCCTCTTGCCTTCTCCCTCCTCATGCTGAAACACACCTAAAACTTAACCTAAAAGTTGAACTGGGGCCTTCTGTTTGATGGAAAAACTCTGTTCGCTTGGTGTTCCTCAGGAGAAACGGGCTCAGGGAAGACCACTCAGATCCCTCAGTACCTCTACGAAGCAGGAATCGGCCGCCAAGGCGTCATCGCAGTGACGCAGCCTCGCAGAGTAGCAGCCATCTCCTTGGCCACCCGAGTCTCGGATGAGAAGAGGACAGAGCTGGGGAAGCTGGTGGGTGCCTTCCCAGGGGCTGCTTTGGCCCTGAAGTGCTGACGGGGCTGTGTCATGAATGGCGTGGGTATGATAAAAATGTTAGAACCATGGGGCTGGTAGGTAGGCTTTGTTTAATAATATGCTTGAATTAAAAAAATAGCTTTTTGCCTGCTTCTGTTGCTCAAGGGAACTTGTATTTGATTTCAGTATTTTACTTCTTGGTTACTATCTGTGTTTCTCCATTTGAAAAAAATCTGGTTAGTGAATAAAACAAATAAAAAAATTACATTCCCCTCCTAGGCCTTCTCTCCCATTGCTCCCTGTGCCAGAAGTCGAGGAGAGCAGAGTGCTGAATCCATGCAGATCTGTGAGTCTGTGGGAGAGAAGAGGAGGAGGAGGACTTTCCCTAAATAGAAGCATTCAGAGAGCATGTAGTAGTTCCTAGCAGGGGGAGGAAAGAGAGAAAACGTGGAGCATTTATGATGGATGGGAAAAAGCTCATTGGAATGCGGTGTTGGGACCCCTCCTTTGGTTGGAGTGTTAGATTTGTAAGACAAACTGCTCGCAGTCTGCGGATGCACTGTAGGCTTTCTGGCATTCTCCCACAGTTCTGGCTTGGCTGACGTGTTGACCAGAACGCTTTGTGGTCCTCCTGTGAGGTACAACAGCAGTGAGAAACGTAAATCCCGTTGTGTTTATGCTTTCATAACGGTTGCTTCCTTAGGTGGGCTACACTGTGCGCTTCGATGACCTTACGTCTGATGAGACGAGAATCAAGTTCTTAACGGACGGGATGCTGCTGCGCGAAGCCATCGGGGATCCTCTGCTGCGCAAGTACAGCGTCGTCATCCTGGACGAGGCCCACGAGAGGACGATCCATACTGATGTGCTCTTCGGAGTGGTGAAAGCCGCCCAAAAGAAACGAAAGGAATTGGGCAAACTGCCACTAAAAGTATGTTTGGCTGGGATGGCAGCGAGAGGCAGGGATGGGGCTTGGCCTCTGCGCTCTGACTAACTCCTGGGCTTTTCCATTGTGCTTGAAATTTCAGACTTGAATATTTTCCTCTTCCTAAAATGTTCCTTTAAATCCGAATAGTTTAGAGTGGCCAACTTATGATGTGTTCCTGAGAGTGCCCCGGATACAGGACCTTTTTGTCTGTTATCGCAGCTCTGTGACATGCTTATACTGGGGAAAGAGGTTGCACATGTGTGTCAGGTCATGATTTGGAGCAAGCAGATGTTGCTCATGTAATGAAGGTGGGTGCAAGCACATGACAAAGCGTCTGAGTGGAAGGCACATAAGGGAATTTGTAGGGTCCCAGTACAATTTCTTTCAAAGGACTCTTGTGCAGCCTAGCTTTGTGGGTGCTCAGCTCTGTTTATTAAATGTCAGAAGAGAATTTGAACATGTCTCCACTCATTTTATCATACCAACACGTTACCCTTGTGTCATACCAAAGCTGATGGCTTTAACAAGGAAAGACCGCTCTCTTCTGTCCCAAACTCTTGTGTGTTTTTGCTGTTCTGAGCCTATATCACAGTCTCAGGAAGCTGGCTTTTGGTTAGTCCTCGACTGGTAAGTGTTCTGCTGGGTCCGAGCTGCAGTGCTAACCCATTTTTGCTCATATTATAGGTGGTCGTCATGTCGGCTACGATGGATGTTGACCAGTTCTCCCAGTACTTCAACGGAGCTCCCGTTCTCTATTTAGAGGGCAGGCAACATCCCATTCAGGTCTTCTACACCAAACAGCCTCAGAGCGATTACCTCCAAGCAGCACTGGTGTCAGTCTTCCAGATCCACCAGGTACGGTGGTCTCGTCGAGTTTGTGCCTCCCTGGGGCCGTGGGCTGCTGGCTGAGGGGGCTCGCAGGTTGCTGTGCCAGAGGCACTGAGGTGTCCCTGAGATGGCTTGGGCTTGCTGCTGCTAAATCAGAGGTGTCCCTGAGGTGGGTGGGGATCTTCTAGAGCATCCCTGATCAGAGAGCAAATGTGGGAGATGGAGAGAAGCACTCGCATTAGGAGAAAACACGGCAAGTGGGTGTGTAAATGCACAGAAAGATGTAACCCGTGGCTTTGTGTCAATTATAAAGAGCCTTGAGTTGTGAAGGGAAATTCGGGCATGAACTAACGGAAGACAATTCTAATTTACTGGCAAAGTGCAACTACAGAGCAAGTAGGAATATATTAAAATGCCAGGTCATAGGCGTTTTGTGACTGGATGTTTGAACCCCAAACTGCCAGGTAGTTAAATCATTTAATCAATGTGTTTATTACCCTACGTCTAATGCTTTGAAGATGATCTTGGTAGGATTCTGGGGCTTGTACATCAAGGCTGGAGTTGAAAGCAGACTGCTATGCAAAGCTCTCTGACGTTAATTCCTGCCTAATGCCTACGTGTTCCTCTTGCCTGAGCTTTCTGTCTTGTACCCGGGTGTCTGCTGGCCCTGTCCCTTGCATGTCCTGGACAGTTACTTAATGAAACCGATACATGAATTCGAGTGATTCCTCCATCCTGTTAAGGCTGAACCCTGCAAAATGCTGTTACCCTTCACCTCTGCTGAATCCACTGGAATCTTAAGGCTGATCCACAGCTCACACGGAATGTGTGTCTTTCCTTTCTTCTGTACATGCTTCAGTGACCTGCTCCCTGGACACCTTGGAAGACTTGCTGCTGTTACATCCTCAGTTCTCCCTCCCTCTCCAATCTGCTGTAACTTCTCACTTGCTTTTTCCTCTGGCTCCAGGAAGCACCCTCTTCTCAGGACATCCTCGTGTTTCTGACTGGTCAGGAAGAGATTGAAGCGATGACCAAAACCTGTCGAGACATTTCCAAGCACCTCCCTGATGGCTGCCCGCAGATGATGGTGATGCCTCTTTATGCTTCTCTGCCTTACTCTCAACAACTCCGAGTCTTTCAGGCTGCCCCCAAGGTGAGGCAATGTAAACAGGATGAGTTTGTTCACTTGCATGGTTGTTTACTTCAGGCCAAATGGTTCCAGTGTGATATAAGACAATGCAACTGGGATGGTGTTAACAGAGGCATACAGTAAGTTGTCTGAGATCGTGAAAAGAGGGAGTGATTAGGGAGAGGAAAAAAGGGGCAGAGGAATTGAAATTTGCCCCTTTTCATATGACTTCATGTCTATATCGAATAAAAAGCTGTGGCAGTTAATAGGCCAGCCAAATGCTAAGAAAGCTAAACACCTGGCCATTATTTGGCAGGGCCATAAGAAGAGGAAATCTGTGGCCTTGGGCCCTTCTGTCTCTTACTTAGCAGATAAACAGGAATTCAGATTTTGTGCTTGTGCAAGAAATGAAACCAAAATGTTTTAAAGACGTGTTTGATAACTGTTCTCCTGGGTGGTGTACTTTGTTGCAAGACTTGTAGGTGCATGTTTTAAAAACTGATCAGGAACTAGAGGTTATCTTAATTTACAAGAGCTGGCATAGCAGACATGGTGTGTGGTTGTAGTGTGCTATAATGATATGGAGGCTTGACCCACGCTGGCTGAAAGTGGTGGAATCTCCTAAGGCAGTTAACCAAAGATGGCTTTTGACTGGCTTTAGTTTGTTCTTCCTCGTAGGGCTGCCGCAAAGTGATCCTCTCCACCAACATTGCAGAGACCTCCATCACCATTTCGGGAATAAAATATGTTGTGGACACAGGCATGGTGAAAGCAAAGAAGTACAACCCTGGTGAGGAACTTTTAGGAACGATGGAGAGATTGTTTGCAGTTCTGTAGAAGTTATTTGAGGCAACGTGCCCCACTGGCAGCTGGTTTAAAACACCCTCTGCACTGCCTAAATTAACCTCCCAGGTTTTAGATGTATCTTTTTTTGGAGTACCAGCCATGTGGGGGTAAAACCCTGTCCAAAATGAATCGTCTCTTCATAGACACAGTGCATGATAATTAGCTTTGCTTCAGGGTGCTACATCAAGAAAAGGTGGAGCAGCAGTTGGATGGGAGACTCCTGGGATGTTTTGTTGTTAATTCCACAGGGTTGTGTTTTTTCAAAGCCCTGTGTTATGCAAATGTTGACCTAAACGATGCTCTTCCACTCTTAGAAATTGGTCTGGAAGTGTTGGCAGTCCAGCGGGTGTCAAAGGCCCAGGCCTGGCAGCGAACAGGGAGAGCAGGGCGGGAGGACAGCGGGATCTGTTACCGGCTCTACACAGAGGACGAGTTTGAGAAGTTTGACAAAATGACAGTACCCGAGATACAGAGGTGAGAACGTGGTGGTAAAATTATTAATATCAAAGATTTGAGAGGTCTGGCCAGGAAGTTGTTAATTTCAACCAGAGCTGGCAGTCTGATTATTCATCCCCTACTTTCCCGTGAAGATAATGCTGGGTGTGCCACTCCTACAGGCTCCACCGGGAGTCATCTCCATGCTGCACTTCAGGCCCCTAACAGGCTACTTGAGTCCATCTCCAGGCGGATACTTGGTCTTATTAACGTATAAATGAATATCTGGAGTCCACCCTGCCTAAGGAATGCACCTGGCTTTGTTAACGTTAGAATTATTTCCCTTGCTTCTTTCATTTGAAGCAGTATGTAAGTCTGGTCTTCGTAGTCATCATGAGAGAACCCAGGGGCAGAGGGGGGGATGCTGCCTGAGCAGGCTCTCACTACGATCATAGTTAATAAACCTTCTGTCTGACCTGTCCTAAATTGTGCTTGCATGATATTACGTGCTTGGAGTACTGATGTCCCCTGACAAACAGAACCCTGATACTGTCACACTTCTTGCCACACCTCTTCTCTGTACTGCTACAGATGGAGCTGTGTAAAAACTCAACAGCAAAACTGGACCTAGGGTATGGCTGTTCAGGAAGTCAGGCTTCAGCAGCCAGAGTTGGACTGGTCTCTGTCAAGTTGCAGCACAGATCTGAACAGATCTAAGGATTCTGTTTTCTCTTATTTTTTGCTTCCTTCACTGTTATTTGCCTATAAACTGAGATAATCTCAGTTGTTTTTTGCCCGTGCAGGTGTAACCTGGCCAGCGTGATGCTTCAGCTCCTGGCTTTGAGAATTCCCAATGTACTCACCTTTGACTTTATGTCCAAACCGTCTCCTGGTAAGTGCTTATAAAAGCGGGTTTGGAAAAAATGGAAAAATGAGTCAGTAAGGAATTGATTAAAAATAATGTCTTCATGCCAGCCTGAGAAGGTGGAGTTTGGAAGGTCAGGGCTGTGAAAGGGGACCTGTCTCTGTGCATCTGCTCCTGGTGGTCCTAAAGTCTCGAGTCATTAATTCATTGCTTGTGCTCAGCCTCATCAGAGCAGCCATGGTTACGGCAGAGTTGGAGAGCCCAGCCTCCAAGCAGAGCAAGGGGTAGTTGTGGATCATAAAGAACTTGGCCTTGACTGCCAGGGAAAGCCACAGAGAATCTCACAGGGCCTCTGCTCAAAGCTGCAGATGGCAGCTTTAGGTCTGCCTCTGTGCTTGCTGCTTAAATAGGGAGAGGTGATTGTTCTGCTGGATCACTGGGGCGTTCATTTCTCTGAATTGATAAACTGAAAGTGCTTGTCCCTCTGCTCAGGGGAAAGGGGTGGTGATGGTAGCTGCTGATCCCTCTCGTTGGCACTGGCAGGGATGTGATCTCACAGCCTGAACCTTCTTGTTCCGACAGATGCTATTCAAGCAGCAATCGAGCAGCTGGACCTGCTGGGGGCTGTGGAGCGAAAGGAAGATCAGCTTGTCCTAACTCCCGTGGGAAAGAAGATGGCTGCCTTCCCGCTGGAACCAAAGTTCTCAAAAGTAACGACTGCAGAAGAACTAGCTCGCTTTTATTTCATGTACTTTTCCCAGTACCATTAGCATTTCTCTTTCAAACCCCTAAAATGAGGTCTAGAATTTGGGGCGACTGCAGCTGTACTGCTGTATTTGCAGTACGTTAATGAGCACAGCTTTCTTTGCAGCAGCTGTGCTGGTTCGCCTGTCATTTGTTGCTTACGTAAAGGAGATTTTTAAAAGCTATTTTATTTCCTTTGGCACCTCTGAAGCTGAAACAAGGTCAATCCTCTTGCAGTTTCCGGGATTGCTGGTAGCACTGTTTGACAGTTTCATGAAGTGTCTGATACTGTAGAGGGTTTTAGTCACCATGTTTGTGCTGAATCTGAGCTGTCTGTTCTCAAAAAAGAGCATGACAATTTCTGTTCAAGGTACTTGGCAGGCCCCGAAGAGGACTTACAGTTGTTCCTAGGTCCAAATGTTTATGAAATTTATGAAATTTCCTTAAACAGTGCTTGGTAAAGTTCCTTGGCTGTCAGTGAGCAGAAAAGTCTGCCCATCTGGGGTGCATTTGGTCAATCAGTTTTCTTCCGTGGTTTGCAGACCATCCTCCTGGCCCCGAAGTTCCACTGCACAGAAGAGATTCTGACCATCATATCGCTGTTGTCAGTGGACAGCGTCCTTTACAACCCCCCAGCCCGGCGGGAAGAAGTGCAGTCTGTCAGGAAGAAATTCATCTCCAGTGAGGGCGATCATCTTACCCTGCTCAACGTGTACAGGGCCTTCAGAAACGTCAGTGGCAACAAGGTAGGGTGCTCTGAGGATCCGGGGCTGTCAGGGGTTGTGGCGGTGAGGGGTTCTTCTGGCATGCAGCAGTGACGCCTGCATCCTTCAGAGCTGATGCAATACGCATCCTTCCAACGCACCTGCGAGAAGGGAGTTCTCACTCGTACTTTACAGCTGGGTGATGGGAGAAAGCTGTTCGAGCACCTTCTTTCCCCAGAAGGCTGCAGCAGATCTGGTTATCAGAGTTCTGTGAGACCAGTTCTGTAATCACAGAGCTGGATTTCTTCCTTGCCTGCTTACAGCTGGAAACAGGAGGGAGTGGGAGAGCGTTGTGACTGATAAATACCTGAACATACCCCAGTCATTGCAAAAACACTGACTATATTTAAAAACAGATGTTGATTTATGCTACTCTATAAACTTCTTAGTTTGATTTGTAGATCTGTAGGCTAGCACACCCCATTCTGTGCAACATCTGTTACTCTTGGATAATTTGTTTTCACCGCCTGTGGGATATCAAGTGCTGGTTTGCAGCACATGGTGGCCTTGCAGAGCAGCTCTCAGTCGGAAGAGAACAGCAGTCAGTCTCTCGGCGCTGTGGGAAGGAATGCAGACAAAGGAGGGTAGTCAGGGCTGGAAGTCTGACAAGGAAATGGGTTAGCAACTTTTCTCTGAGACAGATTCTGTGTTTGGAGGATTCTGCCTTGCTTGGTGTCCAAAGACTGTTGTGCTTCTTGGGTGAAGAAGTGGCTCCTTCTAACTCCTTGTGCTTCTGCTGCAGGAATGGTGCAAAGAGAACTTTGTGAACAGCAGGAACATGTTGCTTGTGTCAGACGTCAGAGCTCAGCTCAGGGACATTTGTGTAAAGGTAACTTGTTGCCATACTGTGTTTGTCTGTTTCATCTGTTTGTATCTTTCTCTTTGTCCCCAAACTGATTTCTCTGTGCACCAAGTCCTAGAAGCAAGAAAACATGGTTGTGTTTTCAGTTTCTCATGAGTAGTTACGTAGAAGTCCTGACTGTGCAGCTGTGTCCCAAAATCTTGGAGCCGCAGGGCTCAGAGCGCTGAGGAGAGGTGAAGGGAGAAGCGGAGCTCTGGGAAGGCTTCTCAGAGGGTGGTTATTCCTCATGCCTTTTGCTGCTCTAATGTGGTTGGGCTGTGCTGTGTGTGCCACTGAGTGACGTCGGCCTCTGCAGCCCCCACTGACTGGCTTCTTCATGGAGTCAGGCAGTCGGTGTAGCAGCAGCTTGCACATCAGCACCGTTCCTGCCAGCCACACAGCATAAGGCACAGCGTGGGAGCTGCCGCTAGGTACTCGCAGTCTGTGCGTGGTGTGGGAGCTGCCATTCAGCTCCCCTGTCCTGCTGCAGATGCTGGTTGGCCTGAAACTCGCTCCTAGAGGCGGAGAGTCTCAATCTGTTTTGTGATTCATCTCTCTGCTATTAGTCTGGATTAGCTTAACATCTACCTGGGCTGAATTCCCAGCGGGCCTCTTATATTTCACACCCCAGCTGGATTTATGACACAGTCTCACCTGATCTCAGGAGCCCATTAGAACAGGGCTGTGTTTCCCCACGAGGGTGCCCATACACGCTTGCTTACGCTTCAGCACAAGCACACTCTGCGAGAGTAGCTCCCAGCTGGAGTCCTTCTGGACAAGCAGATCTGTACGGGAAGCAAGAGCAAATGACGTTTGGCAGCAAGCATTTCCTTTCACTACAGTATATGCAGATGGCAAAGGTCCCTTCAGCATGCAATGCCATGGCCTCCAGCTCTCCTCCAAGCTGCCAAGGAGGGAGGGAGGACTTCTGGGGCGGGTTGGATGGGCCCAGTAGCATTGGAGGATTAGGAGCACTCAGACCTCGCCGAGGCTGCTGTTTCTCTGCAAAGCATGGCTGCCAGCCCAGATGGAGCAGCAGGCGCAGTCTGTCCTCTCCACGCAGCGCTTCTGGGCAGAAAGGGTTCTCTGAAAGCCTGGAGGTGAAGTTAGGGCAGCACCTCAGCTAGCTCTGTAGGATCTAGATCCCCTCTTTGTGGGGAGCCATTGGAAGGAGTATCAGAAAGTGATGCTGGAGCCCCAGCTTGCTGTCTGGCCCTGCTAGGTGTGATGTTAGGGGTCTCTGAGCGCGGGCTGCTCTGTGAGGTGTTACCAGCCACCTTGTCTCTCTCCCGCTGCTAACCAGCTCTCGATCCCAATGGAGTCCTCCCGCGGGGACACTGCAAACATCCGCCGCTGCCTGGCTCACAGCCTCTTCATGAATGCCGCCGAGCTGCAGCCGGATGGCACGTACAGCACCGTGGACTCTCACCAGCTGGTGGCCATCCACCCCTCTTCTGTGCTCTTCCACTGCAAGCCAGCCTGCGTGGTGTACAACGGGCTGCTTCACACCAACAAGTGCTACATGCGGGACCTGTGTGTGGTGGACGCAGACTGGCTGTACGATGCGGCGCCCGACTACTTCCGCAGGAGGCTGAGAACGGCCAAGAACTGAGCTGGGGGTCTGGGACCACCAGGTGCACTGTTTTTAGGCTCACCCTATGAGACTGTTTCTTGTTTTGTAACGAATGTACAGGAACGGTAGAGCTTTGCCTTGCCAATCAGGTAAAAACCTTAGAGGAAAATGGCTTCTCTGTGAGAGCCAGACCTCACAAGTTTCCATGGTTTAGAACAATCATCCTTTTAACAGTTAATCTGTGAAAGGGGAATGTAGTGTGTACTCTGTGCGTGTGTGTACATGCATTTGATAAATCCCTACTGCGGGGGGCAGAAAGGGGAGCTGTTTTCAGACTCCTGTTTTTAACACTTACTGAAGTTTAACAGGTTGTATAAGAGGAAATGAAATCCTAAGAGCTCTTCTGAGCAGACTGGGTATTTTTTGATGATTGTGCTTGTATCTTTAGCAGGTTTTATTGACAAAAAAAAAAGAAATTTTAAATGTCTACTTTTAAATCCCTACATACAGGGGGAAAAATGATGTTTTTTCCTTTTACTATTTCTAGAAGGGAGGTGCTACTGTCTTACCTCATCACATATCTTTCTGTCCACATGTCACGTTCACCACCTATTTGGGATCGTGTGAAGGCCACTAATGGGGATAGACCCCAGAGAGGTCTTCACTGTTTGTTTCTAAGCCTTGGAGGCTGCCAGTGTTTTCTTGGAGGGGCTGTCCAGCCACCTGTGCATTTGATGTCCTCTTTGTTCTCCTTTTTCCTGTTGGGGCATGTGATTCCTCAGCAAATGCTTCTGTCTTGACTCACTCTTGTCCATTCACTTCTAGCTTTGGAGTTGGCACCCCATCCACAGTAGCTAATCAGGCCAACTTGAGGCAAATTCAGCAAAACAAGAATGAAAATGTGGTTTAGAGATTAGACTTCATTAAAAGCCCTTGATTCAGCAAACATTCCTGTCTTCTGCTCAGGCTCCAGTGCTTCTTCCCCCTTCCACCTTCTCCACCTCCATTAGAAGTTTGGAGCTTGACATTGTCAACAATCATAGATCTGCCATTAGTACTTCTTATTTGTATTTTCTTCCATATCCTTTTGGCATCTACCTTTTTTTTTCAGTTGGAGAAAACTGACACTATGAAACTTGGTCTTAAATCCTAGAATTAAGAAACTAGAACCGCTCCAAAGGGCAAACTTGTTCTTTAATCTGAAGGAAAGCGTTTATGTTCTATTCTCACTGTGTGCTGTTGTGGGATAAAAAGTAAGTTGTTTTTAAAAGATATCCTTGTAGAATAACCTCTCTGGGAGAGGTAACTTACAGTTTCAACAGAGTCTGTTGATATAGCTTGTTAATTTATACAGATTTTGGGATGAGTTGAACTAAAGAAGATTAGGTGTCTGAAGGGATGGGGGAGGAAACTGTTCTGTACATGCAGTGTCATTTTGTACTATAGGGGGATTAGTTCATGCAGGCTATGATAGGATTTTCTTCTGACTAAAGTGGTGGTTAGTTCTTATATCCTTCAAATATCAAAGCTCATGACATATTAATGAGGCTGCTCAGGGATGCAGTCATATTGGCTATTGGCAAGCCCTTGACTATTTTTCTGGGGAAAGCTGCTGGCTTTGCTTGTGATCTGTGGGGACAAGCTACATTTTGCATGTCACAGTGTGTCCTTCTGGTTACGTGCGTCATGGTCACACAGTACCTTGTAATATGCCTTCTCTTTGGTTTCCCAGATGGACTTACCTTGGTTGTCTCTTTAAAAACCGGGACAAATACCTCTTTTTAAAACTGGAATTTCAGTTGTGCTGATCTTCAAATTGCTGTCTCCCAAAGTAGTAGTGAAATAGGTACCCGGCGTACCTGGAGTGTCTTGGCTCAGCCTCCTCCTGGAGAGATCTGGTGATACTGAATGTATGCAGGGGTCCGGTGGGAATGGCCACATCCTGCTGTTGCGGTATTGTTCTTTGGTAATTGAAAAAAAAAAAAAAGGACTGTGACACAGACAACACTTGTCACTTTTGTATGCATGACAAATTTGGGTTGGTATTTCAGGAGTAAGCTGTTACTTCAGTTGTTGTAACTCACACAAACTGCAGGGAATTATCAAAGCACTCTATGTATCTATTCCTTGGTTTTCCAGGCTCTGCATCTGTACGGAAAAATGGAGTAAAAGCACATTTTGTTTGGACAGTCTTAATTAAACAGTCTGAGGGAGGGCATGGGAGTTGATTTAGAAGTAACTGATTTGTATATTTTCCCATAATAAAGAGTGACGGCAAAAATCCAGGTCCCGGGGGGGTGTTTTGTGAGGCAGGGGGAAGGTGTTTGGCCAGAAAAGGCAGGATGGGCAGCTGCCATACCTGTTCCTGTGGGTTTGCCTTGGCTCTAAGCAGCCTGGGGTGGCGATGATGATCAGCATGGAGCCAGAGGTGCGAAGTTAGCACGGGGCCGTGAGCCTGAGCCTCGCCTGCGGCCTTGTGCTGGTGCCGTGCCTCACCGGAGGGCAAGTGGGCCAGCTGCCAAAGGGGTGCAGGGCCTTGGTCGAGCCTCCCTAAGGCAAAGAGTGATGGTGTTCTGAGTAAACGGGGGAGGGTTTGCCCAAAAGCTGGCTCTTTTACCACAGAGAGGGGCAGTGCAGAGGTGCTTCGGCATGTGGTGGCCGCGTTCTCCTCACACCACTGGGCACTGCACCAGCCTGCCCTGTCCTTGCTTCCAAGTGACAACAGCAGTGCCCTATCCTTTCTGTGATTTTGTTTTTGGTTTTGTTTGGTTTTGTGGTGTTTTTTGATTTTTTTCCTTCTCCCTCCCACTCTGCCAAGGGTGGGCCTCTAACCCATATGAGCCCTTCCCTGGGTTCTGCTGTGGGAGCGTGGGTACGGGGGGCCCTGTGCCAGCCTGCCCTGTCCTTGCTTCCAAGTGACAACAGCAGTGGCACATCCTCGCTCTGGCGTTTTTTTGGTTTTGCTTGTTAGTTTTTGTGGTGTTTTTTTTGTGGTACTTCTGAATTTTTTCCTTCTCCCTCCCGATCTGCCGAGGGTGGGCCTCTAACCCTTATGAGCCCTTCTCTGGGTTCTGCTGTGGGAGTGTGGGTACGGGGGGCACTGCGCCAGCCTGCCCCGTCCTTGCTTCCCAGTGACAGCAGCAGCGCCCTGCCCTCACTGTGGCGTTCATTTGTTTGTTTTTGGTTTGTTCATCCGTTCCTGTGGTGTTTTTTGTGGTACTTTTAATTTTTTAGCTCCTCCCGCCCGATCCGCCGGGGGCGGTCTCGAACCCTCGGCCCCGCTTCCAGTTCCGGCGCGCTGGGGCCGAGCCGTTCCGGGGCCGCCTCCTCCTCCTCCTCCCTTCCCGGCCGCCCCGCTCCCCGCCATGCTGCTCGCACGGGCCCTGCGCGCCGCCGCCGCCGCCATCCCCGCTCCTCGCCCGCTGCTGCCGCCGCCGCCGCCCCGCCGCCGCCTCGTGTCCGCCCTCCCGGCCCGCGCCCCCCCGCCCGGCCCCGCGCTGCAGCCCCCGGCCCGCTCCCTCTGGCAGCTGGGGGGCGGCGGGGGCCGGGCCGCGCTGCTCCGCCCGCGGCGGGGCTCGGCCGGCGGCGTCTCCTGCGGCTGCGGCGGCCTCCACACGGAGGGTGAGGGGGGAAAGGGACCGGGGGGACACCGGGGGGGGCGGACACGTGCGCGGGCTGCACGTGGAGGGGGGAAGGGGGGGGGGGGGGGGGTCCCGGGGCTGTCCCCTGCCCCGGTGACATTTCCCCCCCGTCCCGTTGGCAGGGGACAAAGCCTTCGCGCAGTTCCTGGCGGATGAGATCAAGGAGGAGAAGAAGATCCAGAAGCACAAGGCGCTGCCCAAGGTGTCCGGGGGCTGGGAGCTGGAGGTGCACGGCACGGAGGCCAAGCTGCTCCGGAAGGTGGCCGGCGAGAGGTGAGCGCCGCGGCCTTCCCCCATCCGTTCCTCCTGCCCTAAAACCAGCAAATTCGGTCTAATAAAACCTGAAGAATGCTCGCAAGAACAATCAAGAGTCCGCTTCGTTAGGGTGTGTCTCTCTGCAGTACAGCCTTGTTCAGGGCATGCAGATTTGTCAGCACTAATTCTGTGCCCGAGGCAAACATTTTAAATAAGAGAAGCGCAATTGGTGTGTGTGTGTGTGTGTGTTTAAAGTGCTTACTGCTGTTTCTTTTGAAGGATAACGGTTACATTCAACATCAACAACAGCATTCCACCCTCGGTTGATGAAGAAACGCAAGAAGATCAGAAACCCGATGAGCAGGAGGTAAAGTTATGCCTTGGTGGGAGCTTTCGTGGTGGGTACAAGCACAGGGGGAAAGCAGAACACGGGAAGGTAGAACAGAAGGAAGGGTAGAACTAGGAGGTAGGAACACTAGGAAGTGTTACGTTCCCCCCCCCACGCACACTTGATATTTGGGAGTATCAAGTTGCAAAATGCAGACTTTTTTCCGGTGGCCCTTGCACGGTGGTGCTGGGCAGAAGGATCTCAGTCCGGTTTAATAAGACTTTTAGTCAAAGTACTGCTAAAAACTGTAAAGGAGCGGTGGAATTTGAAGCTGGTGGCTTGATCTGCAGTGTCTGGTGCTGAGCGAGCACTGTGACCAGTGACTTCTCCTGCTGTGACCAGATGCGGAGCAGAGAAAGAGCTGAGAGACCTCGGGGAGGGGAGGCTGTGCAGGTCCGGTCAGAGGCCGGGGAAGGAGGCTGAAGGGACGTCAGGAAGGGGGCGATGCGCGGCGGCGCTGGGCTGGGCTGCGGTCCCTTGGGCTCGTGTTCAGACTCCAGTGCTGATTACAACTTTTTTCTTATTTAGCCTGATATTACATCAACTCCAAACTTTGTTGTGGAAGTAGTTAAAGATGACACAAAACAGACCCTTGTTCTTGACTGCCATTATCCCGAAGATGAGGTGAGTATCGAGCTGCTCCTGTGTCAGCTGTAGCCAGCTTTGGCTTGTGGCTCGCTGCACAGGCATTTCCTGCTTTTTACTGCAGTGTAATTAATTGTGCCACTGTTGGGTCTAACTGCTGGTTATAGTCTCTTGGTTTCCTGAATCTGCAGAAAACGCAGTCTCCTTTTACCTGTTTTTTAAGTCAGAGGCTTTATCTTCGCAAGGATAAACTCTGGGGAGATGTTCCATTGCATTCCTTACGTCCTGACCTGGCTTTCTGATCAGCTGCTTGTAGGCCAGCTTATTGAGTGAAATTAGAGAAGGGAGGCATGGCTTCTTTAACGGAGTGACACTTCGAGAGGGGTAAACAAGAACAGCCCAGACGAGATAGATCTAATACTACGCAGCAGTAACTTGCAGATCTTACTGGTACGAGGCATCATCGCAAAGAGATGCAGAGATTTGAAAAGAGGGAGGGAGGAAGGGAGAAAATTGAATTGAGAACTTGGCTTCAGGCTGATCTCTGTGGTTTATTTTGTAAACCTCAACAGATCTCTTGTGCAAGCAGCGTTAGCTGACAAAGGCTAGACAAACTTCTGAGGACAGATTTAGAACCATGCAGAAGAGACTTGTACATCTCTGTATAGGTCGGGCTGCTGGTTTTCCTCAGGTCTCGCTGGCAGGCTGGCCTCCTGTGGGATTTCCTGTGTTCTCGGGCACGTGTGTGCTCGTCTTCAGGCACACGCTGAGGGGAGAGGAGCAGCTTTAGTACCGGTCTTGAGGTTTTGCCTGGTTTTGCCTGAAGTGTCGTATTTCTAGGCTTCAGGATAGATGGTGCCCTGTAATTAGAGCTAATGAATGTCTTGCATCTCATTTCCTGTTTCAGGTTGGGCACGAGGGAGAGGAGGAAAGCGACATCTTCACAATCAGGGAGGTCAGCTTTCAGCCCACTGGAGAAGCAGATTGGAAGGACACCAATTACACCCTCAATACAGATTCCCTTGACTGGGTAAGTGCTGCTGACATGGCCGTAGGCTGCAGGGGGCACTCCAGCTGCTCCCCATTTGCTCCTGATTTACGAATGAGTCCTGGCCTGGATGTGTCACCCTGGAGATTCCCCTGCTTTCTCCCAGCGTGCCACGAGGCAGTAGTTCCGCTGCAAACTGAGGATTATTACGTGATCCCAGCAGTCACACAGCGCTGGGACCGATAAGCTGAAGCTAATTCTCTTCCAGGTTTTGTGAGCTGATGACTTCCTAGCAGTTGTAACACACTTTAGAGGTGCTTTGACACTTGGTCAAATCTGCTTTCATCTGTGACTTTAACAGTGTTGCTTACAGATACCAGGTGTAGGTGTCTTTGTTTCCTAGGTTCTCCACGTATGATTTCATAGTAGTGACACTAAGAACTAACATCCAGCTATCTGGCATCTGCTTATCTGTTCGTAATGCCAGGCTTCCGAAAGGTTACAGCTGAGTTGGAGGCCATGTATCATATGATGAAAGCTTTACTCCTCGGGTGCATCTCTTTAGGAGGCATTCATATTCAAATTGGTCGGCGTGCTCTAGAATGTTCCACGCTGCCTTTTTCCCCTCTCTCTGACTTGAGACAGCAAATTAATTTAGAAATCTGTATGATTTACTATCTACTCAGATTGCAGAAGTCCAAAAGGAATCATTTGCTCGCTGTCACTGGTCTGTTTAAAGGCGGTGTGACAGGAGTTAGCAGTACTGCACCAGGCAGCAGTAACAAATCTGTTCTTGTGAGGAGCAAGGGGGGGGGAACCCACAAGCATCACGGTGCTGCAGTTGAAATAGTTAAGTAGGATTAAAACCAAGAAAAAACGACTCGGTGATGGTGAAAGATTTAGTCTCTCAAACCAGTAGTTATATCAGATACCCTTCCCAGATACTGCTAGAACAATTTACCCCCAAGGCCATTGCACTATGCAGAGGGGAGAGGCAGAGCTCGCTATGCATTGCCTTTGACATCCTTTATCTCCTGGCCCTAGAGGCTGTTTATCAACCTCAAGGTGCAGCCTGCGCGTGCTGCTGGCCTTGGGTTTATACACCCAAGTTTCGATGTCCCCTTCCTCCAGGCCCCTCGCCCGGCTGAGGAGGGGATGGGGAGGTGCAGAGGTCTCCTGAGGGCGGCAGCCTGGTCATCCTGCGAGAGATGCCGACTGCCACGGGGCATCCCAAAAGCAACCCCTATCTAGGTATGCTCTGCTAAGGACATTTTCTGTCAATCTCTTGCAGGCTCTGTACGATCACTTAATGGATTTCCTGGCTGATCGAGGAGTGGACAACACATTTGCTGATGAGTTAATTGAGCTCAGCACTGCGCTGGAGCACCAGGAGTACATTAAATTCCTGGAAGACCTTAAAAGCTTTGTCAAATGTCAGTAAGTTAGGCTAGGAAACTAATCTTCAGCTGTGGGCATTACACTGCAGTGCTCCAGCCAGCAATACCCAAACGTATCTTCCCGACAGCTATGGAGAGTAAGTACCTTTGAGTTTGGAAGTGAGCATCATGGGAGAGTGAGGAATCTCACTTGTATTTTGGGTTTTGTATTTATGTTGCTGCCCAGATCAAGTTCTCAGACATTACTGTGTAGAATTGCCTCACCCTGCCTGGTGGTTTTCATACAATTAAGAATGAATGTGAAGAATAAAGTCTGTTCAACGAGTCACTGAAAACGGGTGGTCTCTCTTCTTTGTGCTGACCAGAGAGTTTCCGTAACAATGATGTTTGGGTCCAGGCCGGTGATGGTGTTAGCAAAGCTTTCTGCAGAGCTGGTGTGTGCTGTCCCAGGTTTCTCCAGGGAGAGCTATTCCAGCACCTTCAAACACACAGCGTGCCTTTCTGTCGGCATAGTCGTGGCTGTAGGAGGAATTTTGCTGGCCAGGCTGTGCTAATTATGTTTGTGAATCTCATTTGTGGCAGGTTGTGGTAGTAGGGTATGACTGAAGTCTTGGCAGCCTGCGCTGTAGAGTAGTATTCAGGCTCTCTAACACTGACTTTGAGTTGTTTCAAATAGGAAGGTGCTGCGCTAACCTGTTGTATTAGTATTAATACATCTGCTTCAGAAAAATACCACAGGGAGGCTGGAACGCTTCAGTTCCAGCAGAATGATTCAAAGTCTGTGGCTGCTAATGGCAAAAGCATTGCTGCAGGGCAGCAGCTGTGGCCTTCTGCTCAAACTGGTGTCTCCAGTTGTTGCCTCAAGGTCACAGTAAGTCCTGCTGGCAGAGCAGAACTGCAGAAGGTGCTCTGCCATGTTTGGGAGCTGCATGCCAGCTGGCAGTGCATTAAAGAGCTGCTTCTAATTAAGCTTGAGCGCATCCATGAACAGAATGATAAGAAGAGACTGTCAGAACACCTAACGTCACCTGACTTGTACCTCTCCATGGGTTGTTTCTTGTTAATTTTATCCAGGATTACCTTTTAGGCTGGAATTGTGTAACTCGGCTGGTAAGGCTCAGCAGAGTTGTGCGGGAGGAAGGAGGGGTAGGGTTACGCTGCCTTACTGCTGCCTCAGCTTAACGTAACCGTGGCTGAATGAGAAACAAGGTTCTGGTAACTGTTTATGAAGGCCTGGGCAGCACCTGACTGGGCACCTTGGAGGTAGGAGCAGGGTTCTGTCCAGCTTGTGATGCTGGGAGGTGATTCTGGCCCCTGCTCTGCTCCTGTGAGCCCCCCCCCAGCAGGAGCACTGCGTGCCACTCCCCCACAAGGAGCTGGAGCTGCTGGAGCAAGGCCAGGGGAGGGCACAAGGCTGGTCAGCAATCTCCTATGGAGAGGGGCTGGGGTCAGCCTGGAGAAGAGAGGGCTTCATGGCCTTAGAGCAGCCTCCCAGGATCTAAAGGGGGCTACAGGAGAGATAGGGGAGGTTCGTTATCAGGAAGCCTTTAAACTGGAAGAGGGGAGACTTAAGAAGTTCTTTCCTATGAGGGTGGTGGGGCTGTGAGCAACCTGGTCTAGGGGAAGGTGTCCCTGCCTGTGGCAGAGGGCTGGAACTAAACATCCCTCTAAGGTCCCTTCTACCCCCAAATGAAGCCTTAGAGATAAGAGATAAGCCATCCCCCCTCACCCACCAGCCAGCCTTGGTTACAGTATTTTGACAGTTTTTGCCTCGCAATAAATGTATGCAAGTTATGTATGTAGAATAGAACACATTTGTCTTTGCTAATTAATTATAACAACGTTCAAATAGATGTCACATACAAGAAGTTTCATCTTTGCAACCCCATTGTCTTAGAGGAAACTGACTAAAACAAAACTGAGGTTTGGTACATGGGAAAGGACAAGGCAAAGGGGAAGCTTAGCAGGGATAAGGGGCAATCAGGTCCACCCAAGGAGAAAAGGATTGTTAAGTTCCCACAGATACTTAATAGGAAATTGCATATTTTACAGAAGCTGTTCCAGTGAGATACTTTAATAGTCCTGGGTGAAGTACTCAACTGTGGCTAAGCCTGCAGGCAGTTATCTGTTCTTTAACAACAAAAGGATACAGCACAAATGCTGTCATCAACCAAAAAACAAAGTTAAAGTTCAGTGCAAGCTGTGAGGTCGCTGATAAAAACACCATTGTTAAAAACAACAAGAAGCCTGAAAATAAGTTAAGTATATTTATTATAAAACATGTGCTGTGCCATCAAAAGTGCAGGTTAAGGCAGTACTACTGCCTCGTTAAGTATTTTGACACAGCACACACAAGTGTCTACATTAAGGGATAGTAGCAGCTGTGAGTGGGTTTTTAATCTTGAAGTCCTTCCAGTGAAAAAGCAGCAGCTGAACCAGCCTACAGGAGAACCGTCCAGGAGTCACAGACCTTTACAAAAGGTAAGGTTAAGGTGAACAGACAAGCTATGGTAGTGTACAAAGCCAGTTATTAACGTTCAAAACTGTTTGAAATGCTCTGCTCCTAACCCTGTACCCCCCATGCATGGACACAGCATGCACAAGTAGGCTCGCACAGGGATTCAACTTCAGCAGCAGAGCTGTAAGAACTCGTGAGCTTGAGCTAGAGGGAGCCTTGAAAGATCCCCTAATTCAGCAGGGAAGGTAAGCTGGGACAGTCAGCTCGTTCTTTTACAGTTACTGGTGGTCAGAAGTAAAACCACTTCCAGGAAGTTTAAGCGGGGGGAGGGGGTGGGGAAACAGCAACACAACCCCTGGGATCGATGGACTTGTGGCTGCCCATGAAATCTAGAAATGGATCCAGGCAGAAAGACTTGGTGTCAGACAGGATCCTGATACTTGACTCACCGGACAGGTCATGAGGAGACTTGTTTCCTCCTCCATCCCACCGGTAACTGTGAACTCTGGGTTGTGAAAGCACCTGTAGCTGTGTTCTGTTAAAGTGTTTTCTAGAAGTGCCCGAAGCTTCTGTTCTGTCATACCCTGAGAAAAATGGGGTTAAAAAGAAATTTTACACAAGTTCTTGTCTGTGTAGCTTACTTAAAGCTGCCTCTTTGCAGCAGACTTCAGACATCACTCACAGCACAGCTTACCTGTGTAAGGATGTACAAGCCACACTGGCAGAAAACTGAGTGACAACTCACAGTCAGGGTGTTCCTAGAAAGAGCATACAATGAGCACCTGAACAGCCAGAACATTGCTCATTTTTCTGTTTTGTTGAGATTCACACCAACAACAGCCTGTTTGCCTACTGCTTTTGCCTGTTTCTGAGCACAAACTGCTGTAAGAGAGCGGAGAATTTTGTTCCAGTGCTCAGGGCTTTCTTACTTTCTGCACACCGGGCAGATGATCTTGTTGCTGGCATCCAAGCCATCAAGCATTGCATTGAGACATTCTTCATCAAACTGCAGGCTTTGCTCGTATTCTTCTATAACCAGTTGTTCTGAAAGAGATATATACGCATATATATCCTCAGGTGTCTGTTACAAACTCAATACAGCATTGAGGCATACACGTAGCTGCTGGCTGGATGCAGGCACTAGTTTCTAACTTTTCTTTCTTTGAAGCAGATTTCTATGTTTGAGGAAGCTGTTGCTGTTATTTTTTTTTCCTATGGTTCATCCTTTATCTGATCTCAACTGGGTGACTTTAACACTTTCCAGCCACCACTTTAGAAATATACTGAATTTATTTATACAGATGCCTACAGTTCCCAGCCACCACAGTGCTGTCTCTGCTAGCCTCTTGATAGTTTCTCACAGACACCTTAAAATGTTGTGTAGCTCTTAGAACTCTCCAACAGGGTTTCAGTGCATTAGAGAGGCCACAGAGACTTCTAAGGAGGCTCTTCCCCTCTGTCACGTGGTCTATGAGAACCGAGAAGTGCAGTCACAGGAACTCCTAGAGAGGAGTAGTGCAATTCAAACAGGAGCCAGAAGATGTGCTGAGAAGTTACCTTGCAAGATCAACTCCTGTTGGATTTCATCCAGCACAGCTAGCTCATGGGGGTCCTCTAGCATCTGAAAGGCACAGCAGTCAGCAGTTCTCCCATAGCGGCTACATTCTCCCATAACCTCCACCTGTTATGGTAGCGCAAATCCATTCTGCTCAGTTTTCTGGTTGGTAAGCCTCTTTATTTGCACAGACGTGCACTGGGGAAAGCCAGACACACCGCAACCCGCCCCCAGCGGGCCTGGAGCAGCCCCCCCAGCTCAGTGCCCTGCGGGAGGCGGCTCCGGCCCCACTGGGGCAAGGTCGGGAGAAGCCGGAGGAGGCCGGGCAGGGGGCCCCGAGCACTAACCTGCGCCGCGTCGCCTCGCTGTGCTGCCTGCAGGCTGCGCCACTCCAGCTCCATCACCTCCGGCACCAGCAGCGCTCCCGGCCCCGTGCCGCCCCCATGCCCGGCCCCGGCCCGCCGGTACCGCTCCAGCAGCTTGGCGCGGCCGCTCCTCAGCCTCTCGGCACAGCGCTGCAGGGGGAGCGGAGCACGGGGATCAGTCAGGCAGCGCCCGAGGGACCCGGGAGCGCGTGGAGGGACCGCGGGGTTCCCGCGGCGCTCACCCACCCGGCGGTACGTCTCCTTCCACGGCGGCACGGCCAGGCCCGGCGCCTTGTACAGCGCGCGGTGCCCGCGCAGCGGCTCCTCCATCGCCGCCCGCCGCCTGCCTCGCTCTGCCCGCCGCCGCGCGGCACGCCGGGACTTGTAGTCCGGAGCGGCGGCGCGCGATGACGTCGCGAGGCGCGGCGGCGGCGCCGATTGGCTGCGGGGGGAAGGGGAGGGAGGCTGCGCGCGCGCGGCGCGGGGCGATGGCGGCCGAGTGGGGCCCGGCGGAGCAGTGGCGCGCGGCCCTGCCGCAGCACGCCGTGCTCGGCCGCCTCCGCGAGCGCGCGGCCGCCGCCGGCCCCTCACGGCCCGGGGCCGGTCCGAGGGCGGCGCTGAGCCGCAACCTGCTGCTGGGCCTGGACGGGGACCTGCTGCTGTGGGATGGCGAGAGCGGCGCCCTGCACGCCATCGGCCTCCGCCGCCTCGGCGGCCCCGAGCCGGCGCTGGGCCATTACCAGGTGGGGGTGGGGCGGGGGGGGCTTGGGGTGCGTGGGGGGGGGTCCGTGAGGTGCCCGTGGGGGTCCCTGAGGTGGGGGGGGAGTCGCTGAGGCGCGGGGGGGTCCTTGGGGGGGGGGGGCCGTGAGGTGTGGGGGGGTGGCTTGGGGTGGGGAGGGGGCTCGAGCGGTCCGTAAGGCCGGGGAGGGGGGGGTCCGTGAGGTGTGGGGGGGATTTTGAGGCGGGGAGGGGGTTTGAGGGGTCTGTGGGGCAGGGGGAGGCTTGAAGTGTGTGTGGGGAGCGGTCCGTGAGGCACGGAGGGGGTCCTTGAGGCGGGTGGGGGGTGTCCGTGGGGCAGGGAGGGGGGACTTGCCGTTGCCAGGGGAGAGGGGTTCGGGGGGGGGGGGCGGAGCTTGAGGCAGGGAGGGGGCTTGAGGGGTCCATGAGGTGGGAAGAGGGGCCGTGAAGCTGAAGGGGTGGGTTTTTGAGGCACGGAGCAGGTCCGTGAGTTGGGGGGGACTTGAGGCAGGGTGAGGGGGGGCTTTGAGTTGAGTGTGGGGGCAGCTCCGTGGGGCAGGGGTGGTCGGTGAGATGAGGAGGTTGTCCGTGACGTGGGCACCCCCCAGCGCTGACTGAGTAACTGACCCTCCCAGCCCTGCCTGACAGACAACCCCCCCCAGCATAGACTACCTCTTGTGGCACTGACAGCCCCCCCCCAGCACTAACAGACCCCCCAGCACTGACCACCCGCCCCCCTGGCACTAACTGACCCCCACTTCTCTCGTCAGACGCTGCTATGCATAAACCCGCCGCTGTTTGAGGTGTACCAGACGCTGCTGAGCCCCACGCAGCACCACGTGGCGCTCGTCGGCACCAAGGGGCTCACGGCCCTGGAGCTGCCCAAGCGCTGGGGCAAGAACTCCGAGTTTGAGGGTGGGAAGGCGACGGTGAACTGCAGGTGGGTCAGTGCCGGCTTGCAGCACAACGCTGGGAGGGCCCAGCTTTAACACCCACTGCTAACACTGACGGAGCCTTTTGGTTCTCCTCTCAGCCGCTCTTGCCCCCGCCCAAAGAGGTAACTCTTGTCACTGGGCCTGTTTCTGCTCTGTGTTTCAGCACCATTCCCATCGCCGAAAGGTTCTTCACAAGCTCGACGTCTCTGACTTTGAAGCACGCCGCGTGGTATCCCTGCGAGACGTTGGAGCCCCACATTGTGCTCTTGACTTCAGATAACACGATAAGGTAAAACCTGCTTGTGTTCTCGTTTGGGGCGTGCCTGATTTTTCGCTAGGTATTTGTGCTTTGTCCTTCTTACAAGAATCAGCAATACAAGATAGGATGGGAGGAATTTCTGGCCGATACCAGTTGGTGTTCCTGCATGAACATTACTGCTGTTTCTTTCCTCTAGGATTTACAGCCTGAAGATACCTCAGACGCCCATCAAAGTGATTACTCTTTCAGATTCAGAGGAGGAGACTCTTACAATCAACAAAGGGTTTGTGTGGCTTCTTGCATTTTGAAATGCTTTTGACAGAATAAGCTCTGCGTTCTCAGTCATGTTTTTAACGAGTGATAAATCCACCTTAAATTGTGTTACGAATTTTCTCATGACTTACTGGTCACAGACTTCTTCTGTGCTAGAACTTCTTCCTAGCACAGTAGCTGCACTATTTTTTTTTCCTGATCTTTCTAAAAGAGGGAACAAACTGTACAGTTAGTGTTTGTCAGAATAGTCATTTGAAAAATAGGCATTATCTTTAAGGCTTGTTGAGTGGGGAATGCAGAAAACAGATCATCTTTTTATTTTTTCCTTGGCCTAATCGAGAGGGAGAAACTTGAGGGCCTCTTACTCAGTGAAACTGTGCTGGCTGGTGGGTGCATTTCAGAAATGAGGCCTTTTAAGAGGGATGTTACCTGCGTGCTTTTGCTGCTGAAAGCAGCATATATCAAAGGACTGATGGACAGGTGCTCAGAAGTAATTCGACCTACGGATGGACCTAGCTAAACACTCGTGTTCTCACAGTCGTTGCTGACTCTAGGTTTTGTTCTGACCTGTCCCTAGGAGAGCCTACACAGCGTCACTGGGAGAGACTGCGGTGGCGTTTGACTTTGGCCCGCTGGTGCCAGTCCCAAAGAACATACTTGGACAGCGAGGGCGCGACGAAGTGCTGGCTTACCCGCTGTACATCTTATATGAAAATGGAGAGACATTCCTCACGTATATCAGCCTGATACAGAGGTAGGCTTGGATTCATCCTTGTGTTTCATGGGGTGCCTGTATGTTTGTACATTTGGCTGGAGAGCCGTCTCTTCACCTGGCTGGGACTCTGTTAATGGATGCTGGGCTGATTTTTCGTGTATTCCAATCTGTTTCATTTCTTTGTGCCAGTGCTAGTATACGTAACTCTGAGAACAGTGTGTTAGAACTCCAAACCATTGTGTTTGTTCTTTTTTTTTTAATCATCCTTGTTCTATAGTTGTTCTTCAGCAGACTCCTGCAGGCAGCCATGGGGAACTCTCCTTCTACACCTAGTGTTGTGAGCACATCTTCTTTATTCCAGCACTGGAAATCTTGGCAAGCTGCTCGGCCCTTTGCCCATGCACCCTGCTGCAGAAGATAATTACGGCTATGATGCCTGTGCTGTCCTTTGCCTGCCTTGTGTTCCAAACATCCTGGTGATTGCCACTGAATCGGGAATGCTTTATCACTGCGTGGTACTGGATGCAGAAGAGGATGATGAGCAGGTACCTTGTCTCGTTCATTTTGCTTCCTCAGTCACAGTTCAAGGCAGCAGTGAATGCCTCGCAGTGAATGCCAAGTGCCAAAGCTGTGTTCTTCTATAACCAAGTAGTGGGTCCTCCTCCTACTCCAGCCAGTCCCCGTGATCCTCTTTTGCTTTTGTTTTAAATGTTGCTTGTGTGTATCCTGCAGGTATAGCAGTTTTCAATCAAACTTGCTATGAGCTGTTTTAAAGAGGATCTTCTGAAGAAACCACATGTCAGAGAGAAGCTTTTTAAGTGGAAAAACATAAGGGGACTTAAACTAATTTCTGTAACGATTAATACACGTGCCTATATTATGTAACCCTTTCCTACTGCTATTTGTGTTGGTATTTCTATTTAAGTGCTGACTCATAGAAGAATTCAATGCTCTTTACAGTCAGAAAAGTCATGGGACCCAAGATCTGATCTTATTCCTTCCCTGTACGTGTTTGAATGTGTTGAGCTGGAACTTGCACTGAAACTGGCTTCAGGAGATGAGGAAGAGCCTTTGGAGTCCGATTTCTCTTGCCCAATCAAACTGCATCAAGGTAGGGTGGGGGTTCAGGTTGTTGTCTTTTACTTGCTTTATTTCATGAATTTAGGATCAAGTTATTTTAAAATTACTGTTGGTCTCAAACAGCGGCATTAGAATAAGCATTTGCATGATGTCTTCAATAAAGCTGTGGAAAATCTGCAGGGTAAAAGGGAAGCTGCCATAAAAGAATTTAGGAACTGCTGAACCTTGCTTCTGAAGTAGGTGTGAGCATTCGGTACCTATTACCACCATTTGGGTTTTTTGGTATCATTTTTATTAACCACTTGCTGTATTCAAATGAATGGCAGAAAGGTAACTGGTGTTTCATCGTCCTTCCCGATGTAAAGTGCATCTGCAAGAGGGCATGTGCTTCTCCACAGATGTGCAAAAAGCCATTTGGTAGATTTGTGTTTCGTAAATAGGACCTGGTAGAGTATGGCAAATATTGCAGATCACTAAAAGAAAGAGCAAGGCTGGGACATGCTTTGTTGTTTACTCACGGCTGGATTATTGATGTTTACAAAATACTGAATTATTTCAGCTGTGGATTAGAAAGCTGAAGTTGTTGCACCTGTGCTGATCTATGCGTGTAAGCAAGTGATATACCGGTGAGGATGGATCCTGAAGGAAGAGTTGGTGTCTGTTTACCAGCCTATCATGTGGGGCAGGAGGTTGGGTATGACAAAGGGTTGGGATCTTTCTGAACAAGAAGCTCGTCTGAAAGCTGGTCGGCTGCCATTGACTGATCTTCCCTTGATAGTCTGCTGGATAGAGACAGATGTCGTGTAATACAAGTAGTTCTAAACAATGCACGAGGAGTTAGTAACAGGCGTTGCAAGTGTAATTGATTTATATGCAGAATTCTAATAATGCGGCTGATGCACCTAGCTCATTTTGTGGGTAGGTGCTAGGCAGTACTTGCAACGGGATGTTAATGCTGACCGGACAATAGGTCAGTACACATGTTCAACAGTGCACAGCTGCAGAATGAGATTTTCTTCATTCATTGCCATTTACTACATTTGCTGTTTAAATTTCAGATCCAAAATGTCCCTCTAGATACCACTGCACACATGAAGCTGGTGTCCATAGCGTGGGGTTGACGTGGATCAACAAACTGCACAAATTCCTTGGTTCAGGTGAGTGGCGAGACTCTGTTGCGCATAGAGGAAAGCGGGAAAGGGATTACTGTCTGAACAGCTATGTTTTGGTAGTAACAAGCTGGGGAACGTGTGAGCAGTACTGAGAATACCTTACCCTGCACAGTGGATGTGTGCATTCTGACAAATCTCTTTGCAGATGAAGAAGATAAAGACAGTTTACAGGAGCTGGGCGCAGAACAGAAGTGCTTTGTTGAACACATTCTTTGTACAAAACCATTGCCATGCAGGTAAAAAAACCTTTTCTGTTGCTTCCAAATCAGTGAGTTATTCTGGAAAAATATTTATGATTAGCCATCTTCTGCTGCATTCTTATCATTAAAAATAATGAAATCAGCTTAACAGAATTCAAATAAATATAAACAAGCATTTCATGCATCAGGATTCTTAATGCACAGTTAGGTACGTGAGCTAAATTTTTGTGTCTGAAAATTACCTGTCAAACCAGCAGAAACTTTCACTTCCATTTACCTATCCCAGTAAAACTCTGGGGCCTGATGAATCTAAGAGCCTTGAGCACCGATGTGTTCCTTTTACCCATGTTAAAAGACAAAGCTGTGCCTTGATAGAACAGTTTGGTTTTTTTTTAGCTCATAAGGTACCCTAATCAGGGTTAAGAGGCATCGTTGGCTGGGCTATGTGATACTTTTGTTGGCTGTGTCATCTCACTTCTATATGGCCTGATCACTTCTGTGGAATGCTATGTATTAAACATATTGAAAATACAAAAAAAATACTCTATTAGTAGACATCAGTCATCTAATCTAAAGGGTTCCCTAAGTTAGTACAGGTGGCAAATATCCAGTGGTGTGAATTTCCACCTGAGGAAGTGACGTTTAGAGCAGACGAGGTGGTACGCAGAGCACCTGTGTACTGGCAGAAGCAGTCTTTTTCTGAGGAAGTCTGTGCCCTGCACTAGAAGGGGGTGAAGTTTCCTGGGTCACGGCAGATTTTAGCTTCTGATTCACAGTTAAGTTGTACGGTGCTCCCTCTCTGAGGATGGATGAGTTTTTGCCTGGTAACATCTGACTCAGTCAGACTGCATGGTGCGAGAATTATTTTGCAGGACTCCTTCAAAAGAGTGGTTCTTAGCTTTGTGACGTGTCTGGCTTAAGTTGATTGCTATAAATAGAAATTCTCCAAAAGAACTTGCACAACAACTTTCAGGAACAAAGAATGTTGTTTTTTTTTTGAATGAGTAATGCTTGTGTTTTCTTCCCTTCAGGCAACCTGCTCCTATCAGAGGATTTTGGATAGTCTCTGACATCCTGGGGCCTACGATGATCTGCATCACAAATACCTACGAGTGTATTACAAGGCCGCTCTTGTACGTGGGTCTTAATTGGACTGAAGTCCATGACTGTCCTATAAAAAAGTCAGATTTTTTTTCCCCCCATCTGTTCTTTTGATCCTTTCACCCTGGACTTCTGCACGATGAAGCACAATGAAGCATACCTGCTGAACGATCTCTGGCAGAGCACTTAAGTGTTCTCAGGGTAGTTGCTTAGTACTGATAAGGTGGTTAGAGGGGATATAACTAATCTGTATCACTTAATGAGGGTTCAGACAAATATTACATTTTGACATCATTATTGACTTTTTGTTCACTTTTATATGAGGATTCTGCAAATCTGAAACTCTTCAGAGATTGGGTCATGTTGCTATTTGAATCCTTGCTTGCCTTGTTACTTTCTTACTTTTAAATAAGAAGATATTTGTGATTCTTGACCTTTTCAGCTATGACCAAAGATGGGGGGATTTCAGCTCCACCAACCCTGTCTAAAGCTGGATTTGTCACATAATTGAAATATTTCCTCTTGGACCACTTCTGACTTGCTGCTGTAATATGTTAATCCCGCAGTGGATGAGTTCCTTACTTTGATTTAACTACTGCTTAAACTCTGGTGCAGTGTAAGCCTTACGAGTGTTCCATATTTGATGTTCTCCGGCAGAAGTACAGTCCATCCTGCATCCCCTCCCCTACTGTGTACCAGGGAAGACAAAGATCTTGCTGCTTCCCCTCTCCGGATCCTGGCTGACTCACAGCACTCGTTTGAGAAGCACATCCGAAGCATCCTGCAGCGTAGTACTGCCAATCCCTTGCTCCTGAAGTAAGTAAAAACCATTTCCTAGGGAGGGTGAAGAGGGAGGACTCTTTAGGAGCACCACGTGTTCATCATCAGCTCCTGACTGAACAGCAGTAACAGGGATGCAGCTTCTGCAGCAGACCTGTGCCTCTGTACAGACGTGGCATCACATAATGTAGCCCTTTAGGCTGGAAAGGGAATCACTTTGCTCAATGCTGGGCTAACCGCAGTGCTACATTAGGTTGTTCAGGGCTGTCCCATTGGGTTTTAAGCATCTTTAGATAGCTCGTGATTTCCTCCTTGGGAAAACTGCTTTATAGCAGAGGGATTTACTTGTGCCCCTCATTTCCATATCTGAGCCCCCAGAGCCCTTACTGTAAGTGCTCTAAATTCCAAGGAACAGGGAAGAGTAGGATTGCAAAAAAACCTCTCCTGTTTATTCAGATCTGCTGATAAAGATGCTGCTCCTCCCCCTGAAGAATGCCTTCAGCTTCTTAGCAGAGCCACACAAGTGTTCAGAGAAGAATATATACTGAAACAAGATTTGGCAAAAGAGGAAATTCAGCAAAGGTAAGAAAAAATCCCTCATAAAAAGTGCTGTACAGTGTCCTGGTGGAACAATGCCACGAAGTACCTAGCACTAAACATCCTTTGCTGGACTAACCAGTGTAACCAAGTAAAACGTGTTTAAAAAAAAAAAGTAAAAAGAGATGAACTACTGCTTTTTTGGTATGGATGAAGGAATTCAGTCTGCCTGTGCTTGGGCATGGCAGAGGAAATCTTTGACCTCAGCACTAATCCTGACAAAGCTGCTAAAAGGAAAAATTGCATTAAACAAATCTCTGCTTTTTTCAATTATAGTTGTTGATTTATTTAAAGTTATTTAAAGTTGGGCCAAAATGGAAGAGTTCATTCTCAACACTGCCCCTGTCTCAGTGGCTTTAGGTCTCCCTTCTCCAAGGAGTACTGATTAATTCTGTGTTTTCTTTATGTGGCCTAAATACAGATTCAGGTGGATTATTGTTGTGGGTGGCTTGATTTTATGTATACATTTATTTTTAAGAGTGAAGCTGCTGTTGGGGCAGAAAAAGAAGCAACTAGAAGATCTGAATTACTGTCGAGAAGAAAAGTGAGTATAATCTGTCTACATCTGTCAAGTCAAAATCCAGAATGATGCAACTTCATGCAAAAGGGGCCCCGTATGAAATAATTATCTGAGAAGAGAAGGCAGTATGGCTTTAATTAGGCATTCCCCACTCCAGTTTTTTCAGGCTCTGTCTGTTTTTACATACAGACT
Source organism: Anser brachyrhynchus (assembly GCF_964034855.1). Taxonomy (NCBI): domain Eukaryota; kingdom Metazoa; phylum Chordata; class Aves; order Anseriformes; family Anatidae; genus Anser; species Anser brachyrhynchus. Next base: position 8,296,031 of record NC_137713.1, on the reverse strand, counting down.
AATTTACATGTAAATAAGAAATAAACAACCATTTCTCCATTGCATAAAGGAAAAGTTTGCGGGAAATGGCTGAACGGTTGGCTGACAAGTATGAGGAAGCTAAAGAGAAGCAAGAAGATATTATGAATAGGTGAGTGCTAACTACTCCGTTTCATCACAGATTACTTGCTGTTACGTATGTAAGTTTGTCAGCATGGCAGAAGAACAGAGTAGGCAGGAAAGTGCCTCACTGGTTTGTTGGAAGTCTGGGCTGCTGAAATTCTCTTAGCTAAATGGTGACTTTCAGTACTGAGTCCGCTTGTTGTTGAGAAATGCTGTGTAAGGCTAGCTGAAAGAAGAGAGTAGAGTCTTGAGCCTCTAAGACTTAGGAAGGATGACAAATGATGCTTCACAGGTAGTTGGAAGACTGTTGGTATCTGAGTGTAACTAGTCTAACAGATGAGTTAATTCAGCAACACTTCTTGCTTTATATATGAAGGATGAAGAAAGTACTTCGTAGTTTCCACTCTCAGCTTCCTGTGCTATCAGACAGTGAAAAAGATATGAAGAAGGAATTGCAGACAATACATGACCAGCTGCAGCACTTGAGCAATGCAATCAGACAGGTGAGATAAAATATCTGGCTGGCAGGTTATCAATAACACTTCATTCACAATGATCATGCTGAATTAGAATACAGTCCTTCTGCACAGAGCAGCTTCATGCCTTCATTAAATTAGCAACATCATGCTAAAATAACTTCTGAACCTTATTACTGATACAGATAGAACCAACCTCTGGAACCCTGTGTCAACCCTAAGAAAGTCTCCACACCATTCCTCAGTCCTAGCGCTAATTTTCTCTTCTTTGTAGAGTCAGGGAATCATTAAGGTTGGAAAAGACCTCCAAGACCATCTGGTCCAACCATCCTCCTACCCGGTTCCACTTTGTGGAAGAATGCAAAAGCAAGCTGATTTTAACCCGAACAGAATCAGAATTTATTGCAATGTGACACCTCTGTAGCTACAACTTACTTTCACTCTGGCAGGCAGAACCAAGGCTGACTGCAGGTCTTCTTTTTGTGTGTGACTTCTAGGTTAAAATGAAGAAGGAATACCAGCAGAAAAAGATGGAAAAAGGTACTAGCCCACGAAAACCCAGCATCACCCTCAGTGCCTACCAGAGCAAGTGCATCCAAACCGTTCTGAAAGAAGAGTAAGTTAAAGCTTGGATTCTCCCGTAGAATTCAAGCCCTGGCACTTAAGTAAGCTGTCCTAGTCAAGTTTGTAGGGTATAGTTTAACCTCGATGCATGGGGGCAGGGGGCTGACTGCTGCACCAGCTGGAGGTTGGAGAGATAGTCTAAAGCATAAAGCATGCCAGCTTATGACAGTGACACTGGTCCATCTTATGCTACTACTAAACTAAATCTGCTTTTAAGCCTGCTTTTTGTCTGAGTATCTTGTGGCAGTCTGTACAAGACCTGTAATTAACAAAATCGCTTGCAAAAAGTGTTCCCATGCTCTGCTTCTACCACATAAATTATTTTTCTTCCTGACTGGTCTTGAACAAAAATGACTTACAGCTTTTTGACTTGAATTTCTTTTTCTTGAAGGGGAGAACACATAAGGGAAATGGTAAAACAGATCAATGACATCAGAAGCCACGTGAACTTCTGACACGTCCATGAAGATGAACCTACAATGAAAAGTTGGATGAGCTTTAATTTTCTCTGGTAATTCCCCTTGTATAATTTAACATTTGTAAGATGGACAATATGCCTTTTCTTTATTATTTTGTAAAGATAACTATGAATTAAAATACTTTTGATAAGATTCCTTACATGCTGTGTTTTTTGCTTTTCTCCTGGAAGGAGATTGTGCAGTAGGCTATTTTAAACCTTAAGTTATTACAGTGTAATACTCACAGCTAGCTCAGTAGTGTGGAAAAGCATTGCTGCTTCCTTCAGAAAACTCCCTGGGCTTAGTCTGGGAAGCATCACCTACCCTGGGGCCATGGCACAGTTACTGCAGTGGAGGCCTGTGGCAGAAGGCAGAGTAGAAAGACGAGAAAAGCGTACACACTTCAGCAGCTTTTTTTAATTTGGAACACTTTCTTCATAAAGGACACACCTTCAGTACAGTTAACAAATGGTTACACTTGAATCCTGTAGACAGCAGAATTCTACATCCACAATTGCACAGGACACCAATGGCTTGGTTCACTGGAATGCAGTATTAACTTCCAAACACTGTTCGCCTTTGTCAAAAGATGGCTCTGAAGTCCGTCTTAATGTTAAAAGACCAATTATCTGCTGTAGACAAACTTTAGCGGACAATAAATAATTGTTGTCCCTGCCCCCCCAATTCCCCTTAGAAAAGGTGACGTGGTCAAGCTCAGTTTTGAAAAGTAGTACTGCACTGCTACAAAAGTGGCACAGCAAGAGGTGCCAAATAAAGCTGTAAGGAAAGGAAGGCTGTTATTACCTGTTAGGTAACGAGGTTACCAGACATGCTGCAAGAACACTTGTTTTTTGTTGCTTTTTTTTGTACAGATTAAGACTATACAAGTATAGGAATGCATACAAAACTTGATCTCATCCCTTTTACAGTCCGCACAAACAGAATCCAGCTTTCTAATCCACTCACCCTGTGCATCAGAGCTGTGACCTGCCAGGTTAGAAGTAGTGCCTGTTTAAAAAAAAAAAAAAAAAAGGAGGGAAAAAAACAACCTCTCTTACTGTGTGAGGCAAACCTACCACCCCATTCTACTTGAGCTCCAGGACACCAAGAATTGGAGGGAAAAGCAGTTAGTTGCTGATTTCTTTTTTTAGAGACACCAGAATCCACTGAGTGAATACAGAAAAAGCTTTTAACTACACTTAATTGACAGTGGTTTAAATTTGCTCTGCAAATTTGGCACACTCTTTTTTAAAGGCTGATTTAAGTTTCTTATATTTGAGTTCAGCACAAGCTTGAGTTACTGCTTCTGAAGCTGTGTTTTCCTTCCCAAGGAGTGAGCTCCCCTCAGGGTTAGCAGAACAGCTGCTTGTAGTGAGCACATCTCCTACACGCCTGTGGTTAGTCAGGTTTCTAATTTAAAAAATACATTTTTAAAAGGGATGATCAGTGGCTGGTGGAAAAAAAAGTTATTTACCTTCCAGCTATGAGAATGGTCATAGCTGGTACTTAAACAGGACTAAGGCTGCATGATGGCATAAAATGGTAAAAAGGAAAACAACCACACAGTAACTGTAGACCCTTCCTCTCCAAACCAAAGGAAATAACCCCACTGACTCACGCGGTGCCTGGTTTACAAGCAAGGAATGCAGCAGGCAGCACCGCTCCTTTCAGGTGAGTTCTCATTAGTCCCCTTTGTGCCCTACTGCATGTGCCTCCAGCCTCTTCAAATTGCCCCTACCTGCCATCGCTGTCCACTGAGAAAAACACAGGCATGCATATGAACACACACACACACACACGCAAAACTCCATTCTGCAACTGATAGATTTGTTACTGTGCCTCTGAACGATCAGCCTGATTGCCCACTCACCTGTTCCCCTACGGACTGTGGAAAGGCTCCCTGCAGCCATCACCTGCAATGTGACAATCCCACACCTATATAAAGCCAGGGCAACAATCTGTAAAGATACGCTAAGGCAAAGCCACACCAACCCTGCTCTAATCAAAACAACTTAAAACGGTCAGCTAAGGCCGGGGTTGTTTAAGGCAAGAACAGAGAGGACGGTAGGGCTGCTGAGAAGGGGCACTGACAGCTGGACCAGAAAGGGGGGGGGTGTTGAAATGCCATTAACAGCTCTTGCAATAGGACGACAGTCCATAAACTCAACTAAAAAGTCTTTTTCTGCATAGGTCTTAGGTGCAATTCCTCAAGTGTTCAGCTTGCTGAGAAGATTAGCCACCGTAGCTTAGCCACAAAACAACAGGCTTCCTTGAAACACTGCTGCACACGTTAATTATCAGTAACCAGTTACGAGTTAGTCTTCAGGAAGGAAGGGCATACAGGAAAATGCTCTCCATTCTGCAGCTCTTTAACAAAGGCCTGTTCCCCCCACACTCCCAAGAGTTTATTCAACAGAACAGTATGCTAACTGTTGGAAAACCGAACGCAAAACATCTGGTATTAGATTTATGCATCAGAAGGCAGCTGCTGTCACCTCACAGGTCAGCAAATTGAGAGGTTAACAAACCCAAAATCTGGTAATAGCCAATTAATAAAGAACCTAAGCCACATTTCAACGTCTGCTAAGTGACATAAGGTGTCACCTGGAAGAGGATACCTCTGCCGTCTATTAGTCTAGTTGTTACCAAGGTAGGAAAAATGTTGGGTGTCAGGATTGTGAAAGGAATTAATTACTAGGATGAATAAAATGCTTTAATTCTTGCAATAAATTACAAGCAATTGAGCTTGTATGCTGCTTTTTGGCTGTTTTTAAGGCAACCCTCTTTGAAATCACCAGTTCCTTCCAATTTTATGTTAGTAGCAGGATATACACTGCTAAAAATACAGTCATGTGCATTACAGCTTGGAGCATTTTCTGTCACTTCTGGCTTTCTTCATCACCATCAGATCTGTGACCAAGTATGTAAAGAAAACACAGTAAACAACAGAGGCAAGCTTAAGTTATAAATTTTGGACAAAAACAAGCTGCTCTCTCAGCCTTTCTTCTAATTGAGTCTTAATGAGGGACCACCAGTCCAAGAACTCCATTTCTATTTCCAACAGCCATACATGAAACCATTGCTATCCAACTGCATGCATGAATCTCCAATAAAAGCAGAAAAAGGAGGACTAATGCTCGTGGTACCACCATAGTATTTATATAATAAGAAACCCAAAACTAAAGCCTGTTTGATCACATTTTTTTGCCTCTGCTGTTGTGTAATTTAAATGTATGCTTACAGAAATACAGGACAGGGTAGGAATCAACTCCGAGCAGTAACACGATACCATACTTTTAAGAGATGCACTGTACCTTTCAAACTTGAACCAGCAGAATAATACAGTTCCAGTGCACTTGTGCTCTATGACCAGGTGCAGTCACTGTTTTGCATACGATTAAACTGACCCAGGAGAGGTGGGTCAAGCTGACTTTGTTTTGTTCAGCATCTTACCTTGACCGTTTCAGTGAAAGCTAGCGACTTCATGTCTATTGCCACCCACTAGAGCAAAACAGACCTGTAGAAACCCCAAGCCAATATACTGCTCAGCTTTAGAGATGGGAAAGAACTAGTTGTAATTCCATGTTCAAACTTACATTTGTGAGAAGAGATTACAAAACAGTACATGTCTTGTGCTTTTTTTTTCTCCAAAGTATCAGAATTCAAAGGAAGTATTTCAAGGAGCTAAGTTCTCGGTACAGTTTTTCCAGGTTTGTTTTTGTTGTTTGTTTTTTTTTAGATTGGCATTCTTTTGTTCAGGAGACACACAGCTCACTCATGTCCACCACATTTCAGCAGCATTCAGATTCTTCAACACAAAATCAATGGTTTAAAAAAAAAAGCACTGAGTTATGAAATAAGATCAATATCCAGTGTCCTGCTAATAAAGTCATATTTTAATATAAAATATTCATACAGCATACTCTACACCTCATTCTCTCTGCTAGCTGAATACTGTTACTGACTAGTCAAACAGAAAAACTTCAACCACTTTGCTCTTCGATGTTTTGGAGGGACAATATGGTTTCCAGCAGCTACTTTGATCACAGTAATGGGGGAAAAGGAAAAAAAGGGAAAAACAGGGGGGTAAATGTTCCAAAAAATCTATATTAGGTTACAAAGTTGGCTGAAAGAGGGGAAGTTTTTCAGAATGTAAGGACTGATCCCACTCAGTGGAACACGAAACACCACACTCATTAGTGTTTCCATTAGAAAATTCTCCTTCCTACACAGCAAGTCACCCTTGTGCTCTCTTCCTGCCCAGTATGAAACCTTTTCCCCTCTAGAAACAAAACTTAGTCATTGCTCCCCTCTGTTGTCTTCTGCTCTTTCGGTTAGAGTTAAATAATAATTAATGTTGCTATAAAGATGAGTTAAAAACCCCAAATGCAGCCTTGGAGCCAGCTCATCAGGGTGTCATGTTTCAGGTAGCTGATTAATGTCCGTCAGTTTTGTGTCATTCAGGATTGCACGGATTCTCTCCAGGGAATCTGCCTGCCGGATCCTCTCCAGCTGCACCTACAGAAAACCAACAGACACAACGAGCTAGTAAAACGTGCCGAAGCAAGACCATAGGCCCATAAGCAGAGCTGAGCCAACAGACATATCATTAGCTGAAAGACGCAAGGCTTGAAGGAACACAAAATTAATTCAGAACCAAGAATGGGTGGTGGGGGATGACACAACATACAACACAGTTTTGCTTTTAAAATAAAAACCACTCTCTGGGGGGCCCACACAAGCCCTCATTGTCACTCTCTTTTGCCTAATAACAAGCCACTGTCACTGTCCTGGCCAGGCAAACCAGAGGAGCTGTGTAAAGCCACAAACGTTCATGGAAAGAATGTGAAGGAAGTACAGACCTGCCTGGCACATTCCTTCAAACCTCTCAAGATTAAAGCTGAAATACTTTTGGATGAGATGTTCCTACATCCAAGTATAATCCTGTCACTTGCTTGTCTGATAAGCCATTTCATACTGAAGAAGTGCCCACTAGATAGAACCGCATGTAAATGAACGCAAAGAGATCACAGTATTTTTTGAGAGGAAGGAGGTGGGGGTGCACAGGCAGTCATTCAGCTTTCTGTGCTCTTTGTATCAGCATCTGGGTTTTCTTTTGTAAATTCCCAGCTATTGGTTAATTGATTTTTAGCTCTTCTTCTCCATTGCTGATACCTAAACTCAGCCAGTCGATACCTCACACACAAATGACAGCAAGAAACCCAAATGCTCATCTGGCAGTAACCTCTCCTCTTGTGTTCTTGTGTAATGCAGCAGACCTTGTGCTATGGACACTAGAGACAGCACAAGCCATTGCTTCTTTTTCTTAGCATAAAGACTCAGTAAGTGCTAAAAAAATATATAACATGTAATAACTACTTAAGGGCAGAAAGAAAAGACAAAATACAGAGCTATAACCCTCAGTGAGCTCATCACTGAAGGCCTACCACATTACCTGCAGGTTTTGAAAGAGCACCACACATTTTCAAAGTGGCGTGTATGTTTTTGCACTAAGAACTGCATAAACCAGTCCATTCAGTAATTTAAGGAGAGAGAGAGAGGCGGGATGATGACAAGCAAGAAACAATTTCACCAGCCAGGGCAACTCAATAGCCTCCCTTGTACTACCTACTCCTCCAGAAACAGCCAGAACAAAAGAGGACAGTCCCCTATTGTTTACTAGGCAGAGCTTAGCTGGATGGACAGTCTCCAATATTCCTGCTTTTGTTTTCCAAATAAACCTGAACACTTGACTCAAAATAATCTGTAGCTCTAATTCTACTGAATTTCACTGAGTGGACTGGGCAAGAACCCAAAGGGGAGACCGCTGAACTTCAGTATACCACTTGTGAGCAAGATTTCTAGTAAACTGGACAGTGGCTTTAGCAGTGTTGGGGGGTACATTCCAAAACCAGACACTTCAGGTGAAACCTATTTAGCCTGGCTACCTGAGGAGACAGCCACCCTGCAAACACTACAACTGCAAGTCCCTTGGCTCTACAGTTAGCATTAAGAGAGATCAAACTGACAAAATGGAATTAGCAGTAGCAGTAAGTATAGCAGGAAGAGGAACAGTTCCATATATTCAGATCAAACAGTACAAGTTCCTGATTTTATCCTCAAATATACGCACCTTAAATTGCTATGGAATGTAACATACAGGAAAAATGTCAGAAGATGGACAATGAAATGCTAGGGCCTAAAGTTATCATCACCTATGGCTCCCTACAGTTCAATTTAGCACAATAAACATGTACCTTTGCTGATAAGAACGTGTTGGGATTAAGTTATCAGAAAAAAATCCCCTAATACTAATATAACACTAGGAATACTCGGTCAGTTTACTACACCAGTAATTAAAAATCATTCATTAATACCAACATAAGGAAATTTTACAACTTCTATTTCTTATTTTAATCAGCCCTGGATAAGTAAAGAAACAAAGAAGTAGCACCTTATGAATTGCACTTCCCTTACCTGAAGCGTCTGAGAAAGCTTTACAAAATCTCTCTGCACTTGCTCACTGACATCTAATTCAGTCTGCAACCGCTGAGCTTTATTCTTCTCTTCAAACACCAGCTGTTCAAGGTTTGCCTAAAGACAAAAAAAATCTTTATGTTATACTTAAACTGAATTAAAAAAAGAAGAAACTTGTCTAAACTGAATAGAGCACAACACTAGAGCAACAAAGCATGGTTAATCTCAAGAGTACCTGGCAAGAAATTAATCCAATCGTTCTTTCCACACCTCAGTTTTCTGAACTGTGAAATATAGAGTTAGTACCCATCAGACAAATTTTCTCATGATTAGATTGATTAAAACATGAAAAAGCTTCATGTCTTTTTAACAGCACTATGTCCAGGGACCTCAAAATGAAAGAGCAGGTTTCTGAGTTTTAATGAAAACGTACTGTAGAGGAAAGGCAGTAATCTGATGGTGAAAATATAATTCTCTTACTGCCTTTAGTTTTAGTCAAGGAAGTCTTAGACTGAAGCCTAACTTTGGAAAACACTCCAAAAGAGATATTCAAGTCAGCAGCAATTCAGATGCAGTGCTTTAAAAATCCAAGTGCAAAGTGATTGGAACGGAGATTTAGACTGTCAGTGAAATCAGCTCCATTGGATGCAATCTTATCAATATTCAAAAGCTTCCTCTTCTGTTCCTGTGTTGTAATATAACCTCCGAGCACAGGTAGATCATGAAAGAAGATGCATATATACTTCACACCCAGACATAGCTACCTTTGCTGCTGTTTCCTTCTTCAACTGTTCTTCAAGAGTGTTTTTTGCTTCCTGCAGACTCTCCAGCTGCTGCAGGTTTTCCTGTGAAGAACTTTCCAACTAGACAAATAAAAAAACAAAGGCAAAACAAAAAAGATTAGAAGTAGAATTCCTGACACTTCAATTTCTCATAGTCCTTCCTTATGGGAAATACAGTCCAAGTGTCTCCCAGGGATTCAGAAATAAACCTAAATAACTTCTCCTAGAGAGAGAGAAAATACCCAAATAATCTCTCTCTCTCTCTCCCAACCTTCCTTTTGGAGCTGGAGAGAACTGACCAGGGCTGATATTTGGGTTATTAATTGGGTAACCTAATATTAGCCAGGAATTAGCTACACTAATGCTTTGGTTGCAGATTAATAAACAGACAAAATACATTTTAAGTAACAGAACTATGAACGTGTCCCTATCCCACACCGGCATCAATAGAGCAATTCTGTCCCTCAAAGTTCCAGGCATGACCTCATGTGTTTCCTTTGAAAAGGTCACAGAAAATACTTACGGCACAGGTGCACGTACGTTCTTAGCTAATGTCAAGAGCTGCAATGGTTTGAGAACGTCTAGTACAATGTCAGTGCTTTCAGTCAGAAAATTTGTAAATGCATAAACTGATGTTCCTTCTTACAGAAAGGAAAGGTTATGTACACAAATAAACCAGCCCTCCACCATCCCACAACCAGGGTGAGATGAAGGAACAATAATGTTACGCATTTCAGAATTCTCTCCTTAGTTCAGCTTTCTTTCTCTCCCAATGCTAGGCATACCAAACATCACACACAAAAAATATATTTGAAGTGTTACTGACACCTCTAAGGCAGCTGGAGAAAAAAGTTCATTTTCTCAGATATGAAGAGGTTGATATCAACAAAGACACTAAGACAGTGTCACTTTCAAAGTCCTGATAGAACTAGCAGAAAAAAAAAAGAATCTTATTCTCTTTGTTTAAACACACACCAAAAAACAAAACAAAACAAACAAACAAAAAAACACACCCCACTGTGAAAGGACTCCTTACCTGTTCCTTCTCCACTTTTATTCTTTCCAACTCAGCTTTTAAACTGGAAATGGAAGCTGAAAAACAGTAACATTAAAGCTTGAGTGCAAGAAAAGCACAAGAAATTGGACAGCTCCTGTTTACTTCTGTTAATATTCAACAGAGAATTAAGCGTGCGCTACACCAAAGGTACCTCAAAGAGAAATAATTGTACTTTTATTTTCAGCTGCACAGCTTTGGTTTATACTCTATGAGAAATGGACAGTTTTAAAAGTTCAGGTAAGTATATTCTATCACAAAATCAAGTCTTCAATTACTCATTGTGACATTGTTTTATCCTTGCTCACCTATTTCCTCCTTGCAATTCTCTATTTCCAGCTGTAGAGTTTCTTCTATATTTTCTTTCAAATATTGTTCAGCTTGAATCTGTTCTTTTAAGAATAGAATCTCCGCCTTAAGTTTCTCCTCAAGGTGATCTGCTGTTGTCCGCACGCTAATTATGTCTTCACGATATTTTAAAACCATCTCCCGGAGCTCCTGAATCAACGATTAGCAAGGAGTTGTGTTATGATCTTCAGATAAGCAAAGTACCGTATTTATAGCCAACACGAAGTTGTACTACCCCAAGGTTTGTCCTGCCATACCAGATCTTGCATCCACCAAGGTATTAAAACAAAATTGAAAACAGCTTGCTTGGACTTGGTAAATGAGAAGCTTGTAAACATTACTGTCTCCACAGGATTATTTACAACCCTCTACCCCTGATTTTCACTTCCTGCCCTACCCTATCTTTTAAGCTTGATGTGCTCAAGTGTTAGTGAGCATGGCCAGGATGGCTCACACTTCTTCGAGGCTCAGGACTATTACTGGTTTTAACCGTAATGCCTAGGCAGAAATTAAAATGATTGACTTAGCTTTACTTAGTGAATCAATACTTGCATTGGAGTCATGGTGACTGGGCAGGTGTGTGTACAACACAGATTAAACCAGCTGAACCAGGATACGCCTGAACTCCTCTGACAACAAAGCAGCCGTCAGGCCACAGTTAACTAAACTATTATCTCTCTACCTATGCTCAGAATCATGCTCATGGAACAGCTCGCAAGCACCAGTTGCAATCAGCTGATTTTGTACATCACAGACTACGGGGTTAAACTCCAGATTATTGTTCAGTGTGCTGTTTTGAGGCAGCTTGTTGATAAAGAAGCTTCCTCCAATGCCATCAAGTTCTGTGCATTGTTTGTGTTAATGATTTCAAAGTATTTTACCTCTGCTGCTTCTGGCAGAATGAAATCTTCGGCTTGTTGTAAAGACACATGCAAGCTATGTTTTCCTTGAAGACTTTCATTATCTTTTTGCAGTCTCACCAACTCTTCTGAAACCTGCTCCCTTGACTGTGTCAGGACAGCCTTCCAAAAAAAAAATAAAAAAAATCTCAGTTAGGGTCATGCTCAGATCTCTTCACGCCCCATTTACTATCACTGCTTTCAAAAGACTGAATTTGTTGTAAAGAAGGGAAACAAAATGGATCAGCATTATCAGTCCTCTCTTTTGCCTAGCCTTGGCACCAGGAATGAAAGCAAGATCAATGTTAACTGTGCAGGCAGACAAGAGGAAGCAAGCAATAAATACAGCATTGCTAAATCTCCCAGTTTTCTTCCATATTTATCCGGTTAGCTAGCTGTGCTCATTCAGGCAGGGAAAAGAAAAAAAATCAAATATGGTTTCAGAAACTGGCAGAGCTGTTTATTAAAAACCACCTAGCAACTCAGCTGTAAGATCACGTTACTGAAAAATTAAATATTCAACCTAAAATTTTCAGTGGTACTTGTCTGCCTCCCACCATCTTTTAGGAAAACTTCAAAATAGCTTTTCCCTTGCAAAGAACAAGGATTAAGAAAACAGTTTTGCTTGCATTACAAAAGAAATACATACAGTGAACTTTTTTTTTTTTGAGAGAGAAATCTTAGTTTGGATGCACCAAGACAAACTTTGACAGATGCTGCCCTTTGCATTATAGGTGAGTAGTTCTGAAAAGTAAACCCAGATCAATACATTTTCTGAATCTTCTGCATCTCCATTAGGCACGGTCTCACAAAGAAGAGCAAACAGAATGGTTCTGCAAGTGATCTCCTGGTGTGCTACAGGCAATCCTGGATGCCAGAAGTGCAACACTGGGATTCAGGAGAATGAAAGCTTTTCTCCCAGCACTGTTGCATAAGGGAGGAAAAAAAACTTGATTCTAATACAAAAGGGAATGGATTGCTCTAAGGAAGTCAGACTTTGTTCTGCCCTAGAAAATGAGGTCCTATTCCTGTCCTCTGGCATAATTCCTACAAGATGCTCAAAATAGTTTTAAAAAAGTAAGTTCCCATACATATCTCTTTCTGGGTGTTAGGGCTGATATTTTAAGTCTGACCTGTAAAAACACTGAGCATTCATCTCAAAGTGAAGGAAATATTCACCAGTAATGCTACTTGGGATGAATCCTAAAAAAAATTGTCTTGAGAAAAATCTACTGTCTTCAGATTTGACGTGAAATAAGGTACTAAATGGTCATTAAATATACATAATAAATGAGGAAAAAAACCAATTGTATAGTCAGCTCCCTATTAATCTACATGGATATACACACAAAGTGTGACAGACTGACCCTACAAACTGTTTGAGGGTCAGCACCCATATCAGAGCTCCGTCGGTCACTATGTTTACATGTTAAGATTCACAGCTCTCTCCAGCCAAGCTTGGTTGCACAGCAAGACAAACAGTCTTTTACAAACACTCTGAGCCCCAAGGGTTAGACAAACAGCATTGTTCAAGTGATCTCTTGACTTGAGCTGTCTTACCATTTGCTCCTGGACACTTCTCTTTGCTTGTGAAAACGCCTGCTGCAGTTCACTGAGGAAATTCTCTGACTTCTGACACTTAACCATAAGCAAAGAGATCTGAAAAAACAAACAAACAAAAAAGACATACAGACAGATATAAAGCATGAAACATTTTGAAGAAGAAACAGCCTCTGAAGCTCTCTTCCCTGTTATCACTGCTAACATACACTTGGAAATTTCAAACTAATCTACTGAAGTTTTTGTTAATTGCTTACTCAGTAAAACAGTAACTGTTCAAATCAGAAAGAAGCGATGCTATGCTTCTATAACAATAGTAAACTTATTTTCTATTTATCAAACTCTAAACAGCAACAGAACAGTTAATTCTCAAACTTCAATGTTAAGACAGTTCATAGACACTGAAGAGAAACTGCAGAGCTACAAAGTTTTCAGCATTTCCTTTATGGTAATGGTTTTTAAAAATATACCTTTCTCTGAAAGCACACATCTCCAGATACCGTAAAGCATGTGTTGCTGTATAATAACTTAACTGTAGAGTGAAGAAAGATTAAATACTACTTAATTACATTATTTTTGGTACACCAAAAAAACCCCACATATTCACGTCACCTAAGACAGACTTTGTCTCATGACTGCTATTTCCTTAGTAAGAAAAAAACAAAACATTGGGTGGGATGAAAGAGGGAAAGTCTTACAACTCAAGAGAAGCAAATCCAATGGCTTGTATATCGTATCTACCTAATACAGTAACCTTTAATATGCCCAAGATTTTATTTTATTTTTATATTTTACAGCTATGACTACCACAGATCCTATTTGGCTTCACTGTGCCACATACCCACCTGTACACATCTCAGACTGAAAAATCTTTTCAATTTTGAAGAAGTCTAGCGCATATTTCAGACAAACTAGTGTTAATGCCTACTCAGATACTCAATAACTGCATGTCTTCACCACAAGTCCATTAACAGTGTGTCAAGCGCGTGGTATCATAGTTCCACTCTTCACACACAAAGAACACAGGGCTATTCTTGCATGTTTGAGTGATTTCATACACAGGTCACAAACTCAAACACTACACAAATTCCAATGATCACCTCTGTAAGGGATTTAAAGTTCAGAGATGAAACCTGAGGGCCAAAATTGGGTAATGTCAGACGGCTAGAACCAGGGACAGACTCAGACAAAGCACAACTAACCCTAGAAACCGTCACTTTTGTTGCCTCTGCTGCAGGTAGTCCACCCTCATCCAAGAGGAGATGAGTTCTTGCTATATACTATTGAATAATGTTTCTTCATTCCTAGCAACTTTATTACAAAGTGATTATACCTGATTACCAGAGTCTTCAGCACTTTGTTTCATATAATCCTCCAATTCTTGTTTATCTTTCATAGTCTTTTCCAGCTGGTCATTGGCCTGCCTCAGCATCACCTGCAGCTTTTTCACCTGTGTTATTACAACAAAATAATTTAATTTCACATTATTTTTGGGAATATTTATTCCCTGAACACAAATATAACTTGACACATCACACTCCCAAAAAACAAAACAAATCTCTCAAAAATCCTATGCAACCCAGAAGTTCCTTTGCTGCTCTGAAATACTGTGCACCACAGATTACACCTATAAGGAAACAAGGGACATGGGGCTGCACTGGACCTTTGCCACGTAATGACTTCAGTCACTTATTTCAAAGCAGAACATGACTCATGCCTTCTGTACCCATCTGAAAATTGTTCTTCAGAATATGCTAGGAAACAAACCTCTTCCAGTACTTTACGGTCATTTTATGCTGCTAGGATGAGGTCCCTCTCTGTTAAGAACTCTTGCAGTATCAAAGATAATAGAATTTAATGCATGAAAAGCATTTTAGAATATAAATTATGAAAGACACTGACTTCAGCATGAGCACAACACTTTTTATAGAACGGTGACTTTACCTCATGATTTTACAGCACTGCATAAAGTGATTCTCCGAGGTAAATATTTAAGAAATACACATACGTGGTGTTCATGGCCACACACTAGTAACAAATTGGGTCGTGTTAATAAAATTACATAAATTAATCAGATTTCAAGTGTGCTGGCATTGGCTCAATTCAAAGCAATGAATAAAACAGCAAGTGGTTCATTGTTGCATATTTGTTCATTCCTAGGAGCAGCTGCAAAAATCTTGCTAAAGCTAGAAGAAAAACCTTACCTGGTCTCTTGTCTCAGCCTCCTGAATCTGGATGCCTTGCAACTGCTTCTCATAATTGGAGCACATATCGCAGCGTCTACCCAGCTTGTTCCCTGCATTCTGCACCTAGAGGACAGAGTTATCACCTCCAATAAAGGCTATAAAATGCAAGGAATGCAGGAGTGATACATACTCTCTCTCAGGTGTGTTGTGTGTTCACAGAATATTACTGATAAAAGACAGCAGCAGAATCAAATTGCTCTAGAAGTAGAGGATAACGTAAATCAGCTGCTGTACATAGATTTTCCTGGCACAAATCCCACTCTTAGTGAAGAGCAATAAGCCATGACATGCAAGAGTTTATCAGGTCATTTAGTGTGTCCTTTTGAAATATATCACATAATTACCTGCATAGAAACAGACATCTTGGAGAACAGATTTTAACAGCCTTTAGCCTTTTTTCATGCAATTATATTGTATTACAAATCAAATTATCAACACAACACTACATTTTTTTAATTTTTTTTTTTAATTAAATGAACACAAGCCAACTAAAAAGCAAATCAGCTCACTGGTCAAGGTTTCCTTTAATCTTTTTCTCCCTGAAACTGGGATTTGAGTATTTTTGCAATGGCATGTACTAACTGTGCTACAATAGCCATCAAGCTTTATTTATTTTTTAATATCCTCCTTGAACATAGCTCAGTATCAGAGACCGAATAATCAGCTAAAAGAACAGTTGGGAAAGAAGCAAGTAGAAGAAAAGTTTAAAACAAACAAAAAAAATCCCAACAAACGGGAAGGGCAAAAAAAAGTGTTGGGGTGTGCAGCAAGGAAACAAAGAATTTATTAGCCCTTTTGGCCGAGGGGACAAATGGGAGTTTTCTCAAAGCTCCTACTGCAAGTCAGGTCGGAGCTGAAGTCTCATTTGTATTTGCTGCTCCTTGTCCCTCCCACACGGAGCAGCGCTCACAAGCCCCACCAGTGCTCCTGCCCCCAGAAATACGTGGGAAGCAGGGTATTTCTCCCCTGAATTCTAGGACAGGGTTGGAGTAAAATGTCATTCAAATGTCATCAGGGCAAGGAAATACTCAAAGTAAAGGACTGAAGTCAGCTCTGAGATTGTAACAGCACAGTTTCTCCCTCTAGATACTACAAGCTAGTAGCAACACAAACCCAGCAATTTTACAATAGGTTTAGAGAAATCCCCTAAGTAATGATTTGCAGATAAGTTGAATTACATTAAGTTGAGGAAATAAAATATGAACACTTCACCTCCTCTGTTCTTTGCCTGGCCTCTTCTCTTCCACCTGCATTCTTACATTCATTTTCCCTCCCCCAGCATTATCTTCACCCATTTCTGACTCATCTCTTCTGCCTCCCTTTCTTCCCCCTAAAGCATTATTCCTTGGCCTCTTTCCTTCTGAAATCCAGGCCCCAGTAATATTCCTCTTTTCAGCAGGAAACCGAACGCAGGCTTTAAACTGGCATCATATAAAGCTGCTGAAAACCTGCCAGGCAGAACACCCAGAAGCAGTATTTCCTTGGTCACCCATACTGAAATTGACACAGCGTTAAGTCTAATCTGCTGCTCATTGCTCACCAAAATTAGTTTCTGATGATGCAAGTCCCTGATAATTTTCTGAAGCTTCCTTTGTGGTAGCTCTGTGTGTTATGAATATCTTGGTTGCTCCTTTCTAAGTTGCACTCCATGCATAATTCTCAATAAATATCCTCTGCATACAAAACCAGCACTGTTAGCCCTGATCCTTTTGTTAAGTCTTTGTCCTTTCCTAGTCACTCCCAGCTCCCCTCTCACATGAAATCAACAGCAACCTCTGCCAGACTCTCCCTTAAAAACGCTCTGCATTGAAGAAAGCTGACTTTGCCACGAGCAGTCAGTCAATACCCCTTACATTAAGTCTGCTTTAACTAGAGAAGTACTCACGAGAGAGAAGCGAATAGCTACCTATGATGCTGCAGATTTTCTTCCACAACTGACCTCCAAGGAAAGCAAAGCAGCAGGAGCTGAACAGCCTTCCCCCGGCATGCAGCCCACAACACATGTGGAAGCACGGCGGGCACTCACCTCTTTCTGCAGAAGATTCCACTCCGTCTCGCTCACCAAGCGGTACCCGCTAGGAGACACGTAAGCGCTTTCTACCCCTTGTGTAACACTGGAAAGAAGCGAAGCAGTCTCTTCTTGCTCTGGCGTCATTGCTTTGATTGCTTTTTCCTGATCTTTGGTTAACATAAACCCACTTGGCATTTGCAGAGACCCAAGGGAAGCTGTATCAAAGTTCTCAGACACAGAATCTGCTCCAACAAGTGGTCCAAAATCTGACTCATCCAGATTCCCAGCAGATTTTGCTTTGTTGTTGTATCCTAAAGCTTTGGACTGTAAAGATCCAGATGTCCCCAGACTGTCTGTTGACTGTGCTCTCCGTAGTCCATCTTTAAACATGTCATTTTCTGATTTATTGAAAGATTCACCAGAAGACAGAAGCAAGTCTGCGTCCAACGAATGGACTGAGCCATGGGTGCTATTTAAATGTACCTGGAATTGGAAAACAAGAAAGAAAAAGTTATATATTCCATTCTAGGAGCACAGTACAAGGGGAATGCTGGACACCAAGTACAGGACATAGTAGAAGGAGGTTTAAGTTGGCTTTGGCAAGAACATCTGATCGCCAAACTTAAGACTGAAGAGAAAAGGATATAGAGCTGAAATGTTCCAGCTGCAATTAAAAAAAGTCTTCTGTTAAGAGTGCTTTTGTAAGAATCTGTCTTCCTGCCAGCTCTTAGCAAGGACACAGTCACCTTACATCTTCCAGTATTTGAAACAAGGCACTTCTTCCATTAGAAAGAAGAGAGACACTTGCAATGTCGCTTCTAGAACTATAATCAACAACAAAACACAAGTATCCCTCTTCCACAACTAAGTTCTGAAGTCTGTGCATCTGAAAATGAAAAGACTTAACACCAACATAAAAGTGAGTGGAGAATGATGTATTTAAAATCTGCTCTGTAGTGACGAGTATTTTTTCCATTTCTTTCTTCTACTTTGAGTGTCTGATAAAACATTGCAAGAGAACAATGTTTTCTTACGACATTTAAAATATTCTTTGCAAATAAAATAAAAAATGAAAAGGCAAAAGGCTGGGATTAAACAGAAAGGCATCATGGAGAATGTCAATACCAAAAGCCACAGTAATTGCCCTGTGACCTGTATAGGGAACATTAAGTCTCTTGATCTATTTTTATTTGTTTGTAGCACTGAAAAGAGAGCAGCAATGCTTCATTTAAGCAGCATATGACTGTTTTCAAAACACCTTCCATTCTGCTGCACTTCTGCTTTGCCATTAGACATGTAAAGGAAGCAACATTGAAAGTAAGTCTCTTGAGAAAGATACTGAATTCCAAAATAAGTCCAGCATGGACTGGTAGGTTGTTGGTACTTCCATGTGTTTATAATATTATGTATTTACTTTAAAATGCAAATATATCAGTTGAAATTCATGAAAAAAAGTCAAGAGAGTACGGACTTAGATAAAATTGCATCAGACAACTGATTGACGATATATTTTTTTTTTGTATTGCAAGCTGCAAAGCCTATTAAATGCTCAACAGAGAAGAGCTCAGAATTTAAATTAGGAGATAAGACATGACTGATAACACAATTTATTGCCACTTGTAAAACACTTTCTGTGCAGCTAAAAAGGCTCTAAGAAGCAATAGAAAACAAATCCATAAATAGCAATTGAAAACAAATCCTAAATTACTTTGGAAACCATATCCTTCCTCAAAATACAATATTTCCCATTGCATATAATTCCTAGAATTAAATAAATGCAGTACTTAAGGGACTAAAATGTATACCAAGAACTAAAATTATAAAGAAAACATCAGAAGACAAAATCTTTGTTTGCCATCAATTGTTCTTATTTACCTATCTAGATAAAGAAATGTTAGTATTGAACACTGTATATGAAATATAAAAAAATATCCTTGGTGTATTATAAAGGGTACCTCTGCTCCATTTAGATGTTATGATTTTGAACATCTTTCTGCATTGTGAACTGTTACAAAGCACTGATAAACAATGAATGGCAGACTCTGGAATACATATATTTTTTCTCTTTAAAAAGGATAAATAAAATGAACAAAATATCAGTTCACACTGCAAATTCTCAAGTCTCTTGGGGCTTACACAAGCTTCTATAGTGCAAATCATAGTCTTTATTATTTTGTCCTTACTTCGACTTACAAAACCAAAATGGAACCTGTTAGGGTATCAGCTAGGCAAGAAAAATACATTGGAAAAGGAGAAATAATCGTCCATTCTGTTATTTGTTTCTAAGTTCCAACCTGTGTGCTCCTTGGACTTGTTTCTTCACAAATGAAAAGTTTAAGCAAATCTCAAATACAATTTCAGCTTGTCCCAATGTATGACTTCCTACAACACCAAAACGGCTTGCTAACCAATGACATCCTGTAGTATCACTTTGTCTGGCTGTCTAATGAAGCTACTAATGTAGCTCAAGCAGCTTCAGCGAAAACTTGGTGCTAAGCCCCAGCTACCAGCTTGGATTAAAAAAACAAACAAACAAAAAAAAAAACCTAATTTTCGGCTGCAGAACAGATGTGGTCAAAACCCTCAGTTTACACAGTTGGATACATCTTAAAACACACATGCACACGCACTCAATTGAAGAAGCAGGTTAGCAAATTAGCTACAAAATGCTTGCTTACTGTTCAGATTTAATTGGTTTCATTCTGAAAATTTAGATTTCAATTCTGAATTTAATTAGAATTTAATTCTGAAAATGTGTTAGAACATGGATATAAATCCGAAGAGAATTTAACAGAAGTTAACCGGAATGCAAAAGGTAAACTACAGTTTTTAACAGCTAACAGCATCTCTCAGAGGATTTTACAGTACTGTCTTCCAATCTTTATTTGAATTTATATATTCAAGCGCACCTCCAAAGGTTTTTCATTGCTTAATAAGAATTATAAGTGACAAGAGAACAAAGTCACTACATTTGCATTTCTACTTGTAATCACCCTGAGGAACGCACAAGTACTTGAAGTTGCTTTGAACTATTCAGTTGTTTTACCTCTTCATTAGAGAGCTGGGTAAGGGATTCCTCATGGGCTAGAGAACATGAAGCTTTCGTTTCATCATCTGAATCTTTTTGCTTCTGCTCCTTTCTCTTGCTAAGTCTCTGCTGATCATCATCTTCCTAGAAATCAATGGTCAATAGTGAATGCATATAAACAGGATTTAATTTTGCCACTGTAGTCATAACATTAGCTTTCATCATACACTAAACTACAAAGGAAGACAGCACCAGAAAGACTTTTTCATTTGGCTAAATACTCCTGTATTTGTATCATAAGGGTTATTTTCATTAAAAAAATCCAGTGTTCATTTCAAAAGGCACCCAAACTGACTTATTTTTCATGTTCTGTGTCCAACACATATTCTAGAAAAAAATTATCCAAAGAACATATTATCTAGATCCAAATTCTTATAGGAATTACCAAATAAGGAACAATAAAAATAGCTGTTACCGTGGCTATTGTATAGAACCTGATAACATACACTTATCTAATGGCTGCACTAATGGCCAGTATACAAGCAAAAACCTTCAAGATAAATGTGAAAACAAGTGCTTTGATCACACCAAACAATGCAATAATATATACAAAAAGAATTAAATAAAGACCTCATAGAACACTAAGCAATAAAGCGTGAACACAATCACTTGCATCAGAGAATTCAAAATGAAGCTCTTAAATTTATGCCTGAACTAGGTTCTGTCTTAAGTAAATAAAACAAACAACTAGAAGGAAGTGAATCTTGCTATCTTAACATCCTTAATCCTGGATTAAGAAACTGTCATCTGTGATGGAAAACAACTAGGTTAACTTCTTGATATTAATACCTTTTCACTTAACAATATTGGCAACATTACTTTTAAAGTTACTATAGGTACCAGTATTAAAATATTCACATAAATGGGGAGTTTCTGTTACAACTGTCAGCTGTCATTTAAATGGAAAACTTCTGTTAAAGCTGACAGCTGTCATTTTTTGGAAATATTAGCACACAAATAACTTCTGCCTCCAACATGTTTTCTACACCTTTCCATACCACATTCAAGTTACAGTACTTTAATTAAAAAATAATAATAAAATAAAAAGAGGAAAGCAGCAAGTAACCTGATCCTTTTTTTTCAGTTCTTCAACTTGTCGAAGCTGCTCAGAGGTCAGAACAATTTCCATACGTTGCATGTCTCTCATCAACAAACGCTGAGACTCCAAGAACTGGTCATTGGCTTTCTGCCATGTGTGTTTCAACTGGTTGTGCTGTTGCCGCTCTTGCTCTAAGAGATGGCAGACTATTCAAAAATAGAAAGAGTCGTTCTGAACCAGCATTTTTTTAACCTGTCTTCTTAAACAAGGCATTCTCACGAATAAAAGTAATTATTGTTCTAATCAAAAACAATATAGCTTTGTTCAACAACTATGTAGGATGAAATAAGACATTTTCTTAATTCCTAAATCTGGCTTGAGACTAGGAATGTATCACTGAAAATGCAGGATTTCCCAATTAGAAAACTAGTATCTTAACTTCATTCATGAGTTCTAATAGTTTCTTTATTAGTGCTGGTTTTAAAAGACTGTCTTCTAAGCCCCTATTTATTTCAACAGAAGGTTCTGCTTTACATTCCTCTACAGTGATTCTGTGTTGTACTGGCATGGACATACATTCACACATCTGTTCCACCACCAGGTGTTCAGAATTGGCATACCTCAGAGAGATATATCAATAGATTGCGTTATGGAAATAATGCTCATAAATCTACACAAATAAAAGACGCTAGTAAAATCACTTTAGTAAGAATGAAGCTTGCATTACTATGAGAACCTAACACAAATTCAACGGCATAACAGCATCCCCAGAGAGACCAAGTGGATGTTATTTCTCTCCATCATAAGAGGACTCCAAAGTCAACTCTTTTATAAACATTTCAGGGGCTTTCACATATAAACACACTGCTACCTCTCCGTCCCATTTTTTTTTCCCCAAAAAAACAACTCAGATACAAGATCAGAAGAGAAGTAACAGCTTTACTGTTTTTTGTTTGTTTAACATCCTTAGCATAGAAGAGTCAAAAGGATTATCAGTACACAGGTACCTTCATGCAGTTCTTTCCGCAACTTCTCTGCATCTTCTTGCAGTACTGATTTTTGCGTGTTGAGAACAGCCACGTACATCTCTAAGTCTGTCCTACATGACTTCTCAGCTTCCAAATAATGGTTCAGTTCTTTAACCTGAATAAAAAGAGAGAAATCCACAATCTCAGTGAGGCAACACTCTCAGGCATTTCTTTTTTGTTAGAAGTCATCGTGTCACCTGTTTCAGTAACATACAGCTGCTGAAGACAGCAGTTTATTCCTAGAAATCAAAAGTATTCAAGTATCAGTGTGCAAGTAGCATTTGTATTTTTTTTCTGAATAAATCATTTACTTATAAAATTCCACAAAATGAAACGTTTAAGTGACTCGATTAGAGTTTCTACAGACGGATCACAACAGTGGCAGCACTGAGAGGTGGTAAAGAGGCAAATATCACATAGAATCATACAACGGTTTGGGTTGGAAGGAACCTTAAAGACCACCTAGTTCCAACCCCTGACCACCGTCAGGGACACCTCCCAGCAGCCCAGGCTGCCCCCAGCCCCACCCAGCCTGGCCTTGGGCACTGCCAGGGCTGGGGCAGCCACAGCTCCTCTGGGCAGCCTGGGCCAGGGCCTCACCGCCCTCTGAGGGAAGAATCTCTTCATAGTGCCTAATCTAAATCTACCCTCTTTCAGTTTAAAGCCATTACCCCTTGTTCTATCACCACATACCCTTGTAAAAAGTCCCTCTCCTGCTTCCTTGTAGGCCCCCTTTACGTACTGGTGGGCCACTGTAAGGTCTCCCCAGAGCCTTCTCTTCTCCAGGCTGAACAACCCCAACTCCCTCAGCCTGGCTCCATAGCAGAAGTGCTCCAGCCCCTTGATCGTCTTCATGGCCTCCTCTGGACTGGCTCTAACAGCTCCCTGTCCTTCTGGTGCTGGGGAGGCCAAAGCTGAGCACAGGGCTCCAGGTGGGGTCTCACGAGAGCAGAGCAGAGGGGGGACAATCCCCTCCCTCACCCTGCTGCTCTTGGTGCAGCCCAGGATACGGCTGGCTTTCTGGGCTGCAAGCACTCACTGCTGGGTCTGCATCTCATTTGGGGTTTCATGTTCAAAAGAAGATGTGAAGACAATTCAAAATAGAATAAAAATAGTAGTCAGAATACATGACTATAAGGCAAGATTGGACGAAACCTCAGAAGAGAGAAACCTAGGAATGGACAGGAAAAACAACAACCATTCAAACCCATGAAGGCCTGCTGCAAAGAGAAAGGAAAATCTGTTTGGATGGGATAAAAAACAATTACAACAAGAAAGACTGAAGAAATATATTAGTAGTTTTTTTTTTTTTTTTTAAACAGCAAAGGCTAACAAAGAATTGAAACAAATGTCCCACAGAGACCGCAGAACCTCCAGTGAGAGCCTTTTAAGATAGGGTTACATAAACATCTGCCAAACGTGATGCATTTAGAAACGGATCCCATCTTGCAGCAGGGAATGGGCTGAAAGATCTCTTTATTATGGCCCTATAGGGTTTTATGGTTTTCTGAGTCAGGAATCACAGAGTTTTTATATCAAAAGCAACAAAAGCCTTCAGGCAATTCCTGACTGGCTACACAGAGGAGTTCATCATCTTCCTCAATGCAGTAGAGGAGCCACAGGCACTGACCCAGGTGTTCAACAAAGCCCTTCTGCTTTTATTTTCCATTAATGGTGGGGACAGCTTCTCCTGCCCTAGGATAGAAGTTTTCCATCTGCAAGCCTTTGAAATGGAGAAATCTGGAGAACAGCCATTGGGAAGGGCAGAACAGTGGAGGAAAAAAAAAAAAGAAAAGAAAAAAGCAGCATTGTTTCACCAATCCAGTTAAGTACCTGACACTGAAAAAATAACATGACTCAAAGCAGACCTGAGGGATTTCACCATGAGCAATGGAAAAGCCAACTGCACCGCTCATTCTGCACAACCTGCCAGTCCTCATACCAGTCTCATAATACAAATCATGCAAATAAATGCCTTGTATTTTTATAGCACCATAGATTAAAGTACTTTAGCAACTTCCTATGTCTATGTTTAAACCCCTCCTTGCTATATACAAAACAGCAATGCTCTCTGATTAGGTTAAAAGGTGCTTGAAATAGGATTACTGGGAACTTCAGACAGAAGGAATAACAAAGTTAAATTGACCACAGGTAAGAATTAAGGCCTAAATGATTTTCTTTTGTAAGGATTACCATTTAAAGGGAGACTTCTTTAAAAAAATCCCCCAATAAACTATAAGCATAGATAAACTCATTTTTCTCTTTTTTCAGGAGACATGTGCTTGCATTTTACTCATCCTGTAGAGCACCGTGCTCATGTTTTGAGAGCGTGCAAGAAAAGAGACAGTTCCCATTTTGTCACCTTGGCAGTTTGGCAATGAAAAGAAAATACTATTTGCATCAAGAGAACAAGCAGAACTACCTTGAGAACTATTATTCCTAGGCAACATTTCAGTCTCAAAATGTGACCTATAAAGCAATTTGCGTAAAGAATCTATGAAGAAGGAAAAAGCTCAAGCATGGACTCCCAATCAATCTAGTACAATTAATACCCTTAAATGAAGTACACCCCGCTTCCTCAAATCGTAGACAGGCCTCCAGGCTAGACTAAAACAGAAAAAAAGAAGAAGGAGAGAAAAAGAATTCCAGGAAATGCTGAGCACCTACTGAGATTAGTTTCAATGAAAGTGATCCAGAAGACCACAAGGAAGGTGTTTGGATGTTTTAGAAACATCCGAATTGTAGGTTATTTTGCAATTTCAGCCTATTTGACTTCAAAGATAAAATAGTTGTTACAGAAGACATTTTCATGTCTGTGTAAGACAGTACATTACATGCAACTATCTTAATGTGATGCAGATATTATTTACCACCACAACCGATGAGAAAGCTCAATATGGGTTCTGAAGAACACAGGAACATTGGGTAAATTGCTCATACTCATTTCTTATCAGCAAGATCCAGTATCCCTTTCTATGAATCTGAGCTTTGCTTAAAGTTAAAGATACAAGAATTCTGGTGCTATTGCCTCAGCTTTATGCCCAGGATTAGAAGATGAAATATAGCAGATGCTAGATGGTAGTAGATTAAAAAAAAAATCTGCCAAATGCAAATCTCTTGGGGGCTTTAAGCATGACAGTAATCTAAAGGCCAGGCTGTCGGAGAGGTGCAAAGCAGCTATTTTTCTAGAGCTTTTTTTTTTCCATTTGCAATAGAGCTGAACTTTAGCAGTTATATCTAAGCAGAGATGACACACAAATATAAAACAACCGTGAAAACAGAAAGACAGAAAAACGTATACAGGTCAAAAATGTTACCTGCAAAGCAGTAGAAAAGTATACCTTTTTATCTCTTACAACATTTGCCATTACTTATCTGCATCAAAATAGTATGATGCAAGACACAAATCAGGATACAGTTACAATTCCACCTCACCTTTGATGCTTCTAACTCCTTTATTTTTTCTTCAGCTTCTGTCAATTTCTCTTTTAGTGCTGCAATCTCTTTCTCCATAGGCATCACAACCGAACGAAGCTTCTCAGCATCTTCCTGAGCCTGAAATTAATGCAATAAATTACAAATAACACATTATCATAGTTTTCACCACAACATTTTTCCATTGTGGGAGACATTTGGAGGAAGTTTCCATGACAGTAAAAACTGCTGACTAAACTTCCACTTTCAACACTTGTCTTAATACTCTTTATTTAGTTCAGCTATTGCCTCTATGACAACAGGCAGATATTATTCCCTTCAGAGAACGCAACTAAATTTTGAATCTATGTATGGATTGGGCCATGAGCTTTTAAATCTCAATACTCTCAAAACCTGGGGGACATGCATTTCAAAACGTGTATCCTTTTCTGTTATTAAAGGCCTAGCTGTCCTGCAGCCTGCTGCCACACGGCTCACAATAAAAAAAAAAAGTGTATCATGAGAACTTCATGGTGAGTGAGTGACCATTCATTTACTTACTTATGCAGTTAAAAGAAAAAGGATCTGCACAGTAACACATAGTGCAGCTTTGTTCTGTTCTGGAAGATTATTTTTCAGTTTAAAATTACTACTGATGTAGCATCAGTTTTTGGTGTTACTGTACTAGGTATTTCAAAACCACATACAGTCCATCCATCAAAACCCGTGATATATTCAAGAAAACAGTTCTGCAAAGATCAAAGCCAGGTCAACAGATTGAGAAGACTGATGAGGGGGAATAGAGAAAGAACGAGGTTAAAATAGCAAGAATTAAAATGAGAAATAGTATCCAGTGTGCAGGCTTTCTTTCATGTATCCAGCAAAGCTTTTCAAAGTGAGAGCGACAGCTCCCACAGACTCCACAAGCAGAACACTCAGGAAAAAAAAGACTCAAATATTCACCGCAGTAAAATTCTTCATGCCAAGAAGAATGTAAACCACCTGATTTGGGTTGGTTTTATGTATGGAGGCTGAGAACGCCCAGCTTTTCTCTGCCTTCTACTGGAGGAATTCAGGAAGGGACGGGGGAGGGCAGAGAACTGTGTCCTAAAGCAGAGCCTCCTAAGGATGACGCTTCTCCTAGCCCGATCAAATATGATAACTGCTAGAAAAAATATTCATGTCTTGTTTTAAATCTAGACTAGAACGTAGGTTTCAGAGGCTAATCACTGGATTTTCATTTTCTGGTAAGCTTATTGACAACTGTATCCTAAATAAGGCTTTTAAGAAGAGCAGACAATGGAAAGCTTTGATGTTTCAGAGATTAATTAAAATGAATACATAAATACTACCGCAATACCGAGCAATCATACAAATGTTACCAGGCCCGTCAAAAAAGGTCAAAAAAGCTACAAATAAAATTCTACAGGCAAAACAAAACTAAATTTCTTCATGTTTCTTTTACTTCTGCTATATTTTGTCACTGCCAGTTTGCTTGTCCAAAGCGCACACACAAAATCTGCGAGGAAAAGCAAGAGACATCACCTGACCCAGTGAATTCAATACTGGGGACATGTGACAGTGTCACACATACATACGTATCCCGTCACTAGCAGCCAGCAACTAACTCATCAGTCACATTTTTCGAACAGATGGGAGCAGAAGTTCAACTTCACAGGTTTTTATTTTTGAATATTTCATTTATTCTATCAGTTCCATTCACTTGAAGCTACCTATAGCAGGCTCACACAGACAGCCCAACATTTTAAGGACTGTTGAATAAGCTTTTTCCTAATTACTCATGATAACTGCAGGAACATTTCATCACCAGTTCGCACTGTTCAATGCTGAATATAAAGCAACAAATACGTCTATGGCAGAACCAACCAGTTTGGAGAAACAGAAAGTCCTCCTAACACAAGATCAGACTGCTCAGCAGCAAACAACTGAAGAGACAAAATTGTTTGTATCAAATTCCATGTGACAGAAAAAGTACTCTAGCTTTTACGTCTTTGTTAATGAAGTTTGACACTGTCCTTGCAACACATTGCAAATGTTTTCTTTAAAAATATGGGGAAGGATTCACATAAAAGGTCACCATGATACTAAGAGATACTAAGATAAATACTCCGAGCAGCCTATTTCTGGTAGCAATAGGAGTGCTGCTTGGTCAGTCTGCTTTTGAAAGTCACGTTTGAATGAAATATGCCATGTCATTATTTTTTACTCCATGTAACAACAGTGCACACAGAGTTTAACCTACTTGGAGCAGTCACTGCTGAACAGCTCAGTGTCTTAAACCACACCGTCACGTGGCAAGAGGTGTCACAGTATCACATTGCCTCTGTGAAAAGGAGCTATTCAGTCTCCTCCAGAGGTATCATCATTAAAACGTGCACTTCCTTCTCTTTTTTTTTCTCCAAAATTGACTGCCACAGACCTAGTTTTCACATATTACCACCTTGTATTTATTCATCACCTGATGAAAACCAACCAACCAGAACCAAAACTGCTTCTGCAATCACTCCCCAACCCCTCCCCAGACCAGAGCAGCCTGCTGCCCCCCAGCCCGGCAGAGGACCACGACATGAGGACGACCCCACAGACAGAACACCCTAAAAAGGAGCCCAAGCCAACACCCCAAGGACTGCATCATTCATCTGGCAGCTCGACACAGCAATCTTGCGTGCCCTTTACTGTTACTCCACCCAGCATTTTCAGCTAGAGAAATCTCAGGCAAGTAGCACACCTGACTGCTCCCTACAGATACAGAGACTAATTGAGAATCTCTCCTTAAAGTAGGACTAAGCATTTACAGTTCATCTAAGTTTATTCCACTGTTATCATGAACAACAAAAGCAGCTTATTGGACATCAGATCTTATGGCCAACTCTGCCACAGAAATCAAATTACCCTCCCTTTCCTATCTCCCCTATCGTGCCCAACAAACACGCTTTGGGACAGGTCTGTTCCTTCTCACTCGCTCAATGCACAAAGCACCTGTTTGTTCTGCAGACCTCTGCTGCTCCCAGGGCGACAGCTGTACCAAGAAGGGTCTAGATTCATCATAGCTCCAACGACAAAACCAGCCCCTTGCCTGGATGGAAAGTGAGGTCTGAGCAAAACGGACTAGCCAAAGCTTGGCAGCATGCGGGATGCCTCCCCACCGAGCCACGTTCCAGATGGAGCCCAGTCACTGCTGAGCACAGAGCTTGATGGAAGCGCACACTGCTATGGCCAGACCTCTTCCAGCTTCTGTGCTACCTGAAAGAACCTACCTGAGATCATAAAGCAACAGGAAGAGAGATTTTTATCAATCAATAATCCATTTTCTCAAAGATTAATCACCAGGTAGGCACATTATCATTAGAGAATGGTATTTATTTTTTCTGAGTTGGGAACAGAGATCTAGAGAACATACACGAAGTTTTCAGCACAGATTTCCTAGAAATTGTTGCTTTATCATAAAAATCACAAAATGCCTAGGTTTCCTCCAGACATTCAGCAATTTGCAGCTTGAAATATATTTACATGGAAGAGCAGCACAGCTGCTTCCAGACAACAGCGTGTGCTCCACCAGACACGCTCTTTCTGACAAGGAGACGCTCGAGAATGCCAAACGCCAGGTTTGCAGACTAGACTTGGAGACTGCCTGCGAAGCAGTCACAACCTAGTAAATACAGCTCAAATTAGACCTTTATCAAAACATTACCCACCTGACCTGAGCGCTCCCAAACCAGGATGAAAACCAAGCACATTGCAAGCGCGATAGCACACATATCAAATCTGTACATTCGACCGAATAAATAAGCTTTAAATTCAAAGAGATATTTTCAGAATTTGGAGCAACATTTGTTATCTACCCTTTATCTCCTTAAGGGGAAAAACATGCAGACAACAAGCATAACCTTTAGCAAGTATGTGGGTGCAGTATTGAATTTCGTAGATTCTCTGTTGTTTAAAATGGATTTTATAGCCAAACTGAACACAGCTGAACTGAGATATTACCAAGTCAGGAGAGCCAACAAGGCTGGTGTCCTGGACTGAAACACAACACTTGTGACCTTGTCTCTGTGCTGTCTATTCTTCACACCTCACCTCACATTGTCAATGCTAGACAATGGTGTTGTTTTCTGCTCGTTTTAAGAACTGTTGTATTTTATATGCTGGTATAGGGCCTATTTACAACACAAAGGAACATTTTTTAAATTTTTGTGATGTTTGGAGATTCCTTGGAACTGAAGATGAAATTATTTTAAAAAACTCTTTATAAGTTCATGCCTTAGAATGAAATAAATCCATCTTTATAATCCCTCATCCTTATAAGGACAGAGTATAAATACCGCCCCGTTGGATGGCAATACCATTTTGCATGAGGAATTGATTCCAAGTATTCAAACAGTACATCCAAATGATCGAGAAAATTCATCCTTCCTCACTGACTGCTGTGGCATGAATATTCATTATTTTGCTAGCCAAACACAGCTTTTTGGGGGCTTGGGATTTGCTTGTTTGTTATTAGGTGAAATTGAATGTCCTTTTCCTGATTTTGATCTTATTCTTAGTCTCCTTGAGGAAAAACCTCACAGGTTTAATGAGAAAGAAGATTAAAAAACCCCATGCAAAGCAGTTTAAGCAATTATTTCAAGCTGCACTCTGAAGACCAGCTTTCCCCCTCCCCCTCTTATTACATAAAGTATATGTTCCTCTACAGGCTTATAAACCTTTCCAAGCTCATATTAATCACAGATTAATAAGCCAATCCCCTTTTCCTTCAGGATCACAAGAAACATTGATTTCCCCTTTGAAGAAGTACCCCTGAAATCACTATTTATCTGCTGTCCTAAACTTTTCAGTGCTAACTGGCTCACAGCAAAGCTACTGAGCCTGGGTGAGCTGCTCCGCCACCTGAGCAACTTGCAGCTCTAACCAATACATGAGCACCACAGCCAGCTAGGAAAAAAAAGAAAAAAAAAGAAAAAAAAAGAAAAAGAAAAAAAAAGAAAAAAAAAAAGAAAAAAAAATTGCTGAGGTTTTAGTTACTAGAAAACTTTCAGTAGAGAGATTATTTTCTGGAAGTTCTTACCGGCAGTTTGTTGGTAATGCGCTGATAGGACTTCTACACTATGAGCTCTGCATTTGCTGGGTTTGTTGGTAAGGGACCCACCACACTGATCAAATTCCTCCAGCTTTAATCAAAATCTTTTTTTTCTCCTATTAGGGCTAAAACCTTCTCTAAAAAAGGTGATGTCTTTAAAACTCCAGCAGCAGTAGTTCAGTAGATGTAACACCGTCAAATGGGCTTTACTCAGACTTCCACCTTTCTAAATCAAGGACTACATGAAGAACTGTGTCACTGAACAGCAAACATCCAATAAAAACTAGCAATGTTCAAGAACCTCTTTTATAATTCTCAGAAAAGAAGTTTCATTTTGAAACACTAACACTTATTGCTTGTTACTATACAGTAGGACTAGGTAACATATTTAGAACATTTGTGATATTCAATACTCCACTTCTTCTGCTGACAGCAAGCAGAAACATGGAAATGCAGTGACGTGGCACATTATCAGATGGTTAGACTATTCTTCATCCAACACAGGACTATTTATTGCCTTTTAAAAAGATCTTAGAATACCTTAAAGAGAACTGTAAGCATGCTGAGAAGACAAGTTCACTTAAACACGAGTTGTTAATAATACGATGTATACAAAGATTCAAAACCTATCTATTAGGACCAGTTCATTCTCCTTCCCACCTGAAGGAGAGCAAATAGCAAATCTTCAAATGCAACAAGAAAATCCAAACTCAACCCAAGGCACCTCAACTTACTTCCATGAACTGTTCAAAGTCACAGATCTTTGAACAACAACAACACCACCTTTCCAAACTCCAGGACAATTACCTTTCACCATCTAAGGCCTATTGTTTTATGGCATCAAGGTTCAGTATTTTCTAGGAAAGCAGCAGAATGGTGTTGCACAAACATGGCTAACCTCATAACAAAGGCCAATGACGTTTTAGAAATAGTGCCCGTTAAAAACCTCAGAAGTAATAAGATCCGAGAGAAAGAGCAAAGGTACAGAAAGTAAAGGAAGCTTTACAAATCTGCAGTCACTCCAGAAAAATCTAAGGGGGGCTTTATTTTGAATTGACATAACAACAAAAGACTTCACAAGGCCTCTTGCTTTTACCAACTGAAGACCAAACCTTACCATCTTCTCAAGTTGAACCATCTTACTGAATCTACATAATCAGATATAACACCTCTACGGATTCAAAAGCAGGATCAGGTCACGATGACTTCCACGAACAAAGAGCTGAAAGTTGGCAGAACTGGGCTGTGTGTACTTATGGGGAATTATAGCAGGGTGTAGGAATGAACCCATGCATAACACAAATACATCTTGAAACTAACTGGAGAGCTAGATCTCAACATACCTTTTTCATTTCATTTTCTAGATTTTCCTCCTCTTGACCTTCAGACAGACGCCTTCTTAACTCTGCTATTTCCCGTTCCACATTTTCTCGATACTGATTCCACTGAGCTCGTTCCTGCTCCAACCTGTGATGATACTGGAGCTCATAGTCACGAACAGTCTCTATAAAACAGCAGTTCCAAAACTTACTTTCAATGCAAGATGCACAACAGAGCTTTATGAACTCCATCTCTGACCAGCCAATGATTTATCATAGTTGAGCAAAAGTAGGACAACAGTTAAGTCTTCCTTCCCCTCTCTTCCCTTTGACTCTTACCCCAGAAAACAACTATATAAACAAAAGATCCTAAAGAACTACATTTCAGTTTGGGCCATTGCTAGAATACAAACAAACCAGCCCCCCCAACTGTGCCCCCCTAATTTCAAAACAGCATACATATCTAACATCCTATTTAGCAACATGTTTTGCACCTTTAAGCACATTATCCAGACAAACTACTAAAACCCCACTTCTTCTAAAATGCAACTATTTCTACCCTTCAGGTAAGGAGCTGTCTTTGTTTACATATGTACAGCAGCTGCCACAAGAAAGCCTTGATCTAGGTTCATGTAGATCATAAATAAAAAGAAATTTGTCAACTCAATATGCATGAATATTTGTGTTCTCTTGGGGAGAAGTATTATCTGGTGATGGAAAAAGTGCCTACAGCCAACAGACTGTAGACTCAGCATATTATGATCTTGTTTGTGAACCTTGAAGAAAACAGCCAGCTATGGCAACAATCTGTCCCCAGTTTACATCCTATATTTTATTCCTTGAATATAGTTTGTCTCAAAAATGAGAACAGCTGTGCAACATGCAAAGATAATACAGAATAGCTCAGAAGCATCTAGAAAAAAAAAACACAAAACCCCACAACTGAAAAACAGCAGCACATGCAGTCACTAGCCTGGGGAAAAGTCCATGTGATGATATTGGAGGGACACTTGACTGTCTGACAGCAGAACTGTGTTTACACAGGAGAGAAGAGAATCATGCTGTCAGCCTAAAGCTGTTTTCAGACTTGCCAAATCACATGTATTATACTTATCTTCATGAAGGATGAAGTATCACATTCCTAGTTCCTCAGAAATGTTTTGTATATATGTGGAAGTTCCCACTGCCACAATTCCTTCTAACTTCTATCTCCACATTACCAGAAAAGAACAACCAAGCTCCTTTTGACAAGCCTAGAAATTATGCTTGATCTGTCCCTTCTGTAGCTCAGTTTTGCCAAGCCATGAACAGCAACTCTCCATACTCTGTGCAAGAGCATACATAAATCACTGAATGCGTGCTAAAGAGGTGTCTGACCTCAGTGGCAGCAGCTTGTGTGGTTGTTACCTTTCATTACAGCTTGCAGTGAGGCCACTTCTTCTTGCCACTGTCTCTTCACCTCATCGATAGCTTCCTGCTTTGTATTCTCAGATACAGTGGCTATAGCTTTGATGTTCTCCATTTCAGCATGAGCTTCCATCAGCTGTGTCCGCAATTGTCCCAGATCATCTTGGGCTGCTTGAAGCACTGCATTTTGTCTTTTCAGGTCCTCTGAAAAGAAGTATGATTTCCATTTAGCTTGATTAATAAATTCAATCTGAAGAGTATCCACAGTTGCTATGACAAAGAGCAGTGCTCTAACAAGGGCGGGGGGGGGAAGCGCTGATAGTAAAGCATCTACCTATAACAACTGAACAAATGTTAGCAGGTATCTTTAGGGAACATTATTTCTTGAATTCATTTGCCCTTGTCTTTTATTTGACTTTTATTTGAAAAGTAACTCTTTTTGCTGATGCAGCCACAAATCAGACAGCGTAGCTATAACCTATGAATGCACATGCCTGGTGAAGGTGAACTATGCTTTTAATTAGTTCAGTATTATTTAATTCATTCTGGCAATGAAGTTGGAAAAGGTAAGACCAACAGACAAGAAGACAGTTCTTCCCCATTTTTGACACCAACTTGGCCCCAGATTTGGACAGAACACTTTGTATTCCAGACTAGAAACACTCTGTGAACACTACCTGGAGCCCGTATATGAAAACTAACCAGCCAAATTTGCTCTTTATTGTGCCTGTTTCCACTAGAAAAAGAGATACATTCAACTGAATGTCCACTACTTCCCTAATTGTTGCAACCAGAAGCTAATTTCATACTATCCTCTTGAGGTTTCAGTTAATCTGAAGCAACAGCTTTAAATGCTACACATTATACAATTCATTCTAAAAGTACTAACAGAGAATATAGTTTTATGCCCATGTAGCCTATTTCAACAGCAATAACTTTTAGTAGAAACATCTGGCCAGCATACAAAAACAACAAGCTATCTCCATTAACCAAGCCTGGTGCCCAAGACCTTACTACTTGATAAAGAATATGAAACTTCAAGCTAATTGAGTACTAAAAAGGACATTAATCCTTGTATTAAAACAACAACAACAAACACCACAAAATCCTATAGCATTTATGTTATCTAGTTCCTAAATGACAGTGTTAAAGATAGCCTGCCACTGTCCCACATGTATTTTTAGGAAAGGGTCTCAGAGAACAAAGAGGGGGGAAAAAAGCTTTGGTGGAAGGGGGGAAAGTAATTGCTTGTTATATTCTTCTCGGGTATCCTTTCACTCTGGTACATACGAAAGTTTTTTTCTCATCATAATTTATTTTCTATTTTTTGACTGTTTGGAGAAGAGAGAAGTACTGCTGATCTCATCAGCAGTGTCTTGTATCTCAAATTTCCTTTCATCCAGCTGCTAGAAACACAAAGAAATAGGCCTTCTGTATGATCTGATCTTCATTACGCCTGTTGTATTTCTGCTCTCATAAGCTAATACAAGCAGCTGCAGTCCTAATGCATTATTTTTTGGGTTTGCTTTCATATGTTAAGGACAGAAAATCATCAGAATTAGAAGTAAACCAATTTGGCTCTCAGAACAGCAACTATCACTACTCTCCAAGTCTTCATTGGATATTTGAGCTCATATGGTTTAAATTTTCCTACAGAGTGCTATTGAAATAAATGCCCTTGGCTAGTATTAAAATTTTTACAATGTTTTTCTGCTTACATTCTAGCTCAGATTGAAAAGTAAGAGAAATTAATATTATCTGAAAGCAGCTAGCCACAAAGTATGAAAACCACATCATCTAGACTACGTTTTTCCCCTTGCCACTTCAACTGCTGTTCAGAGAGAATGAGCACACTGACTTTAGAGTTAGTATTAAATTCAGGGGTGGTGTTTCTGGATGTACAACACGTTGCTCTGCTGACTCCTGTCTGTGCAGCCAAATTTTTAAATTAATTCCAAAAATTTGTTCTTGTAAGCCAAATAGCCACCTATTGAATTTTACTCCCTGCTCATCTCTTACATTCTTACTATAACTGTTTAAGACTACTATCACTTTTCCATTTTTGGCAAATCAAAAACAATGTGTTATCTAATAATGGGTATGTAGCCAATTATCCCAGTATTGGAAGAAAACTCTCTTAAATCCTAACTAGGATTATCCTTAACTAGAGAAAAAAAAAAGTATGCGGTATGCATGTGCAAATGGGGAGTAGTAGTCGGCATTACAAAGGTTATTCTTCATATAGGGTTTATGTGCAGCTGAAGTTTAATTAAACTTTCAAACAATCCAGAAAATAGAGAACTTACCTTCCTTAGCCAAGTACAGCTCCTTAAATTTCGCTCTCTTTTGATTAAATTCTTGCTCAAGTTGCTGCTTTGTACGCAGAAATTCTGCATTGACCTTTTCCAATTCTGCTACCCGTTGTAGAAGAGCAACTAAAAATAAAACAGAAGATAAGGTACGTCACTAACAGTAAAGGCATCCCATTCTGCAACTTAGAGGTTTGAGGCTTTTGCTTTTTAAAGTATATTTATTAATTATTTCAACTGTTGCCCCACAATACATGAGAACAACTAGTGAGAGTCCTTTAAGCATGGAGGGAAGATAAGTTCTTAGACTGCAGCATCAAATTGCAGTAGGTATCTCCACAGCTAGGTGGGCATGTGGCAGGTAATTCTATAGAAAACAATTTCCCCAAAGAAAATCATACTTCGGTAAATACACTGAAGGAAGAAATTGGGGGAAAAAAACCAAAACAAAACAAAAGTGCCAGAATGATCTCTATCGGTGCTTCTTTCCAAACCATTGGGAATTTAGCCACCTTGCATAGGAACTGCACGTGAAGGCTGAGCATCGAAGCACCAAGTTCTCAAAGGCTGAGGTTGAAGAAAACTCAACGACAGCTGCTGAGCTAACAACTACAAAGAAAAATCATAAGCTAAAACATGATGCCTTGATGTCTCCTGCCTTCAGTTCTGCACTTCCACTAACAGGTTTTTCAGTCTATATTCAGCCAAACTGCCAGATGACTGCAATCTATGGAGAAATAACTGATCATCAGATCAAATTCTTCCCATTTCCAGTAGGTAAAAATCCTTAAGTGAGCACATACATCTCAGTATTTTCCAGTATTTACTACATTAGCAGATGATCTGGTGGTATGGCAAACAAAAGGAGTAGTATGAAGTCCACAAGGCACTAAAGACTGTTACAACATGATCACCACCACACCGCATGACACTATAAAGATCCCACAGAGTGAGAAGCACAGGCACCATCCCTGTAATACTGACCATGTGCAATATTAACTACTTCACACCCCAAGAAGTACAGGTCTGCTTTAGGTGCCAGAAGGTTTCCTACTGCACACCTCAGAATTCAAATTCAAACTAGAAACAAGAGGCAGAAGAGCTCAAACAAAACCCACCTCCATGCTGCAATGCACTGAGCAAACAATGTTCCTCTAAGCAATCCTCTATCTGTTCTGCAAAAGCATTTTATGGACGTGTTCCAACTCCGTCTGGTAGAAAAAGCTGAATCACTTTGTTTCAGTTATAGTCCCTACACAGCACAGACTAGATACACAAAATATTGATCCATCAGAAGCGCTTACATAGCCCACCCAAAACACTTACCACTAAAAGCAAGTAGGGAAAACGTAGTACGACGGCCACACAACTTCAGCAGCAGCTAACGTTTAGACTCACAAAGCGGTGGCAGCAGATCTACAGCTTACAGTGGTAAAATGCTGGCTGGTGAACGCCATTGAGGCTGTGTGAGTTATATTTATTTTTAGTACCAGATGACTTAGGGTAATTGCAGACACGAACAAAAGGATCTTTTAAAAGCAAGGGTATGTTTTACTGATTGCTGTTTATGAGGGCCTATGGTATTATAAAATGCAGTGTTTAAGTTATCTGTTCAACTCCATGCTGGATAAAAGGTATATGTAGCTACAGAACCAAACAAATTTTAGTTTTGCTTTTTCAATTGAACTTTAAGTATCAAGACATCAGCTTTCCCGGCCACCCTCTCTTATCTGGATTCTGCAAGGCAAACTGCACAGGGGTACTCTCCAGAACACAAAAGAAACCTGAAGCAAAGACAGCTCACTGAGAGGAAAGCTTCACAGGAGCTCGGAAAGTGGCTGGATCAAAACCAGGGTAGAAACAGCACGCGTGGAGCCAGGCCCAGGCTCGAAAGCACTTCCCAAGGCTAAAGAGCTGCCTTCGATCTTTTGCAGAAGGGTAAGCCGACGCTTCCACTCCCTGCTAGCTCAAGAGAGATCGATGCTGCAAGCCAAGGCAGCCGGGCGGCAGGGCTGGAGGCGCCTGGCAGAGCCCCCACAGCCACCACGCCGCCGCCTCAGAGCAGGGACAGGCCGGACTTGGAGGAAGTGGTTCTGGTGCCACGGCTTTGGCTCTTGAAGGGATGCTATGACAGGCTCTAAAGCCTAGGGGAGGCTGGCTTGTGCCACGGCCGGGCAGGTGCCCAAAGCCATAGACACAAATTGAAAAGAAAGCAAAAAGGAACCTAGGCATCGCTCACCGTATGACCGCCATTTTGAAGACCTCACAACAGCGGCTGTGCTACCGCTCCCATCAGAAAGCAAACTTTGGCTGTGCAAAGCAAGCAAATTAAATTTCTTCTGAAGAAGAGACTTGTTTCTGCTGAGGACAGAGGGCAGAGGACATCACAAGAGCGGACACTTTAAGCTGAGGCCAACAAGAGGTTCGGCCTTCCTAAACCCTCCCGCCCAAGCAGAAAATGGAAATGAAACTTCAAGTGTTTTTGTTTTTACAGCGTGGCCTTTCTCTCCAGCCTGCCAGTTGCACGTAAAAAGAAAAAAGTGAATAATCCAGCACAACAGCGCTCTGGCTGCTGCCAGGCCAGCTGTAGGCACTGGGAACAGCAAACAGTGACACATGAGAACTGCAGGCCACACATCAGCGCAACTGTGTGTTAGCATTATTGCTTTCGTTCACGTACTAGGCTCAAAGTGTTTTTACCACCCATACGAGGTAAGTTCAGGACAGATCCTGGTGTTCCATACACAGAAGAGGAGTCTCCCCGCACCAGCATTATCCGCATTTCACTAACACAAGACACACGCACTTGAGGACAATAAATCATATAATATGTCAACCTCCAGAAATGCGTATGTGTAAAAAGAAAAGCAGACTTTTTTTTAAGACATCATGACAACCACCTTTTCTCTACTAAGTGTAAATGGTCATATTTTCACAAAAAGATCACCTTTTCTGTGGATATGATTTGTACGACAGCAATACAGACACTCCACTTTCTAGAACGAACTCAAATTCAAACTGCCAGCTGCAGGTAACCGCAGGCTACATTACACGGATTAAAGTCTGCCTGGAAAAGCACTGAAGTCACTGGCAGGAAACGGACACTCAGAGATTTTCAATTAGATCACTGTCATTTATAGCTGAAGTCTTGCTCGGAAGTTAGGCCCAAATCACCTCAGTTCTGTAAAAGAGCTGAGAAAGAAAAGTTTTTATTTGCCATCATAGGCTGATTTGGTTAAAGATGACCAAAAACCCCAAACCACCAAAACCCATTCGTTTTTGAATGACAGTGTTCATGAATTTGCCAGAGTCACTGTGCCCATGCCCCCATCTCCCACACAGAGTGGCAGCCATCAGTGGTTGAGGACATCGATGAAGCGCACAGCGAACAGCTCTACAACAGGAGCCGCCACTACACGCCAGCCCCCAGGAGGCAGGGAGCACACTGTATACCCTAAGAGAGGCAATATGGGAGGCCTAACTCCCCAGTTTGGGCCTTAAATTATTAAGAAGCAAACCAAAACCCTGAAGACCCACTTGGTAACTCCCGAAATAGCACTGAGAAGAGTTCAAACTAAAATTGATAGTCTGAACTGAAAATGAAGCAAGCAAACAAGAAGTCACTTTGGCCAACAATTAGCTGCAAATAAGGTGTTTTTCAGAGTATCGGGGACTACTGATGGCAGTCAGACACGCCAAGGGAATTACCAGCTTTGTTTCTAATGAACTACACGGATGTCGCATAGGTACGTCATGTCAGAAGCAGGGATCACCATCTACCTGTTTAACATTATAAAACACACTGCATGCTATTACGTGGCTTAACCAGGCAGAAGAACTCAAAAGAAGGGCAGCAAAATCCACTTACAAGTGGAGTCATCCATTTACAAGAAGACTGTGAGACTACTGGAGCACGTAACAAGAAACTACAGTGAAAAAAAGACTGAACTTTCTCTTAAACCAACACACTGCAAGATTTCAACTTAAGGCAAACACACGAACAAGCACGCACGTCTTGTATGTGACTAGTTACTTAAACGCGGCTTCACAGATCAGCTCCCAAAAGGATTAAATTTTATCTATGACAGTTTCCAGTTATGCAAACATGTAGTGACCATTCCTGAATTAAGACAGACAAAGCCGATTATTGCTAAGTTTATTTTTGTGTACTAGGTCTATTTATAAAATTAATACCACAAAGCTTTCCACTTGATATTTAGAATGTCAAACATGACATCAAGAGTTCAGTCCTACAGCTGAAATCTGAAAAACAGATCAGACACAAACTACTTGCCTCCAAAATATTTGCTAGACATAAGTCACTCGTGTCACTTTCCACCTCTTCCTTTTCCTGTTATGATTGGGCAGCCATATCTTTTTATTTTTTCCATACCTCTGTCTCAAGCATTTTTTTCTTCTTCATGCTTATTTCCTAATAGCCCTAATTTTTTATCCACCACGATGTCATATTGGAGCCACATTTACAGTGCTATATAAATTTGCAGTCTAAAAGTCTGCCACCAGTACATGTATTTTGACTGCAAATAGCTTTTCTTAATTTTATTTGCTTTAAAGATTTGATTAAAACAAACAACTTGCAAAACATAATCCAAAGAATGCAGTTGTTTGGTAAGTGGCACCCAAAAGTACGTTTTTTTTAAGTAAGCAAGTTGAACAGAAATAATTCCTGATTTATAAAATTGAAGTGGTGTTCTTTTCAAGGAGCAAAGTTTTCCTTTATACACTTGAGCAGCAGCACACCAAACTGAAGGGGAAAATAAAAGGGGGTGGGGAGTGGTGTAGAAGGAAGAAAAGAATTATTTGCTTCCCCAAACTTGCATTTGTAAGCATCAAGCATTTTATTTACCTCTTCTGGACAAACGTCTAAAGCTTACTGGTCAGCATACACTTTTTTAGTTTTATTTAAGGATAGAGAACTCATTTTCAGAGGCAACAAAACCCTTTGCATTGTCACAGATCTCCTTTCCCGAGTACTTCACTGCACGCAGTGGTGACAGCCAGGCTCCAGAAAGAGAAGGAAAGACGGCCATCCTGCAGCTGTGCTATGGGAGATGTGCTGCTGCTTGCCAAAATCACTACCAGCAATTCTGCAGAAGTAACTTTTAGGCAGTTCCCTCTTTTGGGCACTGTGGCTTTCAGAGACCTTGTTACATCTGCCCAACAACTTATAGTTATGGTACAGCTGAAGGTTGACATCCCTAATTCCTTCTGTACTGACTAAACATTTGCAAGCAAGAATCCAGTACAAATTTAATGCTACGTTCATTAAAACTTGGTGGTGGAGTCAAATGCACGTATCATTTAAGATGCTGAATTGAGCCTTGCTGCAGCATATCAGTTATAATAACTTTTTATTGCAGTGAATCAACAATTGCAGTATCAAAAACATTCAACTGAGCACTGCACATTAAACATCTAACCACATTATAAATACATAACATCAAGCAGAACAGCTTGCATTATGCTATTAAAATAGTATCTAACTTTCCACTGTAACTTGTAGTCTCAGTAATGCCTATTCCTATTCTTTATTTTCCTTGTTTTAAGCACTGTATGACATGCTACAGTAAGGATCTCAAAGAAACACAACATTTAAATAATTAAAGTCTAA
Organism: Anser brachyrhynchus; assembly: GCF_964034855.1. Lineage (NCBI taxonomy): Eukaryota > Metazoa > Chordata > Aves > Anseriformes > Anatidae > Anser > Anser brachyrhynchus. The sequence goes on along the minus strand of NC_137713.1, from coordinate 8,254,660 downwards.
AGAAATGGAGAAGGTGAGATGAGAATGAGTCTCTTCTAGAGAAAACAAGGGTCCTTTGCATGACTTCTAGCTATTCAAGGATTAATTAACAACTAGATAATGTTTGGTGTGGTACTGTAAAAACCCACGCAGCCGTTCGTATGACCATCTCCACGGCGTTTGAAGTGAGCTGCTTGCATGCTGCAGGTGTCCCCGAGGAACTCGCTCCTGCGCCCACCAGCTGAGGTTGGGGCAGCTGCCACCCCGAGCGCAGCGACAGCTGGCACTGCTGTTCTGCAACAGCGCCCAAGTGCATGGCCAGCAAACAACTCTGAAAGCGTTTCCAGGTTCAGGTCAACCGCTGATTACCAAAAATGTCATGTAGTACTTGCTAGTACAGCAACTTGTTGTCCTCTATCTTTGATGCGCAACCATTTTTTAACCAAATCATCCTGGAAGCGTGTTTACACAGTGAAGGTCGTCATGCAGAATTATAAGGGGAAAAAGAAGCGAAGACATTGTTTCTCCTTCTCTGTTTTTCTCCACTACCACTTCCCTCTTTTTCTCCCCTTCCTATGGGGCACACAACACATTAGCTACTTCCTTGCTTTGTTACTGCCACCCTCAGCCTTTCTTCTCGGACACAAAACCAGGCAGCTGCTGTTCTGGAGTCCAAACCTCCGTCCCCTGACATTCCCCTCACCCTCGGTGAAGAGGAATCACAACTCACCTCCTCCCAATCTTGATAAGCCCGATTCACGTGGTGAGTAATGCTCCTCACCTCTTCCACACATTTAGTCATTCTGGCCCCAGGTAATTTAAGTCTAGTTTTAAGTTTATGCTTAGCTAAACATTATTTAAATTAGAATGCAATGGAACAGCGGTCACTCGCATCAGGTATCACGGGAATGCAGCTATTTACATAGGTTTGTATGCACAGAAGTGGGCTTGGACTCTTTTCCCCAGTAATTTATCTTACATTTGCCAAAAGCACCTTCACCTCCCAAGGGCAGTCCCCTACCTCCATCAGTAGCCTGGCTTTTCCTGCACCCCTCACCACAGCAGCAGGTCCTTTTCCTTTACCCTTTAACCAGCCTTTTGCAGTTTTGTGCACACACTTGACCTTCTCCACGCAAGTTTCAACCCAAGGAACGTGGGGTTTTGTTGTCCTTAGTTTTTCCTCTAATTAATTCCTGCCATTGATGCTTTGGGAAGTGAGGAGTACGATCCCTCAAAGCTTCTGGAAAACACTATCAGCATTTTTTCCAAGAGTATCACCACCCTCTCTGCCCCATCAGTTAAGTGCTAATTTAAATAGGGCAGCAGTGGATCAATCACAGTGTAGGAAGAGTCAGCTAGACATCACGATGGATGGTAACCCAGAGAAAGTATTTTGGCTGCACGTGGTCGTCCTACCGCCACCATCGGCGAATCTGCTCAGAAACACGAGTTTGAGTTCCCTGTAAGTCAACAGCAAGCAAGTTACAGTTTAGTGAACAGAGACACTGAATTCACCTATAAAGACCAAAAAAAAAAAGGAGGGAACTGAGTTACTAGTCTCATCTCTATCATCACCACGTTCCTTGATCTCTTTGTGCTTCTGTCTTATTCTCCCTTGCTTTAACATTAACAATTTTCCATTTTTATAACCGCTCTTTATAAGAGGCTCATTTTCAAAAAAAAAAAAAGTCTCAGCAGAAATAAAACTCAATGACTTCTTGGGTTTATGGAGGGTCTATTTACTCTACAGGCTGTGTACATTTACTCAGGCTAGTCACTGCTTGAGCAAACAAGAGAGCATGGTGATGACAGCACAAAACTCAGCAAAGGTTAAGCATCCAAGTATTGGTCAGGTTTCTCTAAAAGGATTCACAGCTTGTGCCGAGTGTCATTGCTGCTACGATTACACCACTATCAGCTTAAAGCTAGTCTAGATCTACATACCCTGCAGTCACAGTCCAACTTGATCCCTTGGCAAAGCTTTTCAAGCATTTAGTACAGTATTTATGCTTAAACAATGCATCTGTCAAACATGTTAGCGTTCACGTGAGCTTTGCCACTCCTTTTATTTCATCAGTCTGTGCTACCTCGCTAAGTGGTAAGCTAGGCAGGCAGCAGAAAGGTGTTTCAAGCAGACACAGTGGAGGCTCCTTCAGCCCATAAAAAAAACCCTCCAGCAGCACCAGCTACTCCCCTCCAGTAGTATTTTAAAGTCCCAATAAAGAGCCAGGCAGCTCCATTCTTCTTGACCAAAGTAACATCGAAAATATGAATGAGCCTTCGTGTTTGTGCAGGAAGGCTTCTGCCAAGCCTGTCCACGCTCCCAGATCTAACCATCACGTGTACAAAACAGCCACAAAGTTCAGAACAGGATAAAACTACTTCACGTGGCAATTACACCTGACAGAGAGGTTTTCAGAGGATCTTACCTTGCAAGGAAGACAGAATTGAAACAGTGGTTGATATCTGTTTTAGTAAACCACCAGAAATCTGCTGTTCTGATCAAACAGTCGCATTTCAGATGGACAGGCATTTAGGGAAAACTTCTGACACTCACTCCACTATGCAGGAGACCACTTACACAAGCCAGCACTAAGAACACCGCTAGTATAAATGGTTTTTAAGATGTAAACGTTTACCATGCCCAGACAACAAACTCGGTGCTGATCTTCTTTCACAATACTGTAATTGCTGACTCATCTGCAGTGGGAGGAGAAAAAATCCCTTTGACTCCTTCTAACATGTTTGTCACATCGCTCACAGATTTATTAATGGCTGTCCTCTTTTGGAAAAAAAAAAAAGAAGTGAATAAAGTGTGACTCAGCTCCCAAAGAAACAAAACAACCCCACTGCATTGTTCTCTGCGATGAAGTAAATCAACGTATAAAACATACCCATTCCTATTAATTCCAAATTCCCCCGGACACCACTAATGCAAGACCTCACGCTGTCCTGCCATTTGCCGTAGGGCTGATTAACTGCGGTGTGGCTTTGAGAGCCTTCAGGCTCCGTACCATCCCCAACGCCCTGCCAACAGGAAAAGACAATGATACAGAGAAAAACAAAAAGCTTCTCTAGTTTACCATTACTACAGGTACGAGGAGATGACCACCGAAAGCAAGTCAGCCTCTCTCTGCACAATTTCAAAACCGACACGGTCAATAACAGCACGCAAACTCATCCCACCCCTGCAGCTACCAGACAGCACCCACGCATTGTCACAGGTACCAGAAAAGCTTCTGAGATAGCAGTAACTCACACGGGACCCAAGAGTCAGGAATGCGAACAAGCACCGCAAGAGGGGTTAATGTCATGTCATGGCATTCCCTCTGCGGTTCCCTGTCCCTTCCCACAACATGTGGTGGCCCAGACGGGTAGCCAGAGAATGAACTGAGGACAGGACCAGGCTAGGACCCGACTCGAGGCAGAGTCATTTCAGAAGCGTTAGCTCTGAGAAGAGCCCGTTGCAGGCATGAACACATGGTGCCTCGGAGTAACCACTTCCAGGATATAAATCTTGATAAATGGCCTGGAAAATGCGGCTGCCAGATGTATTTATGGAGACACCGTGGTGATAAGTACAGTATGACAACTAATAAAAGATGATTAACATCTTTATTTGATAAGAAACAGGATACAGTCCCTATCATTCGGAGTAAGGTTTCTGCAGCAATTTAATAGTTTCCCTGAGAACAACAGCCTACTACTCCCCCAAGTCTCCATAATCTATTTCTTGACAGGAAGCACTGCCATCAGTCTATATATTTCTACTTTTTGCTACCACTTGTCATTAAATGCATTTCTGAGCAGTTAAAGAGGAAGAAATTCCTCCTCCAGCATGAACTTTTCATTTACACTGCAACATTTAAAAAATATATATATATGCCTGGGGTATAAGCAAAACAACATGAAGGCTTAACTAAGCCTGCAGTTGTTACGATCATTTGAAGTAAACTCAAGCACTGGTGCTCACCCTTTTGGGTAACCCGGGCCCCCACGTCGCCCTGAGTTAGCCCCACCACGAGACAAGGACCCGTGAGGCTGTGCAGCGATGGGAGCAGCGAAGTGATACAGCAAAAAGCTGGGGATGGAGAGGTGTCAAACCACCTATTTTCAGCCCATCAGGACCCTGCCCACGCTCATCACGTGGCTGAGCATATACCAGAGCTGCCACAAACACGGCAGCGAGGCTGTAGGCTGGTTCAAACCGTGAAAAGGAGTCTGCACAGCACATCCATATCACCACCGTGAGGTCTCCACCCCTTCCTTTGTGCCAGCTCTAATACTCACTAAATCAATTAAACTCATTAATCCAGCAGCGAGCAGGTCTCCACCGGGTGGCTGAGCTGAAGCGGCCCAGCAGTGGGTCCCACGAGCCGAGCAGGCACAAGGGTGAGGGGGGAACACGACTGTGGGAGCCTGGCTTTCCTTCTGCCCTGCGCTCCCTTCTGGTGACTGAGCTCAGTGGAGGGTTGGGTTGGGTTTTTCCCCTTTTTCTTTCTTTACAAGATTTTATGGCTGTCATTTGTAAGTGATAAATGGCCTGCTTCAAATCCTGATTTCCACTCAGGCCATCCAGGGGCAGTTGCAACGCAACCTGTGCCAGAACACCAATTCCAAAGCTCGCGTTTTCCATCCATGCTCCTATACACACAGTTTGAACAAACCCAACTGAGCACGTGTCTACGGTGTAAGCACATTTAGACTGGTACCAAAACGAGAGCTGGAGGTAAAAATGCATGGGAAAACAGCTCTATGCCAGAGACAGGTTAGGACACATTTACTTTTTTTTGAAAGCAAGTACACAAGTACAGAACTGCAGTTAGACTGGACCCTATAATGTGCCATCACAACCCCTCCTGGTGTATCATCAGGGAAGTGTTAGCCTCCGTGCCTCCAGCGAATCCACCAGGGTTTCCTACACTATTTAGAGATTTAGCATCTTCATCCCCGGTTTCATCTAGAAGCCAAGCAGAAGCTGTGCAGACCAGGCAGCCAGCTATAATGTTCACAGTTAGAGGCGTCAGTCAAGCACAGAATCTGGAGTTTGGCTAATTGCTTTCCCATTAATTTAGCACACGTCTCTAGATACACACAAAGAAAAAATGTAAACAGGCATTGTGAGCTGACAATTAAGAAAGTTATTACGTGAAACCAATTTATCATCCCTAAAAGAAAATGTAAAAGATGTAGCACGGGACATAAAGATGTCATTTTGTGAGATGCTTTGAGAAAACAGAGCCAAACTTGTGTTTCATATTTCACCAAAATAAAGGAAGCAACTGCACAGCTCAGTTACATCAGGGATCTTGGCACAGCCCACCGCTAATGTAAGATGGATGTTCCAACTCTTGTGACTGTAGTCAATGGGAGTCTAGGACATCGTCAGGAAGCCTTAGGAAATACAATTTTCTGAAGGGGTACCAGACACTGACATTTATAGGGATGGTTAGGAAAGTCAGCTGCTCGAGCACTAACTTCTAGCACTCATCTGTGCTTCCTCCTTTATAGATTAAGCCAGTGACACTGAAAATACAGATGTAAGGAATATCTCTACATTCTGTGCTTGTAGACAAGTTACTATTTGCAAGTTACTTTATTTTTTTTTTTTTCTTTAACGCAACCAACCACGTTGCCAACCTAATCATTTCACAGAGCGCTGCTGTAGCAGCAGTTAACATACGGCACAAAGATCTCTTGCCGAGGAATATCGTAATGGTAACCACGTGTGCAAACACAAAGTTCCCCTACCAAGGCATGGGTGCAGTGGGTAAACAGTTCTGCATGGAAGCACTTAGACAAAAATTTAAGAAGGTGAAAGAGCGATCTTTTTTCTTTACAATTTTGCATATTTTTCTCTTTTGTTGCCATTTAAATAGCATTTCAAGCCTTGTTGCAACTGGCTGTAAATTAAAAACATGCATCAACAACAGCAGCAGTACAAATCATGCAGTCTATTCGGGATACTTTCTTAAAAGCCGTGGCAACACTGCTCAATCAACAAAGCTGGGTTGGTGTGATCCTCAGTTAATCGCTTCCTCTCACCTACAAGCCATACCCTCAGGAGCATCCCAAAGAAAGGATTCTGTTTTCTTTCAATTATTGATTCTGATTTTCTTTGCTATGTATAGCTTCTATGGAGCACAAATGAAATAACAGTTTTACTAGAAAGGTTATTTTCAGAAACCACAAAACATAAGGAGAAACAAATACAAAAAAAAATCCCACCTAAATTTCTTTCCTCGGTGTGAAGCACCATGGCACAACGAGCCTCGCCTCTTTATTAAATCAGGCTTGGTAGACTTTTTTTTGTTTGTTTTAAGATCTTAAGATCTATTTTCCAGTTATGGTGGGGACACAAAGCAACACAGGGCTCTAGCAGCCCGCAGCACGACGTGGGGAGTCGCACAGCGGGCTGCCTGCCCTGCTCCCTACCCAAGCCATGTCTTCAGAACTGCCCTGGCAGGTGAGGTTTGGGGCTCTTGTGTTTCTCTACCTTCCCAAAGGAGATCAGCAGTTAACCTCCAGCAATTAATTTCTGCAATCCGTGACGCATATAACCGCTTTGGTTTACAAATAAAGAAACCAAGGTATTAACGAATCAGATGTCAGCCAAACTCATGATAAATAGGTGAGTAGCTGAGGTCCAACGCCTGCCAAACACTGCAGCTGGTTCGGAGAAAACACTGCATCAGCATGAGATGCATAAGGCAGGGGGGTTGAAAAGCAGGTGAGTACCTGCTCTGTACCAAGAGGAAAGCAAGAGAAGACCTTCTCTTTTTAATAAAAGCAGACGAGATCTTAAAAATAAACTAAAAAAAAAAAGGTCCACAACAACAGAACAGCAAACAAGCTAAGAATCAGCATAGCTGGCAAGCAGCGCTGTCTGGAAAAGAAAAGAGAAGAAAATTTTCATGAAGTTAGTGCACTCGTACAATTTTCTCCAGCAGAAGAATGGACGCATGGAGGAAGGATACTGAGGACGTCCCAACCAGAGAGCGGAGCAAGCAAAGGCTGGAGCAGCTGAAACAAGAAACAGGGGACGTCCACAGACGGGAGGCAGCAAAAGGCCTGCAAGAGGGAGAGCAGTGTTTAAGGAAGAGGAGGTGCTGGTGGTTGGGAAGGAGCCCTGAGGAAACCGGAGGATGAGCTGAGCAGCAGCGGTTGTCCAGGACAGTCGAACAGCCGCTTGGCCTTGGAGGGGAAGCATCCAAAGGTCACGCAAGGCGACGTTTCAGAGGAATTAACCAGTCACTTAGCTGTGTGGAAACAGAAATTGCCAGGGGAGACGGAAACAGATGTGAAGGGTGACTTGATAGCTTTCGTTTTACTCTTTGTTGTATGTGGAAGGGTTTGATCAGAGAAGATGAGCACGGGATGAGGACAGGAGGGAGAAAAGAGGCACCGCAAGGCAGCTGGCTGCCAACAGAAGTCGTGGCCAAAAGAAGCAGACATGAGTAGGAAAAAAGGAAAACAGGAACGAAACAAAACACAGCAATTTGTGAGGTTTTCTCAATAACTGACTTGGGCACACTGTAAGCTAAGAAGAAAGCAATTACAGAGACAGACATCAAGTGGCCCTTCTGGTGTTAAGGATACCTAGGGAGGTTTCCTCTGTTCTGACAGGTGAAATCAGTGTTTTTTCAGTCCTTTTTTTTTCCCTAGAACTCCCCAGGCCTCCTTTTTATATATATATATATAAAAAAAACAGACTTAAACCCTTCTCACAACAGAGCTATTTTTTAAGGGGTCTGTGGAAGGCAGCACAGAAGTAGCACCTGAGTGACAGGGGTCTGAAGGCCACAGGCTGAAATGCCACTGGGTTAGAAAGAAAATAGATCAGTCAGGCCATCCATCTTCATTTTGTACTTACAAGCTACTATGCAAATGAAAGACATCATTATATTAACGGATGTGCTGCAGTTCTGCATTCTGAAGGTACGATACGCACCATTAATAAAGAGACACAACAACCCAGCATTTTTCACAAGCACCAGGTATATTTCAGCGAAGCACTAAAAAGCAACCCTGTATTTTCTGAAAAATACAGAAATCCTACCTAAGGGTACACTCCTCATGTGTTCCTCCTATGCCAATTTATATAAAGATGTCAAATGATTTACATTTTTCCAGAGATAATTCATCATCATGTTTAACTGACTATACCATGACTAAAATTACACAACGCTTACCCTATTTATAGAATAACTTGCAGAGACTAGTACCAGTAACTCAGACTCCGCTAGCGCAGGTACTGGAAACAATTCTGCAAGTAACGACTACGAACCACTCAGAAGCACTAGACCTTTGGAATGAAAGATGTTACTCTTAAACACACACAGAATGGCATTTACAGCTAGTCGTCGTCTTGTTTTTTTTTCCCATCCCAGCCTTGTTGTCAGGTACTGCTTGGATGTCTGCTTAGTAAGTGCTGCTTATCAGTGCTATCAGTGCTTATCTTGGAAGACTTCAGTCAGAGTAAAGCCATAACCTCATGCTTTTTGTTTTAAATACAAACTTTTATTTAAACAGAATACTATAGATATATATAATACAGAAAACTTCACATCTTACAAGAATTTTTTAATAAAGTGCCTGGAGTGAAAACCCAGGAAGCCTGCCATTCAACCATCACCCATTATGAAGCCGATGGGATTTGGTCCACTCCCACGCTGGGAGACGTTGTTTGCTTTAGCTTCTTAAAAGTTTTAAAACAAAATTCCTTCCTCAATCACTTTCAAGGGAGCGCACACAAACTAGTTCCGCAGTGGGAATCTGCTCCACCCACAGAGGGCTATGGGAAAGCAGCTAAGCATCTTGAGGCAGCAGGCCAGAAAGGAAAGAAAACATTTAGGAAGGCCATCTTGTCAATGATGATGGTGAACTGGCCAAGAAGCAATAAAACCGGGCAGAGAAGTTATATTTTCCAGTGTTTAAAATGCAAGAGAGAGACAGACAGTCCGTGTCATAAAGTATATTCACTCTGCCTTCAGGCAAGTCAACAGCTAATTTTAACAAACAGGGTCACAGCATTTCTCAAAATTAAGAGATTTGGGACTTGGCTTCATATGGAAAGCAGACACCCCGAATGTGCATATTTCCACTCCAGAGCAAACCGACCTGCTGAGCTGATCAAAACTTCCTCAGAAATTCTAAGAGGTGTATGTTCGAGGTGTCTGCCTCACTTCCGAAGCCAAATTCCAGACGGGTCCACTGAATAAACACAGAAAAACGTACAACTGAAAAAAGAGATGTGTTCATTTGTGTTGATTTTTTTTAAAGTGAACATATTTGTTTAATAACTATTAAATAGCATGCTAAATTAAAAGCAAGCAAAATGAAAGTAAGGGAAGGAATTTTGGGGCTCTTGGAAAGTACCGGCAATTCTGCAGCTAGTACCCAAGAGAAAAGTGTAACTTTTGACAGTTACATCAACAACACAGAGCTAAACTGCAGTGCTCAAAACCAGTCCCTTACCAGCCACACCTAGCTTTTGAGATGAGTAATAGCATACTTAGATACTTCAACTTCATTTTAAAAGTGATATGTATAAGGAAGATAACTAGAAACATATTAGTGGCTAAGGCTTTAGTTTTGTAAGTTCATTTTCTATGTGACATTCCAGACCCCTCCACTAGCAGCGGCCAACCTCTGAGATAAGTGAAAAGTACAGCGACAGCAAGATCTCTGCTCCTGTCGGGAGGATCCCACGTTACTGGCACGGGGCAGCAGCACAGCCCATGGTGCTGCCAGTGGTGCTAAAACCAACATGGCAATGTCCTCCAGCCTCCTGCATACAGCTGAGCCCTTCTTCTCTGTGCTGACAACTGCCATCTGACTCTGACCACAAAAAAGAGACAGCATTTTTACTGGCCTGAGCACAGGAGTGAGAAAAAGTGACTCCAATCACCTGGCTGGTGATTTTTTCCTTATAGTGTTCAGTAGACCATGCCACTAACAGTTTCCTTTATCACAGAATATCAGCGGTTACTATTTACCAGGCTGAGTGTATCAACGGTTTAAGTTCACTAGTGCATTCAATAATTTGCAAATAATAACAACAAGGATATGCAAATTAAGTCTTGAAGAATTAGTGCTTTATGTAGTAGCAGCTCCCTCATTGAAGTATTTTCCAGATATAAGAAGGAGCGATATTAAACCCCAAACAATCTGACAGGGAAAAGCTATGTCAAAACATTTTATTTGGTAACCTTATTTTCAGAGATGGCAAGCATCCAGATCTGAGTTAAGCCCAAGGAAGCTGCCCACCTTTGAAAAATATGAATATTTTTTTTTTTTACAAATCAGGCATTACTGTTCCAGTCATACCATCTAGATGACACGTGTTAATAAAAAAAACACAAAAAGCCACCTTGACCAGGATCAATGAGCGCACAGCTACTTGCACCACAGGTTGACACAATCAGCTAAGAGTTAACAGCACAGTGCACGAAGCCACATGAGCAGCCAGAGGACTCTGCACTTAGCCTTTTGCGATTGTTATCATATGGAAACTCTATTACCCCATACAAAAGAATTAGAGGGTTATTAACTTCTATAGTAAGCCAAAGTACAAAAACAGGGTAGGACCCAATATCCATTCTTCTCCTCTTTCTTTGTGTTATTCTACCTCTCTTTTGGTACCATTTTCATTTCAGTATGGGCTTTAGAATTGACTATATATTCTATATAATATTCCTCTCACGTTGTTTCATTATTATTTTTTTTAACTAGAGTCTTTTATACTTGCTTTCAACAAAAAAAATTGGAGCCAATGCAACTTGCACAGGTAAAGAACGCGCACAGTATTTACAATCCATGTAAGTAATTATACAAAAGCTGTAACTTTTTCTTGAAGCACCATACGAATCCAGTGCTATTTTGTCACATGTAATCTTAAAACAGAAATTACACTGCTCCTTTAAGCAATAAATTCAGTGCAGACAGCCAAAAACACTGAATAAACCACTTCTACTTTTTCCCCATATTAAAACACAACAGAGAAGTTTCAAGGCACACTTTTTGCAAGTTACATATAAAAAAGCCCATCAGGCTTGAGAACAGTAGTATAGTGATCAAAGTGGACGAAAAGAACAAAACCAAAAACTGGGCCTATCACTGCCAAAGAAGGATGGGGGAGAGGAACCATTTTAGAAGCTCTCAATTCTTCAATGCGAGGACACAGCAACAACTTTCAGAATCCATCCAACTTCCAGCCACTTCCCTCTCAACCATGGGTCTTATTTACAGCACCCTCATCTTTCCACAGCAAAAAGACATGAGAAAGACAGCAACCCGTACCTCTTACAAGACAGACTTCATCAACCTATCAAATTACTAAGTTTTACTCGCACCTTTGTGTCTTTTTAAACAACAGCAAGAACAAAATTCTATCCAACTTGTAACTTGTAATACACAACTAACATACAACTACCTTTCCTGGTCAAGAAGCAGCAAACATTTGCTCAGTTCCACTGCACACCTGCAGCCAGATTCTCTGCAAGAGCCAAGAAGAAAAATTGTTGCAAGCTGTTCTGCAGCTCTCACAAGAAAAGGCTAAAGAACAATAAACAATGGTTATTTGCCAGAAAGCACACGAATAACCCATACCAAGAGCAACCTTACAATCACACAGCAAGTAAATTCACCTTCTCCCTAGTGCTCTCAAAGGACGAACATGCAATCATTGACCTTAATGGAGAAAAATAAAATAAAAATACAAAAAATCCAAGCACCTCCATCATTAACACTTTGACAAGGTAGACTGAAATCCCCGTAGATTAGCACTTTCTTGTGTAACGGCACCAAAAAAAAAAAGCTCACACAATTCCCTAGATATGCATAATTAAGAACACATCATTGCCCTTTTCTAACAGAGTACTTTCCCAGGGAAACTCATCTGCTCTCTAAAAAAAAAAAAAAGAAGAAAAAAAGAGAGCTCTGGCATAGCGCCATGCCTGGGTAAGCACCTATCCTTCAAGGTTCTGCACATCTCCCCCCAGCCCTCCTACAGCAGGACCAGCTTCAATCCCAGTTTCTTGCTCTCCTGCCCTTCTCCCACACATCCCATACAACTCTGGGATGCCCAGATGGGATTGTCCCTTCAATCCCATCTCCCAAACCAAGCACTGATTACAGCTCTTCTGATACGTACGCAGTTCTGTAACCTAATCCATGGGGGAAAAAAAAATAATATTTCCTTGCCTGTAATCCTTCCCAAAACAAATAACCTTCTGATGACAAAAACCTTCAGGACGGCTTATCTTGCTCCTACACAGGTAGAGAGGGCTCCTCCCGGGAGGCGAGCTGTCATTTCCTTTGTCTCCTTCAGCACAGGAGCTAACTGTCCCCGCCAGGATCCTGACCTCAGCCTTCTGGGGCGCCTTTTGGCTGCACGCACAGGGCCAGGTCAACCCCAGCGCACCTGCTGTGCCCAAAGCACCGAGCCGGCCCCGCCCGGCAGCACCCCAAGCACCTCAAGCCCTGCCCTGCAGAACCCCACGGACCTGCAGACCTCCCCCCCCAGCCCTCCGGGGCTCCCCCCGCCGGGCCTCCCCCGGCCCCACCACGCTCGGGAGCCGCCCCTGCCCCACCACAGGCCACCAGCCCCCCGCCGGGCCCCCTCCGTCCCCGCAGGGCCTCCCCCAGCCGCCTCCCCCCCCGGGTGCGGGGCTCCCCGCGCTGTACGCCCCCGCCCCGGGCCGCCGCCACCTCCCCGCCGCCGCCGCCGCCGCCGCCACCCAGGCCGGCAGAGCTCCGCAGGCGAGCCCGGGGCTGGGCAGGCCGCGGCGGCCCGGCCCGGCCCGGCGCAGCGAGGCCGCGTCCCCCTTTACCGTCCGTCGGGGGGCTCGGGCCCGGCTGGGCCATGGCTCCGGCGGGCGGGCGGGCGGGCGGCGCCGCCGCGGCCTCCTCCGCCTCCAGCCGCGGCGTCGGAGCGGGAACCGCTACGCCAGGGGGCCCCGGCGAGAGACGGGAGCTGCCGGCCTGGGCCTCCGCCTCCTCCGCCTCATCCTGACAGCGGCCGCCGCCGGCGGGAGGAGGAGGAGGAGGAGGAGGAGGAGGAGGTGGAGCGCCGCGCAGGCGCCCACGGTGCCACCACGGGACCGGCCGCCGCCGCCGCCGCCACCGGGGCCGTGAGGGCCGGGGCAGGGCGGCCTCCCCCCGGCCGGCCGCCGCCCGGCCCCATGCCGCGGTGCTTTGTCACCTCACGGCCGGCAGGGCGGGCAGGGCCGGGCCCGCCCGGGTTCTGCTGGCCCCGGGTGCCCCCCAGAGCAGGGCTCCGGGGCTGCCCAGGCCGGGGAACATCCCTGGGTCCGCTCCTATAAAAATGTAGTTAGCTTTTATTGTTCGTGGGGTTGGTGTGACACCAACGAAATACTCTTGGTGTTTAATGCGGCGAGGGATGCAGGCGTGGTCTGGATAGATGGAGTCAGGAGTCCAGTCACGGGAGTTCCTGCCCACTGAAAGTCAGGCCTTGGTCTGTGTTGACAGAGGAGAGTGTGAATCCTTCCACCTAACTGGGAAAATATGTCTCAAACCCAGTCTTTTTCAATACAGAAAGACATGTACATCCTCAGGGGCATATAAATCCACAGGAAAAAAAAAAAAAAACACATTGGAATGGATAGTGTTATAACAAATCCTGTCAAGAGCAAGATCTTTCTGGTTGTCTTACGGATTGCACATAAAAAAATCAGTCATTTTTAAGCTGGGGTCACAGGGCTTCATTTCTACCCCTTACTTTTAGCCACATTTCTTTAGGCCTTGCTATCAAACTATTTGGTATGGCAAGACAGGATTCTGCATTTCATATTACATTTTTATTCACTTAAATGCAAACATGAAATGGAAAAGGAGTCTTTAAAAATATTCCTTTACTTTTTGCCAATTTTGATTAGGTTGCTCGTTTTGCCCAAGTTGAATTAAATCTTCTCAGTCTTTGCTGTTGTAAAAAGTGGTCCCGAAGTAAAGACTTACTTACTTAATCCATGTTTCCAGTGTGAGATGTGAGGCTTTTCTTTTCATTGGAAAACTTGGAATTGACAAATGTCACAAAATTGCTGGCTTAGTGACAAAATGCTCAAAGGACTGAGTTTCTATCACTTGAGCTCCATTTCAAAAATTTCTTGGCTCCTGCTTATGCTCTTTTAGAAGTAGCTGGATATTATAAGCATTCAACACAATAAATCATTTTGAAAATCTAGTCCTAACTGTGGGAACTGAGGTCTGGGAACTCTATCCTTGTGTGTGTTACAGTAAGTACCCCCAACCACCCATATTAACAGCTACTTTCATCTTGTTCTTGTCTAGGCAAAACTCCCGCTCATGTCAATTGGTCAAGGATCACACCCTTAAGCATCACTCTGTGCTGCAAAGAGAGTAAGATAATATCAAGCTTGATAACTGTCTACCTAGAAACACTTATGAAAGGATAAATGCCATATCCATTCCATCACTTCTACCACCAAAATATTGACTATTGGAATCAAAACATTTCAAAATCTGCATCAAAACTCTTGAGCTTACATATTAAATGGGTTTTATACAGAATTTTGAAGAAGAACAGACAACTCCTACAGGAGCTCATACTTTTTTTTTTTTTTCCCTTCCTGTTCTCCAATGTACTAGCTTTATCGGTATAGTTCTTACTTAATCGTTCCTCCTTTTTCTGGATGGCAATTGGACTTGACAGATCCAAAGGTTTATGGAGTATCTATTCACAATATCTTGAAACCTGGGACAATTGGGTAACTTCCTTTGTGCCTCCCAAAATGTACTATTTAGTGCTAATCACTTGTAGTCCTTAGAGTCTTGGCCTCAAAGGATTTTCCAACATGACTCAGCTAAACCTGAAAAGCACAAGGCGAAGTTTAACAGCAGTTTGCAGTCATGGAAACAGGCCTGTTGCAGTGGCAGATCCAGCAGAGACCAAAAGGCCCAAATCCCAATCTCCGTGCTGTAAATGTTAGACAAGTGCAGTGTTAATGAACCAATGACACATGAGTTAGTTCCAGAGAGCTGCAGGTGGGCAGAGACTTGTTCGTTCATCAGAATAATTTTCTCCAGCAATAATTAAGCTCCTAGAATTACATGCACTTTTATCAAATGTATTTGGCCTACAAGTCTAGCACAGGCGTTTTCAGCGTCAGTACCACAAGCAGCAGACAGAAAGGTGTGTGCTCATTAGAGCAAGCTGCAGGAGGAGCTGTCACCTTGCACTCTGCCTGAAATTTAATCTTGCAGGCTTACTGCAAAAGATAAGTTCACAGCTTTTGTTTAAACAGTAACATCCAGTGACAGGCAGCAAGTGTGTACAGTCCATGGTTGTCTGGAGACCCAGAGTAAACTGAAGGGGACTGTGGTTATTTGGTTGGGTAGGGCGTAGTGAAGCCATTTACATAACACATCCAGGAGAGAAGCAGCATTTTTTTTTTCCCCTAATAAATAAATAAAAAGCAGAAGAGCTAATTAAATCTGTTTTCCTGATAGATCTGTGTCTTGTGGTTGACTGACTTCAGTCCTTTTGAACACTTAAGTTCAAAATTAAAACTTTTCATACTTTTTGAGCATGTAAAAAGATCTTTCTCTTTTTGTGGCTTTGCTTTTTCCCTTTTTCTTTCATTGCAGCACTTTAATCTTAAGTGAAGCATGTATTTTCATTATACTTTGAAGAATGTAATGATTGCTGCCTTCATCTGTGTAACTAGCCCCAAATCCTAGGTCTGATTGAGTTACCCTGGCTATGTCCCAACTCTGTGTCAGGACAAGACCCAATTACATATGTTTTATGTCCACTTGAAGCAAAGTACGGAGCTTAGGAAGAAGTCACAGCAAGTCCCTCCATGTGGACGTTCAGGGGACTGGGACTGTGATCAGACCAATGAGGAATATGATCACAGCAGCTTTGTTTTACTGGGAAGTGAAGCTAATAAAATACAGAGCTAATTCCTTTGCTTTCAAATGGTACAAGATACCATTGTTTTGTACCGTAACTGAGCTGATTCTACAAAAAGCACAGACTTTAAAAAGATAAACTGAAGTTCTTGACTTGCAAGGCCAGGTCTACATCTGGTGTGAATTCAGTGGAAAGGGGCTGATGTGTGGCAAATGAGAAGCTGGCTTGTAGAACAGAATCAAAACGGAGATCAAAAAGTTCCAGCGAAGTGTGCTGTTTCGCATTTATATTGCTGTGCTGGCCTGCTGGCCACAAATTAGTCCGATTCCATTGTGCCCTGCATGGTAGGAGTATGCAGCGAATTACAGGCCCTGCTCCCCAATGTAGTTCATCTCATAAACCCCCCACTGTTTAATTCAATTCATCCAAGAAAGCTGAGTAACAAGGTAGATTTGGGAAGCTGCTTGCCAAGCGAGACTCCACAGCCATTCCACAGTGGAAGAAAATTGCAGAAGTGAGGACTGTCTGCCTGAGCAACTGGGAGAACTAACTTTGGAGCAACAGCTTGTATCCCAGGTGACTCAACAAGTAGGTGTTACACAGTGAAGATTTTGGTAACAGTCTCCTTCAATGGACAAACGGCAAAAAGACATTGTCTTTAGATTAATGCAACAATAAAGACCCGATATGGTTTGGATGGGGAAAGTAAATATATGACCAGAAAAAAAAAAAAGTGTTCTTATTGCAGGTGAAGCCTGAGAGAACAGAAGCTGCACATATCTCTGGGGAAGCACTCAGCCATTCCCAGCAGCAAGCTTTGGGTTCATTCAACAGGCAAGTAACAGACTTGGCCTTCTAGGAAAAGAAAAGAGGGAAACCAGAAGTTATTGCTTGTACTTTAAATGTTTCTAGGTTTGCCAGAATTTGTCAACTGTTTTTTTTGTTGTTGTTTTCTTACTTTTTTATTTAAGCAAATAAAAAAGCTTAAATAAAAAAGTGCTCTGAGTTTCCTAATGTTTAAACATTTATTTCCCTCGTGTTGCAATTGATGGGTCATTAGCATTAGGTATTAGTCCTGCAGACATGAGTGTTTGTAGGCTTTGGTTCTTTCTCTTTAATGCAAAGCTTTTGGAGAAAATTTACATTCATCTAAGTATTACCATAAAGAGGTTGGTTAAAAATCCCAAACCAGTCATGCTTTTTGCTTCAAAAGCTATTCTGCAATGCAAGGAATTTAGTCTGGAACGATTACATTATTTGCAATGGTAACTTCTTAGCAAACCCTAGAATAGTTTATGTGGTTAAAAACCTTTTCAAGAGCAATTGAAAAATTATGTTATCCTATCGATCGTTTAAAGGATTCCATGTGGTAAAGTTCTTTGAATATATGGGAAGCAAATGAAGCCAGAAAAGAAAATATGGCAGGCAAAAATTGAAGTGCTTGCTCTGGCTCTAAATCTAGATATATGCACATTAATGATCTCATTTGAAAGATGTCTATATCAAGAGTTGAAAGCTCTCTGGGTTCCCAAGGGACAAGCTCATTGAATACTGTGATGCACGGTGAAACTAACCAATTTTTCTTATTGCAAAATAACCAAGGAATCAGAAACTCATTACGTGTGCGTAACAAATGACACATTAAGAGCGTAGTCTTTTGGGTAACTTTGCTCAGCAATACTTCATTAGAATTGTCATTGCAGGGAGGCACAAAAACAACACCACTTTGCGCTTACATGCTGCTTCACTGAAAAATCTAAACATATGCCATAAACCATTCAGACTCACATCTGTATTAACACAATCACCTGCCTCTGTCTACAGACACACAGAGAAGGATGCAAAGGAGTTCAGGCAATACTGGAAAACCTTCCCATAGTGGTTTAAACTGCTGGTGTTATGTAGCTTGCTCTGCCCTTGCATTAGAGAGAACTGTTGGAGTGGAGCAGAGGGAGAAGAGCAGGACTGTGCTTAGCCATGTTTATCCTAAGCCTTCATCAGTGATTTAAGTGGAGATGTTGTACCTCATTTTGCAGTAGTTGGAGTCTGAACACTCATAGTCCCTCTTGCCAGCCTTGTTATTGTAGCAGGAATTTCTAACAAAAGAGAGAAGGCGCCAGCAAGGCCCATGTCAGTCACCACATGCTCATCGGACCTCACCCAACAAAGCCCAACATGATCCAGCAGCGGGGACAACAAGGGTAATGGAACCCCAGAGAGAACTCTGTTGTTTGTCTCCCTTTATAAGGGATTACACTTTTCATTAAAAAGCTAAAATAACAATAGCGGGTTCTGCTTTTTGAGGCTGTTTAAGATAGATCTGTTGGAATTGGGGACATTAAAATGGCAGTGTGGCAAGTATCACATGTAGCAGTGTTTTTCAAAACAACAGACCATGTTAACATCTCATTCATTCAACTTCCTGATCTTGAGAAGACCAGTTCATTAACATCAGTGAGTCTTGTCAGATCTTCAGGATTGGGCCTTTTATCCCATTTTCTCCCTCTAAGGCACAAGCAGATCAGATATCCTATAAATTCTAATGATTGCCTTGCCCACTTGCCAAGAGAAGGAGGGAATGTTACAAGTACCGTAAAATTCGTTGTCCCATGTGTGTTGTATTAAATGGTGTGGCCAAAAGATTTCCGTGTTAAAACTTCAACAGCAGTGCTTGCTTTGGAGTGTTTTATTAATCCAACCACTGTTAACTCTCCCTATATCTCTTTCAGAACAGTCACTGGAGATATTTAGAACGTTATCCAAGAAGTCTGAGCAGTCTTCGTAGAAGCAGTGGACTTTGCAGCTGAAGAGATGTGATAAGGTTTCACTGAATTACCAAATCCCTGCAAATCCTTCAGCTGAATAAATCCACTGTTCTGAACAGTTTGGTCCAGATAGGATTTCTGGATGCTCCAAAAGTCTAGCTTGAGGCCTCCTTCCAAGTGAGACTTTTCAGTGATTCCTGAGCCCTTTCTGTGGCTCTGCCTGTGTCCATATTCCCAGAGATAGACTTACCTAAATACTTGTCAGTACAAACTGAAATCACACATGGAGGTGAATGGGTGTACCCAGCTAGTCCAACTGTTTCTCATCAATGCCATCCATTATGAATCCTTTCATGTCCTATTTTCCCTGATTTCTCCTTGGAGTTACAATGTTTTCTCTACTTGTCTCTTCATTTTAGTAGGGTGTCCTTTCCAGAGCTGTGTCCTTTACATGCCGACACACAAAATATTTTGTACTTTTACGGTACCTTTCACTGGAGAAAGTCTTTTAGTACAGCCAGAAGAGAAGGAATTATCTCAGGTTCACAGGTTGGGAAGCTAAGACCCAGAGAGATAGTATGATTTGCCCAGGGATACAAAGAAGTTCAGCACAGTGGGAAAAAAGTAGAACTTATATCTCCTATCTCCCTATAGTTGTTTTTTTTTTTTCCTCCATGAAATGTATTTCTTCCCTTTACTTATTCATTACACATTTAAAAATATTAAAAAGCTTCTGACCTTTGAAAATAGCTGAAGACAAACATCTGTTGTAAAATGAATATTTCTTAACACTTAAAGAGATCAAATGGACTCATTTTCTACAAAAACTCCGCTTGATTCTTTCAAAAATGTTTGCCACTGGGATATGATTTCCTGCCTTACTCTCTCACCACTCACGCAGCATTAAGGAGCTCTCTTCTCCTCTGAGACCAAAGGAGGTTTCACATTATGTTGTTAACCTCCTTCAGATCATCTCCTCCATGCAAAATCCAAGTTACATTTACATGCAGACATAATGTCATTCAGCCCACTTTGTGCCACTTAGATTTCTCTTGTTGCTATGGGGAACATTGATAAGGAACCAATTAGCAAATAAAATATTTGAGGAGGAATGTGAGAACCGCTACTTGGTGGATTTGTGTGTAATAGGCAGTGACATTTTATTTGGCATTTGTCCTTACCTAACTGAGCTTCTTCCACGGCAGCTTGAGCTACATTTTATGTAGTCAAAACATGCTCTTCCCACAGGATTTAGAGGCTTAGATGTATAACTGTATCTGACCCTGGGGAATTTTTACAATTCTCATGAGAAGAGGGCGTTCACTTACTTTGAAAGTGCTTTTGCTGGCATGAAAGTGCAAAGAGCACCATCCAGTGTCTAATCAGAGTAAATACATACAATTTCAATGTCATTGATACAAAAGCATCTCTGCATATCCCATCGTCAAGCTACACTTGGTGGGGCCCATGGTGACCTAAATAGAAAGAGGCTACAGTCCAGTATAGAAGGGACTTCTGAAGGAAGACTGGCAAAGTTGTCAGCCTGTCACAAAAACACGAGACAA
This sequence comes from Anser brachyrhynchus, assembly GCF_964034855.1. Taxonomy (NCBI): domain Eukaryota; kingdom Metazoa; phylum Chordata; class Aves; order Anseriformes; family Anatidae; genus Anser; species Anser brachyrhynchus. The sequence continues at coordinate 8,234,456 of NC_137713.1, read as the reverse complement.
CCTAGAAGGTCACAACTTCTAAAAAAAAGAGCTGGATTTATTGATGATTGAGGGAGTAAAGGACACAAGCAGGACGAGGTGGAGGTAGCAATAGATAGGGGTTGGGCAAGAATAGTAAGCAAATTGATTTTATGAAGGGAATGAGGCATGGCAGAGAGAGAAAATTGGGCCAGATCCGTATCCTGTAATCCTTCCCCCTTGTAGAGAGCAATCAGCCAAAAGAGCCTGGGATGTTGCACTGGCAGCTGAGAAAGTAAAGGGAGAAGTGACTTCAGCTGCCCCTGCTCACTCTTGACAGCCTTGTATATAGCTTGACAAATGTAGGTAGCCCTGGATTTTAAGAATTAAAATGATTCGGAAAAAGATTTTGCACAGAAAGGTGCAATGAGCTGCAGTTCTTATCACAAATGGCTGTAGGATTTGGGGAGGCCAGAGAGAAGGGGCAAATAGGAGAACAAGGAGACTGCAAGGCTAAAAATGGTCAGAAGTCTGAGGAAAAGGCAACAATTAACATTATCTGTGAAGAAGTGACATCCAAATAAATGTCCAAGTAAAAGCTTGCAATTTATCTGTGGAATAGTAGTTGTGCAACAGTCTATTGAAACCCTAAGTAAACAAGGAAGCAGAAATTTTGGATATACTATGAACAGTATATTTATTAATCAAAGATGCAGACTGCTCCAGTTTAGCACAATGTTTGCAGTAACGTATCAGTAATATATCCTTCCTAAAACCAGACTTTGGGCTGGCATAAGTTAGAAATACTGTAATCCAAGACAGCCCCTCTGTTGTGTTCAGCACTCCCAGGAACAGCTTAGCATGTGTTTGCTCTTACCCTTTTTATATTGGACTTGCAGAGCAGGACTCACTTCTTTGATTAATATTAAACAGTGTTTTGTTTGTGCCCTGTGGCAGAAGTGCCCAGATGGAGTGGCTTGAATGCTGAAAACATGAGAAGCGTTTAATGTTCTGTGGAGCTCTGTTAAAGTTGTCTGAATAGAACATCTGGTATCAAATCTTCGGATAAATCAGTTCCTGCAAGTATTTGGACCTGCTCTGGGTCTGTGCCTTGTTCCAGCTTTACATTCCCCCTCTTACTTTCCTGTTTCTGGTGCCAGTAGAAGATGGTTTATTGCCTGGTGCAACCCATTAAAGTCCCTTTGTTGGAGCTTGGCAATTAGTTGAGCAGAAAGAGTATAAAAATCACTTTGGCATCTGTGGGGTTGAAATGGCAAGGCTGACTTAAAGTGTCCCTGAAAGGCTTTTTATCTGCCCGCAAGGTGATGGAGAAGGGAGGAGTGGTCACCCAGACATTGAGGGAAGATACTGCCTGATGTGTCTGCAAAGTGTAGCTGTCTGAGAGTTTTTTTTCTGTATAAAACCTCTCTGCCCCTGTAGGGTCCCCGTGTGGATACATCCATGCAAGACCTCCCTGGCGGGGGGGGTGAATGGTATCCCACTGCTCAGTACTGCCAGGCCCCACTGCCAGTCCTGCTTTGTGTGTGAGGAAAAGTCCTGCAGAGCTGAAGAGTGAGAAGGGGAAATGGGAGCTGCTGTCATGTTGTATGACTGATGCCATACAACAGATGGACGTGCCTGGGCTTTAGAGGTCCTCAGCCCCAGCCTTCCAAATGACGAGCCACTGGGCACAGTGAGGAAGAGGCCTACGTGCTTTTCGCTCTAATAACTGAGGTAGCAGAGGCACACTGAGGGCTGATCCATACACACCATCTAATTTAGAGGTGTTCGAGATTAACTCCTTTCACTTTAGGAAGTGTTTAAAGAAAAGCTAAGAAAGGCTGAGCACATGGGGCTCCCATTACCCTTCCTGGGCCTTGGCTCCACACCAGGCCAGATTTTCAGATCAGTGGTGTTGAAGATCCCCAGAATTTACCTGACCTATGACCAAAGCCATGAAGGAGAATCAAATGGGAATTCCTAAGCTGCTTTTATTATATTACAAGGCAACTGTTTCACATGTAGCAACCAGGAAAAACAGTTCACAATTTTATGCTATTGAGGAAATAAAATATTTTGAATTACATTCCTCTAAGATGTCTTGCTAGGTTTAAAGGGCTGACTTTCTTCTCTTTTCTCCTCTTTGCAGGCTTCATACATCAAACGAACTTCAGTGGAGTCATTCTTGCCTCACACCAATGGTAAGAGGAAAGAGAAGCAAGTTATTCATGTTTAATGTTACTTTGTGCCAGATGTTTTGCTGGTAGAAATCCATAGCTCCACAGGCATCAATTTCTTCAGGATCTGGAATGTCTGGCCCAATTTCTTTCTCCATTCTGGATGGTCTGTGAAGGAAACCACTTTATTTTGCAATATTGAATATTCATGCTGGGAAAGTTATAAGCAAAAACAAAATAATGAGAGACAGGGTCTCTAATAAGCTTCCTGTCACATGAGGCTCTGGTTCTGTTGAAGCAGATGTGTTTGCTGACTTGTTTCCAAAAGGTTTGTTGAGTGGTGATTAGTTTCTGTCATACTGATGTTATCTCTCTGTGGTCTCATCCAATACAAGTAGTTCTGTAAACACTGAAACCTTTTTTTCCTATGGATTTATATCTTGGATTGCATTTTGGCAAGAATTCTCTGGTGTTTAATGGGGATTGAGTTCATGTTTAGCCTATTTCTTCAATGAGGGATGAATAATTTGTCTTCTTCATTTGGCCATCTATTTTCACAAAATTTGCTGGAATTAAATATCTTCAATGCCCTCTGTGAAAGTTGACTGGGATTTATGAACAAGTTCTAGAGTTATTTGGGGCTGACCGATGTAAACAAATATCAATGTGAATCTTGTTTTCTTACAAAAACAAAATGTAAGAATGTATTTTTTGAGTATTTTGTCCTTAGGTATTACCTGCTATGTATTACCTATTCTATTTGTGACCAGTCGTATAGGATATGTTTTATTTGTAAACCTCTCTAAAATATGGTATTTTTTGCTTCACTGAATGCACATTAAAGCATCTTTACTTTATTCTTGTTACGGGCCAGATGAGATCACATTTTTTTTGTCCTTGTTGGACATGGAAAAGAGGTGCCATACATTTTAACTTCCATGTTTGCACAGGTGAGTGCAGACGAAGAATAGATCGTTGTTCATTTAGAATCAGACCTCTCCAGTCCTGGTTTGGAAAGGAAGGACGGAAACATTGAACCAAAAATGACCTTTTGGGTTGCTGAGTCCAGTCTTGTGCTTCTGCAGGGAGCCAAGTTCCCAATCCTTCTCATAAACAGATTGTGCTGTTCAAAAAATGTACTCTTTCCTCCTTGATGTGTCTCCTATCCTCCCAGTTACCTACTTTACTTGGGAGACTGCTCTAGAATCTCCTAGTTTTGATAGGAAGAAACCTGCTAATTTCCATGCTCAATTTATGCATGTTTGTTCTTATTCCAGGAACATCCCTTAGGCTGATTAGTTCTTTTCTTCTCCATAGAACTACAGCGAAACTGTGCACATGCTCTGCTGTGCCAAGTCCAGTAAAGGAGGCAGGAGCTAGTCTTTGTAGCCAGCCTTCACTTGTTTCCTTCATACCTTAGCTGTTAAGAGCAAATTCTTATCAACAGTGTATGCTAAGCATTTTATGTCATTAAAATGTGCAACATGGTACATTTATGTCATTATGTCATGATATGTCATATTAAGCAAGGAGAAAGTTCTTGTGGATCATAAATAATTAGAGGAACTGGTCAAGCTTCCCAGATAATAGAAGAACTGAGAATGGCAATGGGAAGGTTAGCAGCAGTTTCACTGACTATAGAAGAATGATCTTTTGCACAGCCTAAAGGGGTCATATAAAAGTTACGGACACCATGAAAAAAGTGAGGAGATCACAGCCATTTTAGCTTGTTTATACAAAATGAGAGGCCTGAAATCTTTCCCTGTTTCTTCCATGTTGATCTTTCAAATGTTGGTAACATCCGGTCATATGGTTCATATGGTTCAACAGGGGTTTCTTGTGGCCTGATCTGCGAAACTGTAGGCTTCCTTGAGTTTCAGCACAAAACCTTTCTTTCAAGTCCTTCTCAGAGATGAGAAGAGTCCATCTTGATTTTATTCATTTTACTTGCATAACTTTGATTAACCTTCTCATTATCTTTCCAATTAATAACCCTACTAGCTCTTCAAACTGCCTGGTTATTTTTTACAATGGAAATATAACTTCTGCTTCCCCCATAGAAAAAAATGATTCCATTACTGTTAGAAAAGGTGAGTAGGATTTAAGAAAAAAGCTTTAAAAAAATCACAGTGTCTTCTTTCAAACCTCCTTGATACATTAAAGTCACAAAGAGTGAAGAAAAAAGGCACCTATCCAATTTTTTGCGTTCAACTTGAGAACAACCCTTGCATTCAACTTGAGAACAAGGCCAGACAGTTCTGGAGGTCTCTCTCACTGTGTTTTTTTAACCTTCTGCAAGGTTAGTTTGCTTAATGTAAATTAACTTAAAAATGAAAAAGAAGGAGGGCAATAATTCAAGAGGTAGGAGAAATAGATCAGACGAAGGCAAGAAGTAGATCAGACATGAATGTGATATGTTTGTTGTGCCAATATAAAAGGTAGCATCTGCTTGTGATTAAAGAGGAGCTATTACATGGAAAGAGAACAAGATCTGGAGATCAGGGCTCACTCATCTTCCATTGCAAAGTAGCCAGATTTCTTCATTATATTTGATGGTGGCAGATTAAGCCTTTGATTCTGAGTTGAATCTGGAGGGTCCTAAGAAAGACAGCAATGGAAATTTTAACCCCCAGGTCTGGGACTGTGTTCTTGCTGTGGAGCTTTTCCTTCGTGAGACCTTGTCAGCTGGAACCAGTGTCTGCTTTATGCAGTTACCCACATTTCGGTGCTGAGCAGCCACGCTCAGACACCACGTGCAGCTCTCTCAGACACTGGGTGCAGAGACGTCCTTCAAATTCTTCAGATCTGAGTGATTTCTGAACATTGCTCATCCCTGTTCCCCAAACATATCAGCAGCCAAAGATAACTGGAGTGGAATGCAGCTAAACTCATCTTCCACATCAGTTCCCTGCCTCCTCCGAGCCTCACCCTGTCCCAGGGGGCTGCAAGGGTGTGCGTGGTGGCCAGCCCTCACCCAGGAACCTCCCCTGTGCCTGGCAGATTGAGGTTGGAAGGGATTTTTCCTGTTTTCTGTCCCCTTTCAGGGCTGACAAAAGGAAGCCAGATGACCCTCAACTTGTGACAAAGTCTTCCAAGTCTTTGTTAACTGGAAAGATGGTGGATATTGGCCAGCCATGTCTGGGTGTAAAAGAAAAAGGGAATATCAGATGGAGTCTCTGGAGTCTAACAGAAACTGCAGATGATTGAGGATGAATGTCCAACTTTTTTTTTTTTAATATTAGACTTCAACAAATGACATAAGAAAGAGCAACCACAGGCACATAGCATACACTCATATCATCAGCACAGAAGTGCACAAACATTCTTGATCACCACACAAGTGTTGTTAATGATCTCATTGTCGTGTGATTCCACCTTCATACTTAACTTCGACTGTTAGCCTGGCTATAAGAATGTGCTCTCTATCTGTGTGTTCGGTTGTTTATCTCACTTGTCCCTTCTTATTATTTTCAACCCCATCTCGCAGAATGGGAAGTCTTGAAGTTATGAAATTTCTAAAAAACTCTTGTGTATAGGTAGCCATATCTGTAGAGAATAAGGGAGGAAGACCTGTCTAAGAAGACAGAAAACCTACACTTGGGTGAATTCTTAAGACAGAATTCTGCTGGAAACTAGTCTTCAATGGCACTTAGGATAAAATGTTTATCTAATACTGCTAGGTTTTTATGGGGATGGCAAACAAATTACTTAGTAATAGAAAATGTGTGTGTACCTATTTGGCCTCTGTGAGCTCATGTTAGTGAAAACTGCAGCAATGTCTAAAGGGCATTAACAGATGGAATCAGAACGGCCCAGCTTTGTGTCATAGACTCCGTATCTTAACAGGCCATGGAAATTCCCATTTAGCTGAGTAGGGAAGGGTGCATGGAGTGCAAGTTTTAGCTTTTGTTGGTAGTGCTTTGTAAAATAACCTTTATGGTTTGCAAACTCAGATGCGTGCAAGTCTGTGTGACCTAAGACTTACATCTCTCTCCAGTTGCTGGAGAAATTTAAGGTCCAGAAGTTCAGCTTTATTTTAATAGATCCAGATATACCAAATATTTAACTTCCATGGGCAAAGGAACTGCATCAAAGGTTGGGATGGCTTGTTATGTTGTGAAGGTGTCAGCACTGTATGCTGCAAAACTACATGCAACCTTGGGGAGCGGGGAGCCAATGCTTCCATGTGTATGCTCAATGGAAAACAGATGGAGCTTTCATTAGATATTACTTTTAATGATCTGCTTTAAAAGTAAAGATACGCCATTCTGAGCAGAAGAAGGGCCTCCTAATACCCTTGCGTAGGACCCAGGCTCATTATCTTAGCTACAGATAAGATTGCAAGATCCAGGTATCGTTAGGAGCTCCAGTCAAACCTCTGCCATTATTAGGATTCCAAATGCAGCATAACAATTTTGGGGCCTAAGCAATATTTTTTTTCCTTAAAACATATCTTTATTTAATGACTCAGAATTATTATTATGGGACTGGCAGTTGGTTACTCAGTTTCTGGAGTATTACCACTTAACCTAGGGTCAGAGTAAAAATCCTTCAATATTCATTGCAGGGCTGATCTTTTGCTCCATTGAAGGCCTGGTCTTCACAGTCAACGTTGGTGTGACTCCTCCAAATTGTCTTACTGGCTGTGAGCTTGAAGATCCTTCCTAAAAAGATGAACCCTACACTCTGTGCCTGTTCGTACTAAATCAGCTTTTGACAAGCAAAGAACAATGCAGTCCCAGGGTTTTAGGAATAGATGGTTGCTGCCAAACCACAATAAATGCTTTTGTCTGGAACTCATGTAACAGCAACATAGCAATGGAGGGTGTGTCCTTGTCTAGTAGTCCCTCTGAGCGAATTCTCAGAGACATGTTACCAGGATTCAGTTAGATTTCATGAAACTAGTAGAGAAATAGGCTCCCGTTTCCTTACAAAGGAAGGCAGAGACAATGGAACTCAGCAAAACATATGGCTTTTTTTGTGTTCCTGTCTAAGGGTTATGCAACCAAACTCTAGTGCCCATCCTCAGACAGCAGACTCTGAAGTGGGACTCAGGAGAAAATTTGCATTACCTTTCTTCTGCTATGAATTGATAAAATTGCTTTACTTCTTCTGCATACGTATAAATACAACCTCCGATTTCCAGTTGGAGAATATGAATCAGAACCCAAGCTCCTCAAGGTTCAAGGAACTTTCAAGTGGATGTTCTGGTTCACTGGCACCTCTGTGGAAAATACCTTCATAAATAAAAAATGCTTGCATTAATAAAAAAGAAATAAGCCCCCTGGTTTCATAAGAGAGCTGCTGGAAGGATCAGTCATAGTTTATCAAGTTATTAATTAAGTGCCACTCTGAAACCAGGTGTTTTCCCGTCTCTTACTGAGATACTCTGTTAGAAACCTTCTTCAATTTCCAGACCAGATTTTTCAGTCACTAGTTTATCCATGTATATTCTTGTGCCAAAATTCTTTTTAGTTAAAATTATGCTCAAATAGAATGTGAGCCTGAATATTAGGTTTCTCCTGTACTGTTTTGTTTTGTTTTTTTGTCTCTGTCAGGAAAAAATAAATAAATAAATGAATAAATAAAGCTTAAACATAAGGTTATCCTATATTCAAGGTCAAATTATTTCCTCCTACAATTCAGGGAGAGGTGGGAGGAATGAGCTAAAAGAGCAGATGATAAGAAAGTACTTTATATTTAGGTTTGTTTCACTTAGAATGGTCCAACCTTTCAACAACAGTTGCCCTGCTCTGATGATTGTGTTAACTCATGTCTAGGTAAATAGTCAATTTTCTCTCTTCGTGAAATATTTACAGATATTGAGCAGGTACTCTCTCTCTCACTATGTTGCTAGAGTGAAAACAAACAACCAAAAAAAAAAAACAAAACACCGAATACTTCTCATGTAATTGCTTCTTTCTTCTTCAGCCACCCAGGTGGCCCTTTTCTCATTCATTGTAGCTTTTCCAAGTGGCCAAAACAGTACATTGTTTGCACGGAGCCAGTTCCCTCAGCCTGGTGATTACAAGAAGTGGTAAGAGGATTCCAGATAATGCTGCTTTTGAAGAGGACTGATTTTCTGAGGATGAATTCTCAGCAAATTCTAAGCGGGCACCTTCATGAAATATCTAGTTATGTAAATCTCAGTCACTCAAGGGGGAATCTTGTCCTAAGTAAGTAACATAAGCTGGGTCAATGCAAATATACACCTGACCTCACAACTGGGCTGCTTCCTACACATGAATTAACTCCCTGAGCTGCTTGGCCTAGTAGCATATGGTATCTTTTACTCATAAGTGCAATACTGCCTGTGTGTGCATGAGGAGTGCTGACTACAGCTATGTGAGTTACTGGTAGAGTGTTTTTCTAGCATCTCAGGAAAGGCAACTTCTCAAAAAAGTAAATGGATCTTTTGAGGAACCTTTGCTGTACCACTGAAGTATTTTAGCACTGAAGACTTTTGGAGAGGGGATAGAGGAAATACTTGCAAGTGACCTCCAAAGCAAAGTACAAAGCAAGTTGAGAAATTGAGTAGTTTCAAGATCTGATTTTAAAAGGGCCTGGATACCTCCTAGAAGTTGCTTCCTCAAGCGTCTGCACATCGACTCCCTTCATAATTTTAGCAGAGCTTACTAAAATTCAGTATGGATGGGCACTCTTGAATGTGCTGGCCTACACGGCTTCCTCAGAGTCACTTGGCAGTTCAGTAACACAAATAGGAACATAGGGTTTCTCATGTCTATTGTGTCCATTAGAACAATACTGCTGAGAACAACTGAGACCAAAGGCCTGGCCTTCAAAATACAGAACTTGAAAGGAAAGCAACATTTTTTTGGTAAGGTCCAAATGTATTTCATTCAGCTTTGCCACTACTCCCAAAGTTTGGTTGTAAACAAGTAGGATTTTTGCCCTGGAAGCCACACATCTGGATTGCAGTGCCTGTAACTGTTTTCATCATCGCAGTAGTTTTGGGCTTCATAATATTCTGCGTGTGTAGAAAACAGCTTGTAAGAGGCAATTTGAAAAGACTCTATTTTATAATTGAAGAACTTAAATGTCTTAAATAGTCTTCAAGATAGCCACAGCCATCAACCTCCTATGTATGTTTCCAATGTCTTAAAATTCTCCTTTTTGCATCCTGCAGAATTCTTCTGACTGTTCCCCATCAAATTTCCATACTGACTTTTTGTCCAAACAGGTCAACTGCCCAAAACAACAATGTACTGGCTACTTCAGTCATAGATGAGTGTGAACTTCAGTAGAGCTCACCTTTAGGTATAAACTTGTTTGTCGCTACACAGCAGTAGAACTTTGAAAATCATTTCTGTACATCACAAATATAGTGATTTAAGCTTTCAGGATAATCAATACTTAATGCCAAGTGACAAAATAATGTTGCACCTGAATAACCCCCGTGTAAATAACAGGCTGTTTTCTTACTTCATGTTTGCCATATCCTGGGGTCTTTGGATGCCACAATGTGGAGACTGTACCTATTTGAGTGAATTAATATTTAAAATATTCTGTTCATTAATGGCTTACGATGGCTCAGTTGTATGTCCTGATCCACCCACAGTTGCCCAGACCACGTCAATGCAGGTGATCCCAGAAAAGCTACAGGAAAAAACAGCCACTATATTCCAGTATGGACAAGAAAACACAAAAAGGGAAAGAAACTCAGAGGCTTCCAGTTTGTGCACATTTCATACAAAGTAACGGTTTGGTGTATGTGGCTGCTGGCATGAACAAGAAGGGAAGACAAACTGCTCTAAGGGACTGAGGACAGCTACAGAAGGCTACACTTGTCTGGTGGAACTGACAGACCTCACGGATTCTCTACCTACCCTTCCGCTTCTTGGAAAGGTCATCCAAAAAGCCTTTCCAAACTTCCAGGCATGGTGGTAAGATCCTCAGTGTGGAAGAGTTAAAATACAGTGCTTTTGCTGCAAGCATGCTGTTTTGTTCCTAAGTTGCCCCTACTCCTAGTTAAACCTGTGGCTTGCCAACTAACTGACTTCTGTGTAACTTGTGGCTGATTACCTCATGTTCCTGATTTCCTTAAACTTGCCTGGGTAATTCTTTGCTCTCACAGGCAGAAGTATGGATGGAGCCACTTTCTAACCGCATTGCTTGAGGCAAACAAATAGGGCTGCACACCCCCAGTCTGGATAATGTTGTGCTGTGGAAATGTTTGAAGCTCCACAGACTTACTGATAGCAGTGGGAAGGCAGTGTGCAAAGTGCACAGACAGAGACTAACGTATGTCTGTCCTGCATTTGACATTCTCTTACTGCTCTTCTAACTGGGTGTCTCTGTGGACCCCTTTCATAAATCATTAATGAACTATACTTCTGAATAAATACTTTCTCCGTATCTGCTGCAATACTAAGGATTAATTTTAGCCTACACATTTACTCTGTTCTTCAGCAACAGCAGAAATTAATCTCTTGGACAGGTTTCATGAATGGTGATCCATACTTGTTAGATATTATGTCCCCTCTGGATGGTATAAAGTCAAATCCAAGGATCTGTCATTGGTTCTGTTTAACAGTATTTTTCTTCTCTAATGAAGAACGTGTTGCAGTATATAGACATTTGTAATTTACCTCTTCTTGAGTTTAAAGTAAGGTCATAAAAACCCGATGCAGTGGTATTGACCTGGGGAAGAGTGACCAGAAAGGTGCCCAGCAGAAAAGGGCCTGGAGGTGCTGGTTGAGAGCCAGCTTAAGGTGAGCCGGCTGTGTGTTCAGGTGGACAAGGCCAACGGCCTCCTGGCCTGCGTCAGAAGGAACAGCATGGCCTACAGGACTAGGGCAGTGGTTGTCCCCTTGTACGTGGCACTGGTGAGACTGCCCCTTAAAAACTGTGTTCAGTTTTTGGGCCCTCCACTACGAGATATTGAGTTGCTTGAGCGTGTGCAGAGGAGAGCAATGAAGCTGGTGAAGGGACAAGCAAACAAGACTTCGGAGGAGTGGCTGAGGCAAATGGGGTTGTTTAATCTGTAGAGGAGGAGGCTGAGGGGAGACCTCCGCCCTCTACAGTCACCTGAAAGGATATTGCAGTTGAGGAGGGTGTTGGTCTCCTTTCTTAGGTGACAAGGGATAGGGCACGAGGAAACATTTTCAAGTTGCACCAGGAGAGGTTTAGATTGGATATTAGGAAGAATTTCTTCACCGAGAGGGTGGTCAAGCATTAGAACAGGCTGCCCGGGGAAGTCCCCATGCCTAAAGGTATTTAAGAGACATGTGGATACGGAACCAAGGGACGTGGTTTAGTGATAAGACTTGGTAGGTCAGGGTGATGGTCGGGCCTGGTGATCTTGAAAGTCTTTTCCAACCCAGATGATTCTATAAATCTATGAAGATCATGGTTAGCATTTTACGTGAAGCAAGGTGATGAATAGTTCATTGACTTTTTAACCCTGGCATCACTCAAACACTGGTTTACATTTCAAGTACAATTATATTTGCTGGGTTTCACAACAGCCTTATTCCAATGCTGCTGTTGGGAGAAGCTGTATTAAGGCAGTATATTTTTAAAATTGGCTCCAACGCCACACAGCTGGCAATAAGAAAAAAATAATCTAAGGCAGCATATAAAAGACTTGTTCTCTAGTTAGACTGTGAATTTTCCAATAACTGTCTCCAATAGACCACCCTATGACACTGATTGCAAACATATAAAGCCATTTCAAAAGTCATATAAATAAAATATAGATGTTGAAATGCCAACCTCCCACTATTTCACTCCAACCTTTTCATCTCTTACTGGTTATTTCACTTTTTTCTTTCACGGTATCCTTCCTCTCACTGGTGTTTTCTTTCAGTACCCCTCCTTTTCATATCAGAACCAAGTGGAGCTTTTAGCTTTAGCAGCACAGTAAGAGCCATCTGACAATGAAAATAAGCTGAAGCAGCAAATACTGTGAACACACCAAGCACAAAATAAAAGAATGGTGTGGGTTACTGGTACCAACTTCATGAGCCACACGCTTGGTACCAACCTGAGCAAACCAGAATATCATTGGAATTTTAATTCTCTGAAGCTTAGCTCAGTATGTTTTGCTGCATTAGTTTTACAGCTGTTTAAAAGATCTTCTTTTAATCCTTTGACTCCCTTGCCTTTGTTTTAAATAAAAAGAGCTTAATAATCAGCAAAAAATACCTGCAGGAGCAAAACACAACTGGAACAAAGAGGCTTTCAGACTCTATGTGCTTGCTGATTTGAGCATGACAATGTAGAAATCATCAAGTGTTATATGAAAAAATGAAAAATCATCTCCTACCTGAAAGCAATAAAAATAACTTATTTTGAGCTGCTACAGTCAAATCATTATTAGACTACTGCAGTAAATCCCACTGACATGGGCTGAATTCACTAAAGAAAGGGAATGACGATTTTTTGCCTGAAGTGCTGTGGGCTTTTTGAGGTGGCCAGGAAAAGACCTGAGCTACTGCTAACACGTTTGTGACAGGGCTTAACGCTCTGACTGCTCACTGAAGTTTGCTAGAGAAAGCCCTGATCACATGCTAAGGCCACGAGAAAGATATGTAAATGAGTAGATTTTTGAGGCATGTCTTCTTGCTATCTTGGTAAATGGAGAGTATTTGCAAAAGAACACACTAATTATAACTCAGAAGAGAAAGAACTATGAAAATAGGAATAGTGGACTGATGAACTTATATCACTGAAAAACCCAAGAAACTCTTACTCCTGTTGTCTTGAACTAAAATGCATTAAGTAGTTCCTGCTTTTTAACATACTTTCTGTAATGGATGTTAACTAAAAGACGTTAGTGAGAGGACAAAGGCTGTAACAGCTGCAGCTAAAATACAGCTGGGTGACATGGAACATACAACAAAACAATCTGTAAAAATTGGTGCAGTGGGTCAGATGTAGTTCTGACAAGCCATTAATCCAACACCTCACGAGGTGAGTTACTGTACAAGGGAAAATTGGATGCTTCTGACAGAGTTCTGCAGTTCCAGCTCCCAGGCCCTCTCTCCTGTAAATTCTCCTCTTGAAAAATAAAAAAGGGCATCAGCATTGATACATGCTTCTGTTTTTCATTCATCATTTCTTCAGCTATTTGGGTCTGTGACAAGTTTTTTCAAACTTCTCCTGTTAGATCTAATTAGTGTGAAATATACTGAAAATTTATCACAGTTCTTCTCACTAAAAATTAAACAAGTTGATAAGAGTTCTGCAAAAACATAATTAACTTTCCCTTTGAGAGCAAAAAGGACACATTTTAAAGTGTGTTTATTGCTTTAGTATTACATTACAAAAAAACGTCTTCCACAGCAAAACACACTAAGAATAGGGAAGAGTGCAAACCAAACAAACCAGAAAGTAAATTATCTATGAAACCACTTATTTCAATGCAATAGGGAACAGTAATATTAGTCTGGAAACAGCTTTTCCTCCTCTGGAGAATGCAGCACTTTTTTCCCCTCTATTGGAGCTCCTGGCATTGGTCAAAGTAATTGCACTACACTGAGACCTCGATTCTTTCCCTCCCAGAGTGTCCTATACATTGTCCTGAACAAGGATAATTTTGTTGGAATAGGAGAAAAGCCTAGTCATGAGAAAGACTGCAACATACTCTGCCTTGCCAAGGCAATAGCTATGAAATGTGTTCTCTTCAGATGCTTGACAGAAATATAAGGAGAATTTGGAACATTAAAATGTAGATTCCACACCACAACTGCTTCTCAGATCTCCACTCCAATCAGTTTCAACTGACTTCCAAAAGCATAACTTCTCCAGGAACACAGCTAACATGAACACTTTACTCAGATGCTTCAACAGAACTCCACAAATCTTATGATCTGTCAGGCTTTCTTCTCCTAGTACCTTTACAAAAAGGCATTTTTAAGTGAGGAGATGACATATACCTTTTTCTTTTGGTCTACACTAATACATTAAAAAATACCTTCCTGTACCTCTGATGCCAAATGGAACCAAAGCACAGCTAAAGCCACCCAAATTCCTGGATGTGCAGCCATCTTTTTGGCACCACAGTTCATCTGATGTCAGCACTTGGTTCTTTTGGTTAAGTCATAAATTGTGCAGTGTTTTCTCTGAAGCATTTATAGACTGGTAAAATCTTGTTGTGAGAATCTGTTCACAGGCTAGCATGGCTTACAAAGTGAAAACAACCCTTTCTTTTAATGTTACGAGATAATTGACATTTCTTCCTTCTCTCTGCTCTCATTTACTAAGTTGATAATGCTTCTGAAGTACTTCATAAATTCCATCCGAACATCTTCAGGATCTTCTTCTAAGTTGGAATGTATTAGTTTCAACTTGTTCAGCGGGTGAGCTTTGAAGGTAAAAAAAAATAAAATAGTTAAGATATATTCCTTTTAGAAAAGGAGCATTCACGATCAAGGTCATGGGATGGCTCATGCTGAAGAAATCAGCTGGAATTTGGTAGTATCCAATGTTTGATACCCCAGGTAACAAACAATGCGAGGAAGAAATGTATTAAAACTTGTTGGCATTACAACAAATACAACTATACTGCTAGATGAAGTTCTTCACCATTATTAAGATTTAAAGTATTGGTTTTGGTCTCACATTTGATTAGGGGGAATTGAACAATTCAGCACTGAATTGCAACTTTACTATTGAATTGATAGTCTTTGATTACTTCAAAATTACGGAACGATACATGTTATGTTTAATATGGATTAATACATTAATACTTATAGCAAATTTTGAACACTGTTTGAACACCAGAACAGGCTGTCCAGAGGGAATATGTATTCCCCTATGTAAAAAGAGCCACAAATAATTCTGCCGTATATAATAACATGCCTATACTAATTTTAAGAGGAAGATCATTAACCTTTTATTTCAAAAAGTTATTTTGATCAATAAAATGTAGGCTTAAACAGCCTCAAAAGTGTCAGTAAACAGAATGTAAAATTCAGTGCAAGAAAAACTGCTAGTGATGAATTATGGCTACAGACATCAGGAGTTCTAATTCCTGGCTCAGCTGCATACTCACTGCGTGGCATTAGAGAAGTCACTCAAATGTTGCTTGTCTTTATTTTCCCTTTTGGGAAACATGGATATTGCTTACCTTTTAGCTGGCTTCTGAGGTTCAATATTATTGTTTTTGCAAAGCACTCTAGTATTCTTAGATTGGAAGATTTTCATGAAAAATGCAAACTATAAGGTATCACCAATTTTAAAGATAAAGAGATCAATAAAAAACTCCTCTGACTGGTACATTGTTTTCCATCTTCTTACCTAAGGATAGATTTTCTGTGTCCTCTGCACTGCCTGGCTTGTGATGTGCAACCAGGAGACACTGACTATCAAGCAGTGGCTGCTGCTGCACAAAACAGGAGTACCACATTTCAATTTCTTTCAGGTGACTGGGCATGTCAGGATTGAAGATTATTATTACGCCATGAGAGTCCTTCATCAGAGCTGGCCAGCACGTTTCAAACCTTGAAAAACACATGCACAGAAAATGGTAAGATTGATAGCTGGAAAATGGAAATGTACTCAAACTTCCTTGTTTTCTTTTTTTCGTTAAGAGAAAAAGTTCTCTGCAAGAACACATTACAGTACTTTTTCTTTAGTTAGTACTTTTAGTTCAGTTAGTTACTTTAGTTAGTAATTTACTTTAGTTAGTAATCTTGCCAGTGATCTATGACATCCTAAATATTTTTACTTACCTATCATCTTAGTTGGTCCCGTGATTTGCTGACAATGCAGTGGTTGGTCAAATGCATTTTTTTTTCCCTAAAAATTGATCTGTCCAGTTCTCAATTGTATCCTTTGGCAATTAGGGCTTCAACCATATAAATACATTGTTTGAAGTCCATCACACAATAATTTCAAACACATAAAGGCAGTCAGTTGCGGACTGGGCCTCTGTCTGTCTGCTGTACCTGTAACTCCATTCTAGGAGCTGTGGACATTACTGTTATGCTTAGTCCTTATCCAAAACAAACTGCAAGGTCAGCTGGGAGCATCAGATGCTCTACAGGAGAAAGCTATAAAAAAAAAATGTGAAAGGGTAAAGAGGCTGGGATATTCCTCATCTTGAAAAGGTCCCTGGTTTTAGGCCTCAGGCAGGAGAATGTTGTGTAAGCAGAATCATTAGGAATTGAGTAACCTGGAGGAAGTAGCAGCAATACGGGCTTACTTTTGATCGCCGCTGCAATCCCACAGCTCAAAACGACACGCAGCTCCCTTGCTGTTACCGTTGAAGTTTGGCTTCTCATATTCCAGGATCCTGTGAAAGCAAGCAGCCACACGACGCCTCGTCACGGTGCACAAGGCCACGGCCAGGCTGCCAGGGCGGCAGCACGATGCCGGCTGCTTCGGGCAGCGCACGGGGTCTGCTCACCTCACTCCTTGGGTCGGCACGTAGCTGCCAATCCCTTCTATGCTCTCCGAGACAAAATTTGCTAGCACGGATTTTCCAGCCTGGCAGAAATGAGCGAGAAGCACGCCTATGAGCTTAGCACGCCCCAGCCACAACAACCAGAAGCGTTCACCTCAGCTAACCGCACGCCTGCCCCCGCCCTCCCCTCCCACCACTGCCCGGCCGCAGCCTCCGCGTTTCGATGCGGGCCGCGGCGACCCCGCCCAGGGCAGCCCGGAGGGACCGCGGCCCTCAGGGCCCGGCGAGGCCGCTCCGGATTCACTACGAGCCGCGGGGCGCCCGGCCGGGCCGGGGACTCGCTCACCTCACGGGGCCCCACCAGCAGCACCTTCGCCTTCAACATGGCGGCCGCGGCCGCGCTGCCTTGGCTCCGCCGCCGTGAGGGGGAGCCCCTCAGGGCCGCCGTGAGGGGGAGCCCCGCGGGGTGATGGAGGCGGCGCCTCGCCGCCGGTTCGTGCCGGAGATCCCCGAGTGGGGGCCGGCTCGGGCCTCAAGGTGCTCATGTGCCGGGTTTGAGGCGGCGTGAGCCGGGGGACCGCAGCCTCGGTGTCCCCGGCGTGGGGCTGTGGTGTCCCTTGCTCGTGTGAGGAAGTGCTGTCCTAGCCTGGAGTTTCTCTGCAGTTCTAACTGCAGATTCTCCCTGAGTGAACAGCGCAGCAATCTCTTGAAACTTCTTATTAAGTTTTCTTAGGTAAGCATGAGGCTTTTTTAAGAGGCAACTTCTCAGTAAAAAAAAAACAAAACCCAGCAAACACCCATCTGGCAGACAGATGTGCTGCTTCAGAGCTGTTTAGTGCCCAGGTACAATAACAGTTTTAGATGAGCTTTCAAATAGGGCCTTTAGGCGCTACCATAATGTAAATGTTTAGTACTACCAATAAATGTGAACCAGAATAGCTCTGCGCCCTCACTGAGGGGGCAGAGCCTTTTCTATCACACTGTAGGCTGATTTGGCTCTTTCACTACTTTCATAGTTTAGGGCTGTTCAGTGTGGCAGTGGCATCACGCTTCACGTGGGATTATAAACTTCAGACAGGCCTTTGTTTTCACGCCAGTTGGACGAAGACGATGCAAAAGGTGGTGGTTGGTCCTAGCAGTAGAGATGATTCTGTCGTAGCAGACTGTCGTAGCAGTTTTCTGTTTGTGAAGATCCTCGTGTGAGTCAGGAGCAAATTCACAATTAAATGGGACATTTTGTAGTTCATGCTTTCTGCTGCTATGTTGTTTTCCATATTTCAGGCATAGTAATTTCTGAAGAAAAGACAGAAAGGGTGACCCAGAGAGAAGAAATTAAGACATCTGTCTTATTAGCTGGCACATGCTATTAACTGCCACGTCCACAAGCACATGAAGAGAAATGTGATATAAAGAAACCTATTTTGGACAGCAAAGCAGAAGAGGAAAATAATGAACAAGAGGTAAGAGTGAAACTAGGTAAAACTGGCTGTTTGTGCAGCTGCCCAGAAAGCAATTAGGATTAATTTTTAGATGAGGTGTCAGATAGCATCTTTGTGTGTTTATGTTAGCCACTGAAGAGTAAGGAGAGCACAGCTGTCTAAGGCTGCAATTTTCAGATTTATCCATGTGTTTTAAGGTTTTAAGTCACTTTAGAAAGTGGGAATTAAGCTGCCAAGCCACTCAGGGTGACATTTTCAAAGGCATCTAAGTGCATTTGATGTTATCAGCATCTGCCGTAGGCCTGAGTAAAGTTATGTTAGTTACTGATGTATTGTTTGCTGAGACTACACGTGTACAAATCAGCAAGGCCATTTTGTTTCACTTATTTCAAACTGTTTGTTAGACTACAGAAGAGAAAAAACTCCAGCTGTAAGTGAACTACTTCCAGACCATACTGGTAATGGTCTATAAGTCTTGCATTTATTAGATGGCAGTTTTTCCACCATAATGTTTGGTAGCAAGCAAAAATGATCATCTCCAGATGATTCTCTGTGGACAGATCCTCCTTCTTCCTTCAACAGCCAGAAACAATTGCAGGCTATCAATAATATTTCACTAAAACTATTCTTCACTCTAGAAATCTCTGTGAGAATTCAAACCGAGACACATTGATTGCCTTATCGTGGCACGTGATGCTTGTTGCCTGAACTGCAGATAAGGGGACTTTGCCTCCAAGTTAGAGGCCCACAGGTTTTACTGGAAGCAGCAGTAAAATGTAGTGCCAGTCACCTTTCAGAGAATACTTTAGCATTTGCAAATCATTCAGTCTTTTGGAGAACAGTATTTTAAGTTTGCATTATATTTTGTTTAATGTGGCATATAAATTTTTTCCTATGAAAAGAACTCAAAAAATCTTTCATAAGTTTGTGGCTCAGTACTGGTACTTTGTTTAATGCACTGTAACAATATTTCCAAACTTTGGGAAACATACCCTGGAGCAGTCAAATCAAGTTGTGTGTGAAAATAATGCCTTGGTTAGAAGTACAACCACATGGCAAGACTTACCATGAGAATAAATGCGCTGCCTGTTTGCTGTGTGTTGCAAGACATTGTGTGTGTGTACAGAAACAACTTTCTAATGGATGCAGGCAGAGATCTGCATTATATATCCTGCTTATTTATACCAATCATTTTGGGGGCAAGGCATAGAATGAAAAAAAAAAAAAAACAACACCAATTCTTGTGT
The DNA here is from genome assembly GCF_964034855.1 of Anser brachyrhynchus. Classification (NCBI taxonomy): domain Eukaryota; kingdom Metazoa; phylum Chordata; class Aves; order Anseriformes; family Anatidae; genus Anser; species Anser brachyrhynchus. The sequence continues at coordinate 8,215,264 of NC_137713.1, read as the reverse complement.
GCTGAAGCTTGTTATTAAAACTTAAGGAGAAAAACAGTATTGTTGTAAACTGGAAGCATGTTGCTGAAGAAGCTCAGGGAAGCGATATCCATCCGAGGTTCAACGGCTAGTTGATTAAGCAGGTAAACTGAGGTAGGCTGTTGAAGGGTTGGATGAAATGTGGTTGTAAAGTTTCAGTAGAGCTATGAAAAAGGACCAAACAGGAACAGGACGTTAAGGTACATTGACAGGGGTGCAGTGGGGTGCTGCTTTTTATCATGAGACTGTTTCACTTAAAAGTGGCTACCAGGGAGGTGTAAGCAGTCAGTTCAGCATTTCTCTCTCAGAAAACCTATTCTGGAAGCAGTTGAAAAGGCTCATGCAAAACCTGTTGCTTGGCTCGTACTAACAGATTATCAAGGACTACATTAAGAGGAACAATACCAGCACTGATTTATCTGTGATCTCAAAGTCCTCTCCAGAGGAGACCAGGATCTTCACAGATGGAGAAATAAAAGCATAGAAAATTTAAATGACTTGCCTGAGGAGCCCACCTGGCTGACAGCAGAGCTTGGTTAAGATGTGTTTCAGTTTCAGTGCGGAGTTTTTTCAGGCAGGCTGTGGCCGTTCACAGAAGAGGCAGGGAAGCAGACAACTCAGTGGCCAATGTATTTTTCTGACCAGTGGATGTGAAGTCAGCCACATCCCTAGGGACCCAATTCTCCTTGTGTTCCTTCATCAAAGCCAGTGGCGGTTCCCAAGCATGAATTTGACTTGCTCCATTTATGCAATGATGCATAAACAACACCCAGGGAGCAGCAGTCTACCTCCATGACCCCTCCAAGGCAACACACCAAAATGCTCTAATTCTGGTTCATGGTACGTGAAGCTAAAGATTTAGCTCTGATGGCTTACATCTTAAGCTAAAGCTGTTTAAGATGCCTCTGATAGATTTCATTTTGCTTATTCTGGTTGCTCTGATCTTCTGTGGAGCAACAGTAACACCTAGTGGCTGAACGTGCCAGTCCATTGCCTCCTTTTGTTCCCTCCCTGCCAGAAGCACGAGTCGGAGGGGACGTGGTGTGATTGACAGCTTTGACTTGAGAGGCCAACACTTAGGATCTCCAGGGGTTTGCCGTTTTCCTTTCAACCCCCCACCATGCTCTGTTTTCTATTAGAAGTGGTAGATGAAATACGAAACTCTTCCTCCCACCTCCCAGCCCCCTTCACTTTTCTGGCTCTTGGAGGAGGTTGTTCCAGTCCATCTTGATCTGTAGGTGGGTGGGCTGTGAGTGGCCAGGCCTGCTACTTTCAGCTTGGAGGACTCAGATTTCTGTATGGAATCCAAACTTTTTTCTTTTTCTTTTTTTTTCCTTTTTCTTTTTTTTTTTGTCTGAAAGGGATCAAGCAGATCATCTGATGGAGGTTGGTGACCTTGGTGCATTTAATAATGTGGTGTTAACTTGCCTGCATTAAGGCAGACCAAACCGATCTGTTCTGAACAGTACCATTTCTTAAGATGTGGTATGCACGATTGTTTGCCATGATCTCCTGGGACTGCTATTTCATCAGAGGGGGACACCCTAGAAAAATAGTGTTTGAGAGGAAAGAACCCACAGATGTTTACTGTGTTAGCAGGAGAGCCCTTCAGAGGGTCTTCTCTCCCCCTAGCAGGGGAAAGTTTCAATTTTTTCATGGAAAAAAACGTTAAGTGATAGTATTTCTGCTTAAACCCAGATCGTTTGCATTAGTAAATAGAGCTTCAATTCCTTGTGGGAATTACAGTACTAAGACAAGGTCTTGTCATATTCACGCTGCCTAATCTTCTGGTTTAGGCTTCTGGTTTAGGTATTCTGGATTACCCTTCAGAAACATTTGTTTAGGAGAATCTTCATTGCCTGTTGACAGAGCCTGGACTCTTACTTTGTGCTGTGGATACATAGTCTTTTACATCTGGCATAAACTTGTATCACCACCCGCTCAAAGTAATAGAACTGCATCCATTCACATCCACAAATCTCAGTTTAGGCCTGCTCCAATTACCAGTTTAGAGGGAATTTAGTTCAGCTGAACCACCCCCCCACCCCCACCCCCCCCCCCCCCCCCGAAAAAAAAAAAAAAAAAAAGGAGAGAGAATAGTTTTCAGTTGAATCAACTGCCTGGTGCTACTAACAGAGAGAAAGGAACAAGGACCAGTGGAGGTACAGCTGAGTGGGACAAGGATGGGGCTATTTCCTTCAGCTACTGTGCAGATACGTGCTGAATTGAAGCGGGCATACAGGTGTACCGTTAGTGAGATCTCTTACATTTAGTGTTCTCAATAGCTGTTGGTGAAAGCAGTCAAAGAGAAACAGCGCCTGATGGTGAGGACTATTGTGCAGGGATGTGTTGGGCACCCTTTGCTCTTAGAAGAAGGCACGGCAGCCCTGGTGGACTGGGTGAAAAACCTTGCTGCATACGTGGTAAAAACTGTTTCACAGGTGGTAGAGTAGCGGGTGCTGGATGGCTAAGACAAGACAATAAGGGGATAACTGTGATTCATAGGAGCTCTTGCAACCTTTTCTATTAGACCCATATGCTTTTTGTTTTCAGTACAAAAATTTCAAAGTAAATGTTGTTTCCGTTGAGAGCTGTGGTGTCTGCCACCCCTGTTGGTCTGAAAGAGTCTGCATTTATTAACATTGTCTGTTCTATTTATTCACCCTAGGCCAGATCCTCAACTACTTCAAGGAAGCAAGCAAATAAAGGGTGTATTCCTTTTTAGAGGGACTGCCATGTGGTCCTAAAGGAGAACACATCCTCCTGACAGGAAGGCTTTGTTTTCTCTCATTTTTATTCTCTATTTGACTTGTGAGTTGCTTTGGAGCTTATAGCCAAACCCAGGAGTTTCTTAACCCCACAGTCCTTCCAGGCATTATGTTTCTGCTAACATTCTGGGCCACATCAGCTGTCTTTTCAGATATCTCACATTCATTTTCATTTAAGGCTCAATTAAGCCTTGGCAGGATGCCATTAGAGACAGCAGATTTATACCAGTAATTAGTATGTTTTGAGGAATCTGAAACAAGATCTCAAGTCCTTGCTGCTTTGCTTAGTGCAGTGATGAATGCTTAACCCTACACCTTCAACTTAAAAAAAAATAGCCTTGATAATTTTGTCTCGATTCCCTTTGAAACCTGGGAAAGGTACTACATTATTTTCCAGTGCGACTCACTTGCAAGGTCCTCCCTAATATCTTAGAGTTATAAATACCCGTATGTGCGAGACTGGCACTTCAACATGATCGTGGCCTGCCGCTGTGGACTTGGTGCAATTGAGGATCCTTGCATTTCTGCAGGTGGGAGTGGAGTTAGAAGAAGCATGTTGTACTGGGTTTTAAACACCATGAGGAATGTCTTGGAAGTATAGATAGAGAAATAGACCGAGGAGTACCAAAAAGTTCCTATTTAGTACAGATTGTTGATCATGTAGTATTAAGTGGTTCATTATTTTACTGTTCTCAATAATTTGAGAATTAAAATCTTTTACTTTTGGCTTAGCTAGTGAGGTTATCTTGAGCTGGGTTATAAAAATACTATTCTTCACCTAAGCACAGAGTTTTATAGTTTTCATCTTAATTAACAAGCTTCAGATTTAGATGGATTAATACAATCACTCTTTCTTTCTTTTGCCGTATAAGTTCAGAAGTATAATCTGTCACTTGTGAGAACATAAAGAATTGGACTGGAAGCATTCCAGACTCTTTACTGTAAGTGTTCAAAGATTTAATGGAGTCCTCAGTCATAAAATCTTTAATTTGAACTAGACCTTTATATTCTCCATTCTTAAATTCACTATTTTTACATCCAGGGGATTTCCTGTTATCCAAGTATGTACGGAGGCCCTTTATTACCCTCTGTGTGTGTTTTTTAATTCAAATCAAATGTAACTGTCAATGGTAGATTGCACTTAACCTCCTTAGGTTCGTATTTCTTCTTTAATTGCATTACATTTTAAGGTTTAGCACTGGATATTTACTGCTGTTAATAGCGCGCCATATTTTAATGAAGTCGTTATCTTCTGCGAATATATACAGAACAATGGAGATTGATTATACGTGATCTTTTGAAGAAACTGTGTCTCAAAGCCATTTAAAATGAATAAACACAGGGGGAAGTTTCAGTAAATGTAGTCCCTTATGTAACATAGCTTCAAAATTAAGGAAATGAGGGGTTGGGTTATCGAGTGTTTGCCCTTGTCTTCCCCAGCCAGAGACTGCGCCTCAGCAGGTCACTAGTGTAACTGCAGTGAGCCTGGGCATGTGCTACAAGCTGTGGTTGTTCTCAGAGATGCTCCAGAAGTGCAGCACTGCTTTTTCCAAAGTCCACTCACCTCCTCTGTAAGCTGGCCAGACTCCCTCTCCACCCAACCTACAGCTTAGCTCTGCAAATCTATTGTCAGTCAGTTCAGGGAAGCCTCAGAACATGGAAAATAATTATCTAATTTTCTTGAAACATGTGAAGAAAAGGCAAGTATTACCTAGAGATCATGTACGGAAAATCTGGGACAAATCTGCTGTGCTCTGCTAGAAAGCCAGCCAGCTGAACACCTGTTTTCAATGCAAAATAGTGCATCACCCTTCGGTTGGGGCACTGCAGTGGCTTTTTCACAACAATCTTAGAGTTAAATACAAAAGATGTGAATTGAGCCAAACCATGTTTGCTGTGAGCCACTTCTTTCCAGGCACACAGTGAGGCTGATAGTCTTGTCCTACCATTCCATCGCACCCCAAAATTCTCCTTAGCCTGGTAGAAAGGTTTTACTTCTTTTTTTTTTTTCTTAGGCAACAGTCAGCTTAAACATTTTATAGCGTCTTACAGACTTTATCATTTCCTTTCTGCCAAAAAAGAGAACGATTTATCTATCTCTTTAGATTGTCTCATCTTGCTTCCTTTATTTTTTTCTTCTTCTCTTCTTTCATGATTTCTACTATTTTATACCATGCTGTTTTTTATTCCATTCCTATTATCCTTACAATAGCCATGATATGCAACAAAGCACTAAACCCTGTGTTGTAAAGAGAGGCACTGACAGAGAGCTCTCGTAGGTCAGGGAGCTGAACCAAATTCCTTTTTCTCGTAGCCTTACAGCTTGTGTATCCATCCTGCCTGGGAGCTGGTGGTGTGAGGGGCTATGAGCCTGCATAAACCCAGAGGATTACTTATGGATTGGTTTTGCATCTGTAGAGAGATTGATCTCTCTTAGGCAGAAGAGAAAGCAGAGAGAGATGAAGCTTTTCCTGTGGTGAAAAAGAGATCTGCAGTCTATGTGAGGAGCTGAATGGTTGCAAAACACAGTTTAGAAATTCCAGTTTGGGTCACCTAGAAATGGAAGCCAGGAGGGGAGGGCAATCTGCGTGCAACTGGTTCAGGAAGGTGCTCAGACTAAAGCTAGTTTGACATAGCCACTCAGGGGCCCTGGGAGAGGGCTGGATTCTGAATACCAAGCCCATTAGGTGTGGTATCCATTAGTGACAATAGAGCGTACTTGAACACCTAAGCTAGCATTAGTGTATATGCGCATAGCCAAGAAATACTTGGATCCAGTTGCCTTGCAGTGACTTTAGCCTTTAATGCCTACAACGATTCTTTCGTATTTAGCACCTTAGTGGCCATTTTATTGCTTCCATGGAGGAATCTGTAAGATTCAAGAGAGGAGATTAGGTAGAGAGCCAGCTAAAGAGTAAGACAGTGCCACTGAGCAGCGTTGGGGTTTACTTACCTCAGAATGAATGGAGCAAAATATTCATAATGGTAAATTGATAAATCTGGAGAATATTCTCTTTAAATAATCCCCAGAGCTCTCAGCCTAACACACAGCTGTAGAAAAAAGACCCCAACCACTGAACAGGATGTTGGGTTGCATTACGGTAAGAACAGAGTATATATCAAAAGAGGTGTTACTGTTATTACATAAAACACTGGTGAGTTCTTGTTCAGAGTGCTCTTTTCAGTAGTGCTCACTCTACCTAAGAAGGATATGATTAAGGGGATAAAGCAGGGAGAATGAAAATAATACTGTGCCTTTCAGGTCTAAGTTATAAAGCAAGACTGAAGAGCTTTGGTATTATCTTGTTTAAAAAGAGATCTTTCTGTGATTCAGTCAATGATTTTAAAATAATGAAGAGGATTAATCACGTTGAAACAGACAAAGTCTATGAAAACAAGGAGACTTAATTTAAAAAACAGAATCTTGGGAAAAGAATGAGGACAGAGAAGGGAGAGGCTCATGTGAATGCTTCAAGAAATATGTAATGTCAGTTATTGGTGGGGTCCCTTGAAACTAGAAGCTTTAGAGCAGAGTAAGGTGAGGGTAGATCTGTAAGGAAAATACGGGTATGATAGCGGCTTGTGGTTGACTGTTTACCAGTAACACACAAAATTCTGAAAGCCATGCCGGGGCAAGCTCTGAAACACCTGCAGCACCGAGGAAGCAGAATGTCCTACAAGCCGGGTGGTGAGGTCCAAGCAGGCAAAGATAGTGCAGGAAGGCGTTGACTGGCAAGAAGTGTGGTGTGCGAGGACAGATGGCTGTCAGGTGAGGAATCTGTGGAATGAGGCAAAGGAGAGAAGAGGGAGAAAGCATAAGACTGGTACTAATCCACCTTAACTGCAGACACCTAGGATGAAACTTTAGGTCATTTTAGGTTTTTGGGGCATACAGGGGCTGGGAGGAGGGTACTTCTCTCCAGATGCACTTTCCTGTCTTATTTGCCTTTATTTTTGTTAGGAAAGGGGTCAGCCCACACCCTTTTAAGTCACTTGCGCAATATGAAAGGGATCTTGGACTCCCATTCATGGTGGGGTGCTCAAGTCAGACAATCTGGATCCATAGGGAGTTTGAGAGAAGTAGGAGGATTTCAGGGCCGGAGTCCAAAACCGAAACATTCTTTCTTCATGAAAGTCCCTGCTTCTCTGGGATTCAGAGAGAATCCATGAGTCAAGATAGATTTTCAAACCAGATAAGTGTCTGGATACCACTGGATTTGGATATCTTACTGTCAGTGACTCCATTGAAAACTGCAGACTGCCATCTGGTAGCTTCTTCCACCGCATGTTATAAAGTGCTTTATTTTGTGGTAGGAGTTCAAGATTGTCCTTGGCTTGGAGAGTTTGTAAGTTCGGTGTTTATGTCCTGTACAGCATCAAGGAAGCAGGCAGCCCTCTAGGACTGGATAATGCTTAATGAACAGTTAATGATCAGGAACATAATTTGACGATATCGACATGAAGACAGACCTCCCAATGTTTTCTTTAGTGATCTCAGTGATGGGAGAGGGAAAATGCTTATTAAATCTGCAGATGAGGCAAAGCTGGGACTGAAAGCAAGAACACTGGAAGGCAGGATTAAAATTTTAAATGGTCTTGATAAATTGGTGATGTGATCTGAATAGAATAAGATGAACTCGTTAAGGACAACTGCAGGGCACTGCACTTTGGCAGAAATAGTTTTAACTAGCAAATAAAGGATGGGGAAAATCAGGCCAGCAGTTCTTCAGAAAAAGGTAGAGGATCCCAAATTAAACATGGATTAACAATGACGTACGGATGCCAAAAAGGCAAATCCTCAACAGGGCTGTGCAGAAAAGGTATTGCACAGAGGTATAGGTTTCAGGTGCTGTGCTATGAGGTAGATGTAGACCAGCTTGAAAGACTAGAGGAAAATAACAAAAAAGGATCAGAAGTATATGACATATGACCTACAGGGAAAGTCTTAAGAAGTTTGGACTGTTTTGCTTCTAGAAGGCAAGGAGAGGAGGTGTTCAAACGTTTTGAAAAGTACTTTGAGGAATTAAAAGTCTGCTCAGAGAGAGACAGGATCATTTTTTATGTCCATAATGGAGAAAGTAAGACATTGAGAGCTTAAATTACAACAAAACAGACTGAGGCTGGATGTTAAGAAAAACTACCCATACAAAGAGGGAAGCACTGGAATACGTTGTCAGAAGAGCATGGGGAGTTTCTGTCTTGAGGCCTTTCAGAACAAGGCAGACAAATTTGTGCCAAGAGTAATCTATGTGTAATAGATCCTGCCTTCTAGCAGGGAGAAGGAAGAGGCATTAATCAACTTCCACAGTCCTTCCTGGCTTCTATTTGCGTCTGCACTGTGGCAGGTTTGAGTGCAATAGTCCTGGTGCTGCTGTGCATTGGCTTTATCACACCTGTGTGACTCCCTGCTTTATAGCTTTCTTGGTGAATCCGGTACATCAAGGGTGTGTCAGAGTCCTTGTGCACGTGCCGATCAGACTGTCACTGCATGGCCAGTTGGGGGAATTTTTGCCTGACATCAAAGGTCATATAATTTATTCATCCCAGGATACAATAATGCTCAGAATATGTGTAAATCCACTCCAACGTGTCTTTGTCTCACTGATCTTTTAAATCATAATTTTCCATCTGCTGAATTATGTTTCAATCTGAGTTATTTTATCCACTATATTGCTCTATAATACCCACACAAGTGCTTCACTCAGGCAAAATTCTTCTCTGAGGTCAATTAATTTTGCCAAAGTCATGACTTTTGGATCAATTCTTGTGCTTCATACAATACCACTGTATATTATGTTCACCATATGCCAAACTGCTTGTGTGACTTTTTTCAGTTCTATTGCATTTTGATTGATTTATTCCAAGTCAGATTCAAGAAATCTTGAAAAAAAGACACACATTGGCTTCCTCCTAGCTTAGAAAAAATACACAGTCCTCTAGATTTTCAGTTTGGTTCAGGTTTGGTTTGATGGCTTAGTAATAGACATTTTACAATAAACTTAGTAATCTCATAATTTAACTTGTAATAGATATCTTTAACTCTTACTGTCACTAAGCTCTTACCCATCTCTTTTGATTTTCCAAGGTTCCTTGATTGCTTTGTTAGATCACAAGGAAATAATCTAGCTTCCTTAGGAAGCTGCAAGGGTTTTATCCAAATTATATTTGGGTTTAGATGGTCTTAATCACCGACTTCTTTCTAACATCAAAAGGACACTTCATAATTGTAAAACTTCACAAGGTTTTATCAAGTAGAACAAAGCTGCTTTTGCTTTGGTCTCATCGTAGTATACCCACGAAAAGTGCACTCACAAAATGCAAGGGATGGGCCTCAAAATTTATTTGCCATGATTCTTTTGTTCTCTAACAACAATCTAACTCTTTTCTTCAGCTTGTTATTGACTTTTGCAATACTGTGAATGATGCTGAACAGTTGAGATGACATTACAGTTCTGGGCTGGACTTTGCTCTTCCAGGTATGACAGTGCTTTGCTACCTTTTTAAGCCACCTTAAGACCTTGTAGAAAATAAATCCCTCTTTTGCTGTATCATTCCACTGCTTTTTCATTCTAAACTGAACAAAAATCAGACTAAACACTGAGTGTTCCTTTTATTGTCCCCACTTCATTTGTTGTCTGGCTTGCATGTGGTGTATATCTTTAAAGAGATTATACATGTTTTCACAGAACATTTTGTGATGTTTTATGTCCCAGGTATGCCAAATGGACTAAGGAGCTGAAAAATGCTCCAGACCATGTGAAACCTCATGTGCCCACACATGTCCAATAGATTAGTTCTCTGACACAATGGTTCAAGACTGTCTCCTGCATAGAAAGTGAGCAGCGTGCAAGAGGAAGGCCCTCCAGGGACCGCTTTTTGAAAACCTGGCCTTTGCCTCTTTCCATTTCCTCCTATGCTTCCATCCATTTTGGCTTTCCAGCATGCATCCCTGCCCCTTCTATCTTGAACTGAGTTGGTGAAATACTTCCAAGTAATTTATTTAGCCCTGATTGTCTAGGCAAATCTTTAATTAACATGCTTATGCACAGGCCTAAAAAGTGTAGCTTTATCTTTTGAAATATAGTATGTCTGGTTTGTAAGAATAGGGCCGTTCATATTTTAAGGGTTCTCTTCTCAAAACTAGTCCCTCTGATAAATTGAATGAATTATGTTTTTGTTGGCTGTCTTTGTTACCTCCATCACTGCGTTTCCAATTTATCAACGTAGTTTTGAGAAATTGTTAGAATATGTTGCACTCATAAGCACCGCGGGGAGAAAAAATATCCATTTATTACTGCTATCGTGTTTGATTATATTATGCATATCCAAAGGACTAAAAATGAAATGTCATCTTTAATTCTCCCCTTACAGTAGACAATATCACCCTTTCTTCTCTTTTTCCAAGAACAGCTTGGAATTTAATTCTTCATTTTCATCTTAAATCAGCCATGCAAAATAGAGGCAAGTGTGCGTTAGGGAGAGGGCACGAGTAATGGGAGCCTGGAGATCTGAGCTCTATTTCCGGCGCTGTCTTTTGCTCTTTGCAGCCTTCAGCAAAGTCATTTGACCTCTGGTCTCCAGTGTCTCAGTTCATGAAATAGGAAGAGTGTTACCTTCCTACAGATGTCTCTAACGATTTGCCAGAATCATATCTTATCTAATCACCTGTGTTTAATATCTCCTCCTAGGGTCTTGCAAAGTCAGTGAAGGCTGAAGCGGCAAATTTTGCACGCAACCAGAAATAAAACCTTCTTGGACAGTTAAAACATGAAGACTGCTAACAGCTTTCGAAGGGTCTAACCCAAGCCAGGAGAATGGGTCACAAAGCCACTGGTGCTATTCAGCTAAATCCTGATAAATGATTGATCCCAGCCCGTCAGGGCAGCAAACTGAGCGTGTTTGGGACAAGAGGATGAAACAGGCCCTCAGCACACGGCCTGGAGCTGAGGTAACCTGCTGGAGTGGGGGCTTGGCACAGCTGCCCCCAGGATGGCTGTGTGCCTGCAGCTGAGGACGGTCACTCACAGATGAGGATGATCACCCTGCTGAACGAGTAGAGGAGTCTTGGAGTTGTGTAGTGCCCTGGAAATGCAGCAGTTCCTGAGTGGGCTCTTAGGAGAAAGGTGAGTTTGGGAGCAGTTTGCTCCCCTACTGAGAGGGGAGATCAGAGGCTAAGGTTCCTTTTTCACTGCTCTGCAAGTTTCCTGTGGGCTGGCTCTGAGCAAAATGGCTCAGAGTGGCTAAATGTCCTTGGGCAAGTTGCTGTGAGCTGTGTGACTTGGTTTCTCTCTCTCTCTCTCTCTCTCTCTTTTTTTAAGAGTGGAAGGGAAGAGAAGTTCTCCTTGTTGAGGGGAAGTGAAGTAGGGATATGTTCTGTGGTGGAAAGGTGAAGTAGGGAAAGGTTCTGAGCCAGGGCTGGGGACAGAGGGTCCTGTTATGTCCCAGCCCCAAGCACTGGGGGAATTTGCAAATAAATGTTGGTTGTGCTGAGCTGCCAAGCCTGCTCAGAAACTGCTGGACCGGACCCATTGAGCTCTCTTTGAGCCCAGAGGGTGCTGATCCGTCCTCTGCTCTGGGGCTGGGATGCCCTGAGGGCAGCTGTGGGGTAAGCCCAGGGAGGCTGCGCTGAGCTGCCCTGCAGCTTTACCCCTTCCTTTTTGTGTGATTTGCTCTAGTGATTAATGACAGCGGCTGTTTAAAAACCTGGTGCCTCATTTGCAGTCTAAACTTGTCTGGTTACAGGCTCCAGCCAGGGGCTATTTATCTCTGTGCAGGCTCTGGAGGTGGGCACTGTGGGGGAAGGGGTAGGTGCTCACCCAGGGAGGGGATGAGCCCAGCCGTTTTCATATTATCTCCGTGGGACCAAAATACCTATTTGGGAACTGGGGGTGTTTAGTCTGGAGAAGGGGAGGCTCAGGGGAGGCCTTATTGCTCCCTGCAACTGCCTGAAAGAAAGGTGTGGGGAGCTGGGGGTTGGCCTCTTCTCGCAGATAACCACTGATAGGACACAAGGGAATGGCCTCAAGTTGCGCCAGGGGAGGTTCAGGGTGGAAATGAGGAGACATTTCTGCTCAGAAAGAGCAGTCTGGCACTGGGACGGGTTGCCCGGGGAGGTGGTGGAGTCACCGTCCCTGGGGGTGTTCAAGGGAAGGTTGGACGTGGTGCTTGGGGACGTGGTTTGGTGGGTGACATGGGTGGTAGGGGGTGGTTGGACCAGATGATCTTGGAGCTCTTTTCTAACCCTGATGACCCTAGGATTTTATGTTTCACACATCACCTGTGTAACTCCGTTGCCCCGCTGTGGCAGCAGGCACCAGCCTGGCTCTGTTGGGGCGGCTTTCTTCAGGCACCCAAGTGCCGGGGGTTCCCCAGAAGGGGCTCGGGGTGAGCCGGGGAAGCTCGGGGCAGCGGTTTGGCCTCGGGCCCGGGCAGGCGCTGCCTGTGCCCGGCTACCCGGGGCGCTGCCGGTGCCTCCCCTCGGCAGCGGGCTGTGCTGCGAGGCCTGCCAAGGGTTAACGCCGAAGCCCCACGCCCCCTTTGACGGAATGGGGCCAACCTCGCCAAATTTGAAAAGGCAGCCGGGGGCTGGGAGTGCGCCCTGGGCGCCCCGAGCAGCCCCGGACCCTGCGCGGGCAGCAGCCGCCGGGCTCGGCCGGGCTGGGGCAGGGAGCGGGGCTTCCCCCGGGCCCTCCAGGAGCAGAGCGGGGAGAGCAGGAGGAGCCCCCCCGGCGGTGCAAAAATGCAGTTCGCTCTCTTCTTGTCCTGGTGCTGCTGCCTGCACGGATGCGCGCTGGGAACGGGCTTCCTCTATCAATTCCCGGCGTCCAGCCTGCAGCACAACTACCCCGAGCAGAGCTCCGGCTCGCCGGGCAGCGGCTTCGCCAGTCGCCGGTGAGTAGGAAGGGAGGGGTTTGGGGGGAGCCGGGCTGCTCTGCTCCATCCTGGCTGCGTGGGGAGGCTCCCTACCTGCCGGGGCACGGGGCAGCAGCGGTGAACGAGAGGTGAGTTTTGGCCAAAAGCTCCCCTCCTGCCTGTCCCTCCGCCGGGGAGGGATGGGGGGCGGTGGGCAGCGCGTCCCCGCAGCCCCCTGCCACGGTGGGTGCCGACAGAGGGAACTGCGCTAGCCCTCGGCTGCAAGAACTTGGTCAGCTCAACAAAGGAAAGAGCTTAATTACAGAGCTGTCCTCCAGAGCCCCAGCTCTCAAATAGCTGTTTAAAACCAAAGCTCACGCTTCTCTCCCCTCCCCTTCCCCAGCCGGTTTCTCGTAGACAATATAAATCAGCCTTGATTTACTGTATCTTGCTGCTTCAGTAGAGCAAACAATTTAGTCTTCTCCCCCTCCCCTCTGTTTTCTCTGGGTATTTCTCTAGAGGTGAAACAGCTGTTCACATGAATGAGCCGCACTGTATGAAGCGGGAGAGCGGCTTAACCTGATTCCAGTTGTTCTTGAATTTCACTGTTTTTTTCCTGCAGTTCCCTTAAATGGGAACTTGGGAATTTAATATTCAGGGCTCGTCCATCCTGTCTCTCCCCCTTCCCCCTCCCCTCGTTAATAGCCGGTGTGCACGAGTCCTGCTGCCGTGCAGGAGGGCTGAGGTTGAGGTTTGTTGGCCCTGGCTTTTTGGGCTAGGCACCGGGTTGGGGCTCCTGCGCGACGATTTGCATCTATCGCTGTGTCACGAGCACAAGAGTGGGTGCTAGCCTCGCACAGCCCTCACATATGGTGCATATTTCTTCTCCAAGTGGGGGTGGTTTTGTTTGCTGGCCTGTCAAACAGGCCTCAGTCTGTAGGGGGTGTGATGTTAAACTACAGTAACTGTCAAAGGGTTTGAAACAGCAGAAAATTATAGGAGAGTAATGGGATAAACCTATCCCAGCTGGATCCGTTCCAAGGTACCCCCTTCCCCGAGCATGAGCTGCAATGAGAACCACATGTCATTTGTCTTACATATCTATTAGCCTGCAGATCTTTGTTCAGAGCTACCACGCTTACATGAGCGAGGACTATGTCGCTGCTCACCAAAGGCCTTCCCCAATTCACACTCCTGCATCATTTTCCCAGGCCTCAGTTGTTTGGATAGCCGACCCTTTGCCGGGGGAACACATCCCTCTCCAAGTCTGTAAAGGGCTGTATAAAGCCATCTAAGGCTAATTTAAACAATGATGTTGGGAAATCTGTTAGTTTTTTTTTCTTTTTTTTTTTTTTTTTTTTTGTCCAGTGGAACTTTGCCACGCGAGTATCTCCCGTTCTGGTTTAAAGCAGAGGGGGAAATAAATTGGAGGGAGGGAAAAATCACTGGTGGATGTTTTGAAATAAAAAATTGGAGTACTTAGTCAAATATCACACGTTGAAGCAATCTTTGTGTGCTTGAATTTCCCATTGAGTGGTGGAGTTTTGTTGTTGGCAAATGTCTAACAGCTTCACTTTCTGCTGGGAAAGTCCGTGTGGGAAAGCTGTACCCAGCCACAGAGCTGGACCTTCGTGGGGAGCCTCCTGCAGGGCACAGCTTCAGGTCGGGGTGGTTGTGCTCGTCTGGATCGAATGTGGTGCTGGATGAAGGACGAGGCTTTTTGCTCTAAAATTTGACATCGATCTATGTGGATGTGAAGACTTTTTTTCAGGGGACTGAGTCTGGCTGGTACAAGCTGCTGTTTGCACGGTTCAGTGCCCCCTTTGCTATCCAAACGGGTGACCTTACGGCACCTGACTGCCATTAGGCAACAGCAGCCATTCTCACCTCCTTTCTGCAGACTTACTTTCGGCAAACCTCCCAGTGCGTGCCTTGTGCAGTGACTTCTGCCCGTGCCTCCTGGATGCTCTCAGCCAAGCGCAGACAGGCCAGAGCACCGAACGGTACTGCTGCACCTCCCAGTTTGGTACCCGCAGCACGTACTGATGTGATGCTCTGCAGCTGACATCTCCTGATGTGAGACCCTCCCTGTTCCTGCAGTTGTCTTTCTGTCCTTGATCAGCAAGCGAAGACATAATTGAGCTGTTTGGCAATCTGTGGTCACTTTTTAAAAAAATTGACTTGTCAAAAAGGTTGTATCTCTCCAAGGGAAAAAAACAAACAACAGCAGTTTTGCTGGAATATCCTGTCTTTGTAGGAAACCATTCCAAGCTTGAGAGCTGATGTAGGCCTTGGTATCTAGGCTGCAGGCCGTCTTGGAGATGGGCTCCCAAGGCTCTGAGGACTGCTGGATGCTTTTTCTGAGGCCCTGAGCAACATGAAGTCTCTGGTGTGTGTAGGGGATATTTGGAGGGGGAAGCAGAAAGCATTATGCACATCCTTCAGAATGGAATTATGAAAATGTTCTGGTGGAAACATTGCTTGCTTGTCTCTTTTTTTTTTTTTTTAGAAAAAAAACCACGTTCTGGTTGGATTTAATGTCAGGTCTTAGTTATTAGTTAAGATGTTTGCAGTCTAACTTGGCACGTGCTTGAATTGCTGTCAAGTTATGTAGGGGATGCACAAATACTAATGCCTGAAATCCGAGCAGCAGCGTTTGTTGGCCTTGTATAGTGTAGCAGCCTGGCTATTTTGTTTGAAATTCCCATTGAATCGGGCAGTCTCCTAACAGGACACTTGAATGGCTGGCTTTCAAGGTCACGGTGTTTGGGTGGACCTGCCATAGGTCTGCTCTTTTCAAAATATCTGCCAGTGTTGTATGTGGTCCTACAACTGCACGTTTGCTAGGAATGGAGTTGGCCCTCCCCAGCCCTATCTGAAGGACTGTGCACAACTAAGCTGTAACGTAACGAAATGCAGCCTCTTAGGTGAGGTTTTAGTGCTTTCAAGTAAGTGTGGGTCTCTTCCTGCGGTAGAAGCCTGTTCTTGACATTAAAAGGTGGCCTATAAATGAGTATCCTGATTTATGTAGACTCTCTCAGCACTTTGAGGACACTATCTCTGGAGTTTTCCTGATGGCTCTCTGTTAATTCTCTCTTTCCCAGAGAAAGGTTGTTTGAACCTAATTTCAGACCCACATTCTGAACCTCTTGTGGCTCTTAAGTGGGTGTGGAGTATACATATTGGAGAACTGTGTTTTTTTTTCCTTTTCTGAGAGAATCTTGCTTTCTGAGTCATTCCCTCCATCACCATTCATTGCCTGGGGTCGCTGGTTTTCTATGGTTTGCTGTGAACTGTGTGGGGATGTCAAGCAAACAAACTGGGATTTGTGTCATGCTGAGTCCTCAGCACTAATTCCCCTTTGAAGTGCCCTACCCAGGTAACCAAGAGGTCAGAAGGTCCTGAGCTCATCACCAAACCCTTGAACCATCCGGTGTTTGTTTCCTGGACTCTGCTGCCATCTGATCTTCATCTGACTTGTGGGGTTCAGTGCTGGAGCTTTGCAATGCAATTAAAACAGTGAAGCTGATGGAAGTGTAAGGACTTAGCAACACTGGAATGGCTTTGAAATACCAGACGTGACTGCAGTTACTGCAGTAAATTGTATTCATTTAGGAAATCTCCTACTGTCTTGCCTTTCCAGATGCTTGTGTGAATCATTTCCTCTCATGTATGCTTCATTTTCCAGCTCGAGGAAGGAAAAGGCAGCAGAGAGGCAAAGCAATGGGTGGCAGTGAACTTGTGTTCCCCTCGGATAAATTAACAAACGCGTCTCTTTCAATAACCCTTATTTGTTCAGTTTCTCAAAGCTGAGCTTGTTAGTGCACTAAAATCCTAGCTGAAACACGTCAGGTTAGAAACTTAACAGCCTTGCTTGGGGTTCTTGAATCTTGGATCCTAGCTCACGTCTTTGTTTTACGTTATTGGGCTGTGCCTTGATAAAGAGGAAAAAATAAGAATGTCTTTAAAAATAACGAAGCACTGAAACCATCGAGTGCTTTAGGCCTACAGAGTTAGAATAATGGGTTAGCTACTCAAGCTTTCTTGCTTTAGACCTAGCACGTCTGGAAACATTGTTTTGTAAAGTGTAGGCTACCTCTCCTGTAGTGTGGTGTTAAAATTCATTGGACCTCATTTCTGCAATACGCTCAAAGCTCTCAATTGGCTTTTAATTAGATGTAGGCAGTGCTTAAATTTGCTTTCACTGAAGCGTAATGTTTATTTTGAGGCTTTGAGCTTAAAGCTAGCCTGTGCCAAAGCTATCGCAGAGATTCTATTAAGGGTTATAGCCGCAAAAATTAAATAATGAAATGTTACTAATTGGGTTATTGTCTTGCAAATTTTCAACTTTTCATGTAATTGAACAATATTAAAGTTCCTTCTCAGTGTATTTGTGCACAAAGTGGCACTGATCTGAACTAGAGACCTTAGGTAGTGTTACAGAAAGGAACAAAGGAGGGGAAGGTGATATTGGTTCGTATGGGTTTTGTTCCTTATTTCCTTTTTAGGAAGATACAATTATTTGTTAACTTGCGGTTTATTACGTGGAATAATCTGGTTGAGATGTTTTGGCTTTTTTTGGATGTCTTTAACTTTCTCCTTTTGGAAATGAACAGATGGATATGTAAAGAGTGTGCTTGGGTGAAAGCATTTCTTGTAACACTTAGGCCTGGCTATTTGAAAATAATTGCCTCCCTTATCCTTCCTCTCAAAAATATACAATTTCAGGTTTAAGGCTTATTTTCAGCTCCCAAAGCAGGGAAATCGTAGCTCTGGCAAAGGAGAAACCTCTCCTATTTGTTTAGAAATGGCTTTCACACAGAGGCCCGCGGTGTGGATGCTGTTGAGATGAAAGCGGAAGGCAGCTTCCTAACACATAGTGTTTGGGACAGATCAGTCTACTCTTTCATATCTGTGTGGTTTATCTGGAAAAGAGAATCTGCCTCTTACAATTATAGCAGCTGATCTCGAAACCTCTTTGAAGCTGAGAAGAGAAGGTATCTGTGAGCTTCTTTCATGTAGGACTCTTCCCATTACCTCTGTGCCGCATGTCTCCTGTCTGTCCTGCGAGAGCCGATTGGGGCTGTCGGTACTCGGCTATACAACTTTGCGCTGAGCAAGTAAGTCATTTGTCAAAACATTAACTTCAACTGTAATGCGAGGTACCACTGCCTAAAAATGCATCTGTTCATGTCCAATCTTGACATCAGGTTATGGAGTCAGATGTCCTTTTAATTGCTTCCAACTTTTTCTGCCCCTAGGAACTGGATGGAAGTGATATTCCTTGCAGTACTTGCACTAGATACAGGCACGTGTTTGCGCAGAGCATCTCAGAAACGCCAGCGTAGTGAAGTCATGGGGTAGGGAAATATCCCCATGGACACGGTCCTGTAACCAAGGTCTACTGAGTAAATTGTTCTTGACTCTGCAGATGGACAATACTCTTGATTCCTGCTTTCTGCTTTGCAACGTAATACTTGAAAAGAGGTTAAAAAAACAAATCAAGCAAAAAACCTCATATACATGAGGTGGGAAAAGAGTATCACATAGAGGCACCGGACACAAAGGCATTTTATGAAAGATACCTGCTTCATAGGAGGACGTTTCTGGAGACAGGCTGTGACAAAGGGGGTGCAGCAAATATGACCGTAGAAGCTGCGTACTGAATGACTGGTCTTCTATTGCAGTTTCTCATACAGAGCAGGATGCTGCTGACCTGTTGGGGTGTTGGAGCTCTTTAGGACTAAGAAGCAGCAGCAGTGTGGGTGCTAAATGAGCTAGATCTCCATTTTGCCATGTTGCGATGACCTCGTGAGATGGAGTTGCTCGGTTAAGGCACAAAAACTTCCCTTCTCTTCTTGGTTTCTCTTGTGCCTGGGGTCAGTCTCCATCTGCTCTTCACCCACAGGACTGTGCTTATTTAGCCTTTCAAAAGAGTGGTGCTGGGAGCTCTCAGCTTGGTTCAAAATGCTTCTTCTCATCACGAAAAGGCTTGGGGCAGATGGGCTGCTGCGGCTGCCGGGATGACATAACGTCTCTGCGCCGAGCCTCCCATTGGCGGGGTGCTGCGGAGCTTGGTGGGGTGTGGTAGCCCTGAACGGAAGGGCAGACGTTTCTCTTTGCTGTGTGCTGCTCAGCCCTTATTAAACTCAGATGTTCCTAACCCCTTCCTCCAGGCTCTCATTATTGCTGTAAACACAGTAGAGCACAGGGAGCTTTTTTGAATCCTTATTCGAGGCAGCAATGGGTGACAGCTCTACCAGCAGCTCTCCAGCGCGCCTCTGTGTGTA
This sequence comes from Anser brachyrhynchus, assembly GCF_964034855.1. Taxonomy (NCBI): domain Eukaryota; kingdom Metazoa; phylum Chordata; class Aves; order Anseriformes; family Anatidae; genus Anser; species Anser brachyrhynchus. The sequence continues at coordinate 8,196,336 of NC_137713.1, read as the reverse complement.
AAGGGGTTGGCGTGAACGTTCCCTTCCAACACGAGGGAAACGCCGCTCATCTGCTCTACAGGAAAAGGCTTTTCCATCTGATGCCACTTCTCTTCCTCTTGCCTCAGGTTGCTTGGCTTCTGGTCTTTCTTCTGGCCCGATTCTCTTTTGTTTCCCTGGTCTGGTTTTTACCACCCTGCTCGGTGTGTGCCGTTTGGCTGTTCATCTCATCACTGTTACCTTGTACAAACTTGGGGTTGTTTTCATTTTCAGGTGGCAGTGAAAGGGACACCAGCTAAAATGTGATTTCTGGTGCTGTGCTAGGATGACTAAAAAGGCTCTCCTAGAAGAAAAACCTGAATCTGGCTGTTGGCAGCTCCATATCTCAGCCATACCCGTTCCAGTTTAATGTGTGGCTCTCACAGAAAATTTTCCAGCTTTTTAGGAAGGCAGAAAGGGAGGAGAGACTGCCGTCGTAACAGGCTCTTAGATGCTTCCTACCTATAAACTGCACTTTGTGCAGTGCAAGCTGTCATACCCACCCTGCACGGGAGCTCAGAAATCCTTGGTAGCTCCAGATAGCTAAGGTGCGACCAGGCTATTTCTAGCCTTCTTGCACACAGTTCTCCAAGGGCTATATCCTTTGAAAATCTACTTATGGATCTCAAATTTCTGTATAATATTACTTGTCTTTGAGTGGAGAAATTGCTGGCCCTGTGAGGTGCCAGAGCTGCCTTGTACGTGGTGTCTGACTTGGTAAAAGCTGCGTCCCTACAAGCCTTACAAGATTTCTGAAGATCTCTGTAAGATTACCTGTATGACTTGGTTTTGTGACGTTTTGGCATCTGACTAATCTTGCATGCCTGGTTGTAGATAGAGCAAAAGATCCTGGTTTTGAACTGTCAGGAGCTGAGTCAGACGTTAGGAAGATCGTTGCCTTCCTGATGCTGTATTTACCTACTGGGTGCTAGGTTTCTTGTAGGAAATCTGAGCAATTTGAAGATGAGCTGCCCTGTTGCAAGGTACTCGAAATCTGGCCCCTTGATTCTTCGGCTTGGTCTAACTCGCTGTTTCTGGCATGTTGGAGGTACTGAGAGCTTTTCTTTTTTAGTACTTTACAGCCCCAAGAGAACACTGATTTAACGGTCATTACAGCTTTGAGGCAAGCTTTTTATGTTGCTTTTAATGAACTTGAAGCTAAAATAGTGTCGATCCTGAGGACTGGGCTGTCAGCTTGTGTCTGTCACTGGCACTAGCAGTACAGGACAGAGAAAATCTGATATGTGTAAGCCTCAGTATTTCAACATGGCAAACCCAACTAACCTAAACAGAGAGGGGGGAGCCGCATTCTTTGTTATGCCTAATCTCTGTATTTTGTTAAACATGCATTCCTGCCAGAACTTTATTGGACAGAACAATGGTGACCAGCTGGGCAAGTGACCCTGGCTTTTCTGGTCGGCAGAGGAATTCGGCATCTGAGGAGTCCAGATTCTCATGTGCAGCTTAAAGTGATCTGGATTTAGTTGCTTTTAATTATCAGCTGGCTGATTCATAAGGCTTTGTTTTCAACCCTGTTTCCCAAGAAAAAGACCATTCCCTTCAATGCTCAGTGTATTCTATAGAGCAACACAGAGTCTGGGAACTGAGACTTGTACGTTTCCTCTTTCTTTTTTCTTTCCCCTGAATAAAAAGGGAATAGTAATATTTCCCTTCATGTAAAGGAAGGCTCTGGGGAGTACTTCATGAGGGTGTGGTTAGATCTTACATGGAAAGCTGCAAAATCCAATGTATTGTATGTGAATGCATGTAGAAGTTTATAATAAAATCTATCCATGATAATACTTGGCACTTGTGTAAACTTCCACTCTTACAGAATGGAGGTCGTCGTGCTCCTTGTTTAATGCACCTCTCGGAGCCCAGATGACTGAAATTAGTCTTTGGGAGTTGGTCTGTGCCTGGCTTACACTGAGAAGAGGTTAGTTTAGGGGCTGGGGAGGGAGGTGCTGAGTGGGGCCGGAGTGAGCAGCAGTGGCACAGGCTGTGGTGCTTCCTCTCCCCTTCTCCAGCGAGAGCTTTGGAGGCTGAATTAATTACGCATCCATGGAAGCAGCAGTGACCCTTGGGCATGCGATGAAAGCCCTGTGGCAGCTGGTGTTACCAAGCAGCACCGGTCTTTGGGCAAAGGCAGGTCTGGGCTGTGATGCTGCAAGCTTTCTCTGGTCCCGTGCTGCCTCTTACATATGAGAGCAAAAGAGGCAAATTGGCTCTGTAGGATGCTGCAGCACTTGGCCTAGAGCTGTTGTAAATCAGCATAACCTGCAGCAAAATATATAGCCTCCCTGCAGTGTATTTCGGGCTGCAGCACGGAGCCAAATGGTTTGAACTATCGCATAGTAAAATGCTGTCTCTTGGGCAGCTGTTACTGGAAGTCGCTAATGTATATCACAAATGATACAAAAATTTTGGATTACGAAGTTGTAGGAATTAGTCTGTAGGCCTGCGGATAAGCTTTGAGTGCGTGTTGCAGAAATAAGATCCTGTTTTGCCGAGCACCAGAAAAATGCTTGAGTCCTGATAGTGTAACTGAAAGTCTGCTAAAACCCTTTCAAAACCTCTGCAACCAAAGCCATTGGGAATTTATTGCAAGGACTGCAGCAGCACGTTCATCTTCTTGGGTAATGTCCTTTGAAACAATCAAGCTCTAATTGTTTGTCAGCCCCTGCCAAGAGGTTAAAGGCATCTGAACTAGGAGATTTTCGAAGCAGCTTCTAGAAACCACCATACAACTTTACTGCAAACAAACTTCCAGCGCCCAGGTACGTTTTGGAGGAGTCGCTGCTTGACGTCTGGGAAGGTGAGGATGGAGCTGCGTCTGTCTGCGGCGGGTGGGAAGAGGGGGAAGCGGTGGGGAAGTTGATGTGATGGGATATGATTGTGGCAACTTGGCTCTTGAGCTGAACGCTGCTAAAAACTAGATGGGTTTGTAAAGGGTGCTTCACCTTGTCTCTTGGTGAAGTCAGGGAGGCACCTTGTGCTGCTCATGCCTGGGTTACTGATCTGCATGTAAGCATCTCTGTGCCTTAAGGAGGGAAGGCTCGCTTTGCAGGATGCCACGATGAGCTCCGTTGTATTTTTTTGTGTGTTTTTAAACAAAGGCATTTGTCTGGAGTTGCACACAGCCCACAGAATTTGAGGCTCAGATATTGCCAGTAATGACTGAAAAATTGAAGTGTTTCCACAGACACGTTGACTGCAAGAGGAAATGGCTCAACAGTTGTCCTGCCATCTCGCCCTGTTCCATGCTCTTGGGTTCAACCAACCTTTTTGACTTGTACATGCAGGAGTGCTCTCAATCCAAATTCATCCCATTTTTTTTTTTTCGGCTACAGGATGTGTGTTGTCCTCCTTTACTGGAATGCCACATGTAAATAGTTCCCCCGAGCTGCACTGAGAGGTGTAAAGTAAATCAGACATGTATGTGTGCGTGAGAGAGAAAAAGCATGAGCAAACTTCAGCTGTGACATGCAAAGGCTGCTTGCGTGTGCGCTCTGGCACAACAATAAGCTGTAGGCTGGGCAGTTGCTGAGCAGTCGTGTGCCCTTCATGGGTTTTCTGGTCTGCCTGCAGTAAGTAAAGCAGCAGGATGCTGTTCTTCCCAAATGATGAGGGAAAAAAAGGTAAAAACATGAAATACCTGTGGCCCATCAATCAAATTCAGGTCATAACTGTTTTATTCAAATCATCTTCCACACCTTTGTGTCACCAAATGTCTCCTTCTGCAGAATTCTGCGTGGAGGGGGAGGAAGGTGGGCTGTCTTCTCTGGCTTTGCCTTGAGTCGATCCTAAGTTTTGGACAGTGTGAGTCTAAAGTGGGATGTGTGCGCATCCCATGTCAGCTGCTGCAGGGCGAGGCTTCTCTCATTTTTCTCACCAGTAGCTCCAGATGCTTCCAGTCCCAGCAGCCTGTGAGGCCTTTGCTTTAGGAGCACGCGTCCTTTGCATGCCTCACTCCACACCCTTCCCAGTTCCTGGTTAAAAGTACACTGTGGGGTTTTCCCTTGCCTCGGAGAAGGCAGCTAGCTTGTCCTGCCTCTCTGCGTTGGCAGGTAACTCTAAATTTCAACAGCAATAAAACCCTACAGCCCCCATCTAATGGAGTTTGCCACTCCTGCAGTTCCCCACAGAGCAGGCAGGACTTTTCCCTGCCCAACCCTGTGTGTCCCCTGCAGGGCTCCTGCTGTCGCCTCGCTCTGCCTCGGGGCCACTTTCTCCCCATCCCCTTTCCTGCGTCCGTCCTGGGGAATGCTTAAGGCACTGTTATCATTCAGAAGGAATCTACTGTGCGTGCACAGGCTATAGGATTTTTTTCGTCTGTTATTACTTGGCCAAATCAAACCCATTTTCCACCTGGATACCGAAATGTAGATCTCCTCCCTCAAGACCATCTCCCTTCCAAATAGAGGTTTCCAAAGTGCTGAGGCACTGAAGCGGTTTCTTAGATTGCTCAAGAATTTTTTAATAACAGGGAAAGGTGTTAGTGTTTCTGTTCACGAGAGAAGGACTTTTTTTTTAAGTCTTTTTTTCTAGTGAACAAACCTGGTTGCACAAAAAAGAACTAATAATTATTCTTGGCTGGAAACGAGATATGGAGCCTACTTCAAAAACCTGTAAAGACTTAGCAAGATGTGTCAAAGGTAGAAGATCCTTCTTAACTGAAAATATATTAAAGCACTTTATTTCTAGATGCCTTCGTACAGTCTGTCTGTAGACATCTACGTGCAGCGGGCTGTGTGATTTAACCATGCACCATCTGGTTAAGAGGGAGTTTAAAACCCGCTGAGGCAATGCAGAGCCCTCGCTAGCAGGGATTTGGGACTACTGTGCACGGAAGAGCTGAGCTGCAGCAAATGCGCCGCAGTTACTTTTTACGGTGCCGGACCAACGCAGCTGGCCAAGTGTAATAGGGGGAGTCTGGCACAAGGTGAGCAGAGGCTGCTGCCGTCGCCGCATATCGTGTGCCTGTAAGTACCCCATCTGCGGTCAGGCGGAGCACTGGGCACGATTTCTGCTTTGCATGGAGAAAGTGTTTGTGACTGGCACCTGGGTTTATTTTAGGGCAGCTCATTGCCCGTTTAGATGGGTACTGGGAATGAGTGGAGGGAAGGACAGGGTCACCTAACTGCCTGTAGGGGCGGATGCGTGCTTGCAAAGGGAATTGCTACTTCACTGAGCTAGAGTATTGCTACTTCGCTGCACTAGAGATGACTTCTGAAAGCTTTCGGCTGTGCGAGTAGGAATCAGTAACTGTAAAGCCATTGAGACATCCTCCAGCCCCAGCTCGCTGGCGAATTGCTCCCCAGCACACACTGGAATCAAAATGAACTGTTGTAAAGGGCAAGCTCAGCTCTCTGATCACGCAGCAGATCTCAGTTTTGATGTTCCTACTTCCCTACACATGAAACTCCCCTGGGTGTGACTGGAACAATAGGATTATTTTCCAAATTATTTTTTATTGTAGTAACGCCCAGGACAGCCTTGTGCCAGACATGGCAGCCATGGAAGAAAAAATTTTCAATTTAAATAGCAAATTAACACACAGGCTTTGGGTTTTGTTTTTCAGACTGATTAACGCTGTGAATGCCCAGCCAGAGCGTGTTTGTGAGGCTTTGCTTCTCCAAAGTGGGGCCTCGCCTGGCTCAGCTCAGGGGGCTCTGAGCTGGGCAAGCAAAAGCCCCCCTGGCTTCACCTCCCCCATCCATTAGAATGACCTGGCTTATCCACAGAGCAGTTACTGGAGAAAAGGGTTTAGTTCTTGGAGTGCAGGCACGTTAGTTGGGTACAGCTGCCCCCCAAAAACTTTCCTGAGGCACCAGCAGTAGCCCTGTCTCAGGTCTAATGCAAATGCTGGCTGATGGGCACCTGAACTTCAGTAGCTTGCCTAGACTGGAGTGACTGAGCTGGCAAATCAAAGGGGAAGCAGGGTTGTTGGTCTTCAAGCAGTATGAGTAGATGGAGTTGTCTAGACTGTCTTACTGCTAACTCCCTCCTCCACCACAGGAAACATTAGGGAGTTGTAGCGTTTTCTTATAATTTGCATTGAAGGAAAGGCTGTGGCTGGTGCTGTTTCTTTGGCCCTTCCAATGAGGATGTTGTGTCTGGCTCCTTGTATGGCAGCCACCTGAAACAGAAGCGGTGAGGAATAAAGCTGAGCCTGCATGCTCAGTGCGACTTCATGCTAGTCTGGGAGAGGCTCCCTTGGTTCATTAAACCTAGTTCCCCACAGTGATGGGCAGACACACAACAAACTGCTCTTCTAGGAAGGTCTGCCCTTGTGTACGAGGGCCCACAGAACGCTTTGTTTGTTGCTGAACAAATTGGAGACCTAGATTGAGTGAAGTGGTTGTAACAGCACAGGCAAAGAGGAGGAGGGATGGCAGGTGGAGGAAGTGCTGCTAGAAATGCTTTGGGCTCTGTTTACCTGACACAATTGTCCGTATAGACGCTTCCAGTTGCATCCTAACACCCGTGAGTCTGAAGCTCATGCTCTGCTCTGCCTTTCAGTGCTTTTTTGGGCCAGTCGTGCTGGGAGTTCACAGGACGGTCCTCTGAGTATAGAAACAGCTCAGGGAAACAAATCTGTATCCCCTTAAAGAGAAAAAGCATGCTTTCTTTGTGGGGTCTCCTTCAGCATGGTTTTCTCTTTAGCTCTCAAAAGAGTATATTTTTCCTCGATGATAGCTGTATCTCTACTGTTCAGCCCCAAGAAGAACCTGGAACGTGCACGTTAAATGTGCAGATGAACATCATGCAGTTGATACGGAGCAACAACTTGTTTGTACCACCTTATTTTTTTCTCCTCTGATACACTCGGTGCTCTCCTTTTGACATTGCCTTTTGTTCTCGCTGTAATTTGCGGTTTTTGGTGCCAGTATAATGCTAATGAAAAACACTGCTTCGTCTAGGCAGAGTCCCTGTGTTCCTGTCATGCATGTGGCTTTCATTGCTGCTGGTAAGTGCTGTGAGTTTGGCAACAGAAGGCTGAATTTGAGGGACAAAGATGTGCTGTTGCCTGCTTGGAGCTATATAAGCAAAAAAAATAGATTCAGGAGCAGACCCTCCTCAATCCACATGGACTAGCTGCTGAGGCATGCAGATGTGTGTGTGCCCTCCACGGGGAAGTACTTGGTTTGGAGGAGACACTGAAAACCAGCTAGTTCAGCCCGCAAATGCAAGAGACCGATCTAGCCTTTTTGGTGGATGCACATTGTGCAAAGTATTGTTTTGTTGTGATGTAACGTAGCAAGGGGTTGGAGCTTTATGGGTGGTGGAGGAGGCTCTGTAGCCACAACAGGAGCATTCATAAAGCATGGGACATTGTTACAGGGTTGCTGACTCCTTATGCTGGTTTTCTTCATGTTTTTCTCTCTCCAAAGATTTTAAGGGCAAGCTGGCATACGTCTGTCCTGCATTGTCACTCGCACTCCTTCCATCTCCTGCTGCTTCAAAGTTGATGTTTAATTCTGAATGAATTTCTTGGTGCAATTTAGAGGTACTGACTTGGATAAAAAACTGGTTTTACACTGTAATGAAGATCAGGGCTGCTGTCTTCAGCATTAGCAGTTCTGGATCAGATTTTCAGAGGAGGGCACACAGACAAATGGCAAATGTGCTCTTTATGAACACAGGTATATTTCACACAAGTATTTGGTATTTTACTTGCCAGCTTTGTACCTGTAATCAATGTCTTATGGATTTTTTTTCCCTTAGCCCTGGATGGAGAGTTGAAGTTAAGCTTTCTAGGAATGACTGGACCAGTACTGGGTGTGTTGGAAGGCAGGAGACCTGTCTACAGCTGTGTTATCCAGCTGCGCAAAAATGTTTAGGCTCAGGTTCTTCTTTTCAAAAGCTCTGTTTGAAGGAGCTTTTATGTTGCTAAAGTGACATACTAGGTTGTAATTGTGTATGATTTCCACGCTGCATGGATATCAAATGCCAAATTCCATCGAGTCAGTCTAATTTAACAAAGACAGATTCCACAGATATTTCTGTATGTTTCCTCTTCCCTCCCTCTGTGAGCACTGGAAACTACTGTCTTCTCGTCGATTGTGATAAGCCTGGGGGAGGGAGCAGCAAAACAGCCGAGAGCATAAAGAATGCCTGTAAAAGCAAAGCGCTTCAAAGGAGTGAACCCCCCTTTTATTTCTGAGTGCGCAGTCATGGGCTAACCTCTTTCATTTTCATGATGAGGATAATTATGTTTCGGGTCAACCATATTTGTTTGATTCAGGCAGAACGTGCCACTAGCAATTGGAGAGGAGCTGGGTGGTGGATATAATGCACAGGGACTTCATGCTAGAGAAATCCTCCTTGAGCCCTTTCCTTGTATGTGCCCGTAGACATGCATAGGCACAGAAGTGTGGGTATTGATCAGAGTCTATGAGACCCAGCTTTATTTCTCGTACTGCCTGCTCAACCCTTTCCAAGTCCCCATCTGTGTCTATTATAATCTGTATGAGTGCTGGTGGAGAGGGCGGATGCACTGCACGAATGAATGCAGCATGTGTAACAAGAGTGCTATCGCCTTCTGAGCCGCGCTTTGTTACAGCAGCTGGACGGTGCCTGCTGAACGAGGTGGGACTGGAAGAGGAGAGGGATGGCCTCATGGCTGAGGAAGCTGCGTGTTGCTTGGCGGAGCTGGGTTCTCTCACTGTTTCAAAACAGAGTTGCACCCACGGCTCTGTGCTATTTGGCTATTCAGTTTCTAGGCTTTCAGTAATTCCGGCAGGGAGAGGTTTTTCCCTCAGCCCCTGTAACTTCAATGGCTGCAGAAGGATAAGGCAAAACTTGGTGCGCTTTCCTATGAATTGAAGCGAGTTCAGCCCTCGAGGTAATGCTGTTTGGAAGGTCAACCATGCACACAACAAAGGAAGGAAAGCACAGTTAAATGCGCTTGGCTGCAGGACTTGCTGAAGATTAAAGCTGTTGTGCAGACTGAATTGCGTTTTCCTCCTAAGGTAAAGATTCCTCTAGGACTGAGCTCCCTCCAGCAGTCTCTGATAATCCACTTTGTGTGGGAGAACTTAAGACTGTTATTGGCAACTGAGTATTTGAAGTGCTCTAAGCACAGAACATATTGGCCCCTGGGGAAGGGTTATGCTATTGGGAGGTACCTAGATAAATTGTCCAATCTGACTCTGCTAGGCAGAACTGATTTTTATAGTCTCTTTTTCAGACTTACTTGGGGGCAGAAAGATTGGAGCTCCTTCCAGTCTTTGTCTGACCGATGCAGCGGAGTGGGAGACCTGGAACTTCTCTTATTCCTGTTCGAGTCTCTGGCTCTATGCTACTTCAAATGGCTGCTGCTGTCTGGCTCCAGAAACGCTAGCAATCCTCCAGTTTTATTCGTTTCCCAAAATGAATGGGCTGTTATAAAAATCTTCTCCTTTTTTCACAGGAGTCAGGGTAACCTCTATTAATGCCTGAAGCACTCAGTGGGAGTAAGGCATGCGTAAAACATCAATATTGACAACGAGATTACTGTGGCTTGTCATGTCTTCTGATTTGCAGACCCCTGGAAACTTTGTAATGGAAGAGCAGACTCTGCTTGGAACTAAACCTTGCCATTATATGCTTGTGTGCAGCCCATGCCACGCCTGCCAGGTAGTCTTTTGTGGATTTCTTAGCAGTGGTCCATCAGTCTGCAGACCTGAATCAGTTCCTTGACTCTTAACATCCTCATTTCATGGAGACTGGTGCCCACAGCTGAATTCTGCAGCTGGCTTTTCTCTGGATGGCAAGACGAATGACAGCCTTGGATCCCCGAAGCTAGTTATCCAGGGAGAGCTCAGATATGGCTGAGAACAGAAGATGGCTTAAACCCAGCTTGATTTTTATCTGAGCTTTCCAGAGGTTTGCGATGGGATTGTCTCCTTTTTAGCTACATCACAGCAGCAAGGAGTGATCTGGTCACAGGACACTGGGCTAGCTGCTCAACGTGATCCTGATGGGAACCAAAGCGTGTTGAGGGAGGCGTGTATTTGTGAGTAAGAAAGGAATAATGTGGTTATGCAAAACTGGATGGTTCAGGAAGAGATGCCACAGAGAGAGCCTGGCAGCCTTTGAATCTTAGCTTTCTTGGCACGCACGGGGCAACCTAAGCTCCTGGCCTCGGCGGAGTATATAACTAACAAACCCCTCCTAACGATGGGCTCCAGCACACAACATACGGATTGTCCTTCTGGCAAGGGAGGATGCTGTACTATTTACACAGAGAAAAGGGCACGGTTTGCTTTCATCGAGTCAGAACGGCAACTTTTTCCCAGTGAAAGCCAGTGACCTTCTGATTTTATTGAAATTCCTCTCCATGATTGCAAGGAAACTGATAGCTCCAGTGAAAAATGTTATGAGGAAACTTGGGGAAATCTATCTAGCTATCAAAACACTCCTACTGTTTTCTGTGCCCTAAACGTTGATCTCTGCTAAGTATAACACACAGTGTGCTATCCTTATGGAAACAAAAAGATAATTCAGTGCAGTTGTTTACACAGCACAGAGCTGTAGGGCAAATCACAAGCATCAGAAATGCCAAACTTGTTGAGAGGCATCTATAGTATTTATTGGAAACAGGGAGGGCCGATTCATGCCCAAACACATGCAGCAGGTGCTGATGAAATAATTGTGCATAGGAAGATATTTATTTTCCCAGAAATACTTCGCTTTCTTCTTGGCTGGTTAAGGCTTGGTGATCTGAGGTTTTGTGTGGCACTCTGCGGAATGTGTTTTTATCGGAAGTACTAAAAAAAGCATTAAATCTCCATCTTCGTTAGCTCTACAACAGTGTAAGGGGCTTTGTTTGGAGTCTGAGCACTCTGCGCTGAAAGCACAGCACATCGTGCTGCTCGGAGCGCGCTGTGCCACGGGGCCGTGGTTTTTGGGAGCTGTAACCCTGTCCTTCCCTCCAGTGACTGCATCAGCCAGCAGGTCCCGTGTGTGGCATCGCTGCCTGCTGTAGGTCTGTCCCTAACGGGGCACAGCAACAAGTCAGCTGTGTGCGGAGCCAAACTGTCAAGTGATTAAGCAAGAATGTAGCTGCTTTGATTTTCGAGCTGCATGCTCTTGATTAAACAGGCTACTTGCTGAGTCCCGATCAGTTCAGCCTGGTGGTTCCTGACATCGTTCAGCTTGTGCTCGCCTGTCCAGTGAAACAAAGCCTCCGAACAACGCGCTGGCTTTTCTTTCGCAAGCCCCTTGGAAGGCCTTCTGGGGACCCACAGGAGTCCGAGGAGATTGGATCAAAGCCAGCGGCTTGGGCTGGGGAAGAAACAGACGTTGCTTTTGGGGATGGGGCTGTCAGCTTGCTGTAGTGCAAATCTTTAAGCATTTACAGTGGGCGAGAGGGTGGGGGCATCCCTTCTGCATCCTTCGGGTGGTGGCCTTAGCAAACAGCGCTGTGCAAATCCAGATGGCCAGATGGGGGAGGAGGAGGCTTGCTGTCTGGTGGCTTCCGGTCCGTAAAATGAGTGCTCTAAGCTAATTCAGTCATGCTAGTCTGGAGTTAAGCTTTGATATGTGAGTATATGGCTCTTCAGGAGCTTCTGTATTTTAGCTTATTTGTTACCTTATGCTGTTCCACCTCCTGCAGTCCCTTTTCTCTTGTGCTGTAGGATTAGAGTCTCTGGGGGAAGAACTGGGCATCCAAATGAGGCTTCTGCTGAGAGGGGGCAGAGGGTTCAGAAAGCTGCTGGGTTGCAGAACACAGCCTCCTCCTTGGCGTCTGCCCACAGAAGCAAAACGCAACTCAAGCCCCCGGTGCGAGTCCAGTGGCCCTGGGGGAGCCTTCCAGCCTGCTTCGTGGGTGCCCTGGGAGGTTGGCCTTTCTTCCTGGGAGGCTGGCCTTTCCTGCCTCTTTGGTGTCCGCGTACCTGAAGCCATGTGTCACTGGTTCTGCTGAGCCAGCAGAGAGTGGGCAACTCCCTTCCAGCACCTCCTTAGTATCTAGTTAAGCTCAGAATAGAAATTTCCAGAGTAGCCTCAATTAACACAAGCCACTGAATACATTTCTGTAGTTACCCTGAAACAGCTACAGTAACATCCTGAACCTCTACAGCAAATATGGTTGGATATTTGCTGGCATCAGTGCTTGTGTTCCCTCCGGAGCAGCATGTTGTCAGCTGTGATCAAGACATGAGATATTGGTCTAGTCCTGGACTGAAACTTTCTAAATTGGTAGCTCACAGGCCACGATCTGCAGATCTTCAATTGTCTGTGAAAGTCTTCCAAGGATTAAATAGGCTGTGAAAGGAGGGTGTCCATTTGGAAATGGCTGGGAAAAGCAGAGCAACTGTGAGACTCTCCTCTCCAAGCAGAGCAGTGGAAGACCAATTCCATGAGGCACTGCAGGGCATTGTGCTAAATAGGTTGGTGATGAGCTTGCGTGAGATCCAGCAGCCCCAGCCCTAAATGAGCTGCTGTTTGGATCATTTAGTTTGCTTGGTTGGAATATTCTCTTTGAATAAGCAGTAATATATTCTCTGCCATCCTGGATGCATGCCAGTAAAAGTCCTAAACCTTTCTTGCTAGCATCTGTATATAATATAAAGGGTCATTTATAATCTCTGTAAGCCATGATGGGGCCTTTCGTCACTTGGTCTGAAGCCTGCTTGCGTTCTGGAGGCTGCTCTTGCGGACTTCTGGCTTGCAAAGAGAAATCTCAGGGTAGGTCTGTCTGTCTGTCTTTCTCTCGTAGTCACTGTGCTATTATATCTACACCGAGTCCTGAGTTATATATTCCAAATGGATACCATGATTTACTCTGCTCCTGTTCTGTTTCCCCTGCTACTATGCCAGCGTAGAAACCAAACACCCGTGAGGTGTATTTGTAGGAAAGTGATGCTAGTTACAGGAAGTGAAGGGTAAAGAAATGAAAGAAATCTGCGTTCATGTCAGACCGCGAGTGTCTGTGGGGTTTGGCCATTTCGTTTGGTGGTTCTGCTCAAGGGAAGAGTCCGTGAGTTGCATTTCTCTGTCGCTGTTACTGCGCTCTGGTGAGGACCGTGGAAGGCTGTTCCCGGGACCCGAGGGAAGGATGTGTTTTTGTTGGGGGCTGTCAGTCCTGGCCAGCCCAGGTGATGGCTGCAGTGCAGGAACAGAGAGCCTCGGGGAAGGTTCTCACTGCCTGTAATTCCCCCATTCCTTCCTTTTCTAACAGGCCCCTGATAGTTCAGCTGAGGAAACGAACCTGGAGATACGGTGTTTTCCCCCACCAGTGCGCAGCCCTCTGTTATGCTCTGAAGGGTGGAGCAGCCTTTACGCCTCCCTCTGCTGCCCGTGGCTCTGCCACGAGGCTGTAACGAGGTCTGTCGGGTGAGTCTCAGCTCAAGGCAAGGCTTCCCCGAAGCAGCAGCGGCAGCACGATCGCCAGATTTGTGTGACCTGTGAGGGATATTTGTTCCTGAGCAGTTTATTCCAGGGACCAGGTAGAACAAAGGCGCAAGAGACCCCAGCAGTTTTGGGCTGTTTCAAAAAGGAAATCTGCATGCATGTCGGCAGCACCCGCTTAATGAAAAGCCTGGCAGAAACAGCTTTGTTTTTTCCCAAATGGAACTCGGTGATGGGAGAAGGCCAGAGGGGCACATGTATACAAGCTACAAAACAGCTAAAGCATAGTGTGTATAAATAAATACTTGATTTATTTGGATTTCATTGGCAAGGCAGAAAAATGCTTTTAATGTGCAGAAAGGCCCTGGAGTCCTCGATAGCTGAGCTCTGTTTCAGGAAGCGGTAACTGTGTTCTGAATTTGTTAGTATCCGTGTCCCTCCTTGCTCTGTTATGCGTTGTCAGTGCGCAAAATGCCGCTTCCTTCTTCCCCTGTGGTTGGACCAGTTCCTTTCCTCGTTGCATCTTAATGAGAAGTTTTGGTTTTTGTAATTTCAGGATATATGCTCCTGTTGTTATCCTGTCTGGTTCTGGGTGTGTGCGATTTGTTTTGCCTGACATGAAATGCTTTTGTCCCGAGGCTTGTGCAGAAGGCTTGTGCTGTCCCTCTGACAGCTGTAAGCGCTGTGCTAAAAGCATGTACTTGAGTTAATTGTAGAGAGCTGTGGTTTCCTCAGCCCCTCTTGTACTCGCCCCTTCTGGCTGCTGTTCTCCTCCATACTCACGCGGCTGTTCCCAGGGCGTGGGGAGTTCTCAGCCAGCAGTGCCCCTCTGAACAAATCCTGTGGGTAGGGCTCGGAGAGATGAAATGAGGGCCAATTGCACCACATGGTCGAAAGGAAAACCAACAGCAACAATAACTTATTTTGAGTTACTGCATTTCCAATCTCATCTTCCTGTCTTCGTGTGTCTCCTGGTTTTGCCCCCTAAACCTTGTGCCGAGCCTGTTCAAGTATCTGCTGTCGTCCTGCGAGCCGAGGCTTCGTTCATCTGATTTTTGGACTAATCATGAAGTAACGCTGCCCGCTGGCTCCTTGCTGTAGATGTTAGCAGAGACACCTCTGCTAGTCCAGGGTTCGTACCCTCAGTGCAGCAGCTGTTGTGTTCCATCTGTACCGGGAGCAACCTGGTGGCCAAAGCACTTCTCACTCCTTAAACGTTCGATATGATGTCTGGGGTGGGGAGAAGGTATTGCTCTAGTTGCCTTGTCATATCGCAGTGAAATCTTTGGTCCCCTACTGCACGTGGCAATGCATCCTTAATGCAACTTTCTGCTTAGGGTTTTAGGGACTGCTCCTAAACCTACCACAGACCCTCAACAAAGCTGAGAGAAGGGGCTCTCCACGGCCTCACTGCACAAGCCTGAGAAGCTCCTGAGAAGCAGAGGGCTGCAAGTGGATTTTCAGTGAGGAGGAGCAGTACCAGCAGGAAAAGCAGCGTGGCTGTGCCCTGGTGCTGCTGCTGGGCCTGATGGTGTTGGGTGGAAGCCCCCCTCGGTCCGTGTGCCCCCGCTCGCCCGTCTGCCTGCAGCCGAGGTGTGGGTGAGCAGCCGGCTGGCCCCGGCCGGCCCATTGTGGCACGCCGTGCTCGGCTGCTGGCAGGCCTGCCTCCTATTCATGGGGACGGAGCGGGGAGCCTCCTGCGGAGAGGGGGGGGATCCAAAAAGGAGGGGGGGAAATGCAACAAATAGGGCAAATAGTAGAAAAATTGGACCACCGCTGGGGAGGTGGGATGGGGAAGAAGGGAACGTGCCTATTGCCACTGTGCGACCAGTGGGAAGGTGGCTCTCAAAGCTGCTACCTCTGCAGTTACAGAGGCAAAAATATGATCCAGAATTTGGCAAGCATGAATGATGTTTACGAGGGGAAAATACAAGTGCCCCGATCCTCCCCTGCACTCCCCAAGCACAACATTTGAACCTCAAAACATCTTTTTAAGGGAAGGTGGAAGGATTCAATAGGTGCCGATTCCCAGGGCTGGCACTGCAGTTGCTGCCTTCTCCTATGCTTTGTGGTGGAGTTCTTGCACTTATTTTCTTCCCTTATGAGACAAGACAATACTCCAGTCCCTCCCTCCCCTGTACTTTGTCTTGCCTGTTTTCAGACTGTAACCTCTCCAGTGCAGCCCATTTGTTCAAGCCCTGCTGACAGTGAACCCCACCACACCAAGCAGCAGAATTTTCCAGCTCAGATGTTGCTCGGAGTGCTAGGAGGCTGGGGAGCGATACCATAATGAGCGGGATGAAATTAAGACCAATACAATGGGAGCTGACTATCAGGAGATTTGGAAGACTTTTTTCCTTTTTCCCCCTCTAAAATCCTATTGTTTATGATAAATTACAGAACTAAATTATGTACTGTAAAACCCTGGCCTCTGAGGACCAAGCAAGAAGCATTACTGGATCTCTTGTGGTTCAGGTTGGCAGAAGCAGGGAATCTTTCTGCAGCTATGGGGAGGAGGAGGTGGGGTGGGAAATGAAGACTGCAAGTTGGGCTTGCTATGGCTGGCAGAAGCAGTAACCCCACTCCCAAGTTACTTTGTTTTTACTGCAGTCATAGAATCGTAGAATATCCCGAGCTGGAAGGGACCCACAAGGATCTTTGAGTCCGTTTCCTGGCTCTGCACAGGACTACCTAAAAATTAAACCATATGTCTGAGAGCGTTGTCCAACTGCTTCTTGAGTTCTGACGGGCACGGTGCTGTGACCGCTTACCTGAAGAGCCTGTCCCAGTGCCCGACCACCTCTGGGTGCAGAACCTTTCCCTAACACCCAGCCTGACCCTCCCCTGTCCCAGCTCCATGCCGTTCCCTCAGGTCCTGTCGCTGTCCCCAGAGAGCAGAGCTCAGCGCCTGCCCCTCCGCTCCCCTCGTGAGGGAGCTGCAGGCCACCATGAGGCCTCCCATCAGCCTGCTCTGCTCTGGGCTGAACAAACCAAGGGACCTCAGCCACTTCTCCTATATCTGCCTCTATATGTTTCACCATCTTTGCACTCCTTCAGACACTCTAAGCTTTACGTCCTTCTCTTGTGGCACCCAAAACTGCACACGGTGCTCGAGGTGAAGCTGCACCAGCGCAGAGTGGGACAATCCCTTTCCTCGACCAGCTAGCAATGCCGTGCTGGATGCATCATCCCAGGACACTGTTGATCCTTTTGGCTGCCAGGGCACACTGACTTGTATTCAACATGTCAACCAAAACGCCCAGATGCCTTTGTGTGGGGCTGCTCTCCAGCCTCTTGTCCCCCAGTCTGTACGTATATCCAGGATTGCCCTGTCCCGGGTGCAGAATGTGCCTTTTGCTCCTATTACATTTCATGTGGTTGGTGATTGTCCAGCCCTCTAATTTGCGAAGATTTCTCTGCTAGGCCTGTCTGCCCTCAAGGAGTCAACAGATTCCCCTAATTTATTATCATCCAAAAACTTAGGATCTGACTTCTTCCAGTGGAACCCCACTAGTGACTGGCCACAAGTCTGATGTCATCCCATTTACTGTAACCCTTCGAGCCCAGCCCATCAGCTAATTGTTCACCCATCGTGCTACGAACTTGTCAAGCTGAGTGCTGGACACTTTGTCTAGAAGGATACCGTAAGAGATAGTATTGAAAGCTTTGCTCAAATAAAAAGGAAATCACATCTACTGGATTCTCTTAGCCTACTGATTGGGTAATCTTGTTGTAAAAGGAAATTAAGTTCGTTAAGCAGTCTCTCATATGTTGGTTTAGCTTGCTGTCTTACTGGAGCTAATATCATCCTTTCTTTCCACAGGCATTGGTGTCACTATACGGTCACACGGACAGTTTCCTGCCAAGTGCAGAATGGTTCAGAAACGGTGATCCAGCGAGTTTATCAGAGCTGCCGGTGGCCTGGACCTTGTGCCAACTTAGTGAGGTAAAAATCTTCATGTCTCACGTTGCCTGTACACACTTTCCTGCACTTCTCGTTAAATTGCCTAGCTTTTAAGTACTGCACAGTGAGCTCTATAAGGTCAGACCATCTTCTGCATCATCGATGGTAGAACTAAGGAATGCCCATTTTACACACTTGAGTGCAGTATTAGAGGCAAGCTACATGAAACAGTTTAACTTACGTTGTAATGCAAGCATGTGCATCCACATGCAGGAGGCTGCTGTTAGACACAAAGCAAAATAAAGTCTGTAAGAGAGCAGTGTGACTGAACAGGGTTAGTGGGGATGCTGGCCCGATAGCACTGGTTGGTATCAAGTCCTTGTACCTGGGCCTTTAAGCGGGATGTTGATTACATAAACCGGAAAGCTCTGCTCCAAGTCCTTGCAGACAGTGCTGGACAAAGGCAGCATCCTCTCAGAGCGGAATTCCCATCCAGCACCTCTTACTCCTTTGTCTCAATATTCTTTAGAGACATGCATGAAAGCATGATATCATCTCTCCCTAGATGAGAAACAAAGCTTAGAGACAGTGGCTTGTCAACTTCCATGCAGTCTGCTATTGGCCTACTTTGGTCTTTCAATCCTTTACAGTCTTAGGATCCATATTTAAAAAAAAACAGTGCAGTAGCTATCCTGAGCAGCTACCTTCCTGTGTACGGTGTCTGTGGTGTTGAGTCCTGCCTTCTCTGAAAGGTATCCTCAGAGCAGAATAATGTTACCCACCCATCTGGGAGCTGGCACAGAGAAGTCATTGTCCTCTAAATGTACGCCTTGCTTCCGTAAGAATTTCCCATATAGACAAGCCTATAATCTAGTCATTTTGTGGCTGTTGTTTCCAATTCAGTCACAGCATGAGGTCCTCTTAGTTGACAACCTAGCCAGCACATGGCTGAACTACCAACGTAAATACCCAGAGATCCATCTTCTTGGGCTATGTGCCTCCTGCATGCACTGATCTGCTCCTGAGACTCTCTTCATCTGGAATTCACATTTTCCATGTGGCAGTTACCACAGTTGGTTATCTAGTTTCTACTTGGCCACTGGTCAGTCTGAGTTTTTTCGCTTGTAATATATCTGCTTTGGTGTCTCTTTGGTCTTGTTTTATGCAAGGCTGTGGTTGAAACACTTAATATTTTACACTGCCATGGCCAAACTTCTGTTGAAGCTTTTTAATTTCCCAGACGTTTTACACACATAATTGTCATTAGAAACTTGTGAGCTTTCACCTTGTCTCCCAAACTTGCCAAAAATCTTGCATATTTTTCCTTGTTAATATAACTGCAGTTTCATGAGTACTAAACAATTGATCATGTTACTGGTAAAAATCCTTTTTGCGGGCTCCTGCAGTTACTCTTATACATTGTTTCTTACGTTATTAACCCAGAGACTTTAGGAGTTGTCTGCCATTGTGACATTGTTATTCACAAAATGTTTTCGGTTTGAAATGTAGCTTGGTTCATTTGCTTGACGAGTCCATTTGTTTGGAAACAATGCAGAATGGCAGCAGACTTCTCAATTTTTCTTTCTATGTGAAAAATAACATAAAGAAGCTGAAGTTATTAATATTTACGTTCTTAGCTGATGAAACCTTAGCTGATGGGAGCTGCATTTCTGGAAGATGATCATCAAGAAGAAACCTTCTGGAAGAGATGGGAAGACGCTAATGCTCTGCTCCCTTTACAAGTGGGAGGACACAGAGCCAATGGCACCCTTCTAAGGGCATGAGTATGTAATTTGTCCTAATTGTGCATCATGTGACACAAAATAGAGAGAGACCCTGGACCTCTCATTCCTAAGAACCTCCAGAAAGCTGCTGGCAAATGCTGGAGCCCACCCAGTTATCAACAAAGGTAAAGCTGGAGCAGCACGTGCCAGCTTCTTATCGTTTACTGTGCTCTCCTATAAGAGAGAGCAAGCCCCAGGAACAAATGGCAATGAAGTCAAAGCCACAGGCATCCCGAGAGTTTAGTGCGTTGTCAAATAAATTATCCTAATCCTAGACATCTTTTATAGGTGGTTGCTTCTTTTTGGCAGTACATCTGACTTCTGATAGCAGAATGAAAAACAGCCACCGAAACTGATGGATGTTGTGGTGTGCAACTTGTGCATGCGTATTTTTGGTTGAAGTCTTACTTCCTGGGCCTGTGTTGTTGCCTGTCTGTGTCACACTGCCAGCACCTAGGGATGTGAGAATAACTGGCTTTCTCTAGTCTCAGTTCCAAGCTGAAATTAGTTGAACAGCTACGCTTCTCACAACCTTCAATAACATGAATGCTGTGTCTTTAAAAAACACCCTCCTCTCCTGTTTCAGGTGAAACCTATCACCTGTTTTCAGGTGAAAACTTGTAAGGATAGCAGTGAGAAATTCTCTGACATTGCCGGACAGTTGAGTCCCTCTTCTATTCAGCACCACACTTGTTACTGCAGTTCCCTTAACAGTGGAAAAGTTCTATGTGGTTTCCTTCTTTTTCCATGGAGAAATGGGCTTTGAAGAGACAGGCAAGCTTATACCGGCCTCCAAGCTGCAGGACTTCCTAGGAGAGGTCTCTGAAAGCTCACATTGAAGATGAACAGAATACTCACCAGAGCAGAAAATGAAACTCAGGTGCCCTATGTCAGTTTCTGCAGTAACTATTGGGCTTGAGAGTCATTCTATACTTAATTTTTCAAAACAAAAAACTCCCAAATCCCAGAAGCTACCTTCACATGTCTGAAGGCTTTGGGTGACACTGCTGCCCTTCTAAAAGTAGTCTTTTTTCATTTTTTTTTTCTTTCCTTTGATGAGCCTGTTGTGCAGGGCAAAAGCATCTGTGAGTACTGGCGCTGCAGTCAGGGCAAATACTGCCTCTTTTTGTGTTTCAAACCAACTCTTCCCCCAAAAAAGAATGGTAGAAGTGGCATAACAGTCATGGGCTGTCCACTTAGTCGCCATGTGCCTTTAGCCTCTAATGGCAAAAGTCACCTGTGCTCATGTTTCATCTAATTCCAGAATGCTTCAATTCCTGGTACCAAGGATATTCCCAGATACATTCAGCAGAGGAAAGCAGTAAATGGTGTCAAAGGTGATAGCGTCCTATCCCCACACTTCCCAAAACTCAGGAGGAAACCTGCGCATGTTTCACTGGTAGGGAACCAAAGAATGTGTTGTGTCACTAAACCTATTGCCTTCTGTAGCTCGCCAGTCCTCAAATTTGTTCCTGTAATATGAAGGAACTTCTCTATTGTATCTACAGTTCTCAGTGCTGGCATAAACTTGCCTGTATCTGCACTAGAAGACAGCTCCAGCAAGAGTACTTTACCCAACCAACGCTTTGTTCCCATCAAATAGCTTGTTTCCTCCTTTCCTACTCTGTATCAGCACCTCTGTGGCTTCAGCTTTCTGCAAGTCTGGTCTTTGGGGTGTGTCAGGCTTACTCAAAGTCTGTTTATGGCTAGAAGTGATCTCACTCTCTATAATCCCAGTGGTCGCTCAGGTACTGTATAAATAAGTTTCCCTTTTGCCTGAAGGACAGACTTAAAGACCTTCTGGCCCTTCTCCTTTTCTTCTATCAGCAAGATTTCTGGTGCCTGTGCTTGAAGTGGATGCACAGGCAGATTCATATGGTGTTATGCTTGATTGTAAGCACAGCAAAATGTCAGTAAGCTATTGGCATTATTTTGGCTTTATAGTATTTTTCCCAGCTGTGACTTGAAATAAACTGTTTTCATCTCCTTGTTTGCAGGGAGTCAACCGTATCTGGGAGAGCCTTCATTCTGCCAGCACCCTTTATCAGGCTGCTCACTAGCAAGAGGGACGCCAGCCAAAAAAAAGGCATCTCTCAACCGTGCGGTGACAGCTGAGAGGGGCTCTCTGGTAGAGAGACGCTGCTTACAAGCAGACATCAGCGTGGCCAGGAACGGATTAAGTCAATTTCCTGTCTCCCATTCATTCATGCTATGTTTCTTTTCCTCATTGCACAAACTGCCGCTGAGGGTCAGGCATTTGACAGGGGAGTATCTGTGAGATCCCCAGCCCAGCAGCTTTGGTTGCGCGATGTCCTCGCTGTCTGTTCACTTGCTCTTGGGAAGCTGGCAGCTGTGCTTCTTTTGCAGGAGTGTTGTCATCTTGGCTGGGATGGGATGAGCTGCTCTCTTCTTGCCCTCCACCCCAGACTCTTTATTTAGCTTGGGTGCTGAGTTGCTTTGGAGCGGCCTTGGCTGGAGGTTTTCCTTCAGCAGATCTGCTCTTGAACTCTCTCCATTTGTGTTGCGAAGGCTTCAGCTTCTGCGTGCCATAGGATATGCCTTTGCTTTGTCACACTACGAAGTGAACAGGCAGCTTTCCAGCAGTCTGGCTGAAGCTCCTAACGTACTTAGAAAAGTTGCATGCTATTTATCTGTCTGAAGGAAGGGATAAAGTCTCTTGCTTGGTGTTTCAATGGCAACCTAATCTCTGGGAGTCTGCCTTCATGGTTGCACCCAGCTGCCGGTAAACCCAGGCACCTGAATGGTAACCCTTCTTCTGAGCAGTCATTCTCTTGCAGCACCTGTAGGCTAACGCACAATTCTACCATACTTAGGACTCGACCCTCCCTGAGGCTCATGGAGAAGGATGGTTGCATAGACTAGGCACGGATTTAAGACCTATGTTTAGTTGCAGGAGGTTTTGTGTCTTCCTCTGCCTTTGGTCAAGTGATGCTACCTCTCCTGAAAGATGAGAATATATAACGAGTTAGTGTTTCCTTTGCCTTACTACGGCTTATGACTTTGAGAGCAGGACAACTTCTTGCCCTGATAGGGCAAAATGAACCCAATTTTGTTTAGAGCCTGTGTGTGTGACTATTGTGGACAGTAAAATAGTATCTCTGGAGTTAAGAGCATGTGAGAACAGCCTGACAGCTCATGCACTGCCTTTGGAAGGCAAACATTTTCCTCTTCAAACTGTTGTTGCTATGAAAATCCATATATCAAATCTAGAAGCCTGCTTCTTCAGATTGTGGCAGGATATTCCAACTCCTCTCTTACTTGATTCATCCTAGAAGAATGATTGTTCCCAGCAAGGCTGTGTGAAGTTTTTATCTTTCTTTTTTTTTGCTGTGCTTAGTGGTCATATAGCTCCATTTCACTCTAGTCTTTGAGCATCCACTCTCTGTAGCACTGTCTGGCTTCAGAGAATCTGGACACTTTTCTGGAAACCCATAGCTGGCTTGTACAGGGATGGTCTTACCTGGCTCCCATGCTTCAGCAAGAGCCATTGAAACCCCAAACATAAAGTTGCTCATCAGTCGTCTTTGAACATTGCTCAGAGATGGGGAGAAGTGGAAGGGGAGAGTGTTCTTGCAGTACAGAAAACCCCCATGAGCTGCAGTGCCTTGCTGACTGCCAGCCATTGCATCTTTTTCACCCCTTGGCATTCTATCTGGTTTGGCTTATCACAGATACATGCTTTTGATGGTGTTTTTAATGTAAGCAGGCTATACATCTTGCCTGGATCATTCTTGCTGTTCAGTATTTTTGGATGCAGTTTTTTGTTTTGTAAAAAAAAAAACACTTTTATTTAAACTGAGCACATTTTTGCTCCTTGGGGTATTTTATGAGCTAGTTTGCCGAATAGCAAAGAAGGAATTCTGCAGGATCATCCATTTCAGTCTGCTCTGCTTTTGAAGACTATTGCTACAGGGTCAATGCTTTGCCTAGCTTGGGATGGGAGGCATATAGGTGCAAATTTTCTGTGTTTTAGGCTGTTGATAAGTTGTGCAAACCAGATAAGAGCAAACTGAAAACAAATTCCCTTCCTCCCTTTTCGCAAAGGCAGGGCATGTGCAATGACCTCCAACAGTCCTGCAGCTGCAGGTTGTGGTTTTTGTCTGGTGTCCGAAGGAACGTATTGAAACTCCCCTGGTTATGTTCTTACCTGGGGATCCACAGGCTTTGTGCTGGGGAAGCTGGCAGAGCCAGGGCTGCAGGGAACAAAAAAATCAGAGGATAGTAGTCTCTGCCATGCTTGTAAGCACCAACATGACGATAAAGGCACTCCCTGCCCCTGTGTCTGCTGTGGCTCTGGTTTGGGGTGAAGGTATCCTGTCGGTAATCCATAGAGAAGCTACCTGGTGTAATCAGTGTGTGGTAGGCTTTAGGGGGTAGTTACTTTAGGGGATAGTTATGATGGTCTGCCTGGAGTGGGGATGGTGTTGGGAATCGGATGTGTTCTTATTAGCTTCTTGAGGAAATGGTTTTCTTGGATGTGTTTCTGGGATATACCCACAGGATACTCTTTTCTATGTCAACACTTGCCCAACCCTTTCCAACCTCCCATCTCTCCAGGGTAGCCAAGCATTTCAAGATATGAACGTGCAACCTGACAAACTGGAAGTGTTACTTCAGAACATGCTGATTTTCCACAAGGCATTTTAGGTTTTTTGGCATGTCTGTAAATCAGGCCATGTGCCCCAAATATTAGGAGAACTACCAAAAGTTTTTTGTTCTGATCTTTTAATGTAGAGTTAGCACTTGTTTTTTAACTCAGAAGGATTTTCCATGCTCAAAAGATGATAGCTATATAACCACGGAGAGGGTTGGATCTACTGGGTTGATACCTCATTACCATGGGAATAGTTGCAGGGGAGGGTGGACGCTTGGATTCCTGGCTTTCCCGATCCTTTCTGATCTAGTAACAGTGGTGGCTGCTGGCTGAGATTTCTGGGTTCCTCTTCCCATGCTGCCCTGGTCCCTGGGATTTGGCTGTGAGCCTCAGTAAGAGTGCTGGTAAGTGATGTGTTTCTTGCAGTGGAGCTGCAGGTCTTGGTAGCTCGCTTCTCTGTGCTTAGAGGTCTTCTGCTGAACAGGACTGCACGTGCTGAGTATGCCCTTCAGCTCCCTGGGAACAAAAGAAGTGCAGGTCGTAGCTCGTCCTAATCTCCTCTCTTACCTGGTTTTGCAGTATTTCTATGCCAGTGTTTGTGGCCTAGGTGGCATCCAAGGGAAAGGCTTTCCTCTTCCCCTACCAGCTCCTTTTCATATCCATTATGTTTTCCACACATTTTCGTTCTGAGGCTTATCTTTCACAGGTATCTTCTTTTCTTTTTGCATGGCTTTTCCACTCCTTTGAGTGCAAGAGCAATATGAATGTGACAGGAATACTTTGGTTATCAGAAGCACTGGTTGTGCTTTGTTAGAGGAGTTTTCTTTACTCCCCTCCTAAAACAGCAGCCAGAAATATGCATGGTGTGATGCGGTGAGATTATGTCATAGCAGACCTTGGTGCCATGTCACAAAACGATGCTCTGAAGAAGAGGGCAACTTCAAAGCAAATTGGAGGTAGCAAGCTGGGACTCCTTCACGTGCCTGACTTGCACAACGCTGAACAGAGCTGCAAACGGCAGGACTCTTCCAGGAAATTCAGGGTGGGTGGTAGGCCGTGATGGTTGAGCTCTAAGTTTGTCGTGCCCTGAGAAGTCCTCTCTCGTTTGAGGATTAAAACTACAGCTACTTCCCCATCACAGAACTGCTGCCAAGATTCCAGTCTGGCTCAAGCTACTCTCCACACTTCATAATGAAGTTTGAGAGAGCTTTAACATCTTGGTGTTGGCAGAAACATGGTTTTAAAATCACGGTGTGGTTGGAGACTGGCTGGCTCCAGACACTGGTAACAGGGCTGGAGACTTTCATCTCAAGGTCAAATCCAACTGTGGTGTTAGTGACAAAGTCATGAACTTCTGACTGATGGTTCGGGGCTTAAGTGTGGAAAGATGTCTCAAGTCCAACTCCAAGACTGGGAGTTGGGAGTCTTAGGTTCAGTTTCTAAAGTTTGCCAGAGCTATTCTGAGAGATGCTTAGAAAGAGATTTCAAGCCTCTGTGACTTAGGTCCTTCTGTTTTAAAAGCAAAACCCAAACAAAAGCAAAACACACCACCTACACCAACACGGTGCCAAGTCCTCAGGGTTGCTTGTGGCTGCAGACTCCTGAATGCCATTGAATGCGGAGATTGAGAAGTGCTAGGTGGAATGAGCTGGCTCTGTCCAGCCCTTATTAGACAAGTGCCTGGATCACAGTTGCTGGAATTAGCAGTAACTGGTGTGCTTTTTGGCAACTCGGAGGGTGAAGACATAACGTTGAGCATTGCTCTCCCATCCCTGGGCAATGCTGTTCCAAGCGCAGGCAGCTGCGTGCTCAGGAAGAAGCTCGTGCAGATCCTCTTACCCAGTGGCTATGGGAGAAGTTGGTTTCTGTGTTTGGCAGCTGGCATAAATAATCAGCCACAGCTTCCTGAGAAATAAGTTCCCCAAATCCTGTTACCCACGGGTGAGATGCTGCCTGTTTTCCAAGCCATACATGGGCAGCCTCTCCTGGTAAGTGCATGTTACTGCTCTTCAGATTAACAGCACTACTGTCACTGCTGTGCTGTCCCGGATGTACACGTGCCTGCTGTGCTTCACAGAGCGGTTTCGATTAGGTTCATGAGACATCTAGCCCTGTCTTGGCCTTTTGCACGGCTGGGCTGGGGCAGAGCTGTAGGCAGGGCAGGCTGTGACTGTGCTCTGTCTCCTGGAGGCTCTCGGTGCTGCTTGAGGATGCTCTTCCCTGTGGAGACCTGGAGGCTGTGGGCTTGCATCTGCCCAGCCTTGAGAGAGAAGCAGAAAGCTGCAGTCTGCAGCACTGTAATCCCAATGCTTCAGCCTCTCCCTGTGCCTGCCAAATTCCTTTGGCTGTTAAGTACGAGTAGGAATTTTGAGGGGAACTTGTAGAGTACAACTTCTGTGCTTTCTTTCAACTGCATGAATAGCAGCAGTGACTTGTCTGGCAGTATGCGGGAAAAACTCCGATTTGTCAGCTTTGAAGGGCCAGTGTTTTAAAACAAAAGCTGGATCTTATGCAACTGTCAGTCTTGCACGGATTTCAGAAGGCAAGGCTGGTGCCTCGCAGAGATCTGCTCGTGTCTGCAGACAGCCTTCTGGTTTCCAGTGGGGCATGGCGGTTCTTGTGCTGTAAATGGAACCCTGAGGGTGCTGTGTGCTGTCCACAGAGCAGAAGGTGTCCTGCACAACCTCGGCTGTGCTGAGGAAGAGTGTGACCCTATTTCAGATAAGGAAAACAGGCATGGGTTAGCTAACCGGGAAAAGGCTGCATGCAGATCGCTGGTGTAGTGTTGTGGCATGATGTGGCATGCAGGTGTGTTAGCAGGCCCCAGGTCTAAGTGGCAAGGGTGGGAAAAAGGAAGACATTTGACTGAGATTTATGCAATTTTTGTGGAAATAATGTCTTGGAAACTCTTGAGTACTTACCAAAGAAAGGCTAAACATCAGAAAATCCACGTGGAGGTGGAGCAAGGGAAACGAGTCATATCTCTGCTACTTGAAGCAACTTGTTAGCGATGAGAGCACCTTAAAGCATACTGGTGCTACTTAGAGGAGAGGTGTGGGGAAGAGCCAAGAGTATGAGGGCTTAAGGAGAAAAATAAAGGTTGGAGAATCAGATCCACACTGTGATAAACACTTTTTCTGTTATTTTGTTATTTTGTATATTCTGTTATTTTTTTTCTTCCCTGCAGCTGGGGTTGACTGGGTGCTCTGAGGATGTTTCTAGGAAGGAAGATGTGCTGTGACTTGGTAGAAAGGTGCATCCTACTGACTGCTTGTTTGTGTTAGTTACAGGACTCTTATCAGGCCCACGTACAAAATGTCCTACCGAACTGTGACCACGCTGGAGTGGAGGTGCTGTCCTGGCTTCACGGGGAGCAACTGTGAAGAGGGTAAGTCATCCAGCAGTGCGTCTGCTCTTACAGAGCCCAAAGGGGCACTTGTGGATGGACGATCTGGGTTGAGATGGGTTTATTCATTTGCTTCATGCCTCTCAAACACAGGAGCAAATTGCCTATTCTCTTCACTCCTCATCATATCTGAGAGCTTGCACACAAGGTCCAAAGGGTGATCTTGGAAAAGAGTCCATGCTAAAAGTTTGCGAAAAATCCTGAACAGGAGGAAGAGCAATAAAGAAATGGATACTCAGGGGTGCCCTCTTTATAGATGTGTTCGTATTTGGTGTCCCCATTGTATGGTCCTTCAGGAAATGTGCCTTCACCATGTCAGCGTTGTATCTTTTCCACATCTCACTGTCATCACCATCAGTTGCTGTAGTTGATGAAAGCTGGTCCTTGAATGGCTGCCTTGTAAGATTTATGCTCGTAAGGTCCAGACACAATATGTGTTTCCAGAGGATTGAATTAAATGAGGCACCTCCTTCTTCTCACCCTCCCCCTGTTTTACTGATGCAACATTCAGGTTGCACAGTGCATATAAAATAAAACACAGTTTTGAGTTTGGTGCCCATTCCTTCACATAGAAGAAAACACAGGGCTCTTTCTAGAGCTAGAAGGGAAAATCTTTTCCCTCTCATCATGATGCATAAAAAGAGCATGATTTTGTATTTTCCTTCCTGCTGTTCTCTGCTTTAACTGTTGCTTCTGGGGCTTAGAAACAAGGTCTGCTTCTCCACCAAAATTCATTTGTAGGCACAAAGCATCAGCTGAATCTCTGCTCATGGTTTATGGATGGGAGAGAAATAGGCTTGAGGTTTTCTGCTCGTTTGCATCAGGTCCATGCAGCCAGCCTCTGCTGGCTGGCGAGGGGTCACTGGGAGCTCTGAACATCTCTAAGACTGCAGTTTGTAGCTACAGCTTATTTTCATTGTGCTCATCACACAATTCAGGCAAATCTCCAAGTAGGAAGTTGTCTTGTTACAGTCGCAATGATGGTTACAGACAGCAGCTCCCTTCAGGCTGTTGAGGAAACAATAGCTTCCCAGCTCAAGAGAAGTTGAAGGTGTGGCAGAGCTGCCCTAAATTGAAGTGTGCAGGAGAGAGCTTTGCGTTTTAGCTGAAATTCAGCATTTCACACTATTGAAAGAAGTGAGCTTGGGAAAGAAGTGCCTGCATTCAGCTTGGCTTTTTACCTGTCATGGCAGGGGAGAGGGATGCTAAGGATGGGGGCGGAACTGTTATTTCACAGGTAGCTGGGGCTCAGCCTGCCCAAGGACCTGACGGGGGACCCGAGAAGCCCGAGTGTGCAGCCCAGTCCTGCCTGTGGGTTTGGACAGGTGTGAGCGATTACAGCGCAGTGGTGCTGCCGGTGTAAAGGAGAGAATCCAGCTCCCACCCGCTGTGCCAGATCTGTCTCAGCAGAGTTCAGTGGAAATAAAAAGCCAACATAAGCTTGTTTGAGAAAGTCAGCAGTGATCTTGCAGGAGCAGGTCTGTGGAACGAGGTGACAATTTTACACAGCCGCCTTTCAAGGTGGAACTGTGTGTTTGGGCTTGGATATGGGCTGCGGAGTGTGAGCAGAAAGCCAGTAGCAAGCTCGCACTTTCATGTAGGAGCTCTTTTTTAGTTTTTATTTTTTTACCTTTTTTCCTCCGTAAAACATCTGGAGCTACTGACAGTCCCGTATTCTAGAAAGAAAGGAAAAAGAGCCCTTTCTAGTAGAAAAGAGTTGTGCCACTTTACTTTCTAGCAGCAGTATTGATTCTAGCGGTGTGCACGGGACCTCAAGATGTCCAGAGGCAGCAGTTTTAAAATCAAAGTACTTACTTGATCCTTATATAAGTCCTTAATGGTAGTGTCACCTGGAATTGTAAGTAGAAGATCAAGAAAAGACTTCAGTTCCAGTTGGTACATTTGGCAACCTGTTGCAAAGTGTTTTGTACTCATTCCTTTCCGCGCTCTCTCCTACTGTGGATGGTGAGAGGGTAGGGTGCTTACACTGTGTGGGTCTTACTGCAAACAGCAGACAAAAGCCAGAGCTGGACAAACAATACAAGAACAGTGCAATTGTGAAGCTGCAGCAAATTATCAGGGCAAAGTCTCAAAATATTGCCGCTTTTTTGGTATCAATTAGATTTCATCTCTATATTTCATTTGTGCAGCTGGAGCTTTTGAAGTTGTTGTAAGGTAGATACGATTAAAGGCAGATTGGGCCTTTGTTATTTTGGTCTTGTTTTCTTGCTGCATAGCAAATGCTCTGATTTTCTGGCAGTCGTTGGTGTTCTCCACTGTCAGCAGAATGGCAACTTCAATGGCTTTGCACTTCTGCTTCAAGATGCCTCCTATTTCCAGAGACAGAAGGAAGATGTTTGCTTTTCCAATGCTCTCTGGAACAGAAAGGTTGCATCTTCGTGAACAGGGCAGCTTAAGCCAGGAGATAATGGACTGATCAAGCACAGAGTAGTTTGGGGAGTTGTATGTGTGTGGTCACAGCTATGGGGACCCTTCTTTAGGCTGATGGTGCCTTTTGCAGCTTGAGGCATCCTAGCCATTGGCTGCTGTTTTAATCCCCAGAGAGTGGGGCTGATGCTTCATCCTTTTTTGTCCTGTTCTGTAACAGTGTCTTTGGGGGACCCACTATAGCCTATCTGGAAGATGGATTATTTTTACTAGCTGTCTTTTTAGGAGGCCTTCATTGCCCTTTTTCTTTGTTTTATTTCATTTAGCATTTTATGGGGGAAGATAAGGTGGTGGGAGGACAAAGCAAGGAAACGGTCGAAGAACTTGCAAGCATTCAAACGCTGTAGTGCAGATATTTCCAAACGTGACAGTACAGTGTGGATGGCCAGCCCCAAGTGATGGCAGACTCCTGATGTGACTGGTTTGCTGTAACACACCCGCAATAAGAAATCTCTCCTTCCCTGGTAACAGACTGCACACCAATCCAGCAAGCTGTTAAATGCAATTCGAGTGCTACAAAATGTCCTGACCCTTAGCTAATAAGTTTAGCTTGAGAAAGTAACCACTTAACTGTCACCAGCTGGCAGGCACCTATGTTAATGCTGAAGGTTGCACGTTGTTTAGATTTACATTATCTTGGGAATTTAACTCTTGCATTGTAGCTGAAGAAGAGCATCATCTGGAGGAAGCCCAGCCCTGAGAGTGGGTGGAGATTTTGCTACTCAGTGGGCTATTAATTTAGAAGCAGCCATCCTCACCTTGGTAATCTGCTTTCTTTTTAAAGTCAACATTGTTCAGGGCTCTCCCCCTGTCCCTTTGCTGCCGCCTTCTCACCCAGGGGTATGTCAACATCTGAAAGGTTTCTAGTTCTTTTGCTGTTTTTGTAGAGCTGTGACCAGCTAGTTGAATAGGTTTTTGACTAACTCACCAGTTGTACCAGGACTTACTGAAGGGTTTTTTTCAACTTTCTTGGACAGAGAAAGATTTGATGCAAACAAGTCTGGTGAATTTAACTGTCAGTAGATGCTAATTTTTATTTTTCAGTTTTCTTTTTCTTTTTTTTTTTTTTTTTGTTTTTGTTTTTGTTTTGTTTTGTTTAAACTGGAGCCCAAGCCTAGGACAGGAAATGAATCCACTGAGCCACCCAGTCTGCTGACTGCTGATATAAAGAACATATGGACAAGGGCAGTGCAGAGGTGAAGTGGTTTAGCTATTGCAATCATGCATCAAGCTGATTGATTTGAATCCAAGATGATGCTGACATTTCAACTCAGCCTTTTTTCTATATGGCTGAAAGTTCAAAGGCAAGCGTAATCTCTTGGGAGAGGCAAAGTGTCCCTAGGAAGTTCAGGGGCTCAGCAAAGCCTTAGAGCTCTCCAGCTAGGCAATATCTTATTTTACTTTATGAATATCACATAGATTTTTCTTGTTTGTTTGCATTGCTTGAGTTTGGGATAGTAGCCAGTATCCTATTTACCCCAGAAGTAGATTGATGGGAGACAGCTTTGCTATTTGGGCAAGAAGCAGCTCCAGAGTAACCTTGGCACCTCTAAAGTGATTCCATTAGGACTCCAAGCTTTTGTTTTGATGTTTCTTTTTGTTTGTGGGTTTAGTATGTGGTGTTTTTTTTTTCTTTCTTTCTTTTTGGTAAAACACCATAGGAATACAAGGAGGATAGGAAATTTGAGTGGTCTTGTTCAAGTAATGTCTTGAGAATTTACTCCCTCCCACACCCCTTCCAGTTCTTGGATTTCTTAATATACTTTTTAATTAAAACTGTTGTTTGTATCTTATCCTGATACTTTTCAAACCTGTTAAATTTCCCATGGGCATACAGTTTTCAAAGCAGCATAAGAAAATAGGACCTTTCTTCTTGGTACGAGAGAGCATAAAAGCCTTCTGCTGCCTGTCCAGAAAGTTTTTTTGGTTTCAGGAGGAGAAATGTGGAACAACACTGCTGGGAAAATCTTAGGCTAGCAAATGCAGTTATAACAAAATTTGATGAGGCCGTGAGACTTTATGTTTTTAGAGCACTTTCATGGACCTTCAAACTTTCAGGTCTTTAATTTTAATGTTGAGTGTGGTGTTGGTGGGATCTCGTTACTCAGGTCTTGGTTTGCTCCCTGTGGACTGTTAAACACAGAACTGTCAGTCTGTGAAAGCACAACATGGTGATTGTGGAGTAACGCTGACCATCACAGTAGTTCTCTTCAGGAGCTGAGCTTGTGAGTTTTCTTTGTTCCAGTACATCAGTTCCTTCCTGTTTCTCCCCCTTGGTTGTAGCCACCACCATTTGGAAGTGATCGAGTAAAGTCTGTCTATTGCTGCCATAAAGCAAAAACTTTATTTGAATGGTGAAATCCTCCCAGAGGTTATTAGTGTAGTGCTGTCTGGCTAGCAGGGCAGTTAATGCTGCAAATGTGTTGCAAACTGAGGCTCCTTCCTTTCAAGTTCGGATCTAGCACATATCCTTGCATGTGTGTAGTTCTCTGATAGAGAATGGCTCTAATTCCTTTTGTGAAATGGGACTGAAAAAAAGGTCTCAATATGAGAGCAAAATGTGTTTCCACATAGCAAACCTACTTCTGAAAATACCTTTTCATTTGTACCAGTTCATGTTTGTTAGATATGTTTGCTGTGTGAATGTTCTGACTATGTGCAACCTGAGCTTCCTAATAATCATCTAATTAATAAAGCGGTAAGTAGGTAGTAAAATGTGGTAACTAACTCTGTAGACCTGTCTTCAAAGATTTCTTCATGAAAAAAACATCAAAACACATTGATCATCCTTGATGGAATTGCTGATGCATCAATGTGGCTTTCTGAGGAATGGTATTTGCGTACCTGCAGTACACTGGGGCTGGATAATATCTACTAATATTTGCCTCAATAGCACATGTTTCCTACTCCTCCATATGATATACCTCCAATTGCTTGTGTTTCTGGTTTCCTCTTCAATGTAATGCAGAAGGGCCACCAGAAGTCTCCTGACTGTACAGTGTGTCACCCGATTCTTATCCACTCCCATGCCTGCTGACCATGCAGCAACCTCTGGCTGCAGGCAGAACATGTGTCACCCTTGATCAAGTTTTCTGAGGAGTTCCTGGAGTGTGTGGTCACAGTTGGAAGAATATGCAGCCTGCTGAGAGAGCTTTCTGGCATCAGTGCTGTGTGACTACTTAAACAATTTCTAAATGTTCATCTTCTCTTTCGATACACAGTCAAAAAAAAAAATCCCTGACAGATTTCCAAAGACATTGACACTGCATTCCAGCATCTGAGTCGTTTAATTTTTTTGGACATTTTTAATCTGAACAGGGAGAATTTTATTCAGCACCTAATGTCAAAATATTTGGAGTGTTAAATATCTACAGATGTATTTTAACATAATTAGAAGAGCTCTATGCCATACTGTTGCGTTGTCCCATTTTTTAGCTCCCATCAAATTACTGTAGTGCGGAAAGAATAATTTTTTTTTAGTTTGATAAGTTATTTGCTTGCTTTCTCAAACATAATGGATGTTTTCTGTTCCTCTTAGTACTATGTATTTCTTAACTCACAAATGACAGACACACCTATTTATAACTAATGGTTTCCTATTCATTTCTTCCATTTCTAATCAGGAGTGAACGTAACCGTACCATGGATAGGGCTAATATGGGACCAGGCTGCGAGGCTCTGTCTTCTCTGCCTGGATCCTTTCTCACTGTGCTGGCAGGTTTCTGCTAATTCTTGTCTAGAAAGAGACAAGCAAGTGGGAGAAAGTTTAGGATGTCCTCACTGGAGCAATTTGAACAGCCAGCAGAGCAGAAGCACGGAGACCTTGGGTACTGTATGTTTGTTTGTTTGTTTTTTTGTGATCAAAGATTCAGTGATAGTGGGCTTAAGATCCTTTAAGAAATATTTTCTGTTAGATTTGTATAAACAATCATAAATACATTTCTAGTTCATCAGTTAGCTATTGTAACTTGTATACCTAGGTAGTCTTTGAATTCCTTGAGAATAAAACTTCAGGCCTGGGTTCTGAAGAGTCCATGCAAGGTCTTGTTAGTGTTGTCTTTGTTGTAATTTCCTTCTTCAGTCCTATGTGTTTTAGGATACAGTACTTTCTCCAGTAGATGTACTTTTTTTATTTTTTTCATTTTCTTTTTAAATATTTCATTTTGGTAAGTCACAGATTTCAGGATGATCTGCCTTGGAAACCTGTCCATAGAGGTTATCCGTTGTGCAAAATGTACTCCTGCTCTTTTGGAGAAGTTTGAGGTTTAAAATGTATGAGCACACTAACGAGGGCATTCAGAGCTTGGGGAGATGTCCCACATGGCGTATTTGCCACTTCTGCAGGCAGTGGGCTCTGTGTAAGGGCTGGGTCCTTTGACTTCAAGGATCCAAATCTGGAGACATCTTCTGATGGCTGCTCCTTCTTGCAAGCTGCCTTCCTCCCCATCCCACTCCAGATAAGTTGATGTCATTGGCTCGTTAATAGAGGAAGGATGAGCCTGAGGAAGCATTTTTGTGTAAACAGAGCAGGTTGTTGCTATTGTTAAGAGCCAGGTGAAAAAAGCCAGAAGGCCGTGGGACTTAGCTAAGCCATCGCTTCTGTCCAGGACAAGGAGACTTTGGATTAATGCAGAGCGTGCTGGGAAGTTCACGATGTTGCTGCCAGTGTTGTCCTCCTTTTGGAAAAGAGGAGGATGTGACATGGAATGCTGTCAGTCCTGTGAATGTGGTGAGCACAAAAATCATAAAAACATTATCCCCCAAAATCTCCACCCTGTTTCTCTCGGTTACAGAAATTCCTGTCCGAGGTGGTGGAGGAAGGGTGGGGTGTGTTTACAGCAGCGGTTTTTGAAGCGCACACCACGCTACCCGTCGCATATGGAAGTGCTAAAAGAGAGGAATAGTTCGTAATTGGTGTCCACTGTTTTGATGCCTTTCAAGTGAAAAGTAGATAACAATGAAGGAGAATTAAAACCACCCACTGAAGCAGTATCTGAGCTTCTTTGCTGCTGCAATAACTTGTTTGTTTTTATCAGGAATAGGAAATGAGGCTTAGGCCTTCAATATGAAGTGCCTACAGTTGGAAAGGGTGGCAACAAAGAACAGTATCTTCTTTCAGTGACTTTCCACAACTATTACCCATTTAACCAGCTGGTTTGTGTTGTGCTCAAAAATTAAACACTTAAGAAATTACAGCTCCCTCCCCACTGCTTTTCAAGAGAATAGTTATGAAATGTGTGGACTTAACGTTGCTGTCAGAGTGTTGAATGGGATGGCTCCTTGAGGAAGGACTTGTTGGATTTCTTCCAGGAGAGTACTTGAGGGGCCAAGTAACGCCTGACATGCAGAGTGCCATCTCTTTTCTTACAAGACCAGTGACTAACTTACCTCGCGTTCTCCTACATATGAGAATAAGGGGGAGATGAGGGGAATGTTCCTGGTTTTTATCCCTGTATGTAAGCTTCACCTCTACGTGTGACTGTGTTCAGAGTCGTGCTGCCATCTCTTACTTCTGTCTCGTCAAATACTGGAGGAGAAATGAGAACATGCTTTGCACCAGAGTTTTTGGATTCCTGTGCAGAGCTGTTCTAATATTGAGCTGTCACTTTGTGTGAGTGATGGAGGAGTATCTTGTGCTGCTGAGGTTAAAGACATGAGAGTAAAGGAAATTCCTCGAGACAAGAGGAGGCTTCATTGCCAGGATTCCACAGACAGCAGATGGACGGGACATATTAGATCATCCACTCTGTCCTCTCAAGGCCAGTGTACTCTTTTCATGTTTTCTAGTAACTTTAAACAAAGCTGTTGGCAGTGCAAGCTCTTCTCATGTGTAAGTGGTCAGAAGGGTACAGGTGTTGCACAATAAAGCAGAAAGCCTTAAGAAGGCCTTAGTGTAGAGGGAGTGGTGCGGTTGGTAGCAAGCTGAACTGGCGCTGGTCCTTGGGGTGAGGCAGATGGGGATCTTGCTGTTTCTACCTTAGGGATTCTTTTTGTTTTTAACATTGGTTTTTCACTAAATGTGTTAATGCAATCGGTACGATAGTGTTTGTGTCTTTTCTGTGATAACTAATTTCAGTTGTCAGCTGCTCGAAAACATCAAGATACTGGAGAGTGCGTGCAAGCGTGGCACCTGAGCAGGTTTAGCCTCATCCACACAAACCTTCAGGCAGAAGAGATTTAAAGAGGACCTGAATTGTTGCAGCTATTCTGGGATGCTTTGCTATGCAAGCAACACCATGTTTTTGTAATGCAAGTTAAATATTTGAAACTAGTTTTTAAAGAAATTTTTTTTTGCACTGTTTCATGCCTCTGACTGTTTAACTCTTTGAACCGGATGGTACAGTGAAGTTTCTGGTTTAGAACGTGTTTTACGTTGGTGGGACATCTGTATTGTAGTCCCTTCAGAAGCTGACACTTCTGCTCTTCTAGTTTAAATTGGGCCAGTTGTTTCATGACAGATATAAATAAAATATATATTTTTTTCTGGGGGTAGCTCTGGGGGAGCTCCTGAACTGAATTTGGCCGTCTACCAGATTCACTCTTTCTCAAAGGGAACCATGCTGAAACTTATTTTCTTCTGAGAGTCCTCAGAAGATGAAAGGTATTACTTTCTGTCCCATCCTCAATGCTGTACTATCTGCAACTTGAGAGAAAGGGATATATTGTGTGTACGCCTTAGAAACCTAATCCAAAAGGTTGCTGACTGCATCAGGCCGGGTACAGGAGACTTGTGAGTGTGCTGTGGTAATTGGGAAGGAATCGCCTTCTGAAAGGGGTGTATGTAGGGGCTAAGTGCTGTGTTTCTGCAGTAGAGCTTACAGTTTTAAAAGAGCTCTTCTAAACAGGGACGTTGCAGCAAGTTTTCTGTGATGGCACACATCAGATCTGGTGCTCTCTCTGTGAGGTTGAACTCCGTGGACCTGCCAAGCATTTCTGCCTTCTTGCTGTTGTTCTAGGTGTATGTTAAGCTGGTGTTCTGCACTACCGAGGTGTAAGACCTGACAGTGAGAGAAGCATTTTGACCTAGTGGTTTGCTTGGAGTTTTAGGTATCACCTAGCAGTGATGCTTAAAAGCTACAACATATAGGTGTCTGGTGCCTCGAAATACGTTTTTACAAATACATCTCTACATGTTGCCAGAGAGGATATACTGCTGTCATTTAGTGGGGATTCAGGAAAAAAAATCAAGATTCTGTTCTGCCAGTCCCACAAGCTAAAACTGTAATATGTCAGCCACACGAGATTTTGTATTTGGCTCCTCCAGTCGCAAAAGTCATAATGAAAGATGGCCTTTTGTTGAAAATGTTAATGAACTGGGGGTCTGGCTGAACAAGGAGGCAGGCAGACCCATTCAGAAGCCAGGATCCTCTGCCTGCAGCTCCTTCCAGCAGCCTGGAGCATCTTGTTTTATCTGCAGTGGTATGTGTGATGAGTGAGAAGTTTCCCCAGGTGTCACCTCACATAAAGGCTGCACTTCACTCCCTGACATGTAGCACCTTATGACAAAGTTCATAAACAGTGGAAATTCACTTGCAGAAGTGGGACTTGCAGCTGGAAATGGGATTGCAAGCCCAGGAATAGAAACAGAGATGAATTTGCCAGAAAAGTTTGGGGTTGCATGATTTCATCTTTTCTGTAAGACTTTGAAGTGAAAGCAAGAGGTAGGCATCACATTCCCATGTTGCTGAATCCCAGACTGTACTCTTTCCTCAAGACCTTGTTAATGAAAGGGGAACCAAAGATGTCCATCTGAAGAATAATTTCTAGTAGACTTGAATTTCAGTTTACTACTGAAAAGTGTGAGACAAAAGCTTGCTCGGTGCATGTCATTCCAAGGTAATGTCTTCTCTTTGTGAGCTAGTTAGCAGCATAAAAGTAGGAAAGCTAGTACAGCTCCATCTGGGAAGCTACGGGAATGTGTGTTGGATGGAGCAACTTCATAATACACAGCTCTCTCAGAAGAAACTTTGCACTGTAATTGGTAACAGTTCAGACTGTGTCAGTTTGGGTGGAGGTGTCAAATGGGACTGTTCTCAGTCCAGTGTGGTTTGATATTTCATTTAAAAGTTGGTGTGAGGAATGGAGAGAACCCTCTAATCAGTTCTCTGTGTTTCAGGCTGAGCAGTACAGGAGTAGGAGGAATATGCAGTAGACTAGGTTTAAAATGTGCAGTCAAATCTTGATTATAAACTATAAAAGGGAGTTGAGCAAAAATCCATAAAGTGAGATTCAGTCAAGGACAGTCACAAAGGCAGGAATAATCAAGTTCACAAATTCTGAATGGATGGAGACTCAGAAGACAGCAGGATCCCAGATGTAGAAGAAGGTGAAATAAAGCTCTGCTGTAAACTTGAGAGAAGAAATGCCATGCTGGAGCCTGGTGCTACAAATACTCTGACTACATATAATGCTTACAACTAAGGCATCCATGAGACCTCCTGACACAGCATTTAAAATGTTAGCTATGTTATGGACAGGGGTATCTGCACGTGTCAGTGTTCCTCAGGGGGGTCAGGTTTCAGCGCTTACAATAACTTCAGCCTTGTGAACACTCAAATAGTTACAAAGTTGGTCCTAATTGGTGTCGCACTATGAATACTGCAAGAGGCCTGTTGCATCTGTAAAGTAAAGTATTTGGTTAGGAAAGGAGTATGCCCTTCCTGGTTAAGGTTTGAAGATGCCATACTGTTAAATAACTAGGTAGCTTTAATTACTAGCTAGAGTTGTTGGTAGGTGCATGTCACACATGCAACTAAAAACAGCATCAGAACAAATGAGCTTACTTAGAAGTAGCCCTTCCTGGCTACCAATTATGTTAAGTTTTGTTGTGTTTTTCTTTTCCCCAAAAAAGTGGACAAGAAGTAGGCATATACTTGTTCTAATGACTACGTGCACATGATTACGAATATTAGGAAACATTTAATCGGTTCCTAAACAAGCGTAGCGTTGCAGGACATCCTGGTCCTCACTGCAGCACGAAGAGCACTTGTATGTGTTTGCAGAAACTTTGCAGTTCTTAAATAGATGAAAGCTCCAAAGTAAGTGAAGGCTGGGAAGAGCTTGCTGATGAACTTTTTGAAGACATCAGCTCTGCTTCTACATACCCCAAAACTAGTTTTCAAACAACATTTAAAGGACTTCATCAGAATGCTTGAACGCGTAAAACCCCCATTTAGAAAGGTCATACTTGGTTCCTCAACACCAGAGCAGGAAAGACATTAAGGAATGGCATTGCAAAAATCCCATACGATAAAGTTCATTAAAGACTGTGGTAATTTCTTTTTTTTTCTGGACTCTTAATAATATGCTTCTTGCCCGGCCTCCTGATTTGTCTCTTTGGATAATGCATCCAAATCCACAAGTAACATGCAAGTTTGCATTTCATTTTGAGCCCAGCAGGCATACGGCAATGAGGTTACAAGACCTTTCCAAGTGAGCCTGGAGGGACTTGTTGGCTACAGTTTGGATTTTTGGCAAGCAGCTTACTCCAGCTCTTTTCTGTAATAAAGTCAGGGTTCAGTCCCCGGCCTCTTACAGATACCGAGCACTGTTGCGTGTCTCTGGATAATCAGTCACTGGAAAGGCACAGATGTTTCAAGATGCGTAGCAATGGGTGCAGCCTATAAGAAAGGCAACATCAGGGTCATACTACAGATGCAACCACATCTTACATGTGTTCCTTCTTGACAGGAAAAATTCTTACAACACTTGCGGTTTTCTCATTGCTAGTACCATCAAATGAATAATGCAAAAATTAATTATGCTTGTGACTTGTTGTTCATTAAGCCTTCCGATGCCACAGGTGGCTGCTGCCTCTACCGAAGGCAGATCCAACAAAAGAGCATATAATGGTAACGAGCAGGGTGCGGGATTGCCCAGGGCACTGACTGGCATCCATTCGGAGAGCGATTCTGAGAAACTCAGCAGGATTAGAAGAAATATGGGGCTCGAGGAGGTCCTAGTCTTTACCTGGCTGTGGAGATACCAAGAGATGGTTGAAGAAATTCCTGTATTTTTTTTTCTTTTCCTGTAAATGTAATGAGGAATGTATTCATATAGACACAAGCATAAAAGAAGAGTACAGGCACAGTAACTGAGGATTTAAAATTCAGTGGCTTTTTGTTTGTAAATTGAAACTTCTGTGGCAGTAATGCCCAAGCTGTCCTTCATGGGTATCCTCTACAGAAAGTGCAGGGGCCTTTGTTGATTACTGGGTAGTCCAGTCCTTCATTTTACGAACCTTGGGGAATGCTGATCCAGGCCAGCCTGCTCATGGCAGTGGGATCTTAACTGGCCTGTTTCCTGCTGCCAGTGATGGTGCCAAATCTGGCTTCCTAGGTCAAGTGCCAGAGGCTTCTGTCAGACATGTCGGGCCTTGTTCTCCTGCAAAAGAAGTGTGTCTACAGCCCAAGCTGTAGAAACTGCTGTGGTACCAGTGAGATGCTGGTGGAAATTGGGAAGTATCTTCATTAATTAGTTCTTTTCCAGTGGCCAGTCTGGGTGACAGATACAAAGCTGTTGCTGTTGTCAGCCAGTGTTGTTTTGTAACTTAAATAGTAGAGGCCTGTGTTTAAACAACCAAGGTTCTGGTTTTCTCTTTACTGGTGGTGAGTCGTTAAATCCATATGGCTCCTACAGCTTGTGTAGCGATGGCTCCGAACGCTGCAGCTAGTTGTATTGCTGCAGGGCTTTGCACTGTAAAACATTACAGCCCATTATATAGGGGGAACAAACTAGTCCTAAACTTGGCTTATTTGTTCTTTTCAAACTTACCCTCAAGTGATTAAGCAAACAGTGGCTTTTCCAGCAATCTCCAGTTCTGTTATCTGCTAAATGCATCTCCCGCTGCGGTTTGACAGAGATGCCTTGAACGTGGTCCTTTCACTGTGTGCTGGGCAGTCCTCGTGGAAACATAAATAAGTTCTGTCTACTGCATCTAGACTGGGTGAGATGGAGAGCATGGGTATTGGTTTGCCTAACAGAAGCATCAAGATTCTTGTTTTTTTTTTTTCTTAATAACACTCATACAGCAAGACAGCAGCTTTCTATTAGCTACACAGGAAAATAAACCATTCTTCTTACCATGTGAGTAGTTCATATATAGTGGATGCCTACTAGCAGTAGTAATTAGAATGACAACCATAAGTGTCTATACTCTTTACAGAACTGTGTAAGTAACAAGACCACATATGCACATAAATTTATATTTATATATTTTTTATTTTTTATTTTATTATTTTTATTTATTTATTATTATTATATTTATTATATTATATATTTATATAAAAATAAATTTATGCACATAAAGGGTAATCTGAATGAAGATTTAGATGTCTCTATTAACGTGTAGTGGCAGATTTTTTTTCTAAAACGAGTACCCCTTGACACTCAGTACTGGTCTCACAGACCTGGACAAATGTGAATAGTGTCAACTCTGGAAGATAAACCTTGGCTGTGGAATATGATTTTTGCTAGAAGTTCAGCTGTAAGCTTTGATCTTTGTTGACTGAAGCATGAGAGAAAGAGTTAAAGTAAGTTTCACTCTTCTAACTCATTAAAAGCTGGAAGGAGAAAGAAGACCACTCTCCTGAAGTATATCAAAAGTAGATGATCAAGCCTTCGTTCCTGGAGTTGTGATGATCCTGGAGTATCTCTTTTTCGATCCATGTGGTTTTTGTACCTTGCTTATTCCTTAAATTTCAAATCGTCAGAAACTCAGATCTTTACCTGGCTTTTTATGGCAGCTTGTGGAACTGTCAATGTGAATACGCTCTGCTAAAGCTATGTCAGCCTTTGGTCAGCGCAAGCTGAAACGATTTGAAAACCTGTGTAACCTATTGACCAAACCTGGGCTGATGTTCAACATCTTTAACAAAAACTGAAGCCAAAACAGCCCTGCTGACTTCAGATTTTCATTATAAGCCACCTGTATACCCTAATGTACACTCAGGTTGGGACAAGAAGGATTTAGTGGGTCAGCTGCACCATTTGGGCGGGGATGTGCCTGCTCCCTTGGAATCCTGTGAGCAATGGTGTTCTCACCGCTGTTCTCTACTTATCTGGCTCTGAAAAGCCGCGGCTGCTTTCTCCTTTTCAGCGCTGCTCGTGAGCATCAGGTATCTCAGGGCAGCCATTACCAATGCCTGTCAATATTTTCCTTTGCTCTCCAGCTCTTGCCATGGCCCTAAGCAGTGTGGCACGGTGTGGGCTGCTCCTTGTGAATCATCAGTGTAGCTCTGCACGCGCCCCACATTGCAATGGTGTATGGGGTTTGTAGGTCCAGGCATGAGTCCACGCTGTACAGGTGACTTAAAAAGGAGCCTGGATGACTGGGAGCCATACCTTAAATGCCTTGCTCTGGCACAGATTCTTGTGTGACCTGGCATCAAATCCACGTAGATTGGTCCAGGCAGGGATGTGATAGCTCTGCATTTGCATGAACTAGCTGAATAGAAACTAGCTTCAGTCTGGGTACCATAATCAGCCTCTTATTTAGTCCTATTAGTGCAGTACCATAAGCTCTCTTGTGTTTGCTGTTAGCTGAAGCATTTCCCTGTTCCTGAGTGGGCCTTAGAAGAGCTAAGGAATAATCTTTTTTTTGTTTGTTTGTTTTTTATTAATAGAGGAGAGATGGACACTTTATGTTTAAATATATATAGGAAAAATACTATAAAAAAACCTCTGTGGGACCTGTATGGAAGGGAGGGATGACTTTATTTTAAAACACCTAAATACCTTGATTTTACCTACTCACGTTCTTGTAACTGTAAGCACTTGTGTGAACTAGAATGGATTGATTATGTGACATGGAGAAAAAGGGACAGTGGCTGTCAAGTCCTTTGTCTTTTGGGTCTTTCCAGACTGGTGTTGACTGCTGGATTTTGAGCAGGTCTCTGTTCTTTTGATGTCAGCAATTGTTATCTATCCTTTTGTCTTAAACAAATAAAAAAAACTTGCTTGCTTCGTCCTCCATAACTCCTAACCAGAGCTGCTGCCCGTTGTCTTTGACCTTACTTTGATACCTCCAGGGCTACAGTTTGTCTTATCACTGAGATAACAGGAAAAGGAATGGTGTGTTGTAAACTTCATGCATCTTTCACTCTTACTGATGTTCATGGTTGTATTTTTAAAAAACGAACAAAAAAACTTGTGACACACTTATACATTTTGAGATGCATATTCTGGACTGAGTTACACTTACTGGACACACCGGATCTACAGGTGCATTATGCTTCGCTTTTCTCTTCTCTTTAGGACCTTTGGGCTGCCTTGGATGTGACAGCATCCTGAGTGCTCTGATTCTAGCTCCTGCTCCTCCTTGGCAGTCTCTGACACCTAGCCTGTCTGTGCTTACTATGACAGTTTAAAAAATAAATAAAACCAGAACCAAAATGACATTCAGCATTCAGGTTAGGCTGTTTTCCCTGCATTCTGCTGTTTAAATTCCACTTTACTGATGCAATATAGGATGCTTCAGGCCACTCTCTCCAGGGCAGTGATTGCAGCTCCTCATGTGACTCGAGTCCCTTGGCCAGCAGCCCTTATCACTGCGGGGCTTGTTGCTGATACGTGTTAGCTGTGCTGTGGTTCCAGCTCTCGTAGCCTCAGGATTTGTGTCTCAGTAGTGAGAATGCGCTGGTATTTGTCGTTATCCCACCTGAGACCCCCCAGCTTATTTCACTGCGTTTAAATGACTGGTTTATCCTGTGGGCATACAGCAGGGTCTGGTGTGCCTGGAGCCATCCATCTCCCTAGGCAGGCAGTAGATGTTTATATTGCCCTTGCTTATCTGGCTGTCCTTCACTCTTTTAATATGAACCATACCAAATAAAGCTGCCTGAGAATTGAAGATTATCTGTGGTATTCGTCACTTTTAGGAAGGGGAGTTGGTTTAACGTTGGCTTTTAGCATTTGATAGGCCTTGTCTT
Source organism: Anser brachyrhynchus (assembly GCF_964034855.1). NCBI lineage: Eukaryota > Metazoa > Chordata > Aves > Anseriformes > Anatidae > Anser > Anser brachyrhynchus. Next base: position 8,152,895 of record NC_137713.1, on the reverse strand, counting down.
CTTGACAGAAAACAACAGACTAAAATGATTACCAGGAACAGCTGCTTAGAAGGGGCTTTGGATATTTTTTCCTCTTTTGCTGACCTGAACCACGGCAATTATAAGTTCTGGTTATTGTAAACTTACCACAGAACACAAGGCATACCTTAAAATGATGTCATGTCTAGACACACAATTCAGGTATAAATTATGGAGAGAAAGTAGCTTGTTCAGTGGTTAAACTGTAAAAATTTAACAAGATATTTCTGTGTCTCTAGCCTTCACTCTTGCATACGTATTTCTTTACCTCTTACCAGGAGAATTCTGTGACTGCCTCTTAATTTTTTTGTGTTGGGAGATGGAATTTCCTCCCTGTTCTCCATTTCATTTCCTATTTCTGCCTCTCCGGGTCTCGGGGGAAGCAGTGTAGCCATCTACCTAGAGCAGAGAACTGGAGAGGAAGACTCGTGGGTCCAGTCATGACTCAGCCAAGGTCACACAAGGGGTGATATATGGCAAGCTTTTCAAAATCAAGCTCGCTATTTTGGATATTATGGGGTGGTGGTGGAAAGAGAAGAACTCCACTGTGGTGCCCAGACAGCTGATTTTCAGAAGTATTCACTGTTTATAGCCTCAGCAACTGGTGTCACTAGTGGCATTGCCTGGGCCTTGTATTTAAGGGTAAGTTGGACTGTGTTTACAGCAGACTTGACTATTTGGTTATGCAAGTTGAACTTCTGTTTAGAGTATCTGTTGCTGCTCTGCATGTGAATTGTGGAGTGTAGATAAGATGTTCTGGGCGATCCTTAGCTGGGGACTAAGGCCTTGCAAGCCCAGGGGATGGCTCTTGCAGGTGTTGCACAGTAAAGCACGTGCAGAAGTCCCATGTCCCATCCACCATCAGTTATTTGGGCAGAATTCCACTGACTTCACGGGGAGTCTTCCCATGTTAAAAAGGGCTTAGCTAGTCTATTAGCTTAAATTTTAATATATATTTCCCCACACTTGGCCTGGACTTAATTTCATGATGGGATTGGAATTGTTGGCTTACCACTTGGTGTAATCTATACCCTTTGGGCACCTGCTATGAAATGCAGACTTTAGAGATGGAAGAGGCCTGTTGGGTTAACCAGCCAGTACAGGACTATTCTCTATAGCATATTCTGTTGTGCTTTTCCTGGCCTAATTACACAGTCCTCAAGTGAAGGAATTTGGCAAGAATGTTCTTCCTTTTTAACAGGTCTTTGGGCTCAAGTTCTCTTGGTAAGCCTTGTCAGTCATCTCCATTATGGCGTGCTGCTGTCTAGAGCTTCTTTTCTCTCTCCACGTAGATAGCTGTTGGGGATTTTGCTCACAGGTCCAAATCCGATGCCTGCTCTTGCTTGAAGCACACCTCGCGCTCCCCAGGGAGCTGCTCCACCATCTGCATGTCCCCCTGAGGGTAAGGCTTCCGCTTCAGGCCGGTAGCTGTGTCTGGATCTGTCTGTTATCGTACCTGGGCCTCTCATGATCTTTCTTCTCCCATAATCACAGTTCATTTCCTGGAAGCTGTCTACACTGCAGGTCTCCGGAGACGATTTCTAATGCTCGGTAAGCAGAGATGGCAGTTGGTGGTATAGAACTTGTTCTCTACATGTTGCCGTAGAGACAGGTTTTGATGTATATCAAAGAACAATTTCACCCTGTTTTCACTGCATGCAGCAGCGCTCTGGTTTCCAAAGGGGCGTACATGTGTGCATCTCATTAACGTGATGTGTCCGTGTTTGCTGTAAAGGAGAGACTTCTTTGGTATCTACAAACTTAGGTGGACAAGCCATAAGCCTCAGGGCATTCCCACTTGCCTGCCTTTTGGATAGCACACGCACACAGTGATCAAGTCAACTTCCCTGCATTCCACATAAATGTCAGATCTCTTCTGGAACTTTCCTGTCCTGGCCTGATGGTTGCGGTCAGAAAGTCCCAATTTGCCTGGGGCCTGTTTGCTTTTCTGCATCTCAGGATCACAGCAAGACTTGTTTTCATTTGGATGCATTTATATAAATTGTTTGTTTTCTGGCCTCTTTGCCTCTCCCAGAAGGGATTCGCCTTTTCACCGCATTAACTGCTTTTCTGCATTCGCACCCTGCTGTGTTGTTGTTTGCAAAGGTGAACGTAGCATGCAACTTGCAAGGCACCCGATGTCCTTAGTGGTTAATGCAGCGTGCAGTTAGGTGACGAGCCTTGTGGTACTTATGAATGAACTGCACCACAGATGGTTATAACATCTTCAGAGATCAATAAACAAAATGATTGTGTGCAGCGAGGCCATGAAGTAGATGCTTCCACCAAAACACTTTGGTGTATTAAGAGTACTCAAGGAATTAAAACTTCCAGACTCTGCACCCTTCCAACAGATTACACAGGCTGAGGTGGCCTCAGGGCCCTCTTTCAGTTTTAATGGAGTGATTGTTTTTCTACATAGACTTTTTTCTTTTTATTTTTCCTTTTTCTTTTTTTTCTTTTTTTTTTGTTATAGCTATTAAACTAGGAGGAGAGTGTTAATACAGCTCTAAATACTCTGTCAGCCAAAGTTTGTCCTCACTCACGCTTCTAGGATATCCACTTGTTCTGTCCCAGTTTTCCCATGTTCGTGGCTTTTTGGAGGTGCTTTTTCCTTTGTGAGACTCTTGACCAGTTCAAGTGCAAGCAGATGGAAAGCAGCAGAGATCCAGCTCTATAGCAGCACCCTGGCCAGGGTCTTAATTCACATGAAGTAATTGGCGCTTAGGGACAGGGTTACAGCCAGAACTGTGTAGCTTGGGGCAGGATGCAATAGATTCCTCCATGTGTTGTCCCCCCCTGCTGTCCCTATGTCTTTTACTTTTTTTTTTTTTTTTTTCCCACCACACCTTCCCTTTCATTCAATCTTTCCAATCCTGCAGCCTGGTTTCATATTTTTGTTTGCCCAGGTGGAGTTTGCACCCTTTCCAGGAACGTAGGGATGTCCCTCTTGGGCAGGACAAGGGCAGAAAGCTGAGACTTCTCTGGCACCGGTCACCTCCCTAGGCTGATGGGGACAGGGAGCAGAGGCAGGCGTCGTACAGGAGCTGGAAGAGGTGTATGGAGAAAGGCTGCTTCAGGCAAGAGTCTCCTTGCCACGCTGTTCTGTTCTGTGGTTTTTAGGAAATATTCTGCAGTAGAGGAACATTTTCTTTGGATAAAGCATTCTGAACCTGCTGTAAAATCCATCCTCTGTTTCTGGTGTCTCCTTCAAATGCCTGCAAGACAGAAGTAAACCCTCTGAGCCTTACCTAGCATAGGATGTGGTAGTGCAGCCTTTAGGTTGCCTGTGCCATCAGTGAGAATCCTGGCTAGTGGCCCCATTGTGAGCTCATGAGTCAACCATTGCCTCATGAGTAAGGCTGCCAGCAGAGACTTGTCCCTGTGCTGACCATGTGCCAACAAGGAGAGGTGTTTGGTGAGACCACCGCGTGTGCTTCTCATGTACTATTAGTGTCATGTACATTCTTCAGTGTCAGCGTGAGCCTCCTTCAAACAAGTTTCGTAATATGGAAGTTTGCAAACCCCGTTGCCCCAGGGAAAATTAACTCGCTCCAAAGCACTGCAAGTGCTTGTTTCCTGCAAGTGATGCAGGAAGCAAAATTTCAGATTGTTCTGGGACGTTGAGTTGTGTGGAAGCTGGAGAGCTTTCCTACTTCTGCTCCATGTGGAGTAACTTAGTTTTTTCAGCACCTTAAGGGCATTGACGTACATCCAGGGAAGGGAAAGTGGGAGAAATGCAAAAAATGAAAATGGGAACCAGAGCTACTTAGGCAGAGACCATGGCCTGGAATGAGATTCTCTTTGGACTCATTTTTTTCATAGGATTTTTATGGGAAAAGGAAGCAATATGATCTCTGGGGAGAACACACCTATTCTGCAACCTTCTATTCAGAGATGGCATTTAGTTGTGTGTGCACAGATAATCTCTTAAGGTAGGAAGTTCTGCTTCACATCAATAAGATCCTAACCTCATCTCTGGAAACATCTTCACTAGGAGTTCTGCATGGAGGGTTTTGTTTAATTTTAGTAGAAATAGTCTCTTTCAGGGGGAAAAAAGGAAGCTGTGGGGAAAAGTAAAGCTGTAAATAAAGCATAGCATAAAACCCATAGTGATGCTGACCTTAAGTAGATGGCTGGATTGATTGACACAGAATAGTGATTTCTGTTGGTATAAAATGGTAAATATACGTAGAAGAATGTATACGGATATGTGGATACACTTGTTTTTCTTGTGTTTTTGCTTGGAGATTTTCATGTTCTGTGTTTGTATGATAACTGACGACCCGTGTTGGCATTTTGAGTCATGTAACCATGTGGCTCTATACGGCAGTCCTGTTGTTCTCCAAACAGTGCGTTTAGCCGTACCAGTAAGCCAGGCTATGAACGGTGGGAACAGACCCTATCACATTTTTTCATAATCTCCATCTGAGCTCTGAAGTGCAGCTTTGAGTGACTGGTGACAGATCAGCACTAAGGTTGGAAGCAAATGCAAATTATTTCAGAGAAAATCTTTTTTACAGAGCAAGCCTCTGCTGGCTGGGGAGGAAGGATCAGATATATTCACCTAGGTTTTCTCATCTAGCCAGCTTTGCATTCCTTTCTCTGCTTCACTTTTACGCTTCTGTTTCTTCTCTTTTCTCCCCCCTTCCCCCTGTCCCATTGTTCCTGTTCCCTTACATTGGTTAAGGCACAGCCTGGGTCAGGAACAGGCAAACCATGCAGTTTTGGGGTGGGGGTGCTGATGTGGGCTCCAGATTCTCAGCCTCAGCTGCTTTTCTATGCCCAGTCTTTGCTGGCTCTCAGCAGCTCCCACTGGCGCCGTCATTCCCAACTGCTTCTGGGTACCAGTAAGATGTCCCTGTCTGTAGGGTCAGGTATGCCAAGCTCCTCCGCTTGTACCCTACACCTGTTTGTTCCCTTCTTCTGGACTGTTAATAGGGAATGATCGCATCTATCAGGCTTCCCTAGGAATAGGGAGAAGGAACTGGAGGTGACTTTGTCCTCCCGGGGACACGACCCCTCAGAGCTCAGGTGCTGCGGGCCGGCTCGTGTCCTGCCATGCCGCAGGAGAGCAGCGGTGCCTGGAGAAGCCTCTTCTGCAGCTGGCACATAACAGAGCTTCACCAGCACTGCGAGGACGGCTGGCTAAGCATCACCTCCATCACTTTCAGCACCTCCCTGCAAGTTTCCAGAATTGCAGAGGCTGCTGTCCCGTGCTTCTGGACTCAGGCTGAAGGAAGGTGAGCAAGCAGTTGTAGCTATCACCGTGGTCTGGAGGCTCTGCCTCTAACTCTTCTCCAGCTGCTCCTCGTGGAAAGGAACGAGAGGGCAAATGAGCAGTATCTGCCGTCCTATTTCTCAGCCACCTGAGGAAGGCATCTTCTGTGCATGCTTTCTGCAGCTGCCTTCCCTGGAGGGCTTTATGTAAATGCAGGAGGCCTGCTGGCTTGTGAGGGGGAAAGTGATACTTTGGAAGTTGTGAGGCTCTACGATTTAACCATTTAGCTTCCAGAGTTCGAAAGCAGACTCCCCTTCAGTGTGCCAAGTAGTCCTAACTTCCAAAGTATCCTGCAGCTGAGCTGCAAGGCAACCCCTTTCCTTCTCAGCATCCTTCAGATCCTGATGTGCAGGTGGGAGATCAGCAGGGACCAGCGCAGCAAGAGGAGGAGGTGAGAGCAAGGGCCCGAGCTCTGCAAAGGGAAGCTCTGGGAGGGGCTCGTTGCCCTCCCCACCTTTCCTAAAGCTCAGCGGCACTCATGGAGCTGGAATGGGGGCTGCATTTATCAAATTCCTGTCTGCAACAGCAATGCAGTTGTTTTAGATTAGTGTACAAATAGACATTAGTGTAATACATCTGTTGTTAATCCACATCTTGGTAGAAAAGAGATGCCAACACATCATTTATTAGCCACGTCGATCCTATAATGTCCTTTCTTTTGTCTTTTGAGTATGTAATAGGTTCCAGGATGTCTTTTATTTCATTGTATACCACATTTCCTCTTGTCTAACTTAGCAGGACATAATGCGTTCCAGGATGTAATTTATGCCATTTTGGAACTGGACACCACACAACGTATCCTGAACTTTTCTGAAAATGTTCTGTGCGCTGGTTGTCATGCTCTGCACACAGGTTAGTCTCTGCAGATTTGATGGGCAGAAAAAGCAAGAAAACTTATAGGAAGGAAAACAACTTATTTGTAGTCCAAGGTGAGCTACAGGATCATCAGGAGCTCTGGATGTTGGTACAGCAGGCTGAATCTCTTAGACCCTTCGTTTATTTAGGAAACCAGAGAGAAGTAGTGGCCCACCTTACGAGCCTATCCATGACTGCTTGTATAAGATGACACTCATAAGTCTCAGGGAAGACCACAGTGAAAAATGTTGGGGAGTAGCTGTCACTGATGTACCTCTCCTTTTCCATGGAAATAGAGGGCTGCTGCTGGAGCCTCTCTATCTGATTGTACCAAAACTCTGTGCCAGCCCTAAGTGGAAGAATGAAAACCCCTTAACTGGCTTTTTCCTGTTTGGTGATATTAATGGGTTTTGAGCAGCAGATGACATTCACAGGTGATGAGGGAAGCAGGGACACAAAGCTTGTTGAAAGCTGGGGAGGTTGGCGGTATTTTTTGATTGCGGTATGATTGTGTGGGGAGGAATTGGCAGTGGCTACTTGCCTGATAGCTTCAGCAGGAGTCTATTCCTTTTGCTTTTCTCTCAGCCATGTTTTTAAAATCCCACCCAGAATGATGGGAGCCCAGTCTTACATACCCTCAGCGCTGCATTATCCAAATGGCAGCTTTGGCCTGTGCCAAGTGTGAACTGTGCCGTGAGGTAGGATGTTACAACCGTAGGCTGGCCCAGCTTCTGCAGGGAGCAAGGAACACCCTGAGCATGGCCTTCGAGTTTTAGGATAGACCAACTGTTGTGCTAAACCTGTGGAAATGTTTTAAAGAGAAAGTATCTTGGCAAAATAAAATGTTTTTCCTCCTCTTTCTTTTATTCATCGCAGGATCTCACAGGAGACAACTTACCTTGTGGTGTCCCAGCTTCCCTGCGTTGTGCCCCATTCTGTCTGGTTCGTGTCTGGTTTTGGAGGCATTGATCTTGAGGCTTGAGAAGTGGAGGCGAGTAATGACAGCATTAGCTGCAGCCCCGAGCTTCTTGCTTTATCAGTATTTTTTCTTTAGTATGTGCTGGTTTTAAGCACGTGAATAGTACAGGGAGTTTGGGAATGTGTTGCCAGGGTAACCAAGATGTAAGACCAGAGGGAATAATGTTAATAAAATAAATTGCTGACTTGGAGCAGCCTGATAACTCAGACGGGTGAGTTCTTCGGCTTGACATCATGTTTTGCTCCTTTCCTCCCACTCTGCCCCCCATCAGTTGCCTCTCACTTGCAGGCACTCTTGTTCATAGGGTTGTAGTTCAGTTAAATCCAATACAGTGTCATGCAGTTAACACACAGGTCTCTTGTGCCAGGACCTCTTCTTTCCAGAGAACTGAATATTAAAAATTTTAAAAAGGAAAACTGTTGTAGAAATGACAAGCTCTTACCCATCTCCAAACAGCTCAGCACCTTTCTTCTGTGAGAGGAGACAGGGGGGAATATGAAACAGCAAACAGCAGAGACGCCAGTCAAGCAATTAATTTTCTTGTTGAGGCATAGGAAATAGTGGAGGATAAGAAGGAGGAGAGAAAGCAGAGTTATCTGCATCGTGAATAGCGGCATTGTGTCTGTGTTGTGCTATAATCACAGAACAGGGTCTCCAACCCAAAGACGTTACTGTCTGCTTTAATTAAAAGATCACAAAAATGTAGGGAGGTTTCCCCTTTCCTTTCAAAGCAACTGATCCCAGCCCCTTCCAAAAATTCATCCTCCCTGGCACTTATCTCCCAGGCTGGTGCCTGCGGCAGGTAGATGCTGCTGAGGGTCTAGGTGGCCGCCCTTCCGTCCTGCTGTGAAGGACAACTTGAGATCTTTTGGAGGAGGGTGTGTGCCTGTACCAGAGGAGGCAGGAAAAGCAAGCTCCAGCATGTTTTATGTGCTGTACGGGTCGGGGCACTGAGGGGTACCGTGCCTCCAAAGCCTTGCCATTCGTTAGCAAACAGGCCATCAGTTGAAGATACTGATGGAGTCCTGTTTCTTAATCCAGTTTGTATTTTCTTCCCTTGGAACAGAAAGGGTAAATTTCTGAACACTGTAGGCTGCTTTGTTCCCAAATTTATCCCCCCCCAACCTTTTTCTGGTAGATCAAGCCAACTGTGTGTAGTACTACTGATAATTTAATGTGATACACCTGGCGTAGGCTTGTGCGCCCTTCCGCTCTGTATGTGTATAGCTGTTGTCCCAAGCTTTTGGCTTCTGAATTCATTGGCCTTCCTGGGGTCCAGACAGAACTGCCTTATGGTTCACATCTAGTCCTTTGTCTGTCAGGTAGCCGTCCTTGCTCTAAGATCATCTTTAGAGAACCACACTCTGGTTCGGCAGATTATAATGGCCAAGTGAACCGCCGCCCGGGCTGTACGCGCTCCTCCCTGCGGGCAGAAGACTGCAGTTGTTTGTTGCCCTTTCAGAGAGCATCATGTTGCTCTGCATGCCTTCATGCGGTAAAGGACTCTGTAGCTCTTACAAGCTTGGCTGGAATAATCGTTCTTTCCTGGCAAAAATACCTCCTGTGATTTGAAGCTGTGTGGTGAGACCAAGGAGATCTCTGTCCTTGCTCTTGGTGGCAGTGCTGGGCGCTGGGTGCTCAGCTCCATCCCTCTCTGTCAGTACAGAAGCAGGTATTTGTGATGTGGGAAGGGAGAAAAATGTGTTTATTTTGGTTATGGAGCCCCAAATTCGATGAGAGTTAAAATGTGCTATTCCCATGTTGATCTGTGGGTTGGTCAGAAATGGTGTTGCTGCTGACATGACTTCCAAGAGCACTGTAGGACGCAGGAAATGTAAGTGTATATAATTAAGCGTAGTAGGCATCAGGTAGTATGGAGTTGTACAGGGAAGTGCAGCGTGCAGTGGGGAGCAGGACATGTGTTGGGAAGCGTAGGCAAAGCAACCAAGGCTGGAGCCTCTTAAAATACCTTGAACATTGCTTTTCCTGTTGTACTTTCTCAGCTGAAGTTGGTACATTTTCAGGTACTCTTGCTTTCACATCCTATGGTCCACTGTGTTATATTTGGCTCGCTGCTACCTCTGAAGCCCCAGGAACCGCTCCGAATTGGTACCAGCGGAGCTGAGGTCAGACACAAAGTAGATATGAAACTTGGCAAGCGGCGTGGACAGGGATCAGCTTTGGGGAGGCTGGATGCGACTGCAGATCCGGGCGCTTCTGCCGTGCTGGATATCCAGGCTATATCCAGGCAGAGGAGAGGTTTAAAGGGGGTTAGGAGAGAGGAGAAGTCATGGCGTGATGCAGTGTTTTGGCACCACTGAGTTATTTTGCTTAATAGCTTAGAGATGATTTAATCTCAGATAATTAAATTGAAGGTGTCATTTCAAAAGATAACAATGTCTGTGTGAGCTCTGTTAGGCTTGGCATAAGGCTCCGCTTGTTTTGTAGGGATTGAGGGATTTTCTTGTGTGGAGTGTGGGGGAGGAAAGGCAGGGCTAGTTTGATGGTATTTATTTCCACCCTTCCTTGCTATAAAATATACTGACATAATGCAGAGCAAGGAAGCAGCCCCCGTGACCTCAAGAGGGTGAGAGCAAAATACTCCCCTGAACTCGACTGGAGCTTCTGACGATGAGACCTCTCGGATCGAGCTCTGTCTCCATGCGTCCGCTCGTGCAAGCTGCCAAGGGAGAGGAATCGTGCTGAGAACCAGCCTGGGGGACAGGAGTATGGGCGTGCGGCCCTGGGGTCCCGTGCCACCACTTATTGCGGCTGGGAGGTCATCCTGTCCTAGCCGATGTGCGCTGAGTCGTGCCCTGTGCCCTGCTCAGCAGAGGGCTCGCGCAGTTATGCCCTGGTAGCAGATTCCCTCCCCCTTTGAACGCTGTATCATGAGTAATATTTTCCCTAGTTGCTGGATGCTGCATTTGGTTTTTTTGGCCTCCATGCTCTGCTACCACCAGTTTAACACCAGCTGTGTGACCCTGGAGGAAGAAAGGCTCTATGCAATATGTGCCTGCATTATTATTTTTTTTCCCTCACTTTTACTCAGTTCCTACGTGAAAGGAAAAGTCAGGCCTGGGCACTTCGGTGGTGTGGCTTGTGATTTACACCAATTTATATAGAAGTTGGCAGGGATTTTTTTTTCTTACTGGCAGGAGGAACGAGGGGACTTGGGACCCCCTTCTGGTGAATTACTTAGAAAAACAGCCAACATTTAAAATTACAGGTTTGGAATTGAACTGTATATTCCAGTGAAGTAAAAGATCTATGAATAATATGTCTTTAGGCTGAAATATAATTTGTTTGTATGTTTTATGCAGTAGAGAGGAAACGGGATATAATTCCTATTAGTAACATATATTTTCCCCAAGCAGGGAAACAGCTGTCCAGTGGAAAATTTGTGTTTGCTCCATAAATGTTAACTTTTTTTTAATGGCATGTGGAGCTTTAATCTGTTTTAGTTCAGCTGATTTGAAAAATTACTTTGGGACTGCATGTCCTGCACAGCGCAGCTCATCTTTTCAGGGTGAGCATCTCATCAGTTGCAATGGATTTAATGCGAGATTCATAAATCAAGGGCAAGTTTGTCTATTTGTTTTGATTAGCATCTTGAGGATCATCAAATGGGACTTAAAAATGCTGCTTGTATCTTTGCTAACAGCTCAAACCTAACCAAATTGCTTTTTGGACAAGTCTGGTTAAACAAGAGGAGCTCTTTTTACAAGGTGCTTTTTGCATTTCTTGTGTCCCGTTGGACCCAGTGTAGTCGTACAGCAGGTTGGTTTTTATTGGGAGCTATGTCGTGATTTTGTTCACGGCAACAGAGGTCTGAGTGAACTGGATTATTTTATGGGATTCACTTCTGTTTGAGACTAATTGCCACAGATCCCATCCACAGGAAGGTCTTCAGCGCATATCTGGTGCTGTTTGGTGCCTGCCTTTACAGCGAGCAGAGGCTGATGCTGCTGAGGAGTTTGGTGTTTGTCGAACTTTCAATTTTCTTATCACCTGTTCTCCTCACTGAGGCAATGCTCTTGTGGCTGCAATGGCTCGTCTCACAGCAGGTGCCCAGAGGACAAAGGACTACCTAAAACCATTTCCTTTAGAATTACTCCACTTTACCACGGAGTTGTATCTTGTGTTTAAATTCACTTTGTGTCTGCTTTTGGAGGCTATATGCATATAATCTGATTTCAGAGAAGTTACGTTGGCACAAAACTGGTGTGTCTCCTGGGTGAACTGGGCTCTCACAGTACTTTTGTAGGAACAGGTCCTGAAAAGGTCAGAGCTTCCTGCAGGACTTAGTGATCTTTCAGGACTTGGTTGCTCACTTGACCCGCAGGAGAAGGATCAGAGCTAGGAACTGACCATGGTCACGTGAAGAAAAACACCCTGCCAAGTACTTTTTTATTTTTAAGGTGTGTGTCCAAGAGCCAAGGGGGAACCTTGTACAGGTCTTGCAGAAGGATAAGTTAGAAAGCAATTTATTATCCCTAAAGGAGGTAGGCAGTGCCAGTTTCAGATGCCCTGGGTGCCTGAGATGTTTGTTGAAGGCTGGTGGATATGATCCAGTGTCTAGCTGATGTAATCTAGGGACCTCACGTCTTTCTGGAGCACCTGGAGGCCAGGTCGGGCCTCAAAGCTCTACAGTAGAAGCCTGTGTGTACGTAGGTGGTTCGATGGCACCATTGGGGTGTGTATCTTCCTGCTGAATGTAAAAGCTGAGATTGGACCAAATTCACGAACAGCGTGGGTAATAACGCTGAGCTGGATTAGAGGGTGTGTCACCCTCTTCTAGGTGCCTTGCTTCCTACTCGGCAGACCCATGGTGCTGCATGTGGTGATGGAGCACAGGCTTGCTTTGGGGCGCTGTGGCCTCCAGCACCATTTCTCCCCTCAGCTCCACGCCTCAGAAGCACCAGGGTTGGGCAACGTGGGGCAGGCACCGCACCACAAATCACAGAGGGACAGCAGGGAGCTGGGGAGCGTGGGCTGGCACCCAGTGGTCAGGACGGGAGGTGAGCCGGCTCTGCCAGGCACCTCTGCTAAGCCTGTAGAAATGCCTGCTGATGCACGGAAGCACAAGTGAGAGTCATTTGGCACTGTTATGTTGGCAGTGGGGCAGGGAGAGGACTGAAAGATTTCAAACCACACTGATGATTTTTAGGGTGGGGAGGAAAGCTTGTTTCCCTTGTTTAGCACATTTTTGGTGGAAATGGGTTGTCTGGTTTAAAATTCAGTTTAGAGAGTTTCTGATTTTAACTCAGATTTCATGTTTAATTCCTTTGTGTATGTATGAGAATTAAGGATTTTTACACATACTTGGGCAACTTTTGTTTAGCCTGCAGTCTTTAGAGTTAATGTGATTTTTTTCCCATTCCCCCTCAGAACTGAAAATAACAATATTGATGCATTTGAAATCATAACTATTGAATTTTATAAGAAGCCTTGTCTACATAATCTGCATTAATTAAAGATATGAGTTTGAAGAGAATTGCAGAAACGCTTACTCAGAATTGAATCAACCTTAATTTGATTTTCTTTGGAACTAACTAAAACTGAATGATGGCCACTTAGCTGGAAAAAAAGATGCCTGTGTAGGGTTCAGTGTGGTTTAGCTAATTCGCTTTTTAGGGTCAGACTGCGTAGTTAACACAGATAGTGTTCTCTGAGGCTGTGTGTGCAGACAAGCCCCTTGCTTTTAGAAGGAGCATCAATTTATTTCTTCCACCTGAGTGAGGTGAAGTTGTTCAAATGTGCTCCGTGTTGGTACGCGCATAAAATCGGAAGGTATAGCAGCCACCCTACAAACGCACCCGTGTGCTGCATATCAAAATGGGGGGACCTGGCGTGTTGTCACCTCTCTGCCCCAGGAGCAGCTCGGGTGGAGGTGGCTGGAGAACACGAGCGTAAGGCTGCATGGCTGGGAGCACGGTGCAGGCCCACGGCACCCCTGGGAGTCCCGGGCTGCGTGAGGGAGAAAGAGTTAACGAGCTCTGTCCGGAGGAGTAAGCGCAGGAGCTGCCCTTCGGTGCTGACAGACAGGGAGTCACTCGCTGCCTGCAGCTTCTATCAATTTCCACTCTGTTGTCAGCAGGTTGTAAATAAAGGAGCTGCTGGGCTGCTCTCCGGGGCCGCTGCCGAGCCGAGCAGGGCTGGTGGTGGCGCGCAGGCCTGGCTGCACCTCCAGCTCCCGGCCGCAGGATGGACACGGCCAGCGCTGGTCCAGCTGTGGCTGAGTGGCTCTGGGAGGTGACACAGGGCAGGAGGGGTTTCGGTTTGGTTGCTTGTTCGCCCCACAAAGAAATGAACTGCTGTCTGAGGTGAGCGGGGTTGGGTATTTTGGCAGCTCTGAAAGAGAAATGGGATTAAAAAGAAATGGAGGAATTCATCTTTTCAAAGAGAAAAATGGAAGAGGAGGGAAAGGGTCCAGTTAGGCTGGAAAACTTGAAATGGGGCTGAAGGTTGTTGCCTGCTCTCAGAGCTCCTCAGAAGCCATCCAAGATCTGGCTTATGTGTGTTTTAAATGTACTGCGACCAAGGGCTGTGAGCAAGCTGTGAAGCGGAGGCTCCTGAGCCCTGCTTTGTGGCTCTGTGACCAGCTCCTGCGTGTGCTGTGGACCAAAGTGCTCAGGCCAGCATTTCAAAAGCAGTTAATAACTTTGGGATGTCTGGTTTGGGAGTAGCCAACTCCAAGCAGTTTCCATCAGTGGTTTGGGGTAGGGAGAGCCTTAAACAAACAAACACACGCCACCCCCTGCTGCCGCTGCTGCTCAGGCATCCTGAGCAAAGACACCCAAACTCTGCAGTTCCCAAGTTCATTTTCCACACCAGAAAATGTTGACTTTCATCTTTGTCTGTTTCTTCTTCTGTGAAATAAGAATGTTACAACAAATTGCCTATCCCCACTAGCTGCTGTAAGGAGAAAATGATGTTTGCAAAGTTAGTTTCCTCCAAGGAAACTTAGTTGTGAAGCAGACTTCAGAAATCTGGTGCCAAGACTTTCATGATGGCCCTTTCTCTATGGGAGGCCAAGATGCTGTGTAAATATCTGTTTTGAACTTATTTAGAGCACTTCTTGTCAGACTCCTGCGAGTCTTGTCCTCTCTGAACATGGGTGTTCCCATTCTCCAGTTTATTTTTCACATCCGTGCAGTCATCTGGAACAGCCCTGTTCTCCGGGGGAGGCTGTATGGGGAGTATTGAATTTGAGCAGGATGGTGTTCGTCCCAAGGAAACGGGAGTGTGAGGTTACTCCAAAGCAATAACCCCAGGAGGACGTTGGCAAAGCTACAGCAGGGACTGGGGGTTTGAATGGTGACTGTACGGACCCAGGTGGCTGAAGCAAGGCAGAAAGCTGTAGCTTTTGGGGAAGGGGCATTTTAATTTGTATTTGCTAGCTGTGATAAACGCCCGAGCTATTCCTGTCTCCTGCCTCGAGGACTGAGTGTTTGGTTCTGTAACTTTAGCTGTTCAGCGTCTGGTTTGTTACACCCGTGCTCGAGAAGGGAACTCAGCAGTAAACTTTCCAGGTCTGTCTGCAGTTGATCTGCTTCAGTCCTACTGGCATTTTTGATGGGAATTTTATGACTTCTTTCTTGTGAGTTTGGTACATGTTTTGTTTTCTTTGGAGCCTGTATTGGCTCCTCTTGCCTTTCTTTTGGAAGCTCCAGTGATCAATGCCTTTGGTTGTGGGAACTCTTGCAGAGAAGAGAGTTCTGTCATCATTTATGGGGGTACAGGAAAAACAGATGAAACAGTGTAATATATGCCAAATATTATCCTCAGAACTCCTCTTATCTGATATCTACAGCTGTACTTGCTTAATGTTAATATTATTTTGCTTAGATTGACCTTTCTTTAGAGAGAGAGGAAAAAAGCCATGGAGTCCTCTGAAATCAGACATCTTTGTTCAGCAACCAGAATTATCTCTTGATATTTATATGTATGATTCACTTCTATTGCATCAGGACCGGGTCTTTAATACTAATTGTCTGTGTTTTTCCCAAGTTACCTTCTGGAGCAAGCCATCAGCCACCTCTTACAGTTTCTGAAGCTATTTGGATGCTCTTTGCTAGTCAGCTTTAGAAGTTACAACACATTTCTTTTCATCTGGCACTGCTTTGCTCAGGTAAACTTTTCAAAAAAGGTAATAATTCGTGAGATAGAGGGACAGATTCTCCATTTGTGTAACTGTCACATCTTTCGCTGACATTTGTGCTGACTTATGCTAGGTGACCGTCTGCTCCCGAGTCCTTTAAGTCACCTGAGCAATTAGTCCAGGGCTCGTTTATCATCCATTAAATACTTCTGCTTAGTTTTGGATCTCTCTCATAGTAGTGCTTGGATCTCATGAAGGGAGTGCAATATCAGTGCCAAAGCAGGTAAATGAAATAAGCAAGAGTAAAAGTTTTTATATCCCCCAGTAACTTCTGTAACCAAATAAGCTTATTTTGGAGACAATGCATGTGCACTCGGCCTTTTAAGGGAATCTGTTGTTCTGTCTGGTAATGCAGACTCGCACTTCATCCTTAATTTCTACTGCAGCACTGTTATGACCCAAGGCAAGACATCCGTGCATCTTGCAAAGGAATTGTAATCCAAGCCCTGACCATTCGTGATAGTAATGATAATACCGGAGCTATTAAAGAGCTCGCTGCGTACAGCCAACAGATGCAGCGATGTTTTTAATAGGTATAAAAGTGCCTTGTTATATTACCTGCCTGCACAAATAAGCTTAAATCAGAGTAGGGAACGGAGTCTCTTAAACACACCATCCTAAGATTGAAAAAAACATTTTTTTTTAAAAGTGAAAAGCTTAAATAATTTCCCCAGAAAGCCAGTTTGTAACTTAAGCCTTCCCAGGGAATGATCCAACGTGCAGTCTAATCATTTTATGTGACTATTTAATCTACTGTTTAACAAACAAAAATACTTGCAGTACCATAGCAACTACTGCACAGTTTGGTGCCCTTGGGACAGAGATCAGCTTCTTGATCCAAAGCAAACCTGCCTACTCTGTACTTTTAAGATATACTTTAAGGCAACCTTGTGGAACCATAAGGAAGACTTTCCAAATTCAGGCCCCAAATGGGCTCTTTTTTGGTGAGGATATTTCATTCACCTGTCCAAATATGCAAAAATGCATTCATTGCTTGGGGATAAATAGGCACCCATAATTCTGCAAGGCTTCAAGGACATGAAGGGTTCTGGTCTCTTTGTGAGATGCAGGTGTATTATCTGTAGAAATCACTTAATTTGTGCACAAAATCTGCATGTATTGAGTTTCAGAGCAATGCCCAGCTATTGATTCCTTATTTGAGATGCTAAAGTCTGTTGTCAGCAGGGAACTCTCTAGTAGTCTTCCAAGCTGTAAAAAAAATCTCATTGTAGAGAATAGTGTCTTTGGGGGATGGAAAAGAAAGGAACTTCTGTTCTAATTATGTCTGAAAAGCTTTAAGAAACTCTGCAGAAACATTCTTTTTGATAAAGCACTGTGTCCTGGGTCTAAATCCCAACCCTCTTGATTCCCCTCCATCTTCTAAATGTTTATTCCACGTCTTGATCTCTGCAGCTGAGAGATTTCTGCCCCAGCCTTTCTTATGCTTTGTTCTGATACTGTTGGATCTGCACTGTGCAGAGGAAGCTGTCCTGAACCACAGCACAACTAAAAAATGCGCCTTAATCATGGCCACATTTCATTCAGTTGCATTTGTGCCACCTGATGAATGTGCCCTGGATCACAGGGGATTTTATGGCTTTCATGGTGGATAGCATCTGGTCTTTTTTTCTGGAAAATATAGATTTATCCTGAGGGTACAAATAGTTCTGAGCCTTCCACAATTCATCTTGCATCTAGAGCTGGACAAGAGTTTCCCAACAGAGCTGTTTGCTATGAGAAAGCGCTGACTCCACGGGATCTCGTTGTTGTTGTGGGAGACCTGTCAAAACTGTTGATGGGATCCAGACAGTCAGGAGTGATGCTGGTGACCAGCCTCCCAGCTGCCTGATCTCCTCTCTCGAGCCAGGGGCGAGCAGGACAGCCATCCGTCAGCCGAATGCCTGATTTGTCAGCCTCTGCAGCACCCTGGGGCAGGCAAGGTTTGGGCATGCTGCGGGGCATCCTTGTGGGTGCATCCACGCCACCGGGAGCTCTGCAACATCAGCGGTTTTCTTTCTTTTGTGGCACAACCACCCAAATATTGGCAGTTTGGAGTTGTCTTTGAAACCCAAATCCTTCTGGTTAGTGAGCGAGGACGGAGTAAGACAAATGAGCCAATTACTTCCACTATTTGCTATTTACTGCGTGGGACTGCTCTCATGATGCGTTTCGTGTTCCCAGATTGGGTGCCTGAGTCCTGCTATGGCATTACAGCATGGTGGTGGTGTGTGTTGTGTTTTTTTTGGGGGGGGGAGGTGGGGAGGACGGACCCAGAGAGAAAGGAAAGATTGCTAATGCTCTTGTGAGTTTGAGTTGGCATAAAAGCTTATGGGTACTAACTGTGATCTTCCTTATGGTAAATACATATTTTTTCCCTTTCTTCCTCTTTTCTCTTCTCCTATTAATCTGCTAACTTCTGCTTTTACCGTTTCCTCTTCTGGGTACACAGCCCCAAAGAAAGCTGTTCGTAAGCTTGCCCAAGAGAAATGCATTTCTCAGATACATATATGTAAAGTTTGAGAACTTTTCTGGTTCAAAAACACAAGTAAAATGTTAAGTTACCACAATCCTAAAACAATATACTGTACTTCATCTAAAAAGAATCTGTTCCACATTGCAAGATCTCTGGGCACTCTATGTAAAATGATACCCTAAGAAATACACTAAGAAATATAGCTTATTAATGAAAGTTTTGACAGAAGATTTCATTTTGAAAATAATGTTCCCCAAAGCTTTTATGATAATTAGGTTTGAAACAGGGCCGTGCAGACACAGTGATTTCCAGGCTGGGTGATCCGATAGAGCTCTTTCCCTTTTTTTTTTTTTTTTTTTGGCTCACCCCCCCACCAGAAGCCCCTTCAAAAGTCCCCCCCACAATCAGGCGTGCCAAACATTTTATACTGGATAGTCTCAAGATGGTCTAACAGAGGTGAAAAAAGAAATTAAAGCCCTCCCCTCCCCCCCCCCCCCCAAAAATCAGCTTCCTCCAAGCTTCGACTTCTCACAATATCCTTAAATATAAAACAATTTGACGGCAAAATGCAACCCTAAAAAAGCTTAGATCGAGGCCTTTCTCTCTACAACACTGTCGTGCCCTTCTACCTAATCAGTGTCTTTATGCTGTGCACATCTCGTTAGCAGCTTGAAGCAGGCGTGCTTGCAAGGCAGCTAAAAAACAAGTATGCTTTTTTTGGAATTACATCAGGAATATGGTTGGGCATCTGTTAATATCACTGCAGCTTAGTGAGTTGCAGGTCATTGATTTAGCCAGAGTAGTTGGCTTTTTGTACCCTCTCTGCCTGCTGCAGACACGAAGTCTGATATTTTGGTATAAACAGGACAGTGTAGACAAATAGCATAGCTTTGGGTGCTGAGTATATAACTTACTAAATTGTAATAAATTAATCTTTCACCATTTTCTGTCCAGACCCACTAGTCAGCTACTGGCTTAAACTGCAGTGGGGACATCCAGCTAGTCTCCATAGCTGCTTTAAATGGTGCTTGATGCTAGCTTTTATGGAACAGCACCAACGCTGAGTGCTGGAGATGGGGTTTGTGCCTGTGGGATGTGGCAGTGCCATCCGGCAGAGAGGTGAGTGCTGAGCTGCAACTGCAAAGCTGAAGTTCTCATGGGTGCATTGTACTTGGGGTAGTTGCATCCTTGCCGGGTGAATATATGGCAGATCATCTCGTTTTTAAAACGGCTTGCTGGCATACTGCTTACTCTCCGGGCCCTTGATGTTAGGATTTATCCCTTACCTTGATACGGGGCAGCGCTATCTTAATTGCTCTTGGCACAGTTCGAGGTAGATGCAGCATCTCGGGCTGGGGGAGGGAGGAGGGAGAGCCTCTGGGGAGTCCAGGGGTGTTTTTCTCTTGTGTGCCTGGGTGATTGAATTGCCTGGAGTTCAGCTGCCTGAGCGGCTGCGTTTTATTGTGTGATTTGTCTCCTGAGGTTTGTCAAGAGGCCTAGATCCTTGAAGCAGCGTTCTTTTTTTCTTTTCTTATTTTTATTTTGAATTTTGAAGAAATTGAACTGAAAGATGTTGAAAATTTCTGATATTTTATCGCGCTCAAAACTTCTCAAATACTAAGCCTGCTAACGTCCCAGACAGCTAGGTGAAGAACGCGCGTTTCAGTCTATCTTTTCAGTGAATACGACAGATAAATTAAAAGATGTTTTTATGGTCTGCCAAAGATACTGGTCGCAGAGTTGGGAATAGAAACTGAGACCTTTGCTGCAGTCATCAGACCACCTTCCAACCATGTGCTTGTGTTTCAGTGCTCAGCCTTTTGCAAACACTCGCAATTAGTGATCTGTGCTGTGCTGTTCAAGCTATCAGAGACATCTCCATTTAATTTATTATCCTGCAAAAGATCTAAGCCTTTACATAGTTATACCCTGGCTGTGTTCCTTTGTGAATTATTTACGGTAGTATTTTTGGTCTTCAGTCATCCAGTTTTGGCTAAAACTATTCTTCCTCCAGTTTCCTGCCATTTATCCTTCATGTACGAAGCCAAACTTTTAGATTGTCCGATTACCACATTTCAGACATTGTCATTAACCTCTACCTTGGAAGGAGCAGACGTTAGTGAAGCTGTAGGTTACATATAGAAAGCAGATGAGAATATTTGCTCTTTTTTTAAAAGGGATGGTGTCAAACGACTTCTTATTTTAAGCCTCCTCTGCTTTTAATAATCCACAGTTATTTTGTAACATTGGGAGGTGACTTGTTTTTTAAACAATTAAATTATTGCTATTGATTTTTTGTTTGCTGCCACTTGAATTTCCCAGCTGGACAATGAAAGGTCCCTATTTTAGCCAGATTTTACAGTAAGCACTGCTTTTGTCTCCCATCGAGAAAAGTTATTTGTGGGAAGGCTGCACAGGATCAGATATTTTCTTTATTTATGTTGTTTCATTTTCAATTCTCATGCTCCAGGACAGTCCTATGATCTTTGCATTGGCAAGCAAATATTGCTGATTTTGTAAAACCCAGCAGCACATTTCAGCGGGAGCTGCAGCTTCTAAACTTCAGAGCAACAGCTTACCTGTGGAAAAGTTATGTTTAAAGGAGAGTTGTGCTATCTTCCCTTTAATTATAATGGTGCCTAAAGAGCTGCTGGAGACATAAAAAGACCAAGGCATTCTCTGTACGCGCTCTATAACAAGTGCAGCTGTAGAAAATAACCTGTTTTTTTACTGAAGGCACAGAGGGAAAGCATTAACTCTTCTGATACTTAGGAGATGCTTTGTGAGCGCAAAAGATAAACACTCCTTGCTAACAGGGATTTTATGAGTGTTTTTTACTCTAAATACTACAGTTATAATTATGTGGAAGTGTATGAGTAAGCTAATGATAAGGTTTCAGTAAGAAAGGAATTAGAGACTGAAGGGTCCATTTTTATGCCAGAAGGGCACCAGAGGGAGAAAGTAAGAAGAGACCTGTGTATATGTATGTGTTTCCCTTTACTTTTGCCCTGTAGCATAAAATTAAACCTGTTTAATCTTTTCTGCACCTTTTGACAAGTTGTGCATGAGTTCACATACGGTCTTTAGCTTGTTGTTGGCATGGTAGCATTACTGTCACGCAAGTCTTCGGACACTTTAATAGAGAATGGGAACCTTCTTCTTGCAAGCTAGTTCCAATTTCTTTCTGCTTTCTCCATTGCTATGGAAGAGGCTCTGACAAGATCTGCTCCCGCTCTTTGTTCTGACCTGGAGTAAGGCTGTGAGAGTAGTGACAGTGTAATCCTCTTCGCAGCACCCCACTGGGACAGCTTGGACAGCGTGGTGGAGCTCCAGGTGGGAAGGACACGGAACAGTGAGAAAAACTGGAGAATGCTCTCCTGCGAAACAGTGGAATGTGGGAAGGATGGCCCCAGTGCAAGATGTGTTTTCAGACAATGTTTAACATCCTTTGAACTCTGTGTTGTCTGGTGAGACCCAGTTACTTTTTGTAGTATGGGCTTACCGTGAGCTATCCTCTTGGGGACAGCTCTTCTCCCCCTCCACCTGCTACAGCCCCGCACCTCTTCCATGCAAAACTGTAGAGCTTGGTCTCATTAAAATAACAGCAGGAGACTGAAGGAGCCTGAACAAAAAAGATCTCCCTAGTGAAAGGGCTATGGCTTTTTGATTGCTTCCATTCTGTTGTTACTTTGGGCTAGTTTTGCTTTCTCGGATTAGATGTTTTGTGGATATTAGCATCAATTCTCATCTTTGTGACTTGAATACTTTGGTACCAAATAGTGCTAACCTTCCATTCACATCAAAAGAAATTTTGCTCAGCTAATGAACAAAGAAATCTGGCTCAGTTGCTTTTTGTAGTATCTGCAGGTTACTTTGCAGTTTGCTTTCTTTTTTTCAGTTTTCATTGTCCTAGGTATCATCTGTAAACTTGTCCATGGTTGAGTTTATACCAATGTAACACGCCCCAAAATAAGAGGCTTTTTAAAACTTTACATGCAATAATCCAACCATCCAGATGTGTGCAGAGAAGTTCAACCCTTAAAACGAGACACTTGAAACTTTCAAGGCCAGAGGAATAAAACTATTGTTTAAATCGTGCATTCTTCGCAGCTTTAGCAGAAACAGCTCTATGGACCTCTAGTGGTCTAAGGATCACAGGCTTTTAACTGCTTTTATGTAGGATATAGCCTTAAATTGCAGAAGTTGGAATAAAGTAGCGAACCTGGTCACTACATGTAGAACTGCTTTTCTGAAGAACTGCAGGATTTTGTATTGGCACTTAACTGTCAAAAGCTGAGCAACGTTTGAAAAGCTAACGAGAAAATGTTACCCAGCAAAACGGGAAAAATAGTCCAAACAGTCAAAATAATCTGCAGACATAGAGGAACAATCTAAGGTCAGATTTCACCCCAAATTTAGGGCCTGAGTTCTCACAAAAACATCACGCCACATTTCTCTCAGACTTGGATTTAGGAGAACTCTTTTTTTTTTTACTCTGAAAAATGTCCTACCAAGAGAAATGTTTTTCCTCAACCAAAAAGAGCGTGTGCAGTAGAAAGCGTGGTATCCTTTACATTACAAAGCGTGGTATCCTTTACATACCAGGCGCTCCCACGTTTTGAAGGACCCATTCGGTGAAAAAGGCTGGGAGCTGGCAGCCAGCGCGAGCCATCTTTTAGAGGGAAGCAAAATCTGAAACCATACAGCGTAATAAACGTGGAGAAGGGAATGCTTTCTAAAACTCTACGTTTTAATAATGTGACTGGATCCGAATTATTGCTCGAAGCATTGTTTTCGTTGTTGAAATGATGTCCTCTCTGTTACGAGACAGTTTGCGAGTTCAGCCGGATGCTGTGCGGGACGGGGGAGGAGCACGGAGCCGTACCGTACAGATTGCACCTGGCCTCTTGGTCTCTGCTTTAATACAGACACGATGCTATGAAGACGCTAGGGAGAAAGGGAGCCAATCCTAGTTTATGGTATGCTGTCCCAAACAGTTCATAAAACAGCATTATTTTTTAAAAATCGCAAGTCAGTCTTCACAATAGAGCATTGTATGACCATTTGGTTGTATGCATTTTTTCCTGTGTTCACTTGTCTGCTATTCTAAAACCAGATTTTATTGCAGCACTAACTACAGAATACCTGAAGCATCAGGTATTTAGATACCTGAAAGGAGGATATATATATATATATATATATATATATTTTAATGTAACTAGATTGTGATGATCCCTACATCTAACTAAAAGGGGAAAAAATTCAGGTCATCCTATGGTTACCGAGCTGCAGCAGATAGAGAAAACGCAGCAGAATCCGACACTGGCTGCACCATTCCTCACTTGTGGTCAGGGCAAAGGCGAAGACTGTGGAGTTGGCCTGAGACCATCATTTCATTTGGGAATGTGTTCATAGTAGTTACTGTAATTTTTCATAGACCTGATCATGAATTTTCCAGCAGTTCTTTAAAATGAAGCTGTTGTTGGAAATCGAGGTGCAAGTTGTTTAATGTCAAGTCATGCTTCAGAGAAGACTTGGAAGCAGCGCTTGTATTCAGGTTGCCAGTGCTATTTCTTACAGGTACCAGTTGTTTCACAGTCTTATTTAAATAGGATAGGAAGGGTGAAGGCACAGAACTCAGTGTCGGGATCCCTTCAAACTTTTTGGACATTTCCAAAGCTTTTTTTTTTTTTTCTTTCTAATTTCAAGTGTTTTGTAGAATTTTGAAGCAAGCTTTCTGAGGGATCGGATAGATTATTTTTTAAGTCATTCAGAGTTGATAGTAGGTGTTTGAAATGAAGACGAGGAGCAGCCTCCCTAATCTCCATGGGCATGTCTGTTTGCGGTTCATACCTTTGTGTTTTTTGGGCTCAGCTGTTGGGACAAGGGCAGTGAAGCAAAGCAAGACGGTCTGAGAATCATTATTTCAGTGCTTCAGTCTAGATCACTGCTTGCACAAAGAGCCCAGCTACAGACTCCAGTTTTCTAATGTTCATATGTCATTTTGGCTAGGGCTGCTGTTAGCTTTTGCAAAGCCAGATGTGATGATTGTCTTGCTCTTGAATTTTGACTTGCAATTAAAGAGTTCACCTTCACCTTTAGAATCAGTGGCTTGATTCTCTTCATCCTGAAGTGTCAGAGTTTCCTGTGCAGCCATGACCGCTGCCTTTGGATATGGGGTTTGGATCTTGGCCCATTTCTAGCTGACTAATTCAGTGTTTTTGATGTAGAACAAACTCCACAATTAGTAGGCGAGAGATTGCTGTTGGCATGAAGAAGGTGAGAGGGCGGCTGAATAATAGGATGCCACTCTGCAATGTCTAAAATAGAAGATAGAGATCTGGTGTGTGATATGTGGTCTCTTCCAGCAGGAAAGTGGGCCTTTGTCTTATGGGACAATGTTACGGCACAAAGCCATCCTATATGCTTTGAGCAGGGAGCTTAACAAATGAGCTCATTTCTACTGAAACTCTAGCACTCTGAGCATATTACTACTATGGATTAATGTAACTTATTTTTGTCACTGACTGATTCATAGGGTGTTTTCTTGCAATTTGCAAAAGCACCTCGTGAATCACTGGAGCAGAAATTATAAAATTAAATGCTTCTTTCCTTTTCTGACGCTAGCCCTTGGAGCCAGGCTATCTGGGGGAGGTGTGAGGGAAGGGTGTGTGGCTGTGCACAGAGTCTCATGTCAGCAGTTTCTCCCCCATCTGCTTATTTCGGATCAGAGCTTAGGGGACACAAGGACGTGAAGGAACCCGCTAGCTGTGCTTAGTGCGTTCACGTTGCAGACAGGGTTGGCTGTCACTCCACAACTTTGAGTTGGTTGTAGCGGATGCAATGCTACCTCCATTTTATGTGGTTGTCTCCCTTTTCTGCATGTTTACACCATGAATACCATTGCTACTTGCTAGGTTACTGTGCTCTCCTCCGTCAAACTGCAGACAGCTCACAGCCCAATGTCCGAAAGCAAGCACTGGCTTTTGTGCTGTTGGTTTTAGGTGTCAGACTTCAGCAGATAACCTTAAGCACGGCCGCTTCCTTTTGCAGGGAATGGAACCAGGCCGTGGGCACCTCCGCCTGCCCAGGCCACCTATCCTACAGACAGACGAGTGTTATCCATTCCTTGTGCGGGACTGTCTTCAAAACTCCGTGTTGGTTGCCTTCGTGGTGTCGTGCTGAGATTGAGTAACTACTCCTCCACGAGCTGTTTTCCTTCACTCACCTCTGGAGCCAACATTTCAGGAATTGCTGGCTCTTGTTCTTCCTCTTGCGGCTGATTCTGTCTGTACCCCAAGGTTCTACAGTTGATATTTATTTCCTTTATTTCCACTCGGAAATTTTGGCATGGTGTTTTGGTGTGGGGTTAGGTGGTGCACTGAGTACCCCAAGCACAAAAACTCATGGGAATCAGAAGGGTCCACGTGTAAATTTTATTTTGAATCTGTATGTGGACAACTGTCCTGATTTAGTCTGAAGGCACAGGTTATATCCAGCCTAAATCTTTGTGTCATGCTTAGTACTTGTGGCAGATAGGTGTGTTGTTTTTTTTTTTTTTTACTTGGTACGTGTGTAAGGCAGAAGACTGGATCTCTCAGAAATGTCCAATTCTCTGCAGTATGACAGCTTACACCATTAAGTATATCTGTAGCTCGTGCTGAGATTCTCCATTCCTTGGGTTTGACTGTTACTAAGCAAATACCAAGAGCAAGCGCAGATGGAGAGATAGAACCAAAACTTTTTCTCTGGTTTTGTTGCCTTTGAGTCTGATCCATCCTTCACTTGTGATCATCTCAACCCTAAGAGGACTTGTACTGTCCTTGTATTGAAAGACCTAACGGGGTGGCTATTTTATTGAATTAACTGAGATCTAAAGGGTGAGTACCTTCTAACAGGTGGAGAAATGATTATTGCTAACTTGTAAAAGAGCCAGAACGCTTCTACAACGTGATCTCAAAAACAGAGAGAGTACTTGACTGACCAGCCAGAAACAGTGAATCTCTTTTACCTTTAGTTTTACCTCCTGCAAAGGTGCTTAGGACAGTGAAACCATCAGCTGTTGTCTAATTAGAGGATTCCTAAAATTGCAGGATCTTCTCTTTTTAAATGATTATACTGTAGCTTTAAAAACCCAGAATATCATAAACATATTGCAAGCATATGCTCTCCATGCAGAAAACCACAAAACAATAAACCTAATGTTGAAAACCACATTAAAACAAGGAAAAATCACTTCGCTAATGTTTTGTTTCATACAATTTTTTAAGACTTGGAATGGAATGGAGTCCATTTTCTTGGCTGCTAATCAAAGAGCTGGCATGCTTCACATAGGAAAAATGTAAACTTTGGAGGGCCAAGGTTTTTTACTTTCAATGCCCCTTTCAGACAGTGTTTTTTATGGGTTAACAAACGTTAGCCAATACTTCTCTGACAGGGACAATCAGTCCGTGGGTATCTGAGAGTAGCTGACTTCCCTTTGGGGGACCTGGAATCATTTAGATCTTGTTAGTCCAGTGATTAGGGCTGTTGAATTTTCAGTGTGTCACCATTTTTGTAACCTGTTAAGGAAATAAACAATATTTACAAAGGGAAGTAAATGAATGTGGATTCCTCAGTTAATTGCATTCATGTCTTCCTAAATCAAGATGCTTTATTTGGATTTGCTGGAGGGCTACAATTCTTGTCAAAGGCTGATTGATTTGGACTTTTCTGTACCTTCATCTGGATCTGATTCCCTCTTGGAAAGTTGACTAACAGCAGAAACATCTGATAAAAGGGCTTTTCACTTGGAGCCCTTTACAACTATAATTGCAAATTATCAGCCTGAATTAAGATAGGGGGAAATGATTAGTAAAGAGGTACTTGGCTGAATAAGCTCCATACATCGTAGTTTTATCTAAGAATCTTCTGACTGCTTTCACATTACATCCTCTGATTATTCAGAAGCATGCCTGTTGGTCTCAAACTCAATTATAGGATCTCCTTTGTCCGTTGGATCGTCTCTGTTTTTAATGTATTTAAAAACAGTTATAAAGCTTAAGGTTTTAAAACCTCAAGAGGCTGGGGCCCAATGCTGACCACACGTGCTATGCACTGGTTTCACTGACTGGATTCACACCCATGGGGAGGACTCACTTGGGTGCACAAGGGACTTGGAAAGGCCACAGGTGAGTTGGCTGCCCCGTTTAATACAAGACGAGAATATCTTAAATGCTGTGTTAGAACAAACCATTTCTTACTGCCTGATGGAGAATCGCCTGAGTATCCAGGAATGCGGAGGTATGGAGATTTGTGGTGTTCAACAGGCACTGATCTTGTCCATTTACTTCTTGCCTAGAAATAGAATAACAAAACAAAGGCAAGTCAGAATCATGCTGCTGAAGGTGCTCTGATGTGTGCAGTGTAAGAGCAGAGGCTATTGTAGCTCTTCCTTGTGTTAGATATGCCCTGGGGGCTAGGCACATGATTCTGGCTGCACTGCTGTGTATAGGATCCTTCCTCAAAGGTGCTGAGTCATTTGCTTCGTGTAGGATGTGATCCAGTTACGGTGAGAACCCCGAGCTAGCAGTCAGCAGATGTCAGTAGAAACTGAGCCATTTCTCACCCAGTGGGACTGGCTTCTTCCTGTCAGTTCACCAGAGCTGATGGTTTATTTGCCAGCACCGAGTGTGTTCAGTTCCTTTTCTGTAACTTCTTGGCTATTCTTCTCCTGGCCAATATTCATGCTTGTGTGCGCACTGCACTCATAAGCAAACCAAATAAGCACAGATACCTTCAGTTTGTTTGGTCTTATTTCCCAAACACCAAACTTCTGCCTAGGTCTGTAGCTGAACTCCAACCCTTCTGGGTGCCTTTCCTTCATAGGGCCTGCTGCCACAACACCTGAAGTGCAGGCTGTTCCAGGCTCAGGGCTAGAGCTTTGCTCGTGGGTATTTACTCCTCCAGCTTCTGGCAGAGATCTTCTGTTTGCTCCTGTGATGAGCCTGATTGTGGATACCTCGTTAAAGGTGAACATGTGCAAGTTTCATAACTGTACAACATACTGCTCCTCTGCAGCCACAGCGATTTGGTGGAGCTCTGTCTTCCTGGTATGGTTCCTGCACCTGCCTGGATTTCAGTTTTAGCTGTTCTAGCTGTTCCAGAAGGATTTCCTGCTTTTCTTCGGTTAATGCAAGACATGCTGTGGATTCCTCGTCAATATTCTCCAAGGGACTTTGAATCTAGCTGCTCAAAAGGGGAAAAAAAAAATAACACAAAAGCCTCTACACTCCTATCTCAAGTGCATGCTATCTCGTCATGAGTTCCTCAGATCTGATGATAAGACCAGAATGCCTCCAAACATCTGATGGACGTAATTATGCCTAGCATGATTCTGAAGATTAGGAACACAAGTGTTTGCTCATGTTGGCTGCTCCGCAAGTCACACTAGGGAGTTCCTCTTCTCCTGACACATGCTCACCCCTGCCTTGCTGTGCCATTAGTGTCATCCCAACCCATGTCTGAGTCATTGGAATTTGGGAATGATCAGACCCTGGCTTCCTCCTCTGTTTTTTTTTTATCTTTTTATGATGTGTAGCAACATCTCTAATCTATAGCTCAAATTTAGTATCCTGAATCTTTGCCCCAAAAAATGTCAGACAAAAAGTTTTCAGCCCCTTCGCTTCCTCTGCGGATTCTGCTCTCCCTTCTGTGTCTCCAGCAACAGCCGGTTGCTGCCCTTCCTTCTTTAGGGAGTCTCTGTAGTTCATGAGGTGGGATCCCAGGAGGGATCCCGGGAGGGATGGTGTGGTGTTACACCTTTTTGGAGAACGGTGCCAGGCACCCAGCATGCTGGCACTTCTCATATGCTGTCTCACACTGCAAGCGTTCAATTTTCATGGAAGATTTGCAGTTGCTTTCATGAAAAACACTGTTAAACAGTGAATGCAGTGTAACCCAAGCAGAAAAAACTACTGGCCTGTTCAGGGAGTATGTGCTTGGGTGGGAGCACAGGCTGGACCGTGTTGCTGAGCTCAGTCTAGGGAAGTTGCTGAACCACAAACCAGTGGAGGCTGGGAGGGTTTCCAGTGCAAGTATTGCTATGTGCTTGTCCTCTTATACGTTCCTACAGGCAGTGGCTATTGCCTGCTATTGAAATTGGGATCCTAGGAAAGCTGCAGCAGTGGCTGTGTTATATTTACTGTGGCTGGCATCTCAGCTAGCAGGTGGCACACTGAGCCATTCCTTATTCCCTCAGTCCAGCCATGGTTGGCCTAAGCCTTAGTACAAGTCCTGGGGTTTATTTGAACCCCTCCTTCTTTCTTCATCAAACCAAAATAAGGAGTTGCAGGCACTCAGTTATCTCTGCCTGAACGTTCCCATATTTTAACATGTTTGTAGGCAGTGCTTCTTCGTCAATGACTGCCTCCTATTCCCCGTTGCAGTTCTTCCTCTTCACTATGAACCAGGTTCTTTACCTGACCCATTGTAACAAGGTTGTTATGCAGGAGGATAATTTGTGTAACCTTAAGTAACTCAAGGTGCTAAACCTGGGGTCTTACGTGTGTTGCTCGCATACCTTCAAAATAGTCCTGCTTTAGGTGCTGTAAGATGAAAGACAACTACGTGTTGGAGGAGCTGCAGAGTGGAAGCAGCCTGATGAAAATGTCACGATTCTTGAGTGCGCTGGTTGTGATTTGAGGCAGACCCAGGTAAGGTTTACCAAGCCAACCCAAGTACTTTGAGTTACATGGCAAGATTTAATCCAGAAGACACAGTTCAGTCTGTCATAAAGTGTATCTCGTGTACCAGATGCATAAAGCACAGTGGATTTTTTTCCAGACAGTAAATTTTCCTTTCTATTGCAGTTTTGGGTTGGATGTGTGGTCTCTTTTTTTTTGGAGCACCTTTCTTTCCAAGCTGTCCTTGACCTGTGTCCAAACGTACATCCCGCAGCCCAGATGTCTGAAACAAATACAGACTGTGCACGAACTGGGCAGGAGGACTGCGCTCTGCCAGTCCCCCGTTCTGCTTGCCCAAGGACAAGGAAATCCCTTGTGCAAGTCTGGACAGTATATTGCTCCTTTTCCATACTCCACATTGACTCAGCATGTTTTAGAGGAAGCCTAGATTTTCATCTGGCATGGAAGGAAAAACAGTTACCTTCCCATCACAGTTCTTTGTAGAAGGGCTCTAAATTACCATCCCAGCTGTGTATAATGTCCACAAGAACAGCATACATCCTGCCACCGTGCCAGCTCCCCTGCCAGCTGCCCTTGATTCCTGTGCAGATGAATAGGAAGCAAGCAAGCAAGCGACAGCCTGTTGCGTGCCATCACAGACGCTGGAAGTAGCTTTCGGTGCAATATGCCATGTAACTGCAGTGCATGGAAGAACAGCCGTCACTTACTCCCTCTTGGACAGTCTGCTCGGGTCGCTGTTTGATGTGCAGTACCTCTTTCATCTGAGACTTGGCAGTCTGCAGTTTCCTGGTTCATTTAGCTCCTTTTTATAGATAGAGACAAATATATATATTTTTAGGGGGATGCGGAAGAAAAGTCATTTGCAATCCATAATTTGGTTCTCACTTGAGAGCAGCAAAACTTTCCAGGAAAAGATGAGTCCCCCGTTGGCATGAAAATCTGTGGATTTTGTAGTTTCTGGTTTGTTGCCTGACATTTCGGAGATTGCTGAGCATGTGCAGCCCTTACCAAATTCACTGGGATTCAAAAACCCTGAGAATTCCCGAAAATCTCACCTTCCTTGTCTAACTTAAGTCCCTCTCATTGGATCACTGGGGAAACTGTGATAAGTGGCAAATCTTTGTCATTCGTCAAGTGACTTGCATCTCACACTGAGTTTCCTTTTGATTAATATCAGACAATGATTTAATCAGTATTAATCATAATTTAATCAGTATTTAATCAGCTTTTAGTAACTAACACATGTCATTAGTGGCTGAAACTTGGGGATCAGAAATCTCTGCAAAAGGATGTAAATAGAAACCTCCCGAATTAATTTGTCAGCCAAGCGGTTCTAGTCTGTCACAACTGCTGCTCTATCACGAGAACGTGTTTTTACAATTAGAAGGAATTGCTTACTGCAAATGGTGTTTTACATTAAACAGAAAAAATATGCTGTCAGACTGGAACTCAACCTGGGATTAGAATGGAAGTAACTAAATAAACCAAAAGAGGCTAAAAAAAGGATTTTGCTGTATATAAATCAATTCAGTGAAAGAGTTGCCCAGATATACTGCGTATATAATTGAATATACAACAAATGTAAGGTAAACAAAAAAAATCATAATCAAAATGGTAAGGAATAATATTTAAGTTGCCAAATAGATTGATAATTTGGGGGAAGAATAGCTAGCATGAAGCAGTTTCTGAGGGATGCTTACAATTTCT
Organism: Anser brachyrhynchus; assembly: GCF_964034855.1. Taxonomy (NCBI): domain Eukaryota; kingdom Metazoa; phylum Chordata; class Aves; order Anseriformes; family Anatidae; genus Anser; species Anser brachyrhynchus. The sequence goes on along the minus strand of NC_137713.1, from coordinate 8,121,734 downwards.
GACACTGAGTCTGGCAGTGCTTCCCATAATATGAAGGTTTTTGTGTTGCTTTTTGTTACGTGTTTTTTACGTTTTGACCAAATATGCAGATATTTGAAATTAAATAATGAGCTTGAAAGAAAATCGATTAAATTTAATTAAAGAAAGAAGACATTGCCAGACAGAGTTTGAGCTTGTTAGAAACAAGGAATACGTTCTTTGGAGAAAAATGACCAAACCCAGACATGAGTGTAACCCTGTTTGAGGGATGCGAGCAGCTCCGTGCTGGTGTGGAAGGGCTCAGGGTGCAGAGGAGCCCCCCCAGGGCTCGCTGGGGTTGAACAGTGCAACCCATGGGCTTGCAGGAGCGAGCTGTAAAGGAAGTCGTTGCCTGCCCAGTGACCAGATTCAGTGAAGTGCTCAATGACTGGAAAAGTGGGAAACGAACCGATGAACCAGGCAGGTAAAGTGACTGCACTTTCTTTAAGGAACTGGTCAAACAGATGTATGAATAGTGTTGTTTTTTGTATTCTCAAGTCAAACTACGGGGTGTAGAATTTATGTTGGCAGCGTGATAAAAATATAACTGTTTATGCGGAATGAGCTAGAAATTTGGAGAAGCGCTGGGTTCCCCCCAGGTTTTGTGGTCCGCAGTGCAGCAGGTTCCCCAGCCGAGGGAAAATCTCTGCGTAATTGTAGCTTTGGGTGATTCAGCCACAGCACAGTTTGCAGTCATTAACCCGTGTACCTGCCTGATCCGTGTACTTCTCAGGGTCCTTTGACTCGGTTCCTTGGTTTGTAACAGCAGGAGCAACGTGCTGTGATCCTGGGACGCACTGGGGAGCACAGCGTAGGCGGCGGGCACTTATGTGCATGTGCTCTCCAATCTTTCAACGTTAGCATGCATGTTTTAAACATTTTTTTTGGACCTAAGCGAGCAAAATTAAATGTAGCATTCAATCTGAGATGAGCTGCTGATTTATATAAAACACACACAGATTGCCTGAAGTGGTTGTGGAGCCTCCAGCGTTGGAAATCTTTAAGAACCACTTAGGCAAACATGTCAGGAATGATAAGAGCACAACTGATCCTGCCTTGGGAGGAGAGGCTGGGCAGATGGCCTCCCGGGGTCCTGGCCCCGCGGCTGGAGGTCAGGGAGGCATTTCAGAATGAAATAAAAGACAAATCAGACCTCTGCAGATCAGCTCTAGCCAAAAAACACGCCCGTTATTAGCAAGTACAAAAGAGGAATTTGAGCCTTAAAAAAAAAAAAAAGTCCTGAAATAGCATCCAGTTGTTTAAGTGACTCAGATTTTTGCTTTGACAGCGTGCTTGGTAAGCTACATTGTTTTGAATGATTTGCTGCTCAGTCCTGTGACATTTATGGCTTTTTGGATGAAAAGGAGAAAACTCCCCCAGGTCTGTTTAGAATTTGTTCATCTGTAATTTCCACGTATGTTTCCTTATTTAGCGGTTGGAGTTGGAAGTGTGTGTTGGCATTCCCTCCTCTCAAATTTATTGAGTTACACTCAGAAGAGCCTCCATTCCTCTCTGTTGGGCAATGTGTACGAAAAGGCTTATTCAGCAGAAGCTAAATAGGTGATAGGTACATGGGGTTCCTTTCCCTGTAGCTCTCTCTTGTCCCCAGCTTTGCTTAGGACGGCGTTTTGGAGTCACCTCGCTGGGAGTGGAGGACTTGCTTGGCTGAGCTGTCCCCGCAGGACCAGGACCATGCCCGGTGCCGCAGCGCAGCCCTCGGGAGGTGTTGAAGCCACGCTCAGCATAAAAACACCGTGGAAGAAGCTCGCGAAGCTGCAGGACGGGCAGCGGGGCGTGCTGGGGAGGGAGCTGCTGGCGAGCCCCAGCTCCCAGCTGCAGGGAAGGGAGCCAGCAGGGGCTGGGGACGTTGATGTCATTGGGTTGACCTGGGGCCCACCCACGCACGTGCCCGGCCCCACAGCGGACACGTGGGAGATGACTGTCATCTCCCACTCGCACACCGCGCTTGGAGCACCTCCCTTCTGCTCTCAGAGGTATTGTGGCCAGTGACTTGCTGCCTCCAGCCATGGGAAGGGTTCACTTGGAGCTTCAGGAAGGTCAGCATCTTCTGGTACTGCAGTCCCAGGCCTGTTGCTGTTTTCCTTGAGTATTTTGTTGTCTAGACAATCCTCTTTTTTTTTCTTTTTTTAACACATTTATCTCAATATTGAAGGCTTGCATGTACACGTCTTGTGGCACCTGCGCTTGGAGGTAGGACAGAGGCAGCACGCTAGCTCTGATTCTTGGCGTGACGTGAGTGACACCTTCCTTGCTGCAAAGTTTACTGCAAGTATTTTCAATCCGTTTTGATTTCCAGCTCTGGCTGTTGATGGACTCTTCAGTACTGTCACAGTGCAAAGCAAAGCTGTATGTGGCTTAGGAATGGAGGGCTTTGAGCTTTTTTTTTTTTTTTTCTTGAAGATTCTTACAAATGAAGAGTTCAGAAGTCAGACTGAAGTTAACACAGGAGGGTTATTGACTAAATCTCAGTTCAGCAACAAGCGTTCACTGTGCGTGCTTTGTCCCATTGACAAGAAGCGAGAGCAGCAGAAGCCCCCTAAATCCCTATAACAAGACTTGCTCCTGCAGTTAGAGCAACTCAGGCAATTAATTCAGCACTAAGGTACAGTCGCTTCAGATTAAGAGTGTGGGTGTATGTACCCACCTTCCAGCTGGCTGGCTGATTGAGGAAGTATCAAAGAACATATAAGCAATAATTTCCAGATAGAGCCTGTGGGCTCCAAAAACCTTTACCAGAACCGTGAGCAGAGGTGTAAAAGTGCCAACATGCAAGTAATTCTTTCCAAAATGCTGCCAGAAATGATTTAATAACGTTCCATTCCTAACAGCTCTTCCTCGTTGCTGTTCATTTCTGGAGAAAGTCCTAGTGGCGTTTTCTGGACTATGCAGACTTTGATTGAGGTCAGGCTTGAATTTCATCTCTTGCCTCTTGTAGGATTCCAGTCCGTGCGAGTCTTCATTCCCCACCCTCCACAGCCCAGTGAAAATTTCCATTCTAATCACAGTGGTGTTAGTAATTTTGACATTAGTAACTCATCTAAGCTCTTGTAATTTCCTTTGGCCACTGTCTGTCAGAGCAAAAAAGCTACAGCAGGAGACTGTGGTCCTTTTCCATGTGTTTCTCTCATAGGTGAGAGCATGGAGCAGCGAGGAGGACCTGGTGTTGTTGGAGGTTGTATGAGATTTTAAGCCACTTCTATGCCTATGCTCCTGCATTACGTGTTTATAGGTAGATCACTTCTAACTCTGCGGAGGCTATTGAAGGAATCTGCTGCATCAGTGAGAATCTGTACACGTGGGAGCAAACACAACTCAGAATTACGAGCGCTGTGCACCGCATAGCTGCTGTGCCTGGGACCTTCCTGCTCTGACGGGATGGAGGATGCTGGGACAAGGCTGTGGGGCAATAGCCTTGAGCGAGCTTTGCTGAAAATTGCCAGGGGTTAGAAACGTTCTTAAGAAGCTGCAGAAGTCCCTCAAGAAGATTTCAGGGAGGAAGAATGTGGTATGTAAGGTTTACAATTGTGCTCGATGCCCCAGGCTGCCCTGCTCGCTCCTGCCACCCGTGTTCCTCTGTCCAGGGGCTCATAAACAGAGTTGCTGAATCTGTTAGCAGCTGAGCGCTACAGGATTTCAGGAAGGCGTTTTGGTTAAGCTGCTAGATGGTGGTCAGAAGAGCCAGGGATTAATCTCAGGCTTTGCCATGTGCCTCCTAAATGACCATCTCTGCATCACTCTCTGCTCTGTGACAGAGAAGATGAGCATCCCCCGGCATCATGTGCCTATGAAGCTCCCCAGACACACCATTCAGACACACCATTCCTGGTTTTGTCTGCCTTTGCCTTGCCCTTGTGTGTGGTTAGATTCAGCTGTTCAGTGAATGACAGGTACTTATTAGAATTTAACAGAGAAATGCAGGAGTAAGAAAATACACCTCATGTATGGGAATAAACCTCTGCAGTAGTTTGAAGAAATTGTAACTGGTATCATCAAGATCCCACCTACATCACAGCAGACTACTTGCAAACTTTTGAAATAAGTTTGCCTCTCTCTTCCACTCTGCATTTATTTTACATTTTGAGCATGAACACAGAGGAGGGGAAGGCAGAGGTGGACAGAGCACAGTGGTTTTAAAGGGTGAGTGATGACTTTAGGCATTGTCTGCATTGAACCGAGTATCTCAGAAGAGCAGGACTCAAATCCTACCTTGTAATTAAGAGTGCCGTTTTGCAGTGCTTTGAGTTTTTAAAGCCTTCAGCATAACTGTATGAGATTTAAAAAAATAAATTTTTGAAAAGTTCTTTATTTGCTAGCCTGTGAAAGTAGCTTAGTCTTTACCTGTGACTGCTCAAAAAAAGAGGATACAACCCCCCCGACTTTTGCAGCAGGATATCAGCAGCCCTGCCTCATGCCCAGAGGGGCTGTCAGGCAGTGCCACTGAACAATATGTATTTTTTTTAACACATGGAAGTGTCTCTGGGTGCCTGTTACCAAAACCATGCCATCCTATTGAATACCATAGGGACACCAGACACCAGAGGTTGCTTTGCCCCATCCCTGCCCTTACCATGGCATCTTTTGCAAGTCACTGATGGCACTTTTATTTTTGAGTAGCTGCTAACGAAATGAGTGATAATTTTTAGCTTCCAGTAGTTCAAACCATAGAAATTGACTATGGGTAAGAAAAAAACTGCTTTGAGTTCACTGCATGAAATTCACAGGGAGATCCAGGGAGGGTCTGTGTCTGTGGGATCAGGGAGCCTTGTTTCGGCAGAGCATTGCCTGTACAAAAGGGATCAAGGAGCTGAAAACCTTCATTTGTCTTAAGTGTGCTGAACCCTAGAAGCTGCAGATCTTTGTTCTGAGTGAGCATTGAGGTCGTGCACGCTGGTGGCAGTGATTGCCAGCTTCACCTCCTATTTCTGATGCTGATTCTTGGATCCTCGAATCAAAAAACTGAACAAACCTCCCAGCGAATGAAGCACTTGTGGATAAATCCTGTTCTCGCAGAAGCGTGTGGGCTGCCTGCCCCAGCCTCTCGGCCGCTGCCGGGAAGGACTCGCAGCCCTCCCGTCAGGAACGTCGGCGTGAGTGACCAGACCTGTCTGCAACGGCTCCCTTTCTAATCAGAGCAGGAGGAAAGGTTTCCCTGGGGGTCCGTTCAGAACAGGAGCTGATAAAGATCCAGAAGGTGATTTCACTCGTCTGTCCATTGATCACAGGCAACCTAGGGAGACCAGACCAAACATAGACGTGTAGGCTGTGTCCCAAGGTTATGTGATACAAATGCTCTTGCTTAGGAGAAGGATTTTCTCTTTTTTTAAGAACTGCTCCTCATTATGTGGTCAGCGTGTTTAATTCCATTCTCTGCTGCATTATGAAGTGGGATAAAATCCCCATCTCCCTTGCTTTCAAGGGTATTTCCTGCGTCTCCCTTCCTCCCAAATGCCCCATTTCTACTTGCCTTATGGTTTGAATATGTTGGAACAGGGCTGGGCCAGTGTGTGAAACCACTAATACGCTGCGGCGTTTAGGAGGATCAGTGATCCGTGGTCCAGAACGCGGAGAGATGCTTTAAAAATGTTCCACCGAGTAGGAAAGGAGAAGGGATTAAAGCTTCACTTCCTTTTTATTTTTATGAGCCGACGTTATTTGTCAGTTGGAAACATTATAAATTAGACAAACATTATTCTTTCCCTCCTCCAGGTTGGATGTTCTGCTTTGCATTTTGCAGGGCAGTGAATAACTAAGCTTCATTATCACCGAGCTGTCAGCGCTGAAAGCTATTGCAAAGCTCTTTGCCTGGCTAATTGAAAAGAGTGTGCTGTGTGCCTAATTCATCCTCTGTGCGTTTGTCATTCGCCGTGTGAAGGGCAACAAAAGATGACTTTGGCTGGAGCATTGCCATCGTCTGGTGTTCGCAGTTCCCTTACCAAAGCTTTACCAGCGCTGGGTATCTGTGCCGCACAGTCTTGGTAGTGGTATCCTGAAATAAGTACACCAGGGACCTTTTCGTCAGGTCAATTACGCGATTGAAAGATGTGGGGAGATGCAAAGCCACTGAGGTTAAGAATGCCACGATGTATAAATAGCCTTGGATAAGTGTAAGCATCAAATTGAACGCAGCTGGGTCTGTGGACTTTGCAAACAGCTCGATGAAGAATGTCTACACCATGTACCCAGTCAGGCATCCGTCATGGTAAAGCTTCAGTGTTTGTCAGCAGGTCTGAATTATAATAGGAATACCGAACCCGTACATGGGGTTTTGTGAATCCCTGAAGTGATCTACTGTGAAAGATGGCATTGTTATTCCCATCTTACAGAAAAACTGTGGCACAGAAAGCCCTGGTCATAAAGGAGGTCATCTGGGAGCTGGGGAGCAAACCTGCTTTCTGGGCAGCTCTGCTCCCCTGCCAAGCGAGGACGAAGGTCCCGAGGAGCTTCGTGGTGTGGGGATTTCCCTATGGAGCTGTTCCTACAGTGACTGGTAGTAGAAAGCAATCCTTCGGGTGGAGGCGGGGAGAATTGCCTGGGGATTTTCCTCCTCTTGAGAACTGCCTGCAGGGTGCTTCCCCTCTGCTCCCCCTTCACAGGCAGTGGCAGGAGCCCTCCCTGGCATTCCCCTGGGTGCTCGGTGACTGCCTGGAGCTGCTGCCTCGGGCTCCCTGCATCGCCCATTGCTGGGCTCAGCGAGTTGTGGGTTCGCAGGTGAATATGCGGGGTTTAAAGGCACGGCAGTGCCTGGCGTGAGCAATGTTCCCAGCCTTGCGATGGGGCAAGGTTCCCATCAGCTACGCCAGGGAGAAGTGGGCTGGGGTGGAGAGAACTTGTCACTGACTTGTGCCGTGCTGAGGTTTCGTTTCATTAACTGTGAGATTTAATCTTTATTTTTGCAGTGACTTAGTCTTCCCAGTGCTTTTGGCAAAACGGTCAGCCTTGATGTTGGTCTCAGCCAGATGCTCTCACGAGATGAAATCCTGCCCATCCCAAGCTTCCCCTGCGGTTCCAGTTAGCGAAGGAATTTCTGAGTGGGGTCTTTGAGCAGCCACTTTCAAGTGGTGAGCGTGGCCCTGAATTTGTAAAGCCTCGCAGTCACCATCGGTCCCACGTTCCTTTAGTACGTGACCGCCCTTTCCCAGGCTGAGGAAAGAAAGCAGAGGAAGATGAAGCGTGCTTTGGGATCTCCGAAAATGGGCTGTGGCCATCTCCAGCTTAGGGTGGCCTTGAAGGTCAGAGCTGAAGAGGGATAGGGTTGGATTAGGCTTTGTCGAGAGATGCAGCTTTGAGAATAAATACTAAAAATACGTGTTCCTTCTGAAGTCTTGGTTTTAAAGACAGTGGTGTGACACAGCAAGAGGAAGGTCTTTTTGGGAGGGTCCAACCCAACTGGCCCCCAGCAGTGTTGCTTTTGCTGGGGTTTTAATTTGGCTTGTGCCGAAAGGGACGTGCCATAGCAGCACGAGTTGAATACAGAAGGGTGGGGATTGGGGAGTCGCAGATCTGAGCATTTAGGGTAATGGCTTTGAAGCTTCTCTCGCTGAAGTGTAATGTTATTTTTAAGCATCAATAGCAAGAAGTGATCTCAGCAAAAGGAGCTTGTTGATACATTGGCAGCGTAGGCTGCGTAGGTAGGAAATATTATATGAAAGGAGAAGGGTTTAATAAAAAAAAAGGGTGGAAAAGGAAACAACAGGAAACCAGTATGGTAGCAGTTGGGGAGCGGTGGTTCAATAACTTTGAGGTTATATCTGTTCTAACTCAGCATTAAAATAAAAAAATCACGGGGCAAGCTCTGAGTTGTAACATTCTCCTGCGGTTCGTAGCAAAGTTTATTCCAACAAGCTGATGGTTTTTTTTAAAGATACCTTTGGTCTCCTAAAATCAAACTCGTGGCTAGTTTAAGGTTTTATGGCTGTCTAAGGTACCAATTTTCATTTTCAGTATATTTCCATACTGTGTAATTTTTATGGCTACACTAGAATTACTGATGTTTGTGCATACTTACCAAGTTATTTAAATATCCTGGTGACTTTCAGCCCAAAACACACACACGTGCTCTCTTGGGAAGCGCCTGCTATTCGCACACAGTTGACTCATGTGGTATATATTGCAGAACAGATTTGAAGTACAAGCTGAGAACAGAGGCCCTATGCTGAGTGACTAAGACAAATTACAAAAGTTGTGTTATTTCTTAGTCTACAGACAGGAAACTCTGAAGTCAGTGAACCTTAGGAAAGATCAACAAATGCAAGATGCTCTTTGTAATTTTCTTTGTGTGTTGTTTTCAGTGTGTTGTTTCCTTGTTTCCTCTGCGTTTGGGGGCTGGTTTTTGTTTTTGTGAGTTGGTTTTTTTTGCTTTACTCACTCCATGTCATAGCCCCTGGCCACCACCAAGCTACCTCGGTGAAAGGCAGCAGATGAAGATGAAAGCTTGGAATGCGTCTTTCCCTTTGGCTTACTGTGCTCTGCTGGGATACAGAAGAGTTTCCTCGAAGCCCAGAAAAGAGCCACCTATGTTGAGAGGATCGTGTTCAGCCCAGGCACGGGCAGCCTCATGGGGGGAGGCTCTGTGCCGCCGGCCCGGCTTTAGCCCCTCGCAGTCAGCTCGCTCACGGAGGAGCAAAATGGGTGCCCCTTCAGAGAGGGCAAGGGATTCCTCCTGGGGGTGTTTAGAGGAAGGTCCTTTTAAATGGCTTTTCTCTTTCTTTCGAGGTTCACGTTTAGAAAAAGTAAAAAAAGAAATGCTTGAGTGTTTTTTTTTTTGTTTTTTGTTTTTTTAAATCATTTAAAATAAATGATTCCTGGCATTCTTGGGTAATTGGTGAACTTGAAGTCTGTTGCACAGCTTATGTAGACATTGGGATGTTTCTCTCAAGTAGATCATAACAGTGAATGTGACATGGGAATCCTTGTTTCTTTCTTTGATCATCATATTAAAAAAAAAAAAAAGCTCAAACCCTAAATAAGCCCACCTAGTGGGCTTATTAACTACCTAATGGTAGTTAAAAAACAGGACAAATCTTCATGCTTGTTTTCATGAAAGGGTTTTTCCTGGGCAGATTTCTGAATCTAGGCCTTTCCAAACAAATATCATCTTTAATATTGCAATGAAAAAGATGACCTGGTCTCTAAAGAAGTTTTAATGCCTCTGGGTACATAGTTCATATTTTTCATTGTGTCTGATGTCAGCAAACAGTTCTGGGGGCTGCCAGTGACTGACACCTGCTACTTACTGGGGGCAGCCCAGGAAAGCTTCAAAGAACAGCTGGGATTTTCAAAACAGCCGTAAGTTTTGACTCCTGGGCACTAAGAAAAAAATGCAGTTTATGAATTAAGTCCATCCACTGTGCTTGTTTCCCAGGCTGCCTCATTTAGTCAGTAATTTGAGACAGTGTTGAATTAAATTTCATCTTCCGAGCCCTGTATGGTGAAGCTGCTTACCAGCACTGCAATTTATCAAAGGCACTACATATTGCTCTCTTCATTTTGATTGCTTCTTCTCTGGAAGCCTCTGACCAAGGGTGAGAAAGCATGAAAAAAGTAGTAAGAAAAATAAATAAATAACTCGGCATTTCTTCTTGGAGGCAAGGAGTCTGTGGCTAACCTGCTGAGCCCTTCAGGCCCCAGAAGCTGACCACTAACCTGGAGTCCTGGCGAAAATGAGTTCTTTCATAATGAATTACTAAGGCAGGAGTCCATTTACAGCTTACTCAGGAACGGAGCCTTTCCATGACTGTCTACGCCAGACCACTCTGTTTCTGATTTTTTTTTTGTTGGATGCATCTCCAAACAATCATTTAGGATAAACAACATGAGAAAGCGAGCCTGGCCAAGTGGCTGAAATTACTAAACCTTTGAAGACTAAACATATGTAGCTCTATCTCCCGTGTAGCTGTAGCCTTTCCTACTGGAACTGAATTGTTTCTTGCTGCTACAGTGAAATTTTCTGGAAATTCCACTAGGCCTTCCTGAGAGACTGGTAATCCCTTACCTGGAGCAAAAATGTGTTTTCCCCTAGCCAAATCTTCAAGCCTTCCTTGTTGTGCTGCATTTATTTTTCTTACCAGGTTAGGTAAAGGCACGTGTTAGCCCAGTACCTCCTGGGGTCATCCAGAATCAGCTGAAGCTACTGCTGCCTTTGAAAGCCTCGCTGTCTGAAGCAGCCACAGCCTGTGCACGGCTCAGCTGAGAGCTGCCTCTGTGGTCCTGCTGTTCCTGCCAGTAATTCAGTAACTGCACAAGGAGTGTTCCTGCAGCGACCTCCATCTGGATTTGCCCAGGTGATTTTCAAATTCATACACTCTCTTTAGCCAGGCCACATATATCTGCTTGCCTGCCTTTGTGCATCGTGTTTGAGAAGTGTTGCAGTAATGGCACGGGTAGAGCTGAGCAGACAGGGCGTTGCCACCAGCAACCCGTTCGAGGTCTTTGTGCCCAGAAACTAGAGCCACAAGTTTGTTAGTGGTGTCTTCCTTCATATACCACGCGTGTTCAAGCCCCTATTGAAAAGCAGTTATCTGTTAGGTGAGCCTGCATGTACTTGTCCATCCTGGTTCTGCAGCTGGTGACGCATCTGTGTGGTGTTTGGAGTTACTGTAGCATGTGTGAGTTTAGGTATACTCTTGGACATCCATAAACCTTGTTTTATTCACTTGAAATGCAGTTTTCTCACCGTCAGCCACTGTTGAGCATTACTGGGCCTGAGCCAGACTGTCTGCATCTGCTAGGAGAGTCTGGCAGGTCTTGGTCTCACCCTTCACCACACAGAGCCCCTGCTCAACAGCTGCTCTCCCTTTGCTCAGCAGACACTGCCCTTTTTCCCTGAGCCTCTGCCTCCTGCGGCACTGTGCTTCCTTCAGTAACTTGTGTCCGTGGTATTTACATATTTCCCCCCTGAACAGATTCATCCCTCATCCCTACAGCAAGTTGCTTTTAGCTGGAGGCTAAAAGCTGCTTCTCTCCCCCTCAGTCTGAATCTCTGCAGAACCTAAGTATAAATTTGAAGATTTGGTGACTTTGTGCATAGGCGGAGAGGGTCTGTTCCAGGCATCATCTGCCGTCTAGAAAGCACTGTCTAAACAGATCAAAGGAAGCAGCACAATGTTAAGGCTTGGCCATAGTCCCAATCCCTGATGGTTTTTGAGCCCATCCTCCTGGAGCAGCTGCTCATGGAGCTTCCACCAGGTGCCTACAACGAGGATTTGACATGATGCCACTTGGCACTCTGCCCTTGGCATTACAGGCTAGAAAGAGAGCAGCAGAGGTTTATTCCTGCTAGAGCAGACACTTTCCAGGTACTCTTTCCTTGATCCCTCTGTCTGTCTTCCTTATCCCAAAGAGCAGGGAAATCATGATAGAATTAAAATGGGATTTGCTTGTTGCAAACTCCTTAGCAGCTGTCTCCTCAAAAGTTGCATGTTTTAGGACCCTCTTATGAGGGTCCAAGAGGTCAGCGGTAAGGTGCAACACTTGCTTCTTGACGAGGTGAGGACTCACCCTATTCTTCTCTCCTTTCCCTTTGTGCTGGCAACCTCAGTGTGCTGATGTCCCTAAAAGAGTCTTTGGAGACGTAAAAAACAACCACATCAAGCATTTTATTCTTCAGAAATTTGTGATAAAGAACAGAAATTCCATATCCATTATTCTTATCTTGGAAGCTAAAGATAGTAGATGGAGAATAAAGATAGGAGGATCACATTGGTCACATCGTATCACATCAGATATCGGTATAGCCCCGGTTCTTGACTTTGACAGCGGCCAGGAGCTGATACCAATGGAAAAATGTGAGTAAAAAGGCAAGTGTGTAGCAGTACTTCGCACTGCTCTGCCAGCCTGCATCCAACATGTGATGTTTCAGTTACTTCCTTAGCTGTGAGCTGATTTCATAGAATCACAGAACCATTCAGGCTGGAAAAGACCTCTAAGATCATCTAGTCCAACCTTTAACCCACTCAAGCCCACCGCTGAACCATGCTACTAACTTCTAAATCTACACTTTTCTTGAAGACCTCCGGGGGTGGTGACTCAACCACTTCGCTGGGCAGCCTATTCCAACACTGCACAAATCTTTCAGTAAAGAAATTTCTCCTAATATCCAACCTAAACCACTCCTTGTGCAACTTGAGGCCATTTCCCCTCATCTTATCACTTGGTGATATGCACTTTCTTTCCATTTAGCACTTTCTTTCCATTTTGCAGCCTTTCTGGATTTTTCTGTGACTTGGTCCAACCCTTTCTGAATCCATGAAAAATGCAGTCAAGTGCAACATCCTTGGCAAGGCATTACAGTCCGTCCATGGCGAGCTGTTACACAGTTTAACTATGTTACGTGAAGAAGCAATTTTCTTCCACAGACTGTGATCTTGGTCAAGACATCTTGTTTTTTTGTATATTAAAGGAGGTTTATGTATTCCCATTTCACAGAGAATTGGGAGAATAATATTTATAGGTTCTTCAAATGCTAGGGCTGTAAGATTCAGAAATATACATAATGAATTAAACAATCTGTTCTTAATCCAATTCCTTTCTGGGTCCCATCAGGCCAAGCCTTAAAATTGCATTGTAATCTCTGTAATCTATTTTTTTATCATAAAGAAAAGAAAAAAAAATAAATCAGATCTGGCTTTACCATTCCCAACATTTGTGCCAGACTGTCCCTTAAGGCGTGTTTTCCAGCGTTTCAGCTACAAGATGCTATTGTACCTTTCATGAGATACCATTAAAAAAACTGCAGTGGAATACTACATATCGGCTTTGTGAGCAGGGTGCTTGACGGCTGCTAACACACGCAGCAGAAAATACTTCAATTGAGATCATCTTCAAGTAACGTGAGCTTTTAGCTCTGAGGCTCTTCAATGAAAGGCAGGGGCCACCAGAGAGTTCCTGAGGTCAGCAAGAATACATTGTTGTCCTCGTCGCATTCAAACAGGAGATTCTTCCATAATGGGGCTGAAAAAAAAGAAAAGTCTGGTGTTTGACTGTTTAAAGAGCCTGGATGCCTTTCCTTTCCTTGGCTGGCTCAGACGGTAATGCTTATCTCCAGAAAGAAGAAAAGAAAGAGGAGGAGAGGAAGAGATGCCCTGTTGGTGTTGGGTCTGTCCCGGCTGATGGAGCGTTCTTTGGGGAGGGTGATGCTCAGTGAAATGGTTTCAAAATGATGAAGTGCTTTCCCTTATTTCAGTGGGTTTTTAATGAGTTCCGAAAAAATGCTTCAAGAATTCGCACTGTGAAACGTGAAGCTCTTGCCCTGCCTGCTCTGTTCTCGCAGAACAGAACTGAAAGAGTCGCTTTATTCCCGCATCCCGTTTTCTGTAAAAAGGAGAAGGCGTTCCTGCTCCTTTCCATGCGTAACCTCACTGCGCTCTGTACTTGTGGCTGAAATTAGATCATTTAATTGATTTATAGTCAATCAGTGATTGGAAATCCCTTGCATTCCTCTTAAGCCATTTATCGAGGGCTGGGAGTGCGCCCCCTGAGCCGCGGTGTGTGCTTCAGCCTGGCCCGGAGAGTCGGTGGCCACAGTGTGGGACTAAAACCGGTTACAACACTGGACTTGCTGTCCTGTAATGTCCTGTAGCAGTGGAAGTGGGTGGCTGATGAGGAGTTTCCAAACATGAGCACAGGCAAACGCCTGCAGGCTGTGAAACCTGAACTGGAGAGCTCTGATACTGCAGGCCAGCTCTGCGACTGATTCTTTGTAGCTCTGCATTTCTTTTGTCTGATCTACTGTGATAATAGGAGGTGGAGGTTGCAGCTGGCTCTTCTTGGTCCTGTTTGAGATGAAGATTTGGGAATACGGATATAAAAGCGATGTGAAGTGTTCGTGTTTATCTTTGTGTCATGCCCTTGGTAACTATAATCATGTTATTTGAAGCCCTTGTTGTTGCAGTTCTGATCACTTGAAAAACTAAGTCATTTAGAATTACGGGTAGTACGTGAGTAGTCTTTGCTCCTTCCCTGATCTGCCCCTAGGAAAATACTGGAGAAGCAGATTACAGCTCCCAGTCCCCAAACAACCTCAAACGCATCTCCCTCTGAAAAGAAACAGGGAAAAGGCACGCGTACGTACTGGGGAACCAGCGAGCCTCAGTTTTGGATCCAGCCACACAGATGGGTTTGGTTGCTTTGTGTTCATTCCCCGTTCTGGTTATATCTTGTGAATTTCCAAGTAAAGCCCAGTGTGTTATCATCATCTGCACACAAAACCCTATAACCCTTAGTTATTAATTCCCTCTTCCCACTGCCTTGGCTCTCCATAAATCTTAGGCCTGGAATCTTTCTTCCTTTCTTCCCCCCCTGCTCCCACTTCTTTCCCTCTTTTTCTCTTTTAAATTAAACACATTCCAGAGAGAGGCCAGGAGCTGTCAGGAAGCTCTGCACTGATGGGGCTTCCTTTGGGATGTGCAGGCTGATGAGACGCCTGCCCGCGCTTCTCCAGCCTGCAGCCATGAGTAAGGGAAGACATCAGCCCGCGTCTTCTGCCCGACAGCCCCTTTGTATTCCTGGTTCGTTAGCAGAAAGTCAGTAGGTACCTGAGGGCGTGTGTAGACAATGGTCTAAAATAGGATTGCTGGAGATCTAAGGGACAAACTAATCGAGTAGGCTGAGCAGCACTGCTGATGTCCCTGCGCTATGGTCGGACAACTCGCCTCTACCAGGCTTGCTGTTGCTGCTGCAGTGGTATCTCTCTAAACAGGTGCTAAATTATTTTCTGTTTCACACAAAACCAAAAGGAATTTGTTTTTATATGGGGTGAAATACCCGAAGCTGCATATAACTGAGACTTTATCTGTGCTGAGGAGAGCAGATGCCTCCTCTCTGTCAACTATATGCCCGTTGTCCAGCCCTGTCTGGGGCTCGCTGTAGTCTATGATGGTGTGGTGTGGGTGTCTGATGTTTAATTTGTCATCCTCTATGATGTGAGGGCCTTTTATCAGAACCATTGCTTAGCCAGGCTTTCTTCATCCTATGAACAGACAATGGGTACTACTTGCTCATTTTCAATTTTATTCTTTTTATTCAGGCAACTTCACCAATTTGTTAGAGTTGTCCTCAGTTTTACTCTTGTCTGTCGGTGCATTTATAGTCCAGTCTTTGTGTAACGTGCAAATAGTAAGCATCCTCACAGGTAGATACTTCTTATTTTTATTGTTTGTAAAATCTACATTTATGCTTCAGATTATGCTTTGGCTTCTTTCTCACTGGGTTTGTTTTGCCAACGCAATCATTAATGTTTGGTCATTAACATGGTATCAATTATTCTAACTTGGTAAGCTTTCCATTTTTGATCAGGTTTGTTCTTTTTCTCACTATTACTAGAAGATGGAGCAGACCTGAAGTGGGGCAGAGCCCTGTGGAACCTCCTTCACTGCATCCTGTCCCTTTGGCAGGGAAACGTTGCTCGCTGCTGGGTGATTCTCTGCTGCTTGCCCACATCCCATGTAGCAGCCTTGTGCAGGCTCCGTATCCTTAGTTGCCTTATGAAGATGCCACAAAAAAACTAGGGCTAAAACCATACCAGAATGAAGATATGTGCAAATTACTTTTTTGACTCTGTCCTCAAGGGGCCAGGTGTTTCATCAGGGAAGGAAATTAGATTAGTTTGACACAATTTGTTCTCGACAGGTATATGTTGGTTGTTAAGTGATTTGATTGTTACCTTCCAGGTGCTTATAAATAGTCTGATAATTTAGTGTTGTGTTTTTCTGCCTATTGATATAGAAATGGCTGGCTTCTCTTTTCCATTTTTAAAGATAAGCATCACACTTCCTTCTGCCCAGGCTTCTGGTCTCCCATTGTCCTCCAAAAATTCTTGAACTTGACCATCAGTGGCTCAGCAGGAGATTCTCTAAGTGCCCTCAAAGGTACTGTAATCAGAATCTTAATTATTCACTTATCAAGGTGATTTCTAACAAGATTTTGTCCTCTGAATAGCATGTTTGTGAGGGACACATTGCAAAGTGTCACAGAAAAACAAGGAAAACTTTCATTTTTTTAGTTTACAACACTACCTTGATCATACGCAGAAACTCAGCGTCCCAGCCGGGTGAGGCCATACCAACTTTCCCCCCCTCCCAGGAAGAAAGCATATAAGAACCTGGGAAACTGGAAAAAGGATCTTAAGGACACTGACTGAAGTCAGCCCAAGTATGGCAAGGGAAAGCCCCTGGGTTGTATGTACTGGAGGCCTTGCTAAAAAATAACAATGAGTCAGCGGATATCCTACCTATTAATTTTGCACTTTGTGTTTGGGTTTACTGGATTCTTTTTACTGTAGCGCTTTAACACAATAACTGGTGCAAAACGTTTTAACTTTTTCAAAGAGGTCCAAATTCTTTTAACAGATGAGTTGATCTTTTGTGCCAATGAGTGTATGCTTTAGTCTCTGTGCAATTTCCCTTTGAAAGAGTGCCCAGTCCTGCATGATAACAGCTGAAGGCACAAAGTAATTTGATCAAAATATTCAGACATCTTGAGGGATCTAAGGTTTGTCTCACCAAGAACCACTTTTCACCTTTCCCTCACTTCTTTGTCTAGAAAAAATAAGGAAAATAAAATTAGTAATAATAATAATAAAAAACACCAACTGTAATTTATATTTGGAAGCTGGCTTTTCTCTTTGAATCCCTTTCTGGCTCAGCCAAACTCGGAGCCCGGCAGACAGCTGTGAGTTTGTACCATCGATTTCCATGTAAATGTTCCTAAGATAATTACCTGAGGGACCGCGTCTCAAACCGCAGCGTGTGGCCCGCAGCCAAGGCGATGGAGATCTGGCATTGTGTGGGAAGGAGGGTCAGTGCAAATCAAACGTGAGCCCCGTTCCCACATGAAAAGGAAATAAAACCTCCCCATGCAGGCATGTGTAGAAGCTTCTCGTTAGTCCCTTAGCTAAACATAACCAAGCAGGCAAAATAATGCTGACAAGAAAATGCAAGTATGTTTATTAGCCACGCAGTGCCCAGCAGGTCTCAAACTCTTCTGCGTTGCTTTTTTCGTTAACGCTGCATCAGCAATCCTTGCTGCGTGTTTGCTTCAAGAGCTGAAAATCGTTTACGGACTAGAGGCATGCATAAAAAGTTGGTAGCAATGAACATAAAAAGCAAAGGTTAACGTATGTCACATAAGGCTGAGAGCTCCTTGGGTGGAAGTGTGAAAGCTGGAGTTCACGCTATGCTCCTCGCACAGTCCATGCGGAAAAATGGGTTCCTCCAACTGTGTGAGCTGGCTTGGAGGTCTGTCGCAGAGATGGGAAGTACCTGCTCTTTGCCTTTGAGCCTGAAGAGAGGCCAGGGTAACTAGCTCGGATTTGCATGTCTGGCTTTCAGGTGCCCAAATTGGGGCAAATAAATCCTACACTTGCGACGTAGGCAGGGATTGATTTCAGAGGCGTGTGTCTGTCTGGGGGAAGTAGGATATCAAAGTATGCCATCGTGTCCTGCCAAGCTAGTAAAATCAGAACTGTCAGGAGCAGGTCTAAAGGCCCTGGGCTGCTGGGTGTGATCTCTTTTCCAGGTCCAGGATGCAAAACCTTCATCTGGCTCCTTTTCTACCAACAAGAGCAAAGGGGAAAACCCAGTTTTCTTAGCCAAATTGTTGGAGTGGCTTGTTCAACAAGCGACCCCTCTGGTCTCAGGTCTCATCTTTCTCAGCATCACTCTGATCTGCCAAGAAATTGCTGAATCTTGTTGTGTGTGGAATTGCTCTTCATTGTAATGGGGACCTGCAGGTGTGGTTATAGAGGTATGCTTGCACTGAACAGGCTGCAGGAGAAATAAAGTTTCAGAAGGATTGCATTACCTGAACTAACTCTTGTGTTTGCTCACCGTAGAGATAGCATCATCCTTTCCAGTAAGGAAAGTCACAGACCCCAACTTAGTGAGATGTCCTGTGAGTCAGCTGAGAACCAGCTCGAGGAGTGGAAGGCAAAAATTCTTCCCATATAACGATTCCAGGCAGTGTAATTAAATTTAGGCATTTAAGCCACAACTAACTGGGTGCCCCCCGTGTAACAGAGCAAAAGGAGTGTGAGGAAGTAGCAAAGTGTTTGTCCCACATGGAGACTAAATATCTGTTATCGGCGATCTCTCTGGCCTGCTTCCTTTGTTGTTTCTTTCTCTCTGGAGATTTGGCAATTGGATTGATTTGCTGCCTGACTCACTGTCGTAGATTGAGATACCGAGAACTGCTGACAGTATTAATAAAATTAGCGTTAGGGAGGATGTTTGAACATTTGCCTTTGACGTTTTTAAGGCAGAGAACTGACATTTAGTCTAAATTTAAAAAGTTACTGAATTGCCTTTTTTTTCCCATAGTTTTCTTCTGAAAGCTTAGTCTGGAATTAAGAATTTTGGATTGGAAGTTTTGATCTTCCTTTTCACTGAGAATCTCTGGTTAGTTAAGGAAACACTAGATGTTGAACAGAGTTCTTGGGAGAAATATTTTCACAAAACTGTAAGATAAATATAATACAAGTGTCTGTAGCAGTATTGTTTTATGATAGCAAGGGTTATTTTTTTTCTCTCAGGTGACACAGAGGTCAAACTGCAATAATGGTCTTAATGTCAAAATCTAAGGACAGGCAAAGATCTAGTTTTTATTTTTCAAGAATGGTTTGCATCATTACCTTTAAATGCAGTTGCCTGGTCTTTAGGTTATGTGATTAACTTTTACTCCCTCTGGGAAATGACTGAATTCAGGAGACATTTGTTTCATTTCATAACTGCTCTTTGTCTATACATCTTGCACTCCATTTTCATGTGGTATAGCTTATCCCCAGGTAAAAGCAGCAGGCTTAGCTTTGGTTTTGCTCTGGTCTGCAAGAAGATAGCTTTCCAATAGCCATAGTGTAAGCAGTTTGCAGTAGCCCTTCAGGTTTTTGTTCAGGTGTTTGCCCAACACGTGTAGCTGCTTCACGTTGCTGCAAGCCTGCTTTGATGTTCCCGTTGCGTAACCTGGAGCCACTGCGACCACTGAGCATCCACGTAAAACGTGAAAGCATTGGAAAGATCTTTCAGGCATTAACACTTGTTGGCAAGTTACGTCCTTTCAGAGGAGAAGGCAAGAGACTGCAGTTTATGGAAGTCCGGCCCTGATGCAGAGCAAGCGCGCTGCTGAGTGACCTCCCGTCCTGCATCGCTCCCTGCCAGCCGATTCCCGTGGCTGGGGGGAATATAAGCTTTTGGGGTTGGAATTGGCATTGCTTTGTGCACATATTGTTTTGAGACCATGTGTGCAGGCTATGCACTCTTATTTCCAGAACTAGATACCCTTCAGTGGATTCTTCTGTGGGGGAATTGTTGGCTGAGCTCATACAGAAAGTCTGTGCCACTCATGGCTGCACACGGGGCTGAGTTCCTCTTTCCTTCGGTGAGGGGTTGTGCCAGAATCCAAAGGCCTTCTCCTGCTCCCCTAGAGACAGTGTTGCTTGTTCTGTCTGTCAAAAGATTGCTATTCTCTTTTTTCATTTTTTCCCTTTCCCTTTCTCTGACTGCAGAAAGTATAAATAATTGTAGTGCTGAATTTTTGGAAGCTTTTCTCCCCCTCCCCCATTTCCTGAAAAGCTTACATACGGAGTGAGACACTCATAAGCTTTTCCGAGATAAGAATTTAATTTATTTACGCTTCATTGTTCCAGGCATGGCTACAGACTGGTTTGGAAATTTGCTGTTCCAACTTTAACAGGTCACAGCATGGAAAGGAGCAGCTGGATTTTTCTCCGGAGCAGCCGTCAGCTGTTGGAAATCTCTTGATACTTCCCTGGCTTCTCCAGATTCGGCGTTAACTTCTCCTTCCTGTAACAGGAATTATGCTACGTGCTATAGACTCTTTAGCTAGCAAGAAAGAGTAAAGCATAGAGGCCACACCATTGCACCTCCCTTTCACCTTCATAAGGACAAAGCATGAGAGAAAAGCACTGTCCAACTCCAATATCTCCCAGAGTTTCTGAAGTAACTTCCGTGGCTTGCGCAAGTAGGCAATGAGGTCAAAGTCAAGAAATGCAAACTTTTTGCATTCTGTTACATTGCTTTTCCTTCTCACCTCTTCTGGTCTTAAAAAGAGCCTTCCCCATTACATAATCTAGTGTTCCAGTCAGATAGCTGAGCTTCAAAGGCAGCAGGCCCATTTCTTGTCTCACGCTGACTATATGGCAGTGTAATTCTGTTGGCTTCAGTGAAGTTACTCCCGATTTACACTGTTAGAATGACCCATATGTTAAATCTATATGATGACATATGTAGAATATGTAATATAGCCAAGTAGCCTTGCCATGAGAACTGTATTCCAGTGTTGCTTGACTTTCTTTAGAACACAATGGGAAAAATGTTACATTGCATTAAGTAATAATTAATGTAAGCCGTGAGAGAGAGAAACTCAAGCAACTTGTCTCTTTGATCTGCATGTTTTACTGAGAACCGAGTCAGAGTGGCAGAACTAGTGACTGTTTCGCAGAAGTTGAGCTGTTGGTTGCCTGTCTTCTGGCCTCGATGCTTACTGTGATCTGCCCTTCCACACCAATTAAAAAAAATGTACAAGCAGATTTTCTGCTTCATCTTTCATGTTGTTTTTATCAGAACCTTCATCATAATGTTTCTCAGTACCAGCTCTGTGCTCTGAGTCACCGGTCTTGAATGTCTCAAGGCTGTGGGCGAAACCATTATAGAGAGGTTACACAATGCTGGACTGTCCCCATGGCCATCTTACATTCAGTCACAATCAGTGTAAGTTTTTTTCATATAACTAAAGCTCTTTACGGGAAGAAAAAAAAGTGGAAGAAGAAAGAAAAGGGAAAAACTCCACACAGTTACCAGTGGTGGTTAGTGAACTTGCAATTTATGATCTGTGAAAAACACGGAGAAATAACTGGAAGTCAGGAGGGAAGAGTTACTAGCCATGACATCATTAACTCAGTTAATGTAAAACTTTATGTTTGTATGCTTAGAATGGGAGACTTGTCTGTTGAGTTGATGGAAAAAGGGGTGGATTCTGCTTTGGTGTAAATTGTCATGGATCCACCTTTGATATGTCAAAATATTCACTACCCTATTGCATGGTTATGTCCTGGCTAGGAGAGTCTCAGTTCTGTGAGGTGTGACCTTTTCCCATTAGCCCTTCAGGTTAAGGTATGAGAGAGAGGATGTAAATTTGTTGTTAGCCTTATAGGCAGCAAGTAGCTGGAAGAAACTCAAATTGAAATTTCTAGGTTCATTTGATGCATTGTTGACTGTTTTCAGGCATTTTGTCTCTTCCCAATGTTCCAGACTCTGAGCTGTTCATTAAAAGGGAAAAAAGAAAACACAGTTTCTTCTAGTTAAGGCACTTAATCATATTTCTGATATCCACAGATGCACACCCCTGAATGGCCTGCTGAATATGAGACTCTTAGCTCTCCCCAGAGGATATTAGGGGATCATCGTTCACACATCTAGCTTCCGTAATGATGTATGGGATGATTAGAGAAAATCCCCTTGTGCATCAGTGAATCTAAACTCATGTGGTTCTTTTGCCTATGCATTTAGATTCTAATTCACAAAATAAAACAGCTGGACCAGGATAGGCAAGGCCAAGTTCTCTGGGGGAGTGGTACGTTGTATTTTGCTAGCCAAGTGCTCACAGCTTGGGCAGCGTTTTGTGCTTTGTCTGAACCTGAGGTTGTCTTGGTTCATGTGGGGGGAATATCATTGCAAAAAACGTTGTGAAAATGATGGCATTTAAGGTTCCTGTTCGTGTTATCTTATGAGGTGTGGCTTCATTGCACAACTTTCTTCCTGAAATATTTTGCTGCGTGCTCAGAACACCCCATGTCCCAGCCAGTGCTAAACCTACTTGCTTGTTAATTGAAAAATGGTGAGGGAAATTGGTAGCCCTCTACAGAGTGAAGTATTCCATAGACATCTGGTGTTAGATGCATGTATCCAAGAGGTGAGAAATAGGAAAGCAATTGTCTGTGTCCCTGAGGAACTGTAACCCTGTCAGTAATGGTTTTTATTCAGAGAAAGCGGCAGGGAAGGTGCCTTCACTTTTGAAAAGCATGGACAGTGTTGGTATTGAGGCAGAGGATTTTCCTGCCTGTCCTGTGAGTGGGAGAGAGCCGAGGACACGTTATCTTATGCGAAGGCCAATGCACACGGAGCGATCTGTCCTGTCCGAATGGCAACGGGAGGTGGCTGGGCAGATTCCTTTCAACCACGGACTAACTGAAACATCAACCAAGCTTCGGAGATGAAAAAATGTAATTTACCCTCCTGTAAGCAGAATGAGAAATCCATGTGCATTCCCATCCTATGATTTTGGGTTAATCTTCCACTGGCTTGTGATTTCTGAGGAGCTATAGATTGAATCCAGGCATGCTTGCTAGCGAACTCTAATTTCCGATATGGGGGTATTATTTATTTATTTATTTATTTATCTTTCGAATTCCTTCACTACCAGAGGACACAAATGGATTCTTAGACACTAATTTAAAAATACTACTATTAATAACAACCTAACATGTGCTATTTGCCAAAAGCTGGGAATCAGCAATGATGAAAGACGAAACTGCCCCAGGTTTCTTGGCAAAAGCGATGTAGGCAAATATTTCAAAGGTCATTTCAGTTTTAAAATTTGCTTCCTTGGAGATTGTGCTGTGGCAACGTTTGCCTTCTAGATGTTATCAGAGAGTGCTGGAATTTCATAGTAACTGAAATTAAAGAATTTTAGGATGTAAAGTCTGGACGTTAAAGATACGGCCCTTCTGTCCCCGGTCCTGCTGTTCTCATCAGCCTTGCTGGTCTGACGGGTATTTGCTGAGCAGTCCGGATCCAGCATTTCGCAGTCAGCAGGCTGCATTGCCAGCTCAGAATGATTTGCTTGTCCCCATTCTCCGGTAGCACTCTTGACAGGCCTCTCCTGTTTGTCATATGTTGGCCCTTCAATAAGCTTGTACTGTTGTAAAATAAAAAACAAACAAACAACACACAACCCCTACTTTGCTCATGCACTGCTTGGCTTTGTAAGCTAACCAGCGCGCTGTTATTTAGCAGCAGTGCTCCAGTAGCACCAGGAGAGCACTCAGGCCAGGGCCCCGTGCTGAATGAGCTCCGGCACAGCGGGAGCTGCCAGATGCAGGTCTGTGGCCCCGAGCATTCCCGTTTTTGCATGGGAATAACGGAGGCCTTGAAGAAGTGCTGCACTGATGGATTTGGCAAGACGTGTCTTATGCAAGGAACAGTTACTAACAGCAGAAAATTTTTCTCTCCCTGTTTTATTTCTCCTCTGTAGAGCAGGGCTACCCAAACGGTGTTTTCTGAGATCAGCTGTGTCTTCCTGGAGGTTTGCCTATTTTTTACCACACTTCTCGGGGAAAGTTCCTGCCTAGTGTGCATGGCCCTGGCACCGCGTGCCTGCTGCACTGAAAGCACGGGAGGTGCTGTCCCAAAAGACTGGAAGAGAGGGCTGAAATGTGGCTCGAGGGCTTGGTGACGAGATGCGAGCTGGCGTGGCTGTTCCAGATCTCGCAGCTGGGAATTGCCCTGCTCTGGTTGGACCCGGGGCCGACTCACTTCTCTGAACTCAGGGCTGCCTTTGGGGGGGGCTTTCTTAACAAGAGGTGTTGCATTGCTTGATCGCTTCCCCACATTCTGTGCAGTGTATTTCTCTCACTGGGAAACCAGTTTGCAAAGCCTTTGAATCTTCTGTAGCTGAAGGATAGCAATGTAGGAAAACAAATATCTTCTTTTAAATGCTCTGAGCACCTTTTGATGCTATCCTAATATTAATGTAGCATAATGTAGTTGCAGAGTATAAAACTTGTTGCTTTTGGTTATCAGGAGAGATGAGTCTAGCAATTCCAACTCTTATTTACTATTTTCAGCCTTATGTTCTGACCTGTAGTTCACTGGGTGAGCCAGAAGGCTGTGTCCCAAGCACTAGTAGGAAATATTATTTGTGCTTTTCGTTACCCCACGAAGCTGCCACGGATCTCCCTGCCACTGCCCGGAGCAGCTCCAGGAGAGCCCTTGGTGTGCTGTGCCCTTGCAGTTTGCCATCTCTCCTTGGGGCATCTTGTACCTTGGTGAGGGGAAGTGAAGTCCTTTCCCAGTGGAAAAAAAGGGCTTATATGAGAGCTTTAACTCAGAGAAAGGCAGTGAAAGGAGATGCTGTGAGCTGGCCTGCTCTCCTACAAGTCAAGAAGTGGCTACGCTGATCTGGGATCACGAGCAGAGTGCCTGCTTCTTTGAGCAGAGGACAATACCCCAGGGTATGGTTGGGTTTCTGGGAGGTTTCAGCACCTACTCACCGTGCTTCTTTCCTTATCTCCCCCCAGCAATCAGAGGGCATGTGGGACACCTTTTTTTCACGGAGTCAAGCAGTGGATTGAAAAACCCACTGCAGTAGATTGTGAGCAGGTTTCTGTTTTGACTTTTCAATTTACATTGTTGAAGACAAATTTTATTAGTAAAAACTTGGGCAACTCAGCAGTGGATTTTTAGGCTCTGACTGGGTGCCTGGAGCTGCATTTCTTTGAACTGTCTTTTAGAGGAACTGCAGCTGTATAAATGGATGAAGACTGTGGAAAGAAACTATAAATATGGCTTTATTAAGGTGGGTTTTTAAATCAAAGTAACTTTTTGAAATATTTTAATGAAGCTTAAAAACTATTTTCCAGTTCTTTCCAACAGCTATGTTACTTTTCAGCAATGGGGGGCATGGTATTGAGGGGAACTGTGGCCTCTGCGTACGTGGCAGTGGAAGTGGCAGTGCCTTTGACTGGACAGACAACTTAAAATGATCAGGGACCGGTAGGAATCTTCTGCTGCTATTTTTCAAGGTGCAGAATGCAAATAGGTTTTGCAGGGCTGTGCTGGGATAGTGCTGTGTGTGCTGGGGGTTAGGGAGTGAGGAACTGGGGGAGATTTAGAGGCATTTCCTGATGCCCTGCAATGTTTCTCACTGTGGGCAGTGGTGGATTGTGCCTTACCAGGAATGTGACAGGCTCACTCAGGATATGTTTTCTTGCTAAAAGTTAATTGGAAACAACAATTTAGCACATAAAAAATGTGCAAGCGTAGCTTAGTGATGGTTAGTGCATTATATTCCCCTCATGTTCTTGTCACAGACAGTTTAGGCTCTCTTTGCTTAAGTGCGTGTGGCAGGTATCTGAAGCCCACAAGCCAACGGGTACTTTGAGCTGGCTGTCCTGGGAGTTAAACATGGGTTCGGTAAGTGCTGCTGAAACTCTTGTTTTCTTAGCAGCTGGGAGCTGATGAAACCGTAGAAGAAGCTAGGGCTTTGCATCGGAAAAGCCACGTCCATTTTAGGTGAAACACGGTTCCATTGCTCCACATCTTGATGGCTCCAAAGTTGGCCTCATTGAAAACCAGAGACTCAGACTGAAAATGGCTGGCCAAGAGAGAGTGGAGCAAGGGACAGCAAAGGTGGAGGGGTGATTGGAAAGTCAGCGTGAAACCACTGGAACTTCTGTCCTACAGTGCTTTTTTTTTTTTTCCTGGCATAAAGATATGTCTTTAAGGAGAACACTAGACAAGGTTCTTCACTGAAGCCCAAGTCCATATCACGAAGGAAATCATTCAGAAAGCTCTCAGTGGTAGTCTGAAGAGCATAAAAATAGCTGTGATGGAAGTGGTTTTCCTCTCGGCGCAGACACAGGGGTATGTGCACATGTGTATGCATCTGTGTAAATGAATGTGTAAAGAAAAGGCACTGGAGTCCGTCATCCCGAGGTGGTCTGAGCTAGGGTTTCCATTCGGCAGAGCCTGGCACACAGGCCTTGAAGCAGCCACTGTGTTCTGTTTCAGGAGTCAGAGGTGTTCCAGATACACTACCATCATGGTAAAAATGCCTTTGTTTTTGGCATAAGGGTAACTACCCCTTTTTTGAGTGTCACATTTTACCCGCTTGCAGTTTCCTGCTTGTATGTTTTGGCTTTTGACCAGGACCTTGGGCTCTGTGTGCTCATATGGTTTTGATAAAACATTGAACTTAGACAATACATCTTCTTGGACATTTCTTCCTGTTAGATTCAAGTGTGATACAAAGCAACCAGTACTTGATCAGTAGCAGACACTGTTTTTATCAAGCATTGTTGGATGTTCATTAGCCATGAAAGGACTGCAGAGAAAACTTGCTGCAGCACAGACCAGTACAGGTAGGTGCTTCCTCTTCCAAGCCCTCCTTTGAGCCACTTGAGCAAAGCCCTAGGCTGTAAAGTTTGGTGCACTTTTGAAGTCCATGTTCACATACTTGGCTGCAGCAGCTAAGCTATTTGGCTGGCATTTATCTTGCTGCTTTTACAGACTTGTTAGTCTGCTAAGAGAGATAAAAAGCTATGAGATATTGAACAGTGGCAGATGAATGGGAGTAGCAACCTCATTAAAAACCATCTCCTAGTTCCGACATTTTAGATACCATTTAATGAACACAAGCCCATTTTTCATGGTCTGCCCAAGGAGCATATGACCTCTATAACCACAGCGACTTTGTCAGCCTCTGTAATACAGTTAATATACTTAATATGTGCAAGGAAAGGACATATCACCTTTGCATTTAGTAGACAGGGATCTAAACCAGAAGGCTACTCTGCTGATGTGGGCACAACAAACGTATATCAGCGTAGTATCCTGCCTGTAACCCTCCCCACCATGCTCTATTTTCTGTGCCATCAGCCAGCAGACACGCAGTGTGCAATGGACAGGTCTTCCAGCAGGAGTGGTCTCTGTGTATCACTTCATGTGAGCGTGCGTATGGGTGAAACGCTGCAGGGCAGGGTAGGTGACATTTTGAAGGCCTGAAGTCACCTTGGAAATGCTGCTACACAGTGTGCTTGGCTGCATTCTGCTTACTGAAGTGTTACAAGTGACTGGATAGCACGTAGATTATCATCACTGGGATTTAACTTGCTTTGGGTTTTTGTCCGCCTTGTTAGCTTTAATCCTTCTGAAGCTGTTTGGTCCCAGCTTTTCAGGTGTCACACTTACGAAAACATATAATACCTACATGCATTGCTTGCACATTACACAGAGGAGCACACAAGAAAAAGCAGTGTGCAGAAATACATGGAAGCTATCCAGCTGAGTTGTTCCGTGTGCTGTTGGGAAGCCTGTAACACACAGGAAGATAAAAGCCACTCAGCCTTACAGACCGCCATTGTCGGAGGTTTTAGCCTGACCTCTCTTTGTCAGGATCTGACAGACATGTTTATCCAGCACAAGAGAGGCTGAGTGACACTGTGCGGACTTCTTTGTTCTCAGCTTTTTTATCTCTTTACGTCTCCTCTCCCTTCCTTCATCTGGTGGACTGAGATGAAAGTCGCGTGCACCCCTCTGCAAGCTTCCTGATAGATCCAATTAAAATACCTCATTCTTGTAGCATATGTGAGAGTTGAGCCATTGAACCTATTCAGCTGGAGGGTTACAATCCTGGAGCTTTTTTTCTGCCCTGGTTCTGGGATTATGGGGATTCAAACCTGAGATTGAACATTTAAACGTTTACAGGAAAGGCTGGTAGAACTTAATGTGGGATTGGTTTTTCAATAGGTTTTCACACAACATGGAACTGAGTCTTGCAACATTATATCGTACCTGCAGTAAATAAACGTGGTAGAATACTATTTAATTTGTATGTGTTGCACACCTCTAAAATCTGCTAGGCTATTTGAACAGATGAAAAGCCAGAAAACAGAGCCTTTTTCCTAATTTTCCAGCTGTACAAATCCAGCTTGGATATTAAAAAGACTAAGTCTTGTTATACATTTTCTGTCTGTTGTATCTTGACCAATTCACTAAACTTATCAAAGATCGGGTTCTCAGAGCGTTGTAAGTAGCAGTGGTGGTTTTTTTCATCATATCTCAATCCTCAAAGGCAAGAGATACTCTCAGACTAAGAGTTGACTGCAGTTTTCTCAGTGACACCGAAACACACGATACACCCACACTTGATCTGTTTCCAGGTCTTAAGATTAGAAGGCAGCTGACAATGTCATTAATGACACATAGGATGAGGGGGGAATCCTTCTTATATTCCCTGTATTGATTGTTCTACTGATAATAATCAGATTTTATTTTTGCTAGTACCATACATATAGGGAACAAAAAGAAATGTACAACAGAGGTTCCATTTTTTTGAAGCGTCACTCATCTAAGCCATCTCTGATTTAAAAAATGAAGTTGCTTTTACAGAAACCATGCAAAACTGTTGTCAAGACTTCTATGAAATACTGTAGCGTCCTAATAATAACTTCTAGCTGAAAAATCTTGGCATCCTGCAGTTTAGGAAAGGGTTTTAAAATTCACCTTCAGTTTTTGGGCAACAGGCAAAACATGTGGCTCTGTTTAGGAGCTATTTTCGTTAAAGCTTGACAATACAGGATGATAAAATACAGCTGCATTGTTTAAACTTTCAATTTAATTTCTGGTTTCTGTCCAAGTTGTTTCATCAATATGGCGCCATTCATTTCAAAACAAAGCTCTTGGAAGAGTCTCCATTACCCCACCATTGATCAAGAGGGTGTTAAAATGTGGAGCCTAATTATGTTCCTGGCCTGTTTGGAATTCCAAAATTGGATTTTTATAACTGTCAAATTTGCAATCAGGGTAACTTTCCATGACAATTAGTCAGAATTATTAGGGTTCTTGTTGCCAGGGAGTTGTAACTAGTGGTGGCGTTTCACTTTTCAAGGCTCAGTAAGTGTCAAAGGCAGCATATATCATGCAGGATAGCCATTTGACTACAACATTGTCTATGCTTAACTGCACCCAAATGTCTACTACTGTTACAGTCATTTTTATCCATTCTCCAAGGTTGAGTTGTTGCCACAACCTCTACTGCAAGCTCCGAGATATAAGTAACTACTGGGTTCTGCTTTGTTGCAAAATGGGCCTTGTGAAACCGTGACATGAGAAAGTTCATCCTGAAATTTCACTCAAGCTCAGCTTGGTAAGGGCCAATACTCAGAACGCTGCTGATGGTGGTTAATTATTGCTTTGAATCTTTACAATAAGCTAGATATAACTATACAGCCCATTTGGATGAATGGATGGATGCTCTCTCTTCTCAGTCCGTCTGTTACCTGACTTGCAGGTAAAGCCATTCCCTGTGTGAGTAATGCTACCCACAAACCTACCTTTTTCACTGTAGAACAGACTTTTGCAGATGCACAGTACTTTAGGCTGAATGCTGATGTGTGAATGTATGTGTTCACAGAAGAGTAAATGCTTGCCAAAGCCTTTCTTTCCCTAATACGCAACATTTATTTCAGAGGCATCCACTCAAGATGCCCATGATGTGTTGGCCTGTTGATGTCAACAGATTTTTGTCATCAACTTCAAGCTTCAGATCAAGTAGTAACTCATTTACGACCGTGTGTTTATCTTTGCACTTAGTTAAATGAACCACTTTGCAGTAGCAGTGTTTGCTTAAGATGCACCCCTTCCACCGTGCCTGCCGTTCCTCCCTCCCCTGCTCTGCCCTTGCTGTTCCACTGACTCAGGCATCTGTGCAGCCACATACTTTAAATAATTGATCTTCCTGTAAAATAATAAATATGAGGGGTATTTAAATTGGATTATTTTTCATCTCTCTTTCCCCATCTGATTCGCTGTCCATCTGTGTGGTATGCACGCACTCATTATGAAACCGGCAGCAAGTTTTTACACCAGTTAAGCTCAAGGAAGCCAGATCCTGCCTTTTTTTTCCTACCCAATACCTCGAATGTCTCTGTGTCCACCGACATACATTGACCTGAATTGTTGTGTGACCGCTTTTGACAAGAAGGTCTGGAATACAGCTTTATTGATACAGGGTCAAGGTTGTTCCAGCCCCTAGTCGTGCAGGAAGTATGCCCTGGAAAGAAGAGGGCTTGTAATCAATTCAGTTTAATTAAATCAACCTAAACTAATTGTCACCTAATAAAATAGTGTTGGTCAGCTCATAAAATAGAAATGAAGATTAAAAGAGTAGTTGCCATGAACAGGTGGTAACTCTGTTTCCAAGTTAGACCACATTACTCTCTGGCACGGGATCCCTGAGAATACCTCATATTCCAGTTTTTAAAAAAAATGTTTATGAAACTTATAAAATATAGGGCTCATTTTATAACCAATTTTCTATCTCACCTGCCAAGAGCAGTGGGGGTTGAGCCAGCACAAGGCGGATGCAGAGTTTTAGGCAGCTCTCCAGAAATGGATTCCCTGCGCAGGACTGTGGAATAGATTTCTACCTTTGAGTGGCCTTTCTTTCTGCAATTCTTGTGATTTAGTTTTCTCTTTCTTGTTGCTGTTACAGAAAAGACCATGTAAACGTTTCTTGATGTCATTGATCTCAGCCTGGCACTGTTGTGCTGAGGGAGATGCTTCCTATGCTGCGCTGAGGATGCGGTTCAACTCTGATGGGTCTTGAGTCAGTAACAGGATCCCTCTGGAGTTGGCCCTTGGTAGTTCTGTTGACTCTGCAGTTCTTGCAGAAGGCATAAAACGTTTATCTAATTTTAACTGGAAGGGACTGAACTGGAATCATTATCTGCCCCTCGAAGTAGAACATGGTGGTTTGTAGCTGCTGTTAATAGTAGAATAATGAAAGAAATTTTATTGCATACTGGTTATTGTATCACTTTGTTGAGTGCAAAACTATGTCATTGTGAGGATTTTGGTATGGCTTGCAGTTTGTTTGAATGCTCTGTGCTGATACAAGGCTTTCTGTAGCAAAGTGCCTTGTTGCACTAGCTGGGAGTTCTGTCTCATGCCCATTTTCTGCACCCACCAATTCCCAGAAATCTCATGAAAACCTCAGTTGGTTGCTCATATGCTAAGTCCTCAAACCTGGCATAGGCACTGGAAGGCTAGATCAATTTTCTCTTCCAAATCAGTGGAAGATTTCAACTGCTGCTCACACAGAGGCAAAACTGCCCCTCTCCATGTAACAGGAAAAGTCTTGCCTGGTTAAGCACTGTGTCTCTGTTGTGTTTTCAGAAATGCTCTGGTCCAGCCCGGTTGCTGCCCTGGCTTAGGCTGTGTCCTCAAACCTGCTCTCTCCTGCAGCCAGAGATGAGCTTGCATCACGTGCTGGCATCACTAACGCTTGCAGGAGGGTCCATCTTCTCTGTACGGGGTTTTTCAGCAGAAGGCATCTCCTCCCAGCTGCCAGGGCTTGAGCTGGTGGGACTAGAAGTGATGTGAGTGGTGCAGCATGTGCTGTGGTCACGCTGGGAGCATCCCCTTGGGTTCCTGATCCGATTTGGCATCTCTGTGCAGAGTACGCATGACTTGAACCCTGCATCTTGGATTAAACCAGGTAAAAAGATTCCCCCCACCGGGCACCCTGTGAGGGACTTCGGTCTCCTCTGAGACAGAATTTCTTTAAGAAAAAAGAAACAAAATAGGGCTGGTTTTCATTCAGGGCAGTTTTCTGTTCATTTGTGTCTCCCGTGCTTGCCCCAGCATTATGGAAATGGCTGCTGAGAGTGACAGCAGCAGCCAAGTCTGCATTTACTTCCCTCAAAAGATAGATTTTGGAGGAACGTAACACTGGTCTAAAGCATCGGCCCTTCAAGGGGAACTGTGTGGGTATTAGTTGATTATTTGAGGGTCGTAAGGGCCTTCTGGCTTTGTCCAGATTTGCACAGGTGGAATTGCACCGACGTCTCCCAGTCCTGCTGGTGGAGATGGGAGCAGGGCAGTCAGCAAGCCTGCTGCTCGGCTTTCTAGGCACATGTGCAAAAACATCGAGGACCCCAACCTAACCAAAACCATACTCAAAGCAATTATCTGATCTTGTTTGTTTGTTTTTAATGTGATGTTTCTAGACACTGGTACAACAAACACACTCTTGTAAAATCTTGTAACAGTTGTTTGTAGTTAGTATCTTCAAGATGTCTTTGTGTGTGCTAATCATGACTAATGTACGTCGCTTCAGTGTGACCGTCATCCGCCAGGGCTGTGGGAAACTTTTGGTACCAGCTCAATTATTTCCTCAGCTTGTTTAGCACTTTTCTTTTTCCTTTTTTTTACCCTTCTGTGTAAGAATACGTAGATGCTAATTTGCTCATCTATTGTGCTTTCCAGATGAAAGTGCTTTGTGGCTCACAGACTTAAATAATTAGGTCTTCCCAGACCTCAGAGCGGTTACAAAGGCAGCTGGAGTCGTCATCTCTGGTTTTACACGTGGAGATAGAAAAATCTCTAGAGGCAAGGTAACCACATGGGCAGACCCGCTTCTCTGAAGTTTCCCCGGGTTTTCTGGACATTAAGAGATGCCACTGTGCCTGCACTGCTGAAGCCCTTTCCCCTCCTGACTTGGTTACTTCCCTTCTCGCTGCCACAAATCTGGTTTTAGTGCCCACAGCAGCAGCTTGGAAGGTGCTGGGCTCTTCTCCCCGCGGCTCAGCCAAAACAGCGGCTGCTGCTCTCCCTCCTTGAACCTGGGGCAGTTTTTCCCCAGAGCATGC
Source organism: Anser brachyrhynchus (assembly GCF_964034855.1). Taxonomy (NCBI): domain Eukaryota; kingdom Metazoa; phylum Chordata; class Aves; order Anseriformes; family Anatidae; genus Anser; species Anser brachyrhynchus. The sequence goes on along the minus strand of NC_137713.1, from coordinate 8,089,258 downwards.
AATTGAGGCAGGAACTGCCGTCCTCAAAACAAAACAAACAAACCAAAACAAAACAAACCCCAAGGCCCTTGTATGTCCGACCAGAACGGGTTGCTGCAGCCTGTTCCGTTCAGTAGGTTTTTCTGTGGTTGGATATTTTGGAAGCATCGTTTCCAGCAGAGGCATGGGGCTCTTTTACAGGCTTATTTCAGCACTTCGAGAGCACGAGTGTGTGTGTCTGTGCCTGCATGTCTTGCTGTGGGTGGGAAGGGGGGGAAATGCTGGCAAGAACGCAAACGAGCCGAGCGGGGAGAGCGAAGGCGCTTTCATTCCTTACCAAGTTTTGCTCCGCAAGCTGAGTAAACTTCTTCTCTGCTGAACCGATGCTGCGCAGGGCGAGGGTTTGACATGTTCCCGGTGATAATTGCCTTGTCTCCCCCCCGCAGGTTCATCTGGCCGCCAGCACAGTTACTTTTACAACCAGGACTGTAAGTGGGCAACTTGTACACGAGGGAAAAACAGAGCCTAAGAGCAAAGCTGGTGCACTGCCAGGCGGGGGGCTGTACAGCCAGGGATGCCCTTTACTTGTTGGGGAAGCATGGGGGAGGGTGTCTGTGGGGCTCTGCCTGTTCTGTGCTCTCTTCCGTGCAATTAAAGCTCCCCACCCTGTTTTCACAGACCTCGTTGTGCTCCACCTTTGGTGGCAGCACGTTGAGAGGTGCCACAAGGAGTGGGGTCAGCTTGGTGAGGTGATGCTGCAGAGCTCTCAGAGGGACCTCGTTTGCAACTGCAGACTCTCCCATAAGGAGACAGGCTCATCACTCATTGGCAGCCTGCTATCTCCTCAAATCCTTGTCTTTTGGTGACACTCACGTTGGTGCTCCTGAGAAAACTGAGATGGTTTTCAAGGCTGAAGGGGGCCAGCAACAAAGCATTGCTTGTTGGTGCACGGACTGTGTGCCTCCGAGCTGACAGGAAAGGTAGTGTAAAAGTGCTGTGGTGCATGTGTGAAAGTCCAACCGAGGTTTTAAACTTGACTGTCAGTCTCCATCCATGGTTAATCAAAAAGCAGCAGGGATTGACGCGGGATTGTATCTGATAGCCGTGTGCAGGTTCTGTGGGCAATGAAAATCGCATCAGCTCAGGAGCAGCACATGTGCTGAGCAGACGAACCACTCCAACAAGGCTGGTTTTGTGAAAGCAGCAGTGTGGCAAGGGTAAGAAGAGCTCATGCTGATCTGCCTCTTTGCTCTCCTCACTGAACGTGCACTCAGCAGAAAAATAAGTGTCCCATAGCCCATAAGCACCAATGAAGCCTTAAATCAGGCCAGGCTTCTGTCTTTTTGCTCCCACCTCTACTGGAGATGTGCTTCACGCTCCAACTGTAGTTTCTCTCTCCTTGTATGCTCTGCTCATGGATGGTACAGAACAGGCCTGATTCCTCGTTAACCGTGGCTGTTCAGCACAAACTGGCCGCTTCTCCGGGCCCAGCTGGAGTGGTGCTGGCCAGGTGGGGCAGGGACGGCAGCCTGGGAAGGCTGCGCCTCCAGACCTGCAGTGCTGCATCCCTGGGGTGGGACCCCGAGACTGAAGGTGCCCAACAGCCTTTCCTTGCTGGCTGTGGATAGCATCAGGTCCTTCTTTGGAATTCTTAGTTCTCATTGTATCAGGAAAAAAATTAATGTCTGAATAGAGAAGTCAGCCCCAGCCCTTCTGGGAGAGAAGGATCCTTCAGTTCTTGTCTCTATCCTTGATCCTGTTCTTCTCCCCTCTGTAACTTGGGCCTGTCCAGGCCCATGAATGCACCTTGAATGTGCCATGAATCACACCGACCCTCGAATTGGTGCTCCCGTGTGAAGGAACTAAACTTGTCCAAGGACGTGGGAAAAGTGTTGTGTCAGCAGGGTTTATATCTAAATCTTCAGAATTCCTTATTATTGGTCCCACTACAGGATAATCTTGTTTCTGGATTGTCTTTTGTAAGTGACTTTACTGCCAAGTCCTTACCTGCTGTGATCCCTTTTTGGCTTTTATCATCTCAGGCAGTGTGTTGCTATCATCTGTCCAATAGCACTTTTTACCTTACTTCATAACAAGCCCTGCAGAAGAGTTTATTAAATATTAAATAAGCCTAGAGGTGACTGTGCACTATCCGGCTTCCCACTGCCCTGAGACAATTCAGTCTTCTCTGCCTGGAGATTCCCACCTCATTCTTTGCTTCATTGTCCCAAACATGAGAGTTCATAGCTTGTTCGCCCAGCAGCAACAGGGGGTTGACGAGTAGCACATCTCTCCTACAGGATCCCAAAGGGGCATTTCTAGAGCCTGGCAAAAATGAAATGAGCATCCAGGGGCCTGATGAACCCCCAGAGCCACCTGTGGCTGGTCCTGAGCTGGCGTAAGTCATCTGCAGTTTGATTGCAGTCAGTGGGGTGATGGCGACTTCTACCTGCTGAGAATTGCACCTTTTCTAGGTGTTCACTGCAAAGTTAAAGAATCTTTCTGGTGTGTGGAGTCCCCTGTAAGGTGTCTTTGGCAGACCCTGGTTCAGGTGAAGGACTTTAGCTTCTCTTCCCCTGCAGTTGTTGTCTGAGGCTGCTGCTTCAGTTCCTTGGTGTCTCCACTTTGTGCTTTGATTCCTCCCTCGAGGCGGTCATGTGCTTTTCCATATCTGCCCTGTTCTGTGGCCATATGAGGCACGAATGGTCCTGCCCCCTGCACATCTGGGACCCCTAAGGAGATTAGTTACTAAGTTATTTAAAATGTGGCTTACCTCGTTGCTCTGTTCCAGGCAAAATCTAATTGACACTATTATTCTTCTGATAGCCTGACAATGGGGGTTGGAGGATACTGGCTGCATTTTTGGAGAGATGTATATATTTTTTTGTCTGTGCAAGAAATCCTCCTTATCAGCAATTTGGCCTAGGATTCCTCCAGACGTCCTGTGTTTGAAGATGTTTCCTTCTATTGTTTTCTCGTAGTCATTTAGCCTCCTAATGATGCACTGAGTTTTTAGGCTGTAGGCTAAACACTTTGGGAGCATGGGCAGACAGCAAGGCAGGGATGTACTGCTCCTAATGGGCCTGGGACTCACTCAGCGAGGTCTGGGGAGGGGAGATGACTGTTCTGAAAGGGACAAAGAAACGTGCAGGAGGTATTCCACAGCTTACCTGTGCAGTGTAGGTTGTATGTGGCAGCACATGACATGAAGACTTGCTCTTCTCCTTTCTAGAAGGAAACGTGCCAGATAAGTAGGGAACAGGTATACTGAGCACTGTAAAACCAGCTCCTTCCAACTTCAACATTTATTAACTTTGATACAGGCAGTACCAAGAGGGAATAATGGAGAGCTGCAAATTAGATCTGTTTTAAATTGCAGTAGAGATCTGGCTGCAGATGCTTTCCTGTCTTTTCAAACTAAAGCAATTGAAATGTTTCTAACCTAAGTGTCTGGATTGCTTGGATTTTTAATGGGCTTTTTCTCCCCGTTGGTGATCTGCAGCCCCACACCTTGGGAGTGTCACTCCAGGCATCTCGCCCGCTGTCTTGGGCAAGGAGGGAAGGGAATGTGGTGTTACACGCTTACACGCTGGAAGTGCTTCAGCAATGTGAGTTGCTGCTGTATTGCTAGGAGGTATAGGAAAGGCTGTCTGTTTTCTCTAACACTGTGACGTTCCTAGTAGGCTCATAAGCACTACAGCACGGAGAGATCTGCAGATGCTTCTGGCCACACTCAGACAATGTAAACCCTACCCGAGGTGGGTGTCTCTGCCTGGTGCTTCCCATTGGCTGTCTCCAAGCATTCAGTCCATCAGAAACTGCACTTCCAGGGACTGAAGTGGAATTTAAACTATCTGAATATAGTCCTTTGTGTCAAATCAAATGATTTGTTAAAGCGAGGCCAGATTTGCAGGGAGAATCAATCTTTTTTATTAGATCAACTGATGTGGAAAAAGCAGACAAACTTTCAGGCATATTAACCCTTCTTCTGGTCTGCATTTGTGCTTCGGGAACGGAGGGATCTGTCTGCCAGGGGAGGCTGTGCTTTGGGATATGTGTTCAGACTGACTATTCAGCAACAACTTAGGTCTGAATGCAGACCTGGGTGGCATTTTTGGGCATGTCTGCATGCTTTTTTGGGGAAAAAGACTTTTGTCCCTGTGTGTTTGGACACTAGATGTTACCACACAACAAATAATAGGCTCTGCTCTGCAGCTGACTCATTGTGCAAGTCTGGGGCTAATTACTGAATCCCTCCGTGCCTCAATTTCCATCTGTAAAATGTCACAGATGCCCACCATTCATAAATCGCTTTCAGATTTCCAGATGAGGTGCTGTGTAAGTGTAGAATAGCGTTAGTTTATACATATTGTGCTAGAGTATAATATAAAACACATGCGACAGAAGAGCCTCACAGATGTGTCTCTTTCAACTGCAAAAGGCAGGGCCTTGGCTGATGATTTAGCACAGCACTAATTGGGCTAAAATAGGAGATTGCTCTTATTCTGATGCAATTGTCACCATTAAAGTCCTCATTTACCAACAGCTTTTGGAGATATCCCAGTTATTTCCTATTGAGGAGTGCTGTAGCGTCTTGGGTCTCAAAGCACAACAATTTATAGCAAATGTCGACATTTTTATAGCATACCCCACACTGGCTGTCCTCACACTTCTGGAAGGGGGCTGCTCCATTGTTTATTTTGAATGTGCATCTTGCTTGTCCTGTAGCTGCACTTAGCACTTTTTTGCTGCCTAAAACCTTTTGGGCATTTCCTAATCTCAAAGCAGAGGCATTTGACCGAGTCATTTCCATTGCCATTACTGGGTGTTGCATACACAGGAATCCTCATTTATTGATAAGAAAGCTGTTCCCGTGGCTGCGAGCAAACGAGTGCCTGGCAGCTGTTCAAAGTTTAAAGGATTTGTGGCATGTGATGGTTTGGGTTCAAGCTATCAGCTTCGGTGAAGTGCTTGAGAGTGTCTTCCAGATACCTTTCATGGAGAAGGATAAACTTAACTAGTTAAGAGATTTGGTTTGTTTAAGTACTCTCAAGTTTCCTGATTATGTTGTTGGGGCTAAGCTCTCGGTGGCTATGGAGTCTGGGAGCTCTTTTCACTGCGGGACAATTACGCTTGTGTGAAACTGAGAAGTGCCAACACCATCCCTGTTGCCAGAGGCATCGTGTGGCAGTGGGCACCAGTGACCATGCACTGAGCCTCCCAGTCCTCCAGCTGTGCAGTTTTAAAGCCCTGGTCTGAGCATATTTGCCAGTGTATCGTTGCCTAGGAATAATTACCGATTCTGTTGTAAGAAGAAGGTATGGGGCTGGGGCGGGATGAAGGTTCTCCGGAGATCTCCGATTCCTGCTCAGTGTATTGCAGACAAATTGCACCACTCTGCATTTGTCCATTTTGGACTCGGAGGCTCTGGCTGTTCTCCCCGTTCCCCATCAGTGCTCAGGGAGGTTCAGAATTCATTGTCAAATCCTCCACAGCTGTAAGAGAAACGTAATATTGGGGCTGAGTGCGTGGGGTGAATGGCGTGGGAGAGAAGGTTGGCTGACATGCAGCCTTACCCAGTGCTTGCCGTATTCTGGGAGAGATCTCCCCTGACGCTGGGCCTTCATTCCTGGGTCTAAATGTGCCATTTAAGGCATTTTTTAAGTAGAATTTCAAGGCGGGGGCAACTAGAGCCTCAAAATGAAGCTCTCCTAATTACCACTAGCACGATGTCTTGGAGGAGGTGTGACGGTGCTCATTATTGTGTAGGTGTCATAAATGAGAGGAAGCACAAACGGTGAGGAAGGGGTTGGTTCCACCACAAAATAATTGGGTCCCCAGATTCGGGAAGCATTTGGTAAGCTTTGGGTTAAAATAACAGGATGAAGGAATTCTGGAAAACATTTTGATTCAGCACAGTATGATGGATATCTTCAGATTTCTTCATCCTAAAATGAGTTAGAAAAGTAGCCTGGTGCAGCTATTTTGAAGAGTTAAAAATCTGAAACTGAAACTGAAACATGCCTGGCTGACCCCAGCTGGATATTTCCTTTGCTAATTTTTCTTCATCCAGAAGTTAACATGGAAACAAAACCAAAAAAAAAAATCCTTTGCACAGCCTTGCGCTAATCACTAATCTGATGCAACTGTTACCTTGTTCTTCCCGTTATGGGGACCAGATGATATCGGGGATTTGCTGGGTCTGCTTCTCCCTGGTGTCCCAGAGAGCGAAGTCGCAGCTGCGGAGAGATGTGGAAGGGATTCCTCTTTCTGCTCAGATCTCTGAGGACCATAGCAGAGCTCAGAAGGATTTAGACAAAAGCTAGCAAAAGGTAATTAGCAGAATCAGGCAGAGTAATGATCTTCAAGAGACTGAGCATCCTGTTGGACTGCATCCTGTCCCTGTGGCGCTGGGCGACAGGCGCTAGCGCTGCGCGGAGCGGTGCTGCCTCGAGCGAGGGCTGCGGAGCACAGGCATGGCAGAACGGACGAAGCACGCTGGCTCGAGCCTGAAGCTGAAACGTTGATCTGGGAAATGGAGGCTTTGCAAAAGTGCCCCTGGGGCTGATAATAGTGGTAATCAGAGCGTGTTCTCCATAGTAAGTGTGGGCAAACGTGGAGTTTTGATTTTCAGGGAGAAAAGTTCTTCTGAATTCAGACCATTTTTTTCAGCAGCTTAAGCTATGCTTCCCTTATTGGTCTTTCAGCTTAATTTTTGTCTTGGCTAAAGGAAGCCAGTGCTAATGTTCTGGATGAAGAAACACTGGTGTTTGACTGAGCATCCTAAATGTAACGTGTTTATGGGTTACGGGGACTTTCTGCAGAGAGAAGGCATCTAACCTTAGAGGTGTCTTTAGTCCTTGCAGTCTGAAGTGTGATAAAACAAAGCAGGGGTAGAATTTGATGTCAGAAATCCAAACTGGCAACAAGATGCATATTTTTAACACAGGGGTTAGCCTTGGATGCAGTTTGCTAAAGAAACCTAGGTTGTCTGGCTCTAGAGTGTCTTTCTGAGAGACATAGTCCAGTTAACACACATTGTTTGGCTCGAGACTGTGAGAGATTCTCTGACCTGTGATACGCAGGTGCAGAGCTGATATTATAGGAGTCCCTCCAGAGTTTATGGTGAGCCTTGATTCCTTTCGTCCTGTCTGCTTCCTTACTTCGTGTTACGTTATGCCGTATTTTGAGCGCGTTTTTCCCCGATCACTTCTCCCAGCAGGGAAAAGCAGTCTCCTCTGGAAGGGATGTGGGACCATCTCACTTTGAGGTGAACTTTGAGGCGCAGTGTGGTTCCCATGCACGCTTGGGCTGGGGTCGGATGAGTTAGCCAGGCCTCATGAAGTATCACTCCCTGATCTGCAACACGCAGTGCCAGAGGAATGAGTCTGGTGCAATGACTGTGGGGATCGGACACTGCGTTTTGGCTGCAGTGGGGAGCGGAGCATCTACAGAAGGGTTTTTTCACCTAGGACGAAGCCCCAGCTCCTGGGGGCTTGGGTACACTTGGCTGCTGTGGCAGGAAGCCTTGTGGGTTCCCTCCCTGTAGGTTGGGGGCACTCGCATATAGCCACTTCTTGCTGTGAGAGGTTTGTCCATACATGTTATTGATGCTACCTACGTGCCTGTTTTCTGGCATTTTATTTGCTTTGGTGAATTTTAGAGCCAGGCAGTGACGGCCCGCAGGGGAGCTGCCAGGAGGGAGGTTTGGTGCGGCACCAAGAAGCCCCGAGCACCACGCTGCCATCAGCATCGTCTGGGAGTGCGTCTTCTGCAGCTCACAGACAGCAAGGCTTTAACAAACCCGTGCTGGATAGGGAAAATTCCTCCTCATCGGGGTCATTTCAATCTTCAGGCTATATTATTAAAATGTCCTTGGTGTTTCTAAAAATAATAGATAATACATTTCTAGCAAAACGTGTTGCCCCAAAATCCAGCCTTTCCCTGCTAAACTTTCCTCTGACGGATAAAGATGGATTGAACACGGATCTCACAGCTCATGGTTGCCTATGAATAAATGATCGTGATCTAATTCCATATGCTAACAGAGCACAGGCCTAACCAGCAAAATAGATCTTTGGCACTGTGAAAGAGCACAAATCCCCAGGCTGAGAGCAATTATGTATAAAATTAGTTAGTGGTGTGGGAGTGTGCATGTGTGAAATTTTAAATAAAACAATGTGAGTGATGTGAGCTGTTTAAGAATAGACCTGGGTGAATAATGGAGATTTTTTGGGTTTATTTGCCAAACCAAAAATTGGAAAGAAAAATGATTTGGGACAAACTGAAATGGAAATATTTAGGGTTTCTTTTTGACACAACATAATGACTAAAATATGGTTTTGGGTCAACCTAAATTATTTCATTTGACCCAAAGTGAACCAGTTAGTTTCACTAAGACTATTTAATCAGTTAATTTCATTTTTAATTTAGGTGAGTTTTGAAATAAATACCATTTTGAGACCAAAGACCAAAACGTCACTAAGAAACTGAAAATCATTTAAAAAAATCTAGAGAAAGTATTGCAGAAATTTTTTGGAAACTACACCCCGTTTTTTTCCACTTGAAGCTACGTACCAGATTTTATCTGGGTTCTCAGATAGTGGTTGTTATTCCAAAAGTGCATTTTGTGGTAAACTTCCTTTTCACTCAGTTTTACTCTTATATTTATTTATTTATTTTTTATTACAGAGCCTTCAAAATCACAGAATTTCATGATAAAGGAAATATTTATTGCTTTTTTGGGAACAAAAAAGTCCCTTTCCTGTTCAAGAAGGTAGAAGAAAGTAGACATGAAAATTAAGTATGAATATTTTACAAGCAGAAAAAGATCAGATAGCAGTTCTCATAAGAAGGGAAATTTGAGCTGCTTTTTAAAGATAGCCAGTAAAGTTAAGGGTAAGGGTTATTAAAATAGATATATATGTATATTAAATGGAGAGAGAGAGATCACAAATGGAGAAATTTTGGCAGTGATAAGGGTCTCCTGGTAGGGACAATGAATTATCCATAATGATGCTAAAATTGCAGAAATATTCTATAGATGTTCTGTTTCATATTGATAGGCAGCCTAATAATTTACAATTTATGAGTGAAACTAAAGCTTTGCGTCCTGTAAAATCCTGACGTGAAAACTGTGGGAGAGAACAAAACATCGTTATTTGGTCAATGAGATCATCTTTAAACTTCCCTGAGCCTCCTTGGCCTGAGGTTCGTTACCTGTGAAGTGCTTTAATTACGTGCAGGGCCCTGCTCGGTGGCAGTGCCGTGGGGCTGGTCGGTGCTGGTGTTGAACGCAGGGTCAGAGGAATTGTTTGTTGGAAGTGAGAGGCTCACGGCGTTGGGTAGCTGTCGGCCCCAGAGAGGGGGTGAGAGGACAGACGGCCTTAACATGAGATGGGGAGAGGAGGGATGTGGTGAGGTTGGCTTTTCCCCGTCGGTTGCCTCAGCCAGATCCCAGCCCCACTGCCATGTGAGACCCCAGCCACCGCGGCCCCTTCCCAACCACTGCCTTTGCCAAAAGGTGTAAATTCGCAACGTACTCGATGTGTAAATACCATGGCAGTAAGCAGAGAGATTGTCGCAGCTGGGTCCCGTGGATCTTGCGTTAAACAAAATGCGGGGTGCTTACGTGGCGAGCAGGCCTTGCTCCAGCCTCGTGGGCCTGTTCTGCCGGCCGGGCGGTGGCCGGGCCTGCGCCATCCTGTCAGGATCCCGTCCCTCCCGCAGCTCCCCCGACCTTTGATTCCCGTTTTCTCTTCAGACCAGAGGCTACTGGGCCACGCGAGCGCTCCTCCTCCTCTCCACAGTTGCTGTCAGCCCATTGCCTTTTGCTTGTTCCAGCTCCATTACAGAGCTAAAGACATGACTGATACCAAACAAGTACAATTAATAAAGTCTATCTAGCCAACATCTGACTCTCATTAGAGGAAACGTGTTGAAAAAACAGATCTCAGGTTGGCTGTGATTTATGGCTTGGGCCTGCTATCCTTCACAAGCACTGGCGAAAGCTTTCGCAAAGGGCCAGAACATAAACTACTTAGGGAAACTCGGTATCCATGTAAAAAGGCTGGAAGGGTCAAATCAGACAAATTAAAGAGGGGTGGAGATGCAAGCCCAGGCTGGCTGTCCCCCACCAAGGGCCACCTAGGTAGGCGCAGGGGGTCTGTTTTCGTATTTCTACTGTGGAATTTGATTTGAAATTTCTTCTGGTGCCTGCAAATATCACTGCTTTTTTTTTTTTTTTTTGGCTAAGCTGTATGCATGTGTGTGGGAACAAGTGGATGGAAGGGGCAGTGGTCCAGTGGTTTATCTTGAAGTGTCCAAGTACAACACCTCTGGTGGATGTTTCATGCTGAGCCTGATAATGGGACTTGGACGGCCTGGGCATGGTGACAGTGCTGTTGTCACCTGAGTGAGTCACGTTGCTGCATCACTGCTGGATCCTGGATGTCTTTGTCACTTCTCATTCCCTATCTGCTCACAGAGTTTACTGTAAAGTTAGCTACGCTTTGTGCTCCCCTCAGGAGCTTGGAGCTTCATTCTTTTCGCCTTGCAAAGAAACAGTTGCCTGGATTAATTTAGATGACTTTACTGATGCTCTTCCAGATTTGTTCAGAGAATGCTGAACAACATTTTCTCCAAACTGGACCTACTCAACTTGTGTGTTACAGCTTTGTAGCGCAGCATACTCCAAACCACCCCATTGCATTGCAGGGTTCGTTCGGCTTTCTAGTAATGGCAAAATATGACCTTGAAAAAGCTGGCTGCAAAGGTTTTATTTGTTTAAACAAAGACTTTGTGATTCCAGAATTCTCTCCCCTTTCATATGCTATAAACGACCTCCTCCGCCTCCTCTCTGAAATATGAATTTTGGAGTAATCTATCAAGAAAAAGAGAGACAGAGCCTTGATCCCTTGACTTCAGTTGAGCTGTGCAATTTATATCTACTGAGCATCTGGCTGTAGGGAAACCAAAAGCCCTTTTAATATTCTGCAGAGACTCTGGGTATACAAATGAGCGTGGGCTGTCAGGGCTGAGAAATGGGGCAGAGATGCCAAGAGGTTTCTTTGCCGTTTCACAGAACTCTCTGACCTGTGGCCCCATGGTGAAAGTTGGCCTGATTTTTTTACTCGCTTCAGTGCCACTGTGATAATTATGCTGAAATCATTAGAGCCCTATTGGTATAAAGCCATTGTCATGCCTTTTTTGTTAATCTCGATTTGAGTGAGGAGCTGGAAGACTTGTGGGGCTTTCAGCCTTGAGCAGGCAAAATATGCAACTATTTAATCGTGAAATTATGTTCATGCTGCTCAAGCAAAGTGGGAAGGGCAAGCGTAGCAAGGCACCTGAAGGAAGACATTCACCGTTGTCAGTCACTTGTCCTAGGAGCATGTCCAGAGCCTGGTGCCTGTTTGTGCAGCGCAGGAGGTGCCAGCTCTCAGCCTTTAATCGAAGGCTGATCAAATGCAGCAGCCTTTGGGTCAGGGTTAAATGGGTCACCGCTGACACAGGGTATTGTGACCTATTGTCTGCCAGCACGCCGAGTCTATCCCATCTCTGATATGTTACATCTTTCCTTTCCATCCAGTTGTACTGCCTTACCCACGCAGCCAGAGAGGGGGAACAGGAGGGCAGGAAGGCAGAGGTGTGCTAGGACAGGGACAGCAAGATGTTCTGGAGACAGATTGGGTGTCACATGATACGCTGGTACAGTCTTACACTTATTATCTCAATTATTTATCCTCCCTGCTGGAATATTTCTAAAACAAATCCTACCATGTGTTTTAAGGTTGGGCTTCATAGAGTGAAATCACAACTCCTTTCTCAGAGTTTAGCTGGAAAAATACAAATCTGCCAGCTAGGAATCTGGGGGAAATAAACTGTGGTTCTGTGTAGCAACAAGTGATGGATTTCTGCAGATATGGATAGCGTCTGCTCTGGTGTTTCAGGTCAGAGAGCATGCGTATTTGCCCCAACGTTGTGTTCATTGTCTGTGGAATAGTGATGTGAGATTCTCAAGCTAGCTTTACTAAAGCAGAATGCTTTGACTTTGCAGTGCAAGCCCTTGGAACCACCAGCCACCGGGATTAGAGAGTAAATATTTAAGTGCATAGTAGTAAGGGAAGATATTTGTTAGCTTGATTTGTCACCATCATCCTCAGGCCTTCTACAACGACAAAGAATGACCCCCAGACCTTGAAGGAGGCTGGTCCCTGGTGTACTGTGAGCAAGCTTTGCCTGTAGATTCTGTGTCAGAGGTACCAAGCATTCATCTCACTCTTCATGTTTGTAAGCATTGTCCATCTGCCAGTTAGCTAGATAAATTACACAAGGATTTGTTGGCAGGACAATTTTCCTCAGTAAGAAGATTTTTTGCAGTAGGACTTCCACTTACTGGATTAGTTAAATGTCTTTCGGGTCCAGGCTAAGTACTTTGGGTGTGGATCCGGGTTTCTAGGCACTTTGAGAAGAACAGGATCAGAGTTCTGTTATTTTGTTGATTTAAATCTAACGTTTTGTCCAGCAAATGCATGTAAGAGCACTGCTTGAGATGCTCTTCAAGAGCAGAGGGGCTGCTGGACCGGTGTCCAGCAGAGATGATCAGAGCTCCCTCTCCTCTGATTTGGTTGATTCGCCCCTGTGCAGAGGGGTAGTACAAGCCCTTTTAGTAAGCTGAGCTCTCCAAATAGAGTTTAACTTATCAATTCATCTCAGAATCTGTCCCAGAGATGGTTTTCAGACAGTCCAAGTCAGTCTCTGTGAAACCTATGGGGGTTATTAATATGTGCAAGCCAGCAGAAGGGAGACTAGGACTCCATATTTTATTTGCTCTGTAACACATCTGGTGCGCCTTTTGGCTCTTGGGAGCTCTGGATTTATTCAGTCTTATCTTTGTATGGGGATGAGCAAGATCAAAAGCATGAAGCCAGTTACAAACAGAACATAATTCCCCATTTTGCACACCACAAGCAGATGCAGACCAAACCAGCCTCGCCCACTTCCTTCCCTGGGGACAACGCGCCTGTGGCACTTGTGTATTCATGGGCCAGTTCAGGCCAAAAATAATGACCCCCAAGATCGATTGCAGAGAATAAAAATAAACAAATGCCGTTAGTCCGAAGATGGTCCGTGTCAGTCTTGACCTGTGAGGGAATCCCTCGATCTCAGTGTGCCCAAACCATCAGATGCTTTGTTTGCGAAAGGTAAGGCCCCACCAGATGGAGGCTGCGTGTCTACCTCCTTTGGGGAGGTGCACAGCTCCCCGTGGAGATTTTCTGTGCCCCCAAGGGGTCAAGGAGAGAATTTCTTTGGAAGGTTTATGCAGTGGGTGATTGGATGCCGTTAGTACTCAGACAATCTGCTTGGGCTGTAAATCACTGAAGGGGAACAGCCAAACTTCCTGGCCCTCCGAGCCACATATTAAAATCGTTGCGTGGCTGAGAGCCATCGGCGCATACCATGTGCTTCATAAACTGGAAAGTGTTTGTGGGTGAAGATTTGAGAGGTTCCTCAGGGGTCCTCATGCAAAAGGGGACACTCGTTAGGGATGAGAACTGAGTCCCAGGTGTCCTGGGGATGTTTGGTTAGGTCAAAGCCCATGTTCACCTGAACCCGTGTTCACCCATTGCTCTCCATAGGTAGGTACTGGGGTTACACAAATCCCCAGTGCACCCTCAGCCTGAGCCACACCTGGATGGTTGGTTAGTGGCTCAAGAATTAGGGGTCAACCTCCCCAGCCCTATGGAAATACCAGGAGGAAATACTGCATCAGTGGCCATCACTGCAAACTGGCCCTGGTCCTCAAGAGGCCCAGAAACGCACGCAGAGATTCTCCTCTGTGGGACATGAGCTGGTGGTGATGTGTCGCCTGAGTAAGGCTGGTTTGTTCTCTGTAATACTTCATGCTGCGAGTCATTTTCCCTTTTTAAAAACCGTTGCACTTCAGAAGTTGTGATAGGTGAGCGGGCCAGGCTGGAACGCTTCTCTGATAGCTGGGAACAGGCCGTTCAACACGGCTGTGACGTGCTGGGAAAGTGCTTGTTGATTAAATCTCTGCTCAGGGCTTTATCCTCCTTCACTCACTTTAAAACTGCTGAAATGAAAACAGAGGCAAAGCAGCAGGCCTCCTGTTTAGATAAGTGATGTCCTTTGTACCAAGCAATCATTTTAAACTGCACTCAGAGCCCATTAAGCTAACGTTTGTTCTCGGTAAGGCATCCTGTCAAGACCCCTTTGGTGCTTGCTGCCGATCTGTTGCTTCCATGCGGCAAAGTGAGATGGAAACCACTTCGTGCTGCAGGTCTGCTCTGCGTCAGCCCTGGGGTCACTTGTTTTTTCTCGCTGTTGCTGGGACTGATGATTTGTTGTGGGAGTGGTTACGGGGCCTGGGGATGGAGCAGGGCTCCGCAGAGACGGGCATTCTGTGCAGTCATTGCTCTCGTTGGCATTTGACCAGGACTGAGAGCAGGGGAAGGAAGAGCACCGAGCTAAGTGGGAGCAGCGGCTGTGCAGCCTGGTGTCTGCGAGGTGGTATGTGCCATGCCAGCCTGTGCCACTGACAGACCATGTCTCTGCCAGTGACAGCTGGTCGTGCTGGTTGGCACCAGGAAAATTCTTAAAACTAATTTTTCTCTGCCTGCCTTCTGCCTGTTGGGAACTTGGTTTCACACCGCACCACCGAACGTCCCCAAACAACACTCATAATGTGGCTGTGGCTGTTTACCTGCATAATAGCGTTGAATGTTTATTCCACCTCCCACCCCCAATAACTGATTATCTTAAAGCACTTCCCTGTGTGCCTTGGATCAAAAAGGGATCAGGGCCCGCGGAGTGAAAGCCATGGATTAGAATGCGAAGTACACAGAGATTTTACATCATTCTGTTTTGTTCTTTCCAGAATGCATGAACTGCACGAGACTAGCAGATATGACCGAGAGGCTAAACACGCTTGAGGCCAAGGTAAGGATTTTATTGCCTTTATTCTTCTGTTTGGCAAAAATTTCCAAGCGTTGCCAGTGAAAAAGACGAGTTGACATCCCTGGAGAGAGGAGGTGTCTGTCCGTCTGCACAGCAAGCAGGGACAGCAGAGCTCGGCTGGTGTGACACCAAGTGGTGCACAAGGAGAGAGCTGCTCATCTCCATCGCTCAGCTCGGCTCTTGGGATTAATAACCAGAGAGGCAGCTCGTGCTGTTTCCATTTGCTTTACAGCAAGTGCTCTGTGTGTCTGCCTCAAACGAGCCCAAAGGGAGGTGCCTGGGTGGTGCAGGACAAAACACTTGAAGCAGATACAGGCACTCAGCCCCGTCTGTACTGCTGGGGGCTGGTGAAAGATGGGCCTGTGTGAGCATTAATTCAGCTCCTCCTGAATAGTGCTCAGGTTTTGCTCCAGGAACAGCGGGCAGATGGAGCTGTATGATAAATGTCTTGCTTTCAGCTGCTTGGTACCACAGGGACATAAAGCAGCAATTCCCCTGGCTCGGGAAAGAAGCAGACTCCAGTTCTGGTCTTACTCACTCCAATGCCTTGTGGAACCTTACCCTTGTAGGGCACAGAACAGAGCAGTAAGGGCGTGCAGATTTTTCAAAAGACAGTTGTTCAGTCTGCTCTTCAATTGCTGTCCGTTCCTGTGTTTTTATCCCTTTTCTGAAGCATGGGAGGCTTTTGTGCATGCTTCAGTGGAGAAAAATATTAAGGGCAGACCTTCACATTTTTTTTTTGTTTCTGTTTTTGTTTTTTCCTGCAAATTGTTTTAATTTCTACCTACTGGGATTCAGATGACTTGTTCCAGTCTAGTAACAAAAAAGCTGAGTCGGTCCCCTTTGATCTGTGGTGTCCCTGTGCCAGCCCAGTCCTGGCTGTTAGATGCAGTGCTTTGGTTCCTTTAAGGCAAGTGCTGCTCTTATTATTCGTTAACATATGGTTATCAGTGACATAAAAGAATTTGGGGAGAAACCTTTGGTGGGGGGAGGTTGGATGTGTGGTGATTTTGAGGCCAGTGCATGAGATTCTGGTAATTTGGGAATTGTCTGAGCTGAAATGAAGTGAGCAATGTTGTCTGGAACTTCCTCAAAGCCTTCGCAGTTATATTTCACTTCGGGGAAAACGAAAGGGGAGGGGGGATGAAGATGTGGGGAATTCTGTATTGTTCGAGTGGAAACAACTGTTGTAGTGCAAAGGACAAAGACGAGCTGGGCTGTTTCTCGGAGCAGTGGGACCTGGCAGGTGGGTGTTCTTTGGCAGCGGGGAGCTGGAGGCGTTCGGAGAGGAGAGAGGGGCTGGTGACCGACCTCTGTGTGTAGTCTCGAGTCCAAGTAAGACATGGACCAGCCTCAGAGAGATGTAAATCAGCCCTCCCATGCTCAGGCTGTAGCCAGCTCTACCTTGCTTCACTTTCCAGGACTTTCTGTATTTGACTCCCTGGAAATTCATAACCGAAGGCTTGTTCCGAAGTCCTGACATCAGAGCACCTGTGCTCTGCTGGCTTGTGCTGCTCAGCACTTGTGCTGCTCACCACTTGTGCTGGATAACCAAGCCTAAGAGGCAAAGGCCAGCCTCAGCAAGGGCCCTGGCAGGCCTTGGCTGAGGAGGAGGCAGCTCCCACCTGCCCAAACCCCCTTGAGAAGTCTTCGACCCTGAGTGAGTGCCCCCAAGTCAGTGGGTTGTGCAGATATGCAGCTGGTTTAAAGCAGGTGATTTTAGGTTCTTGTCACCTAAAAGCAATCCGCTTTCCGACGTGGGTACCACCTGCCTGATGCCTGTGGTATTTGGGAAGTGCTGCCCACTCGCCTTGTGCGTGGGAGCTCTAGTGAAGGCAGCAACGTGACCTAAGACACTTGTGCAGCAACTGGCATTTGCCCCCTGACTGGCAAACCTGACGTGCTGGTCTCTAGGAAATGCTTTGGATGTTGGCAGCCACCATGCTGCAACCTGCCCTGCATTCAGGAGGGAGCACCGAGCTGGCAGCCAACAAGCGCCGTGTCGACAGCTGAAGGCTTTGCAGTCCTGCAAACCCTTTGACATGAGGATCAGCGAGGCAGGTGTGTGCAAAGCCCAGTGCCAAGATGTGACCAGCTGGACCCCTGAGGGGTTTGGGTACTGGCTTCGTCCCAGCCGTGGCCAAGCAAAGAGCACCTTCCCCCTGCCTCACTGAGCACTTTGGATGACTCAGACTCACAGATCGCAGAGTGACAGCCTCCTGCCAGAGGGACCGCTGGAATGCCGGGACAAGCCGTGGCCCTCCAAGTCTCCAGGTAGCCGCAAAGTCTGCAGAATCACAGACATGATCAGCTGGTGGAGCCTGGACTCAGCAGACGAGGAGCACCTCAGTGGTGCTGATCAGCTCCATCAGCTATCTTGGGCATAGCACATCGTGTCTGTGTGTTTTAGTGCTGCAGCACTCTGCAGTCCCGGACACCTCGTAATGCTAAGCAAGTGCTGCTGCTTGGGGCTTGTCTGGCTTGCAGGAAGAGTGCTTCACGCTCTATTTTAGCCGTGCTAAATGTGAGCATTTGTGTGACATCCTCGCAGAAGTTTAAAAAGTTACAGCTTGGAAAACTAGTGTTTCCAATTTGACCTTTCTCTAGCTAATTATATTCATTTATTTCTTACCCAGTTCTAAAGGCAAGGAAAACACCTTAGCTCTGGGGAGCTAATGAGGCAATTTGTGTTGTTGCTGTGATGGGTTTCCTCCTGACTTTACTGTGCTCCCACAGACACCCAAGCTGGGAGCAAAGCTCATCAAGAGGTTTACTTTTATGGGGGGCAATGAGTTGTCTGTTTGTATTGTGGTGTGCTAAAGATCGTGTATCTGCTAGGAGAGTATATTCTGCAGCACAGCCTAGCAGGGACATTGTTCATCTTCAGGCTTCCACTTCATTTGATAAGCTGTGGGTGCTGTGCAAAAACTGGTGGTGTGTAGCAATTAAAAGCAGAGTGAAGCAACATTATATGAGCACAGATGCTGTACACAGGAGAAATGTGCTGATTCACTCTTTCTTCCATGTTAATTTAAGTTCAGTTTGATCTACACAGCCATGTAGTGACCTCAGTTGTTGTAATGCAGTAATTGCCAGCACCCTTGAAAAAGGTGCTTACATTCATGTAGTATTGCTTCTATTCCTGCTCTGGGTTTTGGAGAAAGATGCCTGTTTTGAAACAACTGATGCTCAGTAATGTCAGGACCTGAAGATGCCAGAGTAGAAGCCATATGAGCAGCCAAAGAGTACTTCTATGGTATGATTTTTCTCCTTCAGGCTTTTTTTTTTCTTTTTTTTTTTTTTTTTGGTGGAGTGATGAGTGGAGAAGGTTCACATTCAGAGAAAGACATTTTGTACTAACTCTTACATTTCCTAGGTGGGAAACAGCCAGTTCTGGGGCAGGATTTCCTTCCACAGCCTTCTTTCTTTCCTTGCTTTTACAGCAAGGTAAGAGTACGAATGGGAGAAGTAAACACAAAGATGGATTCCTGTTTTGGTTTTTTTTTTTCTGTTTTTTGTTTGTTTATTTTTTTGCCTGTTGGCCCGTTTGCACTTGGGTTGTAGTAAGTAGAAGGAAGCCCATGGTATCTGAATATGCCATTGGTGAAAGTGGCCACAGGATAGCCATAGGATAGCTGTCCTCTGGAAGCTTTCAGTGCTGAAGGGATATGGAAATGTCTTATTGGGTATGAGAAAATACAGAGCTCCTTTGCTGTGCACGGGCTGTGGCTGGAATACCCTGTGTGGGAAACTTGGAGATAATCTCTGGGTTATTTATGACAATCCCAAATGGACGGGGAGTCTGCATTCCAGTGGTGTGAGGGGGGACTTGCAACTGCAGAGTGTAAATCAGAAAAGGTCACCCAGGAATGACATTGCTGCTTTTGCCCTTTTGAATTTCAACCTGGAATTTAATAGATAGGAATATAATAGGAATTTAACGCTGCTTTAATAGAGCAGGCTAGGCACAAGTGAAAAACAGTCTCTTCCTCACACCTCTGCAATGGGGAGAAGGAGCCAAGAGCCCTCCCCAGTATGTGTGAGGATACGTAAAATGTGCCTTTGTCCTCCAGTGGCTGTGAAGGGCAAGTGAACACGGAACAAGCTCAGCCTTGGAAGTAGAGGCTGCAAGTCTGTCGTCTCTTCTTTCCCTCCTCCTCTTCTGCAGGCTACCGCAGCTGTCCCCATAAAAATGGGGGTGTAACAAGAATGGCTCTCGTCTTTCTTAATGCAAGGATGAGTTGGTTCATCCAACTTGTAAGGTCAGCGTCCAAATGAGGTAATAAAAGGAACCCTCTGATTTTTGTAATATGGAAGTTGGAATAGAAAACAAGATACAAGAAAACAGAATGAAAAAATGACTCATTAGGGACAGGACAAAGTCCTCACGTGCTTTGTGCCCTCCTTAACACTGCTGTAGGTTGTCCTTGGGGCTGCATGGGAAGTTGCTGCATAAAAGGAGGTGAAGAGAGATGAGTCCGGGCCCATTCTCATCTTTCTCATTTCGAGTTACCCTGTCATCAGCCTGGGATGGAATCGGCCCGCTCCATTTGCTTGATACCAGACCCGTTTTGGTGCCACAGGTTTGAAAGCTTGCTTGATGGTGCTGAGCTTGAAATCTACGGGCTTGAATCTACATCGGGAAGATGGCGCTGAGGCTGGGATCAAGGGCAAGAAAGTGTGCAGGGAAGGACAAAAGCTCCCCCCTCCCCGGTATGCCAAACCTTACTTCTCTCCCATGACATTCTATGCAATGTGATTAGAGCCTCCCACAACCCACTTTTATTTCAAATACAAGGCTTCTCCTTATGCCAGCACGGTTTCTTAGTGGGAATCATGTACAGTCCTTTCTTTCTGGCCTTCCTGAGCCTGATGCTGCCCTCCTGTGACACAGGACAAAGCCCCAACAAATAGTGCTGAAACTCGAGAGAGCTGCAGTGCCGCTCCCACTGCGTGCAGTGCTAACAGGAAAGCAGGCAGCTGCCTAAAGCTTTCTGCTCATTTTGTTCTCCACAAGCCCCATTTTCTTTTAATAAACCGCACCACGGAGTTATGGGCAGTGTGATATTAATCCCAACTTTCGGTTGGAGCTCGAGCGCAGCATTTGATCTGCGTTGATATAACCCAGCCTTATCTCCTGACACCGCTTTTGAGAAGATCGTGGCATTTCACTCACAGCTTTAAAGCAGGAGATAGCATTACATATCTAGTGTCTGAATGATTCATTGTGTGATTGATAAATGACATGCGTATTTCTTGCATGAAAACAGTCCTTGTAATGTGATTCCCCGTGCAGGAATTTCTGAAAGGTTTTAAAGAAAATCTTTGTACTGTACACAGAGGTTTAATCGATCCGTTGCTATTTCTCTGAAATCACCCCATTTATGTAGCTCAGATTTCCACACAGCACCTTCACGACCCATGTCTTTTGATTACAAAGCACCATTACTTGGAATTTTTTGCTGTAATCATTGTATGAAATGATTTTATATCTGCCTGTTTCTCCAAGCAGCTGTCTGTGATGTTTTATGGGGTTTGTCTTTTCCTTCTCTGATAGGCATGAAACAATCTCCTGCTGTAGTGCAGAAATATTTGCAAAACAGAAGATGTTTTAAGGTACTGTAGCATAGCTGGGAGAAACTCTAGGAGCAAAACCCGAATTGCTTGGCTGTGAGGCTGCTGCTGGTCCCAAAGAGCGGACTGTAATGCTTGCTTGGTATTTCAAGGACTTTCGTGAATATTCCATGCTGTATATTTGATTGCCACTAGCAGTTATTTATTTACCTTCTGTTCTCAACAGGAAGGTAGTTTAGTAAATCTCTGAGGTTTCCTGGTGACCCTGTGCAGAATCTGCATTTCCAGTTCCAACAATGCATTGAATTTAAGGAGTGTTTAGGCTAGTCAGCAGATAGCTGTAGCAAGAGCAAACTTAAATCAATCCCTATAAAATGCTTAAATTAATTGGTGAGTTTCTGTAAGTCAGGTTTTGTCCTTAAGACTAAAACACATCTTCAAACTGATGTTTAAGAAGGGGAGATGGTGAAACAAAATCTGGTGGGTAAACCATATCAAAGGTCATCTCTGAACTTCAAATCTATCTCCTTGGCAGTTTTCTAGCAAGCAATCATCATGCTTCTGCCGAGGACACTTGAGGCAGTTCAGATACTGGCCTTTCTCTGACTTGGGCATGCTTCTATCTTCCAGAATGACAGTTAAAATCCTTTTATTCTCAAGTCTGGTAATTGTTGGATCTTATTTCTTATCACTGTTGGATTGAAGGAGAAATTGGTCCCCTAAGGCTGTTCCATGTGTTTGGCAAATGCTGTAAATCATTTGCCAGAACCACAAAAAGGCTTCAAAGACCTCCCTCTCCACCACCCCCTCCTGGAAAGTTTTTTAGTTACAGGTTTGGCATTTTTAATCAAATATGTTCGACATTTTCATAAAATAACTTTGAAAAATTCCATTGTCCTTTAACATGCGACTTAATTTGCCAAGCGAATCCTACGTCTGCATTAGGAAATACTGTGAGTATATTTACTACCTGAGAGTATTACATTTGCAAGCTTTGTTTTTCACGAGAAATACTCTTGTGGCCAAAAAGTAGGTAACAGCAAAGGATGTATAAGTGCTCGGATCATTTGCTAACCCTCTGCCCAAAAGTGCAAACTTCCACTCAACTCTCAGTCAGGAATTCTGGTGGAGCTTCATAACAAAAATAGGATCGTAAGAGAAAAGTGGCTCGAGGTCCTTTTCTCATCCTGCACCAAGGCAAACAAGGAAAGGACCAAACCTCTGACTTTTTCCAGTTGTGCTGCTCTCTTCTAGCAGCTTTTCACGTGGACCCCAGCACAGGAGGAGAGCGCAGGAGGCATCTCAGCCCACTGGAGCTGGCCGATGCGAACGTCTCAGGCAGAGCCGAGGGCTTCTCACCTGACAAGAAGCAGAGAGCTGATCTCAAAGCCATTGCTGAGAACAGATGTTACTTTCTGGAGACTGACTTCATCTCAGGCTGGCCTGGCTCCACGTCCGTAACACTGCTACATCCCCAGCAGGTGACAAGCAATAAATTGGGCAGAGAAGAATGATGTGATTTTGAGGGTGGAAGGTTATAGCTGCAGTTTATTTTTATCAGGTGTTTTAAAGTAATGGTGGGGAATCCGATTTCACTCTGAGCTCCTTTGTGTACTTCACTCTGCAACGAGCTCTTAGCACGGCACTGGGAGGATTGCTGGATCCTTTCCACATCCACCTCCTTCCCCTGGCTCTCAGGCGCCGGGGTGCCAGTAATGGCTGGCTGCGCGGCCGTACAGCAGCGAAGGTGAACCCCCAGGTGGTGGCAGCAGCAGAGAAGCTCCCTGGGTGACTCTGAGGGCAGTGACCCGGTGAGCGAGTGCCAGTCCTTGTCCTGCTGCAGCCTGAGAGGCAAAGCCTCAGGGGTCTGATGGTCTGCTGGGCTTTGCCTTGGTTTCACCTGAATTAGTAGGTTAGCCCATGCTCTTGTGTTGTCTCTGCTGTGATTCCCCCACAGAAGATACCTGCTCATGAAACAGTCACTTTTTGCATTCTCTTTTTTTGGAAGTGTTGTAGAACTGTACAAAGAAACCAAATACTTCAACAGAAAGAGCATGGGCTGCATCACCTATGGATTGGCAGAAGCCCTTGGTCCAAATTTCTGTCTTCAGTGCAATAGCTGATGACATCAACCTTACCTTTTGGTCTACGCTGGGTCAGTCCAGTGACATCAGCTATTGCTCCCTACATAATCTGTCAATATCGTGAGAACTCCTCCATGCACTAATTATCTTGTCCCCTTTGGCTGTAGCCTCTAAGATGCTATAGGGATGAAGTCACCCAGATTCTCTCTGGGTACCCGGTTCATCAGATTGTAGCGAACTCTTACCGAATGTCTGTTGGCTTTTGAAACCAATAACTGTGTCTGCATCGGAGCTTTGCATTCACAGGTTTCATAATGCTACAAGAGAGATACGGTTCTCCATCAGGCTTTGTAAAACTCCCTGTTTAGCTCTGTGTCTGGATGAATGATTAAAAAACTCTTACATTTTGCCAAATAATTTGCTATAAAGAAAGATATGTCCAACAAGTTATGCAATTACCATTATTAATCAGCTTGTGTCTTTACAAGATCAAGAGAATCTTATTTTACGCTGGAATTTTTAGCTGATGAGCTAGGTTCATGCACGTTTTTTTTCCCTCCTTTTCAGAAAGAGATGGAGGGGAGTTCATTCTGTCAATGCTTCAAGACAGCAAATATCCCCTGTTTATTAATTAATAATATCCATCTGGATTGTGTCAAATGATCCCCCTGCATTTCCATGGGTTTTTATCCAAAGAAAAACACTCTGAGCCCTGTTGTATCAATTTTGAAATCGTTGGACGCCCGGCTGTTCTTTCCTCATTTCTAGCACCTACTAGTTACAGGACATCAGGAATGCAAGCAGAGGACAGATGATGGGAGGAGGCTGTTTTTGTGAAATCTTCTTTTGATGTGTGGGAACAACCAAAATAGGGTTCTTGAAAGCCACTGTAAGCCAAAAAAATCCTCAGACACTGAACATCTCAAGAAGATGAAAACCTTCCTCCCATTTCCATTGTCCCTGGGCTGAGCTTTTGATCTGACGCAAGAAATGTGGTATGTGTCTGAAGTTTAGAAAGTTTATGCTGGCAAATAGAAGAGGGGGAGTTGGGTTGAGTAAGCTGGGACCGAGCTTCAGGCACGTAACACTAACGTCCCTGCTGAGGGCCCTACGCAGAGGAGAGCCAGGCTTCGAGCCGCGGGAGAAGGGCGAGCGCCAGATGCTGTACAGAGGTGAGCCCGGTGGCTCTGCGGGGCTCGGAAAGCCCAGGGGTGACTTTTGCAGGCAATAACCTCTGCCTCTGGCGCTGGCCTGCGAGCTGCTCGGCCAGGGCAGTGCGTCATCCCTCCCGCGCTCCCTTTGCCTTCGCATGCCGGCTCCTGCGACGGGCCCGTCTCCTGCGGCGGTGCTGGCAGGGGATGCGGCCCCAGCGTTTCAGATCCTTCCAGCTTTCTGACCCAGTTCAGCTGCATCTGCGAGGTGGGGTCTGGAAACCAGAGGCAAGCCCTCGTCTCATGCTGGTGGGACCTCTGCTGCCAGAGGCTCCGGTTCAGCGCGTCCATTTAGGCTCAGATTTGACTTCTTGCTTCTGTACGTGCAAAAAGACAAAAGCCTGAGTGCTTTGCTGACTTGAGGCCATCCTTCCCCCTTGCGCAATGCCGTGCAAACTGGGAGGAAAGGCCTTCGTGTCTTATGCAGCGATCTGCCCCCCTGCCACCACAAGCAGCAGCCACAGGTGCTGCCCCTCGGGAAGTTCCCTGTACCTGCTTCTGCACGGTTGGGCGACTGTCGCGATCCTTGGCATCAAGATGCATGTCTTGGTGTCATTGGAGTGTTTTGTGCCTCACTCTCCTTTTTTTTTTTTTTTGTAATAACATTTGCATTGCAAGTAGTAGTAATAGTAACAGACACGGGCACTGCTGAGGATTCCCAACCAAAGCTGTGCGTTCTTCTTCAGTTGGTGTTAGCCTTCTGTCCATCTAACCCTACTGACAAGCAAATACCAAGACTTTAATACTGGGACTTTAATACATTGCACATTTTGCTAATTTGCTTTCTGGCTGTGAGCCCCTGTGGTATCATTTTCCAGCAGTTTACTCAGAGGGCTAGAAACTTTCTTTTTTTGTTTAATGAAAGTGGGAATTCTCCTCGAGTCCCTTGACTACGGCAATGGCAGCTTTAAGAAAAACAGAACGTGACAGAGAATAGATGAATGGCTCCAATGCTATTGTAATAACGCCGAAGGACCCCGGTTGTGCTATGTGCTGTGCTAGCTTATAAAAGGACACTCCTTGCTGAAAGAAGTGTGTATGCTTTGAGATTCTGAGTGTGACTAAATCCCTCGTGCTTTTCCCCCTTCGCTTTGGCTCTCTAGATCTCACGATGTGAGCTGTCCTCTTGCTGTTTTACATCTTCTGGGCACATTTTCAGTCCTGATCATAAAAACTAGAATTTCTCAGCAATTTCAAGTCCAGAGACTTCCCAACCTCTATCAGTTTGTGCCCTGGGAAAATAAACTTGTTACGATGGCTCGATGACCAGGAAGTATACATAGTCAGCGTATAAAGGAGCACACTACATTATTCTGTGCATGCCTTTAAATCTTTTCCGGCGTTTATCAGCAGAGCACTCATTTAAACCATGTTTTTTTAATGAAAAGGATACCATTGCCACTGTTTAGTGTTGATTATGTGGTAACACGTTTTTATTATCACCCATAAAAATGATTTGGAGCTGTTCCACTCCAGATGCAACCTTCGGCCGAGCTGTGCTAGCTCCACGCACGCTGCCCCCGAGGCCATGGACCCCGCAGCCTGCTGGTCTCTGCCCAGTGCTGCTATCACTTTCATGGCACCTCTTCCTGCAGCACTGCAGGACCATGGCAAAATACCGCCCAAGACAGCCCGTGTCGGTCTCTTTCCCCCAGCAGGAGCATCCTAACCCTGGCCTGGCTGTGGCCCCTCTCACGCAGCACCCCAAGGCGTAGTTTTGCCTCTCTTGCTGAGTGTACTTTGGCAGCGGCATCCAGGTATTTTGCTGGGGAAGCAGGAGAACAATATAATAGGATAAATTGATCCAGAGAACGTCTTTAATGCTCACTTGAGTCCCATGTCAATGGGAATTAAGCATGCTCGTGGTAAGGCACATGCCTGAGTGTTTGTTGAACTGATAGCACGCTTCCTTCAAAGCCTGACAAATAAATTACTAGGCAGAAGCACAGCGGTGCGTGAGACACTCTGAACTGATTCCTTCCTTGCCTGGCATCAGAGAAGCCTTTTGGATAGAAGCAGGGCTCGTGGTGGCCTAATTCCTCTTTGCCTTCTTATTAGTATTAAAGTGAGGCTCTTGGACCCATTAATAAAGAGGAGGAATTTTGTTTGTTTGCAGCAGCTGAGGTATAGCTCCCCTGCACTTAAGCTAGCTCCCAGTTTAATTAGTTTCTGATTCACTCCTGTCAGGCCAGTGCATTCTGCAGGAAGTTCATCATTCCTGGCATTGCTGTAATACTGGCTCTCACCAGGCCTTGTAATAAATAAGTGATAAACCCTGTAATAATTGCAAGTTAAAAAAAAATGAGTGGAGCCAAGTCACTCTCATTTATAATTGCAGTGTGACTTCATTATGTAAAGACGAGTGCAGCATGTAAAAGCTGAAACTTCTAGGGATTTAGTGGAAAGTTTGAGCTGCATTCTCTTTTATTTCCCTTATCCGTAAATCAGTATTTGGTTAGGTGGTTTCCAAACAGGAAGAAACAGTGCTATAACAAATCACTTGGTGCACTGCTCAAACCGTTTCCCGGTGAGTTTGCTGGTTAGGTGGGATGTTTGCATCAAAACTCTTGTTCTGGGAGCCTCAGCCCTGCTCCGGGATGGACATCCCGCATCCGTCCTGGGCAGGCGGCAGGGCTGCTGCTGCATCCCAAGCGCCGCTGATGGAGCCATGATGTCTAGCAGTTAGATGATGCCTAGCGATTGGGATAAAACTTGTTTGCAGCAGAGCATGGGGGCTTGGCAATCCAGGCCAGCGGTCCCAGTGGGTTGATAATTGAAGGGATAGTTTTGCTTTTTCAGAAGACATCTGCAGACTGCCTCATTATGCCGTCCTTGCTTAGTAGCTGGGAAGATGGGGGGAGGAAGCATACAGGTTAAAATATAAAAACTATTTTATAAAGAATCGCATTTTGTAAAAACTCTAACAAAAACGTTGATTACAAATGGCAGTGATGGTTCCCGCGGGCTTCACTTTAACTGAGGTTGTCAGCGGGCAGAGTCCACCTGCATCTTCCCTCCCTCCACTTCTAGGAGGATTTTGCAGCCGTGCTAAAGCCTCATTTCCAGTTTCATACGGGCCACCAGTGGCTGGGGGAGCGCAGCTCAATGAACAGCAGTCTGAATTGTACGGGGAAAACGGAATCGCTCTGCCAAGGAGCTTAGGTTGTAAATGGCCCAAATAGCTCAGGGACGCACATTGGGATGGGGATTTATTTGAAGGTAGTGTGTTTACAAGGTATAGAAGCAGTTGTGAGTTTTAATAATATCCTACTACTGCTAAGCAGAGCTTTTTGAGGAAATTGCCTCTTATTTGCGCCCAAATTAAAGCACTTCAGCTCTTTAAAAGCTTCATATTCTCTGTCTCGTTTAATTCATTAAGCATTTGTCCTGTGGCCTGCAGCCAGCAGCTGTCCTGAGGCACCTCAGGCTGCCACCCAGGACATCCCACGGCCCCTCACATTGTACCAGCTCAGTGATTTCTGACCCGATTTCAACCGAGCAGTGAGAAGCTGTGTCCTCACTCCAGCTCTGTTCCCTGGGTTCCCGCTCCTTGCCAGGGACACAGTTGCACTGGCGGCTGAATCTCTGCGAGCAGCGAAGCCCTCTCTAAGGAGGGCATGCAGCACTGCGTGGGAACCTCTTGCAACGTCACCCGGCTCATTTCTGGGGTAATTATTGCCTCTTCCAGAAAACCAATGGAGCTTTAACACCAAAACCCTGCAGTCTGTGCTGTAGAGTTATCCACAGCTCCTGCTGGCAAGTAGAGGAGTTTCAAGACCTCTCGGAACTGAGACCATGAGTGAAACCATCCCACTGACCTTGCCTGACTTCTCTGCATCCCCTACCTAGATCCTCCTGCTCGAAGCGGCGGAGCGAAGCCCCCCGTTAGAAAACAACCTGCCAATCACTGGGACGACAGCCACCTGGTACGATGACTTGCTGCCAGATGCCTTTCCCCTGCTAAATCCCGGGACCGTCTTGAGGAAAACGGTGGGACCCGCTGGTAAGCACGACCTGCTCTCTGCTAAGTTGGTCAGCCCACATACACGGTTCCTGTAGGGTGCCTATGAAATAGGCCGTGCCGATCTGACGTAGTGTTGGAAGCCACACAGGAGAGGGGTTGGAGGGAAGGGCTGCCAGCTCCTTCCCTCTGCTCTGTAAAGGTTTTCTAACTCTAAGGTTTACTAATGGGATTTTTTTATTATTTTTTGTGGGCATGTTTGCTGCCATGTGCGTGACCCAACAGGGAGCCGTTGGTGCTGTGGGATGAGTGTGGGCAGGCAGCCTTGCTGACACAGGTGGCTCAACCTGCTATTTGCTTTGCACCCTCACCATTGTACCTTTGGCCAGGCTGCAAGTGCTCGCTGCAAGGTGGGATTGTGCTCAGCAGGAAAAGCACCCTGCGGAGAGGCAGCTAGAGAGCCTTCATCCTCAGTGTTAGGGTCAGAACCAGCATTAGTTAGCTCCAGAGCCATCGTTCCTCCAAACCAGGGGCTGTTCAATCTAAGGGTTTAACATTGCTTGTGTCCCTGTGGATCTGGAGGCCTGGATAGATTGAAACATTCCAGAGGAAACTCCAGAGAGCCAGCAGGGGGACAGGGGGACCATTTTTATTCACCTACTGAGCACTAAATGCAGTGTTCCCCCATGGGGAGTTGTGTGGGGCGGCAGAGCACTGGGCCAGGGGTAATTCTTGCTTTTATTAGGAAGAAAAACTTTCCCATGAATAGCAACATCAGTTGCACTCTGCATTATATTTTTTAAATTTACCATAAACACAATGGGCTGTTTTATGATCCCTCTTGTGGCATGAAAAAAAAATACACTTACAAGAAATCTCCCTCTGAGCCCACTTGGCTAGACAGATCACTACGCATTGAATTTCCTTGACCTTGGCATTCTCAATTCAAGATCCCTGCTCTCTGCTTCCAAAGCCCTGTCTGTCAGTTGCTTTGCTTGCTCCCAGAGCAGTTCTTTATCCTCTGTAGGGCCTACTTTCCTTTTTTTTCCTCTTTTTCCCCCCTTTATTTTGTCAGAGCAGTTTATTATGGCAGCCCTTCATGACTGCAGCAGACTTGGAGCAACCAACATAGACCAGATGTCGTCCATGTTTATAATTTGACAGGATGCCACAACATGGAGGGAGGTTCACTAACAATATGTTCTGCAAAGTATTTTCAGAACCACAGCGACGGCTGCCAGGAACTGAATTAAAGCAGTTTCCCCCAGTGTCCATTATGTGCTCTCTCTGCCTCCTCCATGTCATTTATTTTTGCTGTTGCAGTATCTCTGCACCTGCACCTGTTGTACTGAAGTCAATCTAGCAGAAGTACTGACGACTCTGTCCGTTCCACTCAAAGTCCTCTCCTCTCCGAGGCTCTGTACACCCGATAATCTCCTCCTGCTCAGCAAGGAGCGATGAATGCCATTCCCCCAGACTTTTGGCAGTGCTGCAGAACAGAACAATCTCTTGTAGCACTTGCATCAGGTTGACTCCATGGCCCAGTATCAGCACCATCTACCCCGGCAGTAAGTCCAGGTAGCTAGTGAGCACCTCCAAAAGCCACGATGTTGTTGTCTGAGCTGTATGTGAGTGCTCTGTCTCCTCGGCCAGACTGCCAGGCTGGGTGCACAGCCAGCTGCAGGCGTTACAGTCCTGCCTGCCTGCTTCCACCAGGTTTAGTCCTTACTCATTGTTGCCCTGTATTTTTCTAGCCTTGATTTATTTAACCTAGTGTGGAATAACAACTCCAGCATAATAACTGGGAATCAGGCATGCACTGGGGCATTTCAGGTCAGGACGATGTCTTTCAGCAATTAGAAGTAATCAGTTAAGTTGCTTATTGACATGTAATTGCCTCCTCGATGCCCCAGCTGAGCTCTGCGGACTTCAAGTGCTTGCTTTGCTAAGGAGCTGTGGGGATGTTTCACGGATCAGGGTTCACACTTGGCTTCCTTCCCTCCCAACATCAGTTTGTATCTACAATTCAAAGCCAGCCAAAAAATGCACTGGGGATTCTGGTGAAATGGGGGGAATTTCATGCAGTTGGTGTAGGGTGGTGGGGACTGCCCCTTTTTTCATGAGTTCAGCATGGTTCTGTCACTTGCTGCTTCAGGCTCGCCCCAGGTTCACTTGCAGTGATTGCAGACCTCAGGAGATCTTTCACTAAGTGTGATCGTAGATTAGGTGGAAGTCAAACTTGAGTGCCCTGTGTGATTTGGGGTTGTGGAAAGCTATGCTTCTGTCCCTCCCATCCCCTTCCCCAGCATGTTTTGTGAAATACTGCCTGCTTTGCCCCCCTTCTACTCTTTCAGCCAAAGCAAATCCAAGTCCCAGCTTGCGTGCTGCCAAATTTCTAAACCCGATGGACTGAGGGCAGGATCTTGGTGCCTAGCACAAAGACGGGTGATACGGACTGGCTGCTTTGAACAATGAGAGTGTTTCTGGATGACCTTATAGCTCTAAGTTGGCTGATGCCTCTCCAGGCTGAGGTCCAGGAAAACTTGCTACTGTTTCTTGGGGTAGCTTTTTCTTTTGTGAGTGGCAGGGTCCAGAACAGACAATCATTTAAAAGCAATCAGAGTTGTTGAGACAGCTGCACCGCTGGCCTTTCTGATCAGCTTGTTAATCAACAGGATACATTTTACTGAGAATTAAGAAAATATATATGCTCTGCCTGAGCCAGTTGGCAGCAAAAGACCTAATTTTTTATTTTTCTTTTTTAACCCTCACCCTCTTAATTAGAGCCTAAAGGACACAGAGGTGCAGAGGAGCAGCTAATACCGCAGGGTAAGTGAATAGTTTCTGCTATTTCCTTTTTCAAAGCACAAAATGTTGCTGTGCCCGGTCCCGTATGAAATATATCCCAAAAAGCAGAAGCATCCTGTGGCCAGGAGTCCTCAGGAATTCGGAACCTCACAGACACAGAGGGGCTGGATTTCTTCTTCGGGTTTTATTTGATCACGGGAGGCAGAACACCAGGTTTATCATCTTGGAGACGTTCGGTTCCCCTGGCACACGAAGGCTGGAAAGCGCTGCCCGAGGGAGAGGCAGTGCACTGAGGGACACACGGCAAGAGCAAATGGGGCACACACTGAGTGCAGGGTGAAAGCACCGCTATTATCTCGCTGGGATTGCCTGCCAGGGGCACTGAAAGCTGCTGGTGATGGTCAGGGCATTGATTTGCTGAGCTCTGTTCAGAGAATAACGTGCTCCTGTCCGTATAGACAAGACCTCGGGGAAAGAAGGGGAACAGGTGTTGTGTTGCAGGTTAATGACAGGGCCAGGAAGAAAATCCAGGTCTCTGCACGTCTGATTTGGTCACAAGCAGTAGCATGCTTACCCTCAACCTTTTTTTTTTTTCCCTTGGGTTTTTCTTTCATTTATTTTGGGAAATGAATGCTTTCCAGGGGCTCCAGCTCTCTGAAAGCAATGAATGTCACTGCAGCAGAGCTGATTTATGCCAGCTGAAGATTTGGCCTGTTTGGTTTTCCTCCCACTTTTTCCCTGAATTCTTCCCTCTTTCTTCTCCATTTTGCACTTGTCTCTTTTATGCTGGTAACGCCATTTGTCACCAGTATGAGCATTTGCCTGACACGTTACTCAGTGCTGCTTCTCCCAGCCTTCCCTGTAGCACTTTCCACCTTCAGGGAAGTAAGTGCCAGCTCCTTTAAAGCTCCGCTGCTGCAGCATGATTGAGGATGCTAGCAGCAAATGATTGCTCCTGGTCTGCAGAGGTTCACAGGATTGATTTATAAAGGTTGAACTGAAGGATTGAGTCTGACTTACACGACTGAGGAAACGTTCTGACCCATGCTCAGCACTACAGTGTGTCACGCTTGCAGAGCACTGTTTCTGCTGTTCTTCCCTCTGTGCTGGGAAGGATTTGCTGTGCTAAAGTTTGGGGGTTTTGGTAGGGTGGAAGAAGCTGTTCACGTTTCGCCTAATGGTCCTGCTCTGTTAAATGGGCTCCTGATCACCTGCCTGAGCTTGCCAAGTACAGCATCTGCTGTGTTGGGTGGGATTTTAACCCAGACCCATTAAAACAGCCTCTCTATTCATAGAAAGGTCTGCAGTTTGTGTCCTGTGGGTAAGCAAACGGATGCAAATGAAAACCTTACCTTAATTCTTTGTTCAGTACTTGTATTAAATTAGACCTTCATTGATAACAGAATAAAAGTGCAGGCATGTGCTCCCACACATAACCTTTGAAAATCTCATTTCCACAGTCTGTCAGGTTCCACCATGGATTAGAGATGGATAGATTTCATTTTTGTAAGAAAAATATATTTTAGTCATCTCTCCAGAATGGCAATAAAAGAAGAGAGGAAGGAAATCTTTCAAGGGGTCTGGTATTTGGGATTTTTGCTTTGCTCTGAGAAATGCAGACAGTTTGGATAAAAGTCGGGGAACAGAGTTTTGTGCCCCAAGTAGGCTATCCCACACCTAGGTTGGAAACTGAATCCAAATGTTGGAGCTGCAAATCCTGTGAGCTTTGATTTTTATTATGTAGCCTTGTTCCCTTTGGGGCAGGCATGGAGGAGCTAGCTGGCCAGCGTGCTTCCTTTCCTTCTTCTCTCCCTCCATTCCCATCCATCCTCTTCCACTCCCCACCTGCCACGGGTTCTCCTGGCACTGGTCTCGGAGGGGCCAGTACCTCTTCTCATACCAGGGGTGGGGAAAGATGCCAGCTAAAAATAAATCAAAATTTGATCTGTGCTCTGCTGGGTTATGCTCATATGTAACATATAGACTAAAACTTGAAATCTGAATGCACCAAAACTTGGATTCAGGTCTTCCTCTGGCTATGTACTGTATGTCTACCACCACTGTCAAATACTCCGAGCTAGACCAGAAACCAGGAACCTGTGACTCTCCTGACTCTGTCAGTTAATGTCTTTATTGTAACCATTAACCACCTAATCGGAGTAGATGGGGTAACTCGCACACCTCTCTGAGGTATTAAAGGCTTTAGTGAGGTTTGCCCAGTATTTAAGTATATCTTTCCAAAGCAGCTACTGCTTCTGTGAGCAAAAGACACAGAGTGTTTTTCTGAAAAATACTGTAAAATTGCCAAGTGTTGTTTCTATTTTGATAGTGTAATGGAAGCAGCACTAAAGGTTTATTTATTGTCACCAGAAATAGTCACTTTCAGATTACAGATTTCAGAACACTGCCTGCACCTCTCTTAGGCTTACAGGGGGTCTGAGCAGCCATGCCAAGCCATTGCATAAGTGGTATTGCCAGGTGGGATTGCTCAGCACCCTGCTTATTGGTATAAATTAATAACATCTAGTTACTTCAAAAGCGCGGGTGCATTCGTTTCTGTTGGCAATGAAAAATGTTTGGGCACAGCATGGTGCACTCAATAGATAAATGAAAACAGGGGAAAACAAGGAAACATCTTTGATGCAGAATCTCTGGCTGGTCCGTGTAGAAGAGCCAGAGCAAGAGGGAGACAGGGTTTGATTTGCTTTCCTGAATATATTTTGTGTATTTTGATACTTTGGGACTGCCGTGGAGCTGACAGACTCATCTGGATGGCACTAGCAAAGGAGGGCTTCAGGGACCAGCCAGCCCAGAGCTGCTCTGACTCAGCGAAGGGGCAGCTGCGGGCTCAGGTTAGCTTGGACCAGCACATCCCAGCTGGAGGAGCATGTCCTGCTGGCTGGTGGGGTTGGACCTTGGGCGTGGGGATGCTCCTGTGTCTCTAAAGACTGGAGGAAGAAGAGAAGCAAGGTCCATTCTGGGTTTTCTCCTCTGTGTTACTGGCTGGCTCTTGCCACCAGAAACACCCCATCTGCGTTATCTGCACCAAGCTGCATTTCTCCCCCTTGCATCTGTGAGTCCCTCGCCTCTGGTTTCCAGGTTGCTAAAGACCTTCAACGTCCAACTGATTTCCTCTCTGAACGTTTTCAGGGCTGCCAGGACAGGTTGGTCCTCCAGGCCCGGTTGGACCAACTGGTCTTCCAGGACCGCCGGGGCCAAAAGGCGAGAAGGGACAACCCGGTGAGAGGGGCCCAGCAGGGCCACCAGGTAAGTCAGGGAAGGCAGTGCCAGCGTGCTGGGATGTATTTCACTTTGTGCAAATTGTCTGTGCAAATAGATCATAAAAGGCTGGGAAACACACAGTGTTGAGCATCTTTGGTTTATATTAAATCCATTCCTGCAAGTCCCCTGGGCACTGAACTCAGCCAGCAGCCCTTACAGTGGGTAAGCAGCTGCATGCAGACCTATGATGGTCCCTGGGATTTCCCAGAAAGCAGAATAGCAGGATCATGTTTCCCCATCCTGCTCAGGAGCTGTGAAAACCGGTCTCTGATCTGTCGGCCTTCGGAGAAGAACATTGCCTGTTCAGCCTTCTCGCTGTGTGCCTGTTCTAACTGCCTTTTTTCTCCACCATTTGTGTCAAGCTGTCAGATGCCAGAATGTCAAACTAATGATGCTATTGTACGTTAAGGGAAAAGGTTATGAGACCATTTTTTCACAGTACACTCCATTTCTGAGCTCGGAGATTTTCTACATCCCCAAAATGTTCCTAAATCTTTTGATGAAGGTGATACTGCACAATAGGTGTCAGACCTCAGCCTCTGAGCTTTGCATGCATTTCAAAGGCCGTGCCTTGTAAATCTGAGCTCAGGAAAGATTTGAAACTTGGAGCATGCCTTAAAATGTGAGAGCAGCCTTGAACGGTTTTTTGGCATTTTCTGGCAACCCATTAATGGCTAAAGTCTGGCCAAGGATGTGTCTGCTTTTTGGTTTCTCCATTTGCAACGAGAGCTTTCCAATCCCAAAGGAAGCAGAATAGATTTGCTGCTGAGTTTCTGTTGTTCATTCTATGCTTTCCTGGTGGCAAGGTGACATACAGGTGTACGTGCAGGGGAAGAGAAAGAGCTGTGCTTGCTTTCAAGCCTTGCTGCCTTTAGTTTCTTGCTCAGTCTCAGGGAGAGGGGAGATTTTACTCTTTGAGGAATTAAACTTTGTGGCACCTTTGAGCCAAGCAAGGCCGTGTGCTTTGCAGAGGAAGAAGCCAGAGGGAATTAGGAACAACTTCCCAATTTTCCATATTTTTCCCTTGACTCACGCAATTGCAGTTCAGGATAGAAACCCTCTGTTTATTAGTAGGACAAGAATGTGCTGTGAAAATCTCAGGCCATGGTGGGACCAGATGAGAGGCTATCTGTTACTTAACAGAAACAGTTCTGAGACTGAATTGTCATTCCTTTCTCTTGTTGCTCTGCATGTTTCACACCTCCATCACATCCGGCAGCGATGGTTATTTTTAGGTAGCATTTCTCTGCTGTCCTGGAGGAATCATCACCATCAAGACTCTCTTCTTTCCAGGAGTGAATGGGCTTGTTACTGCTTTTTACATGGTAGCACCCATCAGTACATCTTCACTAACAGATCCTCTCCTGCCTTTGCACAGGGCTATTGGGACCTCAAGGACCAAGAGGACTTCCAGGAGAAACAGGGATCCCAGGTCCCCCAGGTCCTCCAGGGCCACCAGCCACCCCAAGCCTCCCTCTTACCTTCCAGCAAGGGGTTCTCTACTCACTTCAGCCCACAGCTGAAAAAGAAAGTAAGTCGCTTTCACTGCTCCCATTTTTTTTCTGGTACATCAGCAGAACGGACAGGCACGGAGCAGCTCAGATCTTCCTCCTACCTCCCTGTTGGGCTCTGCCATAGCCCTGCCTTCCCTGGGAGCAGCCAGATGAGCTGCCTCTGTCCTGTGGGTCTCTTGGGCGTTCCTGCTGAAGACAAAACATGTCAGAAGTTAGGTGGTGGGTTCACCTCTCCATAGCAAGGGACTAAGTCGCTGCTCTTCTACAAGCATCAGTGAGTACAGGGCTTGGGGGACTCATGTTTGTTCCCTGTGCCTGGTTTTCTGGGTTTATCATAGCTTTGAGGAGGCAACTCGGTGTCCTTTAAGCTTCCATTCAGGTAGCATCAGACGAGAGACACATGGGTAGAGACATACAGCGTATCTGTCCAGTTAGGTGCTGGTGCAATGAACCTACGTGGTTGTAAGACCTCTTGGTGCTGCTGTCGAAGTGTTAAGGTGCTCAGGGATGCTCAGAAATGCACAACTACTAAATGTTTGCAGCTCTGAAATTATATAATGTAACAAGGACATCTGTTAAGTGCAGCTCTTTTCCTGCCCCCGCAGACACGTCTCCCCACCTGTGTTTCTGGCACAGCAACTTTATCCCACATCCATGCAAAACACGGAACTGCGGGCTCAAAAGCCCAGACCAGCACTGTAATTTATCTCTTCCCTATGGCTGGAACGTCAGGGTTTCTTTGAGCCTATGGTGATTTAAAAATATATTTACTTGATTTGTGTTGTGCGTGGCAAGAAAAGGCTTTCTTGGAAATGCACATCATGCGCTCTTATCTGAGCAATCCTATCTGGGCTTGATCTGATTTCTTCTGATCTGGTGTTGTATTGCTGGCATCTAATAATGATAAAGCAGGACTCAGATGTATCTCTGCTTGACTTGTAAACCCCTGGAGCCCCAGCTCTGCCTGGTCTCCCGTCTCCACTCCCCCAGACTTCAGCTGTACCTTTTCCCCAGCCCTTCTGCTCATGTCCAGCTTCAAAGCTCAGTTGTATTGCTTGCAGCCAAGGATTAGTAAGTCTCCCTGTATCTGACAGTTTTCTAGAGCTTTCCTTTTCCTTCCACCCACTCCCCTCTCCAGATTCCTTTTCTTGAAAGTGAACAGATGTATTTTTAATTAGGGAAGAACTTCAACAGCTCTATTTCATATTCAGTTACTTAAAGCGTATGGGCAAGATTAAATTAATTGTGGTTCAATGCAAAGGCTTTTCCCAAAACACAGACTGAGCTGCTGCGTTCACAAGCCTTATAACGGGGAAGTTTTGTGTTAGTCACCTCCCTGCCTTACACCAAGCAGTGGCAGCATTGCTTGGTGCCACTCTGTGTTCAGCCTTTTATTCCAAGCATCCTGGAGGCTTTGGTACTGCCACAGCTCCTTCTCTCCACGCACCATTTAAATTTAACTCTTTCTTACAAGGTAGTGGATAGACTTAAAAGTGTGCGAAGGTGCTGATTGCATGGCCTTCCCAGCTGATGTGTGAAACGGGTAACCTCTGTGTTATCCCCAGACGGGAAGCAGATAAATGAGTGGATAAATACCTGTATTAACTCAGCCACCACTGGGCAGCAGCAGGCTCCCAGGGACCCGAGTCTGTGAGTAGATGGTGACTGCTCCATCCTTAGGGCAGCCCTGCGCTTCTCTACCTGTGTGGATTTCTTGGTATGCAGAAGGAGTAGCCAGGACCCTGTCGCAGCAGTGTGTGCTGCCGAGGCTTGATTTATCTACTCTTGGAAGAACTAGGGAGCTGATGTAGTCTAGAGGTTTCCAAATTAAGGCCTAATCCTGTGTGGAATTAAAATATTGCTGTTACAGAGACTGGCCCTGATGGAACTCTCAAGCTCTCTCTCTCCTGGATTTATAACCCAGGTCATGTAAGAAGCAGAAAGCTCTGTGCTCCCTGGTGGTGTCTGTAGCAGGGGTCTGATTAAATAAATGAGTGTTATATGTGAACTGGTGCTTGGACAGAGAAGACAGCACTGGTCTTTCCCCTTATGCAGCTGCCATGCCCTCTGCCAGCCACCAACAGCTTTATCCTAAGCCTCACATCTGACAAATTTGGAAATCTTTCTCTGTCCCACCCACACCTCCCAGGGTCTCCTCTGCCCCCTCCCGTGGGTCCTGGTGGGTGGCTGAGTGCGCCAGGCAGGGTCAGCTCTTCTGCACTGGTCCCTACCGAAGTTTGGGGTTTAGCAGCAAGCACCAGAGCTGCCTGCTGGGGTCACATTATTCATCCAGTTTCTTCCAGGGCATGGGATGTGTGAGGCAGGGTTCTGTAGTGTGCATGGAGATGAAATTTCCTCTAGATGTGTACAGCAAAGGTTGCACTGACACGTGCAGGAGCAAGCTGGCTTTGTTGATGTTCTAACACTGGGTATCTAAGCCCAAAATCTATGGCAAGTCTTCTTGTTTAAAAATAATGTCTTATACAAGTCTCCCTGCCTGTTTAAGTCATCTGCATGGTCATGGTAAAGTTACCGCAATAGTGAGACCGTTTTTCTTACAAAACTTACCGTTTTCCTTACACGCTGGCTGATTTTGCCTACCAGAGGTTGGTGGAAAGCTGATCCTCAACAACCAATAAAGCTTAGCCTTGTAAATCCTGGGTAGGTTTTTCTTTGTTTTTATTTTTTTATTATTTTTAATGGAGCACATCTGAAAACTATAAACACAAGATTCCAGCTGCTGACAGCAGAGGGAAGCATATTCCTTGTAATGGGCATGTGCACCCACAGAGATGTGAGAAAGCTGTGCTGGATTATTAGCAGGAGTACAGCGTTTGGTTCCGCCTGAACATGGTTAATGCGTGTGTCTTTATTAATCGCAACAAGTTCCTGTTGGCGATGTTTATCAGTAGGCAGAAGCCCAAAATGGGGAGACATTTTCTCACAGTTTCATTGTGCTGCGGTGAAGAAATTGGTCCCAGTTGTCTCCCTCCAGATCAGGTAGCAGAAAGAAATTAGGACAGGATTACTTCATTTCCATCCTGTCTCAGCAAATCAAGCCTATAATGGGGGAATTTATCCCTGAGTCAGAAACATGAGACATCGGCCAGAGTCTGGCCTGCCCTACCCCACTGCCGGGGCTGCTGCTGCAAGCGTCGCTTCTTTCTCTGCCACTTGGCAATGAGTGGCTCAGGTACGTGGTCCAGAGTCAGCTCGGTGTTAAAGCTGAGATGCTTTTCAGGAAAAAGGAAGGAAAGAACAGATCTTTGACTCTGAGGGCTGTGGTTTTCTATATCTCAAAGATTTCAGTTTGCAAGGGACACATAAGATAACATTAGCCTATTTTACAAGGGGAAACTGAAGCGCAGCAGGCTTGCCTGTGTGCCCAACATGCCACTGATGAAAAAGGGTGTAGAAAAGAGATCAGCACCAGTGAGCCCCAGAATCTCCCTGTGCTTTAGGGAGATGGGAAGACCAGAGAGCCGAGTTCTTCCTGCTGCTCTATGAGAATATGGAAAGAGTCCCTTAAACACGTGAGGGTTGTGTTTTAACATGCTTTAATCCCATTTCATTCACAGTATGTTTCATTCAGAGCTCCTGGAAGAAAACTTTAATCCTGGTGAGTTTTTCATGGCCAGGAAGCTTAGGAAGGAGCCTCTCAGGTCTCCCACGTGTCCATGCTTCTGTGCAAATCAGAAGCCGCTGAGCTCAGGGGCTGCTGAGCAGAGCTCCCTTCTGTGTCACAGTTACTGAATCACCTTCCATAAATAACTTGAGTCTAATAGGTCTAATGTCAGGATGGGTGGATTTGTGGGAAATAACTCTGTCGGTGCAGTAATGTATTGTTTAGCTGGAATGTTTTGAAACCCAAACCTTTATCCCCAGTTTACCTCCAGAAGTGATTAAATCCTGTTTGTAGCCCATCCTCTCTCCCTCTCAGCAGAGATGTGTTTGATGTTGTTGACCATTTGTTCTCTTAAAAACAAAAGACTCTGCAATTGCTGTTCAATGCTCATTTCCCAATTTCATCTCACTCCCAAGCCGTGATGGATTTTGACATGGTCAAATAAAACTCAAATTAATTGGATTACACACTTCACTTGGGTACCTTCCCTTCTGAACATGAAAGCAGTCTCAGTTGTTTTTTTGCAGGGCTGTAAAGAAGGGAAGATGGTTGGGTCTGGAAACAATAGTCAAAGAAATACCTGTTTGCATTCAGGCTTTAGGTCGAAATTTGGTTCTCAGAGGGATCTGGGTTAGATCTCGTGCTGTTCTGCTGCCAGGAAGACGTTGCAGAGATGTTCTGTCATCCCTGGCAGGTAAAGAGATTTCACAGTTTTCCCTAGGAGCTGCTTTCAAATACCGAGCTTGAAAGTCTTCTCTATCATTGCCAGCGCTCCAGAAATTGAAAAGGCTTCACGATGTGTCTGCTAACATTTCTGGAGGTTTCACCTTCTGTCGTTGGGGCTGGAGTCTGCAGAGTAAGCAAACACCACTCTGATCCTCCTGGTGTTAGCTGATACTCACATCAGCGTAGCAGCGAGCCATTTGCAGTCTTTTACACCTGCAAAGAGTTCCCCTGAATTTAAGCCTGATGAGTTAAAGGCATGGGTGAAAGGGAACACCAGTACGTTTGAGGTCATGGGCAGGAGAAGATGGGCATTATTCTGGTATGGCAGCCTCCCACTGTGGAAAATGGGGACTTTCAGAGGGTTTACCATTCCAGTGACTGGGAGTCAACATCTTCATCCAGGTTAAATGCACCAGGAAACCTGCTGTTGATCCAACAGCCCTGACAGGACGATGGATTGTGAATCTCTGTAATATCAGGACGTGGGGCTTCCCTTCCTTGCTTTGTGTTACTAGTATCTTGGCTGGTCATGGAATTTCTGCACCGTGGTTTCCACAGCTGTCAAATAGTGTTGTGGGATGCCGAGATGAAAGATGCTGCTACACGGTACCCCCACAGACTACCAGCATGCTGCAGTGCAGGTCCACAGGGAATAGGGTTGTTGATTGTGGGTTTGGTGTTGCAGTAAATAATAAGGGCTGTTTTTATTTTATATAGTTCTGTTTTTCCTATTCAGTTACCAGCTGAAGTGGTAAGCCCATTGGCTCAAAGATGAGGGAAGATGTGGGCAGCTACAGGCTTTTTATTCCTACCAGGATATGACTGAGAAAGACGTGGAAAAGCAAAACATTCCTCCAGTTCCTGCTAATGGCTTTCCTCTCCCTGCTCTGCTCCCATCTCTACCTGTTCCCCAGAGCTCAGGGGACCTACACAGGCTGGCCAGAGAGTTTTCTGCTTATGTGGAAGGGGCAGAGAACAGCCTCTCCTTGAGCTTTCCTGCATCCTCAGACCTCAGGGTGTCTCCCAGCAGCTGTGTGGCAGGGTGAGCTTGCCGGGCTGGTGGGCATGCTGCCGACTGTCAGCTTTTCTCAGCAGTTCACTCATGCCAGGCATGAGGGAGCTCCGAATCCATGTGTGATTTCTCAGGTAGCCAGAAACCAGATGCATCTTGGAGATGGCAAATTTGGGGTGAGTTATTGCTGTACAGTGCAGAGTTACTCTTAAATTGCTTCGGCATTCAAAAGTAGGGTTGCATGGGTGTGCAGGAGCACCAATTTTTGGACAGAAAGGACAGTTTTTCAAGGGGCTAGCAGAGGTGGGAGGAGGAGGTCTGAGGGATACAGCCTGTGCCCTCAGAGAGCAAAAGGACAATTGCTCAAATAGCCCAGATTTTGTATCCAGAAGCACTGCCTGCCCTTTACCAGCAACAGGCGCCAGAGGATTTAGGAGAGAAGTCCCGCCTGCTGGGACAGGGCAGCTCTTGCTGCAGGGCCACTAACTGTTCTGCTCTTTAACACAGATGGAGAACCCCAGCTGGCCTCCACCGTCATAGACACCATCATGGCTGGCCTGCCAGGACCACGGGGAGCCCCAGGGCCCATAGGGCCTCCAGGTAAAACACTCGGTGGAGCTGCAAAGCTGTACTGATGGGGAAGATGAGCGAAAGAATTTTCTGCTGGAGAGTGAAGTGGTCTGTGGGATGCCTGAAAGGAAAGCAAGTGGTCCTCACTGGAAGGGCTGTGGA
Source organism: Anser brachyrhynchus (assembly GCF_964034855.1). Taxonomy (NCBI): domain Eukaryota; kingdom Metazoa; phylum Chordata; class Aves; order Anseriformes; family Anatidae; genus Anser; species Anser brachyrhynchus. The sequence continues at coordinate 8,047,771 of NC_137713.1, read as the reverse complement.
GCTAAGGGTCCAGGAGTGGGAAAGGTGGCAAGAAGTAACCAGTTCTTATCCGTGGATAGCAGCAGATTTTTTATTTTTTTAAACTTACAGCAATTCCTTACTGCCTTGGCAGGACACATCCTGAGAAGGGAATAATTGGAGTGTCTCTAAGAATGGGTTGTCCAGGGAACTCCTCTGTGAGAGCAGAGCTGTTCTCACTGCTGGTGCAATCCTGTCCTTTTGCTGTGGAGCTCTACTGAGCAGGATCTGGCCAGCTGTCCTCAGTGATATCTATGCAGACTTTGGAGTTATTTCGAGCCATTCCAGATTTGCACCAGCGTAACTGAGATCAGAAGCTGGGATGAAAATTTAGCAAGTGTTGTGTTTCTCAGTGCTGATGGGTGGCTTAAATGATAATGTTCCTGCAAACATCAGCACTTCCCTGTATGATGCATATTTAGGAGTGAACTCCCATCAGTTGCAGAAAAGGATTTTCCCTTCATTATGAGGGCCTTTCATTTATCCTTCAGTTCCTTTATTCTCTGACTTAAGCATTTGTATGGGGCATTAATGATTGAGGCTGATTCAGCTGTACTTTGTGTATAATGTCCACATTGTTTCGTCTCAAGGGTTGTGACAACTAAAGCAGAGAGGAGTATTGCTAAGTTCAGACTAAGCAAAAACCCTGTCTCCCATTTGCAGGTATAATTTAACAGCTACTGTTGGGATATAATTATTTTTCCGAAAGCAATGAATCTGTTACATGACTGTATAAAACAATTTGACCTGTTTAGGCAGTGTTTGACACATCCTGGAAGCAACCTCTTCTGTGGAACAGATTTAAAATGAATTTTGTGCCACTGGAGTAAGCATGCAAAGAACAAAAGAGCACTTTGCTTTGCCACAGTTGGCCTCCTGTTCAGGCTGTGTCCAAACTCTGTCTCCTTCATGTTCGTCATCAACGAACATCATCATCATCTGACAATACCAGGGAGACAAACTCCAGCAGGCTTGCAGCCTTTCCACCTACAGGACTCCCTCCATTTCAGAAACAGCAACTGTAGTAGTTTGCTCTGATGCAGCTGGTTCATGGAACTAGTTTAAAATTTCTAGAGAGTTGTTATTTTAAGCAATGGAAATGCAACATGTTGCTGATATCCTTCCTGCCCTATTTTCACCTTTTCTTCCTCCCAGAGCTCTAAGGTCTTCCCTAGGGCATAGGGATATATTATATCAGGATGTGGGTGTCCAAGGACCCAGTGTATGATGAAGTGCTTATGCTGTAGTCCTGTGACCGATGAATGGCTCTCACCCACTGGGAGATGAAGAACAATGAAAGGAAGTGCATGTGTTTGGAATTTAGGGTCCTTCCAAGTCTCCTTAAACTTATCTCAAACGCTGATTCCCACCAGGGCCACCAGGCGCATCAGGACCCAAAGGGCCCCCAGGACCCATCGGAGTCCCTGGATCACAAGTAAGAGTTTTAGTGCTTTGGGGCTGGGGGAAGAGGTGGGGGTTAGGTGTGAAGCATCTTCTCATTACAGAAAGAGAGCGAGTACTTTATAAATCTTGGATCTGATGTCTTGGTCCCAGTGAAATTCTGTGATTTTAATACCTGTTTTTCATCCTGAAGTAGGATAAGAAGTTGAAATGGTTGCACTTTCCAGGCTTTCCCTTAATCATAACAACACATCTTGCTGTTACTCTGTCAAAATGTTTTACTGTAGCCTGAGTTGATGCAAAGGATTTGACATAGGCTTTACTAAAACTGATAGAAAAATACTGTGTTTCCTGTGGAACACATAAAAAGGATAAAAATGTATCAATGAGAATTCACCATTTCACCAAAGTGAATTTCTTAAGCCTAATTCTTTGGAAATAGCACTTTCCACTCAGTAAAAACATCACAAATTATGATCAGTTTGATTGACTAGATATTGATACAAAAATCATGGAGGGGAAGATAATCATGGAGTGTGATAACCTAAAAAGAATTTATGATAGGAGGGCAAACTATTCGTACAGATGAAAAAAAGGTTAAGAGGAAAGAAGAGAAGTTATGATGAATAATGAACTGCCAAGCTGCTCCAAATGGTGGCTGGCTGATACAAGGGGACTCAAGTTTGGGGAAGAATGTTTCTTACTGTGGAGGTAAACCAGTGACATCAAATATTTCAAAGGTATCTGACCTGCCTAAGGAGATGAAAGTGACTGAAGAGAACAGAAGAGAGGGAAAGGTTAAGTAATTTAGACGATGGATGTAACTCAGATCCTGATATGACAGGTTTGGGATTGCTAGAAATTAGAGAAAGGAGACTTTTACTATGTATTTATTAATCACTTTGAAGAAGCAACGGAGAGCAGGTTAGTGAAATTTTGCCAGAGTAGCAGAATCATTTCAATTAGTGAATGCTCTGGAGAACGGTGAGAAACTCCAGATAGATATGAACACAGTGGGAAATTTGGCAGCAAAATGACGGTTGCAGTTTAACGTGATTAAATATAAGGTAATTCACAATTCATAAATAGGTTCTGTAATAGAGTCTGGCTTTTTCACATGCAGCACGCTTTATTTTTTTATTTTTATTTTTATTTTTTACAACAGATTTGTTTAATTCAGTGTTCTTGAGCTTCCCTCTGTAAACACACACTAAAATTCAATGTTGAGAGCTGTCAAGTGCAAAGGTTACTTACGGGCACTTGAGCTCTGTTCATGCTCTGTGTTTGACATGGGGCTAAGTCTGGTTTGTGCCCTACCTCATTTGCCAGCCCTAGTTAGCCTCCTAAATCAGGCCTGAATTTCTGAATCTTTTGTGGGCCCAGGGGGGAAGTAGCTAAGCTGGAGGCCAGGTCGCTGCGCAGCTTGGTGGTGAGAGGGGAGGACTGACTGCAGGCAAGGAGCAACGTGTTTATGTGGGGCACTGCTGCCTCCCAGATGAAGCTGCATGCTTTGGGGACCCGGGATCTGGACTTGATAATCCTTGCGGGTCCCTTCCAACTCTGATATTCTGTGAATCTATGATTCCAAGCTGGGAGAGTGCTCCTCCTTTAGTCCCTGATCTTGTTGGGCTGCATAACCAGATGATGAGGCTCCTTGCAGCTGTGCCTAGACAGCCCATTTCTCTGGCTGCTGGTGGTTTCTGGGAGCTGTTGTTAAGCAGGTTGGCTTAAATCGCCAGCTGTCTGGAGTGGAGCAGGGGGCTCTTTTGCTGCAGTCTCCAAGGAGATGTGCAAGTCACTTGAGGTGGAAAAAAGCATCTTGCATATGGTCATGTGGAACTGACATGCAGAATATAAACAAACAATATTGTGCTCTTCCTGCCTGGTTTATACCCGTGGCTTCACTGGCTGTGTAATTTAAGAATTTTGATAGATTTTTGCCAAGCAGTTCAATTAGTAGAAGTCTGGAGACAATGCCCTTCATATCCATTGGTGACTTGCTTTATAGATTTATTCAACCCAGGGAGCAAAAATTATTAGTAGAGATTGGGCTTAATTTGAAAATTGTTTATTAGGGTGAGCGAATCGCTTCAAAATAATTTCCACTGCACAATCCAATTAATTTTCAGGTATGTATGCTTACTCATGCCACCCACTGAGGCAATTATGAAAAGGAGGAAAGTAGTGGGGATTTTTAGGCCAACCATACCATCTGTTTATTAATTTCTTCTCAGTCACTGAGAACAAGAACTATCCTGCCACACTGACCCCTTACAAAATGCTACATCAGTGGCATGCAGTTCATTAAAAGACCCAAAGAGAGGGGATATGCAGAAAATATAGTGCTCGGGATATCTGCAAAATGAGCTTCCGTTGTTGCTGCTTGCGGGCAAAAGAGAATCCAGCCCTATCACTTAA